>NC_135232.1:296990168-298238740 GCF_051348905.1 Ranitomeya variabilis
TGGGCCAGTACTTACAGCTTTGAAATTAAGAGGTGCATGAGGGATTGGTGTCAGCCTGCTGTGCTGGGAGCCCTGATACTTCATGGAACAGCTCAACCTGCTTTTCTGCTCAGCCACACTCAGGTGGCACAAATATCAGCTTCATAAACTACTGCAGGAAAAATTTAAGGACAGGGGGCTGGTTGACTAAAAGTAAATGCAGCCCTGCCAGTCTGGGAGCCCAACTACTACAGGCAACACCCATGGAAGGAGACCTAACTTGGAGTCCAAACATTTCCAAAAATTAAGGGCAGACACCAGGAAAAGTGGCATCAATTGATCCACAGTAGAAATTGTATAATGGCGCAGCATGGATAGATGGGACAGGGCATGTCCCAGAATTTCTAGCTTACAAATTGATCAGTAAGAGATGGATGAGTGGCAGGTTTAAGCCTAGCGCTCAGAGTCCTCAGAGTCCCACTGAGTGGGGGCTTGCATTGGTGGCCATCACACTAGGTAAGGGAATGTGGGAGAATCATAATTAAGGGTCATCATACTGTATGGGGGGCTGTGGGGACCATGAGACGGTATGGGAGGCAGTAGGTATATCATACTGAGGAGGGTGACCGTATTGAGTTGGGCCATCATACTAATTGGTTGCTGTGGGGCCATCATACTTAGTGTGTCCTCTGGGAGCATCATACTGAGGGTCTGTGGGAGTATCATGCTGAGAGACCATCATACTGTGTGAGGGGCTGGGGGCAACGGTACTGAGTGGGGGCAAAATGGCTGTGGAGGCCATTATATTGACAATTGTGGGGGTGTAATACTTTGCGTGTATGGGTGGAGCATTTTTGAGAGCATGAAACTTTATAATAGCTATGAACGGGGTTTTGTGAGTGAGAACACAAAGGTGCTTCAGTGTATTCATAATTACTGTCTACATGTCGCAATACATTTTATAAAAGTTGATAGCTATGACACCTATGACTTACTTCGCTTCTTGTGGGGGAAGAGGGAGGAAGGGCAGTTAAAACTTTTGCTATGGAGCCACATGAATTTTATGTATGCCCCTGCAAAAATCAAGCCCTGCTAAAGCCTTGTCGGTGGAAAAATAAAAAACTATGCCTTTCAAAATATAGAAAAACTATGATTTTTTGCCAAATATGATTTTAGAATGCAAAAGAGAAAAAACATAAAAGCCTATATATATTTCGTATTTCTGTAATCATACTGACCCATAAAAACAAGACTGTCATCAATTTTACATAAAATTGTGAAAATGTAAAATTTGAGGCCTAAGTAACATTTTAATGGAAAAAGTTGTGTCTGACTTTCGATAAGTCAGTGTTGCAGATTGATATCGAAGTGGCACCAATAAGAGCTGAAGACAGCAGGTGGTGAGTATAATGCTAGAGGTCATGGAACTTACATTAGTGGCACCACTCCAGTGCTGAAATAAAAAATAAATTAAAAAAACAATTGGGGGTTTTCTTACACACAAGCCACTAAAGGCCACTTTCTATCTGAAGTGGACCCTAAAAAAAATAGTTTTTATAAATTGCATTGAAAAAATATAAAAATGCTGGTAAACTTTTAACAATTCTAACAACTTAACAAAAAAAAAAATCTTGTAGAAATGAAAGTGACATAGAGTAAATGCTATTTATTAACTATTTTGTGTGGTATGACTATCTGCTTTAACTATTTCCCAATAGAGATGAGTGAACTTTTTGACATTCAGTTCGGCGAACATGTAAATGTTCACCGACTTGTTCGACGAACATAGCCGAAAGTCAAAAGCCACTCCTCCCCTCTACTCCTGCACCTTTATGACAGATGATCTGATCAGCTGTCACATGCCCCTAACAGCAGCGGGTGAAACTGAGATCCATCAGTGGCTGTTAACATGTTAAATGCCGCTGTTGAGTTACGACAGCGACATTTACCATGCATGCTTCGGGAGTGCATTCCAGTGAAGCCATTGTTCCTTGTAAGAGAATTAAAATAATAAACAACAATATTCCTCACATGTCTGCTGAGAAGAATCCATTTGTCTCGCGACAGGTCTAGCTCTGAAACATTTAGATGGCAGTTTGCATTGTTGCATGATGTGACTATACAGCCTGCCATCCAGCAGAGACATTGAGCAGCATGTGCTACCACTGCTTAGTGTCTCGCAGTGAACTCCTATAACCTGACTGACATCATGTCAAGCGTGAGAAAGTTCTCATGCTCACGGTGTCATCAGAAAGGTCCTGGGATTTCACAGCCAATGAACTCAGTTCAACTCACTGACTTCAGCATGAGCGTCGTTACAACTTTTCCCACAGCACTCGCACTGACGTCAGTGAGTTGAACTGAGATCATTGGCTGTGAACTCCCAAGACCTTTCTGACAGCACCGCAAGCGTGCATACTTCACATCATGCAACAATGCAGACTGTCATCTAAATATAGCAGAGCTAGACCCGTCGCAAGACAAATGTATAGTTATCTTCTCAGCAGACAGGTGAGGAATATACTTGTATATTATTTTAATTCCCCTTCAATGGACAATGGCTTCACTGGAATGGGCGATGACGTGAGTATGGTTTAAGTAAGATTAATTAAAGGAGTCTGTCATTATTTCAATTAAAGGACTTTATTCATGGTGTGTGTGTTTTTATACAATATGACTATGAGATTAGTAATGGGGGAGTCTTATAGACACCTCTCCATTTCTAACCCGTGGACTTGATGTCACCAGCCAATACAGAGGTGACATCAACATCACAAATATGAACCCCACTTGCTACCTCCACAGGGCAAGTGCGAAAAGCCAGGCAAAGGCCAGAATTTGCACATCTAATAAATGCTCCTTTTCTGGGGCAGCTGTGGGCTGTTATTTTTAGGCTGAGGGGGCCAATGTCCATGGCCCCTTACCTGCCATTGAATACCAACCCCCAGCTTTCTGCATTAGCTTGGCTGGCTGTCAAAAATGAGGGGGAATTAATTTTTTTATTATTATGAATACTCCCATCAGTCGCTGCTTGCTCTCGCTGTTAACAGTTGAATACAGCTCTCAATATTGTTTCCTGCTGATCACAGTAAGAGCAGGGGATTGTGAGGTGAGCTGTCTTCACTTCAGCACCCGGCACTGGGGAACAGCGCAAACAGTACCGCTGATTCCCAGGCATCAGTATGTGTCACTCTGATGACATAGGGATGTTTTGCAGCCCGTGCTGCTACCGGAAACACTGACATCTGTAAGAGCCCTTAGTGAACTCAGTCATTTACTGAACTTTGGCCGACTTTTGCCGATTTTTAGGAAAAATGCTCGGGAATCCGAACACAAATTCGAACAAGCTACGTCATTGCGTCAGCTGTTTCACATGTTCACATGTTGATTGGTGGAGGAAGTGGCCAAAGGCCCCTCCTCCACCAATGCTGACTGTGGGAAACAGCAAGCGGGTGGGCACGGTGTGGCCCGCGAACCTCAGGTTTTCAGCCCCACGGCTGTCTCAGTCTGGACTGAGACAGCCAGAGGGCCAGATGTGGCCCACGGGCCACACTATGCCCAGGTCTGCTCTAAGTCATTTACACATCATTTTCAAAGAAAATACTTTTACAAAATATAGATAAATAGATAGATAGACTAAAAGCCGGCAATTCATGTGCTGCATACAGTAAAATCACAGCGTGACAGGTTAGAATGGAATATATAGAATAGATACACACATAGAATAGGTAGATATGTAGATGTCGGTGACACACATGTATATTTTTATATACAGTATACTACATAGTATCTATGGCCCCTTCCTAGGCTATTAATATCAGCCCGCAACTTTCTGCCTAGCCTTTGCTGGTTATTAATCATAGGAGACCTTACGTAATTTTTTTGGGGGGTTCCCCCATTCTAATAGCCAGTAAAGGCTAAGAATGGAGCTGTGAGCTGATATTAATAGTCTGGGAAGCTCAAAGGGTATTACCCCCTTCCCAGGCTATAAACATCAGCCCCCAGCAGTCAGCTTTCTGTATGCTGGTTAAAAAAAATTACGCAGGAGCCCTCACCATTTTTTACTGAAAAATTATCTTTTAATAATTAAATACATGTACAGTAAGCTGCACACACACTGTACTAATTGTATATGTCACTAACAGCTATATATCTATGTATTCTATGTGGATTTACTGTATGTAATCCATCTATTCCTCCTGATGTGATTTTACAGTACATGGCTGCTGAATTACGGGCTTTTTTTCTATCAATCTATCTATGTGATATAGATATATATACATATATGTGTGTGTGTCACTGACATCTATATATCTACCTATTCTATGTGTATGTATATATATTCTATCTATTCTATTGTAATCTGTCACGCTGTGATATTACTGTACGTGGCAGATGAATTGCCGGCTTTTCCAAGGAGATCGGTGTGTAAAAATTGGACAGCACTCGCATGGTTGGAGTGCTGTGCGATTATTTTATTTATTTTTTTTTTTTCGCACCCATTGACTACTATTGCAGGATGCAATTCGATTTCTGATTACTATCACAGCATGTTGCAAGTTTTTTTCCAGTCCGACCGTGATCCGATCTGAGCGGGGACAAAAAACGCAAATGAACACACAATCATAGTATAACATTGGTCCCAATGCAATCTGATTTTTCATCGGATTTCATTCATCCGATTTCGACGCAAGTGGGAATGAGTCCTAACGTGTGACTAATTCATTAATTTATTAATTCTTAATAAATTAGACGCATCTTAGTTCAGCGGTCCCACTCATTTGGACTGGCAGCGCAACATTAATTTTAATGAATCAAGAGTAGATCATAGTACCAATAGATAATTACTTCAATCTTTCTCTCTTGCTTTTAAAAGTTTTGCAATGTTCTAGAGAACAAAATCAATAAGACTTTCATAAATAATATATTTTTAGTCCAGCCAGTAGAATAAACAGAACACTGAGCACAAATGTGAACTGAGTTTATTCACGTCTCAAATCAATGTGACTGCTATTTTTTAGACTGTGTGATAGGCTGCTGCAGAACGGAATACTGAGGCTTAGCAATACCTAATAGTAAAGTCAAATGGTATAAATATAGTCACGGAAAGGGACTTGAAAAAAAGAATAATAAAATCTCCACTTTCTTTTTAAAAGCCATTTTAGAAGAAGAAACCTTGTGTTGCATTTTACAATAGGCAATATAGAACCATGTTTATGGGCCATGGTAACCCCTAGAAGCACTAGATCAATGGGATAGGTGATACGTTTCTGATCATTGGTGGGTTTCATGAACCCCTACCAATCCGAAAGGCAGAACTGTAAAGTTTCCTGTTTGTCTGGAGAGATGGCAGCATGAGCACCTTCACTCTATTCATTGTCTATGAAGTAGCAGGAGATAGTCATGTTTAGCAATGGTGTGCTTATATGCGCCATTTAAACTTAGCAAACTTTGGTTTATTGAAATAAATTGGAAATATAAAATAGGCAAAGTAGTTAAATACCTTTGGTGAAGAAATCCACTTTATTGTTCTTGTTTAATAACTATTTGAAATTTTCTTCTAATGAGATTTCAGTGCACAGGGGCCTGTGCACTGGGGATCCCCTCCCTGTCTGAGATTCCCTGCCCCTCAGCCTACTTCTGGTCTGTGAACCTGCCTCCTCTGCTTCAGATCTCATCACTGACCTGTTATTCACAGACTGAAGGCAGGCAGAGAGGCCGGGAATCACAAACAGGGAGAAGACCGAGTGCACAGCCCACCCAGGTGCACCAGAGTGTAATTAGCAGAAAACCTCACATGGTGATTAAAGAAGAACCATAAAGCGGATTTCTTCACCAATATTATCAATGTAATAAAAGTATTTTAGGGTCACTACAGTCACGCCTTTACTGTAGATTACAAAATCGTGCTTCCAGGTTCTGTTTGAAGAAAGATTTTTTTTTTTTTTTATCATATACTTGCCCTTTGGATATTTTCCTCATCCACATCTAAAGTTTGATCTTCAGCATCAATACGTATCCTGACTTTTCCATTCCCTAGTTCTGGTGTGCCCACATCTGGTTTAAGTTCAGTTGCTGTGGTCATGTAGGAAAAAAAAATAAAAAATAAAATAAAGTTTAATTAAATTAGTTAAAGGGGTTGTCTAAAGTTCTAAAATGAAAGCAAAAACTGAGAAATGAGCTGGAGCATAAGTTGGAATACAGTACATGCAACAGATAGAAGCATGTTCATATTATTGCCAACAGACAAAACCTGAGTCTAAGTTCATACTTGCGTTTGGCTGGTCTGCATATAGCTGTGTACATACTCCCTTAAGCTCCCCCTACACTAACATGTTGCATTCCCTTGCGGTCAGCGGGCACATCAAAACTCCGCATATGGATGAATCCGCATACAATGCATGTCCCCGAGTACCCAATGGTAAAGATAGGTATGCAGGATGATGCAGGACACATGCGGAAGTAGGCGGAGAGTAGGAAGAGCTTAAGGGAGGACTTATGCAGCTATACGCAGACCAGCCAAACGCAAGTGTGAACCTGGCCAAAGATAGAAACAAAATGAGCAAATACTGTAAAGTAAGTAAATAGCAATAGTGTATATTAGCAACATAGAGTCCGCTCAAGAACAGAGGGATTTTTAATTATACAACCCCTGGCAAAAATTATGGAATCACCGGCCTTGGAGGATGTTCATTCAGTTGCTTAATTTTGTAGAGAAAAAGCAAATCACAGACATGGCACAAAACCAAAGTCATTTTAAATGGCAACTTTCTTGCTTTAATAAACACTAAAAGAAATCAAAAACAAAAAATGTGGTAGTCAGTAATGGTTAATTTTTTTTAACCAAGCATAGGGGAAAAATTATGGAATCACTCAATTCTGAGGAAAAAATTATGGAATCACCCTGTAAATTTTGATACCCAAAACATCAAATTAGATCTGCTCATTAGTCTGTGTGTAAAAAGGAGTGATCACACCTTGGAGAGCTGTTGCATCAAGTAAACTGACATAAATCATGGTTCCAACACAAAAGATGTCAATTGAAACAAAGGAGAGGATTATCAAACTCTTAAAAGAGGGTAAATCATCACGCAATGTTGAAAAAGATGTTGGTTGTTCACAGTCTCAGCAGTGTCTAAAATCTGGACCAAATACAAACATGGGAAGGTTGTTAAAGGCAAACATACTGGTAGACCAAGGAAGATATCAAAGTGTCAAGACCGGAAACTTCAAGCAATATGTCTCCAAAAGGGAAGTGCACAACAAAACAAATGAGGAACGAATGGTTGGAAACTGGAGTCGTCTGTAAGAAACCGCCTAAAGGAAATGGGATTTACATACAGAAAACCTAAAGAAAAGCCATCATTAACACCTAAACAGAAAAAACAAGGCTACAATGGGCTAAGGGAAAGCAATCGTGGACTCTGGATGACTGGATGAAAGTCATATACAGTGATGAATCACGAATCTGCATTTCACAAGGTGATGATGTTGGAACTTTTGTTTGGTGCCATTCCAATGAGATTTATAAAGATGACTGCCTGAAGAGAGCATGCAAATTTCCACAGTCATTGATGATATGGGGCTGCATGTCAGGTAAAGGCACTGGGGAGATGGCTGTCATTACATCATCAATAAATGCACAAGTTTATGTTGATATTTTGGACACTTTTCTTATCCCATGAATTGAAAGGATGTTTGGGGATGATGAAATAATTTTTCAAGATGATAATATGCATCCTGCCATAGAGTAAAAACTGTGAAAACATTCCTTGAAAAAAAGATACATAAGGTCAATGTCATGGCCTGTAAATAGTCTGGATCTCAATCCAATTGAAAATCTTTGGTGGAAGTTGAAGAAAATGGTCCATGACGAGGCTCCAACCTGCAAAGCTGATCTGGCAAAAGCAATCAGAGAAAGTTGGAGCCAGATTGATGAAGAGTACTGTTTGACACTCATTAAGTCCATGCCTCAGAGACTGCAAGCTGTTATAAAAGCCAGAGGTGGTGCAACAAAATACAACTGATGTTTTGGAGTGCTTTTTTGTTTGTTTTTCATGATTCCATAATTTTTTCCTCAGAATTGAGTGACTCCATAATTTTTCCCCTATGCTTGGTTAAAAAAGTAACCATTACTGACTACCACATTTTTTGTTCTTGATTTCTTTTAGTGTTCCTTAAAGCCAGAAAGTTGCCATTTGAAATGACTTTAGTTTTGTGCCATGCCTGTGATCTGTTTTTTTTCTTCAAAATGAAACAACTGAATGAACATCCTCCAAGACTGGTGATTCCATAATTTTTGCCAGGGGTTGTATAGTGTAAGGGAAAAGATACCTAAATAAAGAAGCTCACATTGCTTTTAAGTGCTATGCTTTAAAGTTTGTTTGTAATGCTATGGAGCATGCTGGATGGCTGTATCTGGCCAACTTCAGTGCCACTGCCTTTCTCACATGCTGAAAATGTAAAGCTGCCTCTGTTCGCATCAGGAGTGGACATAATACCATTGGTGCAAATTGTGTAGTCCGGGAGGTAATGGGGCCCATTTTCACCTCCAAAATATGTGGAATTGTTCATTATGATGAATCATAGGACCATAAAGGGCTCCTATATATTTATTGAGCATCAGCCCTTGTGAGGCAGTGATGGGTATTATATGTGAGGGACGCTATATATCACCCAGGATGCGCATAGAAGCATATTAAGGCCGCTGGAGTGCATTGCAGTCACAGCTATATCTGTGGTTGCAGTGCAGAATAAAAGTAAGTGTGGTCTTGGACAAGCTATTTGTCCAAGGCAGATTTAAGAAAACCCAGCATGGGCTTTTATTTTTGGAGCGAACAACAGGATTGTAGTGTGGCAGTTCACTCCCTCCAGCCGGGTCTTACAAGTCCACAGATTCTGTGTAAAAACCCTGCAGTCAAGGGTTTGGGTGTGTCTGTACTTGTTTGTAAGCGGCAGAGCAGGTAGCTCTGCAACAGCCGGCTTGTGTGAGGTAACAGTCCTCATCAGCCCTGACTTCAGGAAAACCTTTATAGTACAAACAGATGCCTCAGAGGTAAGCTTAGGTACTGTACTGTCACAAGAGGTGAACGGGGATGAACATCCAGTTTCCTACTTGAGCAGGAAAGTTACACTGGCAGAGAAAAATTATAGCGTAGTGGAGAAGGAGTGCTTGGCGATTAAGTGGGCCTTGCAGTCCCTGCGCTACTATTTGCTCAGTTGGTAACGGATCATTCCCCCCTCCTCTGGATGAGTAATGCAAAAGAGAGGAATGTGCAGGCCACCAGGTGGTTCCTGTCCCTACAAAATTTTAGTTTATCGGTGGAACATCGGGCGGGGAAGTCGCCGGAAAATGCGGATGCCCTGTCACAGGCACCCTGTTTGGTGACAAATGTTCAACCCCACAAGTTTGAAGAGAGGGGGGAGATGTTCGGCAGTGACAGGAATTATATGTGAGGGATGCTATGTATCCCCCAGGATGCGCATAGAAGTGTATTAAGACCGCTGGAGTGTATTACAGTCACAGGTATAGCTGTGGTTGCAATGCAGAATAAAAGTAAGTGTGGTCTTGGACAAGCTATTTGTCCAAGGTAGATTTAAGAAAATCCAGCATGGGCTTTTATTTTTGGTGCAAATTACATGGTAGTGGGGCAGTTCACTCCCTCCAGCCAGGTCTTACAAGTGACCCATGGAAACAGATTCCATTTAAAAACCTTGCAGTAAAGGGTTTGGGTGTGTCAGTGTTTGTAAGTGACAAAGCAGGTGGCTTTGCAACAGCCGGCTTGTGTGAGGTAACACAGAGCCAAGAGCAGCAAATGCCTGGCACCCCTCAGCTTGACACGGTGGTGCAATCACCCTCGGTAACCAGTCTCAGATATGGACAGCTGTGACGCCCCGGCTGCGATCCAGAGGATACCGTGTGCTGTTCATTTCATGAGTTTTCGACATTAAATACGTTTGCTTTGAACTTTCCTGGGTCACTGCCTCATTACTGCACGGTGTGAACACCGCTGCACTACACCCTCTTCTATGAGAGTCTGCCACTGGTTAGCAGTTTGGGAGACCTCTGATCTTGGATCAGCAGCGCAGCCATGCTGCAGGCCCAAATTGGTAATCTTAAAGGGAACCTGTCACCTGAATTTGGCAGGACCAGTTTTGGGTCATATGGGCGGGGTTTTCGGGTGTTTGATTCACCCTTTCCTTACCTGCTGGCTGCATGCTGGCCGCAATATTGGATTGAAGTTCATTTTCTGTCCTCCGGAGTACACGCCAGCGCAAGGCAATATTGCAGGAAAGGGTGAATCAAACACCCGAAAACCCCGCCCATATGACCCAAAACTGGTCCCGCCAAATTCAGGTGACAGGTTCCCTTTAACTGTGAGCAAAAAAACCTTAAAAGGTTGTTCTCATCTTGTTTTCTTCAGGAGTGCTATCCTCCCCTGGATTTTTGTTTTGCAGGGTGACAGTGCTCAATAAAAGAAGATGAGAGCAACTCTTTGAGTTTCTTTCACTGAGGGTAATGGTGACTTTTATTACTCATTTGAGATTGACAACATAAAGAGTAACTTGGTTTTCATTTCTAATTTAGTTTGTCATTTATTGATGGTAAAACTTATAGTGGCTATGCATGCAGACAAAATGAGAATTGATCCTTAGATCCTGAGAAACTTTGGTAATTTACTGTAAAAGGGACAACTAAGATGGATCCATTTCCTTATGTCATAGTGAAAATAGAAGCAGCAACTACATAGGGAAAGGCTAATACCTCTTGAATAGTGTTGAGCATTCCGATACTGCAAATATCGGGTATCGGCCGATATTCACTGTATCGGAATTCCGATACCGAGTTCTGATATTTTTGTGATATCGGAAATAGGAATCGGAAGTTCCTATAAGTTCCCAGGCGTGTGCGGTGCATATGGTTCCCAGGGTCTGGAGGAGAGGAGACTCTCCTTTAGGCCCTGGGATCCATATTCATGTAAAAAATAAAGAATAAAAATAAAAAATATGGATATACTCACCCCTCCGACAGACCCTGGACCTCAGCGGTGCAGCCGGCAGCCTCCAGTCCTAAGAATGCAGTGAGTGTAGGACCTGCGATGACGTCGCGGCTTGTGATTGGTCGCGTGAGCGGTCAGACGAGCGGTCACACGACCAATCACAAGCCGCGACGTCATCAAAGGTCCTTCACTCTGCATTCTTAGGAACGGAGGCAGACGCTTGCAGCGGTGACAGCCAGGGGCCGTCCGAGGGTGTGTATATCCATATTTTTTATTTTTATTCTTTATTTTTTACATGAATATGGATCCCAGGGCCTGAAGGAGAGTTTCCTCTCCTTCAAACCCTGGGAACCATCCAGGATCACTTCCGATATTTGTGTCCCATTGACTTGTGTTGGTATCGGGTATCGGTATCGGCGATATCCGATATTTTTTGGATATCGGCCGATCCAATCCGATACCGATACTTTCAAATATCGGAAGGTATCGCTCAACACTACTCTTGAACTATAATCATATCTATTACCCTGATTTCTGATTTAAATTTGTGTTCACGTTAAATATCTTTGGCTCATATGTACAATTAAGATTCGGGTCCAGATTTTATACAATGAAGATATATTTTTTTTATGTGAGCTACACGAGACAAGTAGGTGCTAAGTGACCATTGATGTACTAAGTCACTATACCCACAGTACGTTACCCTATTATTGATGTTGATGCCACTCATCACAGTGACACACTCAAACTCTCCATCCAACAGTGACAGACACAAGTGCCACACATAATTCCCCTTCTGTGCTACATTGCCTGTCTTCTCTGCCCAATCCTCATTAAAATTAATAAGTAAAATCCTGGGCCTATGTGGGAGCTTGATATTGTGATAAACTGACATCCCATAATGATTTCATAACAGTTGTGGTTAAAAATGTTAACCATGACACAAATTTTGCTGCTTCAAGTGTTTTTAGATCTTTTAGTCAGATGTTTCTATGGTTACTGAAACACAATTATCAGCATTTCATAAGTTATTGAGCTTTTATTGACAAATACATCAAGTTTATGTAAAGTCTCAGTACTTACATAGTGTGGTCCCTTATTTTCAATACGTCTACAATTCGCCCTGTCATGCTGAATATCAGCTTCTGGGCCAAGTCCTGACTGATGACAGTCCATTCTTGCCAAATTAATGCATGTAGTGCATCATAATTTCTGTGTTTCTGTATGTCCACCTGCTTTTTGAGGTATGCCCACATGGTTCTCAATGGGATTAAGATCTAGAGAATCTCCTAACCATGGACTCAAAAAGGTTTTTTTGCCACTTAGTTAACATTTTTGCCTTGTGTCATGATGCCTCCATCCTGTTCATCACCAAATTGCTTATGGATAGTTGGGAGAAGTTACTCTTGGAGGATGTTTAGATACCATTTTTTTTAGTCATGGCGATATTCTTAGGCAAAATTTTGAGTGAGCTCACTCCTAGGATGAAAAGCAACCACACAGGAATGGTCTCAGGACACTTTCTATTCCCAATAGCATACCTTTTACTTATTTAGTTACAGCAGGTTTAAGGTTTTGTATGCTTTATGGCCAATGTGAACATGTGTTTATGTGCTACATACAGTATATACCAACATAAGTCAAGCTCGATTTTTGTGTTGTTTACTCTGTATTTTTGCATTATGTGCAAGCCAGGGTGTGGCCTCCCTCTCCTGAGCTGGAAATTACATTTAAAGGCTTCCCCAGACTGGTGTCCACAGGTTGGGACCTGATCCTTTTGTCTGCCCTTATTCACACACTGAGTTCAACTCTGACACATGGTAAGGTTTTTAATATTAGACAGCGTAGGACTTTCCCGATCAGGGTCACCTTGTCGACGGTGGGATGGCTTTTATGCTATTTTTGATCAAAAACAGTATTACTAAAAACCCTATGTTATTTAGAAGCCATTTTGATTTTTACTTATTTAGTTACAGCAGGGTTTTTGCTTGTTTCTTGTAGGTTTTGTATGCTTATGTGCTGCATGTATACCAACTTAAGCCAAGCTCAATTTTTGTGTTTTTCCAATAGAATAATATACAATCATTCTTCCAGATGTCCAAAACAGTCTGTAGAGTGCTTCATGAGTGAAAATAACTTTATAAAAAGTACATGAGGACTGGGATAGAGTTATTGTCACTGATAAAGCCCCTTTCAGACTGCTTGGGATATCTCGAAAAATGATTGTCTGGAGAAGAAAATGTGAGCTCTATCATGAGTCGCTCAACAGGAAAGGATCCTCATAAACAGCATAAACTTGATGTATTTGTCACTACAAATCTAAAAAACAAAAAATACTTATGACATGCTTATAATTACTTGAGTACTTCATTAACCAGAGAAATATCTGACCAAAAGATTTTTGTGAAAAACAAAATTTGTGTCAGTCTCAAAACTTTTGCCCATGACAGTACATCTCCTGAACATCTCCTGAGGTCTGAGTGCTCACAAAGTGGTGTGTAGGAACAATAGAAAGTCTATGAGTGTTTCAGTATCCATTACATAGCTGACATTTTTAAAAGTAGAATATCTTTTTAAGGTATTGGTTATAAGGGCTAATGGCTACCGGTCAATCCAAAACTAATGGTCACCTGTAGATAACCTTTACTGTATCATCACTGCTAGATGATAGGATAACACATACCAAAAGTTTCACAAACTTTATCTGCTATATTGGAATTTAGATATAAAGATTCTTTTGAAACTGAGATTTTAATAATCACAGTTGTAATGAGAAAATAATTAGCAGATGTCTTTCTGGTTTTGTATTATATTCGAAGACAGATGAAAACAGATCAATAAAATATTAAGTAATTCTACAACTCCATAAGACATACCCTGTGTGAAGCCATCTTTATGAACAAACCAGACTTGCTCTGTTTCGTACCAAACGTCTTCGGGCACCTAGAGAGAAAGCTCTAATGAGAGTGTAATCTAGCATATGTAGACTCAAAACAAGATTGAAAACCATCATTCTTTTACAGGAACACATTAATAATGTGCTAGAATACTGCATTTTCCCCCTCCATTACTCAGTTGGGGTCTTTTTTATCATTTTTGTAGAGGAATTAAAAGAGACATTAAGAAGATTATCATCTTATGCAAATCATAACGGTTCTAGAAGGAAAAATTATTTTTTTTTTTAAATTAAAACCTTTTCTGCTTCTTCTATGTACAGTATTTAATGTTCATTTTGTATCAATATATCCCAAGCAAGTTATTTTTCCAATATCATTACATAATTTTGCATAATATACTGCAACTAGAAATGACTGATTCTTTGGAAATTCTATTCACCAGGTTCAATGAATGCTTTTCCAAAAATTAGGTTTGCATCCAATTGATTTGCTGCAAATCGTAATACTGCAAAGCTTTCAATAGCCCTGAAAATATGTGTGCAACCCTTTTCAAGCTCTTTCAGATAAATACAGTCTTAATAATATCAAACGGACCTCACAAAATAAATGGATGTTAACCCTGTAATAACCAACACTCCATTTAATAAAAAAGTGTACTGACAGACTTTATTTTTTTTTAATTAAAAATGATCCTCTTATTGATTTGTAATCAATCAGTCTATTCTGTGAAAACACTGACTTAAACTGACAGTGTCATTGTCAGAGGTAACATCATCCTGATGTGAAGGGGATGAGTAATATGCTAAATATTCCATAACATCCTCCACTTTCTTCCCAGTAATATACTTGCTTAAGGCAAAGAAGGTCAAATGTCCTGCATTTGGTAGTAATGATGTCGGAATGGCTGGTGTCAGTGGGAGTAATATTGCTTCTGCTCCATTTAGCAGCTCCCACAGTCTTAGTCATGGTATTTTTTCCCATTACCCATCCATTGCCACTTTTTCTTTAACCATACATCTTATAAAACACTATAAATAACTTTTTGCAATCTTTTTAGATCCATATTATTCATCTCTTGCCAAAAAGGTGGTAACAAGAAATACTAAATAGGCACATGTACCAAAAGGAAAATCTTGCTGCAGGCCACAGTATAAGTGTAGCTTGAATGTGTCATGACTTGTTTTCGGGAATTGATCCAGTGACATTTTGCTGTGTTGTCAGTTTCCCTCAATCCTGGGATACAGTCCTTTTCATTTCTGTCTAAATGCTAATGGTTGCTTTTGTTTTGGTTTTCCTTTCTGGGTTAGCTTATGTCCAGATGTTTTCCATTTCCCTTTTAGCTCTGTCCTATCACATTTTGGAATGAATTTTATATGTTCACCTTTCACTTACATCACCTGCTGGCTATATATCCACTTAAATAGATGTTTGGAATTCCAACTCCTTAGCTAGGGGTTTACCTTGTCCGGTAAACCCCAGTTGTGAATCGTGAGTTCTCTCCCTTGTTCTTTTTTTGGGGGTCTCGGAGATTTCACTTATGTTGTTTGTTTTTGGTTCTCCTTATTTATCTCTGTCTATCCTTTGTGAACCTGTTTTAGTTTCTTACTCTTGGGTCTTGTGTTTCCCTATACACTTTTCTCTACCTTTGTTGGATTTATGTTGCGGCCTCCCCTATGGTTCTTCAGGAGGTATAAGAAACCCCTTGATAATCTATTACGGAACAGCGTCCAAGGAGGTGTATTTAGTTGTGCGGCAAAGGCCTTTTCTAGTCTGTGCAGGGACCAGTTGGCTTCAGGTGCAGCTTCTGTCTTTGTTAGTTATTTCCCTCCTCTGTTACCTGTGTGAATGTATGAGAATGAGCATTACAGTATGGATGTCAAGTTGACTAGTAAAATATGTGTGCAAAAACAGAGATGTAGAGTTAAATGTCTATTTTTTGTAATAGTTTTATTTTTCTGTATTTAAAAAAATACAACCCTCTACCCAAAAATGACAGAAAAGAAATGCTAGGTAACTACATATATTGAAAAATAAATATGGCAGCAGGCTGCAGTATAGATGTGACCTGCACAGTTGTCAAGTTGAACTAGTAAAGCACATATAAATGTCTATATTTTTTATATTTAACAAAATTCAATCCTTTTCCCAAAAATAATGAAATAAGAAATGCCATGTAGATACAAGTCTAAAAAACGAGCACCTAAAGTAGGCTACAGTATTGATGTGTTATGTATTGCTGTAAAATTTTTTTTAGTAAAACAGATGTGCAAAAACAAATTATTTTTGCAACCCACAGTTTGTGAGGTGGACAGTTGCAATTAAATGACAGAAATTGTGGGACTATTAAAAAAAGTACAATTTTTTTCCTTTTCAAAATAAAGCATTGCACAAGAAATTTACAGTCACTTTTGACAAGAATGCAGAGTCTCTGACTGACACTGATTTCAGAAAGAAACATGCATTCTTGCTCCTTCCTTGTGCATGAAGAATTAATAAAAAGTGTGCAATTCAAATGCCGCAGGATAAAGTCCAGTGATATCATATCACCAATCATTTTCTAGCTCTGCTGATAGCATCTCTCCTATCTCCCTCACTATCAATTGAATATCTAAATTATTCACAGACTACTAACCCCATCTTCTTCAGGGCTGCAGTTTTACCACATAATACTGTCTGAGGTATTTATCCATTGCTTCAGGGTTGTCTTTTCTTACCTGAGGTATGTTTACTATCCTAAACTATCTTATGTGGCTGCTACTTCCCTTACATTGTCTTTTATACAGGTTATGATAGTCCCTCCTGAGTGGATATGCTATACTATGTGATGTGATTATCAGGAAGCTTGCTTGTTGCCCCTGAGATCATGTGTGGCTGATGCAATCTTCTGCTGTGTGTAAAGTGGAAACTGGCTTATTTTAGTGATTCGCTCAAATTGTGCAAACTGCTACACAAATATACACTGCTTAAAAATAAAAGGAACACTAAATTCCCACATCTTAGGATACCGTCTCACAGTGGCACTTTTGTCGCTACGACGGTACGATCCGTGACGTTCCAGCGATATCCATACGATATCGCTGTGTCTGACACGCAGCAGCGATCAGGGACCCTGCTGAGAATCGTACGTCGTAGCAGATCGTTTGGAACTTTCTTTCGTCGCTGGATCTCCCGCTGTCATCGTTGGATCGGTGTGTGTGACACCGATCCAACGATGCGTTCGCTTGTAACCAGTGTAAAGATCGGGTTACTAAGCGCAGGGCCGCGCTTAGTAACCCGATGTTTACCCTGGTTACCATCGTAAAAGTAAAAAAAAACAAAAAACGTACATACTCACATTCCGGTGTCCGTCAGGGTCCCTCGCCGTCTGCTTCCCGCTCTGACTGCCGGCTGGCCGGAAAGTAAGCAGAGCACAGCGGTGACATCACCACTGTGATCTGCTTTCACTTTACGGCGGCACTCAGTCAGAGCGGGAAGCAGACGGCGAGGGACCCTGACGGACACCGGAATGTGAGTATGTACTGTTTGTTTTTTTTTACTTTTACGATGGTAACCAGGGTAAACATTGGGTTACTAAGCGCGGCCCTGCGCTTAGTAACCCGATGTTTACCCTGGTTACCCGGGGCCCTCGGCATCGTTGGTCGCTGGAGAGCGGTCTGTGTGACAGCTCCCCAGTGACCACACAACGACTTTCCAACGATCACGGCCAGGTCATATCGCTGGTCGTGATCGTTGGAAAGTTGCAGAGTGTGACAGTACCCTTAGATATCACTGAATGAAATATTCCAGTTGTAAATCTTTATTCATCACATAGTGGAATGTGTTGAGAACAATAAAACCTAAAAATCATCAATGTAAATCACAACTAATATCCCACGGAGGTCTGGAGTTGGAATGATGCTCAAAATCAAAGTGGAAAATGAAGTTACAGGCACATCCAACTTCAGTGGAAATGCCTCAAAACAAGGAAATGATGCTCAGTAGTGTGTGTGGCCTCCACGTGCCGTATGACCTCCCTACAATGCCTGGGCATGCTCCTGATGAGGCATAGAATGGTCTCCTGAGGGATCTCCTCCAAGACCTGGACTAAAGCATTCGCCAACTCCTGGATAGTCTGTAGTGCAATGTGACGTTGGAGGATGGTGCGAAACATGATGTTCCAGATGTGTTCAATCGGTTTCAGGTCTGGGGAACGGGCGGCCCAGTCCATTGCTTCATTGCCTTCATCTTGCAGGAACTGCTGACACACTCCAGCCACATGTGGTCTGGCATTGTCCTGCATTAGGAGGAACCCAGGGCCAAACGCACCAGCATATGGTCTCACAAGGGGTCTGAGGATCTCATCTCGGTACCTAATGGCAGTCAGGCTACCTCTGGCGAGCACATGGAGGGCTGTGCAGCCCTCCAAAGAAATGCCATCCCACATCATTACTGACCCACTGCCAAAATGGTCATGCTGAAGGATGTTGCAGGCAGCAGATCGCTCTCCACGGCATCTCCAGACTCTGTCACGTCTGTCACATGTGCTCAGTGTAAACCTGCATTCATCAGTGAAGAGCACAGGGCGCCAGTGGCTATTTTGCCAATCCTGGTGTTCTGTGGCAAATTCCAAGCATCCTGCACGGTGTTGGGCTGTGAGCACAATCCCCATCTGTGGACGTCGGGCACTCAGACCATCCTCATGGAGTTGGTTTCTAACCGTTTGTACAGTAACATGCACATTTGTGACCTGCTGGAGGTCATTTTGCAGGGCTCTGGCTGTGCTCCTCCTGTTCCTCCTTGCACAAAGGCTGAGGTAGCGGTCCTGCTGCTGGGTTGTTGTCCTCCTACGGCCTCCTCTATGTCCCTGGTGTACTGGCCTGTCTCCTGGTAGCGCTTCCAACCTCAGAACATTACGCTGACAAACACAGCAAACCTTTTTGCCACAGTTCACATTGATGTGCCATCTTGGATGAGCTGCACTACCTGAGCCACTTGTAGGGGTTGTAGAGTCCGTCTCATGCTACTGCGTGTTTGATAGCACAACCAACATTCAAAAGTGACTAAAACATCAGCCAGAAAGCATTGGTACTGAGATGTGGTCTGTGGTCCCGACCTGCAGGTAAACTCCTTTATTGAGTGTCTCTTCATAATTGCCAATAATTTACATCTGTTTTCTATTCCATTTGCACAACAGCATGTGAAATTGATTGTCAGTGTTGCTTCCTAAGTGGACAGTTTGATTTTACAGAAGTTTAATTTACTTGGAGTTATATTCTGTTGTTTAAGTGATCCCTTTATTTTTTTGAGCAGTGTATATTGTTGACTTTGATTTCTGTATAAGTTGTCGAGAAAAAAATAAAAATAGGATGGCAACTCTGTCAATAATATTTTTTTAAATTAATTCTTACTGGCAGTAGGTTGATTGTCATCGGTCCAACTGCTGAGATTCCTAGTAATCAACTAGAGCATGTAGAGCACATACTGTATGTCATACGTACCCGCAGGGTGAGTATATTTGGTGTGTGATGCCTAGATGTCAATAACATTTGAAAGCAATAATGGAGGAGAGGGCTTCATCTGATGTTCTCTCTCCCATCAATCCCTCTTTGCTTCTGACATCACAGCGCAGAAGGCATGATAACGTCATACTCATTACAACACGCCCACTGTATTAAAATGTGCATACGATTTGATGACACCATGAAGAGACCAGCGCAGCAGGGGAATGGGCAGAGGTGAGTATTTTTTTTTAATGTGGGGCCTATTATACTGTATGGAGCATAATGTGGGATCATTATACTTTATGGAGCACTATGTGGGGCCTTTATACTGTATAGAGCACTATGTGGGGCCATTATACTGTATGGAACACTTTTTGTGGCCATTATACTGTAGGGAACACTATATGGGGCCATTATACTGTAAGGAAGGTGATGCCAGGCCCCATTATACTGTATGGAGGACTATGTGATGCCCATTATACTGTGTAGAGCACTTTTTTGGACATTATACTGTATGGAGGGCTATGTGGTGATTACAGATGAAGAATAATACTGTAATGGTAAACTATTCTTTGTTGGAGGGATTAAAGGAGTAGGGTACAGTAGAATCATCATACTGTGCGTGTGGAAGGTACCATTAAAGAATTCAGTGTAGGGGTATCATACTATGTTTGGGGGCACTATTATTTGCATCATACTTCATTATCTGTATTATTCAAGTTTTTTTTCCTTTGTTATTACATAATTTAAATTAGGCCATTGAGCTATATGTTTTTTACTTCTCCTACATAACATATTATTGTTATGACTGTATAACAACTCAAATAGTAAAATAGGTAAAGCACTAAAGAACTGCAACTGATCCAGTCAGTTCCTGTACACAGGGCCGGCGTTAGCGGCAGGCAGACCAGGCAGCTGCCTAAGGCCCCCGCTCCCCCAAAAGCCCCCAGCCAGTGGCATTCTGCTAATAGCGGCACATCATGCAGCCGCTATGGGGCCCATGGGTCAGAGGGGCCCGCCTGCCGCCAGCGCCAACTCCCCCTCTGCCGCCGCATTGAACTATACTATACTATACTATATCATAGATGCCGCTACAGTTCAAAGCAATAATGGAGGAGAGCGCGTCAGCTGTCACTCCCTCTCCCATCATTCCCCTCTGCCTCTGACACTGCGCGTGCGTGATGACGTCACTTCACCGCACATTCGCTGTGTGCTGGACCCAGGCAGTGCAGCATCTGCACAGGTGATATATTGAAACCAATGCTAGCATAAAAAAAGGAATCAGAGAATCATTGTGTGAACAGCGCCACATACAAGTCTCTAATGTGCAGTCATATGCCAAGCAGCCACCCCCTCCATTAATTTGGTAGGTTGTGAGTGGCTACCTTATTGGTATTTCTGCACCTGTGTAACCGCCATCTTAACCACATGGGTCCACTGCACCCTGATAATGCATTTGTTCGGAGGCCTAGGCAGGTAAGCATCTCTGCCTTTTTTGCTATTTTTCGGCCGTCATATTGGCAGAGCCTGTGGCGGCTGCTGAGACCGGGAACAGGTGGCTCCAGAGCTCTGTGGAGCCACCAAGGAGGGGGATGCTGCAACGGCTCAGCTATCTGGAGGATCCGGGGATGAACTTAGATGTGTACAGGAGCGGCGCAGTGAGGTGTATCTGCTGCCTGTGTGTAGCCGTCCTCGGCCCCCTGTGACACCAGCCCCGTTTCCTCCATGCTCTGCCCTTGCTCCCTGCTTTCCAATGCCCCATGTTCTCATAGGTCCCCAGGTTTGGGTCATTGTGCTCCTCCAGGCTCCCATATGTGCCTTGTCCCTCCTCCCCTGGTCCCCAATGCTCCCCATCTCCATGCCCTGAGTCCTCCTGTACCCCCCATGCATTCCCTGACCCTTGTCCCTGTGTGACCAATCTGCCCTGCTCTCAAGCTTCCCCTGCATCCCCTTGTTCCCCGTCTTTCTTGTCCCCTTTCTCACCATGTGTCCTCATCTACCCTGTCCTCGTAATCCCTGTGCCCCTTCTTTCCTGCTCCTATGTCTCCCCCCTGTCTTCCTCTGTCTCCTTGCAGCCTTGTCTCCCCATGCATTCCTATCTACTCTGCCCTCGGAGTCCCCTTGTGTCCTCTTGTGCCTGTCTCTCTTGCTCCTAGTCCCCATGTGCCCATCTCCCTTTCCTCCTAGTCCCCATGAGTCCCTTTGTGCCTGTCTTCCTTATCCCCTTTTGCTTGTGTCCTTTGTGCCCATGTGTCCTCTTGTCAGTCTCCCTTTCCCACTAGTCCCTATGTGTCCCCTTGTTCCCTTGTGCCTGTGTCCCTTGTCCCCGTGTGTCCCCTTGTGTCAGTCTCCCTTACCCACTAGTCCCCGTGAGTCCCCTTGTGCCCTTCTTCCCTGCCTCCTAGCCCCGTGTGTCCCCTTGTGTCAGTCTCCCGTGCCCACTAGTCCCCGTGTGTCCCCTTGTGCCCTTCTCCCCTGCCTCCTAGCCCCGTGTGTCCCCTTGTGCCTGTCTTCCTTGCTCCCTAGTCCCCCTGTGTCACTCTTGTGCCTGTCTCCACTAGCCCCCTTGTGTCCTTCTCCCCTGCCCCCTAGTCATCGTTTGCCCATGTCTTTATCACTGCCTCTGTGTGGAGGGCCTGCATTATATTATGAGGGGGGCTGCTTTAAATTCTATGGGGGTTACATTATATTGTATGGCGGAGCTGTATTATACTTTTGTGGGGTGGCTGCATTATACTCTGTGGGGTGGCTGCATTATACTGTATTGAGGACTATGGGGATTGCATTATACTATATGAAGAACTATGGGGTGCATTATACTATGGGAGTGAATTGACTACATGGATGACTATGGTGGTGCATTATACTATGTGGAGCACTATGAGAAGTGCATTATACTATATGGAGCACTCTGAGGAGTGTATTATACTATATGGAGGAATGAGCAGTGTATTTTAATATATGGAGGACTATGAAGAGTGTATTATACTATATGGAGGACTGAGGAGTGTATTATACTATATGGAGCACTATGAGGAGTGTATTATGCTATGAGGAGCACTATGCGGAGTGTCTTATACTATATCGAGGACTGAGGAGTGTATTACACTATATGGAGGACAGAGGAGTGTATAATACTATATGGAAGACTATGGGGAGTGTATTATACTATATGGAGGACTATGGTGAGTGTATTATACTATATGGAGAACTATGGAGAGTGTATTATACTATATGGAGGACTATGGGGCACATTATATTATATGGAGGACTATGGGGTGTGCATTTTACAATATGGAGGACTGTGGTGCACATTATAATATATGGAGGACTATGCGGTGTAATATACTAAACAAGCAAAATGCTGCATATTCATCGAGTGATTGGATTGTTTATGCCAGAACAGAAATCATTGTTCTCAGCAGCACATCGCCAGTGTAAACTGTAGATGTGCTGCTGATAACATATTACTGTATGGGGACAGATATCTAATAGTGGTTGTTCTGTTTCCATCATTCTTTCTCAGTTGGCGTAAAGAGGCTGGGAAACAAGTTTTGAATGACTTCAATATTGTTGATCACACTCATTTAGTGGCCTGAACTCAGCGCACGTAAATACAACAGAAATGCTTCTGTGTGATGTTCAATATGTTAGCATTTGGGGCCCCATTTTAAATTTTGCCTATGGCCCCATTTTGCCTAAAACCGGCCCTGCTCGTAAAGACTAGAGATTCTGACCACTCAGTCCCTAGCGGTTCCTACGTGGGCTGGAATAGCCCTCACAACAGAATAAACATTGGTAGCTTCAACCTACAGCCTGAACGGCCATTGAGTGCTTCACATTCTGACTAAGGAACCGGAGGGCAGAGCACAGTGCAATGTACCCACAAGCGAAGGATTGCTGAGATAGAAGGAGATCACAGAGTGACTGAAAACAAACCATGAAATACAAAGTGAAAAGATAAAGTACATATTAGAGAGTGTGCCGCCTACTTCATAAACAAGAAGCTGAAGATAGGTGCAGAGTGAAAAACATAATCAGCAGACAGATAAACTCTAGCTAGTCTTTCACTGACTGGCATATAAAAAGGCAGTATTACTGGACATCCAAAAGAAAACATCACCAGCAGGGGTAAAGTATAAATAGCCGCACCTGAAAGGTGATTGGGCAGACAAATGAATAATCAACAACACTTGTATACCTAAAAATACTAAAGCATGGATACCAAACAAACACCCAGAGAAAATTGTTGCTCAGTGGTTAGAGAAGCTGAGCACAAAGCACAGGATCAAGTGTTTGAACCCAGACATATGGCAATTATTAGTCCAATATTTTAATCTAAGATTTCTTAATTAAAATGGACTTTGTTCATGGGACAACTCCTTTAAGTTTGGTTCCATATGAAAAAGTTAACTGTTATATTTGATGATAAGGAAAAAGTTCCTCAATTGTAAACCTTTTAATAATATCAAGGTTGGCCCACGACTTTGTCCAAGCTTTTAATTTTAACCGTCTGTGTGTTTGAGTTTGACATCTCTGTGAGATACTATGGTATATGCACAATGGTTGTCCAGTAGGACCTTTTAAGTAGAAAAATTCTCACTATGTGGATTTGAAGTCCTTGACAAACATGACATGATATTCAAGCATGTATTACCTTTTGTGAGGTATTACGCTGTTCTTCAGTACTTGGAGCAGGGATATCATTTTTATCATTTTCATTCTGGGTTAGATCTTTTTCAGGCCCATTGTTCATTACTTCAGTATCTTCCAGGAAAGGCTGCTGTTGTTCAACTTGGCTCTCTATGCAAGCATTGACTGTTCTTTGCTTTTGTTTGTCTCCTTCTGCTGCAGCCAGGGCTTTATCCTCTTTAGCAGGTACTGGTGACTTGCTCTTGTTAGCTTCATTGGCTTTATTGACTTTGCACTCAGTGTTTGTAATATTATTGGCTTGTGAACTGCTCTGTCTATTTGTAGGACCCTTAACAGACTTTAAATCTTTTGCTCTGTTGCTTGCTTTTTCTAGGGTTTCTGCTTTTCCTGGATGTTTGTCTCCATTAAGTCCATTCATAAAGACATTGTTTGTGCCCGCCATTTCTTCTCCTACTGTGAGAATGTTTTCTTCCTTCAAAACAAACTGTTGAACAAGGGTATTGTCCAATTTTCCAGGAGACTAGAAAAATAAGAAAAAAATGAATATAAAAAAAGGGATGAAATTAAATAATAAACTCATACAGACTATCCAAAAATTTTTACACTGTTTTTAGGTTACAATGACTACACTAGGAAACCAAAGTTTCTTCATACCCATCTTCAACTTATAACCTTATCTAAATGCCACTTTTATCCTAAATGTGGCGTTATTTTTCTTGTTCCAGGGCCTCTCCATTCCTGAGAAAGGGCCCCCTCTTCCCTTTATATAAATCTAGTCTTGTTAGCCATAGGGGCATGATCTTCAAGATAATGTCATAAACCCTGAGAGAATAGTTGAGGATCACGCCTCTTAGCTAACAAGATTAGATTTACAGTATATTGGGAGGATGGGCCATATCTCAGGAATAGAGAGGTGCAGGAACAAAAAGAATAACTTCAGATTCAGGAGCCGGGTTAAAAAAATTACATGTTTATGGCAAATGACAGGTTCTTTTAAAAGAGGCTTTCCAAAATATCAAATTTATCAGAAAAAGGGATACATAATTAATCTCGGGGTCTCCGGTCAGGTTTGCTCTGTCTTGAAGTGCTTCTGCCTTATTCATTGTCAATGGAACCGCTGGAAATTGCGAAATGCTGTACATAGGTTTCTACTGCAGTCCCATAGACAATGAATGAAGTAGTGGGCATTCTCAGGGTTCTGAAACCAAAGTGATCAGAAAGTTATTTCTTATCCTATATTGAGTAAAAAGCAATCATGGACCCTGCCTCAAAATCAGGATTATTTATATTAGATAATAATCACAGTATAATTTTGTGTCTATTCAGGAGATTTAGAGCACTTCTTCAGAAATAAAGCTCTGAGTAGTATAAAGATAAATTAAGAAATTAATTGGAACAGAACTTGAACCCATTTAGATTAAAAAAAATACAATATTCAAGGACCGAAATTAATTTTATCGACAGGGCTCATGTTGACATTCACAATGCAGCATATTTCCTTTATATTTTTGCCTCAACAGATTTTGAGAGCCGGGACACATTACCGGCCTAAAGTAGCCAACTAATATTTGGTGTAAAGATGGAAAATAGAGTATAAAGATGAACCAATTAATCAAACAGCATGAGCCACTGTCATACATTTGGCAACTTTTAAGACTGTCTATAGTCTAGACTAAGTTTACACTGACTAACAATTAGACAGTTTGCTCATAGATATTCTTGCAGCCATTATAATAAGCAGTATAACTCCTTTTACACCGGTATGAGACCTTTGGGTAAAAGTCTAAATGTAAAAGATAATTTACACAACAGATTTAGCAAATAATTTGCACTGTTTTATGTGGATTTGTTACCAATTTCTCCCTATACATTGCATGCTAGGATCCTCAGATTGCTCATGTATTTAGGGCTTGTTCACAAGCTGCACATTTGTTGCATTTTTTCTCAGGGATAAAACACACTGCATTTTACAATAAGAGCAAGTGAATGTGATTTTCCTAGCATATTTGGACCATATTTGGACACTCTACAGAAACTGCCCTCACTAAAGTCTCTAATGATCTACTAACAGCTAAATCTAATGGTCACTACTCCATGCTAATTCTCTTGGATCTCTCCGCAGCATTCGACACTGTGGATCATCAGCTCCTGCTCACTATGCTCCGCTCCATCGGCCTCAAGGATACCGTTCTCTCTTGGTTCTCCTCCTATCTCTCTGACCGATCCTTCACTGTATGTTTTGCTGGTTCCTCCTCCTCTCACCTTCCCCTTACTGTTGGGGTTCCTCAAGGATCAGTCCTAGGCCCCCTCCTCTTCTCTTTGTATACTGCCCCTATTGGACAAACAATCAGTAGATTTGGTTTCCAGTACCATCTCTATGCTGACGACACCCAATTATACACCTCTTCTCCTGTTATCACGCCGACCTTTTTAGAAAACACCAGTGATTGTCTTACCGCTGTCTCTAACATCATGTCCTCCCTCTATCTGAAACTGAACCTGTCAAAAACTGAACTCCTCGTGTTCTCTCCCTCTACTAACCTACCTTTGCCTGACATTGCCATCTCCGTGTGCGGTTCCACCATTACTCCAAAGCAACATGCCCGCTGCCTTGGGGTCATCCTTGATTCTGAGCTTTCATTCACCCCCCACATCCGATCACTGGCTCGCTCTTCGTATCTGCATCTCAAAAACATTTCTAGAATTCACCCTTTTCTTACTTTCGACTCTGCAAAAACTCTTACTGTTTCACTTACTCATTCCCGTCTGGACTATTGTAACTCTCTACTAATCGGCCTCCCTCTTACCAAACTCTCCCCGCTCCAATCTGTGCTGAATGCTGCAGCCAGGATCATATTCCTCACCAACCGTTACACCGATGCCTCTACCTTGTGCCAGTCATTACACTGGCTACCCATCCACTCCAGAATCCAGTACAAAACTACTACCCTCATCCACAAAGCACTCCATGGCTCAGCACCACCCTACATCTCTTCTCTGGTCTCAGTCTACCACCCTACCCGTGCCCTCCGCTCCGCTAATGACCTCAGGTTAGCATCCTCAATAATCAGAACCTCCCACTCCCGTCTCCAAGATTTTACACGTGCTGCGCCGATTCTTTGGAATGCACTACCTAGGTTAATATGATTAATCCCCAATCCCCACAGTTTTAAGCGTGCCCTAAAAACTCATTTGTTCAGACTGGCCTACCGCCTCAATGCATTAACCTAACCATCCCTGTGTGGCCCATTAAAAAAAAAAAAAAAAAAATCGGGTTCCTCGCATCATATTCTCATACACTTTATGCAGTTAATTGCCCTCTGTGTCTGTACTGCTACATACTTAGGCTGCTTTCACACTTGCGTTTTTGTCTGCAGCGTTTTTTGCACAAAAAACGCATGCGTTTTTTTCCTATATTTAACATTGAAAATGCATGCGTTTTTTTGCACATGCGTTTGGTCGCGTTTTCAAACGCATGCGTTTTTTGACTGCATGCGTTCATTTTCAAAAATGCTACCTGCAGTATTTTCTTGCGCGTTTTTTTGCCGCGAAAAAACGCATGCGTTTTTTCGCGGCAAAAAAATGCATTGCTGTCTATGTAAACGCATGCGTTTTTAAGCACATGCGTTTGTTTGCGCTAAAAACGCATGCGTTTTTATAGAAAAAAACCAGAACACACACTGAAAAGTCACCCACCACCATCAAGGTGATAAAGGGATCCAAACCCTAACCCTAACTCTACCCCTAACCTCACCCCTAACCGTTTAATGAACATTTTCTGACAGTCATATTGCCACGTATTTAAGTGCCACGTATCACGTATTTCAGTGCCACGTATGCCACGTGCCACGTATTTAAGTGCCACGTGCCACATATATAAGTGCCACGTGCCACATATATAAGTGCCACGTGCCACGTATTAAAGTGCCACGTGCCACGTATTAAAGTGCCACGTGCCACGTATTTAAGTGCCACGTGCCACGTATTTCAGTGCCACGTGTGCCACGTATTTAAGTGCCACGTGCCACATATATAAGTGCCACGTGCCACATATATAAGTGCCACGTGCCACATATATAAGTGCCACGTGCCACGTATTTAAGTGCCACGTGCCACGTATTAAAGTGCCACGTGCCACGTATTAAAGTGCCACATGCCACGTATTAAAGTGCCACGTGCCACGTATTTAAGTGCCACGTGCCACGTATTTAAGTGCCACGTGCCACGTATTAAAGTGCCACGTATTTAAGTACCACGTATTTCAGTTGCACGTATTTCAGTGCCACGTATTTCAGTCACGTTTAGGGTTAGGGTTAGGGGTAGGGTTAGGGTTAGGGTTTTCTTGTTTTTTCTTGTGTTTTCTTGTGTTTTCTTGTGTTTTTCTATAAAAACGCATGCGTCTAAAAAACGCATGCGTTTTACCGCGTTTACATGCGTTTTTCACACATGCGTTTTTTTAAAAAACGCATGCAGACAAAAACGCAAGTGTGAAACTAGCCTTAGGCTGTTAACTGGTTCATGCAGCTTTACATGAACACCCGAGCCTTAAACTATGGCTGGGCCAAATAACTAAAGCAATTGTTACCATCCACCTCTCGTGTCTCCCCTTTTCCTCATAGTTTGTAAGCTTGCGAGCAGGGCCCTCATTCCTTCTGGTATCTGTTTTGAACTGTGATTTCTGTTATGCTGTAATGTCTATTGTCTGTACAAGTCCCCTCTATAATTTGTAAAGCGCTGCGGAATATGTTGGCGCTATATAAATAAAAATTATTATTATTATTATTATGAGAGCCTTTTATAAATTTGCAAGTCAATTCTTTCACCATTGTTGCAGTATTTTTCACCCTTTTAACTGAATGGTGAAAAATGCAAGTAAAAGTGAATAAAAAATGCACACACAAACAAGTCAATTATGTAGTTTTTCCAGCTAACACTCTTGCATCTGCTACTTCTGGATATGACATACTTCATCTTTTTTCATTCATTTTGCAATAAATTCTTATCAATTCTAATGTTTTTTTGTGACTCTTAATAATTTAAGATAATTGAGTATATAACCTGCTTTGATTTAATGGGGAGGAATTCTAGACCGAGATTTATATTTATGACCAGATATATTCAGCTTAGCTGTTAACAAGTTAAAGTTTGTGATTTGATCTTGGGGACATCGGTCAATGTATCTGGAAAGACATGTGCTATCTGCTAACTTTCCACAGCTAATGCCACCTGTTGCTTCAGAACCTGAACTTCTCCCCACCGCCTGCTTTGTGCTACCACTAGGATCCAGTTTTTTGTAATTTCCTGATCAACACATATTGTAATATTCCTAATTCCCCGTGAGTAACGATAAATTAATATAATTCATTTTCTCAATCCTAACTAATTACATTTCTTATCTTTTATCCATTTTAAATAACATGTTGAGTGCTACCACGACCTTCAATAAAGATAAAGCTAATTAGTATTTAACACCAATGTCATGCTAATGTTAAATGTCAAATTTTGTAATTGACACAGCCAATGATATATGTTTTGCGTCAATAATATAGTTTCTAAAGATATTGTCCAAGATTAGAAAAAGTCTATCCATTTTCCATAAACAGCATTCCACTTGGCCAGGTATGTTATTGCACTTTTGAGAACCAGAAAAAAACTTGCTGGATAATCCAGGCGCTGCCAGTGGATGTCCAAAGTCAGATAGATGAAGAGTTTATTTTTATTGTATAAAAGTGTTTTGGAGTTGATTCAACTCCTTCCTCCGATACACTAAAGCAAGATATCACCTCTGACTTTAAAAAGGGTCAGTGATCATGTTATAATTAGTATCACACATTATAAGCAACAATAAATGAATTTAACAGCAATTAGTTAATTTAACACATATCTACAAAATTGCTATTAGTAATCGCCACCAAATTGTAACTTCTTGTAGTAGTTATTAAGTCTTGTTCTGGCAAACAAGACTTAATACTAGGTTGCCAGAATAGCAGTCAGATTTTTTTTGTAGTTTTTTTGTAATGAGTTACCAATGGTTTTCTTGGTGACTGTGGGCCCAACTGCCCTGAGATCATTAACAAGCTCCCCCCGTGTAGTTTTAGGCTAATCTCTCAACTTCCTCATGATCAAGGATACTCCACAAGGTGAGATTTCACATGGTGCCCCAGATCGATGTCGATTGACAGTCATTTTGTATTTCTTCAATTTATTAACTATTGCACCAACAGTTATCTCCTTCTCCCCCAATGTCTTACTTATTGTTTAGTAGCCCATTCCAGCTTTCTGCAGGTCTATGACCTTGTCCCTGAAAGCTCTTTGGTCTTGCCCATGTTGTAGATGTTAGAGTCTGACTGATTGAGTCTGTGGATAGGAGTCTTTCATAAAGGTGACTATGTAAGACAGCTGTCTTTAATGCAGGTAACGAGTTGATTATGAGCAGCTAACTGGTCTGTAGGAGCCAGAACTCTTAATGATTGGTAGGGGATCAAATACTTATTTCTCACGGCAAAATACAAATAAATTTATGTAATTTATACAATGTGATTTTCTGGAATTTATTTTTGATATTCTATCTCTCAATGTTAAAATTAACCTGCCATTAAAATTATAGACTGTTCATGTCTTTGTCAGTGGGCAAACTTACAAAATCAGCAAGGGATCAAATACTTATTTCCTCCACTGTATTTATATGTGTTAATTTTACTACTATAAAGGAGTTAACTTTCGGTGGTTATGTATTTTAGCATTTTTTAGATACGTTTTTAATTAACTACCGTATTTTTCGAATTATAAGACACACTTTTTCCCAAAAAATTTGGGGGGAAACTGGGGGTGTGTTTTATATTGCAGATATACCTTACCGGCCACGGTGGAGCAGGGTCCCAGGGTCGCTGCTGGAGGAGATTGTAACATTATCTCTGATCCTATTAAAGGTCAGAGGTGATATCTTGCTTTAATGTATCAGAGGAATTAGTTAGATCAACTCCGAAACGCGTAATACAATTAAAAAAATCTCTTCATCTACCTGGCATTGGACATCCTTCATCCACTGGCAGTGCCTGGAATACCTCTCAAGGTTTTTCTGATTTTCAGTTCTAGCAGTATACACCTAGGAACTAGCAGCCAGAGCTGCAGCCGTCTCTAATGGACTTACAGGCTCTGTCCAGTGTTGAAGCTGATAATCAAAATGGCAAAAACTGTATTCTAAAAGCAGACGGACTATCCGCAAATTGTTTTTAGAAAAAAACAACCAGACATTTAGTAATAGTAACGGGATTTAATTTTAAGCGATCCTCTCAACAAGATAATATTAACAGTAAAATTTTTTACCTTTAAATTGTCAGGTGGAAGATCTTGTTTCACCTATGAATAATCAGTAATAACGTTTAATTTAGTAAAATAGTAATAGAATAAAACACTACTCTAGGGTTGAGCGAAACGGGTCGGCAATTTTCAGAAGTCGCCGACTTTTGACAAAGTCGGGTTTCATGAAACCCGACCCGACCCCTGTGTGGGGTCGGCCATGAAGTCGGCGATCTTCTGAATCTGGAATCGGAATTCCGATAACGATTCCCGATATGTTTAAGATATCGGGAATTGGTATCGGAATTCAGATTTAAGTGTAAAATAAAGAATTAAAATAAAAAATATCGCTATACTTACCCTCTGACGGGCCCTGGTACTAACCGGGAACCTTCCTTCCTTAGAATCAGCCTTCCAGGACCTTGCGGTGACGTCGCGGTGACGTCGCGGCTTGCGATTGGTCGCGCGGCCGCCCATGTGACCGCTCGCGCGACCAATCACAAGCCGCGACGTCACCGTGACGTCACCGAAGGTCCTGGAAGGGCTGATTCTTAGGAAGGAAGGCTGCCGGAATGAAGCCGAGGGTGAGTATATTCCTACTAGGTATATACTCACCCTCGGACACGCCCTGCTTCTTTCTGGCAGCCTTCCTTCCTAAGAATCAGCCATTCCAGGACCTTCGGTGACGTCACGGTGACGTCGCGGCTTCTGATTGGTCGCGCGAGCGGTCACATGGGCGGCCGCGCGACCAATCACAAGCCGCGACGTCACCGCGACGTCACCGCAAGGTCCTGGAAGGCTGATTCTAAGGAAGGAAGGTTCCCGGTTAGTACCAGGGCCCGTCAGAGGGTAAGTATAGCGATATTTTTTATTTTAATTCTTTATTTTACACTTAAATATGGATCCCAGGGCCTGAAGGAGAGTTTCCGCTCCTTCAGACCCTGGGAACCATTGGAAACCCAATGCACTGCATTGGGTTTCGAGTTTAGGCCGACCCCGACCCCGACTTTTTTATAGGATCGGACGATTTCACTCGACCCGACTTTTGAAAAAGTCGGGTTTCGTGAAACCCGACCCGATCCTATAAAAGTAAAGGTTGCTCAACCCTACACTACTCACGTAAAAGAAGAATAATGAAAATAAATATAATTTTGCCAGTTCAAAACACAAATATAATGTGTTTCAATCAATTTCAGAAGAGAAAGCAGCACACTCCTTAATCCCAATACATTTAGATGGGTGCAAAAGAGTGAATTGTCCTAGCCCACAGGACACTCATAATCCACAAAAATAAAGAAATCTTCTACACTCCAACTTCATTTTGCATGTGAGTTGCAAACAGATGCGACTCATTTGTGCTGAGTCAACTTTTTTTCATTCTAGTTTCTATGGGTTGTTGCTAAATCAAAGGTGACTCAACTAAATTGCACATTATAATAGTTATGTAACTTCGGTGCAACAGCTAATCTCAGAAAATTTGCACACAGTTTTTGGTCCTGTGACTTGCTGACACATGACCAAAGTCACCATGCTGCCCTAGCCTAAGGACTGCAAAATTAAACTTAGTCTAAAGTTTTGTAAAAAGTTTGAATCTAATAGCTTGGAAGTTCATAAATTAATATTGTGTATGTTGTAAATTATTTTTTTCACTTGTCTGTACTACGCCATCTTTTGTCATCTTGTGCTATTCAAACCATAGCAGAAATTTATGAAGCTAGACAAATAGTAATATCTTAGACGGCCTAAGTATACAAATCGCTCCAGTCATTAGGAGAATATGAAGTTACGTCTTTCTCTATATTCCTTACATTTGCATGTATAATAGATCACTGTATAATGTGTTTTCCACCACTACTTTATTTTTTCTTCACTTTCTAAACTTTTCTTTCACCTCTTTTATCATGATTTTTAGTGCCACTTCCAGTCCCCAATTCAACAGCGTGTTTTAAATGCTAAAATCTTTATTTCCATGATTAAAATGTGACAGCATAAAAAATCTGCACATTAAAAAATTACCTCAATCAATATAGTGGTGAGAAGGGGACATAGGGAAGATATGAAGATAACAGACTACAGTAGTTTCGAGCGCAACTATGTTCTTAGACTTGGTTTGAATACTGTATGAAAACCAAGTCTAAGAGCGCAGTTGCATTCAAAATGCATCTGGTATCTCCATATCTTCCCCATGCCTCGCCATCCTCTATATTGATTTAGGTTTTTTTTTCTATATGTGGAATTTTTCTTCTGTCACATTTTATTCAAGCAAAGAAAGATTTTACCATTTTTTACACACTGTTGAATTGTGGACTGGAAGCTGGATCAACTTTTTTCTTCTTGTGGCACCCCTTACTTCAGAGCGTGTGCTGGTTTTCTTTTCTATTCACTTATTATTTTCAGTGGACAGTACGAAATAATATAACAAAAATCAGTATAAGGAATGTGTCAAAATTTACCATTTAGTGTCATAAAATTACATTTGGTTGACATGTACTGTATGTTTTCCACTTACTGTCTTCTCCTTCAAATCTTTAACTTTTTCCTTTGCTTCTTTTTCAGTCTCCCGAACAAGCTGTTTTATGAACCCACCAGGAATGACTGAAAGTAGAGGTGGGGGAGATGTAGGTGTTGGACCCTTGTCTTCTTCCTTAATCTATATGAGTTAAAAACAAGTATAACTGCATTTGATATAGTAAAACAAGTCACTGAAATAACTAAAACCATCCATACACATCAGACTAAGGTAGACCGAACCCATCTGGTTCGGCCAAGCCAACAGTCTATTGCGTATCGATGTCCCAGACATATATTAGTCAGTGAAATTAAAGGAGTATTCTCAAGTTTTTAAATTGCTTTAATTAGTTACACATCATGAAAATAAGCAATTTTGGAATTGACTTTATCCATTGGCTCTCATTTTCCTCAATGAGAGCTTTTATCTTTCATAGTGTACAGCTCATTTCCAGGGAACTTGGCTACTTGTGCCTGTCCAGATCTGGCCAAGAGGGCACAGTACAGTGCACTTATGCATTTCAAGAAAGGGGTTAACTTGTAACATACCAGTCAGTTCTGCACACTCCATTGATTTCTATACAGCAGTTATCTGTTCACCACCCTCCATCTCCATCTCAATACTTGACAATCAAAAATTGTATAAAGTCACCAGCCTCCTTGATTGGCTGATTTCAGAGCAGTTCTTCTAATTATGGCTCTCACTGTCCAGAGCCAGGTACTTTTTAAAATACACTATTATGTATGTTTAAATATATTGACAATGGAGTGTAGACTCAGAACAAACCACTGATAGCTGAACGTGTTACAGCAGAACTTGTGCTGAGCTTTATATTTTTACTAATACTACTGATCTGCTACTCACTAGAACTATCACTCAATGAGGAGTGCCCACCATGCCAGAAATCAGGAAGTAAGGAGATTGTAGAGTTGTGAGCTGCCCAAGAGACAACTTGAGAATACTCCTTCAAGGATCTGGCATGTCCGATTTCAGATTGCCAATCCTTTTGTTATCTCTGAGAGCCAGAGAAGCATGGCAGCAACTTTCTCCTAGAGAACATGTAAGTGCTCAGCACTGTGAGCACTCCTATGTATAGGAGGGATGATGTCTGGTGTTTGAGGAACTTAATGCTCATGCAATACCTGGATAAATACAGCATGCAATGATTAGAAATTTCAATGTATGCAAGTAAATTACTTTGAAATGTCATTACATAAATAACTGGATGGTGATTACAAAGTGTTAGGCTTAGTCATTCATATTAAAGTAATTAGAAACTACCAATTTAGGTGAGATCCACTGACATTCATATGTGTACAGGATTGGTCTGACAGGCCCCAATGGCAGAAGTCAGATGGAAGATGACAGTGAAGAGTGCTATGAATTAAGAAGTGGTAGAGTATGCACCCTGTCATTCCACTCAAACTCAACACATCAAAACCCTGTCATGGGCAGCCCAATATCTAGACCTAAACCCCATTGAAAACCTCTGGAATGTAATCAAGAGGATGATGGATAGTCACAGACTATCAAACAAAGAAGAACTGCTTTCCTTTTTCCGCCAGAATCAGTGTGAAAGACTGGTGGAAAGCATGCCAAGACGCATGTAAGCTGTGATTACAAATCATAATTATTCCACAAAATATTGATTTCTGAACTCTTCCTGAGTTAAAACATTAGTATTGTTGTTTCTAAATGATTATGAACTTGTTTTCTTTGCATTATTTGAGGTCTGAAAGCACTTGTTTGTTTGTTTTTTAATTTTGACCATTTCTCCTTTTTAGAAAAAAAATACAAAATTTATTGCTTGGAAATTCGGAGACATGTTGTAAGAAGTTTATAAAATAAATGAATAATTTACATTTTACTCAAAAATATACCTATAAAGAGAAAAATCAGACAAACTGAACATTTTGCAGTGGTCTCTTAATTTTTGCCAGATCTGTATATAGATGGTTTATAGATGGTATATACCAACAAGTATAATACACATCTGTTTCTGTTAGCAACATAGACATTGAATGAAAAGGAAGCTCTCATGTTTGATCTCTTCTCAATTCAATGTCCTCCTCACTGCAAACATGCAATGAGGAGGAATGGAAGGCTCAAATGCCATGTTTTTGTGACAGTGAAAGCCACAGTGATCAGGTCCCTGGCAATCAGACATTTATTCCCTATCCTGGTGAACTTTTGGGACAACCCCTTTAGTGACAATTTATATTTCTATGATGACAAAATTCTTCATTTCGACCAATGTAAAGGTTACTTCATTCTGAGCAGTTTATGTGATGAGGAATTGTCACAATATATTCTAGTATCTTATAGGGTTAAATGCTGATGTAAGTTGTTGCTCATATCACAATAATTGCTGATAGAGCGAGAAGCGTAAGTAAAATGGATGCAGGGGTTAAAGTCACACTAGGGTCCTGGAGCCTAGGGGGGCCCATAACGTTCCTTAGGCCCATATACAAAGACTAATACTAATAACACCCTATCGCAAAATTGTACCCCGTATTTTCTGGTGTATAAGACGACTGGGCGTATAAGACGACCCCCAACTTTTCCATATAAAATATGAAATTTGGGATATGCCCGCTGTATAAGACGGGGGTCATCTTATACGCCCAGTCATCTTATACGGCATGTGGTCCCCAGGGTCTGAAGGAGAGGAGACTCTCCTTCAGGCCCTGGGATCCATATTCATGTTGAAAATAAAAAATAAAAATAAAAATTATGGATATACTCACCCCTCCGAGAAGCCTGACTGTCACTGCTGCAAGCGTCTGCCTCCGTTCCTAAGAATTGCAGGGCATGAAGGACCCTCGATGACGTCGCAGTCCTGTGATTGGTCCGTGACCTCTCATGTGACCGGTCACCTGACCGTGACATCATCGAAGGTCCTTCACGCTCTGCAATTCTTAGGAACGGAGGCAGACGCTTGCAGCGGTGACAGCCAGGCTTCTCGGAGGGGTGAGTATATCCATATTTTTTATTTTTATTCTTTATTTTTTACATGAATATGGATCCCAGGGCCTGAAGGAGAGTTTCCTCTCCTTCAGACCCTGGGAACATCCAGGATCGCTCCCTGCACATGCCGTACCTGGCGTATAAGACGACCCCCATCTTTTGGGACAATTTTTAGGGGTTAAAAAGTCGTCTTATACGCCGGAAAATATGGTACATGTGTAAGCCAGTGCTGGAGTCCGCAAGTGTAGAGAGAGCTCAGGAGCCAAGCTCCCTACACACGTGGTTGCATAACAGGCAGCTGTCCCCAACAGCAGAGTGCAGAGTTGAGCTCTGATCACTGTGATCAATGTTAACCATTTAATGCTGGGGTCAATCTCTGATATTGACATGTAAATGGTGCAATTGCAGTGGTATCACATGATTGCTATGGCAAGCAATTGTTGAATAAAAAACTAGAAGAAAAACATTTTAAAAAATAGAAATAAATGTAAAAATATCTATAAAAATTCAATTCACCCTCCAACAAGAATAGAAAATGTAAAAAATAGATATATTTGGTATTTCCAAATCCATAAAAGTCTCTTCCATCAAAATACAAAACTAATTACCAATAAGACAGATGTTATAAAGAGAAAAAAAATCAAAAAGCCAATTGAATCACCACACCTCCTTAAAAAATACACTAAAAAGATAAGAAAACACTGTATGAACCTCAAAAATGGTATCAATAAAATTGTCAGCTCGCCATGTAAAAGCAAGCAGCTCCGTTGACGTAAAAATACAAACATTAAGGGTCTCAGAAAATGGCAGTATAAACAATTTTCTTTAACAAACATCTGATTTTTTTTCTCACAGTTAAAAAAAATCTAAGCAACTTTGGTGTCGCCATTATCATACTAATCATGATGACAGGTCATTATTACTGTGCAATGATCGTGAAAACAAAATCCAAAAAATAATGAAGGATTTTTTAACAATTCATAAAAAAAATATTTTTTTTTTCTCCTTTTTCAATACATTGTATGGTGAAATAAATGGTGTCGTTCAAAACTACAGTTTATCTCACACAAAAAAATTCTTCATGTGAACTATGCAAGAAGAAAATAAAAAATAAAAAGATTCTTAGAAGAAGGGATGGAAAAAAAATGAAAGAGCAAAAATTAAGAATCACTTTGTCAGTAAAGTGTTAAAATCCTGTGATAGTTGGTTTTAAATAAAAACCCATAAGCTTGGAGTTACACTACTGGGTATGCCTATAGAATGATATACATAAAATGATAACATATTAATCTGAACATGCAGGTGAAGGGTAATGGGATTTGTGCGAGAGAAGTGAGACTTTCCTTCTGTTCCCACAGTGCCAGGCGTGAGGAGATAGCCATGCTGTTACAGTGTCTGGAGGTGGCTTGCTGCTTCAGGTGTGAGGAGTCAAGGCAAGTGAAACATTAGGCTTCAATCAACACTGGACAAACAGGATGAAGTGATACGGAGGGAAAGAAGAGAAGAGAAATGGTTAATTAGTAACATGAATAATGGAAATTCAATTTGATATACCTTAGTATAAAATAAAATCATTTACTTTGCAGCCAATGAACAAATATATAAAAAATGGAAAATATCTGATCTAAATAACAAACGAGGACCCCAATTGCATTATTAAGATTGGTTCATTCAGGCCGGCGTCACACTAGCGAGTTTTACGAGAGGTGCAGAAAATACGGATTGCATACGGTACAATGATTCTCTATGGCCCAGCTCCTATCTGCCGTATTTTACTGATCCGTATTATACGGTCTTGTACGGCTGTAGAAAATCGCAGCATGCTGCGTTTGTCACCGTATTGCGCAAAAAAATCGCCAATGAAAGTCTATGGGGGCGAGAAAAATACAGATTACACATGGACCAGCAGTGTGACTTGCGAGAAATACGCAGCAGTGTTCTATAGAAAAGCCGGTAATTCAATTGTCGGCTTTTTCTTTCTCCTTCACAAACCCGACAGGATATGAGACATGGTTTACATACAGTAAACCATCTCATATCCCTTTTTTTTGCATATTCCACACTACTAATATTAGTAGTGTGTATGTGCAAAATTTGGGCGCTGTAGCTAGTAAAATAAAGGGTTAAATCGCGGAAAAAATTGGCGTGGGCTCCCGCGCAATTTTCTCCACCAGAGTGGTAAAGCCAGTGACTGAGGGCAGATATTAATAGCCTAGAGAGGGTCCATGGTTATTGGCCCCCCTGGCTACAAACATCTGCCCCCAGCCACCCCAGAAAAGGCACATCTGGAAGATGCGCCTATTCTGGCACTTGGCCACTGTCTTCCCACTCCCTGTAGCGGTGGGATATGGGGTAATGAAGGGTTAATGTCACCTTGCTATTGTAAGGTGACATTAAGCCAGATTAATAATGGAGAGGCGTCAATTATAACACCTATCCCGTATCCATTATTAATCCAATAGTACGAAATGGTTAATAAAACACACACACATTATTTAAAAGTATTTTAATGAAATAAAGACACAGGGTGTTGTAATATTTTATTATACTGGTAATCCACCTAAAGACCCTCGTCCTGTAAAAAAGGTAAAATAAAAAATCAACAATATCCCATACCTTCCGTCGTTCTGTCAGTGCCATGATGTAAATCCATCTGAAGGGGTTAAATCATTTTACAGCCAGGAGCTGTGCTAATGCAGTCGCTCCTGTCTGTAAAATGTTGTGAATGAATGTAATGCAGGGGAATGTCCTGTAGTTACCTTGAGTAGCGGTGATGCGCCCTCTGCTGGATGTCCTCATATGAACTCGAGCCTGGGAAAAATGGGCGAGAAAATCTCGCAGTACGGATGCCATACGGATTACATACGGAGGATGCCATGCACAAAATACGCTGCCACACCCTGCCTACGGTTGACATACGGATCACTATTTTGGGAACATTTCTGCGTATTACAGCCGTAAAAAACAGACCGTATTTTCATACGCTGAGTGTGACGCCGGCCGCAAACTGAAGTTTACATGGTGGATTGTAATATAATTATTTTAGCATAACCAAAGAAAGGTATAAAATGTGTGAGCACCTTCTATTACCCCCATTACCATTATGTCAATCCAGGATAGAGCCAACAATATGACTTGTTAAGTCTCCCCTTCAGTTTGGATGTCCTAGATATCTTTGCAAACAACATTGTGGAAATTATAAAAGTTAATAATTTTTTTCAAAAGCTTACATCATTTTCTACAAGTGATTATCATTAATATTATATAATACACTGAATATAGCTGAGTATACAAAAAGTATTCGGGTTTGGGTTTTCCAGATGGTTTCAGCTACAAGTAAATTAATCAATTGCGGCTTTGTATAAATTGACAAATTTTTCTGTGCAATTGAACTCTAGTTCCCCTCCACTCTGAAGTGGTTTTACCTGTGCCCGGAATTTTGATCATGGATCATTAGTTTTGCACAAAATAAAAAATGTGCTCTATTTTTGTCTTTTTACTTTTTTGCATCTTTTAGCACAAAAAGTCACTTTTTTTTTTTTTTTTTAAATGTCTGAAAATTTTGAACAAAAATCCAGGCTTTCATAAACTGAAATGCAATTGAGCAAAAATGTTGTGACTTTTCACAAAGTTACAATTGATGAATAGGTCAAAAACATCTGGAAAACGAAGCATAAGGCACAAATGAAAACAGGCAAAAACTACCAAAAAAGTGACTCAAAGAGTATTTTTTTTACTGTGAGCAAAATGAATGAGCCATTTTAAAGAATTTGGTGCAACAGAATACCACAAGACAAAAATAGAAAAGACCTTAATTAACTCATTGAGTGTCTGTTTGGGACAATTTCAAATGCCTTTGCATTGTCCAAAAACCTTATATCCGCAGGTACCCCTCTGTCCAGGTTTTTCCTCATCTCTTTATAATGAGTTTGACCTCTTCTGTACTAACCGTGCTATCATTTATAATACCTTTTCTATCACATAATACTGTGTATAATTTTTTACAAGTCCCTCATACAATTTTCCTACAATGGATATTAGGCTAATTGGTCTATAATTATTTGGGAAAAGACCTGGAGCCCTTTTGGAAAATGGGCACCACATTACCTTGGTGCCAGTCACTTGGCACAGTACCAGTCACTAGAGTATCTAAACATCATTTATAAGGGCATAGCAATAAACTCAGTCTAGTTCCTTATAAACTTTTGTATAAAGCCCATCAGGGCCTGAAACATATGTCACATTGATTTTATGTAACTGTGTGTGAACTTATTTCCAATTAACCACAAGAGTATTTTAGATGTCATATCAAAACCACTCTTTTTAGTGTATATAAAGCTAAAGAATAAAAAGTAATTATGCCTTCTTTTGATCCTGACTGAACAACTCCCCATTACCATTATTTAGGGTAGCCACCTGTGCGGACCTGTTTTTTTTTTGTGTGTTTATAGTTTTTAAGTATTTTGTGGGACTTGTCTTGCTCTCCTTGGCTACCTGCTGTTCATTTTCTTCTTTAGCTGTTTTGATTCATTTTTCTCACAAATTCTATTCAGCTCTTTATAGCATTAAATAGGTTTTGAAGTCTTTACAATTGAACCCTTCATTTTATATATTCTAATTAAACCATAGGTGTAAGCCATGTGGAGATAAATGTTTGTCGACCATGCTTGTTACCTATAGGAATACATTTTTAAGACTGACTGTTCAGTATAGATCTACAGTACTTCAGTTCATTCATATCCTGAAGTGCTGCCTTTGCTTTATGCATCCGTGCGTGACTTGATTCAAACCTTACTACTTTTTGGTATTGAGAATGTCGCTGATAGTCATGCAGTTAATGGACCGTGGTGACAAAGCCACTTCATGCCCCATCTTGCTTCAGCTCCTCCCACTTTGTGAGCACTGGGCCAGAATGGTGTCAAAACTCCAAAAGTTGCAATTTTGCTAAACAACCTTGTATTAGAAAAAATGTGCAACTTTTCACAGCTTTTTTTTAACAAATAATCTTACAAAAAAGCTTTGATTCCCTCCCTATATTTTTACCTTTCTCTTCTGAATATGTGTTTTTACAGTACAAGCAAAATTTTAATTATATTGTGATCACTGGCACCAAGGCTTTTGCCAATAGTGACACTTCCAACAAGGTCAGAATTGTTAGAAAGGATCAGATCCTGCAGAACGTCACTTCTTGTCAGTTCTTCCATGAACTTGCCCATAAAGTTATCCTGCAAAATCTCAGATAATCACTTTACCTGTTCGTGCAGTTCACACCATCCAAAAATTCAGCTGACTCCTCAGTGATGTTGGGGTGGTCTTTAAGTAACACCCTTCCATCATCATTCACTTTTGCTTGGATGTGGACAAAATAAGGAAGGAGTGGTCTTCCTTTTCTTAAAAAAACACTTTCTACTCCCCCTTAGTAATTTAAGCCAGCTACTTGCCTGCTCCTTCTGACCCACTTCTCCACCTTCCATGTCTATTCCATTTGTTTGCTCAGTGAGCAGTATGCTACTATCAAGATTGTCAATTGCCATCAGTGTTTCATTTTGCTACTCCAGATCTCTAATATGAGTTTCCAAATGAGCAGCATGCTCACATGTGCCATAGTGGTATTCACCCTGAAGCTCCTGCTGCACTTGCAGTTGTGCGTACATATGGCAACCTGTGCATTGAAAGAAACCTCAAATCCTGCTATCTATTATCTATACAAATAAAAAAGTAAAGAATAATAAAAGATACTCTTGAACTCCTTTTTTTTCCAACTCCTGTTTTCTAACTCCCTTTGTTCCCAAACCACTTATTGATCAAGCCTCAGAATTAGCAATCCTCATACTGAGTTCTATGCTCTAATTGAACCCATTCACGACCTTGCAATTTTCCATTTTTGTGCTTTTGTTTTTTTCCTCCCCTTCTTCCCAGACACATAACTTTTTTCTTTTTTGTCAATATAGTCATATGAGAGCTTTTTTGGTGGGGACGAGTTGTACTTTTGAATGACACCATCGATTTAACCATACAGTGGAAAACAGGGAAAAAAATTCAGAGTGCGGTGAAATTGCAAAAAAAAGTGCAATTTCACAATTTTTGGGGGTTTTTTTATTTACTATGTTCACTGTATGGTAAAACTGACCTGGCAATATGATTTTTCAGGTGAGTAAAAGTACGAAGATACAAAACATGTATAGGTTTTTTTATTTACGTGGTGAATAACTGTTCCAAAATTTGTAAGTGAATAAAACTTTCACTTTTGTCACCATTTTCCGAGGCTCTTAGTGTCTACATTTTTTGGGATATGGGGCTAGGCGAGGGCTTATTATTTGTGCCTCGAGCTGATGTTTTTATTGCTACCATTTTGGGTAGATACAGTGTTTTGATCACCTGTTATTGCATTTTATTGCATTGTTGCGGCAATAAAAACCTCCCGTAATTCTGGATGTTTATTTTTTTCTTATTACGCCGTTTACCGATCGGATTAATTGTTTTTATATTTTACACCCCTGGACGAAGAGCATTTCTTGTCGAAATACACATCAGGTAAGGTGGGCTTATTGAATCCTTTACTTTTTGCTCAGTCATATGTAGAGATGTGTGCATATTGAATAGGGAGTGCCTGATACATATTTGGCATTGTATATTTGATTATTTTTGGCCATAACTTTAAATTGTACACTGACATCCTAGTGTTCGGACTCTAATAGTTACCCAATATTGGGATACATACATGCTTATTTGCAGATATGGCCTTATAATCAATTTGCATACGTATGTAGACTCATAATATTTGATCCTTATAGCTGGTGTACAATTGAGCTACATGCATCGAACTATGTGCATTCTCTTTAGACACACATGAATACATCTGAGTATCAATTGAATTCATCATTTCACAAATAATTTTATAATAATGTACACTTTAGTATCCAGGTATATTCGCCGCATGTTTTTTTCTGTGGTCGCTCACTTTTTTAAATTTACTGTGGTACAGTGACCCATGTTACAACCAGGGAGCCCTGTGTTCTGGGACCTGTAGTCCCACACGTAATTGTATAGTTTATAGAGGGAGGCTTGCGGGGCTAGTTTGAGAGCTGGGCGGGTCGAACTAGCCACACACACCTCCCACCTATGGGAGTGGTTACAACTATGTAATGTAACCAGGGTGTTGTTTCACATGGTTCAGAGTGTGAGTTCCTGTATAGGCTGTGTGTTGGAATGACCTGGAGTGGACTGGATTCCTGGAAGCACCTGCTGAGGTTATGGACTTAATGGTCAGTGTGTTGGAATGTCCTGGGATGGACTGGATTCCTGGAAGTACACGGTGAGACCATGGACTGAAGGCTTGTGTGTTGGAAGTGCCTGGGACTGGACTTCCTGAATAGAGCACGGAGAGGCTGTAACTGCAGAGCCTGGGACGGCTGCTATGTTGGGAAAGCTACAGTTCCTACTGCGCGTCTGGACTATCTGAGGTGCCCTGGTCACAAGGACGGTGATCCCAGTGAGGCAGCTTTCTCCTGGGAACCAGCACTGACAGGAGTGGAGCCGGAGCTCCTGTAAGGTAACTCCAGTTAACGGGGGGTTACAGGCAGAGAAGCAACTGCCATTGGAACAGACTGCCGGTGGTTAATGTGTTCCGTTGACATGTATAATGAACTGTTTGTGACACAGTTTGAGTCTTAATAAACCAGAAAGACTGTTTATGTGGAGAAATCATGCCTGAGTGCTTTAATTCCCATTGCCAAGCGAGTTTCCCCAACCCACTCAGGTAGCGCTATCTCACAGTACTTATAGATATTTTTTATACTTTGTATGTGTAAAAAAATAAAACATTGTTTTTATACATAGCCCTTGCTGAAAGTGCTACCCTTTTGGTGTACATATATTGCTATGCTTCATGGCTTTCCTTTATTGGATAAATGTTTAGGTGTATATGTTTTTATATTTTGATAGATCGGACATTTCTGAATGCAACAATATCAAATAGGTGTATTTTTTAGATTTTTTTCATTGTTCTATTTTCAAAGAGCAAAAGGGGGGTGATTTTAACTTGTGTTTTTTGTTGTTTTTTTAAACTTTTTATTTTACTTTTTACTGACTTCAGTAGTTTATTTAGGAGACATAAAGCTGCCATCGTCTAATCTGCACTGTTATGTGTAGCAAAAGTCATGATCTCTGACAATGACAATGGAGACCTCCGGCTATAATGACAACCCATCGGTGCCCCGTGATCACGTGACAGAGAGGCCGATGGGCAGGACTTGTGTAGTGCATGTTAAATGCCAAAGATCTGAGATCCACCCGTGGCTGTAAGAGGCACATGATAGCTGACTAAATCAGCCATCAAGATGTGGGCTCAGTGTCGAAGCGAGCATCAAAGACATGGTCATGAAGGACTTAAGCACCTGAGATCAATTAACTCTTCCCTTGCTAATTAGGCACACAAAATCCACTGAAAAAAAGGTTTTAAATTGTGAAGGTATTTATAACAATAATTTATAACACAGACTGCACAAAAGTGAGCAAAAATAAGTCTGCTAAAGAAACCATTCAACCAGACCACAGATTTACACTCAGAAGAAAAAAAAACTTAGTCCTCTAATTTAAGCATCTGAGAACAATTAACTTTTCCCTTCTTATAAATGTTTTCTTTTTAACTCCACTTGTTCCCAAGCCATTTAGTGTACAAACCTCAGAATGAGCAAGCGATATCATCATTCTAAGCAGCACATGGTCCTTGGGATGTGCTGCTAATAATGATAATATTCTATGCCCACACAATTAGTGTACTAATGATCATTTTGTGGACCTAGAATTATCGACAGCCTGTATAAACAAGCCATTGATCAACCACTCATAGGCTTGATATGCAGTTGTTGAATGGTTGCAGTTGTATTTTCTAAATGGGTCCTTAACCAGTCATTATAAGCATTAAGGCCACCTTTTATCTTAGACAATTATCACAAAATACCAGTTGTGACCGTAGATCCATTCTATACCTTATGTTAATGCCTTTTGCTTTGAATCTATTATAAAACAATCAATATGCTTTCAAAAGGCGATTACCACATTTTAGAATCAACCATACAGCCTAATAACTACTCTATAGCACACTACTACATGACACTATGGTGAGACATAGGGCTATCTTTCAGGGCTTGCTGTGACCTTCTTTAATCCTGCCTGACACTAAATCCTGTCCTCCTTACAATGAAGTCTGCCAAATAGTCGCCTCAGCTAATCATTAGCTAACGGCTTCCAGTTGTACTCGTAATGTATTCTCTATATTTAGGAATTGAATTCACCTTAGATATCTCCAGACTCAGAAGCCAAAGCTCTCAGCCAGCAAGACCAGTCTAAGGGAAAATTTCAGCCACACTTGTAAGATAAGCTTCTTACAGAGTTTAATGATACAAGGTACACCTGTCATGCTTTCCATCGCTTTAAAATTTCGCTTAGAAAACTCATACTGGTTATAATTTAATATTACTATATATAATTACCTTAAAAAAGACTGACTTTTCCCTTGTTTTTACTCATAATGCCCCTTTGATTTATCTAATAACACTTCATATTCACACATTGACCACATGTTAATACAAAAGTAAACTTGAAATGTACTTTTAATGCGGATAGATAGCCACTTTGGTCCAACTATTAATATCTTAGCTTGTCATACTTTTATCCTTAATTCATGTACCACTCCTGCCAGTGATTCTCCTACTACGTCTGATGTCAGTTCAACAGAGCAGCTCCTTCTTTTCTGCTTTACTCTGTTAATGGGCGTCACTGCTGATGTCATGCTGATTGACAGCTGGCTCCTCACTCTCTAACTGCGGGGAGCAAGCTGTCAACCAGCATGACATCAACAGTGACGCATTGTCAACAGAATAATCTGGAAGAGGAAGAACTTCTCTGTTGACTTGAAGTCATAGGAAGCAGGATAATTGCCACCTCAGCTGAGAGAGATCATGGCATTGCAGAGCATGTAAGTAGTTAGCAACTACTTGCCAGTAATTTCTTAGCAACATAGGAAAAAAATACAAAAGTCCTGGATAACCCCATTAAGGAAATATTTCAAAAGGTCCCCATGCCCCGGATTAATTGAAGACCACATAAATGCACCCACTTTTATGCTTGGCAGTGAAATTCAAATTCCACTGTTTAATTTCCTCACATCTTGAGCTGCACTGCAACTGGAAATGTACACTATGCACCAATTTCGAGCAGTCCAAAGCTTGTTGGCGGGTAATTGTCGATCAGTAATAAATTATCCAAATACGTCTAATTATGTAGCTTGATTAAAATTAATTTCTAAAAGCCAAGATAATACCATACAGTTATTGCTTTTATTCCCTTTCTGCAATAAAACTCATAATGAACAAATTGGCTAATCAGCTCTACCTGCCCTACACACTACCAGTATCATGCCCTTAAGAATTTCAAAACATCCAATGTATATTATAGAAATTATTTTGGGAAACAATGCACCCTACCAGTATCCTTCCCATAAGAATTGCAAAACATCCAAAATAAATTACAGAAATTATTATGGGAAAAAATATTACTCTTTATATCAACAAATTTCCCCAAAAGGGAACCTCTACCGCACATCCAAATATTACACATCGATTGAAGGAAAACCACATACCATTTTCAAACAAGCCTGTTTCTGTCAAGGTGGTTCAAAAGATTTCTCAAGATGGTATATTTTTTTTTTAGATAAATTTAAATCTTTATTTTTTTTTTGTTCATTCGGATATAAAATTCTTCATTTTTGAGAGGTTTAAAGTGTAACTGTGATTTCAGAAGTACTAGCAGCGAAATGTCTGTGACTACCTTCTAGCTCCTTCTCCTTTACTCATTTCCCTTTTCAAGAACTTTCAGCAGCAACTTTCATGTCCTAGCTCAGTGATATGAAAATCTCTACATATGGTGTACGGATTTTACCTGTGAATTGTGAGTGAAAGATCAGTCCAGAGGGAGAAAGAAGCAGATTTATCTGAGATGATATATTGCAATGTTTATTATCTTCACTTCACTATTGATTTATGAAAAAAATATTTAAATTATAGTTATTATTTAAAGGTGAAATAGATAACATAACTGTTATGTCTTTCATTCCATTCCTATAGTATTCATAACCTAGAAGGGATAAAAAGAACATTTTAACAACATAGCCTACTTAGACATATACAAATCATTCATTGGCTAAAAAAAATTATTTTAAGCATACTAATGCCTATGATGTGAAGGTATGGCTATCTTTGATATCCTACATATAGCATGACTTATTGTTAGGGCTAGCGGAATGAGTAAATAGATGAAGTTATTGGTGCGTTCGCAGCCCGGGTCCACTGTGCAGGAGGAACCTGCTGCTAGTAAATGGCACTATATGGCGGTATAAGCGAATTCTGCTACTTCACAGAGTCGCCGACAAAAGAAAGCACTGTGCCCTGTTAGACTCACAGGAGTACAAAGCTAACTGCGGAGCTGATAGCAGTCAGTGGTCTTGCACACACACAAACTCCTCACTGGAGGTGCCGGTATACTAGGGGCTTATTTCAGCCGGGACCCTGAATACATATACACAAAACTCTTCACCGGAGGTGCCTGTATTCTAGGGGCTTATTTCAGCCGGCACCCTAAATACATACACACAAGACCAAACTGGCGCAAAGCACATAACATAGATTGATACTAGCGCATGGCCGTGCGGTCATGTGAACCTTTTATAGCTGCAGCAACTTCAGGACCTTCCCAGAGGGACCAATGGGAGGCTGCCACAGAACTTCAGCAACTTCAGGACCTTCCTAAAGGACCAATGAGAGTTGCTGCAGTACCTGAGCATGTGACCCTTGATCTCCAATGAGAGATCTTACCCTGGGCATGCTCAGAAGGGGAAAAGTAAGACTTAGTCCCAAAGACGTCTGCTCACCGCTGACCAGTACTGGCTACAATGGCAGAAGCTGGAAAGGCAGTAGTAACCCTTTACACAGTATCAGACTGAGCAAGACACTGGGACCGACGCCTGCGCCGAGCAGGCTCCACTGCGGCAGGAGAAGAATGGGAGACCGCAGAGGAGATGGCTTGAGATTCCCCCCGTGCAGAGGTGGGAACTCGACCCCTAACACCCATGACCCTAAGGTGACTAATGTAGTAATATAGCTAGCAAGGCCGAAAGAAGACATTGGTCCATCCAGTTCAGCCTATATTCTATCAGAATAAATCTCCAGATCTACATCCTTCTAAAGAACCTAATAATGGTAAGATACAATATTGTTACACTCCAGGACTAGCTGTTGTTGAGGACTTTTTCTACACCTCACTTTCTTTTCATTTGTTGTTTTACCATTGTTTTAATTAACCTCTCATAATTGTTATTTTGACTTTGCCCTTTTTTGAGAAAATCAGCCTCATAATAGTGGTATTCAGTAAGCAAATATAGTATACAACAACATACTTCATGTTTGCTCCTTATATTTTTATGTTTTTTTATCAGCTTTGTATTATTGTTTTTTTTTCTATAGATATCTGTCCTATTATCATGACTTAATATTCTACCTTGTTTGCTGCTTACTAGGGGCCCGATTCATCCAGGTATTTTTACCAATTTTCTATCGTAAAATGCTTTCAAATGTCACATCTTTTTTTTTGCAACTCTAAGGTCACATTCAAAATCTAGAGTGGAACAATAAGAGGAAGAGCATAACAGAAACACGTGCACCACTTCTGTTTTGTGGTTTTGCTTACAAATACTGATGGAAAATACTGACCAAATACTCAACTTGTGAATGTGGTCTAAGTTGCACAAAACGTTTGCAAATTTTGGCATTTTTATGTCAGTTACGGCAAGATTGGACAAAGTGGGTGGATCTGGGACAGGAGTGGCACAACCCAGCTATCTATTTCAGCAAAAGTTATGCTAATTTGCTTTCATGAATTACTACAGAAAAGTGCGCCAGTTCCTGACTTGAATAAAACTTCTGTTGGAGGAGTACATCAGTTGTAAACTGCACCTTATTCACTAAGTAGCGTCTACCTCTTAACACTTTCACGCCATAACCTGTTTTCACCTCCCTAACCAGGCCAATTTTTTCAACTCTGACCAGTGTCACTTTATGTGATAATAACTCTGGAATGCTTCAACGTGTCTCAGTGATTCTGAGAATGTTTTTTGTGACATATTGTACTTTATGTTAGTGGTAAACTTAGGTCAATATTTTTTTAAGTTTAATTGTGAAACTATCAGAATTTTGGTGAAAATTTTGAAAATGTTGCAATTTTCAAACTTCAATTTTACGCCCTTAAACCAGATAGCTATATCACACAAAATAGTTAATAAATAACATTTACCACACGTCTACTTACATCAGCATCATTTTTTATATATTTTTTTTTGTTAGGACATTAGAATTATTAAAAGTTTATTAGCAGTTTCTCATTTTTCCAACAAAATTCACAAAGCCCATTGTTTTAGGTACCATATCACATTTGAAGTGACTTTGAGTGGTCTATGTGTCAGAAAATACTCAAAATTGTCACTGTTTTAAAAGCTGCATTCCTCAAAGTGCTCAAAACCACATTCAAGAAGTTTATTAACCCTCCATGTGCTTCAAATGAATAAAAGCAATATGTAAGGAAAAATGGAAATGTGACTTTTTCAGACAAAAAAGTTACTTTGGCCTAAAATTTAGCATTTTCACATGAGTGGCTGTACAGCAAAGCCACACAGCCATTGTTTTTACTCAGGAGGGTTGGAGCGCTATTTGTCTCTTGGAGAACAAATTTCACAGCATAGTTTGCAAACTTCATATGCAGAGCACCTAAGTGCTAGAAGAGCAGAATTCCCCATAAGTGACCCCATTTTGGAAATTACACTCTTCTGGGAATTAATCTACAGGTGTAGTGATGATTTTGTCTCCATATGTGTTTTCCAGAAACAGGCAGCAATGAATATTTCTGACTGAAAATTGCAAATCTGCCATTGTAGTGTCCAAAATGTCGTAGTGCCGAGTATATTGTGCCCATACATTGTATCCAGCTCTTGATTTATAGACATGCACCCCGCAAATTAAGCGGGCTCTCATAGTTACAGAAATGCCAAATGTGGTATAAGCACACTGCAGGGCTCAGGAGGAGAGGGCATTAAGATTTGGGAGCGCAGAATTCTCTAGGTTTTATTTTTTTGGGGGGGAACATAGCCCTTTTCCAGAGCCTTTTGCTACCAGTACCGTAGAAGCCCCCTATATTTCCATTGCCAGATGACAAACCTGAGTAGGTACTTGTATTTTTTGTGGATTGAGTTGAAGCTTTTATTGGGAACATTTTACATAACATTTTGGGTCACATTTATCCTGTGCTCTACGCTGAGCACTTACATTGGGGTTTTCATTTAAATCTCTGAATGACGTGATTCAGATGAAACTCCACCACCAGAGATCTATAAACTATAATGAGGCAGCAGAGTTACTCTTGACTCTGTCTGGCCTTTGTTCAGCGGTCTCCTTCTTTTCAGAGGTGCACAAAACTGTGGCTGACCTCTCTTTTATGCACGCCTAAAAAGACTAACACCACCGAATCATAGGCCAGACAATGTCCAAAGTGACTCTATTTGCCTCATTATAGGGAATCTTCCGTCAGAGGTTCTGTCTGAATCACAGATTTACATGGAAACTCCAATATAAGCTCTCTGTGCTCTCAATTAGTTGTATTTATTTTTCTGCCACGTGCTGTATAAGTGATTAGACCACTTTACTATCCAGGTTGGTGCGACTACAGTGATACCAGATTAAGGCTATGTGCACACATCCGGAATTGCTGTGGAAATTTCTGCGGCAATTCCGCAACTGTGCCATGGGAAAAATGCATGCGAAATTGGCATGCCTTTCCCCGCTAAACACTAGCGTTTTGCAAGCGTAATTAGCTTGCAGAATGCTAGCATTTTCCAAGCGATCTGTAGCATCGCTTGGAAAACTGATTGACGGGTTGGTCACACTTGTCAAACAGTGTTTGACAAGTGTGACCAACTTTTTTACTATTGATGCTGCCTATGCAGCATCAATAGTAAAAAGTTCTAATGTTAAAAATAATTTAAAAAAATAATAAATCGTGATATTCTCACCTTCCGGCATCCCTCGCAGCGTTCCCGCTCCTCGCGATGCTCCCGTTCCCAATAATGCCTAGCTGCAATGACCTCAGATGACGTAGCATCACGCGAGACCCACGTCATCACAGGTCATTGCCGCAAAGCCTCACTGGGAACGGAAGCATGGTGAGGAGCGGGAACACTACGAGGGACGCCGGAAGGTGAGAATATCACAATTTATTATTTTAATTCTTTTTTTTTTTTTAACATTAACAATTACATGGTTCCCAGGGCCTGGAGGAGAGTCTCCTCTCCTCCACCCTGGGTACCAACTGCACATGATCCGCTTACTTCCCGCTTGGTGGGCATAGCCACATGCGGAAAGTAATCGGATCAAAGCATTCCTATGTGTGCGGAATCCCCGCGCTTCCGCACAAGGAATGAACATGCTGCGTTTTTTCCAGAGTGCGATTCAGCCGCGGAAAAAACGGAACATGTGCACAAAACTTGTGGATTGCATTCTAATAATAGGATGCTTAATGTATGCGTTTTTTCGCGGTTTTATTGCGTTTTTATAGCAAAAAACAGCGAAAATAACGCGAAAAACCCTGAACTTGTGCACATAGCCTTATATAGTTTTTTTTATGTTTGGCTGCTTTCACAAAAAAATGCTTTTATACAAAAATAAAATTTTTGAAAGCTATAATTTTTCTATATTTCTGTTGCCTGAGTTGTGTAAGGGCTTGTTTTTTATGGGATAAGTTGACGTTTTTATTTTTAGTGTTTTAAGACACAAAATATTTTTTATTTTTGATACAGGATTTTTTTTGTTTATTGTGTGGTAATATCGATAAGGCAGCTTTATTCTTTGTGTCAGTACAATTACAGCGATTCCACATTTAGATCTTTTTTTATTGTATTGCCTCTTTTGCACAATAAAAACTATTTTATACAAAAAAATAATTATTTTTGCATCACTTTATTGTGAGAAATATAACTTTTCTATTTCTCTGCTTTTGGAGCTGTATGACGTTTTCAGCTATACAAGTTTTTTTTACATTTGTCTTTTTGATCACGTTTTATTCCACTTTTTGTTTAGCGGTATGATGAAAAAGCATATTTTTTTTGCCGTGTTCACTGAAGGGGTTAAGTAGTGTGACCGTTTTATAGTTTGGGTCATTCCGGACTTGGCAAAATCATATATGTGTACTTTTTGTATATTTTTATTTTTACATAAATATATGGTAGTTATTTATTGGTTTATTATTTTTTTCATATTTTTATTTATTTTGTGATTTTTTTTAAATTGTTTTAAAAATGTTTTTACCTTCTTTAATAGTGATGAGCGACTGTACTCGTTGCTCGGGTTTTCCGAGCATGCTCGGGTGATCTCCGAGTATTTATGACTGCTCGGAGATTAAGTTTTCATCGCCTCAGCAGCATGATTTACAGCTATTAGCCAGCTTGATTACATGTGGGGATTACCTAGCAACCAGGCAACCCACACATGTACTCAGCTGTAAATCATTCAGCTGCCGTGATGAAAACTAAATCTCCGAACACTAACAGATACTCAGAGGTCACCCGAGCGTGCTCGGGAAAACCCCAGTAACGAATATACTCGCTCATCACTATTTTTAACTTTTTTTCTTAGTTCCTGTATGGGACTTCAACTTTTTTATTTCACTAATCGCTGATCTCATTCATTGCAATACATATGTATGCAATACATGAGAACTGTCAGTTTTACACTGACAGAACACATGTTAGACTTTGCTGCTGGCTGAGTTTAACATAGCTCCATATCCGTCAAACCTCGAGGATGACCTCCGGCTGCCAAGACAACCTTCAGTTCCCCTGTAATCACATCACAGAGATGCCAAAAGGGTCAGAGCCATGATAGCTATTAATCGCGGCATCTAGAGGATAACACAGGGTTAATATCATCAGGACCTGAGCCAATCAGATCCCAATGATGACACTGGTCAGAGTTATCGCTCTGCACCGGAATCTCAGCTCTTCCAGGACTCTGGGAATCAAGGGCGCTGCAAGACCGTCTACTGTAGGGAAACGTCGGCAATTGTGAAGGGGTTAATGAATTGGGTACATCTTACTCCAGCGGTCTCATTCAGTATGAATGGCACCCAAAACAATGGTCTTAATAAATGGTGTCCCAAACGTAAAATAAAAAATATTGTCCAAATTGTTTTCTTCTTTTTGATGGCAACCGACATATGTCCGACCCCAATCTCTTCTGGTGGCCATCTGTTTTAGCAGCTTACCAAAAAACTCTGATACAATAGATATTAGATAAATAATAATAATCTTTATTTATATAGCGCCAACATATTCCGCAGCGCTTTACAGTTTAACAGTTTCAAACCCAACAGTCATAGGTAACAACATTAACAATACAATAATTAAAGCAAAATAAGAGGACCCTGCTCGTGAGAGCTTACAATTTACAATGAGGTGGGGGAGATACAAAGCACAAGTGTGTATTTAAAATTGGTGTATTTACAGGTCCTTCTCAAAAAATTAGCATATAGTGTTAAATTTCATTATTTACCATAATGTAATGATTACAATTAAACTTTCATATACTATAGATTCATTATCCACCAACTGAAATTTGTCAGGTCTTTTATTGTTTTAATACTGATGATTTTGGCATACAACTCCTGATAACCCAAAAAACCTGTCTCAATAAATTAGCATATCAAGAAAAGGTTCTCTAAATGACCTATTACCCTAATCTTCTGAATCAACTAATTAACTCTAAACACATGCAAAAGATACCTGAGGCTTTTAAAAACTCCCTGCCTGGTTCATTACTCAAAACCCCCATCATGGGTAAGACTAGCGACCTGACAGATGTCAAGAAGGCCATCATTGACACCCTCAAGCAAGAGGGTAAGACCCAGAAAGAAATTTCTCAACAAATAGGCTGTTCCCAGAGTGCTGTATCAAGGCACCTCAATGGTAAGTCTGTTGGAAGGAAACAATGTGGCAGAAAACGCTGTACAACGAGAAGAGGTGACCGGAACCTGAGGAAGCAGTGGACTGAGTCTGGTGTGGAAACATCCAGAGCCACCGTGCACAGGCGTGTGCAGGAAATGGGCTACAGGTGCCGCATTCCCCAGGTAAAGCCACTTTTGAACCATAAACAGCGGCAGAAGCGCCTGACCTGGGCTACAGAGAAGCAGCACTGGACTGTTGCTAAGTGGTCCCAAGTACTTTTTTCTGATGAAAGCAAATTTTGCATGTCATTCGGAAATCAAGGTGCCAGAGTCTGGAGGAAGACTGGGGAGAAGGAAATGCCAAAATGCCTGAAGTCCAGTGTCAAGTACCCACAGTCAGTGATGGTGTGGGGTGCCATGTCAGCTGCTGGTGTTGGTCCACTGTGTTTCATCAAGGGCAGGGTCAATGCAGCTAGCTATCAGGAGATTTTGGAGCACTTCATGCTTCCATTGGCTGAAATGCTTTATGGAGATGAAGATTTCATTTTTCAGCACGACCTGGCACCTGCTCACAGTGCCAAAACCACTGGTAAATGGTTTACTGACCATGTTATTACTGTGCTCAATTGGCCTGCCAACTCTCCTGACCTGAACCCCATAGAGAATCTGTGGGATATTGTGAAGAGAAAGTTGAGAGACGCAAGACCCAACACTCTGGATGAGCTTAAGGCCGCTATTGAAGCATCCTGGGCCTCCATAACATCTCAGCAGTGTCACAGGCTGATTGCCTCCATGCCACGCCGCATTGAAGCAGTCATTTCTGCCAAAGGATTCCCGACCAAGTATTGAGTGCATAACTGAACATTATTATTTGATGGGTTTTTTGTTTGGTATTAAAAAACACTTTTATTTGATTGGTCGGGTGAAATATGCTAATTTATTGAGACAGGTTTTTTGGGTTATCAGGAGTTGTATGCCAAAATCATCAGTATTAAAACAATAAAAGACCTGACAAATTTCAGTTGGTGGATAATGAATCTAGAATATATGAAAGTTTAATTGTAATCATTACATTATGGTAAATAATGACATTTAACACTATATGCTAATTTTTTGAGAAGGACCTGTACAATGATCGTCCAGCCATCTTCAGGGGGTGGGGGGTAGATGGGGATAGTGAATGGGCTACACACACACAAATATAAAATGAGTTTGATTAGTGAACGTGGTAGGCCGCTCTGAATAAATGTGTTTTGAGGGAGCACCTAAAACTATGCAAATTGTGGATGGTCCTAATATCTTGGGGCAGAGCATTCCAGAGGATCATCCATTATCATCTTTAATCATAAAATCAAAGCCCTCACAGTAAAACCACTAATGGAGCTTGTCACAAGAAAAAAAACCTTGCAGATATGGAGTTAATCTGCAGGTTAATAGCGTTATTAACCTGCCCCACATCGGCACTTAGCTGAACGCTGCCAGGAGAAATTTAACTTTATTCCCCACGGCAGCTTTCCGGATTCAGTAATGGGGGCGAAGCCGCTTCAGTCCCCACTCTTAGTATACAGAGCGGTGACTGTGACTTTGCCCCAGACCGTGACTGACAGCCAGTCCCAATGCAGAGCCAGTGTCAGTCAGGGCCGGGACGCGGTTACATACTCTGAGCAGTGACTGAACCAAACTGGAACGCTGCCGGAAACTGGAAACTGTGATTGAAACTGGAACGCTGCCGGAAAAAATAATGTAAATTTTCTCCACTCAGTGAGCGGCTAAGTGCCAACGTTATGGAGGTTAATAACGCTAGTAACCTGTAGATAAAACCCATAGCTGCAGGTTAATAACGTTTTTTTCTGGTGACAGGTTCCCTTTAACAATGCATTATGTTAACAGAGACTGAAGTGGTAGAAATGAGGGCATTGGATGAGCTCATGTATGATTTTGGTACAAAAATAAATAAATTAAGTGGATGGATGATGGATCTCATCACAGTGTGCGGTATCATGTATTACACAGCTTGTGAAGCTGATATTCCTAGAGTAGATTGTCAGTGCTCAGGTATGACAACATTTTTTCATGACCAGCTGGAGTCTTACAAAATAGAACATCATATCTAGGAATAAAGTCTGAGTGTTACATATCCTCATTACCATAAATAATACCAGCAATAGTTCATTATTCTCTACAACACATAGTACTAATAATAGTCACAACAAAACATGGTGTCCTACAAGTGAAGTATGACAGAAGTAGCTCTACTAGCCCTAAAAAAGATAATGGCTTACAAAAGCAAACAAAAAAATTCAAGATGAGAAAAAGAAATCAATAGTTACATTAAAAAATACCAAGCAATAACTTCTCTGGTCTGATAATGTAAGAGACATTGAGATGAGTATAGAAGGCAATTACACCAAGAAAAAAAATAAACTTATACCATAACATATAGATAGAAAGATGTGTTAGAGATAAATTGCTATTTTGACACAATGCTCAAAAAGAGAGACAGTTAAATGTAAAATTCAGATCTGCAACAACCGAAAGCACGGAAAAGATACTGGCAGCTGAATGTTATAAAAAGGTAGGGGAAGGGACAATTTAGGCCTATTGGATTTCCAGCCACCGATCCTTTTGTTCTACCCTGAATCAAGCCGCTGCTCTGTCATAGAGCAGACTGGAGTGCTCCACCAAGACAAGCGTTGCTGTGCATGGCTAAATTGAAAAAGATAGCTGTCATCTATACAAATGTGTGGGGGTCTTTATCGTCCCTATCATCTGATATGGAGATGATAGGGACTGGAAATATCAATGTGAGAGAGTATCTAGATTCTGTAATTACATAATATCTGCCTAAAGCCTTGCAGACACTATTTCTTGATATCCTGACTCATCACAGATTAGTAAAGCTTCTGATTAACCAAAATACTTAATTTGTGTAAAGTGCAGAGCAATTTTGGCTGCTGCTAGATCTATTGAAGACATTTATTTCCAAGGAGTAAGACTTTCCCAATGACAGGGGCGGCCAGGTAGGCTTCCCCATAATGCTATGCACCCATCACATTGCATGGTCTAGTGCAGTAAATCAGAGAGGCCCATAACAGTCAGAACAAAGTATAAGGGCCGGACAAGCAGCACCATTTTTGGTTTATACAGGTTACGGATAGGATGCTCAAGAGCACAGCTAATGCCACATAGGAACAGAAAGAGGCCATAATTGGATGGTGTTGTGCTACTGCAGTAGTGAAACACGGTGAAAGTGGAATTAGTAGTTAGTCTCTGAATAATAAACAAAAGGTTCAAGTGAGATAAGGAGTTGCGGTAGCTGGATACTGTGACTGCGAATGCATTGATCTGTGATAAACTGAAGTAACAGCATGTAAGGTGATAGCAGGAACGCGAGATGCAGTGACGGACGGGAGGCACAGCAAGGGTTAACAGGGAGGTAAAAGGTTAAACAGTGTAAGTGACAAAACTGAAGTGCAATGGTACGAATAATAACAATACGGTAGCAAGGGTTAGAGGAAATCCAAACACTGCAGCTCCTCCTGCGTGCTCTATAGCACTGGCAACAGCGAGCGTGGTGTCCTTACTAATGGGGTTCAGCACACAACAATACCCCGTCTTCTGGTGATAGTGGTAGGTCTCGACTCTGCTCTGCATGGCTTTGCTCTATAGGCAATGGGGGATCTTTCTATATGGCCCATCGCCACGTCAGGCCTCACCGCTCTGCACGCTGCTCTCTGCGCTGCCCTCTGTACTGCTCTGTGCCGCCGCCAGACTGCTCTCGCACTTTCCTCCTCTTCTACTCCTTCGCTGCGCGTGCTTGTTTAGCTCTCCCCGCTCTCCTGGGATGGCAGAAAGCTCTGTCTCACTCAGGCTTCCCCCAGACAGCAGGGGAAGGTCCGCCCCACTCAGACTTTTTCCCGGGAACAGAGGATGCAGCCCCTTCAGTTCCGGACCCGGCATACAGGTAACCATGGCCCGGTCTATCTAATTACACTCACAGCATCTTAATAACAGCATTTTCTTGATCTTCACACACTGCACTTGCAAATCTGTGGGGCAGTTTTATACCCTGGGTCCTAGTTTTTCTAGTAAACAAGAATCCTGAAACCTAGACTTGAGAATTATAGGCAGGAAAGACCTAATTTTATTATATATATATATATATATATATATATATATATTGCAAATATCAACAATCCAGAATTTTAACATCAGTTACCGTATATACTCGAGTATAAGCCGACCCGAGTATAAGCTGACCCCCTAATTTTGCCACAAAAAACTGGGAAAACTTCATGACTCGAATATAAGCCTAGGGTGGAAAATGCAGCAGCTACTGGTAAATTTCAAAAATAAAAATAGATACCAAAAAAGTTAAATTAATTGAGACATCAGTAGGTTAAGTGTTTTTGAATATCCATATTGAATCAGGAGCCCCATATAATGCTCCATACAGTTTATGATGGGCCCCATAAGATGCTTCATATTAAAATACGCCCCATATAATGCTCCATATACAAATGTGCCACATATAATGCTCCATACAGTTCGGTATGGCCCCATAAGATGCTCCACATACAAATATACCCCATATAATGCTCCATGCAGTTCATTATGGCCCCATAAGATGCTCCATATACAAATATGCCCCATTTAATGCTCTATGCAGTTCATTATGGCCCCATAAGATGCTCCATATACAAATATGCCCCATATAATGCTCCATACAGTTCTTTATGTCCCCATAAGATGCTCCATATACAAATATGCCCCATTTAATGCTCTATGCAGTTCATTATGGCCCCATAAGATGCTCCATATACAAATATGCCCCATATAATGCTCCATACAGTTCTTTATGTCCCCATAAGATGCTCCATATACAAATATGCCCCATATAATGCTCCATACAGTTCTTTATGTCCCCATAAGATGCTCCATATACAAATATGCCCCATATAATGCTCCATACAGTTCATTATGGCCCCATAGGTGCTCCATATACAAATATGCCCCATATAATGCTCCATACAGTTCAGTATGGCCCCATAGATGCTCCATGTAACAAAGTGCCACATATAATGCTGCTGCTGCAATTAAAAAAAATGACATACTCGCCTCTCGTCGCTGCACCTCAGTGACCCCTATGGGAGTGGAGTCCATATTAATTACTTTAATGAGAGGTACCACGTGACCGCTGAACAGAGGAAGAAGGTGCCGGCGCCGGAGACCATGGGACACGCAGGGACTGTGTCAGGAGCGCCAGGAGCAGGTGAGTATGTGACCATCGTCGCTCCCCCTCACCCGCCGACCCCCCACCTTCCATGACTCGGGTATAAGCCGAGATGGGCACTTTCAGCCCATTTTTTGGGGCTGAAAATCTTGGCTTATACTCGAGTACAGGTCCTTCTAAAAAAATTAGCATATAGTGCTTGCTTGAGGGTGTCAATGATGGCCTTCTTGACATCTGTCAGGTCGCTAGTCTTACCCATGATGGGGGTTTTGAGTAATGAACCAGGCAGGGAGTTTTTAAAAGCCTCAGGTATCTTTTGCATGTGTTTAGAGTTAATTAGTTGATTCAGAAGATTAGGGTAATAGGTCGTTTAGAGAACCTTTTCTTGATATGCTAATTTATTGAGACAGGTTTTTTGGGTTATCAGGAGTTGTAGGCCAAAATCATCAGTATTAAAACAATAAAAGACCTGACAAATTTCAGTTGGTGGATAATGAATCTATAATATATGAAAGTTTAATTGTAATCATTACATTATGGTAAATAATGAAATTTAACACTATATGCTAATTTTTTGAGAAGGACCTGTATATACGGTATATACCTCAACAATTGTCCATGTTGTTAAAAAATTTTAATTTTCATAAACATCTTTGTTGCTGCTGTTGTTGTAGTCCAATATTATATACAACCCATCCTAATATAGTGGCCTGCTGCAAGTGCTCAGTTATGTGCCAGCAAACTAAACAGTTTTTCTTGTCAAACTGTTTTTTGAAAAGAACCAGGGTGCATTTAAAAAAAAATTTTATATAATGGATACATTTACATTTTTTGATTGCCTGTTTTAATAGTCCAATTTTTCAATCATACACAGGTGCATCTCACAAAATTAGAATATCATCAAAAAGTTAATGTATTTTAGTTCTTCAATAGAAACAGTGAATCTTCTATATTTTAAAGAGTTATTGCAAACAGAGTGATCTATTTCAAGTGTTTATTTCCGTTTATGTTGATGAGCCATTATCTCAGTAAATTAGAATTGTTTATAACACCAGCTTGAAAAATGATTTTAAAATCCGAAATGTTGGCCTAGTGAAATGTTTGTTCAGTAAATGCACTCAATACTTGGTCGGGGCTCCTTTTGCATAAGTGTGGCATGGCATGCAGGCGATCAGCCTGTGGCACTGCTGAGGTGTTATGGAAGCCCAGGTTGCTTTGATAGCAGCATTCAAGCTCATCTGCATTGTTAGGTCTGGTGTCTCTCATCTTCCTCTTAACAATTCCCCATATATTCTGTGGGGTTAAGGTCAGGCAAGTTTGCTGGCCAATCGAACACAGTGATACTGTTGTTTTTAAACCAGGTATTGGTACTTTTGGCAGTGTGAACAGGTGCCAATCCTGTTGGAGAATTAAATTTCCATCTCCAAAACGCTTGTTGGTAGAGGGAAGCATGAAGTGTTCTAAAATTTCCTGAAATAACCTACACCAGCAGATGATATGGCTCCCCAAACCATCACTGATTGTGGAAAATTCACACTAGACCTCAAGCACCTTGATTTGTGTGCCTCTCCACTCTTTTTCCAGATTCTGGGACCTTGATTTCCAAATGAAATGCAAAATTTACTTTCCTTGTGTGTCAATGACTGCCTTCTGGTCTTCTGTCAAGTCAGCAGTCTTCCCCATGATTGTGGAGCCTACTGTAACAGACAGGGACCTTTTTAAATGCTTCGGAAGCCTTGCAGATGTTTTTTGTTAATTATTCTAACTTACTGAGAAAATGACTTCTGGGTTTTCATTGGCTGTAAGCCATAATCATCAACATTAGCAGAAATAAGCACTTGAAATAGATCACTCTGTTTGTAATGACTCTATAAAATATATGAGTTCACTTTTTGTATTGAAGAGCTGAAATAAATTAAGCTTTTGATGATATTTTAATTTTGTGAGATGCACCTGTACCTCACGAGCATACTGCATGCTTTTGCTGTATTTTTATTTCCTACTTTGCAATTTCTCATTTTGAGTTGCATTGCTTTTTGTACAAAGGAAGAAGAAAACATAAAAAAAATGAATAAAGAAATAAAATATGAAAGTTTTACAACTGTTTTAATTGTCGAATTTGGCAACTGTACGCACTGGAACAATACTGTTGGCTGGTGCTGCAATTTTTCAGGTATGTAACTACCTATTAACATAATAATTAAACAGATATGAAAATCACATTCTTTTTGCAAGGTGGACATAAATTAAGAAAAAAAAAAGCTTAACCCCTACTTAACTTTACACTTATCCGTACGTACTAGTTGGGAAGGACTTCCCAATCTAAGACATATGGATTTGTCCTGGCAATTTTGTGCACACAGACTCTGCTTGGTACTCAGCAATTAAGAAAGCTGACACTCCTGGCGATTTAGTTTCTCAATGCTGCGATTGATATCAACTACAGCATTTAGAAGGCAGGGAGAGGGAGGGGGCTCCCCTCTGATAGGCAAAAAAAGCGCAATTTCTAGTAAGTGACAGCAGCCAAACAAAAAAAAATGTAAATCTGGTATTGCCGTAATCACATCGACCTGAAGAATAAAATCATCTAATCACTTTATACCGCATGAGGAACAGCATAAAAAAATAAATAAAACCAATTTTGACCTACTAATGATTTGTTCATTCTGCCTCCCAAAGATCGCAGTAAGGCTCGGCTCACATTTATCCTGTGCTCTACACTGAGCACTTACAACCTGTTTTCCATGTAAATCTCTGAAAAACGTGATTTTGATGGAACTTATAGCGAAAGATTCCCTATCATGACGCAGATGGGATACTGTGGATGCCAGCTGGCCTATGATCCAGGAGTGTCCGTCTTTTTAGCCGTGCATAAAAGCATAGTCTGCCACAGTTTTGTGCACTTCAGAAAAGGAAAACATAGCTGAACAGAGGCCAGATGGAGTCCAGAGTAACTCTGCTGCCTCATTATAGTGAATGGATCCCTCAATAACTTCATTTGAATTGAGTCACTCTGAGATTTAGGTGGAAACTATAAAGTAAGTGCTTAGCATAGAGCACAGGATAAATGTGATCCAAGATATTATGTAAAATGTTCTAAATTGCTTAAAATAAATCCCCACAAATAAGTTTGAAAAGTGAACTCCCTAAAAAAGGGTAAATCGACTAGAAAGTGGAAGTTACATTGGAGAGAGTACCCTCAATTGTGGATGCATTCCTATTCCCCTATGATGGTTAGTATGCACACAACATTAGAAAATGATGAACAAATACAAAACATCTCTACCTTGCCCTAGTCTTACCCTATGAGGTCTTCTTGCCTTGCAGTGGAGGTTGGCACTCTATCCCTTTTTTAATTGTATTTGATCCCTATTAGCGCCTGCCTGGTTTATGGTGGATATATTGGTAGTGATCCATGTGAAGGTATACAACACACATTTATTCCAGTAAAGTGCTGGTTCCCTGGTTTCCTTTGTTTGTGCACCTGAAAGAATAGCCATTACTAGGATTCACCAGAGCAATCCGTCAGTGAGTGGGCTCACCACTTTGCGTCCAAGATAAGGTGCCAACCTCCGCTGCCATATATTTGTATTTAATGTTTTTATATCAAGCCCTCCCCCTTATTTCTTATGTATATTATGAAGGTCACTTTTTGCCAGGAATAGGGCTAATTGTATTGTGTTATATATATATATTTTATTTTATTTTTTCAGTAAGCATCGCAGTTTGGTGCTGTGTCTTTACAAACGTTTTAACCATTTTCATGGTGGAAGAATTTTATATTTATGCAGTTGTACAATTTTCATGTTGATTACACATTGTCCAGGTCAGCTAGTTTGTTGATCTGTAAAATAGAGAAGAATGAACTATGCAGATTGATTAAATACTCAAACAATGAGAGATAAACTCATTCCACCTCCCCCTGATCTGTGGATGATGACCTAAGCCACATATGTGCTTATAAGAGGGGACTTCTGTCATTGTGCAAGAAGAATCAAGTGACTTTGCAGAACAACAGCCAGGACACCATAACTCTATAAAAGAACACTCTACCAGGACAACATGGCTCCATCAAGAGGGGCATAGATTTCACATTCTACAAGATGTCAGTTTTTTGGGACTATGGACCCAGCTGAAAGAATACAGATCTGCTCCTTTGAGCATCACTGAACCAATTGATACAATTGGGGAAGCCATAATTTGGACCCACTGGTCACCAGAGCCCCATGGATACATTTGTGGAAGCCAGGATTAGGACCCTCGGTCACCTGGTTCCATGGGGATGTTCGGAGAAGCCAGGTTGGGACCCTCCAGTCACCTGGCCTCGTACCTCAAAGGACTGCCAGTTTCCTAACTGTATTATTACCTCCTCTCTCTGGGTGCCCACCAAAAGTTGGGTACCACAGGTGGGGGTAGTTGGCCCTGAATGCCCCTGAGTCGCAGCTGCTCTAATCCCAGCGAGTCAGTGGAAGGGTGAGACCATGCACCATGTTGGGTTTTGTTCTATATGTTATAGACTGTTTTGTGGTTCTTTAAAATATTGCCAGACTGTTTTACCTTCACCCTGTGTTATTGGGTGTTCAGTGGTATGAGCCCTGGTCCATGCGGTCTTGAGCCAGAGAACAAGAGCACCCTCTGACCCCCCATGTCTCCACAGGCATAGTTTGTAAAATTTCATCACTTATAATGGGTTTTTGCTGTTCTGCCACCTCAAGACCAATCCAGCAAAATCTGAACTCCAATATGGCGCTTCTTCCATTCTGAACTTCGCAATGTACCTCAAAATTAATTTTTGACCACATATTGGGTATTGGTGTACTCAGGAGAAATTGCACAACAAATTGTATGATCCATTTTATTCCTGTTCCCATTGTATAAATGAAAAATTTGATGCAAATCCAACATTTTTTAGGGAAAAATTAATTTTTTTCATTTTCACAGTTCAACCTTGTAACGTTGTAAAGGTCTATGAAGCACCTGCGAGTTCAAGGTGCCCACCACACATCTAGATAAATTTCTTGAGGGGCACAGTTTCAAAAATGGCATCACTTTTGGGGAGCTTCCACTGTTTAGGCACATCAGGATGTCTCCAAACCTGACATGGCGTCTACTAATGATTCCAGTCAATTTTGCATTCAAAAAGTCAAATGGTGCTCCTTCCCTTTCGAGTCCTGCCGTGAGCCCAAGCAGTAGTTTTCCAACATATGAGATGGTATCAGCGTACAAAAAATTGGTGCTAAAAGAATATTTATGTAGGAAAAATTAGATTTTTTTTATTTTCATAGCTCAACGTTATAAAATTCTGTGAAGCACATGGGGGTTCAAAGAGTTCACCACAGAACTACAGAAGTATCTTGAGGGAGTAGTTTCCAAAATAAGACCAATTTTGGGGGGTTTCTACAGTTTAGGCACATCTTGGGATCTCCAAACCTAACATGCTGACCCATAATAATTTCAGCAAATTTTGCATTCAAAAAGTTCTTAGTATTTTCCAAGTAGTAGTTTTTCTTCAGATAATGGGGTTTCCACACACTCGGGAGAAATTGCACAACAAATTGTATTGTGTATTTTCTCCTGTTACCTGTGTGGAAATGCAAAATTTGGGGCTAAAACAAGTTTTGAGGATTTGAGTTGTGCAGTTTTTAGAATGGTGTAACTTTGGGGTATTTTCAGCCATATAGGTCCCCCAAAGTCACTTCAAATGTGATGTGGTCCCTAAAAAAATGGTTTTGTAAATTTAGTTGGAAAAATGAGAAATTGCTGACCAACTTTTTTATAACTTCTTAACAAAAAAATATGTTTTAAAAATGATGCAGATGTAAATTAGACATGTGGTAAATGTTATTTATAAACTATGTTGTGTGACATAACTCGTTGTTTTAAGGGCATAAGAATTAGAAGTTTGAAAATTGCAAAATTTTCAACATTTTCTCCAAATTTATGATATTTTCACAAATAAACACAAGTCTTATCAAACAAATTTTAATACTATAATGAAGCACAATATGTCATGAGAAAATATTCTCAGAATCACTGGGATCCATTGAAGCATCCCTGATTTATTACCACTAGCGAGTGTGCTTGTTTCTCGAGTTTTCCGAGCATGCTTGGGTGTTCTCTGAGTATCTTGGGTGTGCTCATGAATTATGTTTGAGCCCCCGCAGCTGCATGATTTGCGACTGCTAGACAGCCTGAATACATGTGGGGATTCCCTAACAAACAGGCAATCCCTGCATGTGTTCAGGTTGTCGAACAGCCGCAAATCATGCAGCTGCAGGGACACAAACATAATCTACGAGCACGCCCAAGATACTAGGAGAACACCGAGCATGCTCGGAAAGCTCGAGTAACAAGCACACTCACTCACCACTAATTACCACATGAATTGACACTGGTCAGAATTGTAAAATTTGGCCTGGTTATGAAGGGAAAAAAACCCTTATGTGGTGAAGGGGTTAAAGTCTTAAATTTATTTAGTAATGAAATTTAACAACTATTAGCAACAACTCTGTGCAAATTAATTATCATGTGTCAGAAGAACAGCCGGTAGAATATGCTGCCACCGCTGCCGCCAATTTGTCAGGAAAACCCAGCAAGGGAATCCCGCAGATATCTCCCTGATTATGCCAATTTGTCAGGAACAGCACTCTGTTGCCTTCAATCGTCACTCGTCAGGGCAAATAAGCATTAAGCAATTGACTGGCAATTGATGGATGAGGCCACATTTGCTTTCTCTACTGGGCCGGATATTGGGTAGCTGACAGTGAATATTTGGTATATACACGACCGATTCCAAAGCATGGAATATATACACTGCTCAAAAAAATAAACTTAAACCACACAATGTAACTCCAAGTTAATCACACTTCTGTGAAATCAACCTGTCTAGTTATGAAGCGACAACAGGTAGAAATGAACGGCTCGTCGAACATACCGTAACCCCATTGAATTAAATAGGAGGCAAAACCAAATGCATAGACAAAACACTGGGGTAGGCAAACAGCTCAAATTAGGGGCAGACACCAGGAAAAGTGTCATCAATTGACCTAGAGTACAAATAGTATATTTGCGCAGTATGGATGCATGGGACAGGGCTTGGACCAGCATTTCTAGCTGAAACGTTGATCAGTAACAGGTGGACAGGTGTATGCCTGCTGCTCTAAGTGCCCTGCCAAATTCAGGCAACACACATAAAGGAGACCCAACATGGAGTCCAAACATTTCGAAAAATTATGGGCAGACAACAGGAAAAGTGGCATCAATTTACCCACAGTAGAAATTTGATAATAGCACAGCAGCAATCAGCCATGGGCCATGCATGAGGTACCAGGGTCTGGGATAGCATTTAGAGCTTTGGAATTTAAGTTTCAATTAAGATGAGGCGGGTGAGAAACTGGTGTAAGCCTACTTTGCTGGGAGCTCCAATACCTCATGCAACAGCTGAAACTGGATTTTTACACTGTGTTCCAAATTATTATGCACAAAGAGTTTAGGAGTGATAAGGTTAGAATTTTTTTGTTTGTCATTTAAACTCATTGATGGTGATGTGTGTCAGGGCTCTTTATATCACTGAAAGCAATTGCAGATACCTGTACAAATTAGTTTGGCAGGTGTGTCCAAATAAAGGCAATACTACTTAAGAAGGCTGTTGTCATGTCGGACGCTGTTCAGACCAGGTCGTTCGACAGACAGCGGTAATTCCGCTTTTGACCACTATTTGCTCATTGGCGTCGGCTAGATTTTATCTAGCTGTTCCGGGGTTAATTTACCTGATCCTCGGATTGGAAGCTGGGCCATGCCCATTGCCTTTAAATAGTTCTCCTGATCATTGGGCGTCGCCGATTATAGCTTCTGTCTTGTGCGTTGTTATCTCGGTCTGGAGTGGAGAGCTGGTTGTTGGAGATTCGTTGCTGGTGGTGTATTTTCCTTAGTCTTATTTACTCCTTCCTATATTTGTATTTATTTTGCCCTGCACATTTATAGTGTATTCCTGAGTGACTGCGGCGTGGTGTATATTTTCCTTTATCCTTGTCTGTGCTAACTGTGGGTATTGGTGTTTTTCCTCTTCACTGGGTGGTGTGCGGAGGTTTCAGCCTAGGGTTGAAACAGGAGACAGGGTGAGGTTCGAGGCCTGGACATGCACACCATCAGTGTAAACTCCAGGTAGAGGGTCAGTCAGGATTTCCCTAGTCTGAGGGAAATTGCAGGGGCCCGGGTTATTAGCTCTCGCTCACCTAGTCTCCCCATGACAGCTGTTCCACATTATTAAGCAGCCTACATTTTTTGCCAAAATGGGAAAGAAAAAGGATGTGTCGGCTGCTGGGAAGCAACAAATTGTGGAGTATTTAGGTCAAGGCATGACTACAATCAACATTGCCAAGACACTTCATCGTGATCATCGCACAATCAAGAAGTATGTAGCTGATTCCCAGCACACACGTGTGTGAGCTGATAAGGAAAAATTGAGGACTCTTTCCAACAGGCAATTGCGTAAGGTTAAAAGAGCAGCTGCAAAAATGCCTTATCATAGCAGCAGACAAGTTTTTGAAGCTGCTGGTGCCTCCAACGTCCCCAGAACAAGATGCAGGCTCCTTCAGAGGTTTGCAGCTGTGCGTAAGCCATCCTGTCGACCACCTCTATCCACTGCACACAAGCAGAAACAGCTCCAGTGGGCCAAACGATACATGAAGACTGACTTACAAATTGTTTTGTTCACCGATGAGTGCTGTGCAATGCTCGATGGTCCAGATGGATGGAGTGGAGGATGGCTGGTTGATGGACACCCCATGAAAACAACAAGGAGGAGGTGGAGTAATGTTTTGGGCTGGAATCATGGGGAGAGAGATTGTCGGCCCCTTTATGATCCCTGAAGGGGTAAAGATGAACGCCATAATCTATGTGGAGTTTCTAAAACAACACTTCTTGCCATGGTTCAAGAGGAAGAACCGTGCTTTCTGCAGCAAGATCATTTTCATGTATGATAATGCACCGTCTCATGCTGCAAAACACACATCTGCATCTCTGGCTGCTATGGGCATAAAAGAGGACAAACTTATGGTGTGGCCACCATCTTCCCCTGACCTCAACCCCATTGAGAACCTCTGGAGCATCATCAAAAGGAATGTCTATGACGGCGGGAGGCAGTTCACATCTAAGCAACAGCTCTGGGAGGGTATTCTGTCCACATGCAAAACAATTGAAGCAGAAACCATCCAAAAACTGACAAATTCAATGGACGAAAGAGTTCAGAAGCTTCTTTGGAACAAGGGATCCTATGTGCAAATGTAACATCACCTAGAATAAAGTTTTCACTTGAAAACTGTTTGATTTCATTTTGTAATAAGCTGATAATGCTTATAACTTCACAATTGACCATTTTTTTGTTCAAAATAAAAAAAAAGTTGAAAACTCTGCTGTGCATTATAATTTGGAACATGCATTTTGAGTGTTTATTTTTTTTAAAAAGATACTGTTTTCATAGGCAGTTTGTTCCAAAACATTGCAATTATACTAGAATAGTAGATGACTGGAAAATAACAATGACTGCAATTCAGATAGGTAATTAAGAGAAAATATGAGGAAATATTATTTGCATAATAGTTTGGAACACAGTGTACTGAGCTGTACTCTGGTGGCACAAATATGAGCTTTGTAGACCACAAATGTTATAAAAATGTAAGGATAGTATCACAGGTAGGCGACTGATCAATTCACCCACAGTAAAAATTTTGGAATGGCACAGCAGCAGTCAGACATGGGCCATGCATGAGCAAGCAGGGTCTGGGCCAGGTTACACAAATATCAGTTTGGTAGACCACCAATGTTATAAAAATTTAAAGGAAACCTGTCACCTGAATTTGGCGGGACAGGTTTGCGGTCATATGGGCGGGGTTTTCAGGTGTTTGATTCACCCTTTCCTTACCCGCTGGCTGCATACTGGCCGCAATATTTGATTGATGTTCATGCTGTGTCCTCCATAGTACACGCCTGCGCAAGGCAATCTTGCCTTGCGCACGCGCAGTATGCTTTGCCCAACTGCGGGCAAAGCCGAAAAGCATTAGTGCGCATGCGCCGGCGCACTATGTCCCAGAACACAGCGAAATACGTCCGGGACATAGTGCACCGATGCATGTGCACTAATGCTTTTCGGCTTTGCCCGCAGTTGGGGGAACATGAACATCAATCAAATATTGCGGCCAGCATGCAGCCAGCGGGTAAGGAAAGGGTGAATCAAACACCCCAAAACCCTGCCCATATGACCGCAAACCTGTCCCGCCAAATTCAGGTGACAGGTTCCTTTAAAGGATAGTAACACAGGTAGCTGACTCAAAGTAAGGGCAGGCCTGCCGGTCTGGGAGCCCTACTGCTACTGGCAACATACATGAAGGAGATTCAACTTGGGGTAAAAATATTTTAAAAAATGATTGCCACACATCACTAAACTGACATCAAGTTCCCCAGAGTATAGATAGTATAATGGGCCTCTGACACACTTTCCACTATAGGCAACCAACCAGATGGAGACCAAACTTGGAGTATCATCAGTAGCAGTAGCAACAGCAGACACAGAAGCCATGTCAAAGATGTCACAGACTGCAAAAACGCAAGATCAATGCATCACACGAAAAACAACACCATCTCCTAGTTTGCCCAGCCTGCGACTGGGGTACAAAAGTAATTTGAGATCCATGACTTGTTTACTTTGAAGAAAAGTAAAGCACTCTAAACTTTCAGGGGGCAGCCGTATGTGCTTATCCATCAGGATACCATCAGCAACGCTGAATACATGTTCTGAGAGAGTGCTGGCTTCCAAGCATGACAAAACCTCCAAGGAATGACAGGTGAGCTCAGGCCACTCTTCCATTTTTGAAGACCAAAATGCAAAAGGGTCCAAATTCCCCCTGATGGTATTGATATTGAGCTCGAGATACTCCTGGACTATCCTCTCCAGTCATTCACAATATGTTAGTCTTGTACTCTGTTCTGCTGTTTCACGGGCTAGTGTAAAAAATGTGTGAAACAATGCACAGAAATTACCTATGCCACTTACACTGCTGCTGCTAATGTTTGTGCATTGATGACTCATTGTCATCTATGTGCGATGCACACTGTGTGCCTCACTGCTGTCTTGGTGAAAACCACAACTAAGATTGTCTACAAGAGTGTTTCGATACTCCAGCATGCACACATCCTTTTCCAGGGAGGAAAACATATGGCAAATTGTGCTCTTGTACCATGGATCTAACAGAGTGAAAACCCAGTAGTCAAAATTATTTATAATGCTATCAATACGGGCATCATGTTGCAGGTAGTGCAGCAAGAAGGTGCTCATGTGTCAGGCACATACATGAGGTTCAAATCCATTGTGTGTTGGTGGTGGAGTAACACTCAAGCTTGCTTCTGCAGCGCCCCAGAGTTCTGGTCGTTGCAGTGCTGTGGCTTCGCCGCTAAGGGGAGCCATGGTACGTTCGATGGCACCGAAGGAGTTCCTCCAATCAGGTATCACAGACACCAATATGTTTCACAGCTGGGCCTCCGGGGGGAGCTAAGGGTGCTATTCATTAGGCCACTCCTCACCATAGTGGGTAAACTGGGGGTCAGGCAGGAAGTTAGAGAGAACGCTGACGGGATTGAACGGAGCAACACCCTGTGGCAGGGGGTGTTGTGAAGGGAGAGACTGTAGGGTCTCTGCCAGGGGTGGGATCCTGGCAGAGGCTTGGCATTGAAAGAACGTAACGGGTCCGCGCAGGCTCCTGGAAGCGGCGGGACTCAAGAAAGGACTAGAAGCGAGATAGATTGTGCTGAGTGAGAAACGAGATCAAGCAGAAGGAGAATACCAGCAGGGGTTGTGCTGAAAGAGGCAGCACCCTGCTGAGGCGCAATACCGGTGGCCGGAACGCCGAGGGAGTGGATTAGAATACAGCTTCAAGCCATACTCCAAACAGCGGCAGGACAGTCGGTCTCAGGCGGGCTGTCTACCACATATCACCTATGAAGTCTTGGGGGGCAATTGCGGGAGAGGGGCGACTCTAGGGTCCCGGAAGAACTCCAGGCCTACCTGACAAACGGGTGCCATTCCAACCTGAATACAGGGAAGGGGTGGATTACAGAGGAACATCAAATCGAGTTGTGAGGGAACTTAAGAAACAGACACAACCGTTGTGGGGTTACTTTCCGTGAGCACAGCAGGGAAGGACTACAACACATAGCGCTAGAAGGAAGGCACAGATTTCCACCTGAGAGGAGAACTCTGGAGGTGCCATTGGACCGGCCGGACTTGCGTAGCCTGGTGAACCGTGTTCCGGACTGAGGACTCAGAGATCTCCAGTAAAGAGGTAAAGAGACTGCAACCTGGTGTCCTCGTTATTTACCGCGACTTACACCCCACAACCGTACCGCTCCATCGCTACCATTACTACCACTTATTGCACCGGACGTCCCCCACTGACGGACAGGGCCACGGACCGGGTCTAGCCACCGTGACAACCCCGAGACTGAGAACTAGAGGCCCGGCTCCGGGTATCCCCTCGGCCCTGCGGCGGTGTGGGGGGGCGCTCCAAACTTGGCGTCACGAACAGGATCTACTTAAGCCTGAAGAATCAGGTCATGTGTGCCTAGAGACTGTGATTTGTTGTGCTTGGACTGTACTTTATTGTAAGACTGTGCTGCGCCATTAGCCGCCAAAAGTTCCCGCCAAAAGGCGCCGCCATTGCTACACCCAAGGGGAAGGAGGGCGTGTTATGGGCGGAGACTCCCAGTGTGGCGCGAGAAATGGCTACCGCCCCCTGCACTTCTGGCTGCAGAGGAATGACCTGCCCCAAAGCAGAAGAGAAACACCCCTTGATATGCAACGGCGAGGGGCTGGTGACGAAGAAGCCCGACCTCAGAGAAATGGCGGAGTTAGGTGCATGCACTGCCAGCGACTATCAGGTGGCGATGATGAACGGCGAGTGCCTGAGCGAGGAAGAAGCGGGTCAGGCCTGCCTTTCTTCACCGGAGATGGACCGGAAGCCTGCGGATCCGACAGCGAAGCTACGTCCACCAATCCCGACCTCGGAGTTAGAGGAGGAGGAACCACAGCCAGCGGAGCGGAGTCCGAGCATCCCATTGGAGGAGCCCCGGTCCGGGCTGCAGCCGACTCCAGCGTCCTCGTTAACGGACCAGAGCGACACCGATGGAACCACATTAGGCGCAGGTATGGCCGACGTCCCTGCTCCCCTTCACGAGCCCGCTTCTATGACCCACCTCCATCTCAGTAGGGAGCGACTTATCTCGGCAGGGCTAATGGTGCTATCCCCCGATGACCTGGGGAGGATGGTGCCACCGCTGTCGACTGGAGTGGGGGAGCCTGTGGATGTGAGCTTAGATGGAGTAGTTCTTCGGTGGGACACCCCCTGGTTTAGAGCAGATGGATCCCGGGAGAACGGGTCCACTCTTGCGGTGCTTACATGGGAACAATATAGACAGTGCTTGATTCTGCAGTGGAAAGGACGGAAAGGAGCTGAGTCGATGGGCCCATCGAAAGTACAACAACCCCCCCCGGCATGGGATGACAGAGACGCGGTAAGGCGGGGCACTGTGTTGGCCTACCATGTAAAAAGGGGGTGGGGCCTCATACACGAGCCGGGGCTGGATACTGATGTTTTCGTTGCGCATTGTAACATGAGGGCTCCCAGTTGTGGCCGAAGCGGAGAACCGTTACAAAAGGGGGATCCAGTGACCTACAGCCGCCACCAGAACCCGCTCGGGTGGTATGCACGGAATGTTCGGCGGTGTATGTCTGGAGCCGCGACCCTTACCGCCTCGGACCTGGTCCCAGGAGCATCCGATCTTGTCACCATCGCAACGGTGCGCCTGGTTGCGGCCACCGAGTTGGCCAGTCGAGTTCATCTGCACGTTCGAACCGCGGACACTGGCACCACAGCGGCTGGGGGGCAGGAGCCCGAGCCACCAGAAGAAGAATAAACCTCGATACCATGAAAATGTAAATAGTTACTGTTTGTTCTTTTAAGTTGCTGCTAAACCTGTCCAGGGTTAATGGATCCCTTTGTTGACCCGGGATCCCTGTGTTTGTTCTGAGTTTTTCTAAAATTTTGCACAAGTTTAAAGAACTGCAGAAATCATGGACTGTGCATGATTCGAACTTTCTTTTGTAAATAGTTTGCACCTTCTTAAAGGTGCTCCCTACTGGTTTTAGCCAAAGACACTTTGCGAAGATATTTGCCCTATTGGTTTGAGCCAAAGACACTTTGTGAAGATACCTTTCCTACCGGTTCTAGTTAAAGACACTTTGCGAAGATACCATACCGGAACCTTTGCGTGGGCTGGTAGGCTGAGAAGACGAGCTACCTCAGAAAGACTTGGTCCCCTCTTAAAGGGGATGTGTGAAATTGAACTTGAGAAAGATACTGTTGCAGAACAGTGATGTGATAATGAAGCTTGAAAAAGAAATGTAACTGTTTTACATGCTAAGTTATATGTGTTGAATTTGTTGAAATGTGAAATCTAAATAATGTTTTGCAGAAAGAAAAGATGCAGAGAGCCCGTAGGGGTAGAGATAGAGATCTGCATAGCTGAAAGTAAGGAAGTAATGATGAAGGTGAGGATAGAAGGTCAACCCTGCGTCCCCATAAGAAAGTTACTTTGTTGCTAAGGACAGAAGGCGAACCCGTAGGGGTTAGAGAGTGAGTCCTTAAAGGAGCCGAGTAGAGCGGGCTCAGAGTTCTTTAAACGAAAGGAATGTTATGTCTATACTATGTATAGTAGTGAAAGGCAGTAGGCCCTGGCTGAACGGGGCGGTCCTGTAAAAGAAAGGAGAGGCAGTAGGTCTGGTGCCATAGGGACAGGCGGTCCTGCAGGTTCAAAGTAGGAGAATGTGAAGTTACCTTACCCTGTAATGTGATTATAGGAAGGCCTTTGGTAAACTAAGAGTGTATGTTTCTTAAAGGCAATGTTAATTTATTGTTCCAGAATTTGCACTAAGTAGAATACCCGGTTGGGTAACAGGAGTTATGCATAGCCTGTAATTTATAATGTTGACCATGTTTGTAACGTTAAAAGTGTCCTCACCTCCCATAAAGGGAAGCTTGTTCAAGTATACTTATCGTTTTTGCACTCAACAAAATTGTATGTCTTTTTGCTAATCTGTATTGTTGTTTTTCTTCCCAGTCCCGGAGTACTGTGTTTAACCAGGGGGGAGTGCAGCGCCCCAGAGTTCTGGTCGTTGCAGTGCTGTGGCTTCGCCGCTAAGGGGAGCCATGGTACGTTCGATGGCACCGAAGGAGTTCCTCCAATCAGGTATCACAGACACCAATATGTTTCACAGCTGGGCCTCCGGGGGGAGCTAAGGGTGCTATTCATTAGGCCACTCCCCACCATAGTGGGTAAACTGGGGGTCAGGCAGGAAGTTAGAGAGAACGCTGACGGGATTGAACGGAGCAACACCCTGTGGCAGGGGGTGTTGTGAAGGGAGAGACTGTAGGGTCTCTGCCAGGGGTGGGATCCTGGCAGAGGCTTGGCATTGAAAGAACGTAACGGGTCCGCGCAGGCTCCTGGAAGCGGCGGGACTCAAGAAAGGACTAGAAGCGAGATAGATTGTGCTGAGTGAGAAACGAGATCAAGCAGAAGGAGAATACCAGCAGGGGTTGTGCTGAAAGAGGCAGCACCCTGCTGAGGCGCAATACCGGTGGCCGGAACGCCGAGGGAGTGGATTAGAATACAGCTTCAAGCCATACTCCAAACAGCGGCAGGACAGTCGGTCTCAGGCGGGCTGTCTACCACATATCACCTATGAAGTCTTGGGGGGCAATTGCGGGAGAGGGGCGACTCTAGGGTCCCGGAAGAACTCCAGGCCTACCTGACAAACGGGTGCCATTCCAACCTGAATACAGGGAAGGGGTGGATTACAGAGGAACATCAAATCGAGTTGTGAGGGAACTTAAGAAACAGACACAACCGTTGTGGGGTTACTTTCCGTGAGCACAGCAGGGAAGGACTACAACACATAGCGCTAGAAGGAAGGCACAGATTTCCACCTGAGAGGAGAACTCTGGAGGTGCCATTGGACCGGCCGGACTTGCGTAGCCTGGTGAACCGTGTTCCGGACTGAGGACTCAGAGATCTCCAGTAAAGAGGTAAAGAGACTGCAACCTGGTGTCCTCGTTATTTACCGCGACTTACACCCCACAACCGTACCGCTCCATCGCTACCATTACTACCACTTATTGCACCGGACGTCCGTAAACTGACGGACAGGGCCACGGACCGGGTCTAGCCACCGTGACAACCCCGAGACTGAGAACTAGAGGCCCGGCTCCGGGTATCCCCTCGGCCCTGCGGCGGTGTGGGGGGCGCTCCACTTCCTCTGCCCCCTCCTGCCAATCACGGACAACAGAGAGGGGATGATTATCTTCTTCATCTCCTGACTGCTGTTACCTCTTTGTCCTCCTCCTTGTTTCCCAGCTTCTTCACCTTCACGAACAGTTTGTCTGGTACAATGAGCACCCTTCGCTCGCTGATGATGGCATCGTCAGTGCTAACCATCTTAGTAGCCATTTTGAAACTGTGCAAAAGAGTGCAGAGGCCCTTCATCTCTGCCCACTCCACAAGCATGATTTGCACAACGTCTGTACTGTGTTGGCACAGGCTATGCAAAAGGACATACGGCACCAGGGCTCATGCTGGTGTAAAAAACTCTTTGTAAAAATTGATTGGCCTGCTACAGTTCACAACATTTTTACTCCAAAAATTGACTATTGCCATCCATACAGATAAAAGTGCTTTGTGTAAAATTAAAGTGGTTTAAAATAAAACGCTTGGTGTGCTAAAGGTGACCACATTTTTTTTTATAAAAAAAAATAATTTTTAATTTATCAAGTAAACTTGATGCCCAGAGACCTAGCAATTACAAAATGTGCAAGGCGTGCAGTAAGGGATGAGCAATTGTAATTGCTGATGATAGTGCATGCAGACGGCGAGGATGTGGGGAAGATGCGACCTATTGATAGAGCACAAGCAACATGCCCATCCAAGACACATAGCTTCCTGACCCATTTTGCAGGCACTTGACACCATTTCTGAAGCCACACCAGTGCAAACAGGTGGTCAATTGGATAGCAGATGATGCTTCCAGCATGATTGCCAGCACCACCTAGTCTTTCACACAGTACAGTCTCACCTCATAGTTACATAGTTAAATAGGTTGAAAAAAGACTTAGGTCCATCAAGTTCAACCTTTCTCCACCAACTGTACATTTTGGCACTTATTTAACTACAACCCGCAATGTTACTTGTATCAAGGAAATCGTCCAGCCCTTTTTTTAAAAAGCTCTTATAGTCTCTGCCATAACTACCTCTTGCAGCAAGGCATTCCATAGTCTGATTGCTATAACTCAGTGTTCCCCAACTCCAGTCCTCAAGAGCCACCAACAGGACATGTTTTCAATACTTCCTTAGTATTGCCCAGGTGATAATGGCATCACCTTCACAGGCAATAATTCCATCACCTGTGTAATACTAAGGAAATCCTGAAAACATGACCTGTTGGTGGCTCTGGAGGACTGGAGTTGGGGAACACTGCTCTAACTGTAAAGAACCCTTTCCTATTTAGCTGCTGGAAACACCTTTCTTCCACCTTTAATGAGTGTCCCCCTAGTGCTTAGTATGGTCTTTGAAAGGAATGAGTCAGCCAGTTGTAATAAAGGTTACCTGGTTAGGGGCCCGCTCAAAAGTTATGCCCCCCCAAACAAAAACTCTAGCTACGCCTCTGCATGTTAACCTCTACAACGTCTCATGTTACTCTTTACATTTCCTACCTGTGCTACTACATCTAGGTACATATGCTTTCTTCATCACTATGGTTAACATAGGCCCTCAAATTTTTGCAGTCAGGTAAACATGCTAAAGAACTTATTTCATACAACCTTTATCTAAGGCTTCTAGAAATCTAAGCACTTGCATAGTAGCCAAGTCAAACTTACTAATGTAAATTATAACGAAATTTATAATAAAAAAGGAAAGCAAAACAGAATTAGCTTAATCCTCAGTTAGCTTCAACTATTGGTCCAGCACATGCAGCATAATCTCAAGATTCCTTCCAATTCTTTCAGTATTTGGGTTGTTAGACACAGCTGTCACAGGAAGGAAAACTATTTAATTCTGTAGACAACACCTGCTGTTTGTTCAGCGTACGAGCGCTGCTCATAGGACACATGTATCTGCAGTCTATTTTCATTAGAAAATAGTATAAAAATGTGATTCCTTGTGTTGTAGAAGATTTTACAACATAAATAGCATAGACAAGCACTGAGTGTGAAATTTTGCAGTTAAACATTTGCCCCCAACAGGACTAACAAGCTACCAGACCTAAAATGTTATCTCCAGAAAACTTCCAGATACTTGGCACATGCTGCAAATACATTTCTATGCACTCTGCTTTTCCTGGGAAATCCAGTACTAAACTATAAGAATCGTCATACAGGCATCATCTGTAGGACGTCATCAATTGTTTAGGAGTATTTTTTCCTATTTTATAGGACTGTATAGTTAGTCATTCAGATTCTTATTTTTGGACAATGCTATAAGCACATTTTTTGTAAGGGAGGTGGAGACCATAGAGTAAATTACAAGTCCTCTATTCACACTGATATTGTCTGTTACTATTGACTAGCAATCGGATAATTTGGAACAGTTCAAAGTGCTGAGCCTCCTAATTCTCTGCTCTCTAAATATAGTCTGAAGTATCATCTTAATAGCGCGCAAAGTGAGGAGGTAAAGCTGATAATGTGAAACTAATACATAATACGTCTGTCATATCCAGAATGAAATTTCTGGCCATGACTTTTTACACGGAGAAATATCAATCCGCAGCTAATTACCTGTAATAGCTTCCATTCAAGCGCGAGTTTTAAAATAAAACAAAATAAAAAAATACACAACATTAACATAAATACATATTAGTCAAGGATATATTAATAATGATAACATCTCCCTGGACATTGTGTGAGAGAAGGAACTAGAATAATCATAGCATGGATATAGCGCATCATGAAGAAGAATATTTGTAAAGTCCGGTCACTCCTTTAAATACACATCTCACATATTATTCACAATGACATCCTAAAAATAGTAATAGATGATATTGAACAAACTACGTAGACCATTCTCTCCAGTAAATAAGAATGATTTAAGAAAAGGTAGAGGCCTTCTGATAGCAAAAGCTCATCGCCGCTAGAAGGTCCTCGAATCAAAAACTAAAATATGTCATAGAGGGCCTAATGAGGGCCTAATGTTACACAGTTGTTTAGATAATGATCTTTATACTACTGCAAAGATCATAAAGACAATATGGTGCAGATCAGAACTTCTATCTGGATGACCGTAAGATATAACTTTTAGAAGTTTTTAAGCTACAAATATAGAAGAACTCATTACCTCTTTATAAAGATCCAAATTTAGGCTCAGTAGCAGATTAGAATCCTCAAATCCTAGGATCTTAGGGGACAGTAGCAGCTATAGGTCCTACAAAGCAGACAGAGGAGACAGCAAAGAGAGGGACTTTTTAGATCCCTGAAACTGTTTGGAGCTTGGGCCTCCCCCTTTTCCCAAATACCTAGAGTGTGATAGGGACAGCTGACTGGACACAAGTCATGGCTATAAATATCCAAAACAGCTTTGGTCTTGGGGGAGGGAGAGAAGAAGATAGCTTGACAGGACTTGCTGCGAGATAGGTTTAGCAGATCCATGCTTGCAAAGATGGTGGACTAAAAAAACAACACTGTTATTAGTATTAGTTTCCTTTAAATAGCCATCATTGATACAAGCATTACTCCAGAGGCGTGCAGACCTTAAATAATAATATTCTGCATCTGCATTCACTGTATTACTCTCATACTCAAACACACACACATATATATATATATATATATATATATATATATATATATATATATATATATATATATATATACACTCACCGGCCACTTTATTAGGTACACCATGCTAGTAATGGGTTGGACCCCCTTTTGCCTTCAGAGCTGCCTCAATTCTTCGTGGCATAGATTCAACAAGGTGCTGGAAGCATTCCTCAGAGATTTTGGTCCATATTGACATGATGGCATCACACAGTTGCCGCAGATTTGTCGGCTGCACATCCCAAAGATGCTCCATACAAGGCAGGATGGATCCATGCTTTCGTGTTGTTTACGCCAAATTCTGACCCTACCATCCGAATGTCGCAGCAGAAATCGAGACTCATCAGACCAAGCAACGTTTTTCCAATCTTCTACTGTCCAATTTCGATGAGCTTGTACAAATTGTAGCCTCAGTTTCCTGTTCTTAGCTGAAAGGAGTGGTACCCGGTGTGGTCTTCTGCTGCTGTAGCCCATCTGCCTCAAAGTTTGACGCACTGTGCATTCAGAGATGCTCTTAGGCCTACCTTGGTTGTAACGGGTGGCGATTTGAGTCACTGTTGCCTTTCTATCAGCTCGAACCAGTCTGCCCATTCTCCTCTGACCTCTGGCATCAACAAGGCATTTCCGCCCACAGAACTGCCGCTCACTGGATTTTTTTTCTTTTTCGGACCATTCTCTGTAAACCCTAGAGATGGTTGTGCGTGAAAATCCCAGTAGATCAGCAGTTTCTGAAATACTCAGACCAGCCCTTCTGGCACCAACAACCATGCCACGTTCAAAGGCACTCAAATCACCTTTCTTCCCCATACTGATGCTCGGTTTGAACTGCAGGAGATTGTCTTGACCATGTCTACATGCCTAAATGCACTGAGTTGCCGCCATGTGATTGGCTGATTAGAAATTAAGTGTTAACAAGAAGTTGGACAGGTGTACCTAATAAAGTGGCCGGTGAGTGTGTATATATATATATATATATATATATATATATATATATATATATATATACAGGAGGGGTACCCCTCAAAAATTAACCCCCATCACAATACTGTTCTGTAGATGATATGCACTTCGCACCTATATACAATATACAAATAGCAGCATTCAGGTACATAACGATTCATACAGAGTAAGACATTCAGCATTTATCAACTTTTAGTCGGGAGTCGGGACATGTTTAGGGCATAAGCTAGTCTCTGTAACCCCTTACACATGTGTTTCATTTCATTCTCTGTATCTACTTTTAGGAGTTATGTTTAAGGAACTCTGTATACACTGCATGGACAAAAGTAATGGGACAAGTACACTTTATAAATACAGGAGCTTTAAGTCTAATTTCTTAGGCATTAATATGGAATTTGCTGAAAAAAGAGAGTGGACAGCACCTCCAAAAATCATACAATGATCTAATGCTGCTAGGAAAAAATATCTGAAGAATGCAAGTCCGCAAGGACAGGGTCCTCTCCCCTCTGTACCAGTCTGTTATTGTAAATTTGTTTACTGTTAATGATATCTATAACCCTGTATGTAACCCCATTTCACATGTACAGCGCTATGGAATTAATGGTGCTATATAAATAAATAATGATAATAATATAACTGGGGTTCATAGTTTAACATTCTGATCAGACTGTATGAAGCCCACTGCCATGTCATGGCAAACGTCATAGTGGGTCCCTACCGCCCTAATGGAGCAGAGCCGCATGCCAACCACCGCCACAGCGGCAAAACACAGGCAGGGCAGACACCCCGGTGTCTTCAGACCGCGCCTCCCAGCCAGCACAAAACCACAACAACAATGGCCACCACACAGCACCAACCCCAAATAACGGAGTCCCCATTGCCCCCACGGAGTGGAGTCGCATGCCCACCACCACCGCAGCAGCAATGCAGCGGCAGGCCAGACAGCCTGGTGTCTCACAGCACTCATGCTGCAAGACAGAGTCCCCATGACTCCAGACCGTGTCTCCCCACCAGCAAAAAATCACAGCAACAATATCCGCCACACAGCACTATTAATATGGAATTAGTTACAACTTTGTCCTTCACCTTGCCCCCTGACGAAGGATGGACCGAAACGCGCGTTGGGGCGGGTGCACACTCTCCTGGTTCCCTACCTCTAGCTGCACACTCTGCACTTTATAGTGAGTATTAATTGATTATGATATGGAGTCTCTATTTGGGCCATGGTCTAGTGCGGAGTCGCATATGTAACGGACATTTGGTTCAGGGTAGCGATAGTAATGGGGTTAAGACCCCGTTGGTTAGCACAATAGATTATTCTGGTATGGCAATTTGACACTGGTGGGGATATACAGGGGGGTGTAGTGCCTTGGTATAAGTGTTTTTCATGGTTGCATTTAACACACACCTGGCAATTTTGTTCTTTTATTATTTCTAATAAGGAGTATATAAAATTTTAAATTGGACTAGTACATCGTTTGTTCCCTAGTGGAATGGGGTCATTCTGTCCTTCACCTTGCCAAACAAGCTTACTTCAACACCCTCATCACATCACTTTCCAACAATCCTAAATGACTCTTTTACATTTTTCATTCAATACTCAGCCACGAGTGCAGGCCTCCACCCCCAACCTCAGTGCTGATGATGATCTGGTCAATTATTTCAAACAAATAATTAATCATATTCAACAGGAAATTTTGAACTGGTCACGGAAGAAAAAGTTACCAGGCGCCTCACAATTCTCTCGCTACCTACCTACATCATGACCCTATTCCCACACATCTCCTTCAGTCCCTTTCTCCGGCTGTCACCACTCACCTAACTAAAATATTTAATATCCCTCTTTCATCCGGTAACATTGTTTCATCCTTTAAACATGCCAGAATACACTCATTACATAAAAAACCATCCCTTGATCAGAACTGAGCTGTTAATTATAGACCTGTCTCTAATCTCCCCATCATCTCTAAACTTCTGGAATGCTTGGTCTATTCACATCTAATCCCTTATCTCTCAGATAATGCTCTTCTTGACCTTTTAGGCCATGTGCACAAGTTCAGTATTTTTCGCAGGTTTTTTTGCGTTTTTTCGCTATAAAAATGCGAAAAAAACGCGAAAAAAACGCTGACATATGCCTCCCATTATTTTCAGTGTATTCTGCATTTTTTGTGCACATGCTGCATTTTTTTCTGTGAAAAAATCGCATCGCGGAAGAAAAAGCAACATGTTCATTAAATTTGCGGAATTGCGGGGGTTCCGCACACCTAGGAATGCATTGATCTGCTTACTTTCCGCATGTGGCTGTGCACACCATGCGGGAAGTAAGCAGATCATGTGCGGTTGGTACCCAGGGTGGAGAAGAGGAGACTCTCCTCCACGGACTGGGCACCATATAATTGGTCAAAAAAAAAGAATTAAAATAAAAAATAGTCATATACTCACCCTCTGATGGCCCCGGAGTGTTCCCGCCTCTCAGTGGTGCATGCTCTCTCTTCCGTTCCTATAGATGGTGTGGTTCAGGACCTGCGATGACGTCGCTGTCTTGTGATTGGTCGCGTGACCGCTCACGTGACCGTGACGTCATCGAAGGTCCTGAACCACACCATCTAGGAACGGACGCCGCTGAGGAGGTCGGCTGTCTGCAGAGGGTGAGTATAACCATTTTTTTTATTATTTTTAACATGATATCTTTTTACTATTGATGCTGCATAAGCAGCATCTATAGTAAAAAGTTGGTCACACTTGTCAAACACTATGTTTGACAAGTGTGACCAACCTGTCAGTCAGTTTTCCAAGCGATGCTACAGATCGCTTGGAAAACTTTAGCATTCTGCAAGCTAATTTCGCTTGCAAAATGCTAAAAAAACGCGAAAAAAACAGGAAAAAAGTGCAAAAAAAAATGCGGATTTCTTGCAGAAAATTTCCGGTTTTCTTCAGGAAATTTCTGCAAGAAATCCTGACGTGTGCACATACCCTTACAATCAGGTTTCCGCTACATACACTCTACTGAAGCTGCCTTTACTGAAGTCTCTAACGATATACTAACATCTAAATATCATGGTCACTACTCCCTGCTGATTCTTCTGCATGTAAGCAGCATTTGACACTGTGGACTAGCAGCTTCTTAAAGATACCACTCTCTCTTGGTTCTCCTCCTATCTCATTGACCACTCCTTCACTGTATCTTTTGCTGGCTCCTCTTCCTCTCCTCCTTCCCTTATTGTCAGGGTTATTCAGGGCTCAGTCCTATGGTCCTCGTTTTCTCCTTATATATTGCCCCTATTGGATAAACCATCAATAGATTCAGTTTTCAGCACCATCTATTTGCTGATGACACCCAAATATACACATCGTCTCCTGACATCATCCCTGCATTACGACAAATTACCAGTGATTGTTTTTCCACTGTCTCTAACATTATGTCCTCTTTCTATTTAAAACTGAATCTGTCAAAAACTTAACTCCTTGTGTTTCCTCCCCCTCCTCTACTAACCTACCTCTACGAAATATTATCATTTCCATGTTTGATTCTACCATTACTTCCCAGCAACATACCTGCTATCTTGGGGCCATATTTGATTCAGATCTTTCATTCACTATCTACATCCGTTCACTCGCTTGCTCATGTCACCTACACCTCCAAAATATCTGTAGGATTCGACCTTTCCTTACCTTCGACTCTGCAAAAACTCTAACTGTTGCTCTTATTCATTCTCATATGAATCATATAGACTAATGCAGCTCTCTAATAATCAGTCTCCCTCTTACTAAACTCTGCTCTCTCAAATCTATCTTTAATGCATCAGCAAGCATCATATTCCTTTTCAACTGATGCCTCTACACCTTTTCCAGTCATTGCACGGTTTACCCATCCACTACAGGGTCCAGTATAAACTTATTACTCTCACCCACAAATCTCTCCATGGTTCAGGACCACCCTACATCTCCTCCCTCATCTCTGTCTATCACCCTACATGTGCCCTCTGTTCTGCTAATGACTATAGGCTAACATTCTCAATAATCCAAACACAGGTAGTGGTGCTCAGCTCGGCATAGCTTTTTGCTGCTCCTTCTTTTACATGGTTGACTGAAGAGGTTAAATAGTGTAACCGGTTTATAGATCAATAAGAAAAAATAGCAGCACTCAATACCAAATAAAGTGTTGATCTTTTATTGAAGAATAAACTTGCTGAGCCAGGCAGATGAAATTCCAATCGGCCTTGAGCAAGCATGTGTTCACGTGAAACAGTGTTGGCTGATTGGGCAGCAGTGGCTCAGTATTGGGGTATCAGGTGCAGTAATAGGGACACATACGGCAGCAGCGGCTCAGTATTGGGGTATCAGGTGCAGTAATAGGGACACATACGGCAGCAGCGGCTCAGTATGGGGGTATCAGGTGCAGTAATAAGGACACATACAGCAGCAGCTCAGTATTGGGGTATCAGGGGCAGTAATAGGGACACATACGGCAGCAGCGGCTCAGTATTGGGGTATCAGGTGCAGTAATAGGGACACATACGGCAGCAGCGGCTCAGTATTGGGGTATCAGGTGCAGTAATAGGGACACATACGGCAGCAGTGGTTCAGTATTGGTGTATCAGGGGCAGTAATAGGGACATATACGGCAGCAGCGGCTCAGTATTGGGATACCAGTAGAATGAGGAGTATGTGCAGGTTGGGAATAGATTGTGATGGGGCTGGAATATGAGAAGTGAAACGTTTCTTTGAAGTATTCTCTGCAGGCGAGTCGTTGCTGGAAGAAGTTGTCATGTCGGTCTGGGCCAGATGGAAAAGACGGGAAAAGTGACGACTCAATCATAAAGAACGTCAGCGGTAAGACATTATCTGTAACTGTCCTGTGATCTCTTATATGTTCTGTAGGGCTGTGTCTACCACTGACCATATGACGGTAGTATCCATGTTGGTCTTTATATAGAGATTATATTCAGTAATAGCGCGATCATTTGCTGAGGTTCTCCTCCACTATTATGGCGTATCACCCAGCTGTAATCAAGGATACCTGGTTAGGGGCCCACTCAGAAGCTTCGCCCCCCCCCTGAACCAACACCCTAGCTACGCCTCTGGGAGGAAGGCATTATTAAAAACTAGGGCCAATGTTTAGGAGCAAGTCTCCTAGACTTGTAATACCCATACACTAAGTGCATGGTCTGAAAAACATTTCCCCATGAGGCTTAAAGTTTAAAAAAAAAATTTTTGCCCAAAAATTGAATGGCTGTAGCAGCATACAACACGTTCACCATGGTGTTCTAGTGGCAGCAAATGATGATATGTTGAGGAAGGCCTCATTAAAAACTAGGCCCAAGGTTAAGGAGCGGGTCTCCAAAACTTGTAATGCCCATACACTAAGTGCATTGGCTGACAAACATTTCCCCATGGGGGTACAGTTTTAAAAAATTATTTATGTGAATTATAGACACCCTTGCCCAAAAACTGAATGGCTGTAGAAGCATACAACACATTCATCATGGTGTTCTAGTGGTGGAGAATGAAGAGACATAAGATACAGTAAATCATACTGAAATCAAAGAAATTAATAAAAAATGTGAATCCACCTATGAAAGAAAATAACAAAAGGGAGGGGCGAACACAGGTTCATAAATATGAAGCCAGAATGTGTTCAACGAGATATGTTTGTCCCTAGCAACAGCTCAGAGACAGGGATATAAATAAAAATATAATATAAAAGTATTTGAAACATTTTCTGTTGTAAAGGTATACACTACCTCATTAGAGGACTGTCCAGAGATAGGAAAACTGGAAAATATAAGAATAAGTGAGAAGAATAGACGTACATCTCATTTTTATGACATTTCCCCCTGGGGGAGTAACATTTATTTTGGTTTCCAATTAGTAACGGGCATCATAAAAACAGCTTTGCACAAAAAAGTGACTTTAGCATCACGGAATCTGTTCACCCTGGTGTTCTAGTGGCTGTGGATGATGAGGATGAGGATAAAGAGGAGGATAACACCAAACAGACCAAATCTGGAAGCGTATACCCATGTGTGGTTGTGAAGAGGTGCATGAGAATACACCTCCACAAAAAAGACAATGTATTAGAGGTTATGTTTCCCTGTTTTCACTTGGTGGTGTACAGAAGTCTAGCCCAATCCAGCCCTTGTTCATTTTTATAAGAGTCAGCCTGTCAGCATTTTTAGTTGGCAGGCGGATGCGCTTATCTGTTATAATTCCACCAGCAGCAATAAAAACCCGCTCTGACAGAACGCTAGCAACAGGGCAGGCCAGGACCTCCAAGGCATAGAGAGCCAGTTCATGCCACGTGTCCAGCTTGGATACCCAATAATTAAAAGGCACAGAGGAATCATGGAGGACGTTTGTACGATCTGCTAGGTACTCACTCAGCATCTTCCCAAACATTGCACTTCTTGTGACAGCACCCCTTGCCTCTGTGCCGACACGATGGGAGGGTCTGAGAAAACTGTCCCAGAACTTTTCCATTGTTCCCCTGCCTGAGCTGGATTGTACTTCCGTCTCTCTCGCTTGGACACCTTGGTTGTACAACCAACTCTGACGTCTGCTGCCAGCGTTCTCACATGGGAATTTGTAATTCTGCTACAAGGGCCCTCTGGTACTGCAACATTTTAGTACACCTGTCTGCCTCTGGAAGAAAAGATTGAAAGTTCTCCTTGTAGCATGGGTCTAGAAATGTCACCAACCAGTAATGAGTGTCACCAAAAATTTTAGTAATGCAAGGGTCACGTGAAACACAGTGCAACATAAAGTCAGCCATGCGTGCCAAACTGCTAACAGGCAAGACTTCCGTCTCCTCACCAAAAGGACGACTGACCATGCTGTCCTCCTCCTCCCTATCCTCGGGCCATCCCCGCTGAACAGACGATATGACAGCTTTGCTTGTAGTACCGTCTATAGTGCATGAAAGTAGCTGCTGTTCTTCCTCCTCCTCCCCATTGACTACCAATCCATGTTGGGAAGACATGAGGCTGGGCTGAGTGTAATCACCCTGTATGGTTCATTGTTCCATGTCCTCGTGCTCTGCCTGCAATGCATCTTCTTTAATTGTAAGCAGAGAGATTTTCAGAATGCAGAGAAGCTGGATTGGGACTAATTATGGCATCATCGCTGCTCACCATCATGGTGCAGTCCTCAGTTTTGGAGGATGGTACATATGTCTGACATCCTTGTCCACTCCTGAGGTCTTATGTGTGGAGTTTAAACTGAATATCGACGGCCTTGTTGATGCTGGTAGTCAACAACTGCCCTCTTCTGCTCACAAATCCTTTCCAACATATGCAGTGTAGAGTTCCAACGTGTGGGGACATCACACACCAGTTGGTGATCCGGAAGCAACAAACGCTGCTGAAGCACTGCAAGGGTGGCTGAAGTGGTAGCTGACTTTTTAAAATGGGTAGACAGATGGAGTACTTTCACTAGCAGATCCGACAGCTCCAGGTAGCTTTTCAGAAAACATTGAACCACGAGGTTAAGCACACGGGCCAGGCAAGGTACGTGTGTGAGCTCACCTTGCCTCAGAGCCACCACCAGGTTATGGCCATTGTCACACACGACCATGCCTGGCTGTAGGTTTAATGGTGTCATCCAAATATCTGACTGATCTTTCAGCGATGTCCACAACTCTTCAGCATTGTGCGGTTTGTCACCTAAGCAGATTAGCTTCAGCATAGCCTGTTGCCGCTTGGCTGATGCAGTGCTACAGTGCTTCCAGCTCCTGACTGATGTGTTCATTTCACAGATGGAGGCTGAAGAGGAGGAGGAGGTGCACGAGCTGTAGACTGTGGGGGCAACCCTGATTCACGTAGGGCCAGCAATCTTCGGTGTGGGGAGGATGTGTTCCATCCCAAGGTTCGACTGGGTCCCGGCTTCCACTATGTTAACCCAGTGTGCCGTCAGTGAGATGTACTGTCCCTGCCCACAAGCACTTGTCCACGTGTCCGTGGTTAGGTGGACTTTCCCAGTAACAGCATTGTTGAGGGCATGGGTAATGTTGTGGGAAACATGCTGGTGTAATGCTGGTACGGCACACTGGGAGAAATAGTGGTGACTGGGGACCAAGTACCTTGGGACAGCAGCCGCCATCAGGTTGCGGAAAGCTTCAGTCTCAAAGAGCCTAAAAGGCAACAGTTTGAGCTCAAGCAGACGAGAAATGTTGAATTTAGTACTGTGGCCTGTGGGTCATTAGCTGGGTATTTCCGCTTGCATTCCAATGACTGGAGTATAGACAACTGAAGGCTGGGCTGGGACAAGGATGTGGACGGGCTTGATAATGGTGCTGCTTGACCGTGGGCAACAACAGGTGCAGGGCCAGAGGCATCTTCACATGCACGGTGGACTGGGGATTGGCTTCTATGCAAAACAGTGGAAGAAGCAGTGGTGTCACTGCAGACAGTGTTCCTGGAGCCTGGGATTCGGCCCACAAAGTCGGGTGCTTTGCTGCCATGTGCTTGATCATGCTGGTGGGGGTCAGGCTGGTAGTTTTGCTACCCCTACTTGGGCCTGTTTGGGGTTATCGGCAGAGTCTTTAAAAATAACCAGACTCGGGAAGATCTAACAGTTGGAATGGCAACTTCCCTCATGTTGGTGTTATGGGGAATGGATGCACTCCTTCAGTCTGTGGCCACCACACTGCTTCTTCCTGCCTGTTGGGGTGATATGCCTCCTTCCCCATGTGTGCTGCTGTCCTTGCTCTGCATGTCCTCCTACCAGGTCGAGTCAGTCACTATGTCATCCACCACCTTGTCTTCCACATCTACACCCTGCTCCTCCTCCTTACTTTCTGGCAATTGTGTCTCATCATCGTCCACCTCTTGTGACACTTTCCCACCATTGCCTTCATGTGACCGTGGCTGTTCAAAGCTTTGGGCATCGTTACATGTGATCTCATCTGGCTCCACTACAAGTTGACCGTCCGAAAGTCCGGAATCTTTAAAGGGAAAACTAAACAGCTCTTCGGAGTGTCCAAGTGTGGGATCAGTTGTCTCAGGGCACTCGGCATGGTGGGAGGAAGGAGGATCAGGGTGAGTAATATCCAGTCCACACTCACGGCTACTCAGACTTGGCTGTGTGGAAGACATGGTGGTGGAGGCTGTGACTGGAAGCATTAGCCGCCATCCAACCAACAACTGTTTCACACTGCTCTGGCTTCAATAGCGGTGTGCTGCGGTCCCCTAGAAACTGGGACAGGAAGGTCAAGCGAGAAGATGTGGGTCTTTGCTGTGGCCCATTTTCAGCATGGCCACAGCCTTGTCCTCTGCATGCACCATCAGCATCACGTCCACTTCCCCGTCCCTTGCCTTGCCCATTGTAAATGGACTACTGAACTATTTGAAAAGATCAATACAAATGGATTTATTTGGAGAAAAATTATAAGTGACCAGTATGCCTGCAAAGTAAAGATTTTTCCACCACTGATACACCAGGCCTCAGCCTGAGATAACAGACTGTATAAATTTTTATTTATGTTTGTTGGTAATTTTTTAAAACAATAAAAAATGAGTAGAACAAGGCTAGCAGACAGAACTATGCAACATATGCCTGCAAAGAAAAGATTTCCACCACAGATAAACCAGGCCTCAGCCTGCGATAACAGACTGTACACTTTTTTTAATGTTTTTGTGAATTTTTGACAACAATAAAAAATGAGTAGAACAAGGCTAGCAGACAGAACTATGTAACGTATGCCTGCGAAGAAAAGATTTTTCCATCACAGATACACCAGCCGTCAGCCTGAGATAACAGACTGATCTAAATGTGACCTTGATTTTTTGGGCACAACAAAATAGTGTCAACAAGTTGGCTATGTCACACAAAAAAAATGGAGTACTAGAATTGTAAGATATTTTGCACAATGATATGCGATTCATGTGGCGTACAAGTCACAGTGATAAATCTAAGAACTGTAGCCTATATTTTTGGGCCAGCTACAGATTTTGGGGCAGCAAAATGGTGTCCAAAAATGTTGTAAGACACTACAAAATATTAGATAGTACCAAAAAAAAAAGATTTTTTGGCTCACTCACATCTGATGCCTGGGACAAAAATTATTAATTTTTCTAAATTCTTATATTTGCACGCTCTTCTAATACAATGACCTGGCTGTAGTCTGCAGCGTGACCAAGCAAACAAATGTAGAAAAAAAGGGGCTATGAATTGCTTTAGAATAAAATGAGCAGGTATAAGATGCAAAAGAAAAATTGCCACAGATAACTGCAGTTAGGTATATATTAAATAAGCAGCAGCAGAAAACAGTAATGGAGCTTTTTGAGGTATGCAGTGAGATCTATGTACTCACATACAGTGCCTGCAGGCCTTGCACTGATGTGGATATGTGCACATAGACTCCCCTGCTTACCTAGCGCTGCAATCTATGTACCCCCGAATTAACCCTAAAAAGGACCCACACTAACTATTAAAAGGACAATTCTGACCCTATCTCAGCAGCAGCTCTCACTACACTACCTAAGTCCGCAGCAGAATGCGGCGAGCAGGGCGGCGTCAGGTCTCTTATAGACCTGATGACGCTGTACGGCCAGCCAATTACTGTAATACCACTACAAAGATGACTGCGGCGTTACAGTGCATGGCAGACAATCCCTGCATTGTCATTGGTGCTCTAAAGAGCGCCAGAATTGCAGGGCGGAGACCCGAGCTCCCACCGAATAATCCCGGAAATACTCGGTGCTCGCCGTGTACACCGAGCATAGTGATACTCGGGCGAGTACCGAGTAGTGGCGAACACGTTCGCTCATCACTACTAAGCAGTACTGTACAGCCACAAATGGGGTATTGCCATGTTCATCAGAAATTGTGTAACAAATTTTGTTGCCATTTCTACCTAATTTCCATGTGCGAAAATGTAAAATCTGGGGCTAAAACAACATATTTGTGGTAAAAATTTAATTATTTTTTCTTCACTGCCCAATGGTATAACATTGGGTGATGGTTCTGGCACTTCAGAGGCTTTTCCAATGTTGCATGGCACTCTCAAACCATTCCAGGGAAATATGAAGTCCAATGTGCACATAGAGTCTTTTTGCTGAGTTTTTGGAGTAGAATCTGAGCAAAAACTCAAACGGCATGATATATCAGGATTGGCATTGTTCTCGCCGGTCTTGATGCAGAAATTGCTTTCCAAACCAATGCCACAATAGTGCCCTGTGCCAGTTTATATATTCCAGATTATTCAAGTCAGTACTGGGTTTTACCTCACATTTAAAAGATTTAGCAATTCTCTCAGCTGTATGTGAAGAGTATACAGATCTTGAGGAGTATGATAAACTATAAAAGTCTGCTCAGGCCATCATAAGTTGATTGACTTACACAAATGCTTCAGCTTTAATTGCACAACATAAACATTTCATCCTGCAAGCACAGCACTTAATTAGCCAGAGTATGAGAATTTCCTAACGTACAGCCTAATGATACTGTCACCTGAAGTACCTGCTGAGTACAGCAGTGCAGAACTTTACTTCAGCTTTGAGCTAATTAGTAAAGTTATTAATTGTGAAATAACTTTAGGTTCTGGGCATGTTTTGCCAAAATTTCTGTGAATGCCATGATCTGGATAAACCTTGCAGAAATCCATGACCGTTATTATTATTATTATTATTATTATTTTTTATAGGGCCATTTATTTCACGGCACTTTACATGTGAAAAAAGAGGCATACATAGGCAAGTACAATAAACATGAGCAATACAAGGCACACACAAGTACAGGAGGAGAGAGGACCCTGTCCGCGAGGGCTCACAGTCTACAGGGGATGGGTGAGGATACAATAAGAGAGATTCTACAGAATTAACCCTATTGACATTTATAGGATTGATTTTCACTTGCAAAAATGTCTACAACAAATCTTTTGTGTATGAATATATTCCTAAGGCCTGATTAATCAAGGTTTTAACCCAGTATTCTTTAGCAAAAATCTTTGAAAAGTTGCAAAATTTTAGTGCAAGACAAAGTTGAACACAAATGAAGTAATTTTGCCATTCTTATGCTATTTTCACCCAGCAGCTGAAAAAAAACCACAATAAAAATGCATTTAAAAAAACTCTCACATCCAATAACCCAGAATGTACTGGTACTGATATCCAACCGTTGAAAAGAACAAGAAGCTGAATAGAAATGTCATATACTCCACAATTTCTTATGTTCATGTTCTGCTGAAATTGGATTAAATTTTCATGCACATGCATTTACTGTGCCAATATTTTGTTTTTATTAGGCCCCATTCATACATCTGATTTTCATATACATTTACTATGTTTTTTATTAACACACACCGACACGTTATGGCCTATGGGTGCCTTTACACAATGATGGTTTTTTGCAGCCTATCAAAGAAGGTGGAGACTTATCCAAGTTTGGTCTAATTTAAGGGCTAAATTCAATCCTTTCTATGAATGAGTCCTTTAAGTCTACGTTCACATTAGCGTTCTGCGCTGCAGCGTCGGGCGCCGCAGCGTCGCCGCATGCGTCATGCGCCCCTATATTTAACATGGGGGCGCATGGACATGCGTTGCACTTGCGTTTTGCGACGCATGCGTCCCTGCGGCGCACGCGTCCGGGCGCAGAGAACGCAGCAAGTTGCATTTTTGCTGCGTCCAAAATCAACCAAAAAAAGGACGCATGCGGCGCAAAACGCAGCGTTGTGCATGCGTTTTGCTGCGTTTTTGTTTGCGTTGTGCGTTGCGTCGCTGACGCTGCGGCGCACAATGCAAATGTGAACGTAGCCTTAAGTCTGTTTTACATTCTTGGTGTTCACTTGTCCCTTGTGCCCGGGTCAGTCTGTTCTTCCAACTCCAGAGATAACTTATCAACACATTATCTCTGCTGGCCAGTATACATAGGCAATCAGGGACCAGGCAAGCATCACCAGTTCACCACTTGAGCACTAGGATATTTTAAAGTGAATAGAAGATTTTATTTTAAATGAGTGCAGATCCACAAGCAAAATTGGAACAATAGGATTGGATTGTGGATTTTGACGTTCAGCTGCTGATAACACAAACAATTTCATGTGGGCAATATTTCTTAACATCCGGATCTGGGCCAAAAATGCTGTAATACATCACCCTTACAGTATGTGCTCACAACGTTTTTGTTGGGGGGGGGGGGGGGTTTCTTGCAAGGATTTAATAACCATGTGTCCCATGTTGGCCAAAAAGTGGTTGAGTAATGTTTAACTAGATAAAAAAAATTATGATAAAAAAAATACTTACCTACAATAATCCACTCTTCATAAAGAATCACACATTAGCATTTTTCATAATGCAAATAACACTGCCACCTAGTGTTAATATTATTGACAACATGTGAAGGTCATGCGAGCTGATGACGTGTGCAAATTGAGCAGCATCACAATAAAAACACAAGTAACATATAATTGACCAAGAGTGTAACAATCCTCTGTGGCTGCACCATTCCTGCAACGTCTGGAGCTCAGGGCTCGGTATAGGTACTAGGAGGAGTGCCTTATCCCTTGGTGTACAGGGGACGATGGCTGCAGAACCGCAAGAAGGGAAGATAACTGATCACAGGTGCACTGTGGGACTAGACCGGAAATCCCTAGGGCAGACAGGAATAACCAACGTGGGGATAGTCCAGGAAGAACAGAGAGTAATGGTGGAAGAGGACTGGGTTAAGGAAACAAGGGACAAGAAGGGTTGTACCATATACTGCGTGTTACAATCTGATGCACTTGAACTGTCCAGCACACTTTTGTTGGTTAATACGAACTGTGTGTTCCCTGACTTATGTGTGGCAGCTCCGGAAGATGGAGGCTTGGAAGCAGCAGAGGCCTGTGGTCAGTATGAGCCCACATTAAATTGAGGGAGGAGACCTATGACATACATTTATGTATGTATGTATGTGCTATTTGTGGTTTAGGTACACTGTGGGGCTCAGAAGGCAGGGGGGACATTTGGATTTGGGAATGCAGAATTTGCTGAATTTCTTTTGGAGGGTGAGGAGCCATTTTGCTTTTCCAGAGCCTTTGTGCTACCGGTAACCTAGACGCCTCCTATATTTCCATTAACAGATGACGGACCTGAGTGAAGATTTGGTTTTTGGGGACTGAGTTGAAGCTTTTATTGGGAACATTTTACATAACATTTGGGATCACATTTATCCGGTGCTCTACACTGAACACTTACATCAGGGTTTCCATCTAAATCTCTGAGTGAAGCGATTCAGATGAAACCCCCTCATTCACTATAACGAGGCAGCAGTTACTCTGGACTCCGTCTCCCTGTTCAGCGGTGTCCTTTTCAGAAGTGCACAAAACTGTGGCCACAGCACTTTTATGGAATCCTAATAATACAGACACCACCGGATCACAGGTTAGACAGCGTCCACAGTGCCTCCATCTGCCCCATTATAGAGAATCTTCTGCCGGGGGTTCTGTCTGAATCACATATTTCAGGGATTTACTCGGAAACCCCAATGTAAGCCCTCAGTGTAGAGCGCAGAATAAATGTGCACTGAGCCTTACTGCGATCTTTGGGAGGCAGAATTAAAAAATCAACAGCTAATGAAGAATTTTTTTTTTTTTTTATGCCGTTCCTCGTGCAGTATAAGTGATTAGGCGACTTTATTCTTCGGGTCGGTGTGATTACAGCGATACCAGATTTATAATCAGGTTTTTATGTTTGGCAGCTGTCACACACTAAAAGACGCCTTTTATTGTAAAAACTAGTTTTCGCATCCCCACATTTTGAGAGCAATAACTGTTCCATATTTCGGCCCACAGAGTCATGTGAGATCTTGTTTTGATCTTGATTACAGCGATACCCCATTTATAAATTTATGTTTTGGCACTTTTACACAATAAAAACTATTTTTTAGAAAAAAGAAAAAAAGAAAAAAATTTGCATCACTTTATTCTGAGAGCTATAACTATTTTTCTGCTAATAAAGCTGAATAGCGGTTTGTTTTTTGCGGGACAAGACATTTTCAGTGGTACCATTTTCATTTACATATGTCTTTTTGATTGCGTTTTATTGTACTTTTTTACAGTGGTATGATGATAAAGCATTGTTTTTTGCGGGTGGTTATGGACACATACCAAATATGCGTACTTTTTCAGTTTGTTTTATTTTTACATAGATATTTTTCCAATAAATACATTCTTTTTTTTATTATTATTTGTTTGGGCATTTTTAAAAAATACTTTTAAACATATATATATATATATGTGTGTATATATATTTTTTAACTTTTTTACATTGTCCCATGATGGCGCATCACTATATACAGTAGTATCAGATCACTGATCTGATACTCTGCAATGCTTCTCATCAGCATCTGACAGGCAGGGAAGGAGGTGTCTCAGGTTCTTTTCTCAGCAGGCGCTCACAAGTCACCTTCCCTGCAGTACCCTGAAGGATGTGCAGCGCCCCAGAGTCCTGGTCGTTGCAGTACTGTGGCTCCGCCACTATGGGGAGCTATGGTGCGTCTGATGGCACTGAAGGAGTTCATCTGATCAGGTATCACAGACACCAATACATTTCACAGCCGGGCCTCCGGGGGGAGCTAAGGGTTCTATTCACTAGGCCACTCCCCACCATAGTGGGTAAACTGGGGGTCAGGCAGGAAGTTAGATCAGAGGGCTGACTGGGTTGGGGCCGGGCGGTGCCTTGTGGCGGGGGGTGTTGTGGGGGGGTACGGTGGGGTCTCTGTCAGGGGTGGGATCCTGACAGAGGCTTGGCAACTTGAACGAACGTAACGGGACCGTGCCTGCTCAGGATAGCGGCGGTGCCCAAGGAAGGACCAGAAGCGAGATAGATTGTGCTGAGTGAGAAACGAGATCAAAGCAATAGGAGAAATACCAGTAGGGGTCGTGCTGTAAGACCGAAGCAACACCCTACTTAGGCGCACTACCGGTGGCCGGAACGCCGAGGGAGTATTACAACATCCAGCTTCAAGCGATACTCTAAACAGCGGCAGGACAGTCAGTCTAAGGCGGGCTGTCTAACTTAAATCACCTATGCAGTCTTGGGGGGCAACTTGTGGAGAGGGGCGACTCTAGGGTCCCGGAAGAGCTCCGAGCCTACCCGTCAAACGGGTGCCGTCCCAACCAGAACATCAGGGAGGGACGGAGGATTAGCAGAACATCATCTAATCGAGTTGTGAGGGAACTTAAGAAACAGACACAACAGTTGTGGGGACTTTCTGTAAGCACAGCAGGGAAGGACCGCAACACATAGCGCTAGAAGGAAGGCACAGATTTCCACCTGCTAAGAGAACTCTGGAGGTGCCATTGGACCGGCCGGACTTGCGCAGCCTGGTTATCCAGATTCTGGACTGAGGACCCAGAGATCTTCAGTAAAGAGGTAAAGAGACTGCAACCTGGTGTCCTCGTTATTTACTGCACCGCACCACTACAGCCTCACCACTACCATCATATCTATCACTGTACGCCCCTCGGCAGGGTCACGGACTGGGCCTAGCCACCGTGACAACCCCAGAGCAGAGACTCACAGGCCCGGTACCGGGTACCCCTCGGCCCTGCGGCAGTGGGGGGCGCTACAACTTGGCGTCACGAACAGGATTTACTTAAGCCTGAGGAATCAGGTCATGTGTGCCTTGGAACTGTGATTTGTTGTGCTTGGACTGTACTTTATTACAAAGACTGTGCTGCGCCATTTACCGCCAAAATCCGCCGCCATTATAGCGCTGAGGGGAGCGCAGGAGAAGAAGAGGGGCATGGAGTGGGCGTAGGCAAGCTGGAGAGCGCGAACAACAATGGCCGCCCAGTCTAAATATTTCTGCACTGTGAGGACGTGTCCGTCAGCAGCGGAGATCCGCCTCCTGATCCTCAATGGAGGGCGGAGATCGAGAAAACGACACCGCCCACGAAGGAGAGAGCGGGAAAAAGACCAGGAAGTGACCCACGTGGAGGACGCCATGGCCAGCAGCTCCGAACCCGACAGTGGGGTTGAAGTGGAAGTTTCCCCCAACTACCCGGATGAGCACAGCAGCCCGTTCTCCGTGGACAGCACCGAACTCCTGCGAGTCGAGATGGAGAGCTTGCTCGACCAGCTCCTTCAGCTGAACATGAAGGCCCAGGCTCCGCACCAGGCAGCGCCGGAAGAAGGTCCTCAGGCGCCGGATCCTGCACCGTTACTGGAGCAGCCGCTGAGATCCTCGCTGACACCGCCGGAGGAACCCGCCGCGGAGGAGGAACCTGCATCGGCTGGTGAGTCCGCCGACCCCCCGTCCCGCAGGCCGAGGGTTTGCTGGTGGGTCCAGTAGCAGCACCACCTCTCCCGGGAACCCATAGACTCCAACGCCTGCTACCATGGGAGGAAGCCACGGGCATGGAACACCGTATGCGAGCTCCAATCGCCCCCACTCCCCTGCTGTGTGAGGTCCACGCGGAGCGCACAGTGTGCCACTGGGTGAACCCCGGATCCAATCTTATGGGGTTCCCCGGGGTGGAGACCCAGGAGGGAGAGATGGTGCAGGCCCTAAGCTGGGGAGAATATCAGGTCCAGCTAGAGCAGCAGTGGAAGGAAAAAGAAAAAAAGTACCAGGCCGGGCTGGAGGCCTACCATCGGAAAGACTTGGCGGTCAAGGATCGGGCCCGCAAGGACCCCACTGCTCACCAGGCCCTGCGCAGGCAGGACATCATCACCACCTTCAAGCTCCGTGGGGGCTGGGGCTTTATCAAAGAACCGGGTCTGTATGCGGAGGTGTTTGTGAACCAGAGGGATGTTGAGTCGCACCTCAGGGAGGGCCACCCAGGCCGGGATCTCTATCCGGGGGATGAAGTCTCATACACCAGGCACTTTGGGGAAAAAGGGTGGTTTGCCCTGAATGTCCACAAGGAGCCAACCCCTGCGATGCCTCCGATTAGGGTGCCAGTGAAGCTGACCCCTGTAGCAAAGGTGTCCCCCTGCGGTCAGCCCGTGGTCGTGGCCAGGACCACCGAAGACACCCCCACGTGCACTATGGTCAAGACCACGACATGCAGCATTGTCACCTCCACCACCCTCGTGGCCAAGGAGGCACCTCTCTCGGTGGGTGGTGCCCGTGCTGCTGCGGAGCTGAAGACTGTGGGTACACAGACCCCCAGATGGGACGACAGACCCCCTTATGCAGTACCAGGCGGCTCGCAATACCCAAAGGGGTTGCCTCCGCCGGTGCTGCCTCCTGGGTGGTTTGAATAAACGTCTTCGTATTCTGAACGTGTAAATAGTTCCTTAACTGTTTGTTCGTTTCCTGTTTTGCTGCTAGACCCGTCCAGGGTTAACTCTTAAAGGGATCCCTTTGTTGACCCGGGATCCCTATTGTTTTGTTTATTTTTCTGAGTTTTTGTTGCACAAGTTTCCAGAACTGCCGCAATCATGAACAGTGCATGATACAAACTTTTTGTAAATAGTTTGCACCTTATTAAAGGTGCTCCCTACTGGTTTTACTTAAAGAAGGACTCTTTGTGAAGATACCACACTGGAACCTTTGCTGAGTATGGACTGGTAGCTTGAGAAGATGTGCTACCTCATAGAGACTTGGTCCCCTCTTAAAGGGGATGTTCATTTGTTGCACTTAAATGGTGATATTGCTTAAGACAGGTAGCAATAATGTTTTGACGAAAGAAAGTGATGATAATGTTTACATGAGAAAGTTATATGTATCCAACTAGTTAATTGAAAAGAAAATGTTTGATAATGTTGATAGACAACGAGGATAGAAGGTGAACCCTGAGTCCTCCTAGGAGCCATATAGAAATGGCTCAGTGCTCTTAAACTGAAAGTAATGTTATGCTCTATACTGTGTATAGTAGTTGAAAAGGCAGTAGGCCCGGGCTGAACGGGGCGGTCCTGTAACAGAAAGGAGAGGCAGAAGGTCTGGTGCCGTTAGGACAGGCGGTCCTGCAGATTTAAAGTAGGAGAATTAAAAAAGTTAAATTGCCTTATAATGTGATTATAAGAAGGTCTTTAGTGGATTCAGAGTGTATGTCCTTAAAGGCAATGTTAAATTATTGTTCGAGCATTTGTACTATGTAGAATACCCGGTTGGGTAAGAAAAGTTATTTATAGCATGTTGCTATGATATCTAACCATGTTTGTAACGTTCAAGTGTCCTCACCTCCCATAAAGGGAAGCTCTGTTTAAGTATACTTATTGTTATTGCACTCAACAAAACTGTATGTCTTTTTGCTAACTTGTATTGTTGTTTTCTTCTCAGTCCCGGAGTACTGTGTTTAACCAGGGGGGAGTGCAGCGCCCCAGAGTCCTGGTCGTTGCAGTACTGTGGCTCCGCCACTATGGGGAGCTATGGTGCGTCTGATGGCACTGAAGGAGGTCATCTGATCAGGTATCACAGACACCAATACATTTCACAGCCGGGCCTCCGGGGGGAGCTAAGGGTTCTATTCACTAGGCCACTCCCCACCATAGTGGGTAAACTGGGGGTCAGGCAGGAAGTTAGATCAGAGGGCTGACTGGGTTGGGGCCAGGCGGTGCCTTGTGGCGGGGGGTGTTGTGGGGGGGGTACGGTGGGGTCTCTGTCAGGGGTGGGATCCTGACAGAGGCTTGGCAACTTGAACGAACGTAACTGGACCGTGCCTGCTCAGGATAGCGGCGGTGCCCAAGGAAGGACCAGAAGCGAGATAGATTGTGCTGAGTGAGAAACGAGATCAAAGCAATAGGAGAAATACCAGTAGGGGTCGTGCTGTAAGATCGAAGCAACACCCTACTGAGGCGCACTACCGGTGGCCGGAACGCCGAGGGAGTATTACAACATCCAGCTTCAATCGATACTCTAAACAGCGGCAGGACAGTCAGTCTAAGGCGGGCTGTCTAACTTAAATCACCTATGCAGTCTTGGGGGGCAACTTGTGGAGAGGGGCGACTCTAGGGTCCCGGAAGAGCTCCGAGCCTACCCGTCAAACGGGTGCCGTCCCAACCAGAACATCAGGGAGGGACGGAGGATTAGCAGAACATCATCTAATCGAGTTGTGAGGGAACTTAAGAAACAGACACAACAGTTGTGGGGACTTTCTGTAAGCACAGCAGGGAAGGACCGCAACACATAGCGCTAGAAGGAAGGCACAGATTTCCACCTGCTAAGAGAACTCTGGAGGTGCCATTGGACCGGCCGGACTTGCGCAGCCTGGTTATCCAGATTCTGGACTGAGGACCCAGAGATCTTCAGTAAAGAGACTGCAACCTGGTGTCCTCGTTATTTACTGCACCGCACCACTACAGCCTCACCACTACCATCATCCATCATATCTATCACTGTACGCCCCTCGGCAGGGTCACGGACTGGGCCTAGCCACCGTGACAACCCCAGAGCAGAGACTCACAGGCCCGGTACCGGGTACCCCTCGGCCCTGCGGCAGTGGGGGGCGCTACAGATGCAGCAGCCATCTTGGGGCTGGAGGTCTCCGTGGAGACCATTGGAACATCACCATCGCATTGCGTTGTTCTGATGGGAGCACTCAGGGAACCCCCTTCCTATATGCAATCTCCTGAACACTATTGACAGTGCTAGCACTGATCGTGGGCGTTGCTGCAGGGCGTCAGCTTTTACACTCACACACGATCGCCACGGTGCTAATCGTGAGGCTGCATGATCGCTGTGCCATACATATACTGTGGTTTACAGGAACGCAGCTCCCTAAAAAAAAAAACTATGCCGGGAAGGGGTTAAAATGAAAAAAAAGCAGCTACAGCAGTATGTGAAACCCATTTATTTTTGTGATTTTTCCCAAGTTTAAACTACTGTATAAAGGTGTGAAATAGAGCAATACCTGACCAACTCACGGGCTGACCGAAGTGTGAAAGTAAACTATGTCCTACAAACTCAATGATCTGCCACTGTCTTAGGTAAACTATTCCTGACCAATTCAACTCTCCCTGCTGTTACATTTGAAATTGTGTATTTTCTCATAAACTCACATGAACTTTTTTGTTCAAAATTGTCACTATTTTTTAGACAATCTTTTCCACTAAATAATTTTATCAAATTGCCCTTTTTTCCAAAAATGGTTTTATGGTTTCACATAGGTCTTCATTGAAGGCCTAACACCTTGCATTGTTCATGTTTCTATGGTGGAAGCAAAGCTGAACTTTGAGATATGAAAAACAGCATAAATGCAGCAAAACCTGCATGTCTGTAAGCTGCTTCTTTTGTTGCCTAAGACTATGCTCACATATAGCATTTTTTCTGCTTTTTTTCTGTAGGCAAAACCTGCTCTCTTGGCAGTAAAGAAGCTACTTACAGAAAGTAGGTTTGTGGCATTGTTGTTGCATAACTGCTGTGTTTCTTGCTGCCTTTCTATCATCAGGTAAATTTGTCTCATAAATGCTGATAAAGTTTAGTATGTAAGCAAAACATGATGCAACTTACTCAGGATTTTGCACCAAAAAATGCAGCAAAACCCGATACCTGCATTTTTTTTACTGTGTTTTTACACTTACTCATTGCTTTCTATGGGTGAAAAACCGCTGCAAAAACGCTGAAGGAAGTGACATACTGCAGTTTTCAAAACTGCTGACGTTTTCCAATAGTCAGGAAAAAACAACAGTATTTTCTCAGGCTTCTATGGCGACCTGATAAATTCCAGTACAATGCAGAAAATTTGAATTAGTGATGAGTGAGTGTGCTCAGCTATCGTATTATCGGAGTATCTCGGGCGTGCTCGAGTAATAATTTTCGAGTCCCCATGATTTGAGGCAGCTAGATAGCTGCAACACAAGTGGGGATGCCTGTTTGTTAGACAGCGGCAACACAAGCGGGGATTGCCTAACAGCCACAAGTCATGCAGCTTCGGAGACTCGAACACATTACTTAAGCACACCCGTGATACTCGGAAAACATCTGAGCATGCTCACTCATCACTACCACTATCCCTTTTTTCCTTTTATTTTCTAAACTGCCACCATATACAGTATGAACCTTTCTCTACATTCTAACAAGCCCCTTAGTGATGGCTGAATTAGTATAAAATTAACTTTAAAGCTCTGCTCACACTATGAAATTTAGTGTTTGACTAGTCAGGATGGTGATGTGTTGAACTTCCAGGACTAATCCTCCCCCTAGGCAAGTGAGCATGGCCCCTGTGAGTGTGAGGAACATGACTTGAAAGTGCAGTGCCACCAAAGGCTCTTTGCAAATCTCACACATATGTGCGGCCTTCTCTGTCCCCGTCCCTGGCAAATCGTAGTAAATCTGGGTGCATGTCCTCGGCTGCCTGAGGAGGCAGCAGTGATGCCAGATACAGACAGCTACGGAGGAACTGCACGTTTACCCGGTGAAGATGTATGGCTGGTCTTACAGCCCTACATGCCATCAATGTTTGCTATATTTACTGTGCCATGTAAAAGTCTGGGTACACTGGTCAAAAATATTGTCAATTGTTATCTTCAACTTTTTCCCAAGAACAAAGTTAATGCTAAAGTTGATTTTAATCAATATTTAATTCAATAATAAGTTCCACAATTGGATGTTCCTGTGCGGAGATAATCTTATAAATGTGCCCCTGCTGTGTACTGTGTAATGGCTGTGTCTGACCGTTCAGGGACATATTCTGATCATACCACAGCTCCTGGGCAGGGAGGAAACAAAAGCGAGTATACAGACAGGACAGCATGGGGATCACAGCTGATTCTTTTTGTGAGGTAAAACATTTCCCTGCATATTTTTTAAAAAATGTTTTACCCCCAAAGATTTATTTGCAATCCCATACGGTTATATCTGTAGACTCTTTTCCTTCCTCCCTGCCCAGGAGCTGTGGTATGATCAGACCATGTTCCTGCACGGTCAGACACGGCCATTACACAGTACACAGCAGGGGCACATTTATAAGATTATCTCCGAACAGGGACATTTTCTATAAACACATCCAATTGTGGAACCTATTATTATTCCAAGATCTATTGATTAAAGTGAACTTTGTTCATGGAAAACCCCTTTAATTGTTCACTATAACAGTAATATTGACCAGGTGTGCCCACACTTTTACATGCCACTGCTGCCATCTTGGGCATACACAGTGCACCGATGAAGCTGGAGATGTTCCCTCCGGTTCATTGCGCATCCCCAGGGAGGGAGAACAAAGTTCGAATGCACAATATTTGAAAAGAAACAGCAGAGAGGTCACTCTTGCAGTTCATGTTATTCACACCCAAAGTAGCATTTTTATATGATTAGAGGGAGAATGAGTCTGGAGAAATGTACAGTCCCTCCTACAACTCTGTATAACCCCACACATCACTGATTAGCAGCTTTCTGCTTGCACTGTATAGTGACAGAGCTGCTAATCAGTGCTGTGGGCATGCTTGGACTAGCATGCACGAGGCTAGTTGTCCTGTACTGATAATCTCTTGCTGACTAAAATGGAAAGAGACAGTCCAACAAGTCACATCACTGGAAGCATGGGCTCTCCCCCTACATTATGCTGCCCATTACACAGCAAAAACCTGGTGACAGATGTCCTTTAAAATCTGCAGAAATGAGGGTTACAAGATATTCATCTTTTAAAAAATTAGTTTGTGTAACTTGGTCGAGCAAACTTTTGTTTTTTTCAAAGCTGATTATCTCTGACCACACATCTTGGGATATCTCGAGCAAAGACAAAATGTAAGGAAGGACACATCAGTGTAAAGTCAGCCACTTATTTACACAGGGCGAGTGCAGCTGAAAAGTCAATTCGGCAATCACATAATGGGGTCTATAGAATGCAGGGAACTATCGCTATACATACGTGGTGGCGGGTTAGGTGCGCTAGGGCAGCTGTCAGGGTCCCGCTCTATAACCTACTAGCCTGTGGTTACGGTTCATGGTCAGACATGGGTGTAGAACATGGCTGACTTAGAAATATGAAAGAAATAACCACTCCGGACAGTACACAGGGGTCTTTATTGAAATAGATTTATATGACTAGCACACAGAAGCAGCATTGCTGTTTCAGAAAACTTTGGGGACATAAAAGTGGTTTAGCTAATCGTGGCACATCACAGATATAGTCAAGGCAAAATCTTCACAGTGAGTGGGAGGTATACTGTTAACGTGCAGTATAGTACTGGGTCGCAATCTAAATCTCTCCTTAATACAACAAATAAAATCAAAAATCTTCAAATGAAAAATATTTCTCATAAATACAATATCCAAAAATATTTACATCTTTACAAGATTGTAAACACACAATTTATTATCATTGTACCAGATCATTTGGTACTGAAAACACATAATGCATTTTATTGAGCAGTGGTGGGAGAAGGAACCTGATAAAGCAATATGACGTCTATCCCTGCATGGAACCGGACCAAAACTGAAATACTAGGAAACCCAGTGTGACCACCCAGCACCCACCATCAGTGGGCAGACAAGCCTGGAGAAGTGGAATGGACATATCAGGACTGTATCACTGTTGGTTCCAATCTTTAGGATACATAGTCCTAGTTATATGATGGCTGATCGAGGTACATGGGTTGGGTTGGTTACAGTTACACAACGGGGCATTGTGGGTCTGTGGCGGAAATTCGGCTTCTTCTCTGATCAAAAATATATTTATCTAGATTATCACAGTGCATAATAGCTTGTGGAGCAGGCATCTTGCCGAGTTTGAAAGCACTAACCCACAAATGTATGCTTTCTATAATGTCATGTATAGGGACGTTGGGCATCTATGCCGGAAAGTAACTTTACAGGTAATGCTCAGATAGTGAATATTAGTGTGTGAAACGTCTTTATACGATCATGCGGTATTGCTTCCCAGAGGCATTATTGAATGGCGCCTTCTCTACACAACATGGAATTAGCAGAGAATGGAACTTTGTATTTATTGTCAAAGCTTCTCATCTTGGTCAGGCAGCACAACAGACTTGTCTACAGGCGATGAGGCTGGAAAACTAGATAGAAATACATATATACTTTATAGTAGGAACACAGTTAAACTTTTCAACAGTTATATAGATTTGCTTTTCAAAAGATATCTATTTCCTAATGCTGTCCCCTGTAACTTTACATCTGGTTTGAAGATGATGACATTTAAAATTGTGGAAATATTCAGTGATGATTTGCTTTAAATGATGTGATTGTGCAGATGCTAGAGGATGATATAATAAACTAAAAAGCTGAGTAAAAAAGATAAGAATTAGGCTGTTCCTATGCAGCAAAACTTCCCTACACGGAGGCCAGAGTCTATGAAGGGAACTCCCAGACATAAAAAAAAAACAAGAAATAGAAGCATGAAAGGTCCAATAAAAGTAACAAGCTTTATTTATAATTTATAAAAAAAAGATAAGAGTAAGGCCAGTCTCACACGTCCAGATAATTCTGGTACCAGAGAAGAAAATGGAGCCGGAGTTATCAGTGTCCGTGTGCTCACGTGGCACATCAGTGTGGCACACGTGCGGCAGCCGTGTGCCGCCTGAGGACCACACGGACCGTGCAGGAGAGACAGCGCTACAGTAAGCGTGTGGTGCTGAAGGCGGCATTCATCTCTTGTACCCTGCAGCGCTCGCAGGAGAGAAGAGATGAAAAATCTATTTTTTTTGTTAAAAATAAAGTTTTGGGTCACCTCCCGCCTCCCACCCCCCGCCCGCTTTCAGAAGAAATACTCACCCAGCTCCCGCGATGTCTCCTTTCAGCGCCGGCAGCTTGTCCTGTGTGAGCGGTCACGTAGTACCGCTCATTAGTGCTGAATATACAGCTCCACCCCTATGGGAGGTGGAGCCGCATATTCATCACTGTAATGAGCAGTACCACGTGACTGCTCACACAGGACAAGCTGCCGGCGCTGAGAGGAGGCATCGCGGGAGCTGGGTGAGTATTTCTTCTGCAAGCGGGCGGGCGCACGGGGGGTGGGAGGTGACCCCAAACTTTATTTTTAACAAAAAAAACTTGATCTTTCATCCCTTCTCTCCTGCAAGCGTTGCTTTCAGCCGAGCAGGACAGAAGGGATGAATGCCGGCTTCAGACCACACGCAGGGGACAGAGCTTAACTGCAGCGCTGTTTCTCCTGCGGAGGTACGTGCACACGGAGGAAAGTGCACACTGTTCTCCGTGTGCACGTGTGCAGGACGCTTTGTGGACCGTGCTGCCGGAGAAAAGCGGACATGTCTCTGTGTTTTGCACACGGACACACGGTCCGTGAAAACACGCAGGCATGTGCATAGACCCATTCATTTGAATGGGTCTACATGTGTCAGTGTCTCCGATACGTGAGAAAACTGTCACTACACGTACCGGAGCCACTGACGTGTGAAACCGGCCTAATACAGAGATGTGTTGCGATCAAGAAAAGCCCAATATGAATGGCAGACGACTATGCACAAGACAATACACCACACAATGAGGGTCAGGTGGCCAGCCACAATGCACAGCACTGAATGTCTGCAGCCACATCACAAAGTCCACTTGGCCCCTTAGGGATCACGCACATAACTGTGTTTTCTGCCCGAGTGTGATCCGACAAAACATCGGATGTCTCATTCCTTCCTCCGACCAAGCCTATGTGAGGAAAACTTTTGCTGCATGCCCCCTAGTTTGATTCCATATTCGGATTTCACTCGGCCATGCAAGTCAATGAGTCCGAGGAAACCATCAGACTCCGCTTGGATGACATCTAAGCGCAGATTTCCACTTACAGGATGGAGACTTTTTTTTTCTCCATTTTCTCCTCATCGGAGAGAATCTGGTCATACTGTGCTCACAATGTTTTACCAGAGTGTCATTAGCATAATCGGACACGGTCACGGTCGTCTGCACCCAGACTGTACTCTGTGATTGGCCCCTTGGCTTTTTACAGGGATTTATTCATTCTTATTCAGGTTTTCTCCTATTCATCACTTACCATGTGCAGCACCATTTCAGCTCTTTTTGGCTTTTGTAAGGCCGGTTTCACATTAGCGTTTTGAGGAGCTGCGGAGGGCTGCGGACTTCCTTCGTGAAGCCCCTCCCTTGGCCGCACTTCCGCCGCTAGTTCCGCCTACTTCTGCATGCGGCCTGCATACCTATCTTTAATATTAGGTTCGCAGGTCGTGCAGCTGTATGCGGATGCTTCTGCATGCGTCGTTTTGACGATGCGGTGACCAGCGTAGGACGCAGCTTGTTGCAATTTCTTTTTTTCTCCGCATCATCAAAACGACGAATGCGGAAGCATCCGCATACAGCCACACGACCTGCGTACCTAATGCTAGGTACGCAGGCCGCATGCAGAAGTAGGCGGAGCTAGTGGTGGAGGTGCGGCCGAGGACGGAGCTTCACGGAGGAAGTCCGCAGCTCCTCAAAACGCTAGTGTGAAACTAGCCTAATATGGTTTTTTAATCATACATGTCTTTTTATAAACTTTAAGGCTATGTGCACACGTTCAGGATTTCTTGCAGAAATTTCCTGAGCAAAACTGGACATTTTCTGCAAGAATTTTTTTTGCGGTTTTGACGCGTTTTTTTTCCGGAGATTTCCCAATGCAATTATATAGTGGGAAATCTGCAAAAAACTCTTCCATGTAATCAGGCGTCGTACTCACAGCCGTAATATGGTTCGAGTTGTATCATCATCTGTATATTCTCTATAATAGCAACGCATGCATTTGACTTAAATGGAATCTGTCAGTATGGACGTGTAGGTCATAGGAAACTGAATAAAATGATACCTTGATATCTATGATCCCATGACTTATTCCAGAGAAATCCAAGTGTTTCTTAATTTGTAAATGAGCTGTTAAGGTCTGTGGGCCGGACACAGATCTACCAGATAATCTGCCTCCAGTGCTTATTATTAATGAAAGGGGGTGTTACCAGTGGGAGACATGTAATGACCAATAGTCTGTTCTTCTGATGTGCATGACTGACACTGGTAACACCCCCTTTCATTTAAAATACTGGAGGCAGATTCTCTTGGAGATCTATGTCCATAGATCTTAACAGCTCATTTACATATTAAGAAAAACATGGATTTCTCTTGAATAAGACATCAGATCATAGAGATCAAGGTATCATTATATTCAACTTTCTATTACCTACATGTCCATATACGGCTGAAGAGGGATGATCCTACTGGTAGATTTCCTTTAAGAGCTCCAGAAGTGGGAGTTGCAAGATGTTCCGCTTTGGAAAAAAAGATTTTTTTTTTCACATCTCAACTATATATACTGAAATTTAATAAAACATTGGGGCACAAGAAAATATATGGTTAGATCTTTCTTATAATCACAATGGACATAAAATGCTACATGTTCCTAGTTTCTGAGAAATGTATGTATGAATGATATATGTATGCTACAAATGGCATGCATATAAAAAAATGAGAGCAATTAGAGTCATGAAATCTGTCTTCAAGACGTATCAAAATAAGTTTATTTATACATAGACATAAACCATAGGTAGCAATAAAATCACTAGAATACTAAATATATAAGCATTATATAGGTAAATTTACATGTAAAGGACACAGGGCAAAACCAAAAACGTCTGGAAGACAACACTACAATGAAAGTATATGACTGGTGGGAGCAAGTTCTTGAAAAAACTAAACCCTGATAAACAGTGTGTATGGGCCTTTAAGAGGTCAATAGTAAAGTGGATAGTTCAAAATTGATCCTCACTAGTGATGAGCGAGTATACTCGTTGCTCGGGTGGTCTCTGAGTATTTGTTAGTGCTCGGAGATTTCGTTTTCGTCGCCTCAGCTGAATGATTTACATCTGATAGACAGCTTGAATACATGTGGGGATTCCCTACCAACCAGGCAACCCCCACATGTACTCAGGCTGGCTAGCAGCTGTAAATCATGCAGTTACTAATCTCCGAGCAGTTACAAATACTCGGAGACCACCCGAGCAACGAGTACACTCGCTCATCACTAATCCTCACACATATTGGTCATAGTGCTGCTACCAGACTGCCAGCCCCTACACGCATTTCGCGTAGGCTTCTTCAGGGGACCCTATGTATAAATAAACTTATTTTTTTATTATTTTTCATCTTTATGGGAGTTTGTCTATCATATTGACAGGTCTAATTAAGGCTGGTTTCACAGAGTTTCGGTGCGCAGCCTAGACCTGCGTACTTCTTTCCTTAAGATCCGCATGTGTCTTGTGTACCTATATTTAACATTGTGTACGCAGGGACATGGGTTGAATGAGGATCCATCCCCGTGCTTCGTTTTGACGTGCCCGCCGAATGCAAGATCAAAACGACACACTGGGACACATCCGCATGCTATGCATGTCCCTGCGTACACAATGTTAAATATAGGAATGCAAGACGCATGCATAAGGAAAGAAGTATGCAGGCTTACGTTGCCCACAGAAACGCTAATGTGCAACCGGCCGTAGTCATTTGTGACTTGATCAGACACTGTATACTTTGAATATTGCTCTGATTCTAATGGTTTATAAATGGTCAGACATAGTGCGATACTTTGGACCCATGTGATGATCAGCGACCTATCAAGTATATCTGATGCTCACAAGTGTTTAACGTTTCATATGATTTTCCAAAGTAATGTCATACTACTATGGAAATAGCAAATGGAAAAGTTGCCATCTGCCAGACTTAATATTTACAATGATCCAGTGTCTGTTTATGGAGGATCCGAAACAAGTACATTATATAGACATTTGGTAACTTATTCCCTTGCTCTATTCTGAATTTCATTCCCATTATTCCTCCGCATAGATCTAAGAATTCCGTGGGTATTTAGCAGGGAGCCATCATGCTTAGTTGTACTCCTCTGTCACCCGATACCGACTAATACATTTTAACCCTAGAACGCATACCTGGGGCCTCGCAGGCCTGCCAGGTTACTTGTTCTCTATTTTCTGTAAAAGTACTTTAGTTAGAATTTTGAAAATCTAGGTAATCCTCAGGTATATAGTTGTTAGTAATTTCCAGTTATTCATATATTTTTATGTTACAGACATTTCGGTATAACAACCTTTTTTTGGGACTACCCCATATTCACGCACCTGGGGCCTTTTAGGCCTGTACTAGGTTTACATGTGATACACAGATTTGCTTATCAAGGCAAATTACGGAGGCAATGATCCGATGTGGAATACGCTTTCTGGAACATCCAGTGCAAAGAGAAAAAAAAAGAAAGTGCTGCTATACTTGTCCAGCAAAGAAGGAAAGAAAATCGGAGCGTTTCTGTTCTACTTGCGGACAAAATGTATGCAAGGAACATTCAGCCGAAAAAATAATATGCGAGAATTGTCGGGGGAATATGTAAAGTTACAAATAAATATTCCTGCACCAAGTTTGCTACAACCAAAAAATGTTTTCATAAAAAAATTGCATATAGAATGCCTATTTTTGGCGTGCCCGTTTACTTACTTTTTTGTTGTTTTATGCACATAATTATGTTTTGAAATATACACATCTTAGGCTGTGTTTCCAGTAGCACTGGGGTTCGCCAGAAGGGGATCCATAATGGATCTGACCTCCTGGTAACTCCAGGATTCCGCCAGACTTAGCTGAGGTCACCAGGAGGTCAGATCCATTACGGATCCCCTCCTGGCGGACCCCAGCGCTAGTTGGAATGCATCCTTACCTTGCATTTGTAAAATAAATTTTGAAAAGTATTTTTACTTGAGTTATTCCATGATAATTGTAAACAGGCCTAAAAGGCCCCAGGTGCGTGAATGTGTAGATTTCTATGGGTATGCGTTCTAGGGTTAAACACATTAAATTCCTTGACATCGGTCACACTGGGTGAAGGTTCATTCAAATGTTCTAGGGTTCATCAACACATGTTTGACTTTTGTAGGGGACCGTGAGATACAGAGATCGTCCTCAATAGTGAATTGAGCAGTGTACACTTTTCAAAAAATTAGATGTGAGGTGATGATTAGGGAACGCCACATTACAAAACATCGTGAGGTGGCGTTCCGTAATCTGTGGGTCCACATATGCCCGGATGGCAGCCAGGACATGCCGAAATTGTAGTTTTTCAACAGCTGGAGAGCAGAGTTTCGGAAATATTTATTTAAGCATGCACTAAAGAGTAGGGTTGAGCGAAACAGATCGGTCAATTTCATAAGTCGCCGACTTTCGGCAAAGTCGGCTTTCGTGAAACCCGAGCCGATCCCAGTGTGGGATCGGCCATGCGGTCGGCGATCAAAGTCGCGTTTTGTATGACGCTTTAACCGCCATTTTTTCAGCCAATGAACGAGTGTGGGCAGCGTGATGACATAGGTCTCGTCTTGCTCTCTGCGGCGTCACAGGGGGTGGGGGTATAAACGCCATCTTACCGTTTTGGATGTAGCGATTTACACAGTCCGAGAAATATAGCAATTTACACTGTCCGAGGAGAGAGAGAGAGAGAGAGAGACAGAGAGAGAGAGAGAGAGAGAAAAATCCCCATTGACTTGCATTGGGTTTCGTGTTTCGGTCGGCCCCCTCACTTTTCACGATAATCGGCCGATTTCACAAGATCCGACTTTTGAGAAAGTCAGGTTTCACGAAACCCGACTCGATCCTAAAAAAGTAAAAGTCGCTCAACCCTACTAAAGAGCATAACAATCAAAAACTCCTATCTCCCATAGTGGAACTCCTTGAAATTATGTGTAATTAGGCAGAGGTGGACTGAGACAGAAGTGGACCCCTGTGCAAAAAATAGTGTGGCCCTTTGTAGTCCATAATGCACCCTTTTATGTGCTGCTTTGGAGTTGAAAGTTGGCCCCTTACCTCTTTGGCCTCTGTGTGGCTGCACCAATGGTCTGCTGTAACGAGCCGTTTTGGGAACAGTGCTAGCATGGCAGAGACATTAGCTGATTTAGTATATTTCGCCATTTTGCAATAACTGTCTGACCTACTGTTCACTCTGCACTTCAGGAATGCAAAGCCGATGAGTGGGAGTATGTATAGAATATATATACCTTTTATATAATAGCAGCATTGCATTTCGTGTGGTTTTACACAAAAACGTGCAAGTCCCTGTTCACATGTCCACTCGGACATAACGTTAGGCTTAGGAACAGACAAACTGAATAAATGACCCCATGTATCAAGTATGCAAACTAAACCAGAGGAGCCATATTGATTAATATGAGGGCAGCTTGGTGACCAGAACAGAAAACATGTCTTGAATACAAAAGTTTTTTCTCCTTTCTAAAAACAGGACTCCATAATAATCAATGGGGCACGGTTTCATTTGCATATCTGATAAAAAGGATCACTTACTTGGTTTGCCTGTGCCTAAAATGGAACAAGCAGATGGAATGTTCTAACGGATATGTGAACAGGGCCTAATACAGCATCTCTCCTTAAAACAATCAGCAGCTCCGGTGATGTGCTATCACGCAAAAAAAATGCAAAGAAAAATAAATATTAATAATCAAACAGTGAGCAGCAGCATATGTTATGGTGCAAAATCAATCTAGAATGGAGGACAAAACGGTAAACCGGACATGTTTTTCTGGGTTCAATTGGCGTTTATTTATGAAAAAAAAACAGAATAAAGCGGATAGTTCTACTTAAAATGAAATTGCCAGCACACCTTAAATAACCAACTATACAGATAAGAAACAATTCTGTGGAATGTCAGCAACATCGAAGAAATGCATGGATTTAATAAATAATATAAAATGAATTCTTGTTAAAATATAACTCTTGTTCTATTCCTAACATAACTACCTTCATTATCCAAAATACAGCCGAGTCCATAATGACATCTTTCAGACAGAATAAATGAATATGCACACGTTTCTGCTGTACGGGGAGGATAGGAGTTACCTTACCTTGGATGACATATGTACATCTTTATGAAACAGCAATGCCACAACACAAGGACGGTTTCCATGAGCACAAATGTATGGACACTAAAGCTTGAGCTAACCCGAGTTCAGGAAGCAATGATACAATGCGTGACCCTTCCTCCTATTAGCATGAGAGTCTCCATTCTGAATGTGAGATTTCATAACCCGGCACAGTAAAGTTCTTCCAGTACAGCGATTCCTGACTACAGCTAGTAATGACTGCACCAATCTTTGGAATGGGCATTTTGAAGTCGACTTGTGATATTGGGCCAAGATCAGGCATGGTCATGCATATACAATTCTGCTAAACATGGAATTCGGAATATGTCCATATAGTCTGCACTTGTTTATAATCACTGTGTATGTGAACAGACAGCCAATTCCATGATGGGATCCTCTTATAATGACAGATGTGCCCACATGAAGTGATATCCTGGCCCTTTAAAGCAGATCTACAAAGCACTTCTCTGGATAGAGCATTTTGTATCCACATATAATACGGTAAGTATTTGATAAACTTCACAATAGGTAATTTTATATAATCTACATAAAGCCTTTAGATACAGTTGTACATAACGGTTGAGAAACTCTAATATTGGCACAGCTTTTGGATTTCTTTGCGACATTAGTATTCTGCCAGGGACAGACTAGGATCACAATGAAACATCCTGAATCTTTGATATCTCGTGATATTGAGAACTCTATTCTTTGGGCTACAATCACACATCTGTATCAGTGTTACCATGTAGGAGAAATTGACAATTTATTTCTCAGGTCTCATCCTAGTTGCATCCAAATTTTTTTTTCACTCATTGACCCTTTAAAGGGTATCTGTCTGAAGGATCAACCCTCCTAAGCTGCCTATATGGGCATGTAGGTCATAGGAAGCTGAATTACATGATACTTTGATATCTGCGTTCCAATGTCATTCCAGAGAAATCCACATTTTTCTTATATATAAATGAGAAGTTCCAGGCTATGGGCAAGACACTGTTCTGCATGTGAATCTGCCTCCAGAGCTTATTTTACATAAAAGAGGGAGTTACCAGTGTGAGACATGTAATTAACATGTTAGCTGCTACAGCTCTGCTGTACTTTAACAATATTGCAACCCTGTCTGCCTGTAAGATGGAAGCTGAGAGGAACCTGCAGATGTGTCAGTTATACTCACACACAACTCTGCAGTGAGATCAGGAAAGCAGAGAGCAGCCATTACTTAGACTGGAAACCATTACATATCTCACATTGGTAACTCCCCTTTTTGTTTAAAGTAAACTCTGGAGGCAGATTCTCATGTAGGTTAGTGTCTGGTCATCAGTTCTGAACAGCTCATTTATATTTAAGAAAAACGTATAGTTCTCTGGAATAAAACATCTTCTTGCAGATAACAAGGTATCATTGTATTCAACTTTCTATGATCAGTGTGCCAATATACACATCTAAGGAGGGTTGATCCTACTGACAGATTCCCTTTAACAATGTATCAGTTAAAAACTAATGGAACTCTGAAGTTCAAAGTATGTCTTCCTAATGTCATCTGTATCTTTCGGATCCCCATAGACTTTAATTTCAGAGTGTGATCCACAGAACAGTTGAAAATAGGACATGCTCTGATGGATCGGACAAACAGATTTAAAAAACAAAAAAAAAACTGATGTGTGAATGGATCAGTGAAACTCAATGGATCAGTGTGTCAACCGAGAAAAAAACAGATAGGAATAGGATGTGTGAATATAGCCTAAGGATCTGTTCACATTAGCATCATGGCTTTCAATTAAGCTGAGACCGATAAGGAATAGTATAAAGCTATGAAAGGTTCTCTTAAATATAAGGCGCATTGTTTTTAGGGTTCACGTATGAAAATCCTATTTTTATTCTGGATGCCCTGAAATACTGTATACACTTTAGTGTGGGAAAAGCCATGCTGTGTATACCTATAGTAAGTGACCGTATGTATTTTGTACTTTCATAGCCATCACTGCCATCGCACTTCTTGCTACATGTATATAGGATGTCCAATATTAAAAATAACGGAAGGGGGCAGGTAATTATTAGGAACATGCAACACTTAGAAATCCAATCCATCAATATAACAGAGTTAAATATACAGTGAAATATTGCGCATTCACAGGAACAGTGACACAAGGAAAACACCAGCACGGTAGACTGTATGCAACCAGAACGAGCCATCGATGGCAAACAAAAGCAAAAACTTCAAGATTAAGTTGTAAGTATTGTCTGTGGACGCAATTGTGTTGGCACTCCATGCTTGGAATGAAGCTCTGCATTTGAGCAGTTTGGCAAGTGTGGCAACCATTCTGTAAAAATAGCTTTTCTCTAGCAATGTGCTTTGAGTCATTGTGCTCAGCCTATCTCCTAGTGTTTTTACCAATGCACTTGTGCATATACAGAAATCTATATTGTACGTACTGTAGAACACAAGATCAGAAATTGTAGCACTAACGTTCTTGCTGTGCCGTTGTGATGTGGTGCTGCATGTTTTTCCCCTATTTGGAATAACCAAAAGCAAATAAATATATTTTTTCAGTAGCCAATACAAGTAAGATGCCATGATGTCTTAAGCTGGTCATACACATTAGATGATCATCTCCTGAGACTGCCCTACCTTCTAATTTATATGGTGACCTTCCAACTTTCCTCCGACCCCAAATGTTGGAGTAGAGAAGGAAAGATTGTGCCGTTGGATTTCAATATGCCCTGTCAGCACAAATAAACCCCGCTAGAGGTATCTGGCAGCGACTTACTCCCAGTCACCATATATAACACTTACAAAGCGAGCATGTGTATAGCGGTTGTTGGGAAAGATACAGTAGCTTTCGTCTGAACAAGCATTTGGCTGCCAGCTATCCAAAGTGTAGATATACTATACACAGAGTACAGTTGCCTGGCAAAGCTTGAGTGATGGATAGTAGAATTTAGCTATACCTTGTCTCGAGGCATATTGTAGCTTATGAACCAAATACAGACCACTGCTTTAAAAAAAATGGAATATCAGGGTTAGATAAAAGAATAACATACAGTAGGTGCATCATAAATGAATAGTGCAGGAACTGTCTATCTGTTGGTGATGTTTCGGTGTTTTATAGCATATTTAGGCTACTGCTGAAATTATTTAATTCCCTGATATTTCATTAAGGATTAAGATACAGTTTAAAAAAATTGACAAGCAAGCAAATGGTTACAAAATAAGTCAACTGTAAGAGACTGTATGATTGGCATGATTTGTGACATAATGGAGCTTGAAGCTGAAGGGAGAGGAAATTCACAGTATCTACCTAATGTGGGCTAAGTAAGGGACAGATCCAGCACAAGTTGGGATTTGCTTACACTACACGCAGGGACAGATCTGTAGCTAGAAACAAGTAGAACAGTTATGTTATTACTGGTTACATTGTATGCTGCCTGCTACAGAAAGTGCAGAAAGCGTTTTACTCCTTGGCTAGGTACGGCGTAACCGTTCTGTCAAGCCATAGAAATCTACATCCACAACTGTGCCGGTCTTTATTTTATGTTGGAAAATAATGGGATATTCTCCCGAATAGATGGGATTGAGTAGCCACAAGTCTCTAAGTATATCCATAAGGCTTAACCCACTATCTAAATCCAGCACTATAGGGCTGTGTGACAAATATGGTTTTACATGACAAAAGGCTTCCAAAATAAGGTACTGTCAAGCTAAACGGGTCCATGTCTTGAATGCGGTGCCGGTTCTCGTTATTGCTGCGCGTTACAGGATGTGCACGTCAGTGCTCAGTAACAGTCATTTCACCTCTGTCCATAACTATGGCTTCCAGAAATTCTGTAAAACTACAGGACGATAAGAAAATAGACAAGCTCTATGGAAAGGATGACAAACAGTGTTGTTGCTCTAAAATGTTAGTAGAAAAGATAAGGTGATATTGATGGTAGAAACGTCTTCGTATGGATCCATCTGTTTCTCACCTTATGGAATTTAGATGAGTGAATCTCCGGGGTCACCTGTTCTGTCATTACGTATTAAGTCAATGGGTTCACTGACACCTTCAAAGAAATAAAATTATCTTGTAACCATTTCTTGTTGCATTTGACATTTTTAAGGATTTTTGTTTTTTACAGTGTCGACAAGAAGAAGAAAACCAGGGTTAGGGGTAACCTACAAATGAAATGGGTTTCAGCGTTCCCTTTAAATGTAACATCTAAGAATTGCTGCCAAACACTGCATGTGTAATACAAACATGGATTCATACTTCACAGTAGTTCAGTTCTACTTAACCAATAACCATTGTACTTCTGTTACACTAAAAATATATCACATTCATAACACTTCCCCAAGTGGTTCAACCTGCCAATGGATGGTGAGTGCCACTGCATTTACCGAAATGGAGGAGAATGCTTATGATGAGCAAAAAGGCATTCAAAAGAATTGAGAATATGTAAAACAGCTGCAGATGTAGGTGCAGAAATATCAAAGCTCCGCTTGTCTTCCCATGTAACTAATTCTTAAATTAATATTTACAAATACATTAAAAAGTTTCTGTTAAATATAGGGAATGTGTGTCTAGGAAGTGTTTGAGTCCATTGGCACTTTGCACTTCATTGGTAAAATCAAAAGTGGGATGCTAAAACGTGTGGTGCAGCCAAAGCAACGGCTGAGACGGAGAGTCACCATCAGCCCGAGATGTCATTTCCAGTGAGCGCTTGTTCCAACCCAACACAGGTCTATGTAGTAGGTAGCAACAAAAGATCAGACTGATTGTCTTGTCCTTCCTTCGTTAACCGGATGCAGTCTTACTATAAATGTTCATAGCTCTGTGGCTTTGACGATGCCTAACAGAAGGACAGCATAAGAAGCCCAACAATAGATACATGGAGGACAAGGACAGGATTTTCTGATAAGGACTGATATAAGATTACAGCATGACACGTACCAGGATTCTCCAACGTTCTCACCCACAATTAACTTCAGCATAAATTTGATTAAAAAAAAAAAAAGAAGTAGAAGAATAAGTGCAATTGACCTGAAATGGCAAGAAAGCTGTCTTTATAGCAATTGTAAACGTATCTGTAGAATGAGCTTGTATAATATCTGTGCTAAATTTGCTAACTGGCTAACAGAACACTGGACAAAGCTACCATGCACTCCTTTTCACCGATAATTACTCTACTAGTATAATTTCTATCCTCATACACGGCAAGACAGTGGTAGCCACTATACTGGTGAAGATACAAGAACTGGGTGATTATTCTTGGTATGTATTCCCATGAAGTATCTACATCTTATAACCACAGGACAGGAAAGTCATTTCTTAGAAGTGCATAACCGTTTCATCACACTGCCAGTTCAAATCAACAGTGCAAGTTGGGAGGTCAAAGGGTGTTAAGGGGACAATTATGGCAACACTCAGGAAAGCTATCATCTTGAAAACATTCTTGCGACACGGCAATCCCTTCCAAAAACATCCAGGGATATGTTGAATTTCAGACATAAAAATTAACATAAAAGCAACTACTGCAAAAACCATTTCATATTCTTGCTTGGCATACACGAAAGCATGCATATGCCAAGATAAAAAGCAAGGATGGGATGCCTCGCTCCGTCAGCACAGGCCATTCAGGATAGGCTGATGCAACTGAATGATGAGCAATCACTAAATTTGGCACCTTTCACAACTCTTCTCTTAGTGAAAATTCATCTCTTCATTGCCTCAAGCTGCGTGACCTTTTCTAGACTTCAAGCGGTTAAGACCAGTCTTCAGTAGACAATGTGTGATGCAGGCTCCCAAAGCTTCTTCTATGTACACCTTGCTGTAGAGGACCATACAAGTAACTAAAAACAATGCTGTGGACCTTGGTCAAGGTGTTATAAGTAGTTATCCCTAAGATTTCTTGGTCCCGTCCTGCCACCTAAAGGCCATTGCTATTTCTGTGACTAAGTGGTGGTTTGGAGATCTCTACAACTGCAGACCGGGACTTGTTCAGAAACTTTGGAGCTCGACGTAAAAGCCTTTGTGCCTCGGTAAATGCTTCGGTCAGTTCTTTCTTCCACTGTACAAATTCGGGATCACTCTGTAACAAGTTTACAAAATAAAAAATCAGAAAAGCTGATAAGCGTAGATACCACATTCATTTATTGTTTTCATCGACTTTAGTAATATTTTTTTGTTAGAGGGATGCTCCAAAAATAAACAGTATATTCCACTGCAGGAACACCCAACTATGGTTTGTGGGGGAATCTACACACAAATGAGCAATTCCCTCTGGTGATGCCGCAGAATAAAGTGAAGACACTGTCCACGGAAATCATTAGGATATCTGTGCAATTCAAAGGCATAAAGGGCAGCACGGTGGCTCAGTGGTTAGAACTGTTGCTTTGCAGCACTGGGGTCTTGGGTTCAAATCCCACCAAGGACAACATCTGCTAGGAGTTTGTATGTTCTCCCCGTTTTGCGTGGGTTTCCTTCCACACTCCAAAAACATAATGATAGGAAATCTAGATTTTCAGCCCAAAGGGGACAGTGATGATAATGTCAGTAAAGTGCTGTGGAATTAATGGCGCTAACAAACAACAAATAATGTGAACTAAAGTTTTTATTTAACCCGCTCCTGCTTCATGATTTATAATTATATCATCGGGGTGGTCAAACGGGTTACTCTGATAAAATTAAAGGGAATCTGTCACCAGGTTTTGGTATGTAATCTGAGGACAGCTAGGTGAAGGGGTTAAAACACAGATTTCAACGATGTGTCACTTATCAGGCTGTGTACGCAAAATGTAAAAAAAGAAAAATGGCTATTTTTTGTCATTCTTCAAAATAAAGAGCTAATAAAAGATAAATATTAGGATACATGTATATCAAATGAATGGCATTGAAAACGCAAAACTCATCCCATAAAAACAAGCCTTCTTGACTATGTGCCCATATTACGCATATAACTCCTGTATTACTTGACAACAGAAATTGAGGGAAAAAAAATTGGCCTAATTTTTCAGACTATATGGAATGTAAACAGACGTACCTCACACTGCAGGACAAATTGCTTTGCTCCTTTAATCCTCAGCAAGATGCATTTTTTATCCTTAATCTGGGTTTCTTCCACAGACACTATCTGCTCCATCGTCAATAAATTTTGCTGCATGCCAGAAAAATAAGAAAATATAGAAATATGGAAATTAGATACACTGCTCTAAGTCTTCACATCGACACAGCAGGGAAAATGATTTCTATGAAAAATACAATCCTGGAAAAATCACTGTACAACACAGCAATATAAGGTCTGTGTGGGGGGATTAAGGTGGATCTGTCAGCAGATTTTTTTCTAATTAATCTGAGAGCAGTATATTGTAGGGGCAGATAGCCTGATTCTAGGGATGTGTCACTTATTAGGCTGGGTGTAGTAGTTTCAACACAATCAGTGTTTTATCTTGTGCAGACCAGTCAGGTTAATCTGTGTAACCCCACCCCCACCACTGATTGGTAGATTGCTGACAATGTACAGTGTACAGAAGAAACTGCCAATCAGGGGTGTGGGTGGGATTGTACAAAGCTCAGCAGAGAAAACAGGGATTGTATCAAAACTACACACAGCAGACTAGTAAGTGACATCACTGGAATCAGGCTCTCTGCCCTTGCATCACACAGTTCTCAGATTACATAGCAAAAACTTGCTGACAGATTACCTTTAAATCTGAAATAAATTATTTATATATCTGCTCTATTTATTATTATTATTATTATTATTATTACACTGTTCATTTCATGGTGCTGTACATTTGAAAAGTGTAACATACATATAAAATATAGAAAATTAAACAGACTGGTACATAGGGGGAAAGGACTCTGCCCTCACGGGCTTACAATCTCAATATTTTGTGCCAATTCTCAGCAGTCATTTAGACTACAGGTGTCTATACATATGTCCTATATATGTACAGGGAACCACCAAGAATCACAAATTCTAATATATTGAGGGAAAATCAATGAGTCAGGATTTTACTCAGAGTAACTATGGATCACAGCTATCCTACAGGAAGCTCCTAATCTAGAGGGGACACCAATACCTGGACCAGTTGATGTTTTTTTACATGTATACGCCAGGATTCCTAAATGAGACACAACATTATCAGGAAACCATTAATATCTGTGCAAGTCTCAGACCTGGGTCCAAATATATATTTCTAGGTTTTTTTTAAACCTTCTCACATTCACAATCTTCCAGTAGCCATGACCTTACCCGAGATTCTCCTTCTCCCCTCCATTCAAGTCTGTTTGGAAAGAGGTAAAAGTAACGCCGCTGCCATTGAGTCAAGAACGGGTTTCCCAACTTCAGCATGTAGCCATGCATAATGCAGTCTTTTCCTAGTGCGTAATCTAAGACAGAGAGGATGCTAATCAGTATAGCAGCTGAGAAGTTAGAGTCAGTATTCTTCATGGGGGAGATGGTTTAAAGGGGTAATCTCACCTTAGTCATTGATGGCATATCCAGAGAATATGCCACAAATGTCTGATAGATACAAGTCCTACCTCTGCAACCAGCACCTACCGCCAGGACAATCCCCAACGAAGCAGGTGAGTTGGCAGCATACGTGCAGCACAATCATATGTTTCTGAGACCACGCGTGCAAAATTTACCTTCTTCATGACCCAGCTGCTTGTTTTTGGCTCTTTTCCTGGCTTCGATCTTATCAGTATCTCCATTGACCGCTTCATAAACCGTTTCTGCAACTTCTTGTTGCCAACGCTCAGATATCACCAGGGGAAAGTTCTTGTATAGTTCCTGATCACTATCAAGAAGCTGAAAAGATAAATCAAGAGTGTTATTCAGGAATAGAAATAAATATGAGCGAGGAAAGTGGAAAAAATATTTTTATGTATCAAGTCAAAAGTCAGAGAGCGGCATTCAGGAACCTAAACTTACTAGATGTTTTGAGGTGTGACCCTGTGATTCCTGTTCTGCCTTCAACATCTGAGATTGTACTTTAAAGTATAATAGCTACAGTACGTTCCTGCTGAGAGTTCATTATTATTACTCAGGCAGATTAAATACATAATGTAATAAATTCCTAATATTCGAGTTTGTTTACTGGTCATTTTCCTCCTATTGATCAGATTGTATGCACCTGTGATCTTGCATGCTATGAAGTGTAATGGATTATCACCGCCCAATGCAAAATCTTTTGGATCTCCAAAAGTGATGTACCATCTGCAACCTTGACCAAAGTCTGGAGGGGAAGGGGCTAGATCCACAGACAAGGACTTAAAGGTGATCACCACACATCTAGATAAGTTCCTTGAGGGGTCTAGTTTTCAAAATGGGGTGAATTGTAGGAGGCACATCAGTGGCTCTTCAAAAGAGATATGGTGTCCGCTAATGATTCCAGCCAATTTTAGGCTTCAAAAGTTCAATGACGCACCTTCCTTCCGAGCCCCGCCATTAAGGTGTCAGTTATACCACTGAGGCAGCTTGGGCCCACTCAGGCTACAGAGTCTGGTGCAATTACCACTTCTTTTACACCCACGTTTACGCCCTTGATCACCTAAGTTATATTGTCCATAAAACGTAGATACGGTATGTCAGATCTGGTGTACACCACATGAATGTGTGAAAGTTAAAAACAAAAAAAGAAAAAAAAAAGTCCCAGAATACGGAAGAGAGAAAACATAAAAGGGACAATAGTAAAAAAAGGAATCACCGCTGGCATGCATTAGTAGAATCACATATACTTGTTGTGTATACAAGTACAAAAATGTATAGATATGTTGATAGAAAAAAAAATCATCTGACAACACCTGCGAGATTAAAAGGGTCATCAGACCTATTTTTGTTCCCCACATTTCACAGAAATATACTTCAAAAGCATCATTGGATCGCTCCGCTTATCCAGACCACCAAAGACCCATTTAATGTTCAAATTAATGTTATAAAGGGAGGAAGAAGAAATGTAGTCAATCATTTAGTAAAATACATTATGATTTTCTCTCGAAGGTTGCCAAGCTCTTTAGACATCTATGTTTTAGCAATAAAAGATATTTTGCATTTTGAAAGTTTAATAACATGAGGCGTTACAGTGTGTGCATTTCTAATAGCAAAAGGCATTCTTTCACCTATTTACTGCACAACGCCAAAATATAATGTATTATTGAGACTCTTACAAAAATACACCTGACTGCAAAATAAGGAACTCTTGTGCTTCATGGCTCCAGTCAGGGGTTCCAGTATTTTGTGATGACAAGAAGAAAATGCCTAAGCCCAAACGTAACCAAATAACCTGATGAAAACTTACAGAATCAGTTTCAACAGTTGGCATAGCTATCATGGCTGTTAATGTCATCAGAGTTATTTTCTCTGTGCATAATTGCAACCAATGCCATACTGTACCTTAATTCCTTTTGTGTCTTCTTCATCAAAGGACCCAATGTCAAAGGCATCAGCTGCATTTACCTCTCCTCGAGGTGGAATAAGTGGAGGGGGATACTAGAAGAACATCACAACTTACAATTACAACTTTTATAATTCCAGCCATCATCTACTTCCATATTTTTTATCAATTTTGCAACCGTGTGCCAATATCTATTTCTGGAAAATAAGGCAATGGCAGCCAAGTCATTTGGTTCAGGGATATAATGTAAAATCAAAATTACATTGCAGAAGGAAAGGACTTCACCATCTTCCTCTAAGCAGAGGCGAATTGCTGATGTACACAAGAATGAAGTTAACTGAAGAACAACTTGCGGGACAGAGGGGGAATCATAATTACACTGCTTAAATAATCATCATACCAACATTTCTGGTGTGTGATCACTTTACAGCATCTCAGTTAATTCTTGTATTTCTGGTGTTCTGGGTGATTTCTGTGTGAAGACTAGAATTATTCCAACATATGCTTGGTCTTAGTTTTCTAAAATTTGTCAACAGAATAGTAAGCATTTAATAGAACTTGTTTACAGTGGTCCCTAAACAAAATACATGGCAAAAAAGGTCCATCATTCAATATTATCTAATTTTCTGAAACATTGACCCCCCTTTTATCTTCTTTAGGATGCAGTCATTTTTAAGGGAACTCTGTAAAGTTCCATCACAATGAGGATGAATAAATGTTGAGCAGTGATGGACGAGCCCCTGGATGATTGGGTCCAGCGGGTTCGGCCGGACATTTAAAAAAAAAAAAAAGTTTGGTTCAGAAACCAGAACGGTACCCGAACCCTGACTCCAGTCAGATGAATTGGGGTCCAAACATAAGTTGTTTGCAACGCTGTCATCTGCATGACAGAGAAGCAAACACTGCCTCTGATTGGCGGTAAGATCATTACTGCCAGAGAGCTGCGATTTCCACGCTGTCAGATGACAGCATGAGCTGGAAGCTGTGACCAGCAGTAAAAACATTACCACTGGTCACAGAGGCATCAGCTGATCTGAGTACTATTCCCATCAGCCTACGACTGCTGATGCTGCTAACAGTGAGAGCAGGCATCGCTGATGGGAGTATTCATCAGCCGATGCCTGCACTATAAATAAAAAAATGACGTGAGGTCTGTTCTATTTTTGATAACCAGCTGTCAGCTTCATCATGGTTGGTTATTAAGAATAGAGGGGTCTCCACGCCATTTTTTAAAATGATTTAAATAAATAATTTAAAAAAAATGCATGGGGGCCCCCTTATTTTTGACAACCATCCAAGCTAAAGCAGACAGCCGGGGGCTGGTATTCTCAGGCTGGTAAGGAACCATGGATATTGGCTGCCCCCAGCCGAAAAATAGCAACCCGCAGCCAGTCCATTTCTGGTGCTTTCCCTGGCACCTCCCACTTGCCCTGTGGCAGTGGCAAGTGGGGTAATATTTGTGGAGTTGATGTCACCTTTTGTATTGTCAAGTGAAATCAAGCCCAGGACTTAGTAATGGAGAGTCGTCTATAAGACACCTCTCCATTATTAACCCCATAGTCACACTGTAAATAAAAACACCCATAAGAAAGTCCTGTATTTGAAATAAAAATCCATACTGTTTTACGAATTTGTTTAAAAATAAAGTTATACCAGCCTTACACCCATTCCATTGAAGCCTTTATCCCCTGTAAAAAACCCCCCAGAAAATAATAAAAATTCTCACCTTACACCCATTCCATTGAAGCCCTTGTCCCCTGTAAAAAAGAAAAATAAACAACCATATCTTCCACCTGTCCGAAGTGAAGGTGTCCCACGCCATTATAGATGTCTGCGTTATTTGGTTTACAACATGGATGGTACCATAATGTGACTGTCCAGGCTGCAAACCAAAGGAGAATGAGGTGCTGCGGGAGCAGCTTCAGTGACTAGCGGTGATGTCACAGTTCACCGCCAGTCATTATAACAGCTTTCCCACACTTTATTCTCACGATGACCTCTTCGATCTCACCGCAGTTCATTGTCCCAGCTCACAGTGAAGTGTGGGAATGCAGCTTCAATGACCGGCGGTGAACTCTATGACTGGGGCTTGATGTCACAATACAAAGGTGACATCAACCCCACGAATATTACCACCGCACCAGGGCAAGTGAGAAGATCTGGGCAAATTGATACGTCTTTTCTTGAGTTGCTGCGGGCTGAAATTTTTAGGCTGGGGAGGGGGGCAATATCCATGGCCCCTTACCAGACGGAGAATACCAGCCCCCAGATGCCTGCTTTAGATTGGATGGTTGTCAAAAACAGGGGGGACCCCATGCTATTTTTTTAAAATAATTAAAAAAAAAACGGCATGCGACCCCTCTATTATTGATACCCAGCGATGATAAAACTGACAGCTGAAGGTTGCAGCCCGCAGCTTGCAGTTTTGCTAGCACTGGTTTTCAATAGACCCTATGTCATTTTTTTTATGTATTTATTTGTAGTTGATGACTACTTCCATTAGCGGTGCCTGCTCTCGCTGATAACAGCAGCAACAGGCGTAGGCTGATGGAAGTAGTACTCTCTCATCAGCTGACACCTGTGACCAGCAGAACACTTTTCACCACCGGTCACAGCTACTGGCTCACCGCAGCACTCTGACCGGCGGTAATAATCTCACCGCCGATCAAAGTCACCGGTGTTTATCGCACTGTCATGCAGATGGGAAAAACTCGATGTTCGGGGTGCCGAACTTTACTGTTAGGGTTCGCCAATCTCTAATGGTGACCATACATGGTATCACGCAAGTGTAAAGGCCCCCATATAAATTTTGGCAGACATTGGTCGATTTCGGCAGACAACCTAATATGTATGTGGCCTCAAAACTCTGCCCAGGTAGGTGATGCCTTGGGAGATAGTGAATCATGTGGCTTAAATTCAACCACTCTATCCTTCAGTCATGCAAGTAGATAAGCCTTTGCCAGAACAACCTGGCTGCAGCACGCTTGACTCTCCGCATAGAGAAAGGACAGTGAAGGACAGTTATGTAAAGTGGATGGGCAATGTCATTCCATATAAATAAAGTGCTACTCTTCGTAGGCTGTGTTACCTTTTGCATATACACCTGTTGCCAGTCAATGCCTTTAAAGAACGGATGCTCTTTAACCTCCAGCGCGCTACAAAGAGAAAGTAAAGTTAATATGATTTAATGAGGGTTCTCCATTTTCAGGTCTTTTTTTTTTTTAAATTGTAATCAAAAACGCTATGCTTCAGCTTAAAAAAAACAAAGCAGAAAGATTTCTCCTTGTCTAAACAATTAAGTATCCACTTTACTGTGGAGCTAATAGACCGTATTAGTTACTCATCCTTTAGAAAATGTCTGCAAGGATCTGATGACTCAAATACAGAATGGAAGATGATGATTTCAAAAGCTTTAAAACAATCCACTTATACTTTGACACATCCCTTATTTCTCTAAGCAGCAACAATCTTCCAACATAAAATGTTAGAAAATGCACGTGTGCACGCTGCAGATTGGAAGAAAAATACAGGCTCGGACTGGCCCACAGGTGAGTCTGTGAATTTCCTGGTGGGCTGCTGTGCATGAGTGGGCCCTCCACTCTCTTGTATGATCAGTGGTTGGAACAATACACTTGATTTACTATGTACAGACAAAGACAGCATCTCATCATTCATTTAACAAACTACCCAGTTTAGGGTTATATAAATTTGTGACTGAGGGTAATGTAATATCTGCATGTTGCAGGACTTTAGGCTACTACAGTTAATGTTTCTGGTAGGCTCCGATACTATATATATATATATATATATATATATATATATATATATATATATATATATATATATATTATATACAGAGAGCAGTAATGTTGGCTAAGTCTACAATCCTAGATTTTAGTGCAATACTGACCTTCCTCCCTGGCAGCCAAGTCTCTTGCTCACATCTCTTTGAAGAAGGCCTTCCAAGAGGGACTTCAGTTCTGGAGTAAATGAGTCTGGCAGCTCCACATTCTTGACATGTTTAAGAAAAGCAATATCATATACATTTAAAAGACGTTAGAAAGGAAAAAGAGAAACAGACAGTCATATTTGATCCTATTAAGCCCCTCCACACAGCGTTGGAAGAGTTAATGTCTAGTCTGCACAGTTGACATGCATATTAAACAAGGACATAATTCGGAGTCTTATGGAAAAGCTGTTCTTACCATTGTGAGTGTCATCCTGTCGATCTCATGTTTGTCTTTGGTTTTATGCTGTCTGAACGGGCTGTGGCTGCAGAAGAAAAAAAAAAAAACGCATTCATGCTTTCTGTGCAACACAAACCGGAAAATAACTGCAATAGCTGCAGCTGGATAATAACATTTATTTTTAGGATCCTCTATCAGTTTTGGATAACAAAAACATGCAAAAGTGTCCTAGGTAAGAAAATCAGGAGATAGGAGTACTAAAACTGCCATGCTATGGGATTGCAGGGAACCTGCCAAAAACTTATACGCCCCCCAACCAATTATATGGCTGTGTAACCCTTCAGAAATAAAGCCAGCCAATTCTATTATGACCCAACCCGCTGATGCGGCATCGTAAAATAGCACTTTGAAGATCAGTATACACCAGTCTGGAAGTGCAATGAGAACGTGACCTCTTGTGGTCGACATGCCACAGTCAGACTGCACTAACTGTAAAGAAGCCTTTCCTATTTAGCTGCTGGAATCACCTTTCCTCCACATGAAATGAGTGCTCGCCGGCCCTTTGTAAGGTCTGTGGAAGGAATAAGTCATGTGCCAGTCCTTTTGGCCACACATTTACTTGTACAATAAATATATACATATTGACCAAACCGCTGTATGACCAGCTCTACCCTCACCTACAGTATCCTCACCCATCCCTTGTAGATTGTGAGCCCTTGGGGGCAGGGTCCTCTCTCCTCCTGTACCAGTTGTGACTTGTATTGTGTAAGATTATTGTACTTGTTTTTATTATGTATACCCCTCCTCATATGTAAAGTGAAATGAAATAAATGGCGCTATAATAATAAATAATAATAATAATGATATCTCTGCCACATTTATCATCATTAGACACCATCTGCCATCTGTTTGCCCATGCAGGCATTTTATCTAGATTGTATGGTAAGCTACCGATAAGCTGCATAACCAAGTGGACATTAACAATAAAATGGCTTTTATCTACAATCAATTAGGAATTCACCCTATTCTCCTCAGTGGTGCGGTTTGGACAGTTTGACATACAGTGTGAACACATCCTTAATTGTTAAAAGGTTGAAGTAATGGAAGGTACAATTTGATCAAGCTATACCACATTTTATGATAATGAAATCCAGTATTTACAAGAGTCCTTGTGTAAGAGTAGTATACACAGAGCCTAGTACAGTCAACGGCCATGTATGATTGGGAACAGAATAGTTGTAGGTGTACTTGCCAGTCTGCATTTCTATCCATACGGAATCATTTATTTATTTATTTAAAGAAAATGTAGTATGTCAGACAGTTCTTTAGCCAAGTTGTGCACTAGAGGGCAGTAAAAGCTTTCTTCTGTTGGCTTCGATGAAGGACATCATACAAGGTCAGTATAACCATGAAAGTCTATGTAATCGTTACCCCACAAAAAATGAATATATTCAAAGAAATGCTGATATCGGAAGAATCCTTAGCGTCACTACTGAAGAACTGACACATAAATGTTTAAATTACAATTCCAGTAGAAGACAAAATCCCATGTAACAAAGTCCCATGTAACATGTTTTACGTAATAAGGACATTTTCAGAATGATACTACATACAGAACCTACTAGATTTGCTTTATTTTTTGAAACACAGTCTTAACTTTTTTGAATCAAGAAATTCCTCTAAATAGCAATAGGATAACAACACAACCCTAAATATAAATTTGTTTAGGGAAAAGAGGATTAATTGCAGAAAATATTTAAAAAAATGTTTTTATTCATATTATTAAAAAAATATAATGATATAAAAATCCAAGCAGGTTAAACAAAAAAGTGACACGTTAATCTGTTTAGAGTCATTATCATGGGCAAAGAATGACCAAAAATATCATAGCCTAGGACTCCCCACTTCAGGATTCAACACTAGGTAAATCAACAGCTTTAGCTTGTAAGGTGCATGTGCATACATTGAAAAGCCGTAATCATAGTGCTTGCATTACTGAGGCAAAAGGAGTCCAAAAAAAGTGCAAGGAAGAGAAGGGTCTAGCCTAAATAGGTTGGTATGCCTAGACTCTGCCCTTGCAGAAAGCATGCGCTGCTGAACTCATTGACGACTGTATACAGTGCTGTCTATGACATCAGCTCTCTTGACTTATATTTGTAAAATGAAATCAACATAAAAGTCAAAAAAACCCTAGCCAGTCCAAGTAGTTGATGTTTTTATCATAGGCACACGTTAATATTAATAACTAATGAAGCTCTTTATTATTACATCAGGAACATTTTAGATAACAAACCAAAAGACGACGTTCTTATTTTACCGCCCCTTAATGAAGCCAACCATAGATAAAATTCCAATTAAATTTTATTTGAAGACTATAGAAACAATTAACATACGCCCCCGGAAGAAGCAGAAAGGGTGAAACGCGCGTCGGGGTGCTGGGGAAACTCTGATTACGAACGCTACAGGATATTTATATATAGGTAACTTTGCATTTATAGTTATATATCGCTGGACCTGAGACATTGGGGTCACTTGTATATGCGGATCAGAACGTTACTGCACTTTATAATACTACTGCACTTTATAAATCGCACTTATACTGAAATCACATAAGTATAGATATAAAAATGGATGCTGTTAGCACCTAAGAAGGGATCTGTTTGCTGCATGTGAGTCTGTGGATTTGATTAACTTGTATACATTGCAGTTTGGTTGTTTTTTCAGTGCTCCTGCTGTTATTTTATCAGTATTGCTGTCTGGTTTTCTCGATGGTTCCCCCATGGGGTATTGTTCTGATGTGAAATGGAGGAAGCCTTTTTAAACGTATGTTAATTGTTTCTATAGTCTTTAAATAAAATTTCATTGGAATTTTATCTATGGTTGGCCTCATTAAGGGGGCGGTAAAATAAGACCGTCGTCTTTTGGTTTGTTTGTATGATTGAGAAGTACCATAAAAATTACACGTTTGGACACTTTTTTTGAAGAACTATATTTTAGATAACTCCTGATTTGCAAATGTGTGCTCTTGTTAGTGATTGCATTCACATATGCAGTTATTTTGCCATTATCACAGCAAAAAGAAAAAAAATGACACGACTGCAATGTGTGAACGCAGCCTAATTCTTACCCTGCAGTAGTTATTAAAAAGGTCTTTGAATAATGAATTTAGAGAAAGCACTTGTTATATTAGTTGTGTTAAGCTATTTACATTGTTCTTGTTTGTTTCATTGTAAACAGCAATCACTTGCTAAATGATGCTAATAAGCAATATGTAATTGGGATAGGACAATTCTGACCACAAGTGAAACCACAACAATTTTCAGATATAGTCTCAGTTGCTGGTAGATATCGTAATAATTTCAGGATGTTTTTATTAAGGTCTGATGGTTTCAAACAGTTTGGAGATACTTTGTTTGCTCTCCACCAGTTGTTTTTTCCTTTTTTTCAATAATAAATTCTACTGCCTGCTGAGAAAAAGATCCATTGAGACAGTGTATCGGGGTCTCCAATGTCTCCTGAGAGGGCCTTACATACTCTGAGGCCTTCAGGAATACAATCGTAAGCTATATACCTTTCTAAAGTAGCAACTTCCCACATATCGTGCATGTCTTTAATTAGTAGTTGCTCCAACGATTTTAATGATTCCTTAATAAAAGTAATATCCTCCTTATTCGATTTTGGGGTCGTAGGTTGATATGATAGGTTAAAAAACCTTGAATGTTTAAAATGTGATCTTTTCTATCAGTCCATAAGTCGCCCATTCTTTTGTAGTTAAAATGACACCGCTGCCTACTAAAAATGTGGTGTGCTAGACAATAGAAAAAATATAAAAGCGGCACGAGGTGTCAAGAAAAGCTATTTCCTGCAGCGAAGAAAACAATCACCACAAGAATTGTCGCAAGGTACCAAATAAAGGAAAAAATATATTCGTGCTGGAAAAAGCTAATAGAATAAAAGATAAATATGACCACAAAAAGCACCCGACTACGTATATGGGTATAGTCAGCCAGTGAGATCTATTAAATAAAATGAGTATGACCCGCAGGTATCTCCAGCATCCAATATTGTACACAGGCAGTGAAAGTCAGTCTCAGTTGTAAGATCAAATTCTCCAAGATGGAGTAAATGGAATAGAACGGGCGGGCCAGTCCATAGCTTCAATGCCTTCATCTTGCAGGAACTGCTGACACACTCCAGTGTACATTCAAGTATTTAAAGGATTGTTACAATTACATGTTAGTAACATATCAAGTGAAAGATATTTTATTAATTCATTATACAAATATTATATTAAAGTGCATAGTAGTGACTTAATATTCCAAAGTGACAGTGGAAAATTATAATTATCAATAGATAGACAGTGAAGCGGACATACATAACTTTTCATTTAATTAATATAGATTGCAACATGTGTTTAAATTTAGGGGCTCACCCAGTTGTAGTGTGTTGTGGGGCATAGAGTATTTCCTCACACGCCGGTCCTAGTTCATCCATTGTGCATCATAGCCTAATAACCGAGCAGAGGCCATTCAGGTCAAAGTATCCCCACGCAGGCGCAGTGCATGTCCGGAGTCGCATCCGCCATCTTGGCTACTGGACCAAGTGCGCCCTTTCTTTGATTAATTTGTAATAATTTTTACTTATTGTAGGGCGAAGATCGGCGTGTGAGGAAATACTCTATACCCCACAACACGCTACAACCGGATGAGCCCCTAAATTTAAACACATGTTGCAATCTACAATACAATATCGTTCACTTGATATGCTAATAACATGTAATTGTAACACCCCTTTAAATATTTGAATGTACACTCCTAGCATTGCTTGAGAAAGGCTCACAGTAGCCGAAACGTTGCCACGCCATGGGCTATTAAAGTCCTTTCTTGTACTTTAACCAGTATTGGAGTGCTGCCTCTTTATTAATTTTAGATTTATATAAATTCACATGCATTTTTGGTGGGGACTCTGTTTCAGGCCCACGCTTGGTACTTGTGAGTGAACTACAAATGTCACAAAAACTGTCACAAAAAAAAACATTACTTTTCATATTATTTAAAATCATTTGATTATCAAAAGAAAAGGCCAAGCTACAGTTATATTTCAGTTATGCCCTTTATTGTGATCTACTGATATACCACAATGTTATCTAATCTGCTACTGAATACTGAAAATTACACAAGAGCGTGCTTACAATGCTACATTTTATTCTGAATATTTTATAGAGGTCAACATGGAAGAAAAGGATTGTGAATTGTCTGCACTTGCTAATCGGGCAAAAAAAAAAAAGAAAATCAATTATGGCAAGTACTTAAATAACTATGTTCAATAAATGGCCCAAAAATTGGCACATCATCATTGATGTGTGAAAAGAGGGCTGTCTGTATGCTCATTTCAACTAAAGGTACCGTCACACTCAGCAACTTTGCAAAGAGAACGACAACAATCTGTGACGTTGCAGCGTCCTGGATAGCGATCTCGTTGTGTTTGACACGCAGCAGCGATCTGGATCCTGCTGTGCCATCGCTGGTCGGAGCTAGAAGTCCAGAACTTTATTTCGTCGGCAGGTCGGCGTGTATCGTCATGTTTGACATCAAAAACAACGACGCCAGCAACGAGCATAGGGGGCGTCGCAGCGTCTCCTTCTAGCCAGTCGGTACACTCCGGCTGTTTGATATGGAGCTAACAACCAGCGAGAACGAGAAGCGAGTCGCTGTTACGTCACTGTATCGCTCCTGCATCGTTCTGGAGCTGCTGTGTTTGACGTCTCTACAGCGACCTAAACAGCGACGCTCCAGCGATCTAGTTTAGGTCGGCTCGTTGTCTATATCGCCGCAGCGTCGCAGAGTATGACGGTACCTTAAGCCACCACTTTCTCCTACATGCTTGAAGCATTGGCTGACTGGCTTAATTGGGTCTTCTCCCGAGAACAGCACAAGCCCCGTTTGAAATAAGCAGCTATATTAATTTTTAATTGGACTGCCAGAAATAGCCAACTGCAGAATTTGGCGGGTCTTTGGCACTCCCATAAGAGTCACAGTTTTTAGGACCTGTATGGGTCCCAGATGTCGGTGCCCCAGCAATTGGGAAGCTAACCCCTAGCCTATAGATAGGGGATAACTTCCAAACTTGAGAATGCCCCTTTAACTTTGTGGTACACAGGGCTGGGGACCAGGGAACATCAGGTGTATCTTTACCACTACGAGTGCTTCAGTATATTCTGCCGATACGACAATAGCCCATGAAAGAACATGGTGTAGAATAGCAGAATTTCTCATTCATGGTGTTTTAGCCATGATATAGAACAAGGTATTATTAAAAAAATCTAATGTTACCAGCAATATTCCAAGAGATAGTGAAGTACTGCACGTGACAATGGCTTTATGAGGTTTATATCAGGGCAGCACATTCAGATTTTCTTTTTAAGCACACAGCAGCACTGGGAATGAGCAGGAGAATCCACACATGACTAGCACAGACAATTGCTGTAGGGGAGTCCTGCCCTTTAGGACACACTCCTTGTGGTTGCTCAGGCGTGAACGACAATGCATTTGCTCAATAGCGGTCTGAGGTTGACATGGTGCTCGCGTGTTCATTCAATTCAGGTGGAAACAAACAAGAGGCTGCCTCAACCTGATGGGCATTTACCATATATCCAGACAGATTGTTTAATACTGGGATGTGCACAGAAGACCTGCCATCCTACAGATCACAGCTTCTCAAAAGACTGTGCCTGGGCCTTCATTAACACATGGGGTGGAGGCCAAAAAGAAGATTTTATTTTTTATTTGTCTGTTGAAGGCAATAAATCAGTGAAATGAACACAAAATCAGTCACTCATGTTACTAAACCACCGACTGCTGCAGCCAGAGAAAGGCCTGTACAACGCACGTCACCACCCAATATAGATATTGTACTTTGTGTACCTGTACAGAACTATATGCAACAGCAGAGTTTGGTTTCACTGTGTGGTACAGTATGTGGTACATTGAATGCGGTTTCTGGAAATAATAATTTATTCTACTATTATCCCTCAATCTCAACAACTGATAGAAAGGGGTGCCTAAGGGTGAATTCACATCACGCAGATTCAGACCAGATAATTCTATGACTGAAAAGTAGTTTCTCCAATATGAATGGTGGAGTTTTGGAGCAGACACATGGATTTCTGCAGGCCCTTCTACAAAAAAAAAAAAATCAACATCACTACAAAGTTTCATTCAGACATCTGTGAATCACGTACATGTACGGTGTTTTTTAACGGATGAACAAACAGCCATGATAGTCTATGAGGCAGAATGAAAACCATAGAATCATGTCCATTTATAATCCAAGTCAAAACTACCTGTACAAATATATGGTTCTGTGAAAATCACGGACAGAAAACGGATGGCATCTGTGTGAAATCTATGTGCTGTCTGTGATTAATAAGAGCCTGCCAGCAGGTCTTCGTACCCCAAACTGATACCATCTATAAAGCAGAATAAATCTGTTCCTTTGTTTTATCAATCCTACATACCATTGCAGATAAATTCCTATTCCAATTTATATGTTAATGAGCCACAAATGCACAGCTCTTGGCTCTACACTTATCTCATGCTCTCCTCGCCGGCCTCCTGTCACTGACAGTTCTCTCTTCTCAGTGACCTGCTCCCCCACCCAAGATCTCACGCAAGTTTCACCACTCTCGGTGGCCACGCATGTATAGTAAGATCCTGATGACGTTGCTAGAGCTAGACTATCAATCTGTGAATGCCCCCGGCAAACATGTCACTTGTGTCAGATCTCAGGCAAGAAAGCAGGTCACAGAGAAGAGTAACCTGTCAGTCAGTGGCAGGAGGCTGGTGGCAGTAGGAAATATCAAGGGAGGCCAGAGAGACCAGGGCCAAACTTTCTGCTCTTGTGACTCATAAGCATACAAATAGGAACAAGTATATCTCTGTAATGGAATCACAGTTTGATAACACAAAGGTGTGAATTATTCTGCATTACAAAAACATGAATGTGAACACAGCCTTACAATCCGCTGGCTTACCCCTAGCCATCAGTCATATGTCTGTTTTGTCTCTTCAATGTGAAAAAGAAAAAAAACTGTTTTTCATCAGGGTCCCAGATCAGCTTTTCAGCAGAGATTGGTCAATGTGTTGGTTTTTTCCAAAAACAAAACTAATGGCGGTCTCAAAGTTCTTGCAGTCGGTAGCAACCAGGATGACAAAAGTTTTCTCAGAGTTTTTCACACTCCATAGGCTTGAGGAGATTAATCCATGGATCGAATGAAAAATGTCCACCCATTCTGCAAAGATGAACAGACATGTGAACAGTCCCATAAATGGTCTTTCCATGAAGAGGCCTTGCAGTCCACTGACCACTCTCATCAGTTAATTGCTTCAGCTACGTCTGTGTTTAATTTATCCTGTTCTACCGAGGGGGGGGGGGGGAAGGAAGCTCCTTATGACTTCATGCCAATATCTTTTATCCTCCTACCAGAAGAAGACTCCATTTCTATTACAGAGCTTTCTCTGGTTTAAAGAAGCTCTGATTGGGCTGACATTCATCAATGAGAGAAAAAAAACGTCTCAGTCATTCCTAAATTAGGTTTCTTAGTTGCCTAAATGAGCTACAAAGCTGCATACAATGCTGTCGTTTTATCTATAGCACAAATGATACAGTCTGTGGATTAAATTAAAATTATGAATACAGGGGGAAAAAAGAAAGCAGTTACCGATAGGAGAATATGATGTGCGAAGGATCCAGACAAAAAGCTGGAGAATTGTGCTTTCATGGGTTGATAGTACCCCAAAATCTTAATTTATCTTAAGAATGAACTTTAACCAAGGAAACCGTGTATAGGCAGCAAAACCAAATCACTTTTATAGAAGCAATAAAGATATGAAGTAGTCCAAGGAACAATGTAAAAAACCTGAAAGCGGAGAGCCAAATCCTAATGGTGTGTGCATTACACACTGTTAGGATTATCGGACATATTAGTCCATCAAATAACCTTAAACACCAAGGTCACACTCCGTGCTACGATACAATCACCATACCCTCTCACACAACCAACGGGAAAGGAGTGTATATTACAAGTTCATTTTATTAAACATATAAATACAAGTAAAAAAAGGATGCCTCATGTCAAACAAAAACAGGGCAAAACAACGGCTACCACTGATCACAAGAGGTTTTTACATTTAAATAAACCCTAAATGTTTCCATACATAAATGATGCATACAAAAGCACCAAAAAAATGCCTAAATATATTTTATTCAATTAAATAAATGGCAATTGTTGTTATTAAAATGCCTTTACTTTGCCTATATATACACCTTAGGCAAAAGACGTGCAATGGGGCAAAGAAAAGTATGCAGGTAAAATCTGTCAAAGTGGAAAAACTAACAATCATAAAGTGCCTCCATGCATGTAAACAGAATGATATCCTGAACTAGCAGCAAAAGAATGGACCAAATGGCAGAAGTGCATATTAATAGTTTTTACCTCAGTGGTAAGCCAGGAGTTAGCCGTGTCTCCCACCCCAACGCGCGTTTCGCTGATTCTTCTGATATGTGTGAAAGGGGACAAGGTGTATGTAAATCCCGCCTAGAAGTGAGCATTCTCAGGCAGACCATGAAGGGCCACCAAAATGCGGTCCAGTCTGCAGGCATCATGTTGTACTGGGGGGGGGGGGGGGGGAGAACTGGAATAGGCGGATGTATAGTTTTATGAGAAAAGATTCAGTACAACCTGTGCAATATTCATTAGATCCTCTGCCCTTTCTGGGATCTTCAGTCCAGTCGGCGGTCCTAGCAGTGACTGACAGCATTCTTTATACAAGTGTGCATACAGCAATAGCTGTCAGTCACGGATAGGACCGCCTACTGGACCAAAACTCCCAGAAAGAGCAGAAGAAGATGTTTATATGAATAACCTACTGTATCTTCACCCATCCCTTGTTGACTGTGAGCCCTTGCGGGCAGGGTCCTCTCTCCTCCTGTACCAGTCCCTGACTTGTATTGTTTATGATTATTGTACTTGTTTTTACTATGTATACCCCTCCTCACATGTAAAGCGCCATGGAATAAATGGCGCTATAATAATAATAATAATAATAAATCTCAGGTTCTACAGATCACCCGTTTTCCCCATGAATCCTGATTTTGGTAAGTACTGGATTGTACGCCTCTAATGTAAGGCTCACATTCTGTGTGCACCGATTTCAGAAGGCTCAGATGCAGTGTGCACAGAGTCTGTGTAAACTTGGATTTATAGGGGTATATTGAGAAGGGGGTGGACCAATGACAAAATCCATTCAAGCCAGGCCATTTCCTTGCTGTGGACACTCGACACTCATTCTTATATTTATACAGAGCAGCATCAGTAATAAATACAATTTCATCCTAAATCAAGAAATAAACCAACATTGGTTTTCTAATGGTTCCCATCTGTTATATATAGTCTCTCTGATGATACACAGATAATATCATTACTAGGGTTGAGCGACTTTCATTTTTTTAAGATCGAGTCGGGTTTTGCGAAACCCGACTTTGTCCAAAGTCGAGTCGAGTGCAGTCGGCCGATTATCGCTAAAAGTCGGGGATCGACCGAAACACGAAACCCAATGCAAGTCAATGGGGAAGCATAGTCGGCAGTGAGTGGAGGCCAGGAAAACACCTACAGTGCCCATTTTAATGCCAAAAACATCCATTCTTGTTTCTGAAGCTTGTCAATCTTAATTAACTTTATAATAATAGTTGGGCATTGGAAATTGGGGGTCATTTGGCAAAAGTTGTGGGGGGTAGGGCTGGTTCAAGGTTTTAGTGGGCCCAGGAAACGTGGACTACGTCACGGCGGTGGAGCAGTGAGAGGTAAGTATGTCAAGTTTGCAAGTGCTGTGATCCTAAGCAAGCAGGGGGGGCCCACTCGTTGGCATTGGCACTGGCACAGGGCCCCTCAAATACAGCGGTGTGTTTGCACGGCGGGGGCGCCTCCCACCAGCAGCGACACTTTTGTGTACTCTGAGGGGCCCTGTGCCAGTGACATCGCCAACGAGTATGCCCCCCCACCTGATGAAGGAACCTGCACTTTCATCTGCACCTTCCTCTTTGTCCCTGTGTAAGGTGGTATAACATGCGGGAAGGGGAACCTTACTTTCAGCAGGGTCAGATTCTGGCTGTGTAGAGTGCAAGGGGAATGTAGTGGTCTAGGTCAATGTACCAGCAGACTCATCTAGCAGTGGCTGGGCAATGGGCAGGATGAGGAGGAAACACAGATATAGGGCCAAAGAATAAAGTAGGCTAAATGCAGTTCAAAATTGGTAACAGGACTAAACAGGCGGCATTGCTTTGTTCAGTGGAGTAGCAAACCCAGGAGCAGCAGACACTGTTTTAAGGGCCCAACCACACTAGTAGGCCAAATGCAGTTTAATATCTGCTACTATAGGCCAAAAGCCTAAAGACTGAAGCTCAGCTTTATACAGTGGAGGACAACACCAGGGAGCGGCACACACCATTAGTAGGCCCCAACCAAAGTTGAAGGCCAAATGCAGTTTAATATCTGATACTATAGGCCGAAAGCCTAAAGACTGAAGCTCAGCTTTATACAGTGGAGGACAACACCAGGGAGCGGCACACACCGTTAGTAGGCCCCAACCAAAGTTGAAGGCCAAATGCAGTTTAATATCTGATACTATAGGCCGAAAGCCTAAAGACTGAAGCTCAGCTTTATACAGTGGAGGACAACACCAGGGAGCGGCAGACACCGTTAGTAGGCCGTAACCACCAATTTTTTGTTAAAAAAAGCACTTAATGAGAGCCAGAAGGTTGAAGCTCAGACAAGGCAACCTGGAGGAGAACACCAAGGAGGAGGAGAACACTCAGGAGGAGGACAACACCCAGGAGCGTCAGACACCGTTAGTAGGCCCTAACCACCAATTTATTTAAAGAAAGCACTTAATGAGAGCCAGAAGGTTGAAGCTCAGATTTAGACAGTGGAGGACAACACCAGGGAGCGGCAGACACCGTTAGTAGGCCCTAACCACCAATTTTTTGTTAAAAAAGCACTTAATGAGAGCCAGAAGGTTGAAGCTCAGACAAGGCAACCTGGAGGACAACACCAAGGAGGAGGAGAACACTCAGGAGGAGGACAACACCCAGGAGCTGCAGACACCGTTAGTAGGCCCTAACCACCAATTTATTTAAAGAAAGCACTTAATGAGAGCCAGAAGGTTGAAGCTCAGATTTAGACAGTGGAGGACAACACCAGGGAGCGGCAGACACCGTTAGTAGGCCCTAACCACCAATTTTTTAAAAAACAGCACTTAATGAGAGCCAGAAGGTTGAAGCTCAGATTTATACAGTGGAGGACAACACCAGGGAGCGGCAGACACCGTTAGTAGGCCGTAACCACCAATTTTTTTAAAAAACAGCACTTAATGAGAGCCAGAAGGTTGAAGCTCAGATTTAGACAGTGGAGGACAACACCAGGGAGCGGCAGACACCGTTAGTAGGCCGTAACAACCAATTTTTTAAAAAACAGCACATAATGAGAGCCAGAAGGTTGAAGCTCAGATTTAGACAGTGGAGGACAACACCAGGGAGCGGCAGACACCGTTAGTAGGCCCTAACCACCAATTTATTTAAAGAAAGCACTTAATGAGAGCCAGAAGGTTGAAGCTCAGATTTATACAGTGGAGGACAATTTGAATTAGGGACTGCAGACAGACTTAGTAGGCTGTCCCCTGTGGACCATGCATCCACCACATTAACCCATTGCGCCGTAATGGACACGTAACCTTCCGTGGCCATGCCTACAGGTCCATGCGTCTGTTGTCAGGTGCACCTTTGTACTCACAGATTGCCAGAGTGCATGGACAATGCGGTCTTTTACATGCTGGTGGAGGGTTGGGATGGCTTTTCTCGCAAAAGAAGTGTCGACTGGTTACCTTGTAGCGTGGTACAGTGTAGTCCATCATGGCTTTATTAATATTAAATAAAATATATAAATAGGCTCTATGAACTTTTAAATAGGTTCCAGGGGTACACGGGCAGCATTGGTGTGGTCAGCCGAGGACGATTGCAAGGAGGGACCGCAGACAGGCTTACTAGGCCTAAAATAACTAAAAATAGGCTCAATGCAGTTTTAAATAGGTTACATGGATACACAGGCAGCATTGTGGTCAGTGGAGGAGGATTGCAATGAGGGACCGCAGACAGGCTTACTAGGCCTAACATAAATAAAAATAGGCTCAATGCAGTTTTAAATAGGTTACATGGATACACAGGCAGCATTGTGGTCAGTGGAGGAGGATTGCAAGGAGGGACCGCAGAGAGGCTTACTAGGCCTAAAATAACTAAAAATAGGCTCAATGCAGGACGATTGCAAGGAGTGTCTGACACAGTTAGTACTCACAAAAAATAAATAGATGTTAATGTCTCGCAAAACAACAACAAAAAAAAAAGTATGGCATACTTAGGTACAGGGGTGGGCTCATCTGCTGAGTTTCTGACATAGTAATTTGGCAGTAAGTATTTACTGGTGTCAATATAGGACACTGACCCAGACTACTTTAACTAGCATCATAGATGTCAACAAATTGGTATTGTCAGTGCCAGGCATTGAATGATGTCAGCGCATAGACTAAACATTGGTGGAGCTGTGAGAGATAATTTTGCACGTGGTAGAGCACAGTTTGAGCTGGGGGGGGGGTGAACTCTCTTGTGGCCAGCGGTACCGCCCCAGGGCCCCTCATGTTACAATGGTGTGTCTGACGTTGGGTGCGCGCCACCACCGCCAGAGACACTTTATTGTACTATGAGGGACCCAGTAGCAGTGCCGTCGACCAAAAGCGGGCACACCCACCTCTTCAGACAAACGGCACTCTAACGGGTGCTTGCGCCAAGTGGCGAGACCACGGCCCCGTGGGGGGAGTTTTCCCATTGAGGGAGGTGTAAACATGTCGTATGCTGGACAAACAGCTGCTGCAAATTAAGAGATTGGAACACTCAGTAAGACCAGTCCACAAGCAAGACCTTTTTATAGGAAAGCTAGGTGTCAGCCGGGAAAGGTGGGGCAAAATAATTTGAAATCCAGGAGTGGTTCATTTTAATGAAGGTTAGATCATCCACATTTTGGGTAGCCAGACGAGTCCTTTTTTCGGTTAATATTGAACCAGCAGCACTGAATACTCTTTCTGATAGCACACTAGCTGCTGAGCAAGCAAGCTCCTGCAATGCATATTCTGCCAATTCAGGCCAGGTGTCTAATTTGGATGCCCAGTAATCAAATGGGAATGACGGTTGAGGGAGAACATCGATAAGGGATGAAAAATAGTTAGTAACCATACTGGACAAATGTTGTCTCCTGTCACTTTGAATAGATGCTGCAGTACCTGTCCTGTCTGCGGTCATTGCGAAATCACTCCACAACCTGGTCAGAAAACCCCTCTGTCCAACGCAACTTCTGATTTGTGCACCTCTAACACCTCTGTCCTGTAGCCCCCTGCAGCTCGTGTGAGAACCATCACCGGCGCTGTGTGCTGGGAATGCCTGAATCAAACGGTCTACAAGAGTAGCTTGTTTGGTTGCTAATATTTGTTCGAGGTTCTCATGTGGCATAATATTTAGCAATTTGCCTTTATAGCGAGGGTCAAGGATGCAGGCCAACCAGTAATCGTCATCGCTCATCATTTTAATAATGCATGGGTCCCTTTTGAGGATACGTAAGGCATAATCCGCCATGTGGGCCAAAGTTACAGTTGTCAAATCTGCGGTTGTGCTGGTTTGAGGGGCAGTTACAGGCAAATCTACGTCACTTGTCTCCCTTAAAAAAACAGAACCCGGCCTTGCAACGCCACTAATTTCTGTTGGCCCAGGAGAAGCTTCCTCATTAAAAAAGTACTCATCCCCATCATCCTCCTCGTCCTCCTCATCCTCTTCGCCCGCTACCGCGTCCTCTACACGGCCCTGACCAGACAATGGCTGACTGTCATCAAGGCTTTCCTCTTCTTCGGCTGCAGACGCCTGCTCCTTTATGTGCGTCAAACTTTGCATCAGCAGACGCATTAGGGGGATGCTCATGCTTATTATTGCGTTGTCTGCACTAACCAGCCGTGTGCATTCCTCAAAACACTGAAGGACTTGACACAGGTCTTGTAGCTTCGACCACTGCACACCTGACAACTCCATGTCTGCCATCCAACTGCCTGCCCGTGTATCCTCCCACAAATACATAACAGCACGCCTCTGTTCGCACACTCTCTGAAGCATGTGCAGTGTGGAGTTCCACCTTGTTGCAACGTCGATGATTAGGCGATGCTGGGGAAGGTTCAAAGACCGCTGATAGTTCTGCATACGGCTGGAGTGTACGGGCGAACGGCGGATATGCGAGCAAAGTCTGCGCACTTTGAGGAGCAGGTCGGGTAACCCCGGATAACTTTTCAGGAAGCACTGCACCACCAGGTTTAAGGTGTGAGCCAGGCAAGGAATGTGTTTCAGTTGGGAAAGGGCTATGGCAGCCATGAAATTCCTTCCGTTATCACTCACTACCTTGCCTGCCTCAAGATGTACAGTGCCCAGCCATGACTGAGTTTTTTTTCTGCAAGAACTAGGACAGAACTTCCGCGGTGTGTCTGTTGTCGCCCAAACACTTCATTGCCAATACAGCCTGCTGACGCTTGCCACTAGCTGTCCCATAATGGCACACCTGGTGTGTAACAGTGGCAGCTGCGGATGGAGTGGATGTGCAACTGCGGTCTGTGGACGAGCTCTCGCTTTTGCAGGAGGACGAGGAAGAGGAGGAGGGGGGGCGAACGCCTACAGCCAACTCTTTCCTTGACCGTGGGCTAGGCAGAACTGTCCCAATATTGCTGTCCCCTGTGGACCCTGCATCCACCACATTCACCCAGTGTGCCGTGATTGACACGTAACGTCCCTGGCCATGCCTACTGGTCCATGCATCTGTTGTCAGGTGCACCTTTGTAGTCACAGACTGCCTGAGTGCATGGACGATGCGGTCTTTAACATGCTGTTGGAGGGCTGGGATGGCTTTTCTAGAAAAGAAGTGTCGACTGGGTAGCTCGTAGCGTGGTACAGCGTAGTCCATCAGCGCTTTGAAAGCTTCGCTTTCAACTAACCGGTAGGGCATCATCTCTAATGAGATTAGTCTAGCAATGTGGGCGTTCAAACCCTGTGTACGCGGATGCGAGGATGAGTACTTCCTTTTCCTAACAAGAGTCTCATGTAGGGTGAGCTGGACTGGAGAGCTGGAGATCGTGGAACTAGCGGTGGTGCCGGTGGACATGGCAAACTGAGAGAGGGTTGGAGATGGTATTCTTGCCGGTGCCCTACATGCAGTGTTTCCTACTACGAACCTGGTGATTCCCTGACTGCTTTGGCCTGGAGACAAAAGCTGCACAGATACTGCAGGTGGTGTGGGAAATGGTGGGCTTACAGTGAGGGAAGAGATGTAGCGTTGCTGACTAGCTTCATTGGCCGAGGGTGCTGCAACCTTTAGGCACGTTTGGTAGTTAGTCCAGGCTTGCAAATGCATGGTAGATAAATGTCTATGCATGCAACTTGTATTTAGACTTTTAAGATTCTGACCTCTGCTTAAGGTAGTTGAACATTTTTGACAGATGACTTTGCGCTGATCATTTGGATGTTGTTTAAAAAAATGCCAGACTGCACTCTTTCTACTATCGGATACCTTTTCAGGCATTGCAGACTGAGCTTCTTTAACCGGATGGCCACGCTGTCCTCCAACTGGTTTTGCCACGCGTTTTTGGCCAGATACGGGCCCGGCAGATGGAACCTGTTGTGATGTTGATGCCTGCTGCGGCTCCTCCTCCTCCTCCACTTCTGAACTACTGCCGCCTGCACCCTGTTCCCCCAATGGCTGCCAATCGGGGTCAACAACTGGGTCATCTATGACCTCCTCTTCTATCTCGTGTGCAACTTCATCTGTGTCACTGTGTAAGCCGGTGGTATAGCGTTCGTGATGGGGCACCATAGTCTCAGCTGGGTTTGATTCTGGCTCAGTACACTGCGAGGGCAATGTTCTGGTCTGAGTCAAAGGAACAGCATAGTAATCTGGCTGTGGCTGTGCATCAGTGCACTCCATGTCCGATTCAACTTCTAATGGGCATGGCCTGTTAACTGTTTCACTGTCTAACCCAGGAACGGTATGTGTAAAGAGCTCCATGGAGTAACCCGTTGTGTCTCCTGACGCATCCTTCTCTCTTGTTCTGGGTGAAGAAGACAAGGAAGCGACTTGTCCCTGACCGTGAACATCCACTAACGACGCGCTGCTTTTACATTATGCACTTTCAGAAGAGGAGGCAAAAGAGCTAGAGGCTGAGTCAGCAAGTAAAGCCAAAACTTGTTCTTGCTGCTCCGGCTTTAAAAGCGGTTTTCCTACTCCCAGAAAAGGGAGCGTTCGAGGCCTTGTGTAGCCAGACGACGAACCTGGCTCAACAACTCGAGACTTAGGTGCTGTACTGCTTTTACCACGACCACCTGATGCTCCACCACCACTACCATCATTACCAGCTGACAATGACCGCCCACGGCCACGACCTCTTCCACCAGACTTCCTCATTGTTTGCAAAACGTAACCAAAGTAATGGTATTTGTTACTGTAAAACAACTTATAAGGTGAACTCTAACTTCTGTAGGATTTATATACACCTTTATAGGTGGCTGACAATGAAAGGAAAACCAGGCGCAATGTTACAAACTAGGTTTTCTGCGCCCCAATAATTTGAGACAGATGGCACACTCACGACCGGCACTCAAGCAGAAATGCCAATCTTAATCTTCCACTATTTTTTTTTTTTCAGGGAGAATTTACAAAAAAAAAAAAAATGGCCCAGTATTACACACTGGTTTTCGGTGGCACACAATGAGATACAGATGCCACACACAGCAATGGCACAGAGGCAGACTTGCCAATCTTTATCTCCCACTATTTATTTATTTTTTTACAGGAAGAATTTACAAAAAAAAAAAAAATGGCCCAGTATTACACACTGGTTTTCGGTGGCACACAATGAGAGACAGATGCCACACACAGCACTGGCACAGAGGCAGACTTGCCAATCTTTATCTCCCTGCAGTAATCTCAGAAAAGTATGGCAGGCAGCTATAAAAAGGACTGCTGCACAAAAAAGTGTGGACAAACAAACAAGATAGCTGTGCAGAAAGGAAGGAACAACAGGATTTGTGCTTTGAAAAAAGCAGTTGGTTTGCACAGCGGCGTACACACACAGCAACGCAGCTATCAGGGAGCCTTCTAGGGCAGCCCAATGAGCTACAGCGCTGAGGAAAAAAAAATGTAGCTTCCACTGTCCCTGCAAACAAAAGGTGGTGTTGGACAGTGGAAATCGCTACAGCACAAGCGGTTTGGGGGTGAATGTACCCTGCAAAACACTATCCCTGCTTCTGACGAAGCGGCACCTCTCCCTACGCTCAGATCAGCAGCAGTAAGATGGCGGTCGGCGGGAACGCCCCTTTATAGCCCCTGTGACGCCGCAGAAAGCAAGCCAATCACTGCAATGCCCTTCTCTAAGATGGTGGGGACTGAGATCTATGTCATCACGCTGCCCACACTCTGCGTCCACCTTCATGGCCTGAGAAATGGCGCTTTTAGCGTCATTGAAACGCGACTTTGGCGCAAAAGTCGCGTACCGCATGGCCGACCCCACACAGGGATCGGGTCGGGTTTCATGAAACCCGACTTTGCCAAAAGTCGGCGACTTATGAAAATGAACGATCCGTTTCGCTCAACCCTAATCATTACAATTTGAGCATAAAGGCAAGGTTTTCCACTTCAGGAAAAAAACTACCGTAAATCAAAAACAACAAGACGAAAATGCGCCTTAACTTTCTGAACTCCATATCGCTTTCAACATAATGGCCTATAAAAATATGACTGTATCTGGACCACACAGCAGAACGACCACATTAGCAGCCATTACAAATTCATTCCACTCTAGATATATGCAGTAAAATCTCTCTCCATGATGTTCTGCATATTTCATCGAGTATTACAGCACACTAGAGGTACGCCTTCCGCATGATGGCTTTTGTTCCATGTTGTGCTTTGTACCTTGCTGCAGAGGAAAATGCTATTTCCTACCACATAATCACATTTGTATTGATATAGAACAGAGCGATTCATTCCAAATGAACTCCGAGTACGAAATTTCACCTAAGCGACTATTATTTTCTTCTAAGACAATAGATTTCCAAGTAGGGAGATTTTGCCTGAGTACTTTGGAGAGCTGGTTCCTGTAATGCGCTGACAGGCCATTTTACATGACAGTGGGCTACCTGCAAATCTCTCAGCTCCAACACAATTTAGGGTTGGAAAGACTCCGCACTATATATCTTGTGTGTCATCGCTCCTGAATGTACAGAATTCTGCAAATATATCTTATCTGTGGTGCTCACCATTACAGGCCAGGCTTCTTTAAGAAGCATTAAGTATTTACATTTATCAGGTTAGCTATAGACTACGGTATTTTATACTAAAAGTCATCAAAAACTAAAATTCTTTGATTTTCTTATGCAATAGCTAGGCAACAGCCCCCATCAGTGGCCATACTGTTCTTCACCAACCTTCCCAGAAAAAGCAATGACCAAGAAGTTACTTAAATGGAACTTATCAGGTTTTAAAAAAAATAAAATAAAAACTACCACCCTTAACTGCTTTATTACCACAGTCCATTGAACTGTCTCTAAGCCCCAAACTGCCCCTGCATATGCCAAGAAATACCCAATATTCGCATGACATATGGCACTGCCTGGGCTGATGGGCGTCGGTTTCTTCTTTCATCGGCGCTTCCTCAATCCCTGCACCTACTGTCCTCGTGGCTTAATTGATGTGGATGAAGCATCCTATGTCATGAGCAGATCACCGCACATCATGTACCTGCACAGTTTGAAGCGCAGGACCGCAAGGGGTACCAGTGTATGCGCAGTCCCATACATACACCATGCACTAGTATCGGCTCTACTTGAGTCACCCTTTAGGGCCACACATGGAACGCCTGTGTAGACCTCCACTTCAACTGCACAGGAACAAGATTTGCCACAATCTGTGAATGACATAGGACGCATCATCCACATCAATCAAGCCAAAAGGAGGTCAGCTGCAGGGATTGAGGAAGCGTTGAGAAACGAAAAAAAAAAAAGAAGAAGACGCCCATCAGACCAGACCTTTCCGTGTGCCAGAAGCATAAAAGGTATTTGTAAACATATGAAGGGGAACAGGTCCATGGACTATGGTAATAGAACAGTTAAAGGTGGTGGCTTTAGTTTACATTGGGATGACTAAGTAATATCTTGGTTGCTCCTTTTCTGGGAATGTTGCTGAAGAACAGTATGGCCAAAGTTGGGGACTCTTGCCTAGATGTCGCAGAAGCAAATCAAGGACTGCGGTAATAGAGCAGTTAAGGGTGGTGGCTATGGCTTAAATTGGGAAAACCTAATGTTAAAAAAATTTAATTAAATGGAACCTATTTGTAGGTGAAGTAGGGCAGGATGGAAGGAATTTTTTTTCTAATACAATGATGAATTAAGCTTTTGCCTCGTTTTTTTTTGTCTTCTTCCAGATCACCATGTTAAGGTATAGGTGGAACTCAATGAAACTAAAACTATGAATTTTATCCAAATTCCAGTTAGAAAGTAGCTATGTACTGGGCCAATGCAATCTATTGTTCCTCTGGGGCCAAGCACAGCATGAAGATACCAGTGCCAATGATTGAACAAAGGAGAAGTCTACATGTCAACAATCTCTCATGCTCCTATTTTTATCTATGCATTATGACACTGCATATTTTCCATCGAAAAATGTCTTACCCTCTCAGAAGTTTGAAGAGCATACATCCTAGGGAAAACCAGTCTGCACTGCTGTCATATGCTGTACCCTTCTGTAGCACTTCTGGCGCCATGTATCCATGCGTTCCTCTGGAATAACAAAACATAAGACAAAGTCTAATTAAATTATAACCTCTTTCAATGTCACATGCTCCATATCAATATATATTTTAATGATTTGTTCATCACGATACTGTACTGCAAGACCCAAAGTTGAGAGTACCTCCAAATTCTCATGAATCCAGGAAAGTACAGATTGAAGCCTAAAAGTTTGTTGGAATTATAGTGCAAATTGTCTCTTCAGAGAGGAAGAGGACTAGAACTCTAATGCCACCTATAGGAAGTAGCAATCCTAAAAGTCAATATCAACCCTTTAACGAGATTTGGATTTAATGCAAGAAAGAACTACGCACACTATGGCGCTCACCACAAAAAGGGGGGAGGGGGGCAAGAGTTGGTGACAGGAGGAGTGGGCAGTGGAATAAACGCCCCTGGCTGCTGGAACCACAAGGGATCTGTGCCAACCCCGGAAAGGAAATATATATACTATAATGTCACAATACGGACAAGGTGGACCGCGCTCAGGGGTACGTAATCCGTGGTAATGGGCAATGGGAGGCTAATAATTGTCACACTTCGCGGGGACCAAGCTTGTACCGCGCTAGCTGCAGAGTCTTCCTTTCCCCCCCCCCCCCGCCCTTCTCGGACGCCGCATCCTACCTCATAGCGGACGCCAGGTCTGGATCTACTTAGGACGCTGGAGTGGTATAACTAGCACCTTCCGCATAGCCTACACAGGCATACACATCTATGGCATTATATTCTTGTATCATTTACAGCAGGTCTGTGTATATAGCAGCGATCTAGGTATAATCCATCGTATACAATTATTAGCCTCCCATTGCCCATTACCACGGATTACGTACCCCTGAGCGCGGTCCACCTTGTCCGTATTGTGACATTATAGTATAGAGATTTGGATTTATAGTGTAATTGTGAATTTCAGATGTTACTAGAAAGAGAAACCTGGCAACAACGTTGCCATTTAGACACTGTTTCAGGATACTGCCCCTCGTCAGTGCAAAGTGTGAGATCTGGTTTGGGTGTGTTTGAGGCGTCTGACCGGGATCCAAGAGGTAACAATTCTCCTTGCGGAGAGTGACATGTTAAGCATGCAGAGATGTGAGATGAGGAGACTTAGGCCAGAGTCACACAGGCGACTGCAATGCGAGAAACTCGCACAAGTCTCTCGCCTCAATTCCTGGCACTGCCGCCGGCACTCGGGACCAGAGTGTGCGGATGCATGTATTTCTATGCAGCTGAATGCTCTGATCCAAACCGCCGGCGGCAGTGCCTGGTACTGAGGCGCGAGTTTCTCGCATTACAGTTGCAAGTATGACACTGGCCTTAAAGCCACAACGCTCCTCTGGAAAATATGCAAATTGTCTCTTCAGAAAGGAAGAGGACTAGAACTCTAGTGCAACCTATTGGAAGTAGCAATCCTAACAGTCAGTATCAACCCTTTAACGAGATTTGGATTTATAGTGTAATTGTGAATTTCAGATGTTACTAGAAAGAGAAACCTGGCAACAACGTTGTCATTTAGAATAAAAGAGAAGTTGGTCCTGATAGCATCTAGATCACCACAATGGTTTCTTCTCTTCCATGGGAACAAATATGATCCAAATCAGGGATCACTCACAATGCGCTTCCAGTGTACTTTGAATAAAAAAAAATTCTGGCTTATAAATCACAATATCGCCCCTCGAGTATATTGATCCAACATTACAATAGAAAAGATTAATTTAATAGGAAAGGTTCTACAATCTGAACCATTCATAGACTATATGTATGCAGATTTCATGTAGCTCCATTGTTCTGACAGGGACCAGCTGCCAGGTCCTGATGTGCTCTAATATCCTAGTGTCTGTTACACATCTTGTGCTGTTAATTCGGCTTTATCGCTGTAATCCCAGTGGACCTATTTACTGTGATTTCCGGATTAAGGAATACTGATAATCTTTAACAGACGACAGCTAATATGGTGATACAATTTGGTGGTAAGCAGTACTCTTGTCTTTCCTCATTCATAGCACAAGGAAAGAGTTAGCACAACCTATCTTTTCTGGAAATACATTAAAGATAGTTGTCGGCAGACCGATATTCCCTGACTCTAATGGCATGTTATTATGACGGCGGGGGTGGACAAGCTTCTGCCAGACACCCCCAACATTGCACATATGCAAGGGATAAAAACAGCATTTGGCGTTACCAATAACAGTTGCCCTTTAGGGAATTCATAGGGTAATAGTCTGCTGCTCCAGGAGAAAGAAAGAGTGGGTCATCCATTAATATACATGTCTCAGTTCATGTCTATGGATAGCTAAACAGTGCAGTCTTTGAATGAGGCTAGGATCTGAAAAGTACAGTACCAAACCAGGCAAAAAGTCCACTTTGAGATTTTTTTTTTTTTCATTTAAAAGGGAACCTGTCACAACCCCCCCCCCCCCCCCCCCGGCGTTTTTAACTTAAGAGCCACCTTGTGCAGCACTAATGCTGCATTCTGTCAAGGTGGCTTTTAGTTGGGGTCCCTTTCAACGCTGCAATATCCGTTTTTATAATTTGTCCCTCATACCTGTAGTTTGTCCAGGGGGCATGTCTTTTCCCCCTGGACACAAACGCCTCCCAGCCATCACTCAATACTCCGCGCGCCGGGTGCCGCCTCCACTTCCTTCATTTACATCCCGGGCGCCTGCGCTGTAAATTCACATTGTGTGATGGAAGTCGAAGGGCAGCGCAAACTGCGCAAGCCTGAAAAAAACTTATGGCGCAGGGGACGTAAATGAAGGAAGTGGAGGCGGCCCCCGGCACGCGGAGTACTGAGTGATGGCTGGGAGGCGTTTGTGTCCAGGGGGTAAAGACATACCCCCCGGACAAACTATAGGTATGAGGGACAAATTATAAAAACTGATATTGCAGCGTTGAAAAGGACCCCAACTAAAAGAACCACCTTTACAGAATGGAGCAGTAGTGCTGCACACGGCTCTTTCAGTAAAAGCCTGGGGGGGGGGGGGTGACAGGTTCCCTTTAATGTTTAGTATCAGAAAGCTGAACAAGAATAAAGATACAATATATTTAACATACAAATAAAAATTAAATTCTCCAAACGTTTTCCATTACCGACTTATAATTAGCGACTGGCAGACAGCTGGGGACTGTGATTCTCAGGCTGAGAAGGTCCATGGATATTTGTCCCTCCACAGCATAAAAATAGCAGCCCGCAGCTGCCCCAGAAAAGGTGCATTTATTAGATGTGCCAATTTTGGCAAGCGGAATAATGGTTTTGGGGTTAAAGTCAGCTGTGTAATGTCCATTGATATCAAGCCCAGGGTTTAGTAATGGAGAGGCGTTGCATGGTTAGTATGCCATGCGATTTTTCTTTGGCACTCATTGACTTGCATTGGTGAGTCTCGTCCATTTTACGCCGTCATACGCAGCATGCTGCGATTTTTTGCTCACCCTATTTACAGGTGAGGAAAAACATTGTACTTGCTGATTTTATATGCAGATGTGAGCGAACCCTAAAGCTACCACTAAGCACAGGCGTCGGCTGGTAAATCCTCTCATCAGCACCGCTTGCTCTTGCGGTCATCAGTGAGAGCAGGCGATGCTGATGACAGTAGTAGTCATCAGCTGACGCCTGACAAGGGGTAACCTTTTTACCGCTGGTCACAGTTGCTGGCTCCCACGCTATTCTCAGTGTGACAGCGTGGGAAACCGCAGCAGTCCGCAATCGCTTCAGTAATGTTACCACCAATCAGAGAAAGGGTTTCCCATGCTGTCAAACAGAGGACAATATGGGAACCTCCGGATGTTCGGGCCCTCCATGGGGTTCAGGTACCATTCTGGCATCCAAATTGAATTTTTTTTTTCACAAAGTTCAGCCAAATTCGATGGACCAACATCCACGGGTCTTCCCATCCCTACTTACAATATACAATCTCATTCCAATTTCCCCTCTCACTGTGTAATAGGTATTACATTCCGGATTTTCCTACAATAAAATGCCGATGAGTCTGCTGTGATTACATAGCTTTTTGAAAAAAAACAAACTTGGTGTTATCCTTTCATTTCCACTGGCAATGTTATTGATAGAGTATCAATTATAGCAGCAATTTCTAATCTGAGAACGCCAGCGAGGAGGAACCTAAAAGCTAACAGTAGTGTAAGCGCTCAGCCATTGTTCAGGTTTACACAGCCACTATGCGTCACTCACATCTGATGACTCATAATTATTAGTGCTATTAGAGGCAGCAGTGATTGTTGTAGGGCCTGCCTCTGTAGAAATGAGATTCCAGGGCTACATTTCAATGCTTCTATCTGGTCCTAATTAGGGAGCATTTCTAAAGGCCCCGTCTCACATAGCGAGATCGCTAGCGAGATCGCTGCTGAGTCACAAGTTTTGTGACGCAACAGCGACCTCCATAGCGATCTCGCTATGTGTGACACGTACCAGCGATCAGGCCCCTGCTGCGAGATCGCTGGTCGTGTCGGAATGGCCTGGACCTTTTTTTGGTCGTTGAGGCCCCGCTGACATCGCTGAATCGGTGTGTGTGACACCGATCCAGCGATGTCTTCACTGGTAACCAGGGTAAACATCGGGTTACTAAGCACAGGGCCGCGCTTAGTAACCCGATGTTTACCCTGGTTACCAGCGTAAATGTAAAAAAAAACAAACAGTTCATACTCGCCTTCTGATGTCCGTCAGGTCCCTTGCCGTCTGCTTCCTGCTCTCACTGACTGCCGGCCGTACAGTGAGAAGTGAGAGCACAGCAGTGACGTCACCGCTGCGCTCTGCTCTCAGTGTACGGCGGCTCAGTCAGAGAGCAGGAAGCAGACGGCAAGGGACCTGGACACCGAAAGGCGAGTATGTAGTGTTTGTTTTTTTTGGTAACAAGGGTACACATCGGGTTACTAAGCGCGGCCCTGCGCTTAGTAACCCGATGTTTACCCTGGTTACCCGGGTGCTGCAGGGGGACTTCGGCATCGTTGAAGACAGTTTCAACGATGCCGAAGTCGTTCCCCTGATCGTTGGTCGCTGGAGAGAGCTGTCTGTGTGACAGCTCCCCAGCGACCACACAACGACTTACCAACGATCACGGCCAGGTCATATCGCTGGTCGTGATCGTTGGTAAATCGCTTAGTGAGACGGGGCCTTAACACATACTCATGGTTTCCGAGGATAATTAGCTGCCTTGAACACAGGATGATCTTGCCTATGCATTTGTTTTACTCTGCATTCATCTCCATTCATGGAAATTGCTCTCACTGTGTGTGACTGCAGACTTGTGAATCCTCACATCGCGAGCACTGCTAAGATCCTCCAGTGCCGATGCCAGGAGCGATGGGCACGTGACAACAAGTATGCGATTTACATATTGGCAGTCACATGAAGACTAGATGTGCATGGTTTCACTCAGTGAAAGTGTAGAGGTTGGGCAAGTCTAGTCGGAACGTGGCTGGACGTATGCAAATCGAATGCTTAGGGTCACATGACCACGCACTCCTGGCATCGGAGAATTTACAGTGCGCAGTGAATCTGAGGATTCACAAATCTGCAGTCAAATAGGCTACTAGTCTGCAGTCACTCTAAGGCCATACAACTCCTTTAAAGAACTACTTTGCTTTATGGTAGAAGACGGTTTCTTTTTTTGTCATTATTTAAAAGTAAAAATAAATGAAGAATAGTAATTAAATTTATTGAAGAGCAAATATAATAAACAGATTGTAAATCCAGAAGAATTGTACATACAGGACGAACTGAGTCTTACATGGAAACAAATTCAAAAACATAAAATACTACTACAATACCACTATATATACACAGATTTACAAATAATCACATTAAATTAAGTTTCTTATGAATGCCAACATTAATTATAAATGTACAGTACTTACACACTAGCATGCGGCTTTTTCTTGGAAAAATCACAAGCGAGACCCAAATCTGATATCCTCACATGCCCATGTTCATCTAATAGAATATTTGCTGGCTGCAAGCAGAGGTGATAGAAGTTATTAGAATAATTCAGGATAATCACGTAGACCCACACAAATGGTTTATAAACACCTGGTGTATATGGTGAATTCCTGAACTATCCTAGTACGATATACAGAACATTCCACTATAGCATCAACTATGAAAGAGGTTTTTTGACCCCATAAACCAGGAATCAGCAACCTGCTGCACTCCAGCTGTTGTTCAATATATCTCCCAATATGCGGCTGTCTGGGAATGCTTGGAGCTTTGGTTGCACAACAGCTGGGACGGCAAAGGTTGCTGATCCCTGCCATACATACATTTCACCCAGACTCTTGAGTTATGCCATAAATGTCTGAGCATAGTTGAAGGATTTCAATGGGCAAACCAGAAACCCATGAATCCAGAAAGTGTGGGGGTGCTTGGCTCCCACTGGCGCGTCATCACTCACAACAGTATCATAAATGCAATATGGAAATATTCCGGTTCTGGCCATGCTAAAGATTATATACAAGCAGAAGCAGAGCTCACATCCTGCAGAATATATAGACGCCATGACATACTGCCTGTAATGAGACCACCATAATCTGGATCTGCAAGGCACGAAAAAAAATATAAACCATTCCCGAAAGCCCAGCAGGGTTTTACTGCAACGCTCCTGCAGCTCCAATAACACACAAAAAACCTCTTTGCTCTATTAGAGTAATATCAAAGATAGCCAGTACATATAGCACATCATGGAACAGATGTTTCACCAGGAAAAAAAAGCTTTAGATCTGGTAAAGGAAAGATAGATAGATAGATAGATAGATAGATAGATAGATAGATAGATAGATAGATAGATAGATAGATAGATATTTGTGCTGTGCTAGCCAGTAGATAGAAAAATATTTAGAATTGAAAGTCCCCAGTGGTTGATGCCTTTTATTGGCTAACTGAAAAGATGATAAATTGAAAGCTTTCGAGACTACTCAGGTCTGTTCTAGGCCTGATGAAGAGACCTGAGTAGTCTGGAAAGCTTCCAATTTGTAACCATCATTTCAGTTAGCCATTAAAAGGTATCAACCACTGAGGACTCTCAATTCTTATTTTTTTACATCCGGTAAGATTTTTTGAAGGTTTCACTCTACAGCGAAAGAGGTATTTGGAAATGAATGTCACCTATTTAGTCTATCTTCCCTAGACAAACACTTATTGGTTATTGAAGACCTGTACGTTGGAGCCACAGTAGAGGAATCCTAGTGAAGTGTGAATATTTTCCTCCTGCCACAAGGATTGAAAGCTTTCCCAGCAGCAAAGGTTCACTCATAAAGAAGGTTTTTCCTCTTTCTGACCGCGAGCCTGTGATGTAATGAAGCAAGGAAGGGAGCCAGCTGAATAAAATGGTTTTGCTTTAATATTCTAAAATTAGTCTTTTTCGCTCCACAAGTCACCTAATTCTGAGAGAGAAGCGTGACCCAGATGATGAGTGTTACATGCGCTCCCCGCATTAGACCCACAGTACTAGGTTTGGACATGGCTCCAATAAGGAGGTTATTTATGTGTCCCTTTCTTACTTGGCTCAGAACAACTTCAGAAGGAATAAACTTCGCGTTAAGGGGAGGTCACATGGTTTAGTGATGCTTGGCGGAGAACATTAATGTCAGTCCTTTCCCTTAAGGCCACACAAGACAACATTAGCCATAATGACTGTGTGTGTGTTGCAGGCTTCCTGAATTACATATATTCCAGTCTGGTAAGTATCATGGAAATTATCTTTTAGAGTCACTTCTGCATTCAAAATAGAGGCTTTCATTAATATGTAGAATTAAAGTAGTAGCCTCTTTTGTCTGTTTTCCCCAGCTCACGATGTAGGATGCATGATAGATACAGATTTCTTTAAATTTGAGAGCAGTGAGAAAATTGGGATAGTCTATTCTTATGCTCCGTTTGCTGTCCTCCAAGTTTTTTTTTATTGTGCGATCCTTTACCACAAATGACAGAGACACTGCTCAAACCAAGCACAGATGCTAAATGGACCTTCCCACCTATCAGTTTTCCATTTGTCTTTGCCCTTCTCTTGAGTTCTGGAAACCAGCGCTGTCAATCAAGGAAAAAGGAAGAGCAGAGAGAGATTGAAAAAAAGTAGGTGGGAAGACACTCGGGATAGCACACAAGCATGCTCGGATAACAACTGATCCGAGCACACTCGCTTATCACTAATAACTATACGAATATGATTATGTTAATCTCTGCTACCTTGAACTTTCCGACATTCAAACAGTCTAGTGAGGCAGTATTTTATGATGGACTATTAAATTATTTCCTGAACACTGACAAACCACTTTTATCTTATAAGTTAGATATTAGTGAATCAATTCAATGCAAATCGAATTTATGTCGAAATTTTGGGAATTCGCTGAAAGCAGTAAATTTGAATAATTTGCTATTTGATTCATGCAAATTGCCAAAAATATCTGCTACCATTGTACAAAGATTGCTTCAGCCAGTGAAGGCTCCCATGACTTTGGGAGCGGCAAATTGGGCTTTCCCATAATTCCCTGCAGCTATCACACCACATGGTATAGCACAATCAATCTGAAGGTGTCATCATACCCTATATAAAAGTATAGGCAGGGAATGAAGTAGGCATTTTAATGTGAAACTGTATACTCAGATGTCACATCTTAGCTATATAGATAAAAAAAGCCATAAATTAGTGACCAAAATTCAACAGATTGAGTGTGACGGCACAGGAGTGAAGAACAGTTACGATGGTAATATCACAGTGACTGCCACATATATGGATAAGGCTATGTTTGGATTAACAACCTTTAAAGGGGTGTAATGCAGGTCTAGGAGACCTTGGAGTGTTACACACATCATTTGAAGGCAATTTGAGTATTTGCAATTTATGGCAAATCGATTCACCGCAGATCAAACTTTTAGTAAAAATTTGCAGACGCTGCGAATTTCAAAAGATTTATTAATCTCCATTAGATACATAATATTCTATATTAAAAAGAATCTACTATATAATTGTCTAAGGGTCACTTCCGTCTTTCTGTCTGTCACGGATTTTTCATTGGTCGCGGCCTCTGTCTGTCATGGAATCCAAGTCGCTGATTGGTCGTGGCAAAACGCCCACGACCAATCAGCGACACGCACAGTCCGGAAGAAAATGGCCGCTCCTTACTCCCCGCACTCAGTGCCCCCTCAATACTCCCCTCCAGTCAGCGCTCACACAGGGTTAATGGCAGAGTTAACCGACCGCGCTATGCCGCGGTGTAACGCACTCGGTTAACACGGCTATTAACCCTGTGTGTGACCAACGTTTTACTATTGATGCGGCATCAATAGTAAAAATATCTAATGTTAAAAAAAATAAAAAATCGTTATATACTCACCGTCCGTCGGCCCCTCGGATCCACAACAGGCCTTTCCTGCTCGCGACGCTCCGGTAACCGGTCCATGCTGCGATCTCGCGAGATGATGATGTAGCGGTCTCGCAAGAAATATCAACAAAAGTTAGTTTAATATGGTGTAGGGTCCACCTTTTGCGGCGATTACAGCCTCAATTCTCTGAGGTATGGATTCATAGAAGGTGTGAATTGTTTCCAAAGGAATTTTAGCCCATTCTGCAGTTAAAACACCCTCCAGTTCTTTGAGCGACGATGGCGGCGGAAATCTATGACTAACTTGAATCTCTAAAATCGACCATAAATGCTCAATAATGTTGAGCTCTGGGGATTGTGGGTCCAGATGAGATGCTCAACTTCATTAGAATGTTCCTCGTGCCATGCTTTAACGATTCTAGCTATATGAATTGGTGCATTATCATACTGAAAGATGGGTTTCCCCTCCGGGAAGAGTGCTTGAACCATTGGATGCACTTGGTCACCCAAAATGCCTAAATAATCTCGGCTGTTAATTCTTCCATGAAGGGATATCATTGGCCCGGCGCATCTCCACGAAATAGCACCCCAGATCATCACAGAACCTCCACCATGTTTTACGGTTGGGAGAAGGTAGTCTGGATGGAATGCTTCTTTCGGCTGTCTCCAAACGCACACTCGGCCGGAGGTCGGAAATAGGGTAAACGATGATTCGTCTGAGAATATCACATGTTTCCACTGCTCGAGGGACCAATTCTGGAGGTTTCTACACCACTCTAAACGGTTGGAAACATTTGTCATTGAGAGCAGCGGTTTTCTAATTGCAGCTCCTCCGTGGAATCCAGATTTGAGCAGCTCCCAGCGAACAGTCTTTGTGGAAACTGGGTTCTGTAGGTGTTCATTGAGCTCAGCAGTGATTTTCGGAGCCGTGTTCTCGCGATCCTCTCTCACAATTCGCTTTAGAGTCCGACAGTGTGTCTCAGTCAACTTTGATTTTCGGCCGGACCTGTGCTTTGCTGCAGACGTTTTTCCTTCTCTTTCAAACACAGTCATTACTTTGGAGACAGTACCTCTTGACACGCCAAGCATTCGGGCACTTTCTGTTACACTAGCGCCTGCCATACGAGCACCAACAATTTGGCCTCTTTGAAAATCCGAGGAGTCTGCCATTGGCATCAGATTCTCATCAATGTTCTTACAATTATGCAAAACAAACAGTTAATTTACATACACATATCACATAACACAAATAATCAACTACAAAACATTACCATATGTCACGGTTTGCATGTTTATAACATGTTCGAAGATTATGATGCCAAAATGTTAGGTGTTTCCATTATTTTGTCCAACCCCTGTACGTGGCTGTGCTATATACTACGTGGACATGCATATTCTAGAATACCCGATGCGTTAGAATTGGGCCATCATCTAGTGTTGTATATTTGTCCTCGTCAGTCAGAATACTAAAATGTTTGACAACTACTACAAGAATGATCTGTACATTTTTTACCTGTTAGGTCCGCCCTACACATGATGTAAATGTTATATTTCCCCGCATTCCATTTAGATAAGTCACAACTGAACTGCTACCTTCTCTACAGTCTTTAGGTTACATACATCTTCAGGATAGTGCCATTTGTAGCTATGGTTTCACAGTTTTTAAGGATTACATTAGGCTTAAGTCCATTAAGTTCAGCCTAATATGTTCATCCAGAGGAAGTCAAAACCCCATGATGCAGCCCCATATTAGAGGAAACATTTCTTCCTGACTCCACATTAGGCAATCAGATTAGATCCCTGGATTAACGTCCTGTTAGTGCTCAGAACGTGTAATATTATATTTATCAGGAAAGGCATCTAGGACTTGCTTAATCTTTTGTAGTACATCAACCATTACAACATCATACGGCAGAGAGTTCCATATTCTCGCTGCTCTTACAGTAAAGAATCTGCGCCTGTGATTATGATTAAACCTTCTTTCCTCTAGACGTAGAGAATGCCCCCTCGTCACCGTCGCAGGCCTAAGTGTAAAATGATCATTAGAAAGGTCTCTGTAGTGTCTCCTGATGTATTTGTACATTGTAATGAGATAACCCCTAATACTTGGTGGTTATACACATGTTGGTGCCAGTTTATACTATGTTTAATTGTATCTACGATTTAGTGCTCACTAAAAGTAATCCAACATTTCTGATTCCTTAACACATTGCAAATCTACTGTAGCATAATTGGACTGATTTACATATCCAGGAAATCTGTGTGGCAATCGGTATGGTAGCTTCAAAGGCAGACATACTGTATTGGTTATCACCTAGACTCCTACAAATACCTAAAAACTAGCCCAATAAAACGTATACCGCCTTGACAGTAAAGAACATCTCAAAATTGGAAATTCAATGGAGATTTAAAGAAAAAAAAAATCTTTAAACCTTTAGTAAGATATACAGCGTAGCAGATGTGCTCCTCACTTATTCTCTGCGATGTATGATATGTATGAAAGGAAAGACAACTTGCATTGTACTGAGGGTAAACGCAGGAGAATGCCAGGACATGGAGAGCTGTAAGATTATTTAATGCCTTTGTTTGGTATGTAAGTGCTATGTACAGTTATAATATGACACCACCGCCCTGGTTTATGAAGAGACGTTTAGCAGACGTGCTCATGCAAACAAAAGCCCTGCAGCAGCCCGGGCGAGTAAATCAAACGGGACATTAATTAACTTTTAAGATGTAAATTTACCTGCAGAACCACCATTGAAGCAATTCCTACATTTCTCAAAATTAGACTACAAGGTAAAATCCGATTATTATAAAGCAGTATGCAGCAAGTGACGAGAGGCAAGTCTTACCAATGCTTTAGTCTTTATGTTATAGATGTTGAATAAGGATTCCTTAGATCAAAACCTAAAAAGGTTCAGAATTCAGTGCAAATCTTTTGGACATTCCCAGCCAATCTGCGGCACAATTCACAAGCACTACCTTGTGAACGTTGCCGAGTATTTTCAGCACAGATTATTTCATTTGTAAAACTCCATTCACTGGCACTGTACTGTAATTTGTCAACATTTTCAGTGTGGAACATCTATGGGACAATTGTGTGAATTTCATTTTAAGGATTTTTTTTAATTTGTTGAGATTCAAAGTGAATTATTTGTAGCTGTCTCGATAAGAGAGTGTGACAGTCCAGAACTATCTTACTAGGCCATATAGATTTGTGAAATACAAGTCACCTGAAACCTGTATTGCACCTCCAGAGAAAGAAATGTGTACGGTATTACAGGAATTTTGTTTCTTAATTTGCTGTGAAGATCTCCCAAGTAATGAAGTAAGGAGGAGGAGAAAAAGATCTGTGCATAAAAGGCGCACACCCAAAATCACAAAGCAATGTTGAAATTATGTGCAATATTTATTAGTAGACATAATAAAACCATTAAAAGACCAAACACATCACCAAAAGTCCCATATGACTATGACATATAACAATACAATGTCAAGGCAAAGTGCAGCATATATATGTGTGCACACATAGGTAATTAGCCTTGGAAAACAGTATCAATGCCAAGAAATCTTAACATGAAATCTCACACCGGGCGTCCCCAGGGAGACAGAAGAAAAAGGAACTTAATGCAAGATCACAATAAATCCTGATATAGAAATATAAGCCCCTCTTAGCAAGTAGAAAAGTGAGCAGTTCCCTGGTTGTGTAAGAAATGAGGGAACGCTGTAGACAATTGCAAAAAGAGAGGGGAAAAGAGAGAGACAAAAAAAAAAAAAAAAGAGGACGTCCAGGATGAAACAGCCATCCGATTTACCAGATGAATCAGTGAAATGAGCGTCAGGGCATGAAGTCCATGGGGTCAATAGCCAAGGGACTGAGACGATGTGGGGAGCCCCACGCGTATCGCTGCAACCAGCAGCTTCGTCAGGGGAAGTGTCACTCCCAAGTAATGAAGGCTAAAAAGTGTTAACTCTCTGTCAGAGAAAATTGAAATCCATAAGACAGCTCCAAAGAAGGGAGAAGAGCTTACAATTCAAACTTTTGGAAGCAGCACTTCACATTAAACACACGAAGTAGTGAGAAAAACTAATTAAAACATAGGAAACACAAGCTTCAAGCTCCTTTTGAAGCAGTAACTCCCTGCAGTGTCCAGGTAATTAAACAGAAAAAATATTGTCTGGGAACCAGATATCAAAATGAGATCTGTTTACACAGAGATAACTTTTGCTCGCATCAAAGCAACTTTCATAGACACGCCATCTACGGGGTCCTGATAGGATTATTGTGGTTAGTATTAATCTGATATTTATGAGATATAGATTTTTGGAGTCGTAGTGAAGGAATGGATGTGGCACAGTCATTGGGGCAACTAGAAACCCTTCAACTTAATATCAGTCTGATAGATGGTGCAAACCAGGTCATATTTGGCATTTATATGAAGGTAATGTCCCAACATAAAATAAAACGCCTGGAACCATGAGAGGTGAAGATATCTTTTAAGTTGGGGATCTCATAAAATCTTGAAGGGCTGAGAACATCCCACAAACACCCCCCACATGAGGTCATCAATGGGAAGTCGGGGAGCGTAACTTAGAGCTAATGAAAAGCAGAAACTGTGTTTGGATCCTTGTCAGCCCTTGAAAAGACAGTTTGCCGTTTAGGTTCTGTCCATTTTCTCAATCAAAGTGCCTCCCTTCACTAAGCTCTGATTTATTTCTGTGATCAGGTTTAGTACGTTTCTATAGTTATCCCTTTTTAGTTTATGTAATTGTATATATCGTGTTGTTTTGTTCCCATTTTATATAATCTTGTATATTTTTTAACTGCCTATTTTTTTGGATGAAATAAAAAAAATTAACAGCTCTGTTCCTCTTGCTCTGTAAACCGCACCTCTGAAGCCAAACACTACCTATAGCACTTGTGTCCAAGCGGCCTGTATAAATGATTGGCGGTGGCAGTTGGTGGTTCTTTTTGCTATTGCAGAGCTAGCAGTGACCATATGGGTGGTTATATACTTATATTCCATGCGTTGGAATTGGAGGTATATATACCATATGCTCACTGACGAGCCTAGTAGCGGAAGAAGCCGCGGTCTCATCCATAACTTGTCAATCAACTGAAAATACTATATAGGCTGAAGTTCCACCAAAGTTGGAAACTATGGACAGCACCATTACGTTTAAACATATCTTCCATTACAAGGAAAGTTTCCCATACAAATAAATTATTAAAGCTAACAAATATTGCCAACCATTGTGAAAAATACTTGACTTTACACATTCATGATTTGCCGTGTGGAAATGCAATGTGCATTTTATAAAATATCCATGGGTAAAATCTGAGGGAGACATTCCAATGTCTGCTGTGGATTCACATGTGCATTAGTCACATTTTGAGTTTGGCTTATTTTAAATTCAAATTTGCCAGCTTCACCACACCAATTTCAATACTGAAAAACCTTCAATTGACCAGAAATTACATGTATAACACAGAGTTCTCCTAGTAGTGTATTGAACTTCGTTACTGAGAAATAAGCATGTGAACTCATAAGCAAATTAGGCTGAAGGATTATTGTAAATCTGAAACCTCTGTCACTCCAACTCTATTCCCTGCCCAGTGCTGCATCCTCCTGCTTGACTGACTGCTCATTTGCATGATTTTCACAGACCCATCAGCCAGCGCGGCTATGGGCCCTACCTCCCCATCCAACCCCATTTCCTCAGGAGCAGTGCTATATATGGGGCAGTTACCTTTCTCTGTGGCACTGGTCAGTTGCACGGCATCACCTTCCTCACACTTCCTATGCATCTCTCCATTTCCCTTAGCACCATCACCTGCTCCTGTTAAGGGATCCCCAGCCATCTCACCCCGCAGAGTGACGTGGCTGAGCACTCCTGCACCTGTAGACACATCATTATCGGATAAATGGTTATCATGTAAATTATAGTCACTTAACGCATGCACAGTCTTTATCCAAGCCCTAACCCATCTCTTCAACCTATCACTAACACCTGGTGTTTTCCCCTCAAGTTTTGAACATGCCTCAATCACACCTATCCTCAAAAAGCCCTCTCTTGATCCATCCTCTTCATCTAGCTATCACCCAATATCACTTCTCTCCTATGCCTCAAATTTACTGGAACAACACGTCCATCTTAAACTGTCCTTCCACCTCATTTTTTTCTCCCGCTTCGACCGCTTACAATCTGGCTACCGGTCACACCACTCCACTGAAACTGCCCTAACTAAGGTCACCAATGACCTATTAACCGCCAAGGCCAAGCGACACTACTCTGTCGTCCTCCTCCTGGACCTTTCCTCTGCCTTTAACACAGTGGAACATTCCCTATTATTACAGACCCTCTCATCCCTTGGCATCACAGACTTTGCTCTATCCTGTATCCTAACTGATCGGACATTCAGCATCTGCCACTCGCACACCACCTCCTCACCTCGCCCCCTATCTGTCGGAGTCCCGCAAGGTTCAGTCCTAGGGCCCCTGCTCTTCTCCATTTTCACCTTTGGCCTGGGACAGTTCATAGAATCTCACGGCTTTCAGTATCACTTCAATGTTGATGACACACAGACCTACATCTCTGGACCAGACATCACCACCCTACTAACCAGAATCCCTTAATGTCTGTTCGCTATTTCATCCCTCTTCTCCGCTAGATTTCTAAAACTTAACATGGACAAAACAGAATTCACCACCTTTTCCCCACCTCATGCGACCCCCCCAACGGACCTATCAATTACAGTAAACGGCTGCCCACTCTCCCCAGTCCCACAAGCTCGCTTCCTCGGGGTAATCCTTGACACTCATCTCTCCTTCAAACAGGGCCGGACTGGCCATCGGGCACTTCTGGCAAATGCCAGAAGGGCCGGTGCCAGTCGTGGGCCGCTCGATCCGCCTCCCCCCGCCGACGCCGACTCACCCCCCTGCCGCCGCATTCAACTATACCGGCGTCTATGACGCCGGTACAGTTGAATGCAATGATGGAGAAGAGAGCGTCTACAGACGCTCCCTCTCCCATCATTCCCCGCTCTGCCTCTGACACTGCGGGTGCGCTATGATGTCATATCATCGCGCACCTGCTGTGTCCCGGGCAGACTGCAGCTGCTGAGACAGGAGCAGGAAGCAAAGCTGGCAAGAGGAAAGGTGAGGAGAGTGTTTTTTTTTTTTTTACTGGATGTGGGGACATTCTCGGGGGGGGGGGGGGGGGGGAGGAGGAGAGATGTGGGCTGTGCTGGATATACCCGTGTGGACTGTGCGGTATATACCACTGTGTGGGCTGTGCTGTATATACCACTGTGCGGGCTGTGCTGTATATACCACTGCGGGCTGTGCTGTATATATCACTATGCGGGCTGTGCTGGATATACCACTGTGCGGGCTGTGCTGTATATACCACTGTGCTGGATATACCACTGTGCGGGCTGCGCTGGATATACCACTGTGCGGGCTGCGCTGGATATACCACTGTGCGGGCTGCGCTGGATATACCACTGTGCGGGCTGCGCTGGATGCACCACTGTGCGGGCTGTGCTGGATATACCACTGTGCGGGCTGTGCTGGATATACCACTGTGCGGGCTGTGCTGTATATACATAGTTACATAGTTATTAAGGTTGAAGGAAGACTGTAAGTCCATCTAGTTCAACCCATAGCCTAACCTAACATGCCCTAACATGTTGATCCAGAGGAAGGCAAAAAAAACCCATGTGGCAAAGAGTAACTCCACCATGGGGAAAAAAATTCCTTCCCGACTCCACATACGGCAATCAGACTAGTTCCCTGGATCAACGCCTTATCAAGGAATCTAGTGTATATACCCTGTAGCATTATACTTTTCCAGAAAGGTATCCAGTCCCCTCTTAAATTTAATTAATGAATCACTCATTACAACATCATACGGCAGAGAGTTCCATAGTCTCACTGCTCTTACAGTAAAGAATCCGCGTCTGTTATTATGCTTAAACCTTCTTTCCTCCAGACGTAGAGGATGCCCCCTTGACACTGTCTCAGGTCTATGATTAAAAAGATCATCAGAAAGGTCTTTGTACTGTCCCCTCATATATTTATACATTAAAATAAGATCACCCCTTAGTCTTCGTTTTTCCAAACTAAATAGCCCCAAGTGTAATAACCTATCTTGGTATTGCAGACCCCCCAGTCCTCTAATAACCTTGGTCGCTCTTCTCTGCACCCGCTCCAGTTCAGCTATGTCTTTCTTATACACCGGAGACCAGAACTGTGCACAGTATTCTAAGTGTGGTCGAACTAGTGACTTGTATAGAGGTAAAATTATGTTCTCCTCATGAGCATCTATGCCTCTTTTAATACATCCCATTATTTTATTTGCCTTTGTAGCAGCTGCTTGACACTGGCCACTGAACATGAGTTTGTCATCCACCCATATACCCAGGTCTTTTTCATTGACGGTTTTGCCCAGAGTTTTAGAATTAAGCACATAGTTATACATCTTATTACTTCTACCCAAGTGCATGACCTTACATTTATCCCCATTAAAGCTCATTTGCCATTTATCAGCCCAAGCTTCTAGTTTACATAAATCATCCTGTAATATAAAATTGTCCTCCCCTGTATTGATTACCCTGCAGAGTTTAGTGTCATCTGCAAATATTGAAATTCTACTCTGAATGCCCCCTACAAGGTCATTAATAAATATGTTAAAAAGAAGAGGGCCCAATACTGACCCTTGTGGTACCCCACTGCTAACCGAAACCCAGTCCGAGTGTGCTCCATTAATAACCACCCTTTGTTTCCTATCCCTGAGCCAGCTCTCAACCCACTTACACATATTTTCCCCTATCCCCATTACTCTCATTTTATGTAACAACCTTTTGTGTGGCACCGTATCAAAAGCTTTGGAAAAGTCCATATACACTACGTCCACTGGGTTCCCTTGGTCCAGTCCGGAACTTACCTCTTCATAGAAGCTGATCAAATTAGTCTGACATGAACGGTCCCTAGTAAACCCGTGCTGATACTGGGTCATAAGGTTATTCCTCTTCAGATACTCCAGTATAGTATCCCTTAGAATGCCCTCCAGGATTTTACCCACAGTAGAGGTTAAGCTTACTGGCCTATAATTACCGAGTTCAGTTTTTGCCCCTTTTTTGAATATTGGCACCACATTTGCTATACGCCAGTCCTGTGGTACAGACCCTGTTATTATGGAGTCTTTAAAGATTAAAAATAATGGTCTATCAATGACTGTACTTAGTTCCTGCAGTACTCGGGGGTGTATCCCATCCGGGCCCGGAGATTTGTCAATTTTAGTTATTTTTAGACGCCGCTGTACTTCCTGCTGGGTTAAGCAGGTGACATTTAATGGGGAATTTTTATCACTAGTCATTTTGTCTGCCATGGGATTTTCTTTTGTAAATCCTGATGAAAAAAAGTCATTTAGCATATTGGCTTTTTCCTCATCCTCATCCACCATTTCCCCCAGATTATTTTTAAGGGGGCCAACCCTGTCATTTTTTAGTTTCTTACTATTTATATAGTTAAAGAATATTTTGGGATTATTTTTACTCTCTCGGGCAATGAGTCTCTCTGTCTCAATCTTTGCTGCCTTGATTTGCTTTTTACAGAATTTATTTAATTTTCTGTATTTATTTAATGCCTCCTCACTACCTACTTCCTTTAATTCTCTAAATGCTCTCTTTTTGTCCCTTATTGCGCCCCTTACAGCTCTATTTAGCCATATTGGTTTCCTCCTATTTCTAGTATGTTTATTCCCATACGGTATATACTGTGCACAGGTCCTATCCAGGATGCTAATAAACGTCTCCCATTTTCTTTGTGTATTTTTGTGTCTCAGGATATCGTCCCAGTTGATTGCACCAAGATACTCTCTCATCCGTTGGAAATTTGCTCTCCTGAAGATTAGTGTCCTTGTCACCCCCCTACTACCCATCTTATTAAAGGTTACATGAAAACTTATTATTTTGTGATCACTATTCCCCAAGTGACCCCCAACCCTTATATTTGATATGCGGTCTGGCCTGTTGGTTAATATTAGGTCTAGCAGTGCCCCCCTCCTTGTTGGGTCCTGAACCAGTTGTGAAAGGTAATTGTCTCTCATAGTTGTCAAAAACCGATTACCTTTGCTGGAACTGCAGGTTTCTGTTCCCCAATCTATTTCAGGGTAGTTGAAGTCCCCCATAATAATGACTTCTCCTTGAGTCGCAGCTTCATCTATTTGCTTTACGAGGATATTCTCCATTGCTTCCATTATTTTTGGAGATTTATAACAAATCCCTATCAGTAATTTATTATTTTTTCCCCCTCCCCTTATCTCCACCCACAGGGACTCTACATTTTCATTAAATTCCCCTATATTATCACGCAGGATGGGTTTTAAGGAAGATTTTACATATAGACACACCCCTCCCCCTCGCTTATCTGTACGGTCATTTCTGAACAGGCTATAGCCCTGCAAGTTAACAGCCCAGTCATGGCTCTCATCCAGCCACGTCTCAGATATCCCCACCATGTCATAATTATGCTCCAACAACATTAGTTCTAATTCGTCCATTTTGTTGGCGAGGCTTCTGGCATTAGTATACATGCACTTGATGTTACTCTCTGTATCTCTATTCTTTCTTAAATTACTAACTGTTCTAACCCCACCCCCCATGCCACCGCCACCCCCAACTTCCTTATTTGTGCCCAGGTCTCTATCTGCACTATCTTCCCCTCCTATAAAATGAATACCCTCCCCCCCAATCCCTAGTTTAAACACTCCTCCAACCTTCTAACCATTTTCTCCCCCAGCACAGCTGCCCCTTCCCCATTGAGGTGCAGCCCGTCCCTAGCGTAGAGCCTGTAGCCAACTGAGAAGTCGGCCCAGTTCTGCAGGAACCCAAACCCCTCCTTCCTACACCAATTCTTGAGCCACTTATTAACCTCCCTAATCTCCCGTTGCCTCTCTGGCGTGGCACGTGGTACAGGCAGTATTTCGGAAAATACAACGTTGGAGGTCCTTGCTTTCAGCTTGCAGCTTAATTCCCTGAAATCATCTTTAAGGACCTTCCACCTACCTCTAACTTTGTCATTTGTGCCAATGTGCACCATGACCGCTGGGTCCTCACCAGCCCCTCCCAGTAATCTGTCCACCCGATCAGCGATGTGTCGGACTCGAGCGCCAGGTAGACAGCACACCGTCCGACGATCCCTGTCTTTGTGACAGATTGCCCTATCTGTTCCCCTAATAATTGAGTCCCCCACTACCAGCACCTGTCTGGCCTGCCCTGCTCTCCTATTTCCCTCCTTACTGGAGCAGTCACTCCTCCGGCTTTCAGAGGACATACCTGGCTGCAGCAGTGCTACCCCTGTACTGGCACCCCCCTCATCTGCCAACTTAGCAAACTTATTGGGGTGTGCCAGATCAGGACTAGCCTCCCTGGCACTCTACCCTCTACCCCGCCTTCTATCTGTCACCCAGCTAACTGCCACACTGTCCTGCAGCTCCATCCTACCATCCCCCTCCTCATCTATCCCATTGAGCGTCTGCTCTGTGAGCAGAAGACTCCTCTCCATATTGTCTATGGATCTCAGTGTTGCCAGCTGCACATTTAGATCCAGTATCTGGGTTTCCAAATGCACAATGTGCTCACATCTCGCACAGCAGTATGCACCCTCGACCAGCTGGTCAAGGACTGCATACATGTGGCAAGATGTGCACTGGATGGCATTAACAATTGTGGAGCACATTTCTTAATGGGGATTGCACCACACAGAAACGTTAATTAAAAATAAATACAAAGTATTAATTTAAAAAAAAAAAAAACAGAAGCAATTCCTCCCTTGGAAACTCCCTGATTCCAAAGTCACTGAATCACAAGTCACACACTTACCGCCGTTCACACTTACGCTCAGGTCACACTCAGCTCGCTCACACTCAGCTCGCTCACACTCGCTGTGCTGAAGATTTATAGATTTTTTTTTTTTACTCTCTATCTCCCCTCAACAGCAATCCACCTTGCTGTTCAGATGCACTTCCAAAAAGGACTTGAGCCCCAAACAGCTGCCCCTTATATCCCCTTAATTATGAGCCCCCACCCTAAGTTAACTCCTTATGAATATAGCTACTCCCAATTCAGCAACTCACACAAATTCACACAGGTATTTGTTAAAGGCCTTCCAAATACCTCCTCACTGAATCACAAGTCACACACTTACCGCCGTTCACACTTACGCTCAGGTCACACTCAGCTCGCTCACACTCGCTGTGCTGAAGATTTATAGATTTTTTTTTTTCTCTCTATCTCCCCTCAACAGCAATCCACCTTGCTGTTCAGATGCACTTCCAAAAAAAAGGACTGTGCGGGCTGTGCTGGATATACCACTGTGCGGGTTGTGCTGGATATACCACTGTGCGGGCTGTGCTGGATATACCACTGTGCGGGCTGTGCTGGATATACCACTGTGCGGGCTGTGCTGGATATACCACTGTGCGGGCTGTGCTGGATATACCACTGTGCGGGCTGTGCTGGATATACCACTGTGCGGGCTGTGCTGGATATACCACTGTGCGGGCTGTGCTGGATATACCACTGTGCGGGCTGTGCTGGATATACCACTGTGCGGGCTGTGCTGGATATACCACTGTGCGGGCTGTGCTGGATATACCACTGTGCGGGCTGTGCTGGATATACCACTGTGCGGACTGTGCTGGATATACCACTGTGCGGGCTGTGCTGGATATACCACTGTGCGGGCTGTGCTGGATATACCACTGTGCGGGCTGTGCTGGATATACCACTGTGCGGGCTGTGCTGTATATACTAGTGTGCGGGCTGTGCTGTATATACTAGTGTGCGGGCTGTGCTGTATATACTACTGTGTGGGCTGTGCTGTATACTGCTGTGTGGGCTGTGTTATCTACTATGCGGGCTGTGCTATATACTATGCGGGCTTTGCTATATACTATGGGAGTTGATTCCGAGCTTTCATTCACCCCCCACATCCGATCACTGGCTCGCTCTTCTTATCTGCATCTCAAAAACATTTCCAGAATTCGCCCTTTTCTTACTTTCGACTCTGCAAAAACTCTTACTGTCTCACTTATTCATTCTCGTCTGGACTATTGTAACTCTCTACTAATTGGCCTACCTTTTACCAGACTCTCCCCGCTCCAATCTGTCCTGAATGCTGCTGCCAGGATCATATTCCTCGCCAACCGTTACACCGATGCCTCTACCTTGTGCCAGTCATTACACTGGCTACCCATCCAATCCAGAATCCAGTACAAAACTACTACCCTCATCCACAAAGCACTCCATGGCTCAGCACCACCCTACATCTCCTCTCTGGTCTCAGTCTACCAACCTACCCGTGCCCTCCGCTCTGCTAATGACCTCAGGTTAGCATCCTCAATAATCAGAACCTCCCACTCCCGTCTCCAAGACTTTACACGTGCGGCGCCGATTCTTTGGAATGCACTACCTAGGTTAATACAATTAATCCCCAATCCCCACAGTTTTAAGCGTGCCCTAAAAACTCATTTGTTCAGATTGGCCTACCGCCTCAACGCATTAACCTAATTATCCCTGTGTGGCCTATTAATAAAAAAACAACAACATAATCACGTTCCTCCATCATGTTCTCATACACTTTATGCAGTTAATAGCCTCTGTGTCTGTACTGTTACATACTTAGGTAGTTAACTGGTTCATGCAGCTTTACATGAACACCCGAGCCTTACACTATGGCTGGTCCAAATAACTAAAGCAATTGTTACCATCCACCTCTCGTGTCTCCCCTTTTCCTCATAGATTGTAAGCTTGCGAGCAGGGCCCTCATTCCTACTGGTATCTGTTTTGAACTGTGATTTCTGTTATGCTGTAATGTCTATTGTCTGTATAAGTCCCCTCTATAAGTTGTAAAGCGCTGCGGAATATGTTGGCGCTATATAAATAAAATTATTATTATTATTATTATTATTCTATGGGGAGGCCATGTTATGTACTATGTGGCTGTGGTATATACTATTGTGGGGGTATATTATATTCTATGGGGGAGGTTGGGTTATATACTATGGGGGAGGTTGTGTTATATACTATGGGGGGCTGCATTATATTCTATGGCGGGCTACATTATATATTATGGGGAGGTGGGCTGTATTATATTCTATGGGGTTACATTATACTCTGTGGGGTGGCTGCATTATACTCTGTGGGGTGGCTGCATTATACTCTGTGGTTGCCGCATTATATTCTGTAGGGTGGTGGCTACATTATACTATATGTGGGCTGCATTATACTGTATCGAGGACTATGGGGAATACGTTATACTATATGAAGAACTATGGGGTGCATTATACTATGGGAAGTGAATTGTACTACATGGATGACTATGGCGGTGCATTATACTATATGGAGCACTATGAGGAGTGTATTATGCTATATGGAGGACTATGAGGAGTGTATTATACTATGTGGAGGACTGAGCAGTGTATTTTAATATATGGAGGACTATAGGGAGTGTATTATACTATATGGAGGACTGTGGAGCATATTATAATATATGGAGGACTATGGGGTGTATTTTACTAAGTAAAATGCTGCATATTCAGATTGTTTTTGCCGGAACAAAAATCATTGTTTTCAGCAGCACATCACCGCTGTAAACTGTAGATGTGCTGCTGATAACATGATACTGTATGGGGATCGGTTAGTGATCTGTTAGTGATCGTTCTGTCCCATCATTCTTTCTCAGACGGTGGAAAGAGGCCGGGAAACAAGTGTTGAACAACTTCAGTATTGTCGATCAAACTCATTTAGTGGCCGGAACTCAGCGCTTGTAAATACAACCGAAATGCTTTTGTGTGATGTGCAATATGTTAGCATTTGGGGCCCCATTTTAAACTTTGCCTAGGCGTAGGGCCCCACTTTGCCTAAAACCAGCCCTGCCTACAAGTGTACAAACATATTATAAAGTCACCATGTGACAAGTGGGCCTGTGTAACTTCAAATGCCAGGGCTGAATTTTAGTCCCAGTCTGGCCCTGCCTTCAAACCACATATCCAAGCCCTTTCCACTTCCTGCCGACTTCAACTCAAAAATATTTCACAGATCCGTACATTCCTAAACCAAGAATCTGCAAAAACCCTAGTCCATGCCCTCATCATCTCCCACCTCGACTACTGCAACCTCCTGCTCTTTGGCCTCCCCTCGAACACTCTCGCACATCTCCAATCTATTCTAAACTCTGCTGCCTGACTAATCCACCTATCCCCCCGCTATTCCCCGGCCTCTCTCCTCTGTCAATGCTTCACTGGCTCCCCATTGCCCAGAGCTTCCAGTACAAAACCCTAACCATGACATACAAAGCCATCCACAACCTGTCTCCTCCATACATCTGTGACCTCGTCTCCCAGTACTTACCTGCATGCAACCTCTGATCCTCACAAGATCTCCTTCTCTGCTCCCCTCTTATCTCCTCTTCCCACAATCGCATACAAGATTTCTCTCGCGCATCACCCCTACTCTGGAACTCTCAACCACAACATATCAGACTCTCGCCTACCATTGAAACCTTCAAAAAGAACCTGAAGACCTACCTCTTCCAACAAGCCTACAAAACTGCAGTAACCACCGGTCCACCAAACTGCTGCACGACCAGTTCTACCCTCACCTAGCGTATCCTCACCCATCCCTTGTAGATTGTGAGCCCTCGCGGGCAGGGCCCTTTCTCCTCCTGTACCAGTCGTGACTTGCATTGCTTAAGATTATTCTAATTGTTTTTATTATGTATACCCCTCCTCACATGTAAAGCGCCATGGAATAAATGGCGCTATAATAATAATAAATAATAAAGTCACACAGCACAGAAGATCCCAGTCAAAGAGGAGTTTGTGAATAAAGCTGGAGTGACAAATGCCTCATTAGCATATCAATTCAAACATGGATTTCTCAGTAACGGAGGAACGGACTGGCCATGTGTATTGCTCGACTTGTTATTGAAAGAGCTACATGTTTATATAAAGTTTGAGAAAACAGATCCTTCTGACAGATTCCCTTTATAGTTCACAGGATCACTATTAAAAACCCAAGTCATTTTCCTTGAATGTGGAATCTAGAATCAGATTCTGAACTTGTGAACATAAGCTAATAATGTCTGACAAGAGCTTATTGTCTTGAAAATAACAGATACAGAACTGAATAGGGGACACACATAGGATGACGGACTTTCAAAGCATACAGTTTCACTGGAACAGTTGACAGGCCTGGGACTTCTCCAGTGGAATGCCCTGAGGGATATCTGGCTTTCACACTGGCATTATAAACAGAAGTTTGATTTTAAGGAGTTTGGGCAGATTTCTACAACTGCAACATAAACCTATACCACACAGCTGGTGAGCTTAGAGGACCAGAGAGAACAGGACACAGCTAGACGAAATAATGTGCTTGTTATCCTAACAGCAAATGGAAACTGAATGGATCTTTGTATTTGCTGGTTTCTTGTGGTCTTATTCAATGACCAGTGGCTGATCTGAACAAATAGATATTGAGGAGAAAGGTGAAAAAACATCTTGATTACAAGGTGGGAGACAAATACATAGTATTCCAATACAGAATTTGCTTGGATGCCATCTAAGACTCTGCTACAAATCAGCAGCTGCTAAGTGCACTCATAGGGCATCTATATTACAAAGACGTGTATTAACATCAATAGAAAAAAAAAAGGCTTACAGTTATTGGAAACATTAAAAAATATCCAAATCATCCAATGATTCAATCCATTCCATTCATCACAATATAAATTTTCTAATAATAAATATTCAGAGCAAAAGGGAATTTCACATACTTTGCTAAAGCTGAATTTACATATCACTTTTGGTGCAATTTATTTTATTTTTTAATTGAAATTAAATATAAACACTCCTACACCAAAAACTGCCCAAATGTAAGCTGTACCGTTAAAGCGAACGTGGCAGCAGGATTTTGCTAAGTAAACTACAGACACTGTCATGCTGCCTCTGTTACACTGATTAAAATGATACCTGGGGTGAAGAAATCTGTCTTGTGGTTCTTATGTAATCAGTGTTAGAAGTATTCAATTAAAGAGATGCCCGTACCCTGGGGTGGGACTGTAGACAGAGTCTTAACCTCCTGCTCTAAGCCAGAGAAACCAAGGAAAGACCTGCCCACAGGCTGCCCCAAAGCGCAAACATGTTCCTCATCATAGAAAGCGAGAGAGACAGACTGTTTGTGCTTCGGGGAGGTCTGTGGGCAGGTCTTTCCTTGATTTCTCTGGCCTAGATTAGGAAAATAAGACTCTGCCTACAGTCCCGCTCCGGAGCAAGGGCATATCATTAACTGAAAACTTCTAACACTGATCACACAAGAACCACAAGACAGATTTCTTCACCCCAGGTATCATTTTAATCAGTGTAACAGCAGCAACACGACAATGTCGGTAGTTTACTTAGTAAAATTCTGCAGACAAGTTTGCTTTAAAGTAACAGCCCTTGTTTTAGTTCATAGAAGGTTCAGTCCCATTTTGCTGCATTAAAAAAGATGCATAAATTTGCAGTCATTTTTAGAACACTTGGTAAATATCTACCTTCAAGTCTCTGTATACAACAAAGCGATTGTGCATGTGTTCCAAGCCCAAAATAATTTCAGCAGCATAAAACCTCATTTCCTTCTCAGAGAAGACACCATGTTGTGACAGGTGGTAGTGCAAATCCCCTCCTGTAAGAAAGAAACAATATGTTGAATTCATCATCAAGAGTCTGTACTTAACAAATCTATTTGCAGACTTGATAAATATGACACAATCTTAGGGATGAGATGCTATACAAGCTGTACGTATCTGTAAATATATCTGCTGGTATATACACAAACCATCAGCACGTGTGCCATAGTAATAGGACTACCCATACTCGATAGTTAATTTCCCCTAATGGTGCATTGCTGGAAAGTGAGTGTGTGAAAAAATGTTACGCAATATTTAAGGGTATGTGCACATGAACACTTTTAGACTCGGGAGAACCCGACTACTTCAGGAAGCGTTGACCTTTTTTTTTCATGACGCATCTTTTATGTTGTTATTTTAGTCGATTCCTGAACATTTTCTCTTTTTGGCAACTGGTCTTTTTATAGAGGGTTTTCCTATGGTTTTTGTGAGGTCTTTTAAAGGTAAGTGCACATGATATATTTTTCATGTGTATTCAAGGTGGAATTCATTTGAAAAAGTGGCGCAAAACATGAACACAGTGTACAGCAATGTACAAAAAGACATTGCTGCGCACATGTTCTGTCATTTGCTACTTCTTTTAACTGCTCTAGGGTTCAGAAACCGTGAAGCTGTTAAATGAAGTAGAATGTTCATTTTTCACTATAGTGGGATGTAGAAAGAAAAAGATGCTAGTGGCAGAGCCACCACAAAACAGATGGCAAAGCCGCCAGCGAAGCCTGAAACGGCTTGCTTAGAAAATCTCAGTGGGTCTGTCGCTAGAAAAAAAAAAAGATACATACCCTTACTGTCTTTTGTTAACTCCTAATGAAGAAACAGCTTTTTTAATGCAAAAATGAAGGCAAAACACCCTGGAAGATGTCTGGGCTTATTGACTTGTATTGTGAAGTTCAGAGCGTCTTCACAGTGGAAAAACGGCACAAGACTGGACAGGTCACATGTTATTGACTTTTTATAAACCTGAAGTAGTTGACAGACTTTCAAATGCCTGAATATATGCAAAACAAGTCGATTTTCCATAGAAATGCATGGGTTAATACTTTTGAGAATTTTTGGATAGGAAGTCGTGTCCACAACCTAAATCAGTTTTTTATGTCGAATGCACTTTTACTTTGGACAATATTTCTTATATTTTATATCAGCGTCTACTCTTGATTAGTGATTAGCGAATATACTCGTTACTCGAGATTTCTCGAGCATGCTCGGGGGTCCTCCGAGTATTTTTTAGTGCTCGGATATTTAATTTTTCTTGCTGCAGCTGAATGATTTACATCTGTTAGCCAGCTTAAGTATAGGCAACCAGGCAACCCCCACATGTACTTAAGCTGGCTAACAGATGTAAATCATTCAGCTGCGGCAAGAAAAACTAAATCTCCGAGCACTAAAAAATACTCGGAGGACCCCCGAGCATGCTCGAGAGATCGCGAGTAACGAGTATATTTGCTCATCACTACTCTTGATTATTAAAGGGAAAAAAAAAAGCATGTACTAATCTGGACAAAGGTCACTCTGAAAAGAGCAGAGGTGAGCTGAAAAATCACCTATTGTGACTGATAAACCCCATGCTCTCTACTGTGTACAGAGGGATTACTATTCATTGTAATGATAATGAGACTGCTGAAATGCCAGCTACATGGAACAGAAAGTATGAGCCTAGCATTATTCGTGAACAGTGTGAATATTTCGGTTAGGTCTTAAGGCCCCGTCTCACATAGCGAGATCGCTAGCGAGATCGCTGCTGAGTCACAAGTTTTGTGACGCAACAGCGACCTCAGTAGCGATCTCGCTATGTTTGACACGTACCAGCGACCCGGCCCCTGCTGTGAGATCGCTGGTCGTGTCGGAATGGCCTGGACCTTTTTTTGGTCGTTGAGGTCCCGCTGACATCGCTGAATCGGTGTGTGTGACACGGATTCAGCGATGTCTTCACTGGTAACCAGGGTAAACATCGGGTTACTAAGCGCAGGGCCGCGCTTAGTAACCCGATGTTTACCCTGGTTACCATCGTAAATGTAAAAAAAAACAAACAGTACATACTCACATTCCAGTGTCCGTCAGGTCCCTTGCCGTCCGCTTCCCGCACTGACTGACTGCCGGCCGTAAAGTGAAAGTACAGCACAGCGGTGACGTCACCGCTCTGCTGTTAGGGCCAGCACTCAGTCAGTGCAGGAAGCGGACGCCGGGGGACGCGAAGGTGAGTATGTACTGTTTGTTATTTTACATTTTACACTGGTAACCAGGATAAACATCGGGTTACTAAGCGCGGCCCTGCGCTTAGCAACCCGATGTTTACCCTGGTTACCCGGGGACCTCGGCATCGTTGGTCGCTGGAGAGCGGTCTGTGTGACAGCTCTCCAGCGACCACACAGCGACTAAACAGCGACGCTGCAGCGATCGGCATCGTTGTCTGTATCGCTGCAGCGTCGCTATGTGTGACGGGGCCTTTAAAATAATTTAAAAGTACATTTAACATGAAAGTCTGATATTTTCTGATGACAGTCCCTTAAAAAAATAAAATAAAATAAAAAGAAGAACAACCTGAAGTATGCCCCCACACAAGGGCAGGGCGATGCATTCAGCTTCTTGGCCGTGCTTATAGTGCACAGAGCAAATCTTATTAAACTTTGGATTTTCCAGAATGAAAGCAGCAAATACAATATTGAAGGTCGAGTCTGAGTCTACATTTAATATAACGACGGTTAGGTAAGCTAGGTAATTCGCTTCACAGTTTTGGAACTGAAGGACCTGAAAAAAAAGTTTAATATGGCATCTAACAAATGTGTGAATAGTAAAATAATTAGTCAGCATAGGACAGTAGCGAGGGAATCTTGCAATATCCAATTCCACTTAATTTTAACTACGGTATATAAACATCCTGGCACTCAGAGGTTAGTGAATGCAGTCATTGTGACCCATACAAAGAAATCTCCTGGATTTCTAAAACCAAATACCATTTTTCCTTGTAATTATATAATGCCCTTTAAATTGCCTCCTTGAAATAAATGACTGCTCTGATTAAATGTAGTCATTGTCTTTGTGGGAGAGACAGACGTTCTCCTCCTCTACCTGTATGTCAAGGTTAAGCTGTATATAGCCAGTCTTACTGGAAAACATGCTGCAATTCCAATAAAGTCTGAAGTACCTCCTGCACCTCCACCAAGTCTTCATCCATAAAGGGAAACTCCACCGGTAGGACAGCATATATGAACCTATCTTTTACGGCTGCACCTCAAAGATACAATGGTCATTTCATAGTACACAGTGTATACATCACCTAGTGTTTTCTTCTGGCTAAAATATGAAATATGTGCCCATACAAATACCTTCCACATAAAATAGGATTACAAAATAAAATTACGAAAAAACTAAATGACTACAAATGTGTGTACAAATATTAGGAGAGTGAGTATTTTGACAATATAATTTTTATTCAGATTTTCCAGCTCCAAGCTGTAGACACTTGAAACCTTATCGGATGAAGCAGGTGAGGTGATGAGTAAGGGGTGGCTGTCATGGTTCCCAATGGCAAGGGAACGTAAGAAACATATAAGTAACGAACGAGCTCTCGGGTGATGGAAACTCGAGTTGACCGTGAGCCAAATCTACCACACAACTAACAGTAGCCAGGGAGCATACCTACGGCTTCCTATATGCCACGCGCCAGCCGGAGGACTAACTACGCCTGGTAGAGGAAGAAACAGACCTGGCTTACCTCTAGGGAAATACCCCAAAAGATGATAGCAGCCCCCCACATGTAATAACGGTGAATTAAGAGGAAAAGACATACACAGTATGAAAGTAGATTTAGCAAAGAGAGGTCCACTTACTAGATAGCAGAAGGATACAAAAGAGGACTTCACGGTCAACTGAAAACCCTTTCAAAAACCATCCTGAAATTACTTTAAGACTCCTGTGTCAACTCATGACACAGGAGTGGCAATTTCAGCCCGCAAGAGCTTCCAGCTACAGAGAATTACTAAAACTGCAAACTGGACAAAAGGTACAAAACAAAAGGACAAAGTCCACTTAGCTGATCAGCAGACTAGTAGCAGGAACATGCAACCGAAGGCTGTGGTTACAATGATGACCGGCAAGGAAATGACTGGAGAGCAAGGCTAAATAGGAAACTCCCAAACACTGATGGAAGCAGGTGAACAGAAGAAGCAAAGTGCAAACAAGTCACCAGTACCACCAGCAACCACCAGGGGAGCCCAAAAAGCGGATACACAACAGGTGGCATAATGATATTGACACCCTATATCAAGGTGTGCAGAAATATTGGACAGCCTGTTTTCGTTTGGCAAAATGGTCCAAAAATAGATTCAACTGTCTCTAAAAAGTCAAAAATTGTTACAAGTCTTTCCGAGAGATGCAATGCGAAAATTTCGAAATTTTTTAAATTATTAATTCCTATGCCCTTAAACCAAAATTATTATATCACACAAAATACTTAATCCCAAATGCCTACTTTACATCTGCCTCATTTTTGAAACCTGTTTTTTTTTTTTTGTTAGGAAGTTAGAAGGGTTAAAAGTTGATCAGCAATTTCTCAATTTTGCAAAAAAAATTAACAAAACCATTTTTTTAGGGACCTATCACATTTGAAGTAACTTTGGGAGCCTATATGACAGAAAATACCCAAAAGTGACAGCATTCTAAAAACTGCACCCCCCAAAGTCGTCAAAGCCACATTCAATAAGTTAATTAATCCTTCAGGTGCTTCACCGGAATTAATGAAATCTGGAAGGAAAAAAACATTTTGTTTATTTTTAATTAAAAAAATTTACTTTAGCCCCAAACGTTTCACAAGGGTAATAAGAGAAAATGGGCCCCAAAATTTGTTATGCAATTTCTCCTGCTGATACCCCATATGTGGGAGAAAACTGCTGTTTAGGGGGGATAGCAGGGCACGGCTCGGAAGAAAAGGCATGCAATTTAAGGCTGGATTCATTAGCGGACGCCATGTTGCTTTTGGAGAACTCCTGATGTGTCTAAACAGTGACCGAATTTCGGAAACTAAAACCCTCAAGGAACTTATCTAGATGTGCGGTGAACACTTTGAACCCCCAGGTACTTCTCAGAAGTTTAGAACGTTGAACTGTGAAAAAAATATATTTTCATGGCAAAAATGTTGGTTTTGCCCCCAAATTTTTCATTTTCACAGGGCAACAGGAGCAAAATAAACCATACAATAATATACAGATACCCCATATGCAGTCGAAAATGACTTTTGAGGTACAGTGAAAAGCTCAGAAGGGAAGAAGCATCATATTGGTGTTCAGATTTTGCTGCAAAGGTTTGAGAGTGCCATGTCACACTGGAAGAGCCTCTGAGGTGCCAGAATAGCAGAACCTCCCATAAGTGACCCCTTTTACAAACTACAAGTCTCAATGAATTAATCTAGGGGCGCAGTGATCATATTGACACCATGGGCGTGTCGAAAATGGTATACCATTACACAATGAACCAAAAATAATGTCATTGTTACCAGAAAAATTTTGTTTTATCCCAGGATTTTACATTTTCTCATGGAAAAATGGGTAAAAATGGAACCAAGTTTGTTTTTTTTAAGCAATTTCTGATGAACTTGGAAATACCCCATATGTGGCTGTATAGTACTCCTTAGTCACACAGCGAGACTTGGGAGGGGCGGAGAGCTATTTGCCTCCTGGAGCGTATATATTTTCAGAGAAAAGTTTGCAGACTCCATATACAGAGACCCAAAGTGCTAGAAGAGCAGAATACCCCCTTTACTTGTCCCCATTTTGGAAATTATACCCCTTTAGGAATTTATCAACAGGTGTAGTGATGATTTGATTCCATGGGTTTTTTCCAGAAACAAGCAGCAGTGGATGTTGCGGAGTCAAAATTCCAAATCTGCCATTATAGTGCCCAGTACATTGCAGAACCCAGTATGTTGTAGTGCCCAGTACATTACACCCTGATCATGCTTCTGGAGACATGCACCGTAAATTAGACATGCTCTCATCGCTACAGAAATACCAAACATGTGGATGCTAAATGTGGATTTGGCACACTGTGGGGCTCAGAAGGGAAAGGGGCATTTGGATTATCCTGCGCTCTCCGCTGAGCACTTACATCGAGCACTTACATCGGTGTTTCCATCTAAATCTCTGAATGACGTGATTCAGATGAAACCCTACCAGGGATCCATTCACTATAATGAGGCAGCAGGGTTACTCTGGACTCAGTCTGGCCTTTGTTCAGGACTTTGTCCTTTTTAAAACTGCACAAAACTGTGGAGGTCCGCGCTTTTTTGCATGCCTAAAAAGATGGATACAGCAGGATCATAGACCATCCGGCGCCCACAGTCACTCCATCTGCTTTATTATATGGATTATTCTGCTGGGGGTTCAATTTTAATCACGTATTTCAGAGATTTCCCCGCCATGATAAACTAAGCAGCAGGACTTGATTTGATCAGTCATTCTGTGTTGACAGAATCTCTAATTGTCCACATGACGGAATATTGGTTACAGAGCCGAGTAAAACCTAGTTTTTATTTTTTAAATTTATAATCTCTGTTGCAGAGCCAGTGCTGGATTAAACCCTGTAGAGGCTCCTAGGCAGTCAAAATCTTGGGGTCCTTCCAATGAATTATTTCCTAATGCATTTTTAAATTTATGAACAACAATTTTCATACACTAATTACATTTTATTAAACAGAACAGACATTAAGTTAATTAAAAGTTATTGTAACACGGAAAAAGTAATTAACTAATGGTGAACTCGGTTGTCGGCCTATACTGTATATATAAATCTGTTTTCCAAAAGATTCTACTTATGATTGTTCTATTATGATTGTCGGAGAGAATTAATGACCACTTGCCTCTCCTCCACTACCATTCAAGCCAATCACACAGTTGCCATGCCCGACTGCATAGATGCCTCTCTCCTCTAGTACTCCTGAATTCTCGAATACAACCAATAACATCCAAAGCATAATTTTACTGCCACTCGCTTTCATGCCCATGACAGAGCACTCTTTTGCCAGCAGGCCTCCAAAGTCAGTCAGCAGGGCCTGCACGCTTATTGTAAATGTCTTTGAATATTAAAACAATATTATTTTTCGGATTTCTTCTTTAGGCCCCCAAAAGACATGGGGTACATAGGCCAGTGCCTACTATGCCCAATTGGTAATCTGGCACTAATATTAGCTAGTATAGATTCGAATTTACGCCAAGACAAAGGTGGCGATAGCAGTATTTTGTCTCAGGAGGCATGTACCTGCATCCTGTTAATGATTGGCAAGGTCATGCAGGTGAAAAAGTACATGACCCCAGAGATGGCCCTCTATTAATGCTCCTTTGGTCTTAGTATAAATTAGAAAAAAAGAACATGCATCTAGAGAAGCTTGGAGTAGGCTTTCTCCTGTGAGACACACACTCTCTCTCTCCTCACTGATCTTTGCAGCTATTGTACATACTTTGTAGAGTACAACAGAACTATGTTTCAATACAAACACCCCAGCTTTCATTTCACAGCAGTCAGTGTGATGTGAGGTGGAGTACAGCAGAGCTTCGATGACGTCACGGTCAGGTGACCGGTCACATGAGCGGTCACGGACCAATCACAAGACCTTGACATCATCGAAGGTCTTTCACACTCTGCAATTCTTAGGAACGGAGGCAGACGCTTGCAGCGGTGACAGCCAGGCTTCTCGGACGGGTGAGTATATCCATATTTTTTATTTTTATTCTTTATTTTTTACATGAATATGGATCCCAGGGCCGGAAGGAGTCCTCCTCTCCTTCAGACCCTGGGAACCACACGCCGTATAAGCGCTTGTTTCCACTTGCGAGAAACACGTCCGTGTCTCGCATGTGGAAACCAAGCTGTGGCGCCGGCACTTGGGAGCGGAGCGTGCGGCCACATAGGAACACATGGAGCTGCACAGCTCCGCTCCAAAGTGCCGGCGCCAGAGCTTGGTTTCCACATGCGAGACATGGACGTGTTTCTCGCAAGTGGAGACAAGCCCTAAGATGACTGGGCGTATAAGATGACCCCCGTGTCTTATACAGCGGGCATATCCCAAATTCCATATTTTATATGGAAAAGTTGGGGGTCGTCTTATACGCCCAGTCGTCTTATACACCAGAAAATACGGTACTCAAAATGCATGTTCCAAATTATTATGCACAGCAGAGTTTTCAACCTTTCTTTTTATTTTGAACAAAAAAAAAGGTCAATTGTGAAGTTATAAGCATTATCAGCTTATTACAAAATGAAATCAAACAGTTTTCAAGTGAAAACTTTATTCTAGGTGATGTTACATTTGCACATAGGACCCCTTGTTGGAAAGAAGCTTCTGAACTCTCTTGTCCATTGAATTTGTCAGTTTTTGGATGGTTTCTGCTTCAATTGTTTTGCATGTGGACAGAATCCCCTCCCATAGCTGTTGCTTAGATGTGAACTGCCTCCCGCCATCATAGACACTCCTTTTGCTGATGCTCCAGAGGTTCTCAATGGGGTTGAGGTCAGGGGAAGATGGTGGCCACACCATAAGTTTGTCCTCTTTTATGCCCATAGCAGCCAGAGATGCAGATGTGTTTTTTGCAGAATGAGATGGTGCATTATCATGCATGAAAATGTTCTTGCTGCGGAAAGCACGGTTCTTCCTCTTGAACCATGGCAGGAAGTGTTGTTTTAGAAACTCCACATAGATTATAGAGTTCATGTTCATCTTTACCCCTTCAGGGATCATAAAGAGGCCGACAATCTCTCTCCCCATGATTCCAGCCCAAAACATTACTCCACCTCCTCCTTGTTGGCGCCTTAGCCGTGTTTTCATGGGGTGTCCATCAACCAGCCAGCCTCCACTCCATCCATCTGGACCGTCGAGCGTTGCACAGCACTCATCGGTGAACAAAACAGTTTGGAAGTCAGTCTTCATGTATCGTTTGGCCCACTGGAGCCGTTTCTGCTTGTGTGCAGCGGATAGAGGTGGTCGACAGGATGGCTTACGCACCTCTGAAGGACCCTGCATCTTGTTGTTCTGGGGATGTTGGAGGCACCAGCAGCTTCAAAAACTTGTCTGCTGCTATGACAAGGCATTTTTGCAGCTGCTCTTTTAACCTTACGCAATTGCCTGTTGGAAAGAGTCCTCAATTTTTCCTTATCAGCACGCACACGTGTGTGCTGAGAATCAGCTACATACTTATTGATTGTGCGATGATCACGATGAAGTGTCTTGGCAATGTTGATTGTAGTCATGCCTTGACCTAAATACTCCACAATTTGTTGCTTCTCAGCAGCCGACACATCCTTTTTCTTTCCCACTTTGGGAAAAAATGTAGGCTGCTTAATAATGTGGAACAGCCTTCTTAAGTAGTCTTGCCTTTATTTGGACACACCTGCCAAACTAATTTGCACAGGTATCTGCAATTGCTTTCAGTGATATAAAGAGCCCTGACACACATCACCATCAATGAGTTTAAATGACAAACAAAAAAATTCTAACCTTATCACTCCTAAACTCTTTGTGCATAATAATTTGGAACACAGTGTACATGTCTCACAAGAGAAGGTCTGCTCTAAGCTCCTTCTAGGAGTGTGTTCTTTTTTTCCCCTGCATGACGCCTCCTACTTATGATTGGTAGAAGGGGAATTTAGAATCTAAACTTTACAACCTAATATCTCTGCAATGGAGAGGAGAAATTAAAAAAGTTTTATTTAGTTCTACAGCCACAATTCCATAATACGGCCAGTTTACCATATAAACTGGTGAAAGGTCCTCTTTAAATTTAGAACAGTCTTTAAAAAAAACACAAATGTGTATTATGTATTTGTATGCAGGTAGATGGTTAGCAGCTATAACACACAGAATTACGTCTGTAAAATTACGCAAAAATTACCTAATAATTTTGCGTACTTAACAATAATATTGTTAAGAGTCGACTAAACACTACCATATTCCATGCAATACTCGGTACTCTCAATAGTTACAAAATTTATGGCAAATCAGTATTTAGGAATATAAAGCCCATTTCCTAACACCATTTTACTAATAAAACAACGTTCCTCTTCTTCATACCCAAAGGCAGAAAAGTTGTGCACAGTCTATTGCATGTTTTACATCAGCTCTCCAATTCATTACAATGTGCATACATTTACCCTATTTAAATTCCAGCCCAGGCATGATTATTTTTAAAGCTACAATCTTATAAGGTACCACGGCACGGTCTATTGCCAAGTGATAACTGCTCTGGGTTGCAGGAAAATTTCCAATGTGAATGTAGATCCATCTAGCCAACAATTGTCAATCTCAGAAAGTAACAGTGCCATCTACAAAAACTGCTAACTCCTGCCTTTTGTTCCTAAGACCAAAGTGAAATTCGCTATGAAAAATGAACTCCTGTGCATGGATTAAAAAAAAAAAAAAAGGAAAAGTCATGTTTTTGCAGGCAATACAATACATGAAGTTACATCTTACCATTCATCAGATCCAAAATGAAGCAAAGCTTGTCAGGCGTATGGAAGGCATACGTCATGCAAACTATGAACGGACAGTCCTGCAAAACAGAATAAAATTACTTAATATTGTAAAGAACAAAGCAATAGGAACTAATAATTGGCCATCAAATGAGAACAAGTCATATAAATTACACACACACTTTTTCTACACATCCATGTACATATATATATATATATATATATATATATATATATATATATATATATATATATATATACACACACTCACTGGCCACTTTATTAGGTACACCTGTCCAACTTCTTGTTAACACTTAATTTCTAATCAGCCAATCACATGGCGGCAACTCAGTGCATTTAGGCATGTAGACATGGTCAAGACAATCTCCTGCAGTTCAAACCGAGCATCAGTATGGGGAAGAAAGGTGATTTGAGTGCCTTTGAACGTGGCATGGTTGTTGGTGCCAGAAGGGCTGGTCTGAGTATTTCAGAAACTGCTGATCTACTGGGATTTTCACGCACAACCATCTCTAGGGTTTACAGAGAATGGTCCGAAAAAGAAAAAAAATCCAGTGAGCGGCAGTTCTGTGGGCGGAAATGCCTTGTTGATGCCAGAGGTCAGAGGAGAATGGGCAGACTGGTTCGAGCTGATAGAAAGGCAACAGTGACTCAAATCGCCACCCGTTACAACCAAGGTAGGCCTAAGAGCATCTCTGAACGCACAGTGCGTCGAACTTTGAGGCAGATGGGCTACAGCAGCAGAAGACCACACCGGGTACCACTCCTTTCAGCTAAGAACAGGAAACTGAGGCTACAATTTGTACAAGCTCATCGAAATTGGACAGTAGAAGATTGGAAAAACGTTGCTTGGTCTGATGAGCCTCGATTTCTGCTGCGACATTCTGATGGTAGGGTCAGAATTTGGCGTAAACAACATGAAAGCATGGATCCATCCTGCCTTGTATGGAGCATCTTTGGGATGTGCAGCCGACAAATCTGCGGCAACTGTGTGATGCCATCATGTCAATATGGACCAAAATCTCTGAGGAATGCTTCCAGCACCTTGTTGAATCTATGCCACGAAGAATTGAGGCAGTTCTGAAGGCAAAAGGGGGTCCAACCCGTTACTAGCATGGTGTACCTAATAAAGTGGCCGGTGAGTGTGTATATATATATATATATATATATATATATATATATATATATATATATATATATATATATATATATATATATAAATAAATATATATATATATATATATATATATATACACATACATACATACATACACAGTATATACATGCATACATGTACGCAAACAAAGTTAACCACTAACATCAACGAGGAGGGTGTATGTTTGTGGTATGGTATGGCTGTGTGAATTTATATTTATATGTAGCACAGCGGGTCAAATAAATATTGAACACGTCGCCAATTTTATTTATTTACTTATTTTTTAAAGTAAATCTGTTTCTAAAAAAATCAAACCATAGATGCCCATAAATTATGTTATGTAAAATAATGAGAAATGACACAGGGAAAAAGTATTGAACACATGAAAAAAGAGAGGTGCAGAAAGCCATGAAAAGTCATGACACCAACTGAAATCAGTAATAAGAAAGCAATCCTGCCATTTAGTGAAAAATAGTATCAGCTAGTTCAACTAATGGCCCATAAAAAGGTGTATCATTACCAAGGTGCCGCCAAGAAACATCTCATGATGAGTAAAACTAGTGAGCCATCTCAAGACCTTCACAACCTTATTGTTTCAAAACATACTGATGACATTGGTTACAGAAGAATTTCTAAACTACTGAAGGTTCCAGTGCCACATGTTGGGGTCATAATGTTGAAGTGGGGTATTATATTTTCACCATAAAATAAATTCCATACACTGCTCAAAAAATAAATGGAACACTAAAATACTACAGTATATCCTAGATATCACTGAATGAAATATTCCAGTTTCAAATGTTTATTCATTACATAGTGGAATGCATTGAGAATATTAAAATATAAAATGACCCATGTAAATCAAAATTAATATCCCATGGAGGTCTGAATTTGGAATGATACTCAAAATCAAAGTGGAAAATCAAATTACAGGCTGATCCAACTTCAGTAAAAAAATACCTCAAGAAAAGGAAATGATGTTCAATAGTGTGTGTGACCTTCGCGTGCCTGTATAACCTCTCTACAACACGAGGGCATGGTGCTGATGAGGCGGCGGAAGTTCTCCTGAGGGATCTCCTCCAAGTCCTGGATTAAAGCATCAGTCAACTCCTGGATAGTCTGTGGTGCAATGTCCATGGTGGATGATGTCCCAGATGTGCTCGATTGGATTCAGGTCTGGGGAACGGGCAGGCCAGTTTATAGCATCAATGCCTTTATCATGCATTGTCATGCATCAAAAAGAATGCAGGTCACCTGCATATGGTCTCACAATGGGTCTGAGGATCTCCTCCCGGTAACTAATGGCAGTCAGGGTACCTCTGACTAGCACATGGAGGGCTGAGCAGCCCTCCAAAGAAATGCCTCCCCACACCATTACTGACCCACTGCCAAACTGGTCATGCTGGAGGATTTAGTAGGCAGCAGAATGTTCTCCACGGCATATCCAGACTCTGTCACATGTGCTGAGTGTGAACCTTCTCTCATCCGTGAAGAGCATAGGGAGTCAATGTCAAATCTGCCAATCATGGTGTTCTCTGGCAAAAGCCAATTGCCGTGCAAGGTGTTGGACTGTATGCAAAACACCCTCATAGAGTATGTTTCTGACCGTTTGAGCATACACATGGATGTAAGTGGCCTGCTAGAGGTTATATTGCAGGGCTCTGGCACTGCTCCTTCTTACACAAAGGAGGAGGTAGTAGTCCTGCTGCTAGGTTGTTGCCCTGCTACGGCCTCCTCCATGTTTCCTGGTGTAATGACATGTCTCCAGGTATCTGCTCCATGCTCTGGGTATTGTGCTGATAGACACACCTATACTTCTTGCCACGGCTCGCATTGATGTGCCATCCTGGATGAGCTTCACCACCTGAGCAACTTCTGTGGGTTCTACACACCACCTATGCTACTGTACAGTACCTCTAGGGGTGAGAACAATGACAAAATGCAAAAGTGACTAAAACAACAGCCAAGAAGGGTGAGAACAGAGAAATGGTCTGTGGACACCACCTGCAGAACCAATCCTTTATAGGGGTTGTCTCGCTAATTGCCTATCATGTCTACCTGTTATCTGTTCCATTTGCACAACAGCAGGAGAAATTGATTCACAATCAGTGTTGTTTCATAACTGGAAAGGCTGATTTCACATTAGTGTGGTTGACTTGGAGTTACATTGTGTTGCTTAAGTGTTCCCTTTATTTTTTTAGCAGTACATATACACACACACAATTTATGTTGGTGATTATATAACTGCTTCCATATACATATCCAGCATCATCAGTCATTTACCTACGCATAAAAACGGTTTTTCTTTATTGGTATTTACTGCCTATGTTGTGTTTGTTCACTCTAATTAAATTCGTTATTTGATATTTTAGCAAGCTAAAATCTAAAAGACAACACAACATTGTACAGACAGGCCATCACACGAGCTGCCGCTCCCCTGCACTGGCTGCATGGTTCATGTGAATGCTTTCTTGCAGTATGAATTGTTTATCAGGGGCTCCATGCGTCACTGTGTGGATCGTGTGCGTGGATCTGTCATCAGACTCACAGCTGCTTCCCTCCTCCTGCACCGCACAATACATTCAGTGCTCTCTTGTACTAATCAGGAAAACAATGAAGGAAGGCTCATTGTACTTTATCTTTAGTAATGGCTAGGATATCAAATGAAAAAAAGAGGAAAATATGGCAAATAATTACAACTGCACAGGGACAATAACATTACATTGCGCATATTTAATTTGGGGTTAATATGTCAATTAGGTATTGTCTGAAGAAAGGAAATGGCGAAGTTTGCTAGCATAATCTCTTGTAATGTTATTTTATGTGAATCTTTTATTTATTATGAATATTTATATCAGCCCGCAAATCAGATGAAAATGAGGGAATGAAAAAAAAAAAAATCTTCAATATAGTAGATATTTTTGGAAGAACTAAGGCTGTATGTATATCACAGAAATGGCGGCCATACGCTTGCAATAGCAGTCGGCAATTCCCCTCATCCCATAAACATGCAGGATCGGCAGAGGGAGTTCTGTGTTCTCATTTCAGAAAGGTGAATAAGCTATTGCCAAATTCCACTTCTAGCAAGCTTTCATTCATGGAAAACTAAGGACCAGGTATATTGAAATTGATCATGTCTAGTCTTCTCCATAAACACCAGAGTTGATCCAGATTGACTAACATTCCATAGTCGACCACTACTGCTGAAGTCATCAGGTGTGGCCAACTCTGCTCTTCTATATTATGCACCTTAAGGTATACTGACTAAAAATAAAGAAGTAATTGAGCAGGCCAAAATTCATTGTACCATCAAAGAAATGTATGTATGCTTTTGGATTAGATATTCGTTACATTACTGCCAATGTGATACAGAATTCTAGGCATCATCGTAGTGGAGTTATCCCCCAAATTACATTTAGTGCTGGATTACTGAGCTTTTCACATCTTTGGACTGAAAGTAAAGCAGATGTCCATTTATAAAACTTAAAGAGGTCGTGTCACCAGGTCAAAAGGGCCAGTTTTGGCTCATATATTATTCCACCTGTTCACATGGCTTCATGGCTATTTCAGTTTGTTTGTTTTTTTTACCTAAAAATACCCCCCCACCATATAGGACCAAAGATATGGACCTTTATATTTAGTGCTAATTTTAATGGTCTTTTCACAGTAGGCGTTGCTCACAGGGTAATTATGCAAAGCAGTCAAAACACATGCCCCCAGAGAATCTTTTGAGCAACACCCCCCTTGGTAAAGACCATTAAAATTAGTACCAAATGAAAAGGCCCAGATGTCTGTGAAGAAAAAACAAAAAATGGAAAACTCGAGGGAGCAATGGAAATAAAATGAGAGTTAAAATTGTCAACTTCTGATCTGGTGACATGTCCATGTTAAAATGGAACAAATATCCTTAAAGTAGATGGTCAATTTTTGGCACAGGGCTCAGCCATCTCAGCCATGATTCCAACAAACTGAAAAACTGAGATGTGGTCACCTTGCCAACCAACCTCCTCTGGGGTGTAGCATCCGACAGCTACCCCTCCCCCCAAGAGGATCAGGTGTTCGTTCTATAGGTAGGGATCCAAAACTATTATGATATACTAGATGGCAGCCCGATTCTAAAGAATCGGTAGTCTAGAATCCATATATACTTTATTTATTCAAATGTAAGAATAATTTGGTGGGCGGGGACCCTCGGCCTCCGATTTGGTGGGCGGGGACCCTCGGCCTCCGATTTGGTGGGCGGGGACCCTCGGCCTCCGATTTGGTGGGCGGGGACCCTCGGCCTCCGATTTGGTGGGCGGGGACCCTCGGCCTCCGATTTGGTGGGCGGGGACCCTCGGCCTCCGATGTGGTGGGCGGGGCCCCTCGGCCTCCGATGTGGTGGGCGGGGCCAGGCCCCTCGGCCTCCGCTTTGGTGGGCGGGGCCGCTCGGCCTTCGATTTGGTGGGCGGGGCTCCTCGGCCTCCGATTTGGTTGGCGGGGACCCTCGGCCTCCGATTTGGTTGGCGGGGCCCCTCGGCCTCCGATTTGGTGTGTGCTCTGCCTGGGGCCACTGTGCTCTGCCTGGGGCCACTGTGCTCTGCCTGGGGCCCCATATGCTGCCTGGGGCCCCTGTGCTCTGCCTGGGGCCCCATATGCTGCCTGGGGCCACTGTGCTCTGCCTGGGGCCCCTGTGCTCTGCCTGGGGCCCCTGTGCTCTGCCTGGGGCCCCTGTGCTCTGCCTGGGGCCCCTGTGCTCTGCCTGGGGCCACTGTGCTCTGCCTGGGGCCCCATGTTCTGCCTGGGGCCACTGTGCTCTGCCTGGGGCCCCATAAGCTGCCTGGGGCCCCTGTGCTCTGCCTGGGACCACTGTGCTCTGCCTGGGGCCCCATATGCTGCCTGGGGCCCCTGTGCTCTGCCTGGGGCCCCTGTGCTCTGCCTGGGGCCCCATATGCTGCCTGGGGCCCCTGTGCTCTGCCTGGGGCCCCATATGCTGTCTGGGGCCCCTGTGCTCTGCCTGGGGCCCCTGTGCTCTGCCTGGGGCCCCATGTTCTGCCTGGGGCCCCTGTGCTCTGCCTGGGGCCACTGTGCTCCGCCTGGGGCCCCATATGCTGCCTGGGGCCCCTGTGCTCTGCCTGGGGCCCCATATGCTGCCTGGGGCCCCTGTGCTCTGCCTGGGGCCCCTGTGCACTGCCTGGGGCCCCATTTTCTGCCTGGGGCCCCTGTGCTCTGCCTGGGGCCACTGTGCTCTGCCTGGGGCCCCATATGCTGCCTGGGGCCCCTGTGCTCTGCCTGGGGCCCCATATGCTGCCTGGGGCCCCTGTGCTCTGCCTGGGGCCACTGTGCTCTGCCTGGGGCCCCATATGCTGCCTGGGGCCCCTGTGCTCTGCCTGGGTGTAGGACACTGGTGACGTCACTTATCTCCGGACATTAGCTCCGGACATTAGCTCCGGACAAAGCCACGGAAGTTGGCACAAATTGCAGGAAGTAGTATTCTAGGCAATTATATATTAGATCCCATGAAACAAATGAGATTAATTCACTTCAGCACATTGCTATGGTTGTTCAGATATTACACACAGAAGCCTTCCCTCTGTATATCTGAAGAGGGGAAAGCCTTCTGAAAAATCCCTGCCATGATGATGGTTAGAATGTGGCATCAGCCGGTCAGGATTATACAATGAACATTGATCAGATGTGACACAATGATATAAAATTATTACATATATAGAATAGGTCTGAACTGACAACTACAGGGAAACAAGTTTAAAAGGACCATCATTTCTTATTAGTTGGAAAGGGATTTTTGTGTAAGCTGTCCATAACTGTAAAAAATAAAAAAAATAATATTCTCAACATGACAGCCGGAGAAATAACCAATTAAACTCTGCTACTGTGGGAAATTTGATAAATGAGAATGAAGCATCACAGGGATTGAACCGACCTTTTGCTGAAGATAATTATCCGTGTGTGCATGCCCCCTGCTGACTGCAGTTATTATCCGGTGGGTCATGCACAAAATTATAGCTCATGTAATCAGAAACACCCCTACCTTCAGGCTGCAGAACAAATCATCACTAAGAGAAGGACTGAGCGGCAGGTAGCATTCAGAAACATACTTCTAATACTGCAGAATTATCTGCAATTCAACAAGTGCTCTTCAGGGAGGCGTAAAGGCAGGATGGATAGTTACCATTGCCAAGGTTTAGCCTATGTAACACTGCTTAAGGCTACTTTCACACTAGCGTTAACTGCATTCCGTCACAATGCGTCGTTTTGCCGAAAAAACGCATCCTGCAAAAGTGTTTGCAGGATGCGTTTTTTCACCATTGATTAACATTAAGCGACGCATTGTGACGGATTGCCACACGTCGCACCCGTCGTGCGACGGATGCGTCGTGCAGTGGCGGACCGTCGGGAGCAAAAAACGTTGCTTGCAACGTTTTTTGCTCCGTCGTAAACGTCTTTTCCGACCGCGCATGCTCGGCCGGTACTCCGCCCCCACCTCCCCGCACCTCACAATGGGGCAGCGGATGCGCTGGAAAAATGCATCCGCTGCCCCCGTTGTGCGGCGGAGACAACGCTAGCGTCGGGAACGTCGGCCCGACGCACAGCGACGGGCCGAGCCCGACGCTAGTGTGAAAGTAGCCTAAGAGCCTAACTTCTTACACAAACAGGATTACAATGTAGTCATTTCACTGCATCACACTAGCATTCCACATACTGTCAGATATAGGGGTAGACATATCATTGGTGCAACCTGTGCAGCTGCAGAGGGGCCTAATAACACCTCCAAAGCCGGTGAAATTTGGCATTATGAAGAGTTTTTGGACTGTAAAGGGCCCATAAACTGTTCTTCCAGGGTCCCTTTTTGGCCTGTGTCTGCCAGTGGTCAGATCCATAATACAAGTGACACCATGCTCTGTGCCTTCTCAACAGGACCCTCATTGACCTCTTCACGCACCCTACATGACTAATGATCTCTTGACCCGAAAGGCTGCATTTTAAAAGTAAGAATGACAAAAGCTGTGTTTTTGTTGGATCTGGAATTTTTTACTAACTCGAAGGTTGAGGCAAAACAGTAAAATTCAGAGTGCTGTTCTATTATACCCTATGCATAAAATTTACTAATGATGGTGAATAGTGGGACAAAAGTAGGAAAGTCGTATTGTCATCCAAAAATCAGAGCAGATCTGTACAGGTTGTGTCTAGTATTTCAGCTAAATTCTACTCATTTCAGTGCAGCGGAGTTGCAATATTACACACAACAGGTGTGGTTGTATTCGGATAAAAGCAGCCATTCTTTAAAGTGATTGGGAAAGCAGGCTTAAAGCAAATCTGTCATGGTGAAAGTGGTATCTGATCTGCATAATGTTATAGAGCAGGAAGAGCTGACCAGAAAAACTTTCATTTTATTCATCGAAATTCCTGATGTATATGAGCCCAATGGGGGAACTTATTCAGTGATGGACTTCCCTTTAAGACTGTGCATGCAAAGATAGCTGTCAATCATTAGTAGGACCTCCCACTGGACTCACATGTATTCAAACACCAGGGATTTCAATTAATAAAATACAAGTTACACTGAATCATTTTCATCAAACATTTGATTCTGCTGAGTTTCTCCTTCCCGATACCATGCTGTCCACAGATCTGACTGCATGTACAAAGTGACAGGTTCCCTTTAATATAGGAAACATAACTAGGCATATTGCTTTCACTAGAAACAAACTATACCGTAGTGTTTGCATAGGTTTTCTCCATGTACTGTACTCTGTTTTTTCCCCACACCCAAACATACTGATAAGGAATTTATAATTGTGAGTGTTAAAGTTTGTAAAGCGCTGTATATAGGCAAGAATAATAAATAATCACATCATTTGATAGTTCATAGCATATTCAGAAATATTGCCTCCACTTGATCATTGGCCTGCTTCAACGAGGTGTTGATAAAAAATACCTTTTTAATGCATGATCATCATGTACACACTCCGCTTAAACAGGGAGCTCATAACTAGGGTTGGTGTTAGGGGGTGACAAAAAGGGAAATTGCCCAGAGCCAGCATCCTCATGTGATGGACAACAAGCAGAAAGTGGACTGATAATATCAGTCCTGAAATATCAGTGCTGTTTCTGATGTTAAAAGTGGAGCAGGTCATTTGGCAACATCATGTGACCAAAAACCCTCTACCCTGCGGATGTCTAGAAGGACTAAACAGCAGGAGACAGGATGGCAAGCCCTCTGCAGTGTGTGTTTGTATGTCTATATGTGTTCTGTATATAAATGGTATGTATGTGTTGAGTATATTATATACAAGTGCTTGTCACTAAATCAGAATATCAAAAAGTTAATTTATTTCAGCTCTTTAATACAAAAAGTGAATCTCATTATATAGAGTCATTACAAACAAAGTGATCTATTTAAGTCTTTATTTCTGTTAATGTTGCTGACTAATGACTACGTAATATGAGTTTCACTTTTTGTACTGAAGAACTGAAATAAATTAACTTTTTAATGATATCGTAATTTAGTGAGAAGCATTTGTTTTTATGTATGAATATACATATATATTTTGTACATTCACTAGGTAATTGCCGACGTGTGTGTGTGTGTGTATATGTGTGTGTGTGTGCGTGCGTGTATGTGTGTGTATATACGGTATGTATGTATGTGTGTGTATATGTGTGTGTATGTACGGTATGTATGTATGTATGTATGTATGTGTGTGTGTGTGTGTGTGTGTGTGTGTGTGTGTGTGTGTGTGTGTGTGTGTGTGTGTGTGTGTGTATATATATATATATAAATATATACGGTATATGAAAATATACACTCACCGGCCACTTTATTAGGTACACCATGCTAGTAACGGGTTGGACCCCCTTTTGCCTTCAGAACTGCCTCAATTCTTCGTGGCATAGATTCAACAAGGTGCTGGAAGCATTCCTCAGAGATTTTGGTCCATATTGACATGATGGCATCACACAGTTGCCGCAGATTTGTCGGCTGCACATCCCAAAGATGCTCCATACAAGGCAGGATGGATCCATGCTTTCATGTTGTTTACGCCAAATTCTGACCCTACCATCCGAATGTCGCAGCAGAAATCGAGACTCATCAGACCAAGCAACGTTTTTCCAATCTTCTACTGTCCAATTTCGATGAGCTTGTACAAATTGTAGCCTCAGTTTCCTGTTCTTAGCTGAAAGGAGTGGTACCCGGTGTGGTCTTCTGCTGCTGTAGCCCATCTGTCTCAAAGTTCGACGCACTGTGCGTTCAGAGATGCTCTTAGGCCTACCTTGGTTGTAACGGGTGGCGATTTGAGTCACTGTTGCCTTTCTATCAGCTCGAACCAGTCTGCCCATTCTCCTCTAACCTCTGGCATCAACAAGGCATTTCCGCCCACAGAACTGCCGCTCACTGGATTTTTTTTCTTTTTCGGACAATTCTCTGTAAACCCTAGAGATGGTTGTGCGTGAAAATCCCAGTAGATCAGCAGTTTCTGAAATACTCAGACCAGCCCTTCTGGCACCAACAACCATGCCACGTTCAAAGGCACTCAAATCACCTTTCTTCCCCATACTAATGCTCGGTTTGAACTGCAGGAGATTGTCTTGACCATGTCTACATGCCTAAATGCACTGAGTTGCCGCCATGTGATTGGCTGATTAGAAATTAAGTGTTAACAAGAAGTTGGACAGGTGTACCTAATAAAGTGGCCGGTGAGTGTATATACAGTATATAAACACATACATACATATACACACACACTCGTCGGCAATTACCTAATGAATGTACAAAATTCTGCTTATTTATTGGGTCATGTCGGAACAAGAGACATAGTTCTCAGAAGCGCCATCGCCGGATGTAAACAGGAGATGTGCCGCTCATAATGTGACATGTATGGAGACAGATTAATCTATTTGAGATTGTTCTGTCCCCATATTTTGTTATCAGCCCGTGTAATGAGGCTAGTAAACAAGCATTGAACAATATAAATATGGGCCATCGCGCTCTTCTGTCTGAAATCAGCTTGTGTAAATGCAACCTCTCTGATCACACAATTAGCATTTGGGGTTCAATATTTAACTTTTACTCCGGGACCCCTCTGTCTAAAACAAGCCCTAAACATGACACATGGAAGCAGATGCCAACAGTCTGAAGACATTTAGTATTAGTTGAACCAAAGTCGTCAGAGCTGAACAATACAAGCTACCGAGAGCAGCAAAGAGTATGGGGAAGTAAAATCTGAAAACTGACTCTCCGACAGAGCAACGTAATCGAGAGCTGGTCAGACATAGAACAGATGTCAGACAGTAGCTTGTTACAAAATATTTCATGCAAATATTCCCATACGGACAGACTATAGCTCATACTTGGTCCAGATTACCTCTGTAGCCGGAGGCCAAAAAAGTCAACATCTGCCACTGTTTGCATACTGCAGACCACTTGCTTATGTTGAGTTTATAGAATTTACGCTTCTACACTTAACCAACTGCAGCGCCTACTTCCCACATCGCCACGCCTTGGGTTTTATACTATTCTTTAATTCAAAACTATAGGAAACACATCCTGAAGGGACATTTCAGAAGACGGGTAATAAAGTGAGGAAATTACAGAACAGAGCATGCAATAAGGAAAATGCGGCAACATTAGTGAGGCTAATCAATTATTTATGTTTGGGATAGTTACAGGAAATGATAAAACTGGTTTTCATTTTCTAGCTAAGTCTTTGGAGAGTGATTATTCTCATATTTTGTGTGTTTATAGAAACTGCAGAAAAAGGATATAGTTAGCTAAATAGTTATATTTCTCCAGACTGAAATGCTGTAGCAGTAATGCTACCACTATATTGCTCACAAACCATTCATCATGGGTGCAACCTCCCATTCACGCCCTAAAAATATGTCTAATTTTTGTCTTTTTTTTCCTTTTATGAGGTAACCACAAATATGTAATGCCATCACTGATTTTCCTCATACACTAAGGACCCTTAGAAAAAGCAGGTATACCGGCGAAACGCGTGTCGGGACACATGTCCTGGTACTAATGAGAATATGTGGGACAGTCAGTACACAATGACATAGGGTAATTGAGGGCAATGCAGAAATCAAAGAAGAGCAGCCAGCCTGCTTTTAACTACATGATGCCCTGCTTCTCATCTAGGTGCAGCGGAGAGCTCACGCTTTGAGTACATAGCATGTTTACTCCTGCTGCTTGCATGATCTTCCTAATAGCGTCTGTTTGGAGATATCATGCCTTAATACACCAGCGTGATATGGATCTTACCGCTGTCGTGTGCCAACATTTTTTACAGCGGCTTTCAAGCAGCGATCACCCCCGCTACTCGTGTGTTGCTCATAACAGCATCCGATGGGGAGAAATCACATTTCAATGTGCCAACAGGATATCGTTCCCATTGCTGCCGCATGCTAATACAACGGATAGCTGCTTCTTATTGGTGGCCGTGTTCGCTGGATTGTCACATGTATGATCCCACACGCGTAGGACCTGTAGACACATGGGATCATTCTACCAATATCGCTGCGTCTATTCAAAGGTGAATCTACAATAAGGTGCATAGTGATACACACACTGAATTAGTCACGTGTAACACCAATTAATACCTGCCTCTACCCCCTTGTCATAAGACCTGACTTTACCTAATAGGGGAATTAATCTGACTAATAATTGTAAGGGATAATAGTCAAGAATTCCAATATATATCAATCAATTTTCCCACATTTACCATAACCAGGAATCAGTGGGTCACAATTAACAGCAATTTGTGACGCAATATACATCCGCACTGAGTGTATTTATACAATCTGTAAATAATTTTAATTCATATGGAATAAAAGTTAAATTTTAATTACACATTTCTTTTTCTCTTGAACCTTATTCCACTTGTCAAAAAGTGGCCAAGAAAGGTTGTGTTCGCCTGTACAGAGAGACTGTATCGATTTTACCCCACCAGATTTTATTTTTTTTACTTTGGGGTCCATTGAAAGTTATTGTGTACAGTAACAGCCCACGAACATTACAGGCATTCCGAGACAACATACAGAGACAAATTCAGGCCGTGACCCCAGACATCCTGCAGAACACATTCAACAATATGGAACGACACATGAAGGCGTCCTTGGATGCAAATGGAGGACATTTTCTTCAAAATTCTTTTCAGTAGGGTATTTTTACAGTATAGAGGATAATGGGGTCAGAAAAGCAATGAAGGGAAAGGAAGGTAATCAAACAAAGGAAAATAGAAAAGGGATTAAGGCCCCGTCTCACATAGCGAGATCGCTAGCAAGATCGCTGCTGAGTCACAAGTTTTGTGACGCAACAGCGACCTCAGTAGCGATCTCGCTATGTGTGACACGTACCAGCGACCCGGCCCCTGCTGTGAGATCGCTGGTCGTGTCGGAATGGCCTGGACCTTTTTTTGGTCGTTGAGGTCCCGCTGACATCGCTGAATCGGTGTGTGTGACACGGATTCAGCGATGTCTTCACTGGTAACCAGGGTAAACATCGGGTTACTAAGCGCAGGGCCGCACTTAGTAACCCGATGTTTACCCTGGTTACCATCGTAAATGTAAAAAAAAACAAAACAGTACATACTCACATTCCGGTGTCCGTCAGGTCCCTTGCCGTCCGCTTCCCGCACTGACTGACTGCCGGCCGTAAAGTGAAAGTACAGCACAGCAGTGACGTCACCGCTCTGCTGTTAGGGCCGGCACTCAGTCAGTGCAGGAAGCGGACGCCGGGGGACGCGAAGGTGAGTATGTACTGTTTGTTATTTTACATTTTACACTGGTAACCAGGGTAAACATCGGGTTACTAAGCGCGGCCCTGTGCTTAGCAACCCGATGTTTACCTTGGTTACCCGGGGACCTCGGCATCGTTGGTCGCTGGAGAGCGGTATGTGTGACAGCTCCCCAGCGATCACACAGCGACTAAACAGCGACACTGCAGCGATCGGCATCGTTGTCTGTATCGCTGCAGCGTCGCTATGTGTGACGGGGCCTTTAGGGAGGAAGAGGAGAGAAGGAAAATGAAGATCATCTTAACATAGTTGCAACCACAACAATTAACATACCAAGTGCAAAAACAACATAAAATAAAGTATAGATTAAAAATATTCTGGCAAAGTAATAAGACAGCAGATAAAGAGGCTTTTCTTGTTTAGAGAAAAAATTACGTTCCAAGAGGACCATTTGGAATTATATTTAGGTAGAGAGTTGTTCCTTAAAGCTAAGGAGAATTCAAAGGAGTTATGAGAGAACATAATATCAGTTATGTCAAAAATAGAGGGAGTATCAATCGATTTCCACTTTAACAGTTTTTTATGACAGAAAATGGAGGACACCTGCTTTAAATCAATTTTTCATGAACCAAGGTATGTACTAAGTTTCAGGATGATAGATTGTCTCTTTTAGAATTTACAGCAATTTTTCCGGCTAAAGTAGTGAGTGAATCACCCTGTACAATATCTGATATGTTACACCATAATATCTTACCATTGTGTATCTATTTATGATATCCTAGAAAAGAAGCTGACAGAGATTCACGTTTACTAGACAATGGAAACCCACATTTAGATTGCCAGCCAGGCCGATCACCACCAGAAAGTGACGGCTCTCTGAACACAAGTTTGGAAAATAGCTATCATCAAATTCTCGGCTTTCTAGTCAAATGTAATTTTCCAACAGCATCAATTATTCATGGCAGGCTTAGATCTTTCATTTATGGGAAAGGCTTTCTACCCCCAGCAGTAAGAAAATACACAATGTATGTTACAAGTGGCTGTTCAGCAGTGTTTTCTTAATAAGCTGAACATCTGTCACGTATATCAACAATACAGAGCGTCGAGGTAAGAAGTAGAAACGGACAAGCACTTTTGTTTTAGTTCATATGTAGACACTTTGACACGTTCTGTGCCTTTATGTTACTTATATTTTTACCCATTTAATGAATGAAATGTCTTACTATTTAGAAGATGTCCATACAAAACATAAAAGAACCCTATAGAAACTAAAGCTGGTCAAACACATCAGGTAAGTGTCGGCCTCCCAAACACTCTGACACAAGTTCTCAGGAACGTTAAGGTGCACATACACCTTACGGGTTGGCCAAACAAGCATTCAATTAAAGTGGTGGTCCAGCATCTAATATGTATTTTCTAAATTATATATTCTTACACCCTAACCAGTTTTGTAATTTGCTTTATTCCCTACACTTTTCCATATCTAGTTAATCCGAAAAAATGTTTTTTTTTTTTTTTTTTACAGTATCTCCTGTAACGTTTTGTTGGAGAGGAGTCTCAAACGTGACATCACAGGAGGCTGGGGCTGTATTATCTCCCCACAGCTTCCATCGCCCCTCCTGGAACAGGATGTCACCACTGGGCAGAGCTGCAGTTTCTTACTATATTCTTGCATTATAGCCCCCTCTGAAGACTTCCTGGATCCTGGGTAAAGAACAGTGTGGGAGATGCGACGATGACTATTTGTTTGAGGGCAGTATTGAAGATGTGGGGCAGCGTTGATGCCACTCACTGCTTCTATCTCTACCCTCTTCTGAGATCTTTCACTTAGAAGCTACAACAGCGGCTGAAATAGAAGCAGAGTGCCAGCGATGCACTCACATCTCTCACAGCGTCCATTATCCAGAAGGTCTTCAGAGTGAGCAGCGACTCAAGAAACTAGTAACTGCAGCACTGCCCCGTGACATCCTGTTCCAGGATGGGCAATGGACGCTGCAGGGAGTGAGTGCAGCCCCAGCCTCCTGTGACATCACGTTTGAAACTCCTCTCAAACGAAATGTCACATGAAGTACAGTAAAAAAAAAAAAAAAAACCACATTTACAGATTAGCTAGATAGGAAAAAAAAATATAGGATGTAGTGTAATAAAGCTCAATACAAAAGTGGTTATGGTGTAAGGATAATGACAAAATACATTTGAGGTGCCAGACAATCCTTTTAACAATTACTTATTTCTCCCTACTGACAAATACAATAAAGGAAATAATTATTTGATCCCTTGCTGATTTTGGAAATTTGCTCCCTAACAAAGACATGAACAGTCTATAATTTTAAGGGTAGGTTAATTTTAACATTGAGAGATAGAATATAAAAAAATCCAGAAAATCACATTGTATAAATGATATAAATGTATTTACTTAAACTGTTGAACAGTCGCGAGACAGGCAGTCGCAGTGACTCAAGCATATTTTTTTTTTTGAGCACGCCAAAAATACTTGTTTGGGACAGGAACGCACTCGGATAACAGCACGCTCGCTCATCACTCCCGTTGAAATTGGCAGGTTTTGCCACCTTTATTGGGTCTTGCACTGAGAGTGGAAAATTGGCCTGGGATGAAGTTTAATAAGCCGATTGTAAAAACTGAGAACAGCTTGTATGAGTGGCTAATGAGGTACTGAAAGGGTTAAAGGGAAGAGATAGAGACTAAGGGTACCGTCACAGTGCAATTTTGATCGCTACGACGGTACGATTCGTGACGTTCTAGCGATATCGTTACGATATCGCAGTGTCTGACACGCAGCAGCGATCAGGGACCCTGCTGAGAATCGTACGTCGTAGCAGATCGTTTGGAACTTTCTTTCATCGCTTGATCACCCGCTGACATCGCTGGATCGTTGTGTGTGACAGCGATCCAGCGATGTGTTCGCTTGTAACCAGGGTAAACATCGGGTAACTAAGCGCAGGGCCGCGCTTAGTAACCCGATGTTTACCCTGGTTACCAGCGTAAACGTAAAAAAAACAAACAGTACATACTCACATTCCGGTGTCTGTCCTCCGGCGTCTCAGCTTCTCTGCACTGTGAGCGCCTGCCGTCCGGAAAGCGAGCACAGCGGTGACGCGGTGACGTCACCGCTCTGCTTTCCGGCTATGGCGCTTACACAGTGGAGAGAAGCAGAACGCCGGGGGACAGACACCGGAATGTGAGTATGTACTGTTTGTTTTTTTTAAGTTTACGCTGGTAACCAGGGTAAACATCGGGTTACTAAGCGCGGCCCTGCGCAAAGTGTGACCGCAGTCTACGACGCTGGAGCGATAATCATACGACGCTGCGACATCACGGATCGTGCCGTCGTAGCGATCAAAATTGCACTGTGTGACAGTACCCTAAGGTGCAACCCTTTGATGGTCCATGACAATTTATTTTGCTGTTGTGTTCATGGTCCACTACGTAACAACTACATAAAATTCTACTAATGCCGATACCATCTTATCTAGAACGCCATGAAACACTGGCTGCATATAAAGCATCTCGGCATGCAGAGTGCTGGGATCTAGATAAACGCTGACAGATATTGGATTAGGTGCACTTGCACAGCCGGAAGCGAAGGCCATTACAAGGGAGCTTGTTGTAAACGGAGTGTGCTTCCTATGTTACTCCACTGAAGGCAGAGTGTTTGCGAACAACAAACTTGGCATCCGTGTGTACGGAGGAGCATTAACCATTCTGCCAACATCCTTGGTAACCATGGAGATGGGAGACAATTTTAAGCTTTGTCTAATGCAGTTATTGTGACTCTGAAGTTGAATGACTCACTAAGAGCTCTTCAAAGGCATTTTCTGCAATTATTCGGTGTCAATGTTAAGTCTATAGAATCAGAGGTGAAGAAGCGGGCACGCTTGCATGGGTAGGTAATGGCAGGCACTTACCCCTGTGCTGACCAGGGAGAGCATGATCCTTTCATTTAAGGCTAAAGTCTCTCCTTGCTTCATCTTGATCCTCTTCTTATCTAGACATTTCATTGCATACCTAAAACAAGAGGGACAATGAGGACTATCAGAGCAAGAGGTTACCATTTAATTCTCAAAAAAAAAATGTGCTCGCCATTTTCTGACAGGTGCCATCACTGAAGGTTTCCGTAACGGAGACACTATATTCTTGTGATTGGTCAGGGTCAAAAAGTAGGACCCCAGCAATTATACATTTATCACCTTTTCAATGGCTAAGTGCTAGATGTTCTACACGTGATAAGCCATTGTGGTCAGGCCTGGAAGGATTACGGTTGTCAACACTCACATTTTACCAGTGTCTGCTTTTCGACAACCGTACACTTCACCAAAACCTCCTCGTCCAATGATTCGATGGACACTAAAGTCATTCATTGTAAGCTGGAAACCAGAAAAATAATTAACATTAGACTATAGGCAATGATTGATTTATTTCAGATATACAATAACAATATACAATGATGTGTTAAAGTATACTATATATTGTCTTATTTCCTGATCTGGTAAAATAGGACACTATAGACGGACGGACAGATAGATAGATCTACAGATACATAGATACTTATTTAAAAAAATCTATTTGTATCTACAACTTATACTTTGTAATACTTACATGGATGTTTAATTCCACATTTTTCCACTGGCAAAACCTAGTAAACCTATCACTGTTAAAAGAAAAAATACGTCTTACAAAACAGCCTTTTTTTTTTTTTTACATTTTCTAGATATTTTATGGTTATGCATAAATAAGAAAAAAAAAAAAAAAAAAAAGTTGAAGGCTCCATATTAATGACTGAGAAAACTAAAGCTGACTGACCATACATGAAAAATGGGTGAGGACTTCACCAGATCAGTGTGTTAAGGAGACTGGCTAACTGCTCATTTGAATAGTTACGTCAGCTCCTCAGTAAAAACATTGGCTGTGAAGGAGAATGGGGCTAAAGACAGCACTGCCAATCAACATAGGGGAAGATGAAAGGATTGTCCCTGGAATGGCAGAATGGTTTCATCATTTACATATGCAATAAAATGTTTTTATATAAAACTAATATAAGCGAAATCTTTGTACAAGTATGATTGCTGTGCCAGGTACTGTAAGTCCCCCATATGAATGTAGAAGTGGTTTACTTTGAGGGTGACAGAATCCCTTTAAGTACTAATCTTGGTTCTCAGAAGTAGCAGCTTAAGAGGAACAGATGGTGTACCAATTGCTGATACATATCTTGAAAAGAAAGATTAAATGAATATATGACTGTTTTGAAAAATGCACATGTTGTATATCATTAGCTAAGGAATCAATGGAAATGTGTCAACAGATCTGCTAAACACAACAATGTAAGAACCTTACAATTATCAGCCAAATGCATTTTCTATTTGCAATATATGATATTTTTTATTTGGCTTCTGTCAATATTATGCTGAAGTAGCTAAAGTATCATTGGCCACCAACTCATAAGAAATAAGATAGAGTTATTTTATGGACAATATATTTGCCATATCTCACATCACCCAATATGGCAGTATTAAAAAAAAAATATATATATATATAGGGTTTTTTAACTTTAACAAAAGTAGACCTCAACCTCTTTATATACCGTATGTTCTATAACAAAGAGTAGGTACTAACCATCCCTAGGGTTAGTGCCAGCTCTCTGCCACTGCTCCAGTCTAGGCCACCAATTAATCAAAGCAATTTTTCCAGAATCCTGGTGTCAATTGGCTTCAAAAGTCAAGGACTGGAGCAGGATTTCAAATGTGGTGTACTGCCACTTATCACACACTCCTAATTCACGTAGAGGCATGCACTATGAATCAGGAGTGTCCTACTACACCAAGCCACCTCATCAAGCCCAGTGGGAAAATCAATGTTCTTCATGAATCGGGGCCTGTGTTTCAGCTATAGAAGTGTGCTCATATTGACATCACACATGACCGCTGCAGCCAATCACTAAACTGATCATCATAGCTGCTGCGCTCAGTGATTGCCTGCAGCGGTGATGTACGCTGTCAATGTGACATCACCTTTGCAGAGCAGGTACGTTAAGTAACGTATATAAAAGAGTTGGGGTCCACTCTTCTTAAAGTGAAAAACCCATTTAAGGTTTTACACAGTCATAACAGATTCTTACCTTTCTATAAACTTCTGAAATATCTTTCCCCGAAGGCTGTCACATATTTCTTCTATGTATGGCTGTAAAACACAATATTAGAGATCCTATTAACCATCTAACCAATGATAGAAAACCAGCTGAAGAAGCGCTGCTACATGGATGAAAAGAAGTTTACAACATTCTCAACCTGAGAGTCTGATGGAAGCCAAAAGGATGTGCAATAAAATGAACAAACTGCGTACAGGGGTACTCGCACTTCTGCATGCATAAATCTATAGTAGATGTGTATCCCACCATCTATCTGGAGAATGAGGCTCCGACGCGCAACTCTAGCAGTGGAGAGGTGGTTGCAATTCTTCATTTGCATGGGAACTCCGACCACCTCTCCACTGATGGCAACGTACCACGATACCCCGTTCTGAATGCAAATTCAAGCCCACTGGTGAGATCTGCATGTACTATATTTAAGAAACATCCTGTGATAATGCCACAAATGTAACACATGGGAATATCCCTTTAAATTATAAATAAATGAATTAGTGAATGGACAACACATTCAGACCCCTCCATATGAGGATACCCAACGTGATTGGTGTTTGGTTATTGACCAAGAGTCAAGACAACAAAAAAAGCATGTTCTTTTTTACATCAAACTTTTCAACTTTACGCTTTGCAATCCCTTTACACTGGTTGTCCACCGGCATTTACAACTGCAGATCAACTACTTGTTAGCTGATTGGCTATTTAATGACAACCAATCACTGGCATAGGCTGCCAATACTCTTGTTCTCGGCAGCACACTGTGTCGTGTGTAAGCAGAGCATGTGCTGCCGAAAACAATAAAAAAAAAATTTTTGTAGCACAAAAGGTCACTTCATCCAATGAACGAGCATTTTACTCATTCATTGAGTGATTGGCAGCCTGATTAGACAGCACGATTATCGTGAAATGAGCGTTCCTAGGAACCCTCATGCTCAATTATTGTGCAGTGTAAATGGACGTTTGGTCACGTCTAAACAATCCTCCAGATAAAAACTATTCAAAGTATCTGAAAGTGTCTAAAATAATAATAATTATTATAGCAAACTCCAATTTTAACCATAAGTTCCATTAGCGCAATAGTTGAGAACAACAAAATCTTATGGCCATCTAGTGGCTAGTCTGGCTAACTGCACTCTATGATTTTATTTTTATTTTTTTAAATCAATTTCTTTCAACAAAGAAGTTTCTTTCCCTGTTGTCGGTTTCTCAATGGTCAGTATGATCACACTAGGACCATCCCATAGTACAAAACTCTTATCTATCAAAACAGAGGAACTTATATATTTTACTCACGTATAGGCACCATTAATTCCACAGCTCGTTATAAATATGATCATTGCTGTCCCCATTGTGACTCAATCTGAATATAGATATATATAGATATATATAGATTTATAGATATATATAGATTTATATATATAGATTTATATATATATATATATATATATATATATATATATATATATATATATATTCCCCCCCCCCCCCCCCCCCATCTTTGGAGTGAGGAAGGGCACCGATGCAAACATGGGAAGAGCATACAAAATCCTTGCAGCTGTTGTGCTTGGTGGGATTTGAATTGTGGAAGGACACACACACAAACACGGGGAGAACATACAACTTCTTTGTCGATGTTTCCTTGGTGGGATTTGAATCTGGGACCTCGGTGCTGCAAAGCAACAGTGCTAACCACTGAGCCATCGTGCTGCACAACTAATATTTTATAAACTTGTTCCCATTAAAATACACTCTCAGCTGTGTCTAACAATTTTATTAACTTGTTTTGTAAACTTCCAAAATCTTATCAGAAATTTAAGAAATTGAGTGCTCCTGCCTCCTGCTATAATGTGGGCTGCAGCTCCTGGCAGCATGCCTAGTGCACGTTCCCCTGCTCTTAAAGGAGCAGTGCGCGCATATAGAAAATGCCCTCAGCTTGTAGCTGGATTGCTCTCAGCGAATTGATGGAAATCATCCGGTATAAAATACTCCCTCTCCCTTAGGGAGTCGCCAAGCAATGAGTTTAGTCAGTAGGTAGTGTAGGGTTCTACCAGTGCAGTTGTGAGGTCCCCTGGTCCCGATGCAGTCAGTGTTCTGAACCCAAATCCCTTTTCCCAGTGTGGACAGTGTCCTGAACGTACTCCTCTGGCTCTGATGCGGCCAGCCCTTTTCCTAAGTTCCCTGGTCCTAGTGAGGGGAGGGTCCTGAATGGTGTCCTCTAATCCCGGTGTGTGGCCAGTCCTGTTCCCGAAGTCCCCTGGACCCAGTACGGCCAGGGCCTGAACGTTGTCCTCTGGTCCTGGTGTGGCCAGTGCCTGAACTGGATGTTGTCCCTTGGTTCCAGTGCAGCCAGTGCTTGAACGTTGTCTCCTGGTCCAGCTGTGGCCAATCCTATTCCCAAAGTTCCCTGGTCCCAGTGCGGCCAGAGCCTGAATGTTGTCCTCTGGTCCTGGTGCGGCCTCGTCCTGTCCCCGAAGTCCCCTGGTCCTAGTGCGGCCAGTGCCTGGACGTTGTCCCCTGGTCCCGGTATAGCCAGCTCCAGAAAGTTGTCCTCTGGTCCTGGCGCGGCCAGTCCTGAATCAGAGGTCCCCTTGTCATAATAATGTGGCCAGTCCTGTTCACAAAATCTCCTGGTCCCAGAGTGGCCAGAGTCTGAACATTGCCCCTTGGTCCATGTGCGGCCAGTTCCTGATCCAGTATCTTAGACCGATGTGACATAGATCTAGTCTGTGTCAGCAAATCAGACTCCTGGGTGTCAGCAGTTGCAGGATCTGCACAGGAGTGGTACCTGGTGACTTCCTGCGGCCCAGTCTATCTCTACCATCAGGAGCTCCAGTGAACACCAGGTAGCCGTTCGCTACGCCCCTTCCCTAGGCAGGCCCGGCCGTGGCACAGGGGGTCCACAAATTCACTTGCACCACCGTTGGGTGTGATAGATGTGAAGCATTTTCTGTGCAAGTGTTCCATTACAGAAGAACACAGCGATATTGAAACAAACCACAAGCAACATTGACACGAGGAGGAGTCATTACTCCACTCACTAAACCTATTGTAAGACAAGAGTTGTACCGTATGAAGAGACGTGGACTTATTTGTTGTGACGCTGTGACTTGGATTTTCTTCTTATCCCAGTAAGAAAATCAGCAGTAATATAGATTAAGGAGTAAACTGCCTGAGGCCAGGGCATGGCTCTTTGGGGCGCTTATTTGGTAAGATTAATATTCTACCTCAAGGCCAGGTTACAACATTCATGTGACATTATGATCTGCACAATCCCCCCAAACTCCTCAATGGAGCACAAGTACCATCTCCATTCAGAAAATGATCATCGGCTATTATGGAAATGCGAGATGTCCCAGTTCCAGGGTGGACTATTGTGAGTGGTGAGAGATAAATACCCCGTCTCTCTTTGCACAGACATTCAGAAGAATATAAAAGGATAAAATGGCATTGGATTTCTGTCTAATAATTAGTAAAATCCATAAAGCGAAAAAAAAATAATGATAATTAATTCAATGAGAAAAGCACTCTTCTCTAGATCAGAAGGAAACTTTTATATGTCATAAAAATGAAGGCAGTTCAGCTCATTAAGGAAGATAACGTTTCTATGCAGAGAAGATTTTGAGGTCAGTCTATAATCACATTCTGTTTGGCTGGCATTGTCATTTGTTTGTTGATGATAATCCTATAGCTTCCAACTTTTTAAAATCACTTCTTGAAGGGAAACCGCTGTCATGAAATGGCCTATTGATTCAATAAGGCTTTGGTGTTATTTATTTTCTAATTTTTGCCAATTATTTTTTCCTTCATAGCACAATCTGTATTAAAAAGGAAAAAAATGGCCACAAGGGCTTTTTTAAATTCTAACATGTACAATTCTAATCCTATCATTTGTATTGTATCTAATGAGTCTGTGCATAGGTCATTGTGTAAGGAGGGGGAGAAGGTGGGCTGTGACATCACCTATTGTGATTGGTGGATCCTTGATTATCAACTGTGCATAGATGTATTACCTGTCACTGTAATCCAGCCTCTGATAATATGGAACCTTGCTGTAAATCTGTCATGGAGTTACCGCGACAGAGCAGTACCAGAAGACCACGGCGTCAGATGGCTCCTGCTTCGCCGCTGAGAAGAAGCACTTCTCCAGTGTATTAAAGGTGCTTGTTTTCTTTCAGCAGGATAGGAGTTAATAGGCCATGTGGAAAACCCTGCTTTCAGCTGTGCTCGGTTAGCCACTCCTCTCTCCTATAAAAGCTAGGCCTTCAGGACAGATCCTTGTCTGAGTTAGCACTTGCTATATAGACCTGGAGTAGTGAGGAGCTGGTGTTTGGAGAGCTGGAGGAATTTATTGTGCGACAGTTGTATGGTTTGTACGCTTGGAAATTCCTCATCCTTACCTGCCTTATTTACTTCCCCAGTCCTTCACACCCTGGTGAATACCTCTGTTATTTGTGAGAGCATATTATGTGTGAGTGGAGTTTACGTTTACCCTTGTTTTTGTTCCCCTGTTTGTCGGGTTGGTGTACTGCGGTACACGGTAGCGCCTCTCTTCCCCAGGTGGGGAGGGGGACAGACGCAGGGCTGCAGTTAGGAGACAGGGCAAGGGTGGAGGCCCTGGCATCCTCGCCATCTGAGGTATCCCGGCGAACAGGGCGAGTTAGGGTGCCCCCTAGAGCTAGGGCCAGGAAAGGTGCCCCGGGTCCCAGTTTACTCACCAGTCCAATCGTGACAAAACCATTACTGAAAGAACAGCAGTATCTGGAAAAAAGCCTTAGTGACCAGTGTAATTATTGTAACCACTGCACGACCAGCTCTATCCTCACCTACAGTATCCTCACCCATCCCTTGTAGATTGTGAGCCCTCGCGGGCAGGGTCCTCTCTCCTCCTTTACCAGTTGTGACTTGTATTGCTCAAGATTATTGTACCTGTTTTATTATGTATACCTCTCCTCATATGTAAAGCCCAATGGAATAAATGGCGCTATAATAATATCAGTAATGTATTTTTGTAATAAAGATAGTAATATAGAAAAGAAAATAACATTTCCAAAACGTTTTCTTTAAAGATGTGTTACATAAAAACCGAATTTGAACAATAAGTAATTTAATAATAATAATAATAATAATAATAGTACCATCCCTTTAGGCTAGGGTCACACCACCAAAAAATTCTCCATTTTGTCAGTCCGTGAATATCGCACCACATTCGGATGTGCAGTCTGATGTTTTTCACGGATTCATTGACTAACATTGCCTAGTGCGGTCTGAATACCAGATGCAAATATTGAATGTTGTGATTTTTTTTCCTTGGACAGACTTTGAGGAAAATAATTGTACATGGACAAGGCCCTATAGAATAAATTGGCCCATAAGTGATCTGATGGTTTGTTGGATCGTACTTGGAACAAAAATATGGTCATCTGCACGAGCCACTGCAGATTGTTCTCATTCACTCTTTCCTATCCTAAAAATGGTGGATGAATTATCGCACCCTAATTAACGTAAACCTTAGGAGTCAGCAAGATCTCACCAATAGCCGGCTCCATATTTTACAAGTAGCAGAGCAACCCAAAAATGAAGGTGCCATCAGCAAATTTTCAGGCACGTTGGCCAACCTCAGCTATGTTCTCTCTTACATATAATGGTTGTAAAATTTGGCAGTGTACTGTACACAATGAAGCAGATTGTTTCCTATAGCTTGCTGACTAGATCCCTGAGTGACCTTGGGTAAAATAACATTCCACAAGTTGTCCTATGTTTTATTTTAATGGCCCCCACTAAAAAAATGACAGGACACATGATTATATGAAATAACTCAGTTTCAGTACTAGCACTACTAGTAGTCCGCTTTTTAGCTAGTAGCATTTCACAGTTGTGAAGTAGTAATTGGCTGTGAAGCCATCAGCATCTCTTTGTGGAATGTCTCAGGAGCTATTGAAGGCCTCGTAAAAAGAATCAATCCTCACACTTACTACCAAGGCCTGGGTAAAACACAAAACCATTCTTAATGGAGGAGACATATACATCCCAAAGGTTAAAGGGGAACTATTTTTCAGATAATGTTAAGGAAACAGAACAGGGGGTAAATTGACCAGGAGGGATTTCAGGCTCCAGTAGAGAGTGGCTTGTATTTCAAGAGCAGGCTACCATGAAACCTTTCCTATGGCACAATGGTCACTTCGAAGCACAGGTCACATCCTCTTCGACAGCATTCACCTCGCACATGTAAATCTCTACAATGACTGAAGAACAGTATGAAATACGTCCGATTCTCTCTATCCCATGGATATTTACTTGGAGCTCTATCCATAGCCCTCAGCCTTGAGTACATCAATGTATCTGCTTGGCTCATCAGTCATCGTATACAATAACACAATAAAATTAACAGATTTCACTACCCATTTTGGGTTTTGTTAACCACTACACCTATTACTATTTTTTTCTTCAGAGAGCTTTACTATCTAAAGATATAGGAGTATGCATATATGTGCCAATTCTTGGAAATATTTCTATGGGTATGTGCCTCAGGGGACCTTTTCTATGGAACATTGTTGCTAATGCACATTTTACCTTTTGCGTTCCAACAAATTTCCTATGAGTGAACATTTCCTCTACTTTTATATAGACGATCTATCCTTTGGATAGGTCATTAAAATCAGAGTCCAATAATCTACACCTACAATGAACAACTGTTACTACCTTGTGTGGCAGATGAATGGAAAAAGTGTATATAGCTGCACAGTATAGCTTCATATAATTTGCAGTTGCTGCAAAAAGGTCCAGAAGATCAGCTCCTATTCTCTACAATGAGATCTGAACTGCAGTGACAGCAGCCACTAAACTGTCTGGTGTTCCTTTTCATACACATTTTCCATACAGCCGCTTTCTGAGAATATAAAAACTGATTGTTGGGGGTGTAGGTTATTGGACCCTGACCACTCTGATATTGATGACCTATCTCATGGATTGGTGATTATTATAAAAGCAGAAGCCAAACCCTTTAATTAATAATCCAATTTCACATGAATACTCAATTCCAATACCAATGAACTGGCCTGCTGTATTAGCACAATGCTCCAGTGCCTAAATTTCCAGTATGCAAATTGCCTCTGCTGAAAAAAAGAGGACTTAACTCTATAGCGCCACCTGTTGGAAGTAGCGATCCTACAAGTCACAATCAACCCTTTAACGAGTCGTGCAATATGACTTAGGATAAAAGCCAAATCAGTATCTCAATTCGCAGACACGGTGTTTCGGGCTGTTGGCCCTCGTCAGTGCGAAGCATGAGAACTGATTTGGCTAGGTGAGAGGCTCTGGAGTGGGGTCTAAGGGGTAACGTTTCTCCTTATGGAGAGTGACATACCAGCTGGCTTGTCAAGGTAAGGAGGCTTATTCGCCGTGCAATGCTCCTCTGGGAATTTAAATATGCAAATTGCCTCTGCTGAAAAAAGAGGACTTAACTCTATAGCGCCACCTGTTGGAAGTAGCGATCCTACAAGTCACAATCAACCCTTTAACGAGTCGTGCAATATGACTTAGGATAAAAGCCAAATCAGTATCTCAATTCGCAGACACGGTGTTTCGGGCTGTTGGCCCTCGTTGGCCCTTAGACCCCACTCCAGAGCCTCTCACCTAGCCAAATCATTCTCATGCTTTGCACTGACGAGGGCCAACAGCCCGAAACACCGTGTCTGCGAATTGAGATACTGATTTGGCTTTTATCTTAAGTCATATTGCACGACTCTTTAAAGGGTTGATTGTGACTTGTAGGATCGCTACTTCCAATAGGTGGCGCTATAGAGTTAAGTCCTCTTTTTTTCAGCAGAGGCAATTTGCATATTTAAATTCCCAGAGGAGCATTGCACGGCGAATAAGCCTCCTTACCTTGACAAGCCAGCTGGTATGTCACTCTCCATAAGGAGAAACGTTACCCCTTAAATTTTCAGTAACACCCCCAATACTAGAGAACCAATATTATTGGTATTCCCAAATATATTTACCATATATAGCTAAACAGAATAATTATAGGTTTCCTATATAAATAATTCCAAAATATTTGTATCTCCCACTGCTACGGCTTCTATGGGCAAAACTCATTCAGGACCTCATTGTGCAACTAGTTGTGTTGCTCATGGTTAACTCTTTTAGGTCTTACCTGAAATAAAGCAGGTGGCACTTGTTTCTTCGCAAGATGAGCTTGTACGTGGTCTACAGCTTGTTTGGAGAATGGCTACAAACAAATAATAAAATGGCCATTATCCTATTGATCTCTTTACACAGCCCCAAAATTAAATGTATGTACAGAAGTCCGCACCGGGAACAGTATGCCATCATTAACTATGCAAAAATTGTTACAAAAGATCAACTAACACCCTAGGTCATCATCGTACTCCTAGGCACATTGGCTCGACTTCAATTTCAATGACCAATTATAGAAAGTCTAATTTTACTCTTCCACTAATGCAAATATGACTCATTACACAAAATAATGGATTTTTCCCACACACAAACATATAAAGGAAAAATAATTATTCTGTGTAGCTAAAGATAAATTATTTACTTAAAAAAATTGGTTACGTGTTTAATACTTATTTCATCCAATGTATGTATATGTATATGTGTGCATATATATGTACGTACGTACGTACGTACGTAAGTACGTATGTATGTACAGTGCCTTGCAAAAGTATTTGGCTCCCTGGAACTTTTCAACCTTTTCCACATCATATGCTTCAAACAAAGATACCAAATGTAAATTTTTGGTGAAGAATCAACAACAAGTGCAACACAATTGTGAAGTTGAAATAAATTTATTGTTTATTTTAAATTTTTGTGGAAATTCAAAAACTGAAAAGTGAGGCGTGCAATATTATTCGGCTCTTTTACTTTCAGTGCAGCAAACTCACTCCAGAAGTTTATTGTGGATCTCTGAATGATCCAATGTTGTCCTAAATGCCTAATGATGATAAATATAATCCACCTGTGTGTAATCAAGTCTCCGTATAAATGCACCTGCTCTGTGATAGTCTCAGGGTTCTGTTTGAAGCACAGTGAGCATCATGAAGACCAAGGAACACAACAGGCAGGTCCGTGATACTGTTGTAGAGAAGTTTAAAGCCGGATTTGGATACAAAATGATTTTCCAAAACTTTAAACATCCCAAGGAGCACTGTGCAAGCGATCATATTGAAATGGAAGGAGTATCATACCACTGCAAATCTACCAAGACCCGGCCGTCCATCTAAACCTTCATCTCAAACAAGGAGAAGACTGATCAGAGATGCAGCCAAGAGGCCCATGATCACTCTGGATGAACTGCAGAGATCTACAGCTGAGGTGAGACACTCTGTCCATAGGACAACAATCAGTCGTACACTGCACAAATATGGCCTTTTTGGAAGAGTGGCAAGAAGAAAGCCATTTCTCAAAGATATCCATAAAAAGTGTTGTTTAAAGTTTGCAACAAGCCACCAAACATGTGGAAGAAGGTGCTCTGGTCAGATGAAACCAAAATCGAACTTTTGTCAACAATGCTAAACGATATGTTTGGCGTAAAGGCAACACAGCTCATCACCCTGAACACACCATCCCCACTGTCAAACATGGTGGTGGCAGCATCATAGTTCGGGCCTGATTTTCTTCAGCAGGGACAGGGAAGATGGTTAAAATTGATGGGAAGATGGATGGAGCCAAATACAGGACCATTCTTGAAGAAAACCTGTTGGAGTCTGCAAAAGACCGGAGACTGGGATGGAGATTTGTCTTCCAACAAGACAATGATCCCAAACATAAAGCAAAATCTACAATGGAATGGTTCACAAATAAAAAGTATCCAGGTGATAGAATGGCCAAGTCAAAGCCGAGACTTCAATCCAATCGAGAATCTGTGGAAAGAGCTGAAAACTGCTGTTTACAAACGATCTCCATCAAACCTCACTGAGCTCGAGCTGATTGCCAAGGAAGAATGGGCAAGAATTTCAGTCTCTCGATGCACAAAACTGATAGAGACATACCCCAAGCGACTTGCAGCTGAAATCGCAGCAAAAGCTGGCGCAACAAAGTATTAAGTTAAAGGGGCCGAATAATATTGCAAGCCTCACTTTTCAGTTTTTGAATTTCCACAAAAATGTAAAATAACCAATATATTTCGTTCAACTTCACAATTGTGTTCCACTTGTTGTTGATTCTTCACCAAAAATTTACATTTGGTATCTTTATGTTTGAAGCATCATATGTAGGAAAAGGTTGAAAAGTTCCAGGGGGCCGAATACTTTTGCAAGGCACTGTGTGTGTGTATATATTAATAAGTCCTATACATTACGGGGGGGGGGGGGGGTTTGGGTGACAGATTCCCTTTAAACTCTTTGGATGCCATAATAAACAGCATGTTTGTACGATAAAAGACACTGCATATCACCCCAAAAACACCATACCAACAGTGAAATTTGGAGTTGGAAACATCATGGCAAACTCCCTAGAATTGAAGTAAGGATGAATGGACAAATTTACTGAGACATTCTTGATAAAAACCTGATGCCATCTACCAGGATGATGAAGATGAAACGAGGGTGAACATTTCAGCAAGACAATGGTCTCAAACACAGCCAAGAAAACGGTCAATTGGTTTCAGAGAAAGAAAATAAAGCTGCTGGAACGATTTTGCCAATCCCCTGACCTGAATCCAATAGAAAATGTATGGGATTTCACCAGCCATATATTTACACACACACATACTATATTTATATATCATATATAATATAGATAATAAATATATATATTATATGTTTATGGGTCTACATTGCAGCTTCTATTTGCAGCATCTAAACAACTAAACACTAATCTCCTATATATGAAATGTGCATTTTTAGGTTTACTGGATAAAACAAGACAATGGCTTAGCATTGTCACCACATGCATATTGGTAGGTGCTCGCTGATATCTGTGATTGAATCCCAAGGGCACACAGTAAAATGTAGAGCTGATCCTATCTGACCACTTATTATATGAAGCAATTTGTTAGTGACAACTCGATTTTGTAACCAATTCCCTAGAGCATACATTCTCCGCGTATAGCACATGAAGGACAAAGCAAGAATTGGAATGAGAATCCTTTGTACAAAAAAAAAACATGTACATCTACAACAGCCTTAGTATCTGGAAATGTTGCACATGAAGAACATTGTCCTCTTCGCAATGCACTGTAGAACATAGGAAAAATAATTATATAATTTCACATTTTTGAAGAACTGTTACCGTGAAGAGGACTTCTGCTATATATTATCATCTTAGAAAACTCTATTATACAAGCAGAATATATGGTCAAAATTAAGAAGTTACCATGATGTGAGGTCCAGTCACATCATTCTTGGTGTATATGAACATACAACATGTTTCTTCTGGCATGTGGCTAATCACCTAACATATATATGAATCGGATTTAAAAAAAAAAAAAAAAAAAAAAAAAACCTCAAACCCTTAATTATACCACTTTCCAATTCATACTAATAAATCTTGGCCACATAACACACATTTGTCATGTCCTTTGTACCTGACATTGTCAACCAGACGGCACTAAAATGAATGGGAGTTACAACACTCCAAATACAAGTCATCAAAATGTTATGATAAATGCACGTCAGTAGACATTATACCTGACATAAGGTCTTCAAATGCATATATTTGATTACTGTACTACAGAACTGATAAATATGAAAAACAAGGCTTTGAAATCAAATAATGTTCACAAAGGATAACCGAAAGGATAATGTATAACAAACTAACAGGTTAAGGCCAAGTTTGAAGGTCATTTTATTACCTATCCGCATGATAATTGTGATTCTTACATAACTATTTACTAGGGTAATAAAAAAAAAAAAAAAGACAAACGCACATCCTGCTGCATGACATACACATCATGAGAGGCTGCTACATATACTGATTATTAAGGCGTTTTAACTAGAGTCCAATGGTCATGTCGGTAGTCCATGGCAGTCAGACCAGAGCCCTGTGAACCTCCTCAAACCTATCAGCGTCCCCAGCGTCTTTTTCTTGTTAGTTGTACTCACCGGACCTACTAATTAAAAGAGGTGCTGGGGATGGCGGTGGGAAGGAGGAGGTTTGCAGAGCTGTGGTCCGGTGGCAATAGACTACAGTCATAACCATTGGACCTTGGTCCTGTGAATCTTTTTTGCTCAACTCTTGAGCTGTGCGATAGGCTCACTCCATAAAATGGCTTATGTAAACATAAAATATTCTCATAATCTACATATCCTCGACAATTATGGATACAAGCTTTGAACATTTTTTTGTCAAAACCAGAAGAAAGCCTGTCAATTCTTAATATTATAATCACCATATCAGTGGTTAACCCAGCAAATTCAGTGTTTGGTAGTCGTAAATCATTCTCGTGTCAGAATAGTGAATCGAAAGGCCTCTGAAAATGGGCAAAAACCTCTAACTCACTACTTTACGCCTGAAATGCCTGAAGACCAAGAGCAAGCTCTAAGCTAATTCTGCCTGAAAGATGGGAAGATAAAAAAGAATACTTACGTGTGAACAAGATAGTAGTTCTTTCATTATATATGTGTCATAAATCTGTCGACTTCTACAAAGGCGGTCCTCCTCCGAATCCAGCTTCTCATACTCTTTTATCTGAAACCAAGAGAGGTGATCAATGCCTCATGTCAACTACAACTTCTTGACATTTTGTAACATTCATTAATTCAGGGCTACATAGTATGTCTGAGTAAGAAGTAATAGAAGATGGTCTAATTATGAATTACTCTTGGCTAGCAAACAAATGCGCTGCTCCGCTGGATGAAGAAACATTAAAAAGTAATTAAAAGGATTTATGGAAGACCAATGGAGTAAATGCCAAAGTGTGTCTTGTCTTTTTATAATCCTTCCCATGTTAGACAAACTCAACAAAAGTACAATGGTAATTAATATACAACAATAATGCAGACTAAATATCCCCAAAAATTACACCAGTATAAAACATTCAACATCACTTTTCAAAGAAAGACATAGCTACATTGGGATAAGGAGGAGGGTGTTTGAGGTTATGAATGAAAGACCCTGCCAGACCCATCATTTGATGGCCACCAACAGTGCCCAACTGACTCTTGACTTTAAAAGGGATATGTTGGCTTCTAACAAAGTGATATCTGCAATGTCACCTTAGACATATGCCTAACCTGTCATATTATTTGTATATTTTTACCAAGAGAAAAGCGCCCATCACCAAAATGCGTTGAAACAATAAACAACCATTTTGAAACACAAAAGGCTTCTTATTTACCACAGAGGAGCCCAACATGATATTGTCCTCATCGACTAACTCATCACATTAGTAGTCTGATCCTATGTGTAATCCGTGACTTCCTTTTAACCCTGTGCAGCATTTTCTTATAGTTTGCTGGATCAGACTTAAAAAACTGCTCAATTATAATATCTTTTGCTGGAGGGATTTAAAGCAAACTGCCATACAGTCACACGTTGTGCGGGCTCAGGAACGGAGCACGTATTTGAAGGAGAGGGTGTAAGAGGCTACATGAGCACAAAAATTAAACTAATGAAAACAACATTTTTTCCCACAAATATCAAGCCCTCACAAAGACGCGGACGATAAAAAAAGTTACAACGACTCTTCTAAATATTTTTGTAAAATATAAATAAAATATAAATAAACTATCTTTATATTTGGTATTATCATGTCCATAATTATCCAAACTATACAATTAGCATTTTATACCATCCAGAGGTCAACAGAAAATAGAAATCAGCAAAGCCAAAATTGCTGTTAAGTCACACTGATTTTTATTCCATTTCTTGAGAGGCAATCAAAAAAGTCACATGTACCTCAAAATAGTACCAATCAAAACTATATCTTCTCCTGCATAAAAGAAGCCCTGAAAATAAGGGTTTATATTGTGCAACAGTAATAAAACAATGTACAAATGGCTGTTTAGTTTTTCGAGGCAAGGTGAAAAAAAAAAAAAGTCACGTAAATCCAAAAATATTTGTCATACAAAAAATAAACCCTCACACAGCTTCGTCAACGAAAAAATAAAAATTTACAGCTTATAAGATACTAGATGGCAGCCCGATTCTAAAGAATCGGGAGTCTAGAATCCATGTATACTTTATTTATTCAAATGTAAGAATAATACAATTAATAAATAATAGTAAGAAAGAACAAAAAATGGCTGCACTCACCAGCTCTTGACAATTCTTGACAGTACGGCACATTTCTGATTGGTCGCTCGCGGCAGGCGGCAACCAATCAGAAAAGTGCCGCGCACCACGAAGGCATATATCTTTGTCCACCCTGAGCGGGTGTAGGACGCTGGTGACGTCACTTATCTCCGGACAAAGCCACGGAAGTTGGCACAAATTGCCGGAAGTAGTATTCTAGGCAATTATATATTAGATTTTAATGTTATCAGTGTTTACCTTTGAACGTTTATATTGTATTGTCCTGTCACCAGCCATGTGTACGATTATCGGCCGAAAGCCTCTCTGGAACCAATAATCACCCCATGTAAAGGTATCTTTATAAGTTAAAGATTCAGAATACTATGACTTTTATCATATCCTGAACAGTCAAGTTTTTTTATGAACCGTTAAGGTTTTCTGGTTGAAGTAAAAAAAACTCTGAGTGTTTACAGTTTGAAACCATAAAATGTTGAAAAATTATGTCATTCTTGAGTATATCACTCAATGGTGCTCATAAACGTGTCAAATTTGATCTATAATATACTTTAATATACGTTACTTTAATCTTTAATATACTTAAGAACAGGGCCCCAGACATCACACAGGGGGTCTGAAACACCGCTCAGTGGTCCAAAATATCGCTGTGCTCTGCCTGGGGCCCCATATGCTGCCTGGGGCCCCTGTGCTCTGCCTGGGGCCCCTGTGCTCTGCCTGGGGCCCCATGTTCTGCCTGGGGCCCCTGTGCTCTGCCTGGGGCCACTGTGCTCTGCCTGGGGCCCCATATGCTGCCTGGGGCCCCTGTGCTCTGCCTGGAGCCCCATATGCTGCCTGGGGCCCCTGTGCTCTGCCTGGGGCCCCATAGGCTGCCTGGGGCCCCTGTGCTCTACCTGGGACCACTGTGCTCTGCCTGGGGCCCCATATGCTGCCTGGGGCCCCTGTGCTCTGCCTGGGGCCCCTGTGCTCTGCCTGGGGCCCCATGTTCTGACTGGGGCCCCTGTGCTCTGCCTGGGACCACTGTGCTCTGCCTGGGGCCCCATATGCTGCCTGGGGCCCCTGTGCTCTGCCTGGGGCCCCATATGCTGCCTGGGGCCCCTGTGCTCTGCCTGGGGCCCCATATGCTGCCTGGGGCCCCTGTGCTCTGCCTGGGGCCCCAGTGCTCTGCCTGGGGCCACTGTGCTCTGCCTGGGGCCCCATGTTCTGCCTGGGGCCACTGTGCTCTGCCTGGGGCCCCATAAGCTGCCTGGGGCCCCTGTGCTCTGCCTGGGACCACTGTGCTCTGCCTGGGGCCCCAGTGCTCTGCCTGGGGCCACTGTGCTCTGCCTGGGGCCCCATATGCTGCCTGGGGCCCCTGTGCTCTGCCTGGGGCCCCATATGCTGCCTGGGGCCCCTGTGCTCTGCCTGGGGCCCCTGTGCTCTGCCTGGGGCCACTGTGCTCTGCCTGGGGCCCCATATGCTGCCTGGGGCCCCTGTGCTCTGCCTGGGGCCCCTGTGCTCTGCCTGGGGCCCCATATGCTGCCTGGGGCCCCTATGCTCTGCCTGGGGCCCCATGTTCTGCCTGGGGCCCCTGTGCTCTGCCTGGGGCCACTGTGCTCTGCCTGGGGCCACTGTGCTCTGCCTGGGGCCCCATATGCTGCCTGGGGCCCCATATGCTGCCTGGGGCCCCTGTGCTCTGCCTGGGGCCACTGTGCTCTGCCTGGGGCCCCATAGGCTGCCTGGGGCCCCTGTGCTCTGCCTGGGACCACTGTGCTCTGCCTGGGGCCCCATATGCTGCCTGGGGCCCCTGTGCTCTGCCTGGGGCCACTGTGCTCTGCCTGGGGCCCCATATGCTGCCTGGGGCCCCTGTGCTCTGCCTGGGGCCCCATGTTCTGCCTGGGGCCCCTGTGCTCTGCCTGGGGCCCCATGTTCTGCCTGGGGCCCCTGTGCTCTGCCTGGGGCCACTGTGCTCTGCCTGGGTGTAGGACACTGGTGACGTCACTTATCTCCGGACATTAGCTCCGGACATTAGCTCCGGTCATTAGCTCCGGACATTAGCTCCGGACAAAGCCACGGAAGTTGGCACAAATTGCAGGAAGTAGTATTCTAGGCAATTATATATTAGATAAACACTTTTTTTTAAAGCTGGATTTTATTGTAAATAAAATATAAATAAAGAATACGCATTTGGTATCACCCACACTATAAAGTGTTGCTGGTTGTTTTTTTTTTCTTTTACATTTTGTCTCACAAAAAATGGGGAACAAAAGAAAACGAAAAATACTCCAAAATGATGCCACCAATAAAATGTACTCCAAAATTGTTCCAATGAAAATTACAAGTCGTCCTGCAAAAAATTAACCATCATGCAAGCATGTAAGCAGAAGAATAAATAGGTATATCTCCCAAGATAGAGGACTTTTACAAAGCATTTATACTGTGAAAACATAGGAAAAATACATTTGGTATTGTGTTAATCATACAGTCACACAATAGTATATGACCACCTATAGGGCACTGTCGTGCTCAGGAAAAGTTACATAATAAATTGTGCAGCGCATTTTTCTTATTAACACTTGCAAATATGTCATTTTTAATTTTTACAGCACAATGGTAAAATGATCTTTTAGAATTTAGATGCATGTAGAGTAAAAATCTTCACTACATCCATGGATTTATTTTTTAAGATTGTAGTTTCCAAAAGGGGGGGCAGTTTTGGGGCCTTCGCACAGCACTGGTACCTAAGAGGTTATACAAATGCAATATGTCGCTTGAAAACCAATCCAGCAACATTTGCACTCCAGAAACAAAAATGGTTCTCCAGCCCTTCTGATCCCTGCTGTGTGACAAGCCCGACCACATTTAGGACATAGACACACTTTGGAGAAATTGTGTAGTAAATTGCAGGGTACTTTTTCTCATATCACCCCTTGGGTACAGTTTTCCAAAATGTGGTCACTTTTTGCGCCACCTTATGTGGCTTTGCAAATGCGACATATCTCCTGCAAACTTTTACAGTAAAATGTGCATTTCAAAAGCAAAGTGGTGCTCCTTCCCTATTGAGTCTTATTGTGTGCCCAAACAGTGTGCACATCACCATACAGTCGTGCGCATTGGTGTTGGCACCCAAGAAGTTTAAGTACATAATGTGGAATATCTCCTGAAAAAAAATGAAGAGAAACAGTTTTTTGTATAGAGCACTTGTATTAAATACAAAAGACAAAATGATAAACTATAAATTAAAACAAAAAACAATGGGCGTGAAAAATAGAAAACCTAAAGCTTGCTGTGACACTGGTATTGGTACCCTTTACATTAAATTTGTATGGAAACACATTTTGATTCGCCTGTGGTAAATCACAAAAGGAGAATCATTTGTGATTGGAAGTGCACGTGACATGCATTAGCCAATGAATGATGAATTCTGTGTTTTAAAAAGTCACATGATAGGCCCTGTTCCTTTGTCACAATGGTGAAGACAAAGGAGCTCTCTGAGGATATCAGAACCGCCATTAGCAAACACAAGACTTCCAAAGGGTATAAGGCCATGTCCAAAGACCTTGGTGTCCCAGTTTCAACAGTGCGTAATGTTATTAAGAATTTTGAAAAGCATGGAACCATCAAGAACCTCCATGGATGTGGGGGAAAGAGGAAAATTGACAAGAGATATCTTCAAAGGTTGCTGCGAATAGTGGAAAAAATACCACGTCAAACATCCAAAGACCTGAAAGCCAACCTGGAACAGTCTGAGGTCATGATTTCAACAAGTACAATAAGCCGCACACTAAACCAAGCAGAGCTTTATGGATGAAGGCCAAGAAAGAAACCATTGCTGAAGAAAAGACATAAAAAGGACAAACTGATCTTTGCCTAAGAGTACCTTGACAAACCACAATCCTTCTGGGAAAATGTTCTGTGGACAGATGAAACAAAAATACAGCTTTTTGGCAATGCAAAGAAACAGTTTGTTTACAGACGGCACAATGAAGCTTGAAAAAGGAAAGAACACCATACTAACTGTTAAGCATGGTGGAGGATACATAATGCTGTGGGGAGATTTGCTGCATCTGGTACTGGAAGCCTTGAAAGTATCAAAGGAATCATGAAATCAGAGAATTATCAAGAAATTTGAGAGCGAAATGTCCTGTTCCCAGTGCAAAAAAACTTGGTTTGAGTCGAAGATCATGGGTCCTCCAGCAAGGCAAAGACACAAAGCACACATGCACAATAATATGGCTCTCCTTCCCTTTTGAGCTTTGCACTGTGCCTTAAAAGTAGTTTTCGCCCACAGATGGGGTGCTGGCACACTCATGAGAAATTCAAAGACAAATTTTGGGGTCCATATTCTCCTGTTACCCTTAAGAAAATAAAAAATGTGGTGCTAAAAAATAATTTTTGTGGAAAAAATTTGATTTTTAATTTTCACGGCTCTATGTTATAAACTTATGAGAAGCATCTGGGGGTACAAGGCGCTCACCAAACTTCTAGATGAGTCCCTTGAGAGGTCTAGTTGTCAAAATTGGGTCACTTTTGGGGGGTTTCCACTGTTTAGGCACATCAGGGGCTCTCCAAACGCGACTTGGCGTCTGCTCTCGATTCCAGCGAATATTCCGTTCAAAACCTCAAATGGTGCTACTTCCCTTCCAAGCCCTGCCATGCGTTTAAAAAGTGGTCTTCCTCCACACAAGGTGTATCAGCGTACTCAGGAGAAATTGCACAACAAATATTGTGGTTCAGTTTCTCCTAATACCCATGAGAAAATTTAAAAAATTGTGTCCGAAGTAAAAATTTTGTGAAAAAAAAATTAAATGTTCATTTTTTCCTTCCACATTGCTTTAGCTCTTGTGAAGCAACTGAAGGGTTAATAAACTTCTTGAATGTGGTTTTGAGCACCTTGAGGGGTGCAGTTTTTAGAATGTTGTCAATTTTGGGTATTTTCTGTCATATAGGATCCCAAAGTCTCTTCAAATGTGAGGTGGTCCCTAATTAAAAAAAATGGTTTTGTAAATTTTGTTCTAAAAATGAGAAATCGCTGGTTAACTTTTAACTCTTCTAACTTCCTAACAAAAAACATGATGTTTCCAAAATTGTGCCATGTAAAGTAGACATGTGGGAAATGTTATTTATTAACTATTTTATGTGACATAACGCTCTGATTTAGGGGCATAACAATTAAAAGTTTGAAAACTGTGAAATTTTCAAACCTTTGGACAAATTTTAAATTTCTTTTCCCAAATAAACAAGTAATTTTGAAGAAATTTTACCACTATCAAAGTACAATAAGTTATGAAAAAACAATGTCAGAATCAGTGGGATCCATTGACGCGTTCCAGAGTTATAACCACATAAAGTGACAGTGGTCAGATTTGAAAATAAAGGCCTGGCCATTAACCTACAAAGTGGCTTGGTCCTTAATGGTGTTGCAGCCTCTGAGTCCTTTCAGAGAAGGTGTGTCTATACAGATCATGTGACACTTAGATTGCCCACACATGACTTCCTTTCACTAAGCATGTGACTTATGAAGGCAATTACTTGCACCAGAATTTTTTAAGGGCTTCATAGTAAAAGGGGGTATACACAGGCCAATTTTTAGCTATTTGATCCCATAAATGTAATTTATGACTATATTTTTCTTACTTCACCAACATAGACTATTTAGTGCTGTGCTGATGTATCACACACAAATCAGATTATGAAAATACAAACATGTTGTAATGTAACAAAATAAGTAAAAATATTCATATGAAATGGAGGCATAGGTAGGCACACTAGTTCTTCATGCACCTCTATGGGTGCATTATTTTGTGGACTCAGTTATTAAAAAGCAGTCACACATGGTGCAACTCTACTACAACAGTGAGATTTGTGTATATTTGTGCTAAAGAGAACCTGTCACCAGGTTTGGCAGATGTGAGATATGGTCACCACCTTTCAGGCCTGATCTACAGCATTCTAGCCCTCAACCTAACCTGCAAGACAAGAAAAAGACATTTTACTATGATCACCTGTGGGACGGTCCGGTTCACGAGGCGTCGCTGGTTTTGGCCTGGCACCTCCTTTTTTGCTTCCTGTGGATGGCACATCCCTACGTCATCCACACAGCCTCCCCATCATCGTGCTCCTGCGCAGGCGTACTTCTATCTTCCCTGACTAGAGCAGAGTAAAATACTGTAGCCCGCACGTACCTGGGCTCTTTGACCTTTCCTGGCACTTGCACACCGCAGTACTTTGCTCTGCCCATGTGTTATGACTGATATATAATTTCTCTACGCAGGATTCTAAAATTTTAGCACCACGAGAAAAGTTAAAAAAGCCTTTACTCCCCTCTATCATATAATACATGATTCAGCTCTAAACACACAGCAGAGGCACACAATAGGGCCCCTTGAATTTCTTGGGTCTCAGTATAATGCACAGTAAGGAGTCATACATGGTATGTACTTTCCGTAACGCAGTCTGTAATGGAGCAAGCTACAATTTCTCATTGCATTTGTACACAATCCAAAAAAAATGAAAAAAGGCCCCATACATTGCAAAGAGGACAACATTGTGATTACTTACATTTATTGGTCGCCATGTCAATGTCTTCCAGATTTGTTTAAAAAATTTTTTTTTAAGTGCATACATTAGGGGCACTGTATATAGAAGTATCTCTTCTGCTTCAAACCATACAGTTTCCATGTGAAAAAATACCGTAATAATAATAAGACTGCATGTTTTATGGATGCACTTGTATAAAACATAGTGGATGACAGAGCTTTTCAGCAAAAAGACAACATGAAAAAAGTATACTGAAAAACACTGACCCTACAGGGAACAAATGGGCACACTTTGACCTCCTATTGGGTTAATGTTGGGCTATGGATAGGATTAACAGAAAACTGGGAGCTTTCCCATGCTAAACCTAATGCAGTCAGAACACACCCCAAGATCACTTTCATACGTGGAAGATTCAAAGCCTGAGCAAAGGCCGCAATATCAGAACCACTTAATAATAGTCTGTTGAATTCGGGTCAGGAAAATCCCGGAACAGCCTAGACATCACCATCCATACGCCAATCGTGAATGTAAGATGTGCAAAACAGCCCAAAGTTAGATAATGGCTAAATGATATTTACTTGGGACTTGGGGCTCTTCAAAGTCATATCAAAAGACTAATATCTGATAAAGAAATGCTCTTCTGACTGAGCTCGCCTTACAACTTACACAGGAATACATTAATACAAAAATATGCAGAGTCATGCTACAATCCAACAGATTTAGAAGTTCATTATGTAGGAAAAATGCCCAAGACCGTTGAGTAATTGCTACTAAGTGACAAGCCGAGAATCGCAGTGAATATCATTGGTGACATATTGGATTGTGAGTTGTTTTGATGTTTACTGCCATAACAATCTAGACACTAATGAACTCCTGGTCCGTTCCCACTCTTACTTGTGAGCAGCTTCAGTTTAATAAAGCACAGGAGACATTACGCTGGATTAATTCAATTTCCCAAGGCTGAGAAGAATGCACGCTGGCACACAAACTGGACCAGATGTAGAGGTCACGATGAGCTAGAACAATATAGCAACATGTTGATATTCTAGTAGAAGGTCAATAGAAGCAATTGGTGGACTTGTCATAGCATAAGGAAATAACTGCAAATAAATATTTACATTGAATTAAAGGGTTATTATCAACTTGTCTTGATCAGCACACAGCTTTTCTGCCTCTTTCATTTCATGGTTCATTTCATGGTTTTTAGGGGGCGGGTACTCTTCCTTGATTGACAAATGTGGTGACTAGCAGAACTGTGGTGTTATTAAAACTATAAAGCTCAGCACAAGTTCTGATGCACATTCAGATACCAGCAGTTTGTTCAACAGTCTACATTGCCATCACTATATTTACACAGGGTTAACAGGAGATATGAACAAGCACACAGTTCCAGAAAATGAGAGCCGTGATTAGGAAACCTGCTCTGAAAGCTCATGATGGGGGGGGGGGGGGCTGGTGATTTTGCAAAATTTGTAACAGCAGCTTGTCAGGAGCTGAGGTTGAGCAGCTTACTGAAGTATAGAAGTCAATGGGATGGAGAAAGCAGGATGGGATGCAAGGAGTTAACTCCTCTCCTGGAACTTAGCTACTGTGCACACTTGGCCAGGGCAGACACTAGTGCTCACACTCCATAGAAGTTACTGAGCAGATAGAAAAGGCAAGTAAGTTGCATACTTGCTTATTTTCATGCTGTCTAACAAACAATTTAATAATATGAGAATGCCCCTTGAGGATGAGGCAAAGCTAAATGTGCTCAATTTTTACATTTATAAACTTAGAAAGTGTTAATGTTATGCTGTGCACTGAAATACAGTACAAGGTCTGGCAAGCTGACGTAAAATCCTATAACTATGTAACAGACAGAAAGAAAGCTATTCCTTTGAGTTTTTCGGCATGGTGTCTTTATAACTATCCCTGGTGTAACTTTCACTATTTAAGCTATAAATACTAGAAGCCAAAATGTCAAACTCTTTTTGATCTAGCACCATGGCCATACATTGCAGAAAAAAAAAAATTCTTGTTACTTTGTGCACTGCATTAAATAAAAGGAACGGAAAAGAAACCCCAAATAAAGGTTTTAAATATTAGTGAATCCTGCTAAAAGTGATGGGATCCACTGCCTTTGCGGGAGTGAAATTTGTGGGGTAGCGAATGCTGCCGCCCTTCATGATTTTGAGGAGAGGGAGTCGCCACCCCCCGTCCTGCCTCAGCTCTGCCCACTTTGTCAGAGCGGATATAAAAATGGTGCGAAAACGCCATCGTTTTTGCTCAACCTCACGTTACACGGACAATTGCGACAATCTGCTGAAAAAGCTTTGATGAATCGCCCCCTATGTATACAGGAGTGAGGGGCTTCCAAATGGAAGGACCTGAAGAATGGTCAGTACACTTCTATTAACCACTTCATGGCTTTTAAAGCCTGCAGCAATTAAAAGAAACTCAAAAAGATAGAACATGCACAAGTCGTTTTGACATTACAGTGCATGAGTTCATTATTTTTAGCATTTTTTAAGAGCTAGTTCAGAAGGATTTTGGAGCAGACGCACCTCAAAAAACGCAGTGTGCACATTCCCCAAGGTATTGCAGTAGTCCTAGTGGTGTAAAATATTTCATATATTTATCTATGAACATGGATATACAAATACAAGGGCAACCCTTGGCAATTTTTATGTTCTTTTGTGACAAGTTAAGACACACTTACCTTGTAAAATATATAAATATGCAACATTTCTACAAAATTAAAATACATTATTAAATTTTGCTGGTTGAATCTGTTAAACATGCTAATTAAAATTCCTTTTAATGGGGTGTGCTACCTATATTATTAATATTTTTAATCAAACATAATGGGAAGCAACAGTGAAGTCTGATTAAATAGAAGCATTATTTTCCCCTGTGGTTGCGTACTGCAAAAACAGATGCAATAAAAGTGGCCTAGATTACAGTATACTGCACCAAAGGGTACTTTCTTCTTGCAATCTAATACGAAGCGCAAGGAAAGCCCAAGATTCCATCAAGTTGCTTGGTAACCATGGGATTCCCCGGGCACATGTTGGTATACAAATACATTAGTGTGCAAGTGTAGTGTAACTGGTAAAACAATCAGATTTAAGACCTTATTTTCTAAACTACGCATAAAAAATGCAAACCTTCGTTGACATTTAGTGTATTGTAGGTTACAGCTAAATAAGTCAATGTGAGAAAACAAGACAATCTTTAAAAAAAAAAATAAAAAAAAAGGAAAAAATTGAGTAAACACAAGCCTTCTCATTCTTTATTACTGGTGTTACTGGCCAGAATGTAGAAATGTCTGGGCTACCACACATCTTGACCATGCCAAAAATGTAAAATGTGTCTCCCATTCTCTGTCTATTTTTAACTGCTAAACCAGAGATTTGTACAAACAGGGCCTCTGGAGTACGCCACCAAAAACTGTGAATGTCTCACCAATAAGATTAGCCTCACAAACAACAGGGAGCATCTTGCCAGTATGGACAGCCTCACTAACTAGAAGCATCTCACCAGTAAGGACAGCCTCACCAACTGGGAGCATCTCACCAATAAGGACAGCCTCACCAACTGGGAGCATCTCACCAATAAGGACAGCCTCACCAACTGGGAGCATCTCACCAATAAGGACAGCCTCACCAACTGGGATCATCTCACTAATAAGGACAGCCTCACCAACTGGGATCATCTCACCTGTAAGGACAGCCTCACCAACTGGGATCATCTCACCAATAAGGACAGCCTCACCAACTGGGATCATCTCACCAGTAAGGACAGCCTCACCAACAACTAAGAGCTTCTTACCAGTTTTGCTTTACTCAACAACTCCAAAAGGAATCACCAGTAAGGTTTGCTTCACAGTATGGATTCAGCTTTTAGTGTATTAGGTCAGAAAACTTATTACAACATTTTAAAAAATAATTATTTAGATCCTTGAAATAGATCATTAAAAATACCTTAGAGAAGACTGTACCTACAAGTATTTTTATTTATTTATTATGCATTGCTTATATAGCACCATCACATTTTGCAGGGCTTTACAGACATCCATCATAATGATCACTGTCCCTACTGGGGCTCACAATCTAAATCCCCTATCAATATGTATTTGTAGTGTGGAAGGAAATCGGATAGCCCAGATAAATCTCACGCAAACACATGGAGAACATACAAACTCTTTGCAGATGTTGTCCTTAGTCAGATTTGAACTCGGGACCCCAGTGCTGCAAAGCAACAGTGTTAGTCACCGAGCCACGGTGCTGCCCAAAAGTACAGTTGAAGCAGGCTTGCTTGGGCCAGTAGCCCTTATATAGTTAGTGATTAACCCCTTAACGACCGCCGATACGCCTTTTAACGGCGGCCGCTAAGGGTACTTAAACCACAGCGCCGTTAATTAACGGCGCTGTGGAAAAAGTGAATAGCGCCCCCCAGAGTCGGATTTTCTCTGGGGTCTCGGTTGCCGAGGGTAGCCGAGACCCCAGAGAACATGATTCGGGGGGTTTTTACCGACCCCCGAGTTGCGATCGCCGGTAATTAACCGTTTACCGGCGGTCGCAACAAAAAAAAAAAAAACGCGATTTGCCGTTTAATTTCTCTGTCCTCCGATGTGATCGCACATCGGAGGACAGAGAAATGTGGTCCCCGATGGCCCCCAATAGCCCCCCAATACTTACCTACCTCCCCCGGTGCTCCTCGTGTCTCCCCATGGGCGCCGCCATCTTTTTTCCGGGAAAAAATGGCGGGCGCACGCGCAGTACGCCCGCCGCCCGGCACCCGGATGTTCTTTGGGGTCTCGGCTGCCGGGGGTAGCCGAGACCCCAAAGAACATGATCGGGGTCGGTTTGCACCGACCCCTGCTTTGCGATCGCCGGTAATTAACAGTTTACCGGCGACCGCAAAAAAAAAAAAAAAAAAAAAAGCGATCAGTTATTTCTCTGTCCTCTGATGTGATCGCACATCAGAGGACAGAGAAATAGGGGGATTCGGGGACCCTAACATACTCACCCGGGGTCCCTGGGTCCTCTTCTGTCTTCTCCTGCCGGCCGGCTTTTTCATCATGGCGGGCGCATGCGCAGTGCGCCCGCCATCTGCTGCCATCTGCCGGCCGGCAGGAGAAGACAAGTTGGGGCTAAAATTAGGGTTAGGGTTAGGGTTAGAGTTAGGGTTAGGGTTAGAGTTAGGGTTAGGGTTGGGGCTAAATTTAGGGTTAGGGTTAGGGCTAGGGTTAGGCTACTTTCACACTAGCGTTTTTTGGCTTCCGTCGCAATGCGTCGTTGGAGAAAAAACGCATCCTGCAAAAGTGCTTGCAGGATGCGTTTTTTCTCCATTGGCTTGCATTAGCGACGCATTGCGACGGATTGCCACATGTCGCATCCGTCGTGCGACGGATGCGTCGTGCTTCGGCGGACCGTCGACACAAAAAAAACTACATGTAACTTTTTTGTGCAACGTGTCCCACATATTTCAGTGCCACGTGCCACGTATTTAAGTGACACGTGCCACGTATCAAAGTGCCACGTGCCACATATTTCAGTGCCACGTATCAAAGTGCCACGTGCCACGTATCAAAGTGCCACGTGCCACGTATCAAAGTGCCACGTGCCACGTATCAAAGTGCCACGTGCCACGTATCAAAGTGCCACGTGCCACGTATCAAAGTGCCACGTGCCACATATTTCAGTGCCACGTGCCACGTATCAAAGTGCCACGTGCCACGTATCAAAGTGCCACGTGCCACATCTTTCAGTGCCACGTGCCACGTATTTAAGAGACACGTGCCACGTATCAAAGTGCCACGTGCCACATATTTCAGTGCCACGTGCCACGTATTTAAGTGACACGTGCCACGTATCAAAGTGCCACGTGCCACATATTTCAGTGCCACGTATCAAAGTGCCACGTGCCACGTATCAAAGTGCCACGTGCCACGTATCAAAGTGCCACGTGCCACATATTTCAGTGCCACGTGCCACGTATCAAAGTGCCACGTGCCACGTATCAAAGTGCCACGTATCACGTATTTCAGTGCCACGTATTTAAGTGACACGTATCAAGATTTTCCATGGAGAACAGACACCCAGAGATATGTCTGCTCTCCACGGCTGCAGCAACACACTGACAGGAGCCATAGTTCCTGTCGGTGTGTCACTGCGCATGCGCGAGCGAGTTTACCGGCGGTCATTGACCCCGGCACTCTCGCTTAACGGCAGTGCTGCGTGGGAAAGTTCAACGCAGCTGTACTGCTGTTAACCGAGACGCCGGAGTCATTGAACTCCGGAACAGTACGCGATACACTGCTAGGAGCTTCGCTCCTGGCAGTGTATCGCCGGAGAGCAGCCGATCGGCGTGGGACACTCGTTTTATGGATTCTGCGGACAGGGAGTATGGATTTGGTTTATTATTTTTGGATTTTTTCCTGGAGGATCGAGGGCTTCGCCTACAAGTGTGCTGTTGGTGAGTATATACTCTGTGTTATATGTTGTATGTACTGTGTGTCATGTATGTGTATTGTGTGTAGGTGTTTTGTGTAACTTTACAATTGTGCTAAGTCGCCGGACACAGGGACAACTCTCCCATCCTAATACCGGATGGGAGTAGTAGTCCCATACGGCGACTTAGCACAATGGTGGCACTAGCGTCGCATGGGGACACACACACGCACACACACGCACACACACGCACACACACACACACACACACAGAAGGACTCCATGCTGCTTCACTGGGGGGCGGGGGCTTCCCTCTTCCTGTCCGACGTCACGTCCGGTCCTGGGTGTCAACCCCTCCGTACAAAGACGCCGACACCCAGGACAAAGGCGCTGTGTGTGGAAGGTAATATGGGGCCCTAGGGGGATACGCAGACACGCCGCTGCGTAAAGAATTGACATGTCAATTCTTTTTACGCCGGCGTGTTTGCAGACAAAAGCGCCGCGTTTTTTTGCGGTGTGTCTGAACGGCAAAGTGAATTTCTCATTCACTTTGCCGGCAGACGAAAATGACATTGCGCATTTTTGAAAAGCGCCCGCAAAATAGCGCTCAAAAATGCGCTATGTCTGAAAGTAGCCTAAGGCTTCTTTCACACTTGCGTCGGTTGGGATTAGGGTTAGGGGTGTGTTGGATTTAGGGTTTTGATTAGGGTTATGGTTAGGGTTGAGATTAGGGCTGTTTTGGGGTTAGGGTTGTGATTATCGTTAGGGTTGTGATTAGGATTATGGATCGGGTTGAGATTAGGGTTAGGGCTGTGTTGGGGTTAGGGTTGGAGTTAGAATTGGGGGGTTTCCACTGTTTAGGTACATCAGGGGGTCTCCAAACACGACAGCCAATTTTGCGCTAAAAAAGTCAAATGGTACTCCCTCCCTTCTGAGCTCTGCCGTGCGCCCAAACAGTGGTTTACCCCCACATATGGGGGATCAGCGTACTCGGGATAAATTGGACAACAACTTTTGGGGTCCAATTTCTCCTGTTACCCTTGTGAAAATAAAAACTTGGGGGCTAAAAATCTTTTTTGTTGGAAAAAAATATATTTTTTTATTTTCACTACTCTGCATTATAAATTTCTGTGAAGCACTTGAGCTTTCAAAGTTCTCACCACATATCTAGATAAGTTCCTTAGGGGGTCTAGTTTCCAAAATTTGGTCACTTGTGGGGGTTTCTACTGTTTAGGTACATTAGGGGTCTGCAAACGCAACATAACGCCCGCAGACAATTCTATCAAAGTCTGCATTGCAAAATGGCGCTCCTTCCCTTCCGAGCTCTGCCGTGCGCCCAAACAGTGGTTTACCCCCACATATGGGGTACCAGCATACTCAGGACAAATTGGACAACAACTTTTGGGGTCCAATTTCTCTTGTTACCCTTGTGAAAATAAAAATTTGGGGGCTAAAAAAATCTTTTTTGTGGGAAAAAAAATATTTTTTATTTTCACTACTCTGCATTATAAACTTCTGTGAAGCACTTGGGCATTCAAAGTTCTCACCACATATCTAGATAAGTTCCTTGGGGGGTCTATTTTCCAAAATGGGGTCACTTGTTGGGGGTTTCTACTGTTTAGGTACATTAGGGGTCTGCAAAGGCAACATAACGCCCGCAGACAATTCTATCAAAGTCTGCATTCCAAAATGGCACTCCTTCCCTTCCGAGCTCTGCCATGCGCCCAAACAGTGGTTTACCCCCACATATGGGGTACCAGCATACTCAGGACAAATTGGACAACAACTTTTGGGGTCCAATTTCTCTTGTTACCCTTGTGAAAATAAAAACTTGGGGGCTAAAAAATCTTTATTGTTAAAAAATATATATTTTTTATTTTCACGACTCTGCATTATAAACTTCTGTGATGCACTTGGGCATTCAAAGTTCTCACTACACATCTAGATACGTTCCATGGGGGGTCTAGTTTCCAAAATGGGGTCACTTTTGGGGGGTTTCTGCTGTTTAGGCACATCAGGGGCTCTCCAAACGCGACATGGCGTCCGATCTCAATTCCAGTCAATTTTGCATTGAAAAGTCAAATGGCGCTCCTTTGCTTCCGAGCTCAGCCATGCGCCCAAACAGTGGTTTACCCCCACATATGGGGTGTCGGCGTACTCAAGACAAATTGTACAACAGCTTCTGGGGTCCATTTTCTCCTGTTACCCTTGGTAAAATAAAAATTTGGAGGCAAAAAGATCATTTTTGTAGAAAAAATGCGATTTTTTTATTTTCACGGCTCTACGTTATAAACTTCTGTGAAGCACCTGGGGGTTTAAAGTGCTCACCACACATCTAGATAAGTTCCTTAAGGGGTCTAGTTTCCAAAATGGTGTCATATGTGGGGGGTCTCTACTGTTTAGGCACATCAGCGGCTCTCCAAACGTGACATGGCGTCCGATCTCAATTCCAGCCAATTCTACATTGAAAAAGTAAAACGACACTCCTTCTCTTCCAAGCTCTGCGGTGCGCCCAAACAGTGGTTTACCCCCATATATGGGGTATCGACGTACTCAGGAGAAATTGCACAACAACTTTTGTGGTCTAATTTCTCCCGTTACCCTTGTGAAAATAAAAATTTGGGGGCAAAAAGATAATTTTTGTAGAAAAAATGAGATTTTTTATTTTCACGGCTCTACGTTATAAACTTCTGTGAAGCACTTGGGGGTTCAAAGTGCTCACCACACATCTAGATAAGTTCCTTGGGGGGTCTAGTTTCCAAAATGGTATCACTTGTGGGGGGTTTCCACTGTTTAGGCACATCAGGGACTCTCCAAACGCGACATGGCATCCGATCTCAATTCCAGCCAATTCTGCATTGAAAAAGTCAAACGGTGCTCCTTCACTTCCAAGCTCTGCGGTGCGCCCAAACAGTGGTTTACCTCCACATATGGGGTATCGACGTACTCAGGAGAAATTGCACAACAACTTTTGTGGTCTAATTTCTCCTGTTACCCTTGTGAAAATAAGAATTTGTGGGCGAAAAAATCATTTTTGTGAAAACAAATGCGATTTTTTATTTTCACGGCTCTACGTTATAAACTTCTGTGAAGCACTTGGGGGTTCAAAGTGCTCACCACACATCTAGATAAGTTCCTTGGGGGGTCTAGTTTCCAAAATGGTGTCACTTGTGGGGGGTTTCCACTGTTTAGGCACATTAGGGGCTCTCCAAACGCGACATGGCGTCCGATCTCAATTCCAGCCAATTCTGCATTGAAACAGTCAAACGGTGCTCCTTCACTTCCAAGCTCTGCGGTGCGCCCAAACAGTGGTTTACCTCCACATATGGGGTATCGGCGTACTCAGGAAAAATTGCACAACAAAATTTGTGGTTAAATTTCTGTTTTTACACTTGTGAAAATTAAAAAAAATGGTTCTGAAGTAAAATGTTTGCAAAAAAAAGTAAAATGTTAATTTTTTTCTTCCACATTGTTTTAGTTCCTGTGAAGTACGTAAAGGGTTAATAAACTTCTTGAATGTGGTTTTGAGCAGCTTGAGGGGTGCAGTTTTTAGAATGGTGTCACACTTGGTTATTTTCTATCATATAGACCCCTCAAAATCACTTCAAAGGTGATGTGGTCCCTAAAAAAAACATGGTGTTGTAAAAATGAGAAATTGCTGGTCAACTTTTAACCCTTATAACTCCCTAACAAAAAAAAAAATTGTTTCCAAAATTGTGCTGATGTAAAGTAGACATGTGAGAAATGTTATTTATTAACTATTTTTTGTGACATATCTCTCTGATTTAAGGGCATAAAAATACAAAGTTTGAAAATTGCAAAATTTTAAAAATTTTCGCCATATTTCCATTTTTTTCATAAATAATTGCAAGTAATATCGAAGAAATGTTACCACTAACTTGAAGTACAACATGTCACGAAAAAACAATCTCAGAATCAGCGGGATCCGATAAAGCGTTCCAGAGTTATAACCTCATAAAGTGACACTGGTCAGAATTGTAAAAATTGGCTCGGTCATTAAGTACCAAATTGGCTCTGTCACTAAGGGGTTAAGAGAGATTCTACAATTTTGAAAACCATTTTCATACAGCCTGGTATGGCATTCTGAGTTAATAGAGGACGTCACAGGTTCTTAGATGCTAATCTCCTGGCAGGAGTCAACTTTGGTTACGAAGTACCTTCCTCTCTTTGGAAGACTCATTCTGCATTACTAAGGCAGTGTGTCATGGGGCTCCTTTTAATATGTTATGTATTATTGTACCAATAAAATCATGTTTATTTTATAAAGTCAGCACTCCAATTTTCCTTTTTTTACATCCTTCAGGAGTTTCTTCTATACTTTTTCCTCACTTGATTACGACCTTAATGCGGATTATGTTGATCACATTGTTTTGATTTGTTTATAATCAGTGTTCCTGTGAATTATCTAAAATGTGCAGTAGTAAAGTCAAGACTTTTACTGTCTAGTTTCCCTACATAATATTCTATTGCTGTTGGTCCCAGCTTTGTGATTGCATTACTGTCAAAGTGACAGACCAAAGTAGAGTACTCACTTAAAGGAAAGGTGCCGCATTTTATTTTTTGTATTAAAAATAATTGTTTATATAAACAATTATTTTTCATACAAACTTCCTTTTTTTAACTTTAACATTTTTTTTATTATTAATTTTTTTTTAAGCCACTGGGCGCCGCCATTTTGCTTTGCAGGAGTGTAAGTGAAGCTGCACGTCACTTACACTCTGCATTTACGGCAGCCCAGGGCATAGAGATCTGCGGTCGGGAGGCGACTCTATACCTACCATTATAATCTACTCCCTGCTCTGGTCTGGCCACACCCCCTGAGCCGTCCACAGCACGGCAGAGGCAGGAGACCAGCGCCATCTTCCTGGAGCTGTGAGCTCCAGGCCAGCTTCCCAGGATGATCGCAGGAGCCCTGCAGTCATAGGAGGAGGAGGAGACCATGGACGGGAGGGAGAAGCACTCAGCAGGCAGCCGTGAGTATCAGTGGGGAGGGGGAGAGGGAATCTAATCCTCTCCTTTGTGGTGCTGACTCTGAGCAGTTATCTCCTCCCATGTATGTTACTGAGCTGTGTATCTACTCCTCTCCTGTGTGATACTGTCTGCTTAGCCATGCATCTAATCATCTCCTGTGTGATACTAACTGAGCTGTGTACCTAATCCTCTACTGTGTGCTGAGCCATGCATCTAATCCTATACTGTGTGATACTGTGTGCTGAGCCATGCATCTAATCCTATCCTGTGTGATACTATGCTGAGCCGTGTATCTAATCCTATCCTGTATGATACTGTTTGCTGAGCCGTGTATCTAATCCTGTCCTGTGTGATACTGACTGCTGAGCTGTGTATCTAATCCTCTCCTGTGTGATACTGTGCTGAGCCGTGTATCTAATCCTATACTGTGTGATACTGTATGCTGACCTGTGTATCTAATCCTATACTGTGCTGACCTGTGTATCTAATCCTCCTGTGGAATACTGACTGCTGAGCCGTGTATCTAATCTGCTCCTGTGTGATACTGACTGCTGAGCTGTGTATCTAATCCTCTCCTGTGTGATACTCTCTGCTGAGCCGTGTATCTTATCCTATCCTGTGTGATACTATGCTGAGCCGTGTATCTAATCCTATCCTGTATGATACTGGCTGCTGAGCCGTGTATCTAATCCTATCCTGTGTGATACTGTCTGGTGAACAGTGTATCTAATCCTCTCCTATGCATTCCTTTCCCCCCTGCATGTCTTTCCCCATTGCACACACAACTCAATGCCTGCGATAACAGGAGCTGCAGGGGTCATGCTGTATTATGGCATTATGTGAGATCTATATGACGGTATTATGTGATCTGTATGGTGGTATTATGCTTGATCAGAATTGTGAGAATTATATGGTGGTATTGTGTGTGATCTATATGGCGGTATTATGTAAGATCTATATGGCGGCATTGTGAGAAGTATGTGGCGGTATTGTGTGATCTATATGGCGGTATGCGAGAACACTGGCGGTATGTGTGATCTATATGGTGGTATTATGTGAACTGTATGACAGTATTGTGTGATCTATTTGATAGTATTGTGTGTGATCTATATGGCGGTATTATGTGTGATCTATATGGCGGTATTATGTGAGAACACTATGGCAGTATTATCTTCAGAAAGCGGACCCATTCTATGGTGGTTCTGGCTGAGCACCTGCACGCGGGTCTGGGGTAATAGAGGGGGCAGCATGACCTCCAGTTAGGTGCAGTCAGGGCTGGTGAGGCAGCTTTAGAGAGGGGTCTCATTTTTATCGTTACTATATGGCTACATTTCCCCCCAGCGTCACCCCAGACTGCGCCTGTCGTCTCACTTTCACACATCGCCAAGACAGGATCTGAGGAGCCCGACGTACCGACGCATGCTGTGAAAGAAATGCCCGACGTGGGCAGCGGAAGCAGTCTTACAATGCTTCCGCTGCCCCATTGCAAGGTCCGGGCAGGAGGGGGCGGAGTTTCGGCCGTGCATGCGCGGTCGAAAATGGTGGGACTCGACAAACAAAAAAAGTTACATGTAACTTTTTTTGTGGCGGCGGTCGCACGACGGTTGCGACGTGTGGCAATACATCGCAATGCGTCGGTAATGTTAGTCTATGGGGAAAAAACGCATCCTGCAGACAACTTTGCAGGATGCGTTTTTTCTCCTAAACGACGCATTGCGACGTATTGCAAACAACGCTAGTGTGAAAGTAGCCTAAGGCTGCGGTCACACTATCAGTATTTGGTCAGTATTTTACCTCAGTATTTGTAAGCCAAAACCAGGAGTGGGTGATAAATGCAGAAGTGGTGCATATGTTTCTATTATACTTTTCCTCTTATTTTTCCACTCCTGGTTTTGGCTTACAAATACTGAGGTAAAATACTGACCAAATACTGATAGTGTGACGGCAGCCTTACTCTGCAGTCACCAACAAAATGGCTGCTCACTGGGTTCCTGAATATCATCCTCTCATCCCTTAGCAAACACCCAGAAGGGGAGGAGAGGAGACATCACACAGGTCAGCAGACTCCGCCCATAATTACTGCAGTGCAGTAATGTGAGCTAGTTGTACACTAGGTTTTTCTGAAATTTCAGCAGCTGCTCCCCCTAGTGTTTAAAAGTGGAAATTCCAAAACTTTTCAAATTATTTTTCATATTTTACTAAATTATAAACAAATGATAATATTTTTTAAGAAAATGTAAACATTAATTCTTTACATTTTTACAATTGCTGTAAAAAAAATTTTTTTGATGGCACCTTCCCTTTAACTAAGTTCTCACTAGCATCAGAAGATCCATTGTCACTCCTGATTACAGGGCACCAGGAGGAATTTCTAGACCTCTACTTTTCCAATTGTTAACTTTAAAATGTTGTTTAGCTTGCTGGTATTATTGCAGGAATAAGGGGTCCGGGAGCCTCTGCTGCAGGGGAAGTAAAGCATTACATAGCACCAATTGGAATCTTAAGCAGATAACTACCATATAATAGGTAAAGTATAAGGGCCGTAATACACATGTTCGCCATGCCCAAAAGGGTAAATGGATATAGAGCCTTGTAGCCAGAAAAAAACAAGGTAACAAAATCATGAATCCATTTTGTCTGATCTCTTCTCCCCAAAAGCAGCCTATAGCCAAAAATCAGGAACAATATTAGTAATGACCAACAGGCAGCCCCGATATATGTCCACCAAGAGAAGGCAGTTTCATATGCTGCAGATGTCTTTTCCAGAATAATGATCAGACACGAGTGAACCGCCAAACCATGAAGAACAGAAGAACTTCACTGTAGTTTATACATTGCTGAACAAGCCAAACAGTAGAATTTTCTAATGAAAAAATTGCCTGTCGCTATTGAAGGCAGGCAATAACACTAAAAAGTGTTCAAGGGTGTAGATCTCGATTATGAAATGACCATAGGTAACAATGCAGATGGGGAATTATGTTTTTGATATGGATTTTAGTGCAGATTCAGAGACAATATCTTCGTCATAAGACAATCCATATCTTACTTGTGTGAATGTGCTTTTGGCAACACTAATTACCTGAAATGGAAAATTCACACTTTGACTCTCATCACCGCTGTGAGAAAAGTTCCTCCATAGAAATAAATAGCAAAAGGTTCTGCATATGTAGGATTTGTACTCTGATGTATGAACAAGAACTCAGAGTATCAGCTATTAAAATTATTTTTTTCCTGTACAAAATATTCTTTTTTTTTTTTTTTTTAGAAGACATCCATAAAAATGTAGTCATGCAGATCACATACCTCCTCATAAAACTTGAGTTGAGGGACACCTTCGTCAATTTCATTCATACAAAAGTCTTTGAACAGCAGGAAACCTTAAAAAAATAAGATAGAAAAAAAATTAATTAATTAAGTTAATTATACAATCTTTTCACAGAGCCACATGTTGTTATAGCCACAGTCCAGAATTAAAGGTAATTACGCCAATCACACATGGCTTACTGCCAAAATTAGTGTTTTATAATGTAATTCTGATGCTTCAGTTCCAAGTGATACATGTTGTCTCTGATGCTTGGTCTGAGCTCCAAATAAGTGGTTTACTGTCCACTCTGCCACATGAACAGTATTAGTATGGATTAGTAAAAGTGAATGTAATATGCTAATTATGAGCTCAGGGAGAACCCATAGATCAAGTCCTGCTCACAGTTGGTCCAAGGGCTGGTACATAGAGCACAATCCAAGGTAGTCCAATATTAGGCAATGTGCCAGTTTTGAGGAGTACAAAGAAACAAACACACCGTTAATATGACATAAGATGTACAGATGTATAGAACAGCATGGGGCAATCACGGATACGGGGTGTAACAGCGAATGCCGCAGCAATGAGAGTAGATGGAAAGTAGATAAACGCAGATTTACTATTTATTTTCTTATGGTGGTTTAATGAAGAACACCATGCTCTGATGCAGACATCTGTGTCATCGTAGTTACCAAGAACTAGCGCCATCAGAAGGGTTTCTGTACTGCAAATACTGTAACGTACTCATCAGTATAATCCCACTTGTAAAGTGATTTATTTGAAAGGTCTGGATTAGGATAATTGAATTAACAAAATAAAAAATACATACATTCTATATAATATACACTACATTTGTAGCCCTCGCCCTGAAAATTCACATCAGGATTGTCAACTTGACTTTTCATTTTTTCTGGCCAGTTTACCAAAAAATTACAGTGACAATTTTTTGGGAAAAACCAAACTAAATCATTATAATTATAAGCAATATATACCTACAGCCCATAATTCTGATATGAATACATCAGCTGCACTCACTATGAACTGTAAAATTATGACAATTAGTGAAAATACTCTGTATAAGTTTCTTCAGCTTAAAAAAAAAAAATCATGGATGCCTTATATTTGGTTATGGACAGGTAAAAAAAAAAAAAAAAGTGATTTTACAGACTGCCCTTAATTTCTGGATGGTTGTCATCCTTGATTCACATCATATATTCATTCAGAAGACAGCCATCTCTCACCCTATAAACAAGAGCGCTAGGCTGAAAGTTCATGTACAGGTGCTTCTCACAAAATTAGAAGATCATCAAAAAGTTCATTGATATCAGTTTTTCAATACAAAGAGTGATTGTGGAACCTACTGAAACAGACTAAGGGCTGTCCCACACGTCCAGATAATTCCGGTACCGGAGTTATCCGTGTCCGTGTGCCCGTGAGCTCACGTAGGCCATACGTGCAGCACACGTGTGCCGCCCGTGTGCAGAGTGGGTACCACACGGAGCGTGCAGGAGACAGCGCTAAAGTTTAGCGCTGTCCCCTGCATCGTGCTGAAGCCGCGATTCATATCTTCTGTGCAGCAGCGTTTGCTGCATAGAAGATATGAATAATAGTGTTTAAAAGAAAGATCTATCTGTCCGCCGCCCCCCCACCCCCTGTGCGCCCCCCGCTGTTCTGAAAATACTCACCCGCTTCCCTCGTTGGCTGTCGCGGCTTCCTGTCCTGCCTTCCTGCCTTCTACTGTATGCGGTCACGTGGGGCCACTCATTTACAGTCATGAATAGGCGGCTCCACCCTTATGGGAGGTGGAGCCACATATTCATGACTCTAATCTGCGGCCCCACGTGACCGCATACAGTAGAAGGGTCGGCCAGCACAGGAAGCATCGACAGCCAACGAGTGAAGCGGGTGAGTATTTTCAGAACAGCGGGGGGGCGCACAGGGGGTGGGAGGGCGGCGGACAGATAGATCTTTATTTTAAACACTATTATTCATATCTTCTATGCAGCAAACGCTGCTGCAAGGAAGATATGAATCGCGGCTTCAGCACCATGTGGGGGGGGACAGCGCTTACTGTAGCACTGTCTCCTGCACGCCACACGGACTGCACACGGAGAAGGTCCGTGTGTGGTCCGTGTTTTACACGGACCCAATGACTTTAATGGGTCCGTGTAATACGTGCGCTCCCACGAACACTGACATGTCTCCGTGTTTGGCACACGGAGACACGGTCCGCAAAAAATCAATGACATATGCACAGATGCATTGATTTCTATGGGTCTACGTGTGTCAGTGGCTCCGGTACGTGAGGAAACTGTCACCTCACGTACCGGAGCCACTGACGTGTGAAACCGGCCTAAGGGACCTTTTAAAATGCTTAGGAAGCCTTCGCAGGTGTTTTCTGTTAATTATTCTAATTTACTGAGATAATGACTTTGTGGTTTTCATTGGCTGTAAGCCATAATCATCAACATTAACAGAAATAGATCACTCTGTTTGTAAGGACTATAATATATGAGGTTCACTTTTTGTATTGAAGAATTGAAATAAATTCTCTTTTTGATGATATTCCAATTTTGTGAGAAGCACTTCAGTGGGGGGACAAGAGAAAGCCATTGTCAGACACTTTTGGCGTTGTATATGCAGTGTGGATTTAACAATGTCTTTTTTATGCAATTTCAGTGAATTGCTGAAAAAAAAACAACAATGCAGACAATGTGTGAACCCTTAGGGCTCGTTCACGTCTCCGTATTTGTAGCCTGTGAGCTGTCTGTGAAAAAACGGACAGCACTCGGACTGTGTTATTCACTGGGGCCGGGCGGATTTTTTTTTCACAGACCGAAACTGCTTGTGAAAAGAAATTGCAGTATGCACTAGTGTCTTCATTAAATCGGATGTAACTCACCCATTCAACTCTATCGGTGAGCAAAAAAAGAAAATCAGATGTGGTACCATAGCATCCCATTTTGACTTCTAGATTGCAATTCTCTAGGAAACTGAAACGATTAGTAGCTGGTGCTATAAAAAATGGATTACATGCAGATGACAAGTGGAAAAAAAAATCCTCACACTTTTCTGGATGAAAATCTGAATCATTTTTTTTATACTCTCCTGTGAACCCAACCTTGGGGGAAGATCAGTTGTGAAGTGACTGACCATTTCCATATATAAATTGTATACAACTGCAACTTTTTGGGCCTATAATTACACTGGTGATCTGGTGCTCAAAAGTGAACAATTTAAGGAGTTTCGGAATATATTCGGAGATGTTCACTAATGGTGTATCTGTCGCTTGAGAAAAATTAAAAACCATACCCTGTTCACATCCTATTAAAAAGACATTACATTTGATGTAATTCTCCAGGAAAAGATCTGTTGACCTGTAAAGGTGCAAGCAAATGGTAAAATGGCACAGTAGGCTATCCTCACAATATATACCTCCAACACATGCCATGGACATGTTGTCAGTAGAGTAATATAACTTGTAGTACTGCAAACATGCCGACACGACTTCATGCACTATTATAACTTTTCCCATACTGGATAGGTTCAGTAAACTAGTTGTGACCGTGGTTATAAAGCTCAGAAGGACTTGTGAAGACTGTATATAATTTATTAGTTAAACAACCATCAATATCACCAGTGACCATTAACGCTCTAATAAAAACCAGACGCAAGTCTTGACAAAATGAAGAGCTAGACAAAGACAGAACAAATAGTGGAATTAATCGATGAATTTTGGTGACACAAGGCATTAGTACTACAAGCTATAATTATAGAAGTAAAGCAATTAAGCCCGCTTTCTCCCGGCTCAGCGATTGAGGGATGCACTCCCTGGGAAATTACCAGGATGCCCTGTTAAAAAGAAAGAAAACAGAAAAAAACAGAACTATGCAGAGAATAGAGAAGATAAAATAGGTCAATGGAGACCGAGAATAGATGCAGAGCGGAGCACATCAAGAATCCAGAGTGAACGCCTTTCATGAATCTTTCATACAGAACATGATTCTGTCCTTACTTTTCTCTGGTGTGTGCTGTTCCAGCAAGAATGTTCACTCTGATATTAAATGGTCCAAAAACTTAGAAAAGTACAATGATAGCATAGGGTGCAGAGTCTACACAAAATATTCGAGGACTGCATAAACAGCAATGTCAAAAACAAAAGAATATACTATACAATCATGGTCAAAAGTTTGGAGACTGACAAATACTTTGGTTTTGTCAAAGTTTGCCGCTTCACAGTTTTTAGATCTCTTAGTCAGAGGTTTCTAGAATTACTGGAGCACAATTCTAAGGATGCTTTAACATTGTGTTTCAGCACCACGTCTGAACCCTCACAAAATGGGATTCAAACGTATTCATACGTTCCCTTGCCAGCCCAGCACTATTCTAGTCTATGGCCCTATTGGCGTATACAGTGAAGGAAATAATTATTTGATCCCTTGCTGATTTTGTAAGTTTGCCCACTGACAAAGACATGAAGAGTCTATAATTTTAAGGGTAGGTTAATTTTAACATTGAGAGATAGAATATCAAAAATAAAATCCAGAAAATCACATGGTATAAATGATATAAATTTATTTGCATTTTGCAGTGAGAAATAAGTATTTGATCCCCTACCAACCATTAAGAGTTCTGACTCCTACAGAACAGTTAGACGCTCCTAATCAACTCGTTACCTGCATTACAGACTTATATAGTCACCTTTATAATGACTCCTGTCTACAGACTCAATTAATCAGTCAGACTCTAACCTCTACAACATGGGCAAGACCAAAGAGCTTTATAAGGATGCCAGGGACAAAATCATAGACATGCACAAAGCTGGAATGTGCTACAAAACCATAAGTAAAATGCTGGGTGAGAAGGAGACAACAAAATGACTGTCAATCGACATCGATCTGGGGCACAATGCAAAATCTTACATTGTGGATCAGCCTAAAACTACACGGGGGAAATTTTCAATGATCTCAAGGCAGCTGGGACCACAGTCACCAAGAAACCATTTGAAACACATTACGCCGTAAAGGTTTAAAATCCTGCAGTGCCCGCAAGGTCCCCCTGCTCAAGAAGGCACATGTGTAGGCCTGTCTGAAGTTTGCCAATGAACATCTGGATGATTCTGTGGGTGATTGGGAGAAGGTGCTGTGGTCAGATGAGACAAAAATTGAGGTCTTTAGCATTAACTCAACTCGCCGTGTTTGAAGGAAAAGAAATGCTGCCTATGACCCAAAAAACACTGTCCCCACTGTCAGGCATGGAGGTGGAAACATCAAGCTTTGGGGGTGTTGGGGGAGATGCTAAGAGCACAGGACTACTTCACCGCATCAATGGGAAAATGGATGGGGCCATGTACCGTAAAATCCTGAGTGAAACCTCCTTCCCTTCGCCAGGACATTAAAAATGGGTCGTGGCTGGGTTTTCCAGCAAGACAATGACTCAAAACATACAGCCAAGGCAACATACTGCTCGTACCGACGGTTGTTGATTCATTGTACACCAGCATCCGCCATGAGGATGGAATGAAAGCAGCACAATTTTTTTCTGGAGGTGAGCAATCTGGAAGCTGATACGAGAGAGCTGGTGTTGGACTTGTTGCGTTTCAAACTGACCCATAACTTTTTAACATTCAAGGATTGTTTTTTCTTGCAGTGGCAGGGCACTGCAAGGGGGGCGGCGTGTGCGCCGTCCTATGCTAATCTCTTTCTCGGATATTGGGAGAGGGGGATTTTCTTGGACGATGTGCACGCCTTCCCCCAGATCCTTGGATGGTATCGTATTATAGAGGACATCCTTTTTATTTGGCAGGGATCTGTCAATGATCTCGATACATTTATGTCAGTTTTGAACCGCAATGACTCCAACATCAGGTTGACGTATGTGTACAACAAGAAAACCATTTCTTTTTTAGATGATGAGATCAAGGTACAAGAAAATGGACGTATATACGGATAAGTACCGTAAACAGACATCAGTGAATGCGTTATTACACGCCTCTTCATCTCATTTGAGCTCCACCATCAAGGCAATTCCGGGCGGCCATTTTCTTCATGCCATAAGAATCTGTACTTCTGATGAATTTTTTGAAAGATAGGCTGTGGACCTTGGGCAGAGATTTAGGGATAGAGGTTACAGTGAGAGGAGTATTAGACAGGGATATAGGAAGGCGCGTCGGGCATCTAGAGGCGACCTGCTGTCATTTAAACATAAACCCATTAAGACAGAGGTAGGAACCCATTTTATTTTCACCTTTAATGATCAGTGGAACATCAAGCGCACCATATTGAATAGACATTGGTCTATATTGCTGACTGACCCTATCCTTTCAAAACATCTTCCCATGCGACCATTGATGACTGCATGTAGGAGCAGGAACTTAAAGGATATTTTCTGCAGCAGTCACTATGTGACTAAAAATCTTTTTAATGTGGGTAGACAAAAGACAGGTTTTTATCCCTATGGTGACTGTTTAGCGTGCAAGAACCATGTTCGAGCAACAACTTTCATGTCCTCAGATGGTCAGAGAGAGTACAGGATCAGAGACTACATCAAGTGTAAAACATCATATGTTGTATATTATGCTCGTTGCACTTGTGATTTATCTATATCGGATGGACATCTAGAGAATTACGTGTGAGAACACGCGAGCATGTGAGAGACATTATGGCTGCACGTGATGCAGCTGACCCGAGTACTCTCAAGACAATCCCCCGCCACTATAAATTTAAGCAAAATTATAATCCTGCTGGTGTGGGGTATTGATCATGTACATTTATGAATAAGGGGTGGGGATTATAAGCGTATTCTTGCACAGCGTGATTGTAGTTGGATTTCCATTCTATTCACTATGGAACCGGCAGGTTTGAATGAGCAATGGAGTTTTGTCCCGTTTCTTTAAATGACTGTTCACCTGGTTTTATTTTATCAATTGTATGTCCTTGTTATTATTCTTTTTTCCCAGTTCATCCTAGTGTGCTTATCAATATCCTCTCAAGCTCATTCATGTGGTGTTGTCCTGGGCATTGGAGTGTCGAAACCATCACCTCAAATTTACATGCGACAATTTTTCACAATACTGTCAGTTTCTTCTTCATTATTATCCTTATTATTAATTATTTTTTATTTTATTTATATATTATTTTCGATACATAATTTTTGCTTTTAATATACACTCACCGGCCACTTTATTAGGTACACCATGCTAGTAACGGGTTGGACCCCCTTTTGCCTTCAGAACTGCCTCAATTCTTCGTGGCATAGATTCAACAAGGTGCTGGAAGCATTCCTCAGAGATTTTGGTCCATATTGACATGATGGCATCACACAGTTGCCGCAGATTTGTCGGCTGCACATCCCAAAGATGCTCCATACAAGGCAGGATGGATCCATGCTTTCATGTTGTTTACGCCAAATTCTGACCCTACCATCCGAATGTCGCAGCAGAAATCGAGACTCATCAGACCAAGCAACGTTTTTCCAATCTTCTACTGTCCAAATTCGATGAGCTTGTACAAATTGTAGCCTCAGTTTCCTGTTCTTAGCTGAAAGGAGTGGTACCCGGTGTGGTCTTCTGCTGCTGTAGCCCATCTGCCTCAAAGTTCGACGCACTGTGCATTCAGAGATGCTCTTAGGCCTACCTTGGTTGTAACGGGTGGCGATTTGAGTCACTGTTGCCTTTCTATCAGCTCAAACCAGTCTGCCCATTCTCCTCTGACCTCTGGCATCAACAAGGCATTTCCGCCCACAAAACTGCCGCTCACTGGATTTTTTTTCTTTTTCGGACCATTCTCTGTAAACCCTAGAGATGGTTGTGCGTGAAAATCCCAGTAGATCAGCAGTTTCTGAAATACTCAGACCAGCCCTTCTGGCACCAACAACCATGCCACGATCAAAGGCACTCAAATCACCTTTCTTCCCCATACTGATGCTCGGTTTGAACTGCAGGAGATTGTCTTGACCATGTCTACATGCCTAAATGCACTGAGTTGCCGCCATGTGATTGGCTGATTAGAAATTAAGTGTTAACAAGAAGTTGGACAGGTGTACCTAATAAAGTGGCCGGTGAGTGTATATATATATAAAAATTATTTTTGTTGAGCTCTATATAAAGATTGCTGAGACACACCTCAAACAGGGCCCCCCGAAGAAGTCATTGCGAAACGCGCATTGGGGCTGCGTTTGTGGTGTCTTAAAGAGGTACTATGGGTAAGAGCACTCTTGCATTTGTTAGGTAGCAGTGATATAACATACCAGCACCTGGCACTTTATGGATCCAGATTATTCAGGATTATATGTAATTAATAAGCCATGGTAATGCTTCTGTCTACTTAAGCTGGCACTTTATATGTTTTTTATGAATGCTGTGCCCACCTCATTACATGTTTTTTTGAGACCCACATCTTTTGTTATCCATCCCTCTCTGTATAAACTATTTTTGTCATGCTACAATTTTGTAATTAAATGTGTATTTTTATGATGTAAAAGGTAAAAACTTTTTAGTACATTTTTTCTTGGATTTTTTACTCCAGGTTTTTCTGTTTTTCAAGGCAACAAAGGAGTGGCTCAAAAAGGAAGCACATTAAGGTCATGGAGTGGCCTAGCCAGTCTCCAGACCTTAATCCAATAGAAAACTTTTGGAGGGAGTTGAAGCTCCGAGTTGCCAAGTGACAGCCTCAAAAAATTAATGATTTACAGATGATCTGCAAAGAGGAGTGGACCAAAATTCTTCCTGACATGTGCGCAAACCTCATCATCAACTATAAAAAAGTTTGACTGCTAGGCTTGCCAACAAGGGTTTTGCCACCGAGTATTAAGTCTTGTTTGCCAGAGGGATCAAACACTTATTTCTCACTGCAAAATGCAAAGAAATTGATATACCGTAATTTATACAATGTGAATTTCTAGATTTTATTTTGAATATTCCATCTCTCAATGTTAACCCCTTCATGACCTTGGGATTTTCAGTTTTTCCGTGTTCGTTTTTCACTCCCCTCCTTCCCACAGCCATAACTTTTTTATTTTTCCGTCAATTTGGCGATGTGAGGGCTTATTTTTTGTGGGACGAGTTGTACTTTTGAACGACATCATTGGTTTTACCATGTCGTGTACTAGAAAACGGGAAAAAAATTCCAAGTGCGGTGAAATTGCAAAAAAAGTGCAGTCCCACACTTGTTTTTTTGTTTGGCTTTTTTGCTAGGTTCAATAAATGCTAAAACTGACCACCTGCCATTATGATTCTCCAGGTCAGTATGAGTTCATAGACACCTAACATGACTAGGTTATTTTTTATCTAAGTGGTGAAAAAAAATTCCAAGCTTTGCTTAAAAAAAAAAAAATTGCGCCATTTTCCGATACTCGTAGCTCTATTTTTAGTAGTCTCCATTTTTCATGATCTGGGGTCGGTTGAGGGCTTATTTTTTGCGTGCCGAGCTGGCGTTTTTAATGATACCATTATGTGCAGATACGTTCTTTTGATCGGCCGTTATTGCATTTTAATGCAATGTCGCGGCGACCAAAAAAACGTAATTCTGGCGTTTCTAATTTTTTTCTCGCTACGCTGTTTAGCGATCAGGTTAATGCTTTTTTTATTGATAGATCGGGCGATTCTGAACGCGGCGATACCAAATATGTGTAGGTTTGATTATTTTTTTATTGATTTATTTTGAATGGGGCGAAAGGGGGGTGATTTAAACTTTTATATTTTTTTATTTTTTTCCCTTTTTTTTTTTTTTTTTAAACTTTTGCCATGCTTCAATAGCCTCCATGGGAGGCTAGAAGCTGGCACAACACGGATCTGCTACATAGCAGCGATCTGATGTTCACTGCTATGTAGCAGAAATGCAGGTGTGCTGTGAGCGCCGACCACAGGGTGGCGCTCACAGCTGCCGGGGATCAGTAACCATAGAGGTCTCAAGGACCTCTATGGTTACTATTCAGAAGCATCGCCGACCTCCGATCATGTGACGGGGGTCGGTGATGCGCTCATTTCCGGCCGCCCGGCCGGAAGCGCCGGTTAAATGCCGCTGTCTGCGTTTGACAGCAGCATTTAACTAGTTAATAGCGGCGGGTGAATCGCGATTTCACCCGCCGCTATTGCGGGCACATGTCAGCTGTTCAAAACAGCTGACATGTCCCGGCTTTGATGTGGGCTCACAGCGGAGCCCTGCATCAAAGCAGGGGATCTGACCTCGGACGTACTATCCCGTCCGAGGTCAGAAAGGGGTTAAAAATCAACCTACCCTTAAAATTAAAGACTGTTCATGTCTTTGTCAGTGGGCAAACTTACAAAATCACCCAGCGATCAAATAATTATTTCCTTCACTGTACGGCCGATCCCATTTTGTGGTGCGTTTAAACGTAAGACTCGACAGGGCCACCAATCGGGTGCTGGAATGCAATGTGAGAGCACCCTAAGAATTTCATAAATTTGTATACCTTTATTTTCAATTACATTACATTTATGCAAAGACTCAATATATACAGTGTTGACACTCATTTTTCAAGACTTCTGCCCTTCGTCCCATGTTGCATATCAGCTCCTGGTCCAAATACTAACTGATGACAGTCCATTCTTGCCTATTCAGTGCTTAGGTTTTCTCACAACTTCTGTGTGTTTGTTTGTCCACCCATGGTTTGTGGATTGACCACAGGGTTCTCAATGGGAATGATATTTGGAGAGTTTCCTGGCCACGAGCCCACATTTCAATGTGTTGTTCATGGACTCATTTAGCTATCAGTTTTGCCTAGTAACATGGTTTCCATCATGCAGGAAAATGCAATATTCTCCCAATGATCCAGGAGTAATTTGGTGATGAAGTTGCTCTTGGAGGATGTTTAGATAACTTTTTTTATTCATGGCCGTATTCTTAAGCAAAACTGTGAGAAATTCCACTACCCTGGATGAAAAGCCCCCACACATGAATTGTCTCAGGATGCTTTACTATTGGTATCACTCACATTTACTTATCTGGATAATCATTCTTCCAGATTTCCAAAACAGCCTCTGAATGGGGGCTTCATCAGAAAAAAAACTTTACCGCTGCTCTCTGCAGTTTGATATATGTAAAGCCCCCTTCAAACTGTTTGGAACATTTGAGATAATTAGATTGTCTGGAGACACTGCAGGGCATTTGCATGTTGTAGCATAGCGCCTACTACGTGTCTTGGGGGACACTCGCTTGGCATGGGATTAACGCACTCGGGCACGGTTTTCTATCAAAACAGAGTCTCTTAGGTTTATTTCACACAATATAAACCACATCCACAGGAACTTAGTAACAGCTTGAACAGTATCTGGACATATTCAACTTTACCACAGTTCGTCTCTGACCCCGGTCAGCATTACACACGGTTTTCAGACGTTACCCATTGGCAACCTTCACGGGTTCCTGGACACCTCTTGGCCTCAGAGGTGCCCCATACACAATGTCTCTCTCTTCTAACCCCGGTTAGCATATCACACGGATCTCCATCCGTTACCTCTTGGTGCCGCACAGGTTCTCGGATACCTCTCTTCACCAGAGGCATCCTTCAGACATTCACACTCTTTCTTTTTCTCTGACCCCGGTCAGTACAACATGAATCTCCATTCGTTACCTGCCATTGCCGCACAGGTTCTCGGATACGTCTCTTCACCAGAGGCATCCTTCAAACATTCTTTCACTCTGACCCCGGTCAGTACAACACGGATCTCCATCCGTTCCACAGCCTGGTCTGTGCGAGGTCCAGAACCCCTGCCATGTGCTCTTCAGGGAGCCGACACTCCCAACACATGGGGCTCTCTCCAGGACCTTCCAGCACAGACCATTAGATCCACACTCAGAGCCCATGTGACCAAACCTCAGTTACATTATATGCTACTAACTACTCCCCTAGATGGGAGTGTGTTTGTGTGGCTAGTTTGTTCCGCCCATCTCACACAACTAGCCTAGTAAATCTCTCTTACAACTATACAAACTCTTGAGGGACTACAGGTCCCAGGACAACAACATTGCATCAGACTTACCACGCATACTCCCTCTGCGACACATATCGGCCATTCACAACACTGCCAGTCACTGTTTTACTACCATTATCACAACAGATATGCCTCAATGCATATCCCAAGGAGCACACACAGCGCCCCCTAGCTGCCACAGGGGTCACTACACCACAGTGTGTATGTATGTATGTATGTATGTATGTATGTATGTGTCTGCGTGTGTATGTATGCATGTATGTACGTACGTGTCTGCGTGTGTAAGTATGTATGTAAGGTATGTATGCATGCATGTATGTATGTATGTACGTGCGTATGCGTGTACAGGGTCAGATTCAAGTTTGAAATGTAAACTTACAAATTCTAGTATAGTTAACTGGCTTCATAGGACATTAGTCTTGTGTACAAGTACCGTAAATGGTTTGACAGATAATAAGATTCACTGAGGACAAAGTCTGACAAATACAAATACTGTATATACAAAGCAATAAAAGTCAGCCATAAAAACATACTGGTTTACAAACTTTAAAAATAGAGATTGATGAAAAAAATATTAATTCACTTATTTTTCTAACTACAGGGAAGTGATTGCATTGTTTTCTGGATGTTTAGAACCTATTTTGGCTTAAGTCTTCCCTCAGAGTATTTAATCATTTATGATAGCAATTTGGGAAGAAATTGTCCCCAAGAAAACAGCAATTTTGATATTTTTCAATTATGATAATTTTCCTCTAGGGGACTTTTACTGAGAGTTCATTAGGCAAACTTTCCACAAAATGCCATTGCATTCTCCAGCGGATATCATAATTTTACATACATGTCAAGTACTGTACATGAATACAATGATCTCTATCGATATATAAAAGTCTTAGGGCACAATTCATCAAAGCTTTTAAGCCAGTATTCTGCCTTAAAAAGCTTTGAAAAGTAGCATAATTTTGGGGCAACTTGAGGTTCTGAAAAAATGATGTGACTTGACATTCTCAAGCTATTTTTGCCCAGCTCCAATAAGGTGGGCGGAGAGCAGGGGTGTGGTGACCGCTGATCGTCAAAAGTCATGACGAGTGTCGGCATTCACTACATCGCAACTGTTAGGCCATGTTCACTTGTTCAGTAATTGGTCAGTATTTTACATCAATATGTGTTAGATAAAACCAGGAGAGGAACAATCAGAGGAAAAATATATAAGAAACACGTCACCACTTCTGTATTTATCACCCACTCCTGGTTTTAGCTTACAAATCCTGAGGTAAAATACTGACCCAATACTCAAGATATGAACATGGCCTTACTCCAGCAGGGACTATAGTAGGCTTTTTGGCAAGGTTCACACAGAGATGCATGCCACTCATCCGCAGCTCCTGATACATAAATTGGCGTGTACATGTTCATAAATGAGGAGTGTCTGACTCTAGCACTTCTTCTCATCAAAACTGGTGTGAACGTAATAGTACAGTAAAGATTTCTAAATTAAGCAAAGGTTAGAAACTAGGTTTCACAATATACATTTTCTCTTTGAAATTCATTCCCATGTTGCACTAGGAAGGAAAATACAAATCATAATTTGCCGTTTAAGCCCTTTTCTTTTTTTTGTTTGTGGTGTTCATTGACTTTTTTTGCACCAAATTGTGCAAATCAGGCGCACTGGGTTTTTTAATTAACCTTTTTTTGCAACTTTAAGGCTTTGATCCCAAAATGAGCTTCTGGTGAGTTTTTGATGTTGCAGATTTTCTGAATTTCTGCACCTATAGAATAATATTGGTTACCTGTGTATTTTTTTTCTTTAAATATGCAGCGTCAAAAAGTCACCAAAAACTGATTATAGGAATGTAGTCTAAAAAACACAGTGTCTTAGAAGAACGTGCACACATTGAGTATTTGGTGAGGGTATTTTTACCTCAGTATTTTTAAGCCAAAACCAGGAGTGGAACAATCATAGAAACACGTCACCACTTCTGTATTTATCACCCACTCCTGGTTTTAGCTTACAAATCCTGAGGTAAAATACCGACCCAATACTGAAGATATGAACATGGCCTTACTCCAGCATGAACTATAGTAGGCATTTTGCGAGGATCACACAGATGCATGCCACTCATCCGCAGCGCCTCATACATAAAATGGCGTATACGTCTTTATAAATGAGGAGTGTCTGACTCTAGCACACCTTCTCATCAAGACTGGTGTGAACATCAGTGTTGATGAATCGGACCCCTAGTTTTAAAGCTTTCTCCATAATATAATGGAAGCCTACTAAATGATGAATATATTAAAGCTACAGAATTAGGCCTCATTCAGACTTTTTTTTTTTTTTTAATGTAATGAAAATGGACCGACATTCATCGGTTTTTGGTCAGTGTGTCAGCTTTTACCATCAGCTTTTCATCAGATTTTTTTATTCTATGCAGAAAAAAAATTGCAAAGCTTCTCCTATCCATTGCAATGCTAAAACAAGCACCAAACAGAAGATGGCCTGCGCACAGATGGCAGTGTGTGTTGTCAGTGAGTTTCATGGACCCATAGGCTTGCACTGTATGGGTGATTTTGACCCATGACTTGGATCAACAGCGGACATGTCTCTGTTATTTTTTTGCATGCTCATGTAAACAGCACCATGGATGTTAATGAGTTCCTGTTCCAACCATGACATCTGAATGTCCCAATTCCACCTAACCCACGTGGCTGGAGATGCCCGTACGGAGGCTCACAAGCCTATAACAGAATCTTCCTATAAAATGATCCGCAGATATATTATATTAATTCCTGACTGAGACCCTTTCCTAATTGGCAGATTACATTTCTATTCAATCTCTGAGGTGACTGCACAATATTTTGAAGGTGACTGTCAAAGTCATGCTTATGACAAATTCACAAGGGCAGACTTTGTGCCCATGAATTCAGCCTGGTTACTGCAACAAATCTTGAACACTAAATGCATAGTCCTCGTCTACAGACTGATCTACAGGTTGGATATAAATGGAGGTCAGATAACGGAGCACTGAATTTTCTCTAGGAGACACTTTAATGCTAGACATATATACTAGCCCGGTTCACTATGTATTGATTTAGGCCTTCGCCGGAATTTTTTGGAGAGTCTGAAAACTATACATTTTTGGAAAGGTTATAGTATAAGCAATACGAAAAACAATGTTTCCATTTGCCCCGAGTCCCACGTGACCGCCATATTGGATTTTACAAAATGGCTGACGTAAAACCAATTTTCGTTAATATCTCAGCTTATAAATAACATAAAAATAAAATTTGACAGCTAAACATACATTTTAGGGCTAAGAAATGCAATATTACTAGTTGCAGATGTGTTTTAGATATTTACTACAGCAGTTTTTTATAATTAATTAGTATTGACATAATAATACATAATGACAGGAATCACATGTTTTTTTTTTCTTTTATTACAGGAGTTGAACATGACAGACAAACCACAAGCTACTGAAGTCACTTGTGAAGGTGAGGCACCTATCAACTGGAAGCTATGTATGCTCTGTCAGTCTTCCAATGGCAATGAGAAGTTGGTGCAAAATCCTCGGATACAGTCTTACCAGCGCGTTTTGGACATAGTAGCAGAGAGGGCAAGTTTACAAGATGGCAACTATGTTGATATCCATCGACGGATTAGCAACAGGAAAGACACAATCGCTACACATCAGGCAGTCTACCATCGAAGTTGTTACACAAATTCAATTAACAACGACCAAATACAACGAGCCCGGGACCGTTATGCACATGCATTAGCTACTGGTAGCCACATTACCAAGAAACGAGGATTAAAAAGAGGACGTGCTGAAATGGACGAATCAGGTTCATTAACATCTGACTCTTCATCACCATTCACGAGGTCACATACATGGCCACTGGATAAGGAAAAATGTTTCTTTTGTCAGAACGATGAGAATGAGAAGCTTTATAATGTGAGGACAGTCAACGCAGGGAAATCGTTGAAACAAGCTATTGAAACATCAGATAATTTAACACTGAAAACAAGACTGAACACATGCATTGCACCAGGGGATGCACATTCTATTGACGTCCGGTACCACAAAAGCTGTTGGACAAAGCATGTTTTTCATGGACAACGAGAACGTAGTACCAACAGAACAGACCACAAAGAACCCTTATTACAACGTGCAAGTCTGCTAGAGTTGCTAAACCTAGTGGATATTCAAACACAGAACCAATCATATCTATCTATACAAGATATCGAAACCACTTATTTGAATATGCTTGGTATAGAAGGCGTGGAAAATCACAAACCTACATTCACTAGAAAGTGGCTCAAAGAAATTATAATGAATGCCTTGCCACATCTGAAATCCTGTCTTTCAAAAAACAGAAGGGAATCAGCAGTTCTTTATTCACCAGAAGCCTGTGAGGAAATCATGGTTAATTCTGCAATGGAATGTCGTAGTGATGATGCAGACAACATGCAGACAATCTACAAAGCAGCACAGTTAATTAGGAAAAGCATTGCTAATTTTACAACGGAAGTCAATGATAAAAACACCATAACGGTCACTAGTGACATACACGACGTTCCAGCAGAATTATATTCCGCTATCCGTTGGATCATAACAGGGCCGATTAACAGCCTTGAAACTCAAAGAAGGACCAAAATTGTTGACCGAGCAGCACTCACTATGAGTCAGAACATCATGTATGAATTCAAATCAAAACGCCAGGTCAACTACAAGCCAAAAACCGAATCATCAGTATTCAGACAACCCAACGCACGAGAAAACCCACAGGTCCTGGGGCTAGCTCTGACTGTTCATCACACCACTCGCGATAAGAAATTAATGAATCTTCTTAGTTCACATGGGTTTTGTGTTCCCTATGGCCGTACCCTACGAATGGAAACTGCTTTGGCTAATGCTGTTGTAGAAAACACCCGAGAGTTAAAAGGTCTTTACGTGCCACCATTCTTGAAGAAGGGTACCTTTGTGTTCTTTGCAGTTGATAACACAGACTTTGCAGAGGATACCCCTGATGGGAAAGGAACCACACATGGAACTATTACTGCTGTATATCAGCAAGTAGATGCTGTTGGAGAACCAGTTGCACCACCCTTGAAGATAACAGATGCCCACACTTTATCTGTCACTCCATACCATGTACATATGTTGCACTGTGACAAGCCAAAAGTACAACATACCCAAAGATCAGAACACTTTGTCACAAACAAGGAAATATCAGGTTCTTCCCAACTTTCACAATTTGGATGGATTGTTGCTACTGCTGTATCCAGAATGCAGCAACTAGAGAAAGCATCGAGCAAAATTCCTGGATGGTCAGGATACAACTCACTGTTGTCCGAAAGCAAGCGATTTACCAATGTTGGAGCCTTACCACTGCTACCAGAGCTAGCACACGAGTGGTCAACCTTGCTGACTGTGATCATGCAAGCAAGTGAACTGAGGAAGTTGACTGTTGGTGAAGATCATCCCACTGTTATTTCATTTGATATGGCTCTGTATGAGAAGGTTGTCCAACTTCTAGATGCAAGACCTGATCTGAAACGCACCGTTGTTCCACGACTGGGAGAGCTACATGTTGTAATGGCTGCCCTGCGCGCTCTGGGTACCTCTACGGAGAACTCGGGTATTGATGATGCATGGATAGAAGGTGATGTGTATGGGTCTGCAACAACAAGGCAAATACTGAAATGTACCCATTACAAGCGTGCTCTTCGTGCTCACACATATACATATGTTGCTCTGTATGAACTGTTGCTGGACGAGTTCTTCATTGATAATCCAGAACTAAAACAGGTGTGTTTGATGGCAACAGAGGGAATTGAAGCTGCCTGTTCTGAGGAAAACAAGAACACAAAAAGTAAGTCAGTGAAACAAGCAAGCACTTCCCTACTAGAGGCCTTGACCACTGCTGACATAATCACAGTCTTTCAAACATGGGTGAAACAGAGATCCAAAAATGCAATGTTCAAGTCAATGATGAACTACCTACAGCGAATGGAAACAATCCTTTTATTTGTTGCTGCAACCAGGAATGCAGACCTTGAGCTTCATCTTCAAGCCGGAGAGCAGCTCAGCAAGCTCTTCTTTGCATTTGACCGGATGAAATACAAGCGATTGTGGCCAAGGTATATCACGGACATGCATGACCTTAAAATAAATCACCCTCAAACATGGGAAGAAATGAAAGCGGGTAACATTTCAGTCACGAAAAGTGCTATCCCATTTGTATCCATTGGGGCGGACCATGCATGCGAGCATCTGAACAAGCTGATGAAAATCCATGCTGGCATAGTCGGCATCTCGAACAATGCCAATGCTCGTCAGAGATTCTTCATGGCCACACCTGAACTCTCCCGAGTTGTCAAAGAATATACCAGACAGTTTGATTTAGAACGTGACAAAACCAGAGAGCATCACGATCTTGGGCCAAGTGCAGTCAAGAAGTGTCATCATGTTATTGACAAGATTAAGGAAGCAATTTTGAAACATGGCAACCCATTTGCTGTTGTAGGTGACAAGTTGCACAATGTAATCACCCATGCCTACATCCCTGATGAGTACGTAAAAATGATCCTGAATGCAGATGAGACAGGTCAAAAGCTGTATGAAGACTATGTGTTGGCGCGAATCAATGGGGATGTTAGCCTATGGGCACCAGTAAAGAAGGAGAACAACAGGATGTTCATGTCGGCAAACAAGAAAACCACAGTAAAACTCCGAGACAAGACTGTTGATCTTAAGGAGACCAAGGACTTGTATGGAAGAATGATGGTTTTGGCAAGGTCCAACAGAGACATAAACCAGAAAGTGGCCATTGGGAACTACGAATTCACTCTGACCCCAAGAGCCTTTTTTGCTCCAGATGGTACAATGTTACCATGCCATGACAAATCAAAACTGATCAGTCTCCTTAACAAGTTGGTTATAGTAGAAACTCCACAGAAAGATCTGCAGCCAGAAGATAGGATGGACACAAGATCAGATGCTCCAAGTCGCAAGATAGCCCTGGTAGATGGAATGGTTCTTCTGCAAAAGATGGCCAAGAAACCGGCAACACTAGTGACAGTCAAAGATCTCAGTTACTGCTTCAATGACAGGCTTATGTCTCTCACAGAAAATTACGATGAAATAATCCTTGTGTTTGATACGTATAGGGAAAATTCTCTCAAGGATGCTACCAGGGATAAAAGAAGAAAAGGAAAGGCACCAATTCAGTACCAGGTCAGAGATGAAACAAACATTAATCATATTCCAATGAACAGGTTCCTTTCACATGACAAGACAAAGGCTGACCTGACCAACTATCTTGCTGCAAAGACTCTAGAGTTCAACAGTTCATCACAAAAACTGGTCATCACTTGTTCTTCAGGGTGTACCAGGAGCAACAAAAACTTAGTTTTCGACGACAACAATCACGAAGAAGCAGACACACTGTTGATCTACCAAGCTGTCTTGGCAACACAACGAAACCCACCGGATGCAAGGATGGTTTTCTTCTCCCCTGATACCGATGTACTGGTGTTGGTCATAGCTAACTATGACCTCATGCTGAAGAATACATCGATTTCAATGGTCTCTGGGATGATCGAGATAGAGCCAATAAGGCGAGTCATAGGGGCAGACAGAGCAAAGGCTTTGACAGCCTTCCATGCATTCACTGGTGCTGACACAACTGGAAGGTTCTCTCGAATTGGCAAAGCAATCTGGCTGCAAGCTTACATGAACGCAACACCAGATGTAATCAGTTCTCTGCAGATGCTTTCGACTGAAAAAGAAGTGAGCGAAACTATGTTGTCAACTCTTGCTACCTTCGTATGTTTTGCTTACTCTCCAAAAGGCATTTTTATTAAGAATATTCCCGAACTGCGATGGCATCTATTTTGCAAGCATATGGCGGAAAGTGACAGGTTACCTCCTACACTCGGAGCTCTAAAACAACATGTCCTCAGAGTCCATATCCAAGCCAGAGTGTGGGGACAAGCTAACATTGCTTTGCAGGATTCTCAGCTGGATCCCGAGAAGAATGGCTATCACAAAGGGTTGGATGGACAGTTGAAACCAACCATGACAGATGTTCTTCCAGCTCCAAAAGCAATAATCGAGATGATTAGTTGTCAATGCAAACATGACTGTTCTTCTTCAAGGTGTTCGTGCCGAAAAAATAACTTATCCTGTACCGATCTTTGTCAGTGTGACAGCGAGTGTATGAATGACGAGGACACTCAGACCAAATATGAAACTGATGATGACAGTGATGGTGGCGATATGTAAAGACACTCTGGTTGTTCAAAAGTTAAAAACATTAACTCTCTGCTTTTCGAGTTCGAAAATTTGTTCAAATATAAACCGATACAATTTGTAGTCGTATATAGAGTATTTATTTGGATACCACTGCATTTCTTAGTACTCAAAATGTATGTTTAGCTGTCAAAATTTAAGTTTTACGTTACTTACAAGCTGAGATATTAACGAAAATCGATGTAAATCAGCCATTTTGTAAAATCCAAGATGGCGGCCACTTAGGACTCGGGGCAAATGGAAACATTGTTTTTCTTATTGCTTATACCATAGCCTTTCCAAAAATGTACATATTTGAAACTCTCCAGAAAATTCCGGCGAAATTACATAGTGAACCGGACTATACTGTGATCTCACAAAGAGGCCTTGGAGCTACCTCCAAAAAATGGTGCACATTACCTATTTTTAACATTAATATCCATTTTCTTGCACCACTTTGTAAAAAAAAAACCAAAAAAAACAACAGACACTGTATGAGCTATGTAAGTCCTTCACAATATTAAATGTCCTTGTAAAATGTACTGTGGGCAAGTTTGGAATTCAAATCAGGACAAGGCAGATAGGAAACTAAACTATGAAGCCCTCCGCAGCCAACAGTGAACAAAGGGAACTTTCTACAGTTTGTAAGGCTGACTTCAATTAATTCCATCATACTCATTCATGAAGTATTAGGCCATGCTACACTGTGTGCGGCTTCCCATGTTCCACCCTATAGGGGTTTCAACAGATTATTAAGCCATCATCTACAGGCAGACATGTACAAAGTCTGATATCCCAAATAACGCAGAAAATTAAAGGGTTATTCGCAACATCATAAATGGGTAAAATTGCAAAGTGCTTGTAAAAGAAGACACTACAATAAAAATTTTTTACATACTTACGAGAGCAGCGGAAAGAAATTAAAGCACCACTCCAGCATTATTTTTGTGTCACCGCTGGAGTGGTAAACTTAATCCAAGTCTCCTGCTCCGCTGTCTGATACTCACCCTCTGGCTTCTTCATCTGTCATCACTGCCCCTGCCATCGGTCTCCTGCAGTTTGTGTCTCCAGTGTTTGCTGGGTGAGCAGAAAGTCACAACTCAATACAAGTCTATGATCGCCTCGTTCTGGCTCTCGTAGACTTGCATCAAGAGATTGTGACATAGCGTCCGAATTCCGGCCAGTCAAAATCTGCGTTAACAAGATGACGCCGCGGGACAGAAAAAAGATGAAGACGTCAGAAAAAGTGTGTAAAACCAGGGGCAGGGAGATTTAAAGCTCCACTTCAGGGCTGAAAATAAACCGGCTTGAGTGATGCTTTAAGGGCAACAACGGCTATTTTTGACGTAGCGATAGGTCTCAGTCACCGGATTTTACAAATCAGTATACATGGTTATATAGAGAGCTTACTTTTGTAATGTGAAATCTGGTGACAGATCCTCTTTAAGCAGAATATAAATTCCCCTAAAGGGGTCCAAATCCTGTATATTTCATAGTACATTAGGATCCTTTCAATGCAACTCTCCGCATGACAAGAAGATGGTCACATATGCTGTATTTCTGCTGGCACCATCTGCTGTACAGAACCAACCTCATTTTAGTTATCGCTATTGTCCTCTGAAAACAGGCAGATGTCTCCTGTACACATCTCACTCATCACATCCGCGGCAGCACGGCAGCCTCCACGAGACATTACCTGGTACAACAAAAATGGCTTCTGCTCTAACTCTAGCCTTGGCTCACATGAACGCACCGGGTAACGCTGACCTATTTTTATGATCAAATATGTTGTGAATAATGCAGGAAGATAAAAGACAATTGGAGTTACACCAAGACTTTCCTCCTCTGTGGGCACCGCATAGAAGAAGCTATCGGAGAACGTCTACCCACACCGCTCCAGTTCTGCTCTCTGGCTGAGGACTGCTACATAGCATCCATTATAAATGAGGAGTATGTGTATGCTCCTCTAATGATACGGCATGTTTTTATAAAACCAGAAGAAAATATGAGCTCAGGAACGTGTCCTGATGGGACAAAGCTCCTCATACTACAGCAGCCCATGAACTTGAGTCATTCCCGTCGCATTTAGCTTCATCCTCATTAACATTCTGGAAAGTTGGCAGTGTGCTTTCACTAAATATAGCACCGGTGACAAGGGAGTTTCTCTACTGCACATGCTGACTCCCTTCTCCTGACCATCAGTGTGCCAGATGTTCCTCATCTTACTAAAGGGTGCACAAAAGAGCTTTCTTTACGATGCCCCGTGCCAGCGCTGACCTGGTGCTTGTGCAAAACGGCAGCTCCCAGCATACAAGAAGCATGGCACCAACAGCTGGCAACAGAAGGCCCCAGTCAGACGTTTGCATTTACGTGTTGTATCTGCTGTCATGTACCCATTATAATCTACAGTGCTATTCACAGTGTGACCAAGCAACACTCACAGGGACATGTCCATTTTATTCACGCAACATGGATGAAAAGGGACAATACACGTCTATGGGTCTGTGAGAAAAATGTACAGCACACGGATGGCATCAGTGTGATGTCTGTGTGCGGTCTGTATTTAACACTGCATAGTATAGGAGAAGCTGATGGTAAAAATAGTCACACGATGACGCACATGGTAAACCAGACACACGGATGACACACTGATGGTAAAAACAGACACACGGATGACACACTGATGGTAAAACGGACACGGATGACACTTATGGTAAACACGGATGACACACTGATGGTAAAACGGACACAGGGATGACACACTGATTGTAAAACGGACACACGGATGGCACACTGATGGTAAAACGGACACACGGATGACACACTGATGGTAAAACGGACACACGGATGGCACACTGATGGTAAAACGGACACACGGATGACACACTGAATGTAAAACGGACACACGGATGGCACGCTGATGGTAAAAACGGACACGGATGACACACGGATGGTAAAAACGAACACATAGATGACACACTGATGGTAAAAACGGAGACACACGGATGACAAACTGATGGTAAAAATGGACACAGATGGCACACTGATGGTAAACACTGATGACAATAAAGATATTCAAAAATTCAAAAATACAAAATAAAAAAAATGTTTGATTACGCCGGGTTCAGAAAGTCCAATCTATCAAAATATAAAAACAACTCACCGAATCGTTAAAAAGTGTAAACAGAAAAATTCCAGAATGCGAAAATTACGTTTTACCACAAAAAATGCTGTAGCAAAAGATCAAAAAGTCACATCTATCCCAAAATGGTAATAATAAAAACCATGTCTCACCTGCCAAAAGTAAGCCATCGTACAGCTCCATCAGACTTGTCTCGGAAAATGGCAACTACTCCAAAAAAACTTTTTTTGTACACTTCAGATTATTTTTTTTCCCCAAGCATACGGGGCTAAATCTTGCGTCCTGGCGAGATGGCTTCTCAAGTGTCATTTGTGCCTTCTTAGCATTACAAACGTAAAAATGACTGCCACGCAATAGAAACAAATACAGCTAATCCAGAGAACTGTACATTATGCCAAGAAGATAATAATTACTGTACTTTTTATTTTCTCAGCATATTGCAAATCCTTAACTCAGGAGCTTTCTTTACACAGAATCACCAATAGCCGGAGTAAACGTCCTAAACAGACGTTAAATAAGCTTGGGAACACTGACCGCACATGACACCTAAAAGCCATTGTCCACCTTAAAAATAACAAAATTGTACACATGGATAATTACCATTTCTGACTTGTATCCTGCTTTTGTCACAAAGGAATCTGTCACCAGGTTTTTGCTCTCTGTTACCTCATCTGAGCGAGAGCAGCATAATGTAGGAAAAGAGACCCTGATTCCAGTGATGCATCACTTAGTTTACTGGGTGCAGCAATTGTGACACAATAGAGTTGATAATATTAGCTCCTTACTATAGAAGGGGACGTAGTCAGACCAGGGCTTGCGTGCACTTTGGTCCAGATAGTGATAATCGCCTGGTGATAAAACACTGTAGGAAACAACACCACCCAGTGTAATGAGGGACACATCCCGGAAATCTATGACTAAGATGCTTCATTGTGCTGATCTCAGATTATATAGCTAAAACCTGCCCACAGAATCCCTTTAAGACAGTCAATTTTCTCCAAATTCAGCTACAAAGTGTAGAAAGAGTGATGGCTGAGTAATGAGCAGTACTATGATGTAGAAAAACACTTTACATAACCCATCAGAATCTGTTTCCCTCTACATAAGCTATTTTGTGTCTTCCTGCCCCCATCTCATCTCCCTCCCACATCATCGACTTCTATGGGCAGCAGATGTAACCTGATCACTCAGTGAACCTCATAATCTCTCTTTTTCACCAAAGAGGATTTGTACCAGTGAGCTAATAATGAGGGATCAGTGCAGTGGGAGAGAGGAGTTTCATATGTGGACACAAATTATTTTTCTTTAATAAGAGATATACGGTATAGGTCTCATGTGGCCTATAGAAGGTTATGCTGTGCACTCTATATTTCCAAACAGCCTCACATTTACACAGTTATCCTGTACTTGGCAACATAATACATTGATGGAAATGCATGTGCACGTTATACATGGACATTTCTGTAATACAAATGCTGTGTTGTAAAAGAAATAAATTCATAGCCTCTGCAAAAATAAAAAAAAAAGATGATTCAAACCCTTAGGTGTCCAAGCTTTTTTTAGCCAAAGTGGAACAAAGTGCAGTGGTCGAGGGGCTTCCTCTTATAATCCCAGCATGTCCATTATCAAAGATTGTTCCAACTGTGCTACAATAACAGTTATCAATTCAGTAAGAAGTAGCATCCTTCAACCATCTCGTCCCAATGATTAATGGCCACTCTAGTTTCTATCTAAACGTACGGCAAGTCACCAGGACAAAAAGTAGAAAATATCACAAATGTAAGATTAACACTCAGTGAAATGGCTCCATTCTTATAGCTATATGGCTCTAAATCCTCACATTTAAAGACCAGTTCTGAAACTCGTACTGAGAGCAAATTGCTATTGTCAAGAGGCTGCAGGATTTCATGCTGCTGTTAACTCGTATTTTCACTAAAGGGACCTCTACAGTTGAGCACCGCTATGAATTTCATTAGGGCTGTGTTCACACTTTAAATTCTCACACATTATCTTTTTGGCTGTTGTCTCAACAAGACATCTTTATTTCCTTTGGCTCATAGAAAGTAGACACTGAAAAATGTCAGAATAAGGAAATCAGTCATCAGACAACATTGAATGAGAAGACACATGTATGAAAAAAAAATCAGTTTTGATATAAAAATTAAGTAAAAAATAAAAAGTAAACAGTGTATTGAAAGGGACGCGCAATATTTCAACTTTCTGTGTAAATGTGCAGAACATGGCATGTACATTTCTTTTTGGTTATTGCTTTTGTGTTACCCCAGGGTCTGTTTACATGGACTGACTGTGAGAACAATACAGCTGCAGATCGGTAAACCTTTATTGGTCACTGACCATTGATGGTAAGAAGAAAAAAATAAACTAATTTAGGAACAAATCAAGCCAAACAGGTCTCTCAAAAAGCAAGGATCACCATGCTAAGACTTGGCTACTGTGGACACATCATTCAAAGAGAGCAATCACTGAAGAAGGACATCATGGTTAGAAGAATAGAAGGAACAAGGCGTAGCAGAAGACCAGCAAACCATTGACTTCATACTACCAAGAAAAGGATGTAGAAGATTTGGAAGAATAAAAGGAACAAGGTGTAGCAGAAGACCAGCAAACCGTTGACTTCATACTATCAAGATACTTACATAGAAGATTTGAAGGAACAAGGTGTAGCAGAAGACCAGCAAACCGTTGACTTCATACTATCAAGATACCGACGTAGAAGATTTGGAAGATTAGAAGGAGCAAGGCGTAGCAGAAGTCCAGCAAATTATTGACTTCAAACTATCAAGATAATGACGTAGAAGATTCTGGTGAACCTTTCTAGGCTTGCAGAAGATCAATCTTCCTACAGATTGCTCATCCATCAAGTTGCGTGGTTCTAGATCGTAATAAAGTTTACACAGGCAGCTTAACGCAATCGATGCGCCCAGACTGATCAGTGCGTATAGACGGCCACGGTTCTCTGCAGCACAAGTCCGGCTTACACAGGACGATGCATCGGTGAGAACGATGATCTTTTGCACTGCGAATTTGTTCATAGGATTATCAACAGCCTGTTTACACGGCAAGATAACCATGAAACTAGCATTACCAAAGCTCTATCACAATTATCTTTCAGTGTAAATGCAGCTTTAGTGCTTTATACTTCGGTAAACGGCTGTGCTTTTTAGGAATAGGATCAATATAGTAGGATACTATGTACGGTAGATAACAATGAAATCATCAATAATAAACCAAATAGGTAGGCTATTAATCAAGACTAACAACAGCTGTGAGTCTTTACATGGAATATGATGTACTGTGCCAAAAAAAAAAAAAATTATATATATATATATATATATATATATATATATATATATATATATATATATATATACACATATTTACTACTTATCAGCCACAGCTAGTCATGTATATTGTAAAAATATATACTGATCAATATTGGAGTACTCAGGTTGTAATGGAGCATCTGCTACTACGTAAAGCATAAAACCACAGGAGAGACAAAGAGCCCTAAACTGTGGGACCGATTCAGTGTTTTCACCACATTTCTACCATGAAACACAAAACACTCACCAATTTTGTTGTGCAACTTTTGGCATTTTCATGCCACTTTTGGCCCGCTCCGGCAATATGGGGAAGAGGCCGAATGGGGCATTGTAACGCTCACCTGACAAATTCATTAAAGGTGGTGACATTCCCTATGTTAAAAATGTTACTGCGCCTCTAAGTGAATTTGGCACATATCATTAAGACTGCCATCCAAAATGCCATTCTTCATGAATCAAGGCATAAATGTAGTAGCTATAACAAATCCTGCGCACCACAAAAAAGACATCAACTTGTAATATCCACCCTGGGTAGCTTAAGTGTCCTTCTATGGAAGCCAAATAGCTTTAAAAATGTGGAAAAGGATTACCGTCATTTTTTTTAACCTCTTCACAACAAATGACAAACATTGTGGTGTCCCTGACTTTAATGAGGGCTTGCACACAGAGATCGCATCTTTCCCGGCTGATGATGGCTACCCCATGGGTGGAGCCGTTAACCTGATAAATGGCACTGACAATCTCTGAAAGCGGCACTTAACACGCATCGGCAGAGGTGGTACATTATTCCACGAGCCTATCGGCGTGGCCATAATGTGATCACGGAGAGATGATGGGTTGCCATGAAGGCCAGGGGGCTGCTGAACATCTCAGTGCTTTTCATGATGATTCTCCTGTGAAATTCAGAATATAGATGGTGTTCATAAGAGATTGTGATTTTCTCTTTGCAGAATAGTTCTACACTACAAACAATTAATTAATGATCGCAGATTCAAATCCCCTACAGGAAGCTAATAAATACAGTTAAAAGCACAAAAAATAATTTAAAAAAACCAAACAAAAAACAACAATACACATATTTGATACCTCTGATGTTTGTAATAATCCGATCTATCAAAAGATAAAATAAATTAATCAGCATGCTAAACGGCGTAATGTGAAAAAAAAAAAAAAATCAAGGAGCTAGAATTATGGGGCTTTTTGGCCACCGCAATATTGCATTAAACAGCAATAAGACATGATCAAACCATTGCATCTACCTCAAAATGGCATCAGTAAAAACATCAGCTCAAGGGACAAAAATTAAGCTCTCATATAGCCCTATATCATGAAAATGTACATATATAAATGAATATATATGCACACATACTGTATATGTTTCCGAGGCATTTGAGCACTTGCAAAGATATGGCTTTTAGTTTGATTGTAGAAAACAAAGCCCGCATGTCCCAAACGATGTATGCAGCCTATCACTGGTCTGAGTGTTCTGGGGTAGTGTAACTCGGAAACAAGTGATTGGCTGCAAACTTAAGTGGGGTAGTAGTTTGTAAAACGATGCAACATTGGGAACAGCAGAGACGCAGCACTTGAACAAAAAGACAGCAGTACAGCTGCTTCTTTTCTTGGTTTCACAAAATTTGAAGAACCCCTTCATGGTTTAGGTGGTCATTGATCATGACCCCTTTCCGACGATGGGCGTAATAGTACTCCCACGGACTCCCTCCGGTGCTGAGCCCACATCTTTCCTGGCCCATGGCAGCTGTTTTGAACAGCTGGTGGTCGGCGCTCATAGCAAGTGAGCATTTCTGCTGCATACAGGCGATCTGATCATCACCTGCATGTAATAGGGACGATCGGACAACTGCAGCTTCTAGCAATAATAAAAAAAAAAAATCAAACATACACATTTAGTATCGCCGCGTTCAGAATCGCCCGATCTATCAATATAAAAAAAATAATTAACCTGATCACTAAACGGAGTAACGAGAAATAAAGTCAAAACACCAGAATTATGTTTTTTTGGTTGCCGCTACATTGCAATAAAATGCAATAACGGGCAATCAAAAGATCTTATCTACACCAAAATGGTATCAATAAAAATGTCAGCTCGGCACGCAAAACATAAGCCCTCACCCAACCCAAGATCACGAAAAATGGAGACGCTACGGGTATTGGAAAATGGCGCCTTATTTTTTACCAAAGTTTGTATTTCTTTCACCACTTAAATAAAGAACCTAGGCATGTTTGGTGTCTATGAACTCGTAGTAATAATAAAAAAGAAGTCTAGCACTCAACTTCAGTAAACGTGAATAACGTTTTATTTGTAGCACTCGAAAAGTTTCAGTCCTTTCTTGGACTTTCATCAGTCACGTGCCAGTGTGGGCCTATGGGGCCAGGCAAAAAGAAGGAAGAAGATAAGAGCTATAAGCCACGATATAGAGAGGAACCCTATATGGCACTGATGAGAAAAGTGGTAGACACTTAATTATGGTATGTTAGTGGTGGATAGTTATCCAATAGGTGGAACGTAGCACCTAAGAGCCGAAATGGTTCCCATGGGAGGGAGAAGTGTGCTTCCTTCAGACACGGTATCCGCCGCTTGAGACAAGAAACGAGACTCAGATGGTGCAGCTGCTTTCTAATAAGTGTTTTATCTTGATCCAGAGCGGGACTCACAGCTACACTGCTTAGTACTGTCCTCCATGCTATTAATGCTTCTGAAAATGTGCTACATACAGGATTTCCTCATGTATCTGTGTATTGTGTATGTTAGCCTTCATATCAGTCTTAATATAAATCAACCACACAATAGTATTGCATTTATTACAATGAGGGAAATCACAGCTAAACAAAGATGTAGCAAGCTGCTTTACCAGCCAAAATGGCACTGTCTGCAATGAAGTAGAAAAATATTTAGACATGAGAGTCCTCAGTGGTTGATACCTTTTAATGGCTAACTGAAAAGATGGTAACAAATTGCCTCAGTGGTTGATACCATTTAATGGAAAGATGCGGTACATTCTGGTATCCTCCATTTTGATACCTTGCATTGAAGAAAACTTGTGTACTGTAAGATGCTGTCCCAGTCCTGAGCTTTTTAATGCATGTAACCCAAACTACGTATATAAAGATCAGAAAAATATTTGTTTTCAGTAGTTCATAAGAAATATATCTATTAGAACAAGGCTATGATAAAAAAAAAATAAAAAAAAATAGACATTGATTAAAAGATATAAGATTCATAGAATAATGATGTATCATGATTGCAAAGGGTTAGGCCATGGAAAATATAGATATTATTCTAGTCTGACACAAATAAGAACACACGGGCTCAAAGATAGAAATATTAAATCACCTGCAATAAAAAACTAAAAAAAAAACAAAGTGCCCATGTGTGTGTTTTGTGTCAGCTTTGTCAGGGACTCTGCTGCTGATGCGAAAAGCATGTTGGAGAGGTGGGAGAGGGAACAGGCGTGCTGTTTAAGCTTATTTGGCAAGTGAAATGTTGGCGATACATGATGTGTCTGTGACATCCAGTCCCATAATCGGTTCCCATATCCATCTGTAGTAGCCATTCTTTTTCACCTATGGGGCTAATGCAGTATCTTTTCTAAAGACATACTGATAAGGAATGTAGATTGTGAGCCCCATCGGGGGACAGTGATGATAATGTGAGCAAACTGTAAAGCGCTGCGGAATATGTTAGCGCTATATAAAAAAATAAATAAATAAAGATAAAATACAGTTTTTTATTTGAAATAATATCACAGACTCCTTTAATGAACCTTAAACCATACTCACCGAACACCTAATCCACCGAAGCCAACGTCTCCTGCAACAAAAATAAAATAAACTACAATATTCCTCACCTATACCACTAAACCCATACCAGATCTCAAGGGCACAAAGAACTGAATATTATATCAACCAAAAAAGAAAAACAGTATAAAGTGCCAATATACCAAATCAGTGGAGGTGCCGAGTGTCGGACCCTAGTCAGTCAGACATCTATGACCAATCCGAAGGTCATCAGTATTAAAGTAGTGGATGACCTCTTTAATATTACTATCATTGAGCCTTTATTTTTGTGTTCTGTTACATTAACATCTATAGTCTTCATGTAATTACCGTTTTTTGTTACTATGCCACATACCAATAAAGTTATCTTTGAAAATGATAAGTCATTTATCATCACCCAAATGTTCTAGGGCTATGCCCCTGACTTTTCCTTACCACCATGGCCATCAGCACCTAGATTTCCATGTATTTAAACTCTTTAGAATAAAGTTTGATTGTGTAGGTAACAAGGGCATTTCAATATTTATAACACAGTATCAGTCCATATTACATGAAGGCAAGAAATTACAAAACGGTCAGTGAGGAAATATTGAATATAAAGCTGTCATACCAGGCTCCATAGAGACGCACGCTACAATCCTTTCAGCAAACCTTATTCAAATGCTTCCTAGACTGACAGTACAATTGCAGCTATTAGTTCTGCGTGCTGAAAATCTCACTTGCATCTACTCCAAAGCCTTTTAAAACAGCTGGGCACCAGTAGGGTAAATTAAAGTGCGGCCACATATCAAAGACAGGGAGAAACACAGGGAAAATCACTGGTAACAAGCAATGCAATATTTATGGAGCCGCAGGAAGTGAAGGTAGGATGCTGTTCAGCCTCCGTCATTTACCGAGCACTGCCAGATATTAGTTCAAAGACAAATCCTCCTTCAAAAAGTGCATTTTCAATGACCATACTTCTAATCATAAGACATTTATACTCACATGGAACCAGAGCGCGGTATATATTTCAAAAGTCAAAATCAGTGATTAACTAAATTCAAAAAAACATTTTTCTGCATAGAAAACTCATTGCCGGCCTGTCTGACCAGCAATACATGGCATATGCACTATTTGCTCTACTAACAGTGTGAGAGCGAGCTGAATGGACGTGCTGCAGTAATTCTTCAAAACATCAATGTTTGATAAGTCACAAATTGTCCCAAAAAAGACTTTGTATCACTGCTAATTAGGTTTAGCTATTGAGTGACTGCTGCAGTCCTAAAGATTGCACACAACTCAATGTATTCACTAGTAGCACTATAATAAGTCCCATGTAGCCTTTGTCTAAGGCGGTGGCTGTATTTCTGATGCAGAACTCCATATCTCCTAGGTAGTTATAGGGCTGATCCACCACAGCTTCCACATCAGAATTATAGCATAAAAGCTCTGAAAAGTCACAAAACTTGGAGAGGAACCCAAAGTTTGCGACTTCTGATGTCTTCACACTAGGTTAGGACAGGGGCGCAGCAGGATCTCATCCCTACAGCCCGTCTAATTCATGACAAGCAGTGATGAGCGAATATACTCGTTACTCGAGATTTCTCGAGCATGCTCGGGGGTCTGAGTATTTTTTAGTGCTCGGAGATTTAGTTTTCATCACAGCAGCTGAATGATTTACCACATGAAATCCCTGTCATGGCCAGCCCAATCTCCAGAATTGGGCGGGCCATGACAGGGATTATCGCTCCCGATAATCAGGTGTTCGGCGCCGAAGCTGCATGTGTCGCGGCTGTGTGAGTCACAACACATGTATGGAGAGCCTATGTGTTGTGACTATCACACAGTCGCGATACAGGAAGCTGCGGTGCCGAACACCTGATTATCGGGAGCGCTCCAGGTATCCGGGTTCCCAATGCAGCTTCTTCGGTAAGCGCTATAGCTTGCCAAATAAGGAGGGAGCCGACGATGTTCAATCATCTCGTTATAACAACCCCAAAAGGTGTGAAATTCCTTTGCCTCTCACCTAAACCAATTTCTCCACCAGATAAGACCCTATTGCGCTCTGTGTCTCCCCCTTTTTCTGCATTGAACAGGTGTGCCCGTGCAGTCCCATATTATCCATTCAATGCTGAAAGTTACAGATTATTTAGCGAGGCGGCTCTTTGACAAGTAGAATGGCAACACCCAGTTGTCAATTTTATCTTGTATTTTCAGGTGAAATAGAAACAATAACACATGAAAGCATGCTCCAGAACCATTTCATAGAGAGTGCAAGTATTTATGAAGTGAGACGCGATAGGACTGACACGTTCTTTTTAAGTGATATGGTTAAACATCGCAATATTAGCACCAATCACTCATAAAATCAAAAGGAGGAAAACAAAACTATATGAGCCTTGTTGGAAAATGTATCAATTTAATAACAAAGATAAAAACAGAACTGAAGCTGTGGTAGCTCCAGAGGAAATTAAGTACATTAGCCAAACCATACGGATGGGTGCTTTGTCATCCAGCACAAATGTGCACAAAGCTGTTCTCTAAAATACACTGGGGATAACTAATTGCTTTTTCTTTTTTTTACAGATGCAATGCTGGGAAGATATTCCCAGAATAAGGGGTTTACCGATCTGCAAAGCAGGTCAAACAGTCTGAAAAGTTACAAAATAGCTCCAAAGAAGGGGACCAAGTTTTACTATTGATCTAATACTACGTATACTGGGCACCTACATACAATCCCATGTTTGCATGATAAATATTGCATACAGATAAGAATAAATTATGCATTCCAAACTGCAAATAATGATTACTGTAGGTTACATAGGAAGTCTTTTAATCCTAAACCCTCCACATATAAGATGTCTCAGCATGATACAAAATCTGTATTAATATTACCAGCATGCAACTTCCGATCCTCACAAGGTCTCCTTCTCTCCTCCCTCTCATCTCTATCCACAATACCATACAAGATTTGTCTCGCACAGCTTCTACTCTGGAACTCTCTACCTCAACATATTAGGCTACTTTCACACTAGCGTCGGGCCGAGGTTCCCGACGCTAGCGTTGTCTCCGCCGCACAACGGGGGCAGCGGATGCATTTTTCCAGCGCATCCGCTGCCCCATTGTGAGGTGCGGGGAGGTGGGGGCGGAGTTCCGGCCGCGCATGCGCGGTCGGAAAAAGCGGACCGTCGGGAGCAAAAAATGTTACATGTAGCGTTTTTTGGTCCCGACGGTCCGCCACAACACGGCGCAACCGTCGCACGACGGTTGCGACGTGTGTCAATCCGTCGCAATACGTCGCTTAATGTAAGTCTATGGGGGAAAAACGCATCCTGCAAGCACTTTTGCAGGATGCGTTTTTCCGGCAAAACGACGCATTGTGGCGGATTGCAGTTAACGCTAGTGTGAAAGTAGCCTTAGACTCTCACCCACCGTGGAAACCTTCAAAAGGAACCTGAAGACCTACCTCTTCTGACAAGCCTACAACCTGCAGTAACCACCAAACTGCTACACCGCTACATGACCAGCTCTACTATCACCTACTGTATCATCACCCATCCCTTGTAGACTGAGGCCTCATGGGCAGGATCTTCCCTCCTCTTGTACCAGTCAAGGACTTGCAAGGTTCATGATTATTGTACTCGTTTTTATTACGTATACCCTTTTCACATGTAAAGAGCCATTGAAAAAATGTCGCTATAATAAATAATAATATACATGTGAAAGGATAAACCTTTTTCAAGCCAACTGTACCCAGTGTGTACTGTTGGAGCCTAAGGAACCATCTAATGCTCTCTTTCTGAATCTATTCTAAAAGGTCAGCAAAGGTTGCTTTTCTTGGATTAGGCAATGTGTGCTCGTTGAGTATTTGCTTGCAGAAATTTCTGCAAGGTTTTGGCATCTCTTGGCAGGGAAACGCTGCGGCAAAAACATGCATTTTTGGTGAGTTTTTGCATTTGTTTTTGTACAGCAATGAAGACTTTTGATCTAAATAAAGTTTTTGTTTTTTTGTGATGTAATTTCTTGGTTCAACACCACCTGTTTCATGCTAATGCAGTGGCATTAGAGTAATGGGGTTTGGGCTTGGTGTCAGCAGCTGTCATTGACACCAAGCCATAGGTTTAGTCATTAGTAAGCCAATAAGTAAACAAGCACACACACAAACACACAATCCTACACACGCTGTCATCAGCTTATGTAGGAGCGTTAACAGAACGAACGTACATAGACTATAACCAAACTATAAATTTTGAAGAAAAAAAATTGCGTGGGCTCCCGCATAATTTTAATAACCAGCAGAGGGAAGGACAATGGCTGAGGGCTGATGTTAATATTCTGGGAAGGAGCCAATATCCATAAAGGTGCCTAGGCTACTAATATCAGCTCACAGCTGTTTGGTTAGCCTTTACTGGCTAGTTTACAGGAGGACTCCATTAAAAATTGACATAGGGTTCCCCTAAAAAATCTAACCAGCAAAAACTAGGCAGACAGCTGCGGGCTGATATTAATAGTCTAGGAAGAGGCCATTATTGGCCCCATCCCAGACTAAAAACATCACCTCTCAGCTGCCCCAGAAAACGCGCATCTCTAAGATGCACCAAATCTGGCGCTTAGCCTCGCTCTTCCCACTTGACCTGTAGAGGTGGCAACTGGGGTTCATATTTGTGGGGTTCATGTCACCTTTGTATTTTCAGTTGAAATCAAGCACACAGGTTAGTAATGGAGAGGCATCTATAAGACACCTATCCATTAGTAATCCCATAGTGATATTGTATATAAAAAAAAAAAAAAAAAACACACACACACAGAATACAGAATTCTAAAGACATACTGATAAGGAATGTAGATTGTGAGCCCCATCGGGGGACAGTGATGATAATGTGAGCAAACTGTAAAGCGCTGCGGAATATGTTAGCGCTATATAAAAAAATAAATAAATAAAGATAAAATACAGTTTTTTATTTGAAATAATATCACAGACTCCTTTAATGAACCTTAAACCATACTCACCGAACACCTAATCCACCGAAGCCAACGTCTCCTGCAACAAAAATAAAATAAACTACAATATTCCTCACCTATACCACTAAACCCATACCAGATCTCAAGGGCACAAAGAACTGAATATTATATCAACCAAAAAAGAAAAACAGTATAAAGTGCCAATATACCAAAGATTTTATTAAATAATTTATAAAAATAATTTTTAAGCAAAAATTTATACAAGGTAACTGCTAAAAAAGCAGGGACAGCCACTACCAATGTATACACCAGTTTTCTACCAAAGCAATGCCTGCATACAAAAACTTAATAACAATCTAAATTAGAATCACAAGCACATCAACTACATAGTGTAGGGGCATAACACCCTGTCAGAATCAATGATGGCAATGTAATAAAGTAGTAATGAGCAGCATTTACATGGAAAACGTCTTTGTGTGTGGTGTCCCCGCCGCCCAACGCACGTTTCGCTTCTTCGTCAGGAGAAGAAGCGAAACGTGCGTTGGGGCGGTGGGGACGCCACACACAGACATTTTCCATGTAAGTGCTGCTCATTACTTCTTTATTACATTGCCATCATTGATTCTGACAGGGTGTTATGCCCCTACACTATGTAGTTGATGTACTTGTGATTCTAATTTAGATTGTTATTAAGTTTTTGTATGCAGGCATTGCTTTGGTAGAAAACTGGTGTATACATTGGTAGTGGCTGTCCCTGCTTTTTTAGCAGTTACCTTGTATAACTTTTTGCTTAAAAATTATTTTTATAAATTATTTAATAAAATCTTTGGTATATTGGCACTTTATACTGTTTTAATATTCCTCACCTGTCTGCAGAGAAGATAATAATCCATAATATCCCACGACGATCCTGATGACTTTGAGATCAGTCACTGATGTGATTGCTCTCAAAGACGGCCGGTGATACACTGACAGGAGGTAGAGGTAATCGCACCCGCAGTGTAAAGTACTGAGCAGCCGTGGGAAGGTTCTCACGCAGGGGTGCCGTAAGTGAAAGCACCGGAGCTGATCAGCTGATGAACTCCAGTGAACTCTCTCACGGCAGCTCAGTGAGACACTGCGGGAGCAATTACCTCCTGTCAGTGTATCGCAGGTGGCCGGGTAGAGCAGTCACATCTCCCGATGTGACTCTTCTACACCTGAGATCACTGTGGGACACTCGGGTTTACGTAAACTAAGGTGGGCAGACTTCTGTCGTGTTGAAGAGACCCTGCGCAACCTCGAAACATGTTGACCACGTAAACCTGTTTTACTGATAAATTTTTATCAGTTGGAAACCATAGCGGATTCATCAGCAGCAGCTCAGGAGTGACATCTCCCTCCAGATCGTTTTGTACTTTTGAATAACACTATTGATTTTACCATATAGTGTACTGGAAAATGGGAAAAAATTCCAGCTCATCCCGCAAAAAAACAACCCTGATATGGCCATATCGACAGTAAATATAAAAAAAGTTATGGATCTTGGAAGAGGGGAAGGAAAAAACGGAAAATTTCACGGGGTGAAAGGGGTAAATGTGCATAGTGCCATAGTTTAGTTTAATTGTATAATCCAATTTACAATTATTCCCAACACACACGTATTGCGTCACCACAAGCAGAAAGAAACCACACGTGTATCTCTGCCCTGAATGGCTGATTCTTCAAGAACAACTAATTAAAGTGACCACCCCAGTTTATTCAATTCATGACCCCATACAAAACAAAAACAATGTATACTCACCTTGTGCAGCGGCACTGTTCCAGTAGTATCAGCGCTGCTGTTCCCGGTGAGTGACATGACTCGTGTCACATGATGCCTGCTGCCAATGGGCGGCCTCACTTTGGCTGTAGATCATCAATCAATATTCCATTACGGTGAACAAGCGATATTGGACAACCCCTTTAAGACAATGGCCCAATACAAAAAATATCAATAAATAATGGGTAATTTTACAATATGAGAAGATTTTTGGTGTATCAGACCCTTTAAAAAGTTACGTGGAAATACAGAAAAGTTTTAAAGCCCCCAACGTTTCAGAAATTAAAAGTAAACGAGCAAGTAGAAGTGGGCAGTGCTGCCCAGACCTGGTCACCATATAAAATGCATAGACCAAAATGGAAGAACAAGGTCTCAGTGAAGCCAGGTTTTTACTACTAATAAGGTCTATTGCTCTAAAGATGCATGTTCAAGGTGAAAGTTATTAGTTAAGCAGTTGCTGAATGTCATTGTGCAGATGAAGGGACTCTGAAGCCAACAGTTCATCATCCAAATGAGAAATACTTTTAAAGCAATGTCCTATACAATAGTCAATTGGAGTCGATTATTATAGGGTTAACTACACTTCCCATATAGGTCAGGCTACTTCACTAGATATTGGAGCATCTTGGGGAATCAAGATTTCTGTTATTGAGGTCAGTCAGTTTCAGTAACAGATTTAACAAGTCAGTATACATTTGGCCTTGGTAATGAACAAACACTGGGACACATCCAATATGGCTAATTTCATTTCATACATGCTTCCCACAGCTGGCTTTAACTTGTACCAAGTAAAACTGCTTGAGGTGTGTAATTTCACTTAGAATAGTTACCAATAGGTGTAGGATTTAATGCAGCTTAAATCCTTGATTTAACTCTTAATGAAATCTGTAGCTGAAATTGTCTGCTAATGAGCCGGAAGTGCAGTGGGGCGGGGAGTGCACTTACAGCTGTCTTGCCTCTCCCCCTATATGAACCCCGCTGCCTGCCTCCTGTCTGTGATCTAAAGGAGCGACCCATCAGTCAGAGACAGGAGGCAGGCGGGGTAGAGAACGAGATGAAGTCGCGCTTTAAGTGCAACTCATCTAATATATTATTGCCAATCGGCAATGTCACAGCTTCTGGCGATTGTGTCGCTATCCCACAATCGCGATGCCGCACGGCTTTGGCGGGGGATTTGAATCCCGCGCCGCTCATTGGCTCAGCCACTGGCAGCTCAGCCAATGAGCGGTGGCGAGCGGCTTTGGCTGGGGATTTCAATCCAGCGGGGCACCGTTCATTGGCTGAGCAGCCTGCCGGCTGATCCAATGAGCGTGCCGCGCGGGATTTGAATCTCCCGCCAAGGCTGGAGACCAATCAGCTGCCAGCAGTATTGGCGCCAGATTTTAATACCGGTAGCAGCTGATGTTCATTTCACCGAACTCCCGATGCAATAGCATCGGGCCTATTTCTTTTTAACATTTACCGTAATTTCAATTCTGGATTTCTCTTAAACAACAAAATGGATTTCTACAAGAATGGTAAGGATTTTTTCGGCATTAAAGCACCTTTACATACATGCCATTAGCTTGGGACAGGTTTTCTTTAGTATTTTTTTCCATGCTCTACATAAATTTCTACATTCACCCTATGTTGATCAGATTGCTCAGTACTGACGGTGTGAAATATGCACACTGTCAATATTCCCCTTTATTTCCAGCTGATGTGGGCAGTCATCTGACGTGGCTTACATACTCATGGTCAATTACCAACTAAATAACTAAATTCTCATCTGCGTCTCTCAATACGACAGGTTATCCGAGTCCCCGGCTCAAATATTTCATGTCCCCGCTTAGGCTGGAGATCAGGGGAAATCCTGACAGTGTGAAGATTGCCAGGTTGCCAAGATAATCTGAAGGGACACAAAGTGACTGCAGAAATTTGTGTTGGGAGGTGTAAACCCCCTTCATCTAGGATAGAAGTTACAATTAATTTTTCTACCAAAACTAACTATTAATCTGCTCAGCCCTTCCTGCATGGAGACCGGTTCCAGTTAACACAAAATCCCTTTACATCAACATCTAGATCTTTATTGTGATCTTCAGAATACAATTAAGTTCCAATTGTTTGAAGCGAAGGAAAAATACTGTTGTAATGTTGTCCATGTTTCTGCTTACAAAGTAATTAAACATTATTGCTATAATTTATAACGCGAGGAAACATTTTACCAAACTCAGCCTTAAAGGAAAACATTTCTATTTCATACTGATCAAGATAAATGTGGACTTCCTTACAAGGATATATTTGGGGAACCACTTGTTACAGTGAGGAAAGCCAAAAGCAGGTCTATGTCTCGGCTGGAGATCAGCGAACATCTTCACAGGAGGGGAACAAAAAAAAAGGAAAGGATGACGTCAAGCACGCATTTTAAGGATAACAGTTTTCTATGTTCAAAGCACTGCATTCTAGAACCCATCTGCCACATTTCACACAAACCCACATCTTCCCCCGTTGCCTTAGAAGCAAGAATTCTCAGAAGTTATATTTAACTGTTACAATCCATAGGAGAATAGCCGCCTTTACCGCCACTTATTTATGTAACTCAATCCAACAGTAATGGTTCCCCTAATGTAAAGAAGTCACAACAGGCTACTCCACGAGCATGAAACATTTTGGGAGATCCGCTGACACCGCTGCAGTTCCCCTTTCGGTTTGTCCGTGCCTTCCAACCATGAATGTTTCCAATCCTCCTTCAATACTAAGTGTTTCGCTGCAAGCTGCCACTTGGAAGAAGTCTGAAAATTTGTTGGTAACGCCGCGCTAGGGCTATGCTCACATTTAAGTTTTGACATTGCGTTTTTTAAGAATAGAGACATGGAACAAATATCAAAAATATATTTCTGGTGCGTAACTGATGCAAATGGAAGCAGAGGTGCCCCAATAATGATCATGAGATCCTCCTGGGTTCGGCTAGTTTACAGGTTTTAGAACACAAGGAAATGTTCTGCATACTGTTTCTCTTCTGTTCTAACTACTTACAAACAGAAATGGATAGAATGAGGTCAGTCTTGGGTCAGTTGTGTGTATCAGTTATACCATGGATCTGTTTTTACATTCATTTTGTTTTTCAAAACAGAACAGACAAATGGAATGGTAAAACTCCCCGTGTTTGGGTGGGTTTCCTCCAGGTTCCTCCAACACAAGACATACTGATAGGGAATCTAGGTTGTGAGCCCCAATAGGGACAGTGCAAATAATGTATATAAAGCACTCTGGAATATGATGGTGATATATAAGAAAAGCATAAATTATAAATACAAAGTCTAATCAAGATCATTGACAGGGAAGATTACGGTTACTAGACAGTTAGTAACAATAGTAAAATACCTGCACAATGGAGGAACAGAAAACTACAAGAATTCTGGAGAAGAGACACAGAAATAAAGTTTTAATTACTCCATTATCTAAGACATTTAAAATGAGCAATACAGAATACTATTCATACGTAGCTATGCAATAATTGGGTATCTCAGGCTAAAAAACAAACACCATTAGAAATAGACACACATCCAACCAAGGAAAAATATGCCCATGCTCTGTGTCCTCAGCCTGAAGACAATGATCCCTAGTAGTCCAAATATTATCAGAAAACTCTTTATTATTCATTACTTCGATATATATATATATATATATATATATATATATATATATATATATATATATATATATATATATATATATTTTATTTTTTTTTATTAAGAAGCGTAAATCATTTGGGTACCCCTTAAACTGGTCACAGCAGATCAGCAAGAACATCTTTCTCCGAGGACCCAAAGATCTGTATATAGCACATGGGAGCCGTCGGAGGAGGGTCATCAATAGATCATTTATTGAATTACATCCCGTACATTACAATCTAACTGTGTCTGTTCTAAACAATCCTTACATAGGCACAGAGCAGTAGGAACCATTGTCTTAGATGGCGATTAGTCTTAAGAAATCATTTTAGGTAATGGCGAGAGCATTCATCACATTACTGCACATACGACAATTTAATTGCCTAAAATTCCCAATGACAACTTCGATAAGAATCTGTAGTATGAAACTTTTGAGGGCTGCAAATCACAAAAACGTAAGTGCACAAGAACATGGTTATTAGAAGAGCTGCCAGGCTTTCATTAAAATCCAGAAAATTGCACTGCAGGAGACATATCATAAAACATAAGAAGACAACACAAGGAGAAGCTGCCAGCTTGCTATGTGCCTTCATCCTAAGAATAAAGCATCTTCATTAACCTTAGAGGACAGATCTACGTAACTGCCTCCGCAGATATACAGATTATACAATAGCAGCAGAGGATCATGTAAAGTCTTTACACGCCGACATGGAGAAAAAGAAAAAAAACGGTCAGACTTGGGAAAGGAAACAAGACATAGCAGTGACAGGAAAATTGCCTCCAGCAAACATGCAATGCATTAATGTATTCCATCATGTCACCAGCAATCAGTCACCAGTGCAGACTGTACGCTCCTGCTACATCTCACCATTACAATAAATCACTATCAAGAGATCAATGTACCAAACAAACTGGATGAAAAATGCGCCTGCGAGTCCTAGCCATCAATTTGCTGCCTACTGCAAATCAATGCAAATCAAAAGGCTTTTCTTATGCGGCAAGCAAGTACAAGTCGTTAGTTTCTGCCTCCACCCTAGCTAGATAAGACATCTTAAACATCTGAGAAGAAAGTAGCATGCAAAAAAATATATATCTATATACTACATGTAGATTGGGGCTGCTACATCCAGCAGCTAGCGAGTTAAAGGCAATCTGACACCAGGTTTTTCCTACCCCATCTGAGAGCAACATGATGTAGGGGCAGAGACCCCGATTCCTGTGATGTGTCACTTACTGGGATACTTGCAGCCGTTTTAATAAAATCATGGTTTTATCTGCTGCAGATCTAGCAGTTCTCTGAATGCTGAACTCTGTATAACCCCGCCTACACCACTGATTAGCAGCCTTCCATGTACACTGTGCATAGGCAGAAAGATGTCAATCAGTGATAGGGCAGGGTTGTACAGAGCTCTGGAATACGGAGGACTACATGGCTGCATGTTTATCATTCCTTTAAGTTAAAATAGCCTAAAACAGTAGCAAGTAGCCCAATAAGAGCTCCATCACTGGAATCAGGTTCTCTGTCTCTACATTATGCTGCTCTCAGATTAGGTGGCAAAACCAGATTCCTTTTAAGCCATTTTGGATACACGCTTTCTTAACAACAGCACCAAGTCAAGTCTGCGATATCAATGAATAAGGACTAAGTAGCGGTCTGAAACCTGTAGGAAAAGCTGAATATTACAATAATGTTGGATGAATTGGAGGATGTTATTTTAATCTTGTTGGAATAAAGTTACGGGAATTATTTTATTTGGAAACACGACAGGAGCATTCTCTCACTTAAAGTAGTAACAAGATAGCAACTTTTTAATAGTTTTGTGTTCAGATTTCCATACCTCGGTAACAGATGCCCTGGCCGACTGTAAAAGCCATCGTAGAGTGGGAAGTTTACAGTAGCTGCAACCACAGCACAAGCACAAAACAGCAGACCACACAAGCACAGAGAATGAGCCCGTACAATGCCGAAGAGCGGGATTTGTATGAAATCCTCCTTCCTTCATTGCATCATGGATGGAGTCTTCCAGGCCAAGCAGCTGCATCTAAGCCTTCGCTCACGATTTGCAATGCCATGTGGTGACTCAAACAACGACTGGAGTCAGGGATCATTACAATCTTATGGACAAATTTGCTTTGGAAATGCCAAAAGAACCGTTCATTCCAACTGTACAAGTCAATGGAGGAAGAATAAGGCTACATTCCCATGACATTTTGGTGACTTTTTTTACGCTTTTATTTTTTTTAAATTCCAAGTATCCTATTTCACGTAATGAACACAGAAATTGTGTATCATCAAAAGCTCATTGTGGGAACGTAGCCTGTCTGTATTTTATTGCTAGGACTGGGCTCCCTAGTTATATGGTCAGACCTACCATGACTTTCTAGAAAACTGCATGCCCCCAGTGCTGTGGAAATAGCATGAAAAATTTGTATTATGAATGACTGAAGCAAAAAAAAAAAAAAATAATAATAATAATTAAAAAAGTAGTCTCCCAAATTGGAATTCGAGATCTTGTTTCAACCCAATAATGCACTTTTAGGAAACGTGGAAGCAATATCAGACTGGGGTGCCAAGGGCCCACCAGTAATGGACTCTGGGGGCCCTCCGCTCAGTTACATGCAGATAATAGAGTTACCCTCAATCACACATTTACCTCTGCTTCTATATAACGGTAAACTGGGTAATCTGGTAAATGGTGAGATGTTGCTCGTCTGTACACTGTGAAGCAAACGTATCAGGCCAACTACTGCTTATACAGGGGTGAGAGGGCGCACGTCTGCACAGTGGCCCACTGTATCATTCACCTGCTCCCCAGTGGGTCAGTCTGAACTTGCCGATTTCGTCCTATACCGGCTCAATCTTTAGTGTGCTTCACTGCAACAGAGGATGATTTACTTAAAAATCTATTTTCTAAAACCACTGCAAGTACTCAAAGAAGGGTCATCAGACCGTTTACTGCCGCAAACCTAAAAGCACTTTTCACATCAAGGAATGAAGAACACACATTGTGCCTCTTAAACTCCTCTGGTGAACATTTGACAGAAGCAACCAAAGACCAAGATAAAAGCTAAAAGGCCTCCTGACAGTTTCTCTACTTATAAAACTCCACCTTCTAAAAATACATGTGACTTAACAGGAACCTGTCATATCTGATAATTTGGTTAACCTGCAGATACAGGGTTAGTCTGCAGGTTAATAGTGCAATGAAGATGCAGCACCCAGGAGAAAATTAATTTTACTTCTCCTGGGAGCCGCCGGCTTTCAGTCACAGCAGCGTGCCAATGGCACACCCCGGCGCTTTGACTGACAGCTGCCACTGATGCACTGCTGATCAAACTGTCCATAAAAGTGCCAGGGCCGACTTATATCCATCGCTCACAGTATACTGAGCAATGACTGGAACTGTGCCAGCATGTCACCGACTCAAAGCCAGCGGCTAACAGCAGAAATAGAGTTCATTTTCTCCCAGGTGCTACACTTTCAATAAACCGGCCGGACACCTTCAAAACGTTATTAAATCGGCAGTTTAATAGAGTTATCGGACATGACCAATTCCACTCTCATCTTTCTATAGGAGTGCACCATTCCCCTACCTCCCAGCTGCAGACCGTCTGGGTGGTGGCACGGCTAAGCTCTCCCATACTGCAAGCAGAAGCATCTTTGCCTCGGCAGCATCTGAGGAGCACAAGGGCAGCTATAGAGCAGAACGTGCAAATTGTAAAGCAAAGAGATTGCAAGAATGGACTTCTTACCTAGGAGACTTACTACCACTGATAGACTGCAGAGGTGGCCGGTAACCTAGTCAATAAACAGCACGCCGTAGAATTAAAAATCTCTCCAATCTTGACAACGGAGAGGGGTCATAAACGGTTGTCCAGAAGGGTAGGCCATTGCTTGGTTCTTTTTTATCTTGACCTATACCCACTTTATAGCACTGATATCTTCATACACAACCCCAAGGCGTCTTGAAATAAAACCATTGGTCCATCTGTCTGAACTGGCTACACAAAGGCTAATGAAAGTGTTTATAACGGAAGTCTCTGCAGTCTAAATAGAGATGTATTACAACATGGGCTAATTTTGGAAGTGTTGAAAAGATGGAGCACTCAGACGCAGAACAATGGGCCTCTGGAAACTGAAGCCTTGGTCTAGTTCTGCACATCCTGAGTGATAGCGCCTCCCTTCCTCAGCTGAAAGGGTCAGAGAGGTGAGCGGCGGAACAATGCTGAAGAATGAGCAGGGCCGCGTACATAGCCGGGCACCGGCGCTCTCCATGTGACAGCCAGAACTGGAGCACAGCTTTACCATTCCGCGCACGCAGACCAGGCATGTCAGCTGAATACCAAATGTGTTTTCATGTCTAGCACAGATGGACTGCCAATAAATTGTAGAAGGCAGACACTATTCATATTATTCAGAGCCCAGATTCTTAGCATATTTCTATATTTTTATCCCTTGGAGAGACTCTTTAAAAAGTAGATTCAAAGCTAAAAATAAGTTACATAACCATCCAGGCGCTCTTCACATCACTCAGTTATGAAGGCTTCACATCTACCGTATTTAAAAACCTCCACTGTGCGCCAAGCAAGAAACCTCCCAATCCCACAGCTAGAGGAATCCAAAAACATCCAAAGCAAGCAGCTGGAGGAATCGCATTCATTTACAAGGAACGACTTTACATATGTCTAGTGTCTCCAAACACGTTCTGGTTGAGGCACATCTCTGACATCTATTTACAAAATTTGTGAAATCAGACAGCAGGCGCTCCATTTATACCTTCTATATTAACCACTGGCTGCCTTATACTGGAATGAGAGTATATGGAGTACAGGGTCACGTCGGCGTGCCTAATTACAGGGAAACAAGGCAGGGGTGACCACTAATATCAGCAGGGGAAAGTAAGATCCCTGAAGACCTCCCTGCAATGGTTCTGGGTGACAGTGGAGTAGACACGACACAACTAAGGGTTATTACATCACATTATTGCCATTTTAAAGCCATTGATTGATTTCACCGGGATGTTCCATTGCAATTACAATGGCCTCATGTTACTTACAATAAGCTTTTATGGATCATGGTATCTTTAAAATATATTCAGTTTCTAATACCATATGCAGTGCAGATGAACTAGGGTATGTTCCCACGGTCAGTAAACACTGCGGGTTGGACGATGTACATCTGCAGCGTCCACCCTGCAGCGTCCAGATGTTACAGCATAGCGGATGGGATTTCAAGAAATCTTATCTCCACCATGCGTGCACTGACGCCCGCGGCTCACCTGTGGAGATGGACATGCGGCACGTCTTTCCAGACCGCAGCATGTCTATTCATCTTGCGGAGACGCTCAGTCTCCTCAAGATAAATATCACCAGTCCAATGTATAGGACGCAGTTAATCCGCACGGTTCAATTTACACCCGCGTCAAAAGCCAGCTGCGGTTTGGACGGAGTGGACATGTGCTGCGTCCAAAGCGCTGCCGATTACTGACCATGGGGATGTAGTCCTACAGTATTCATGTAGTCATTATGGGCATTTTATTCAAGCAGAAATGGTATATCAGCACATTAAAGGGACTGTCCGCTCAGTATACAAGTCGCAGACAGCTTAAGGACAGCACAATGTATGTGGCACAGCCAGGCTGAGGGAAGCAGAGTATGTGTGGTGCAGCCAGGCTGAGGGAAGCAGAGTATGTGTGGTGCAGACAGGCTGAGGGAAGCAAAAAGTGTATGTGGCGCTGGTGTACACCATCACTGCCATGCAGCCTATTTATAGGGCTGACACCAATCTACTTTATTGAAAGGACTCGGTCAGCACAGAATGACTGTTTAAACCAAGTCCTGACGCTCGATGCTTCATGGTGGAGCCAATCATTGACATACACCTTCATGCCTGCATGTTCTCTCTATCTTTGCCCCCTCTTTTCTTCGATTGACAGCTCAGGCTTAATAAAGCCAGAAAAGGGTGGAGACTGATAAAAAACAAGCAGGTGGGAAGGTGTACTGAAATGATTGGCCCCGCTGTGGAGCACCGAGCACCTGTACTTGCTTTGAACATTCATTCTGTGCTGACAGAGTCCTTTTAAGTAAAGTAGGTCAGAGGAAGCCCTATAAATAAATTGCATGGCATTGATGGTGTACACCAGCACCACATACACACTTTGCTTCCCTCAGCCTTGCTGCGCCACACACACTTTGCTTCCCTCAGCCTTGCTGCGCCACACACACTTTGCTTCCCTCAGCCTTGCTGCGCCACACACACTTTGCTTCCCTCAGCCTTGCTGCGCTACACACACTTTGCTTCCCTCAGCCTTGCTGCGCCACACACACACTTTGCTTCCCTCAGCTTTGCTGCACCGCACACACTTTGCTTCCCTCAGCCTTGCTGCGCCACACACACACTTTGCTTCCCTCAGCCTTGCTGCGCCACACACACACTTTGCTTCCCTCAGCTTTGCTGCACCACACACACTTTGCTTCCCTCAGCCTTGCTGCGCCACACACACACTTTGCTTCCCTCAGCCTTGCTGCGCCACACACACACACACTTTGCTTCCCTCAGCCTTGCTGCGCCACACACACGTTGCTTCCCTCAACCTTGCTGCGCCACACACGTTGCTTCCCTCAACCTTACTGCGCCACACACACTTTGCTTCCCTCATCCTTGCTGCACCACACACACACTTTGCTTCCCTCAGCCTTGCGGCACCACACACACTTTGCTTCCCTCAGCCTTGCTGCGCCACACACACACACTTTGCTTCCCTCAGCCTTGCTGCGCCACACACACTTTGCTTCCCTCATCCTTGCTGCAGCACACACACTTTGCTTCCCTCATCTTTGCTGCGCCACACACACACTTTGCTTCCCTCAGCCTTGCTGCGCCACACACACTTTGCTTCCCTCATCCTTGCTGCACCACACACACACTTTGCTTCCCTCAGCCGTGCTGCACCACACACACTTTGCTTCCCTCAGCCTTGCTGCGCCACATACCTGGTAGTCCAGGAAACTATAAATGATCCTGTACATTTTTAACAACTGCTGCATAAAAACAGATAGCAAACAGATTGCATGTGGATAACAAATGAGAAAAAAAAACATCTGCGTTTTCTAGAGACTCGATACATGCGTGTGAACACAATTGCAAGGATAATATGAATAATGAGCTTTCTCATGGAATTTTCTAGCTGACCTGCTTGTGCCCACTGAAGATTTTCTGGCCGGTAATAGATTTGGTGGGAGCACGATGAATGGATTTTCACTGCTTGCACCATGACAGCAAAAAAAAACAGTACATGAACTTAACATGTAATTATACTGTAAATTACTTCAAGCAGTTCTTACATGTTAGTGGGTTCATTACCGAAAGCTGTGAACTATGGTAACGATCTAGGGTGTGTACCACATCTAAAAGGCTTAAAGGAAAATTCCATTTTTTACACCTATTTAGAGCATTCCACCGTTTACAATTACATAAAATGTTAAATATCATAGAAAATACTGTGCATTAAATATATTTTTCTACTTTCGAATGATAACGTGCTTTACTGTCCGACAGAATACCCCAGTGATTCCTTTAGTTACAAAACTAATCAGTTCTAGGGCAACAACTGTGATATTGTGACTTGAGATCATAACTAAAAGTGGATCCAAAGGGCTGAAAATAAGAAAAAAAAAATTACATATGAAGTCAGAAAAAGCCGATGAAGCTGTAAATCAGTTCCTATAGAGAAGAGTTTTTTTTTAGGGTTTTCTACAGCACCCATAGTGCCTATCCTGGTGTCCAGCACATCCTGGCACAAGTAAAGAGCAGTAAAAGACATGAAGTACTACACTGGACTGGAGGGAGGCGCTACTAGACAGCCAATCAATGCATGCACTTCACTGATGGACGTTTTTCAGCAAAATGCCCATGCTGATTGGCAGAAAATTGCATGCGCCACGTCTCCAGATTTTGGTAATGCATGCTGAATGTGGTTTCAACTTCAAGTGACAATAACTGAGGAAAGACCATTACATGTTGAAAATGTTGTAACGTGTGGCCATTATAGCTTAAGTGAGCCACCGCTGGACTCTTGTTACTAGAGGGTAGTGCAGATCAGATGGCCATAAAGCCAAGTTCAGAGAATTTATCTTACATACGATTTCAGATTTATTTTTTTTAGCCAAAAATATTTTTTTCCAAGAATTAATGGGAGCTGTGATATGAAAAACAATGCAATTAACCGGCAGATATGGGGTTAATCTGCAGGATAATAGTGTTCTCAATCTGCCCAGTGCCCGCATTTAGAAAGAAGTTAACTTTACTCCCCCTGGCAGCTTCAGTGTTCAGCCATGGGGCGGTGCCAGCGTGGACTCAGTGACCACATAGAGAGAGTGGCGGCTATAGCCGCGCCACCGGGACTAACTGACAGCTCGCTCAGCATTAGGGCCGGCTGTCAGTCAGAGCCGGGGGCGCAGTTACAGCCGCCACTCTCGCTGGGCAGGTTCAGATACTATTAACCTGCAGATTAACACCAACACTACAGGGTCATAGCGTTTTTTTTCAAGTGACAGGTTCCTTTAAAAAAATAAAGTATAATAATTTCCTTGTACTTTTTGGCCCTCTGGGCTCTGGTAACTCGCCAATACCTCTCTTTGTGCCATGACACTAAGGCCAGCGTCACACTGGCGTTTTAAAAGGCCGAGTGCAATGTGATAAAAAAATCGCATTGCACTCGGACCAATGTTCAGCTATGGGGCAGCTCCCAGCAGCCGACTTTTTGTCGGCCGTTTTCCTCGGTCCGAGACAATCGCAGCATGCTGCGTTTGTCTCGGACCGAGGAAAACTCTCGGCTCACTCGCACCCATATAAGCCTATGGGTGCGAGTGAGACAGCGCACACCACTCGGATATCATCCGAGTGCTGTGCGTTATAAGCGGACCCCAGCAATGGAGGCGATGGAGGCGATGGAGAAATTCATTTCTCCGCCTCCTCCGCAGCTGTGCTCCGATCCTCCCTGTGCGAGAGAATCGGAGCACAGACGCATATGACACTCGGCTCCTGCTCTGCTGCAAGCAGGAGCCGAGTGTCATTAGCATATCGCATCCGATGCTCTCGTATCGGATGCAATACGCCAGTGTCATGCCGGCCTAAAACATAAATGCACCATTTGCTAGAAAATCATTTTTCGGCTATGTGCACACGTAGGAAAAGAGGTGCAGAATTTTCTGCACAAAATCCGCATCTCCTGGCAGAATCCACAGCTGCGGATTTGCCGCGGTTTTATGCGGATTTTGTGCGGTTTTTATGCCGAATTGATGCAGATTTTGTGCGGATTTTGTGCGTTTTTTGCCACTGCAGATTTTTATCATGGAGGGGTGCAGAAACGCTGCAGATCCACACAAAAGAAGTGACATGCACTTCTTTGAAATTCGCAGCAATTCCGCACTGATTTTTCCACACCATCTGCACAGCTTTTTTTCCCCATTGAATAACATTGCACTGTACATCACAGTGCGGATCCGCAGCATTTTTGCGTGGAAAAATCCGCTGCGGATCCGCAGCAAATCCGCATCTTGTGCACATAGCCTTCATGTGTGCCTATAAGACATAGAAGTAATTGTTCATTTGCTGCTCACAAACCAAACCAGTAAACATTTATACAGTTTCCAGGTTGAGACGACAGCCTTAATAAGGTCGTCTGCAGACAAGGACAAAAGTGTGCACAGATTCGGAAAGGTGCGGCCTGCACCTACACAGGCTTCGTGTCTCACTGGGGCACGCATCCAATCGATCAGAGATGGATGTGCTCAGTGCGTGTGCTATCCTGCGAGTGTGCTGGTGTAGCAGAGCGCAGACATCCCCTTTCTGAGAATATCATTAAGACGGCTGCTCAGTGGGTGATATGCACTTACAGATAGATTAATGGTCACAGCGATATCCTGCAAATATGACATCAAAGGGAAATGGACAGGCCACAGATGACTTCCTATATTTTCCATAAAGATAATTTGTGGCAAGAATTGGACACATTCATCTCAAGCTTTATTCCTAAATCTTTAAACTCCCATACTAGAAAGTCACAGGAAAGTCAACTCTAAAAATATTGGGAAATGTTTCATTGAAAGGAATCTGTCACCAGGTTTTTGCCAGAGACCCCGATTCTAGCAATAAGTCACAATGAGCTGCTTTCTGTAGTTTTGATAAAAATCACTGTTTTATCAGCAGGAGATTATCACTACTTGACTAATAAACCTACTGCCTTGTTTTCCTCCATTTTTGTGAGTGTTGTATAACCCCCGCTACTGATGAACACTATGTATAGGCAAAAAGCTGTCTATCAGCAGAGGAGAAAACTGATATTATCAAAACTGCAGCAAGCAGCGCAATAAGTTATAGATCACTGGAATTAGGGCCCCTACATCAGGCTACACTCAGATGGAGAACAAACACCTCCTGAAAGACTATCTGCAAGATAATAAAGTCGATAGTTCTATTCTGGTGCCTGCTTTAGCATTTACTATGCACTGACTTGATCTCTCCTGCCTCTGTAAGGTGCAGCTGCTCCTTGCCCAAAGCAAAATTAAAGTGTCATAAAAGTTCATCCACTCGTTACCCATTCTAATTAGACCTTCTTTCAGGGCCAATTTAGACAAAGTGTAGCTCTGGACAAAAATTAAAAGTAGGGCCTCAAATGTAAAAATACCATCACACAAACATTTAGGGTGCAGCTGATTTCAGACCATTTACCCCTTCACCCCCAAGCCTGGTTTCACTTTCAAGACGAGGCCAAATTTTACAAATTCTGAACATTGTCACTTTATGTAGTCATAACTCTGGAACGCTTTAACACATCTCACTTTTAAACTTTTTAATTCGCATGCCCTTAAACCAGAGGGTTATATAACAAAAATTACTTAACATTTCCCACATTTTTATTGTTAGGAAGTTAGAAGGGTTAAAAGTTGATCAGCAATTTCTCATATTTCGAACTAAACTTAAAAACCAATTTGAAAACCAATTTTCTTTAAGGACCACATCACATTTCAAGTGACTTTGGGGCCTATATGACAGAAAATACCTAAAAGTGACACCATTCTAAATACAAGAGTGTACCCCCTAGAAGTCCTCAAAACCACATTAAAAAAGTTAACTATTCAGGTGCTTCACAGGAATTAATGCAATGTGGAAGGAAAAAGGGAACATTTTACTTTTTTCCATAAAAATTTTACTTTATCCCCAAATGTCTTATTTTCACAAAAGGTAACAGGAGAAAATGGATGCCAAACTGTGTTGTGCAATTTCTCCTGAGAACACCGATACCCTTTATGTGGGTGAAAACTACTGTTTGGGCGCACGGCAGCGCTTGGAAGGAAGCAGCACAGTTGTGTTTGGAGAGCCCCTGATGTGCCTAAACAGAGGAAATCCCCCACAAGTGACCATATTTTGGAAAGTAGACCTCTCAAGGAATTTATCTAGATGTGTGGTCAGCAACAAAAATATTCTTTTAACCCCAAGTGTTCTATTTTTCACAAATGTAACAGGAGAAATTGCATAACATTTTTTTAGTTCCTTTGTCCTAATGAGCATAACCAGTAGAAAGCCCTGACAAGTGACCCAATTTTGGAAACTAGACCCCCCAAGGGGTTTATCTAGATATGTGGTGAGCACCTTAAACACACAGGTGTTTCACAGAATTTTACAACACTGAACCGTGAAATTAAAGAAATATATATATATTTTTCCCCCGAACATGTTGTTTTAGCCCCTACTTTTGCTCATTTTCACAAGGATAGCAGGAGAAAATGGAACCCAAATATGTTGTGCAATTTTTCCTGAGTACACAGATACCACATATGTGATCAAAACTACTTTTGATGCACAGTGCAATGCTCAGAACAGAAGGGAAGAAGCGCCATATTGGAGTTCACATTTTGTTGGAAAGGTTCGAGGTGCCATATCACACTGGCAGAGCCTCCTAGGTGACAGAACAGCAGAAACCCCCTATATGTGACCTTATATCACAAACTACACCCCCAGTGAATTCATCTAAGGATGCAATGAGCATGTTGATACATGTGCTTCAGCGGAGAAGAAAGAATAAATTACATTTTTCCACTAAAATGTTGTTTAAGCCCCAAGTTTTTAACTTTTCTAAGGGCTCGTGGGAAAAAATGAACCTGTTTCTTGTGCAATTTCTCCTGACTACGCCAATACTCTACATGAAATCGGGAAATATTTTTGAGGCGCAGTGCAAAGCTCAGAAGGGATGGAGCACCATACTATAATGCAGATTTTACTGTTATGGCTAGCAGCTGCCATGACCGACTGGGAGAGCCCCTGGAGTGCCAGAACAGCAGAACCCCCCCATAAGTGACACATATGCTATTCCTAGTTTGGTAAAACTGATAAGGCCGCTTTATTCTTCGGGTCAAAACAATCACAGAGATACATTTACCGTATATACTCGAGTATAAGCCGACCCGAGTATAAGCCGACCCCCCTAATTTTGCCACAAAAAAATGGGAAAACTTATTGACTCGAGTATAAGCCTAGGGTGGAAAATGCAGCAGCTACCGGTGAATTTCAAAATTAAAAATAGATACTCCATACCATTCATTATGGCCCCATAGATGCTCCACATAAAGCTGTGCCACATATAATGCTCTGCACCGTTCATTATGGCCCCATAGATGCTCCACAAAAAGCTGTGCCATATATAATGCTCTGCACCGTTCATTATGGCCCCATAGATGCTCCACATAAAGCTGTGCCATATATACAATGCTCTGCACCGTTGCCCCATAGATAGCTGTGCCATGTATATAATGCTCTGCACCGTTGCCCCATAGCTGTGCCATATATATAATGCTCTGCACCGTTGCCCCATAGCTGTGCCATATAGTGCTCTGCACCTATGCCCCATAGCTGTGCCATATATATAGTGCTCTGCACCGTTGCCCCATAGCTGTGCCATATATATATATAATGCTCTGCACCGTTGCCCCATAGCTGTGCCATATAGTGCTCTGCACCGTTGCCCCATAGCTGTGCCATATAGTGCTCTGCACCGTTGCCCCATAGCTGTGCCATATAGTGCTCTGCACCGTTGCCCCATAGCTGTGCCATATAGTGCTCTGCACCATTGCCCCATAGCTGTGCCATATAGTGCTCTGCACCGTTGCCCCATAGCTGTGCCATATAGTGCTCTGCACCGTTGCCCCATAGATACTCCACATAAATCTGTGCCATTGCTGCTGCTGCAATAAAAAAAAAAAAAACACACATACTCACCTCTCTTGCTTGCAGCTCCTCAGCGTCCCGGCATATTCACCTGTCCTCGTTCCACACGCCGGGCGTCGCGCCATCTTCCTGGCGTCTCTCCGCACTGACTGATCAGGCAGAGGGCGGCGCGCACACTATATGCATCATCGCGCCCTCTGACCTGCACAGTCAGAGCGGAGAGACGCCGGGAAGATGGCGCAACGCCCGGCGGGTGGAACGAGGACAGGTGATTATGTAATACTTACCTGCTCCCGGCGTCCCGCTCCTTCCCCCGGACAGCTGGTCTTCGGTGCCGCAGCCTCTTCCTCTATCAGCGGTCACCGGCACCGTCATTAGAGAAATGAATAGGCGGCTCCGCCCCTATGGGAGGTGGAGCAGCCTATTCATTTCTCTAATGAGCGGTCCCACGTGACCGCTGAACAGGTGAAGAGGCTGCGGCACCCGGAGACCGTGGGACGGGCAGGGGGAGCAACAGGAACGTCGGGACTAGGTGAGTATATGACAGTCCTCACCCGCCAACCCCACCACCGATCATGACTTGAGTATAAGCCGAGAGGGGCACTTTCAGCCCAAAAATTTGGGCTGAAAATCTCGGCTTATACTCGAGTATATACGGTATATAATTTTTACACAAAAACGATTCTACATAAATGAATTTTGCATCGCTTTATTCCGAGAGCTATATATTTTTCATTTTTCCGCTGATGGAGCTGTATGGTGGCTTGTTTTTAGCCGGACAAGATTATGTTTTCAGAGATATTAGTTTTATTTACATTAGTCTTTTTAATCGCGGTTTGATTAAAGCAGTTTTATGCCCTTTTTTATTTTAATTTTTTATTATTATTATTATTTACGGTGTTCACTGAAGGGGTTAATTAGTGTGACAGTTTTACGGGGCGAGTTGTTCCGAAGGAGGCGATACCAATTATGTGCACTTTTTTTGTTTACATAAGAGTACAAATTTATGGGCACTAATATATATTATATGTTTATAAAATGAGTGTGTATATACAGGTGCTTCTCACAAAAATAGAATATCATCAAAAAGTTAATTTATTTCAGCTCTTCAACACAAAAAGTGACATATCTTATACAGAGTCATTACAAACAGAGTGAAGCCTTTGCAGGTGTTTTTTGTTAATTAGTAGTGATGAGTGAGTGTACTCGGGTGGTCTCCGAGTATTTGTTGGTGTTCGGAGATTAAGTTTTCATCGCCTCAGCTGAATGATTTACAGCTATTAGCCAGGCTGAGTACATGTGGGGGTTGCCTGGTTGCTAGGGAATCCCCACATGTAATCAAGCTGGCTAGTAGCTGTAAATCATTCAGCTGAGGTGATGAAAACTTAATCTCCGAACACTAACAAATACTCGGAGATCACCCGAGCAACGAGTACACTCGCTAATCACTATTAATTAGTCTAATTCACTGAGATGACTTTTGGGTTTTTTTGGGCTGAAAGCCATAATCATCAACATTAACAGAAATAAACACTTGAAATAGATCACTGTTTCAAATATACACACATACATTCACACGCACACATTTATTGTATACACACACAACATATACGCAAAGTTTTTATTACTTTGTGATTATTTTATATTTTTCCTGTAGTGCTGCACTGACACAAGCTTGATGACCATGAGAACAAAATACAAGACTGGTATTACAGCTATACGCTGACCGTAGTGGTAGATGCCAGTTCTGAAGATCATGTTTTGCATTGTGTCAATTGTGTGGAATTCATCACAAGATGAATTTGGTGCCAACAAAAAAAAAAGGTGCAAATACAATAATGAAGCATTCCCTTTGGCCACACAGATGATGTTAATATCAAACTACTGTATTTTCAAAATGAAAACTAGCAAAGACTCAGCAACATTGTAACGCACTGTTCTACATGTACAGGAAATAGCAGGAGCCATACCAGCCAATGTAAGGTGTTCAATGTGATTACATCACACGTACAGTGAACCCAGTAACTGGAAGAAGATCGGGTGTCATCTCATTAGCTGTATTTGTAGCATCCATCAATAAAACAGTTACATAACATATAAAATTCGCAGTTACCCGGTACCAACATGCCCCTACTAATGGGTCCACAAAGGCCTCAATTCAGATGGCGGTTTATCACATACGTGTTCTATCCAGGTTTTTCAATTTAATTTGTGGACATCTACGGTTTGACGACTTTTCCTGTGTGGATTGGATGGATTGTTATCAACATCTGGAGAGAATTTCATGTCGAAAGCACCTTTAGAAATAGATTTACTTACAACAATTTGTGTTGAATACTTTTTTCACCCGCTATATGTTAGTATTCTGGATACAAAATAATACATCTTGTAGATGTGAGACCTCTTAATGTAAAATAAGAGAAACCATGATACAAAACCAAAATTTGTTACCTCATAGACTAAGTTGTCTTGAAAGCTTGTTTTGTAACATCAATTCTTACATTTTTGTTAGCGATTAAAAGGTATCATATATAAGAGATAATTACAGTATTTTGTTTCACTCACTTAGAGCAACAAACTTTCAACTGACTTGTCTAGATACTTTACTAGGAAAGCAGATTTCCAATTTTCTGAGCAGACTCCTACTGCAGTATATGGGTTGTGCTGTAAGAGAGCAGACTCTACAGTTTATGATCCTCTAATAATGGTACAGGATATATTCTATGGTCATTTAAAGGTTAACAGGCAGCACTGGATTAACTCCAGCATTAGGGTCACGTGGAAGTGGATGATAGAAAACAGGCCAGGACAAGACAGAAAGAGCCTTTCCCTATTAGGGTCCTGAATAATCTACTCTGCATAGATGTCAGAAAGGGCAACATCTTGTGGACAGGACAGCTTTCCTGTTCCAGCTTATTTTGAGCAAAAGTGTACTGGCTTCCCATCCTATCATAAGCTCATACACAGTAAACCAAGACATCAGTGAAAGAGTCAAACGTCGCATGAAAATCTATGCTCCATCATAATAATAAATAATAATAATCTTTATTTTTTTATAGCGCTAACATATTACGCAGCGCTTTACAGTTTGCACAAATTATCATCGCTGTCCCTGATAGGGAATTTAGATTGTGAGCCCTATTAGTATGTCTTTGGAATGTGGGAGGAAACCGGAGTACCCAGAGGAAACCCATGCAAGCACGGGGAGAACATACAAACTCCTTGAAGATGTTGTCCAAGGTGGGATTAGAACCCAGGACTCCAGCACTGCAAGGCTGCAGTGCTATCCACTGAGCCACCGTGCTGCCCATCATGGTACAAAAAGGTAAATCGGGACAAATCCAAGATAGCTTACAGGCCAAGAATCGGGGTCTAGTACGCCAAGCTCCTAGGTTTCCCATTCTATTTATCCTGCAGAATACTGCTCCTGGTCTAGTAAATATACATTGTATTAGAAACACCATTTATAAACTTATCATTCACGTAACGTCCAACAGATTAGCCACTTTCAGTAATAAACCAATTATGGTTTATCCACAGGAAACCAACTGTATAATGGTAGAGGGAATTTACAACTGCAAGAACGTGCTATTTGTCATATTTCACACATTACCGTAATTCATAAACAGAATACAACCTGGAGCAGACTGGACAATGGATTTGATATCACAGAGGTTAAATCACAGGCTCCAAACTTGGAACAGCTTTCCATGAGCTACTACTAGACACAAATAACATGTACAAAACCATGGCTAGGTATGTACAACCAACAAACCAATGCAAGGTATGTAAAACCAAGTAGAGGTATGTACATCCAAAGGACCATTGTAAGATATGTACATTCAAAGAACCAATGCTAGGTATGTACATCCATGTACATTCAACAAACTAATGCTAGGTATGTAAATCCAATGAACCAACACCAGATACGTACATCCAACAAACCATTGTGAGGTATGTGCAGTCAAAGAACCAACACTAGGTATGTAAAAAACAAAGATCCAACGAACCAGTGCTAGATATGTAAAGTCAACGAACAAATGCTATGTATTTATCTCCAACGAACCAACACTAGGTATGTATATCCAACAAAACAATGCCAGGTACATATATCCAACAAACCAACGCCAGGTATTTACTATACATACAACCAACCAGCACTAGGTAGGTATATACAACGGACCATTGTAAAGTGCGTACATTCAAAGAACAAACATTAGGTATGTACATCCAAGATACCAACTCTAGATATATAAAACCAAAGAACCAACGCTAGGTATGTACAACCAAAACAGCATTGCTAGGAATGTACATCCAACAAATTGCAGGTAAGTACATTCAGAAAACCAATGCTAGGTATGTACAACCGAAGAACCACTGTTCGGTAAGAATATCCAAAGAACCAACACTAGGTATGTACAACCAAAGAACCATTGTTAGGTGAGTACATACAAAGAACCAACACTAGGTATGTACAACCGAAGAACCATTGTTAGGCGAGTACATACAAAGAACCAACACTAGGTATGTACAACCAAAGAACCATTGTTAGGTGAGTACATACAAAGAACCAACACTAGGTATGTACAACCAAAGAACCATTGTTAGGTGAGTACATACAAAGAACCAACACTAGGTATGTACAACCAAAGAACCATTGTTAGGTGAGTACATACAAAGAACCAACACTAGGTATGTACAACCGAAGAACCACTGTTCGGTAAGAACATCCAAAGAACCAACACTAGGTATGTACAACCAAAGAACCATTGTTAGGTGAGTACATCCAAAGAACCAACACTAGGTATGTACAACCAAAGAACCACTGTTCGGTAAGAACATTCAAAGAACCAGCACTAGGTATGTACAACCAAAGAACCATTGTTAGGCAAGTAGATCCAAAGAATCAAAACTAGGTATGTACAACCAAAGAACCATTGTTAGGTGACTACATCCAAAGAACCAACACTAGGTATGTACAACCAAAAAACCATTGTTAGGTAAGTACATCCAAAAAACTATTCCTAGATATGTACATCCAAATAGTGACAAGAGAAGCAGAAAGAAGACATCCAGTGTGCCTGCCTGTGTACCAAGCTGACAGGGCAGGGAACTGGAGAGCAAACAAGCTAATCTTTACACATTACATTAAGCAGAGAACACATGGTATTTTAAGATTGTGCCTGAAGTGACTTTATAGAAGTGCAACCATTAACAACACACATTTAATGCTCTACTTCCCTTGATTAAAAGTAGCATGAAGAAAAAGGAATATTAGTGAGGCAAAGGGATAATAGTAGGCATCAGTGTAGATGCTGGAGCTTGGCACCTATTTCATCATTGTGTGTATGCCAGATTATTAACCCCTTCCCGACCTGTGACACAGCGTATGCATCATGAAAGTCGGTGCCAATCCGACCTGTGACGCATATGCTGTGTCACAGAATGATTGCGTCCCTGCAGATCGGGTGAAAGGGTTAACTCCAATTTCACCCGATCTGCAGGGACAGGGGGAGTGGTACTTTAGCCCAGGGGAGGTGGCTTTGCCCCCACGTGGCTACGATCGCTCTGATTGGCTATTGAAAGTGCAACAGCCAATCAGAGCAATTTGTAATATTTCACCTATGAAAAGTGGTGAAATATTACAATACAGCCATGGCCGATGCTGCAATATCATCGGCCATGGCTGGAAACCCTGATCTGCCCCCCCCCTCCTCACCGCCACCTGTCTCCTCCCCAGTCCTCCGTTCTGTGCTCCGATCCACCCCCGGTGCTCCCCCCCACCCCCTCATACTTACCGAGCCTCCCGGTGTCCGTCCGTCTCCTCCATGGGTGCCGCCATCTTCCAAAATGGCGGGCGCATGCACAGTGCGCCCGACAAATCTGCCGGCAGATTCGTTCCATGTACATTTTGATCACTGTGATAAAACCTATCACAGTGATCAAAATAAAAAAAATAGTAAATGAACCCCCCCCTTTATCACCCCGATAGGTAGGGACAACAATAAAATAAAGAAAATATTTATTTTTATTTTTTTTTCCACTAGGGTTAGGGTTAGGGCTAGGGTTAGAAATAGGGTTAGGGTTAGAACTAGGGTTAGAACTAGGGTTAGGGTTAGGCTATGCACACGTATTCTGGTCCCCTGCGGATTTTTCAGCAGCGGATTTAATAAATCCGCAGTGCAAAACCACTGCGGATTTATCGTGGATTCACCGTGGTTTTTCTGCGGATTTCACTGAGGTTTTGCAACTGCGGTTTTCTATTGGAGCAGTTGTAAAACCGCTGCGGAATCTGCAGAAAGTGACATGATGCGGAATGTAAACCGCTGCGTTTCCGCGCAGTTTTTTTCCGCAGCATGTGCACAGCGTTGTTTCCCATAGGTTTACATTGAACTATAAACTCATGGGAAACTGCTGCGAACCTGCAGCTGCGGAAACGCTGCGGATCCGCAGCGTGTGCACATAGCCTTAGAATTAGGCTATGTGCACACGGTGCGGATTTGGCTGCGGATCCGCAGCGGATTGGCCGCTGCGGATTCGTAGCAGTTTTCCAACAGGTTTACAGTTTCATGTAAACCTATGGAAAACCAAATCCGCTGTGCCCATGGTGCGGAAAAAAACGCTCGGAAACGCTGCGTTGTATTTTCCGCAGCATGTCAATTCTTTGTGCGGATTCCTCAGCGTTTTACACCTGTTCCTCAATAGGAATCCGCAGGTGAAATCTGCACAAAAAACACTGGAAATCCGTGGTAAATCCACAGGTAAAACGCAGTGCCTTTTACCTGCGGATTTTTCAAAAATGGTGCGGAAAAATCTCACACGAATCCGCAACGTGGGCACATAGCCTTAGGGTTAGGCTTGGAATTAGAGTTAGGATTGGAATTAGGGCTAGGGTTGGAAATAGGGTTAAGATTAGGCTTGTGGTTAGGGTTATGGTTAGGGGTGTGTTGGGGTTAGGGTTGTGGTTAGGGTTGGGATTAGGGTTAGGATTAGGGTTGGGATTAGGGTTAGGGGTGTGTTGGGGTTAGGGTTGTGGTTAGGGGTGTGTTGGGGTTAGGGTTGTGGTTAGGGGTGTGTTGGGGTTAGGGTTGTGGTTAGGGTTATGGCTAGAGTTGGGATTAGGGTTAGGGGTGTGTTGGGGTTAGTGTTGGAGTTAGAATTGAGGGGTTTCCACTGTTTAGGCACATCAGGGATCTCCAAACGCAACATGGCGCCACCATTGATTCCAGCCAATCTTGCGTTCAAAAAGTCAAATAATGCTCCCTCACCTTCTGAGCTCCGACGTGCGCCCAAACAGTGGTTTACCCCCACATATGGGGTACCAGCATACTCGGGACAAACTGTGCAACATCTACTGGGGTCCAATTTCATCTGTTACCCTTGTGAAAATAAAAAATTGCTTGCTAAAACATCATTTTTGAGGAAAGAAAAATTATTTTTTATTTTCACGGCTCTGCATTGTAAACTTCTGTGAAGCACTTGGGGGTTCAAAGTGCTCACCACATATCTAGATAAGTTCCTCGGGGGATCTAGTTTCCAAAATGGGGTCACTTGTGGGGGGTTTCTACTGTTTAGGCACATCAGGGGCTCTGCAAATGCAACGTGACGACGCAGACCATTCCATCAAAGTCTGCATTTCAAAACGTCACTACTTCCCTTCCTAGCCAAGACGTGTGCCCAAACAGTGGTTTAACCCCACATATGGGGTACCAGCATACTCGGGACAAACTGGGCAACAAATATTGGTGTCCAATTTCTCCTTTTACCCTTGTAAAAATAAAAAATTGCTTGCTAAAACATCATTTTTGAGGAAAGAAAAATTTTTTATTTTCACGGCTCTGCGTTGTAAACTTCTGTGAAGCACTTGGGGGTTCAAAGTGCTCACCACATATCTAGATAAGTTCCTTGGGGGATCTAGTTTCCAAAATGGGGTCACTTGTGAGGTGTTTCTACTGTTTAGGCACATCAGGGGCTCTGCAAATGCAACGTGACGCCCGCAGACCATTCCATCAAAGTCTGCATTTCAAAACGTCACTACTTCCCTTCCGAGCCCCGACGTGTGCCCAAACACTGGTTTACCCCCACATATGGGGTACCAGTATACTCGGGACAAACTGGGCAACAACTGTTGGGGTCCAATTTCTCCTGTTACTCTTGTGAAAATAAAAAATTGCGGGCTAAAAAAATAATTTTTGAGGAAAGAAAAATTATTTTTTATTTTCACGGCTCTGCGTTATAAACTTCTGTGAAGCACCTGGGGGTTTAAAGTGGTCACCGCACATCTAGATTAGTTCCATGGGAGGTCTAGTTTCCAAAATGGGGTCACATGTGGGGGAGCTCCAATGTTTAGGCACACAGAGGCTCTCCAAACGCGACATGGTGTCCGCTAAAGATTGGAGCCAATTTTTCATTGATAAAGTCAAATGGCGCTCCTTCCCTTCTGAGCCCTGTCGTGCGTCCAGACAGTAGTTCCCCCCCACATATGAGGTATCGGCATACTCAGGACAAATTGTACAATAACTTTTGGGGTCCAGTTTCTCTTTTTACCCTTGGGAAAATAAAAAAAATTGTTGCTAAAAGATCATTTTTGTGACTAAAAAGTTAAATGTTCATTTTTTCCTTCCATGTTGCTTCTGCTGCTGTGAAGCACCTGAAGGGTTAATAAACTTCTTGAATGTGGTTTTGAGCACCATGAGGGGAGCAGTTTTTAGAATGGTGTCACTTTGGGGTATTTTCAGCCATATAGACCCCTCAAACTGACTTCAAATGTGAGGTGGTCCCTAAAAAAAATGGTTTTGTAAATTTTGCTGTAAAAATGAGAAATCGCTAGTCAAATTTTAACCCTTATAACTTCCTAGCAAAAAAAAATTGGTTTCCAAAATTGTGCTCATGTAAAGTAGATATGTGGGTAATGTTATTTATTAACTATTTTGTGTCACATAACTCTCTCGTTTAACAGAATAAAAATTCAAAATTTGAAAATTGCGAAATTTTCACAATTTTAGCCAAATTTCCATTTTTTTCACAAATAAACGCATAAATTATCGACCTAAATTTACCACTAACGTGAAGCCCAATATGTCACGAAAAAACATTCTCAGAACCGCTAGGATCCGTTGAAGCGTTCCTGAGTTATTACCTCATAAAGGGACACTGGTCAGAATTGCAAAAAAAGGCCAGGTCATTAAGGTCAAAATAGGCTCAGTCATGAAGGGGTTAATGATGGCTTCAATATCGCTTCTAGAGATACCCTAATCATATGTGCAAAGATTAAAAAAAAAAAAAAAAGATAAATGTAAATGCTGGTTGTTAGGGATATGTCACAGAGAAAACGTAAAAGATTAAAGAAACATGGTTGCATCTCATCATCCCTTCATCCGTTATTTTGTTGTTTGACTTTTCTTTACGTTATGCTATATTATAGCGCTATTCACCCTTAGAAGCATTACTCCTCAGGGAATATATCACTATAATACAAAGCCATATGGAGGGAGGACCATACATCAGCACATAGATTGCCTAATGTTCCATACCAAGGACCTGCAGGTACTCCGTACTCAGGTGTGCCGCTACACTGATTTCATGCTGTGTGCACACGATCACCCGCTAAGCTGCACCCTGGTATATTCATATATAGACACACTGCGGCACTTCATTTAGAAATGTATCAATTATACATCAATGGACCTGAAATACAATGGCACAGAAAACTCTATTTGACTTAACCCCTTAGTGACAGAGCCAATTTGGTACTTAATGACCGAGCCAATTTTTACAATTCTGACCAGTGTCACTTTATGAGGTTATAACTCTGGAACGCTTTATCGGATCCCGCTGATTCTGAGATTGTTTTTTCGTGACATGTTGTACTTCAAGTTAGTGGTAACATTTCTTCGATATTACTTGCGATTATTTATGAAAAAAATGGAAATATGGCGAAAATTTTTAAAATTTTACAATTTTCAAACTTTGTATTTTTATGCCCTTAAATCAGAGAGATATGTCACAAAAAATAGTTAATAAATAACATTTCTCACATGTCTACTTTACATCAGCACAATTTTGGAAACAATTTTTTTTTTTGTTAGGGAGTTATAAGGGTTAAAAGTTGACCAGCAATTTCTCATTTTTACAACACCATGTTTTTTTTAGGGACCACATCACCTTTGAAGTGATTTTGAGGGGTCTATATGATAGAAAATAACCAAGTGTGACACCATTCTAAAAACTGCACCCCTCAAGCTGCTCAAAACCACATTCAAGAAGTTTATTAACCCTTTACGTACTTCACAGGAACTAAAACAATGTGGAAGAAAAAAATTAACATTTTACTTTTTTTTGCAAACATTTTACTTCAGAACCATTTTTTTTAATTTTCACAAGTGTAAAAACAGAAATTTAACCACAAATTTTGTTGTGCAATTTTTCCTGAGTACGCCGATACCCCATATGTGGAGGTAAACCACTGTTTGGGCGCACCGCAGAGCTTGGAAGTGAAGGAGCACCGTTTGACTGTTTCAATGCAGAATTGGCTGGAATTGAGATCGGACGCCATGTCGCGTTTGGAGAGCCCCTAATGTGCCTAAACAGTGGAAACCCCCCACAAGTGACACCATTTTGGAAACTAGACCCCCCAAGGAACTTATCTAGATGTGTGGTGAGCACTTTGAACCCCCAAGTGCTTCACAGAAGTTTATAACGTAGAGCCGTGAAAATAAAAAATCGCATTTGTTTTCACAAAAATGATTTTTTCGCCCACAAATTCTTATTTTCACAAGGGTAACAGGAGAAATTAGACCACAAAAGTTGTTGTGCAATTTCTCCTGAGTACGTCGATACCCCATATGTGGAGGTAAACCACTGTTTGGGCGCACCGCAGAGCTTGGAAGTGAAGGAGCACCGTTTGACTTTTTCAATGCAGAATTGGCTGGAATTGAGATCGGATGCCATGTCGCGTTTGGAGAGTCCCTGATGTGCCTAAACAGTGGAAACCCCCCACAAGTGATACCATTTTGGAAACTAGACCCCCCAAGGAACTTATCTAGATGTGTGGTGAGCACTTTAAACCCCCAAGTGCTTCACAGAAGTTTATAACGTAGAGCCGTGAAAATAAAAAATCTCATTTTTTCTACAAAAATGATCTTTTTGCCCCAAAATTTTTATTTTCACAAGGGTAACAGGAGAAATTAGACCACAAAAGTTGTTGTGCAATTTCTCCTGAGTACGTCGATACCCCATATGTGGAGGTAAACCACTGTTTGGGCGCACCGCAGAGCTTGGAAGTGAAGGAGCACCGTTTGACTTTTTCAATGCAGAATTGGCTGGAATTGAGATCGGATGCCATGTCGCGTTTGGAGAGTCCCTGATGTGCCTAAACAGTGGAAACCCCCCACAAGTGATACCATTTTGGAAACTAGACCCCCCAAGGAACTTATCTAGATGTGTGGTGAGCACTTTGAACCCCCAAGTGCTTCACAGAAGTTTATAACGTAGAGCCGTGAAAATAAAAAATCTCATTTTTTCTACAAAAATGATCTTTTTGCCCCCAAATTTTTATTTTCACAAGGGTAACAGGAGAAATTAGACCACAAAAGTTGTTGTGCAATTTCTCCTGAGTACGTCGATACCCCATATATGGGGGTAAACCACTGTTTGGGCGCACCGCAGAGCTTGGAAGAGAAGGAGTGTCGTTTTACTTTTTCAATGTAGAATTGGCTGGAATTGAGATCGGACGCCATGTCACGTTTGGAGAGCCGCTGATGTGCCTAAACAGTAGAGACCCCCCACATATGACACCATTTTGGAAACTAGACCCCTTAAGGAACTTATCTAGATGTGTGGTGAGCACTTTAAACCCCCAGGTGCTTCACAGAAGTTTATAACGTAGAGCCGTGAAAATAAAAAAATCGCATTTTTTCTACAAAAATGATCTTTTTGCCTCCAAATTTTTATTTTACCAAGGGTAACAGGAGAAAATGGACCCCAGAAGCTGTTGTACAATTTGTCTTGAGTACGCCGACACCCCATATGTGGGGGTAAACCACTGTTTGGGCGCATGGCTGAGCTCGGAAGCAAAGGAGCGCCATTTGACTTTTCAATGCAAAATTGACTGGAATTGAGATCGGACGCCATGTCGCGTTTGGAGAGCCCCTGATGTGCCTAAACAGCAGAAACCCCCCAAAAGTGACCCCATTTTGGAAACTAGACCCCCCATGGAACTTATCTAGATGTGTAGTGAGAACTTTGAATGCCCAAGTGCATCACAGAAGTTTATAATGCAGAGTCGTGAAAATAAAAAATATATATTTTTTAACAATAAAGATTTTTTAGCCCCCAAGTTTTTATTTTCACAAGGGTAACAAGAGAAATTGGACCCCAAAAGTTGTTGTCCAATTTGTCCTGAGTATGCTGGTACCCCATATGTGGGGGTAAACCACTGTTTGGGCGCATGGCAGAGCTCGGAAGGGAAGGAGCGCCATTTTGGAATGCAGACTTTGATAGAATTGTCTGCGGGCGTTATGTTGCCTTTGCAGACCCCTAATGTACCTAAACAGTAGAAACCCCCAACAAGTGACCCCATTTTGGAAAATAGACCCCCCAAGGAACTTATCTAGATATGTGGTGAGAACTTTGAATGCCCAAGTGCTTCACAGAAGTTTATAATGCAGAGTAGTGAAAATAAAAAATATTTTTTTCCCACAAAAAAGATTTTTTTAGCCCCCAAATTTTTATTTTCACAAGGGTAACAAGAGAAATTGGACCCCAAAAGTTGTTGTCCAATTTGTCCTGAGTATGCTGGTACCCCATATGTGGGGGTAAACCACTGTTTGGGCGCACGGCAGAGCTCGGAAGGGAAGGAGCGCCATTTTGCAATGCAGACTTTGATAGAATTGTCTGCGGGCGTTATGTTGCGTTTGCAGACCCCTAATGTACCTAAACAGTAGAAACCCCCACAAGTGACCAAATTTTGGAAACTAGACCCCCTAAGGAACTTATCTAGATATGTGGTGAGAACTTTGAAAGCTCAAGTGCTTCACAGAAATTTATAATGCAGAGTAGTGAAAATAAAAAAATATATTTTTTTCCAACAAAAAAGATTTTTAGCCCCCAAGTTTTTATTTTCACAAGGGTAACAGGAGAAATTGGACCCCAAAGGTTGTTGTCCAATTTATCCCGAGTACGCTGATGCCCCATATGTGGGGGTAAACCACTGTTTGGGCGCACGGCAGAGCTCAGAAGGGAGGGAGTACCATTTGACTTTTTTAGCGCAAAATTGGCTGTCGTGTTTGGAGACCCCCTGATGTACCTAAACAGTGGAAACCCCCCAATTCTAACTCCAACCCTAACCCCAACACAGCCCTAACCCTAATCTCAACCCGATCCATAATCCTAATCACAACCCTAACGATAATCACAACCCTAACCCCAAAACAGCCCTAATCTCAACCCTAACCATAACCCTAATCAAAACCCTAAATCCAACACACCCCTAACCCTAATCCCAACCCTAACCCTAATCCCAACCCTAATCCCAAACGTAACACTAATCCCAACCCTAATCCAAACCCTAACCCTAATCCCAACTCTAACCCTAACTTTAGCCCCAACCCTAACTTTAGCCCCAACCCTAACCATAACTTTAGCCCCCGTCGTCACAAAAAAAGTTCAATGTAACCTTTTTTTTGTACGTCGCGTCCGCCATTTCCGCGGATGCGTGGCCGTAACTCTGCCCCCTCCTCCCCAGGACATAGACTGGGCAGCGGATGCGTTGAAAAACTGCATCCGCTGCCCACGTTGTGCACAATTTTCACAACGTGCGTCGGTACATCGGGCCGACGCATTGCGACCGCCCCGTACCGACGCAAGTGTGAAAGAAGCCTTAGGCTACTTTCAGACATAGCGCATTTTTGAGCGCTATTTTGCGGGCGCTTTTCAAAAATGCGCAATGTCATTTTCGTCTGCCGGCAAAGTGAATGAGAAATTCACTTTGCCGTTCAGACACACCGCAAAAAAACGCGGCGCTTTTGTCTGCAAACACGCCGGCGTAAAAAGAATTGACATGTCAATTCTTTACGCAGCGGCGTGTCTGCGTATCCCCCTAGGGCCCCATATTACCTTCCACACACAGCGCCTTTGTCCTGGGTGTCGGCGTCTTTGTACGGAGGGGTTGACACCCAGGACCGGACGTGACGTCGGACAGGAAGAGGGAAGCCCCCGCCCCCCAGTGAAGCAGCATGGAGTCCTTCTGTGTGTGTGTGTGTGCGTGTGTGTGCGTGTGTGTGCGTGTGTGTGTCCCCATGCGACGCTAGTGCCACCATTGTGCTAAGTCGCCGTATGGGACTACTACTCCCATCCGGTATTAGGATGGGAGAGTTGTCCCTGTGTCCGGCGACTTAGCACAATTGTAAAGTTACACAAAACACCTACACACAATACACATACATGACACACAGTACATACAACATATAACACAGAGTATATACTCACCAACAGCACACTTGTAGGCGAAGCCCTCGATCCTCCAGGAAAAAATCAAAAAATAATAAACCAAATTCATACTCCCTGTCCGCAGAATCCATAAAACGAGTGTCCCACGCCGATCGGCTGCTCTCCGGCGATACACTGCCAGGAGCGAAGCTCCTAGCAGTGTATCGCGTACTGTTCCGGAGTTCAATGACTCCGGCGTCTCGGTTAACAGCAGTACAGCTGCGTTGAACTTTCCCATGCAGCACTGCCGTTAAGCGAGAGTGCCGGGGTCAATGACCGCCGGTAAACTCGCTCGCGCATGCGCAGTGACACACCGACAGGAACTATGGCTCCTGTCAGTGTGTTGCTGCAGCCGTGGAGAGCAGACATATCTCGTGATGTGTCTGTTCTCCATGGAAAATCTTGATACGTGGCACTTAAATATGTGGCAATTAAATACGTGACACGTGGCACTTATACGTGATACGTGTCACTTAAATACGTGGCACTGAAATACGTGATACGTGGCACTTTGATACGTGGCACGTGTCACTTAAATACGTGGCACTGAAAGATGTGGCACGTGGCACTTTGATACGTGGCACGTGGCACTTTGATACGTGGCACGTGGCACTTTGATACGTGGCACTTTGATACGTGGCACTGAAATATGTGGCACGTGGCACTGAAATATGTGGCACGTGGCACTTTGATACGTGGCACGTGTCTCTTAAATACGTGGCACTGAAAGATGTGGCACGTGGCACTTTGATACGTGGCACGTGGCACTTTGATACGTGGCACTGAAATATGTGGCACGTGGCACTTTGATACGTGGCACGTGGCACTTTGATACGTGGCACGTGGCACTTTGATACGTGGCACGTGGCACTTTGATACGTGGCACTGAAATATGTGGCACGTGGCACTTTGATACGTGGCACGTGTCACTTAAATACGTGGCACGTGGCACTGAAATATGTGGGACACGTCGCACAAAAAAGTTACATGTAGTTTTTTTGTGTCGACGGTCCGCCGAAGCACGACGCATCCGTCGCACGACGGATGCGACATGTGGCAATCCGTCGCAATGCGTCGCTAATGCAAGCCAATGGAGAAAAAACGCATCCTGCAAGCACTTTTGCAGGATGCGTTTTTTCTCCAACGACGCATTGCGACGGAAGCCAAAAAACGCTAGTGTGAAAGTAGCCTAACCCTAACCCTAGCCCTAACCCTAAATTTAGCCCCAACCCTAACCCTAACTCTAACCCTAACCCTAACCCTAACTCTAACCCTAACCCTAACCCTAACCCTAATTTTAGCCCCAACTTGTCTTCTCCTGCCGGCCGGCAGATGGCAGCAGATGGCGGGCGCACTGCGCATGCGCCCGCCATGATGAAAAAGCCGGCTGGCAGGAGAAGACAGAAGAGGACCCAGGGACCCCGGGTGAGTATGATAGGGTCCCCGAATCCCCCTATTTCTCTGTCCTCTGATGTGCGATCACATCAGAGGACAGAGAAATAACTGATCGCTTTTTTTTTTTTTTTTTTTTGCGGTCGCCGGTAAACTGTTAATTACCGGCGATCGCAAAGCAGGGGTCGGTGCAAATCGACCCCGATCATGTTCTTTGAGGTCTCGGCTACCCCCGGCAGCCGAGACCCCAAAGAACATCCGGGTGCCGGGCGGCGGGCGCACTGCGCGTGCGCCCGCCATTTTTTCCCGGAAAAAAGATGGCGGCGCCCATGGGGAGACACGAGGAGCACCGGGGGAGGTAGGTAAGTATTGGGGGGCTATTGGGGGCCATCGGGGACCACATTTCTCTGTCCTCCGATGTGCGATCACATCGGAGGACAGAGAAATTAAACGGCAAATCGCGTTTTTTTTTTTTTTGTTGCGACCGCCGGTAAACGGTTAATTACCGGCGATCGCAACTCGGGGGTCGGTAAAAAACCCCCGAATCATGTTCTCTGGGGTCTCGGCTACCCTCGGCAACCGAGACCCCAGAGAAAATCCGACTCTGGGGGGCGCTATTCACTTTTTCCACAGCGCCGTTAATTAACGGCGCTGTGGTTTAAGTACCCTTAGCGGCCGCCGTTAAAAGGCGTATCGGCGGTCGTTAAGGGGTTAAAGTATTGCACTGGGTATCTATTGTTTTGACTACAAGAACTGTGATGCATGCTGGACTATACCTTCAAATCAACCAATACATCTAATACAACCCCTGGCAAAAATTATGTAATCACCGGCCTTGGAGGATGTCCATTCAGTTGTTTAATTTTGTAGAAAAAAAAGCAGATCACAGACATGGCACAAAACTAAAGTCATTTCAAATGGCAACTTTATGGCTTTAAGAAACACTAAAAGAAATCAAGAACAAAAAATGTGGTACATTTTCCAGGGGTTGTATAATGTGATTTCTTGAAAGTACAAAAGGCCATGTTTAATGCCTACTGAAGGTCTTAATACATAGTAGAAGACATCTGTCTGTTATGAGTAGCTGCAAACATCACACCAGCTTCTGGCAGTGTTCCCAAGGAACATTAGCCCATTTCTCATGGGCAATGGCCTCTGGTTCACTAATACTTTTGAGTTATCAAGAGAGAAGTCCAGAAAGTTAGGAGAAGAGATCAATGCCTTACACAAAAAAGGTAAAGAATACAAAAGGATAGAAAAACACATTGAAGGTACAGTTCAGGATATAGTTAGAAGCATAGTTCATAAATTCAGAGTTAAAATAGCTCTGGCTTCACTAGGACGTGGCAGAAAGAGGACGGTATCACTGGCTGTCACCACATTCATGAGACTGCAAGGAATCAGAAACTCTCGAAAGACTGTAAAGACCTGTGCCTGATTTGATGGCAGCAGGCACTGATGTTTCAGTTTGCACTATAAGGCACATACTAAATGCTGAAGGTTTCCATTCCCAAACCTCTACCAACCTAACAGCAAACAGAAAGTTAGCTCCATTCTGCTCAAAATCACATAAATAAGCCACAGAGGTCCTGGCATTCTGTTCTGTGGATCAATGAAACAAAAAACTGGAACTTTTGAGACCTATGCGAATTGTGTGAGGGAGAAAGACTGAAACATAAGCTGAAGAAAAAAAAAAACATCTTGCCTGTTGTGAAGCATGGTGATGGCTCTGTGATGGTCTAGGACTGCTTTGCTTCCTCTGACACTGGATACCTACGGTACATGGATTTAATCAAGTATCGGGAAATCATAGGAGAAAACCTCATGCCTTTTTTGAGGAAGATTACGCTTGGACATCATTGGCCCTTCCAGCAGGACAATGATTTCTAAGGATAACTCAAAGTCTACTAAGACTTGGTTTCCCCAGAAAGATTCTGAAGTAAACGCAAGTCGGTTGACTTGACCTCCATTGAAAGTCATTGGTGGGATGTGAAGAAAGGGGTTTCAGCATGCAAACCCAAGGATATTCATGAACTGGGGGACATTGTCCATGAGGAACGGACTAAGATTCCTTAAAACGCTGTCAGAAAGCGGTCTGGTAATCCATCACATTTGCAGCAGGTCATAACAGCCAAAGCCTAGGCACAGTACTAGGTAGTAAAGTTGTTTATCATGAAGGGGATGAATATTTGTAGTACTGCAGAATATGGAGAATTCTCTTGTTATATTAGTTGTGTTGCCATTTAAATTATTCTTTTTTGATCGGATTATAACAAACAGCAGAAAGTTGTACATTTTGCTAATAACCCTACCTTACAATGGCGGTTGAATACATTTTATTGCAACTCTAAAGTACTAACCTACAAAAAACACAAATATATTTTTTCTTGTGCATTTATTAAGATTTTGCATGTAAGAAACATTTTATAAGCACAAAAATGTGTTCATCAGTGAGGGACATATAACTATTACCGACAGCAAGGCCGGTTACTGCTGGTATAGGTATATGTATAGATCAAATCTATGGAGTGACGAGAGCAATCCTTATACGGCAGAGTATTAGAAGGAATTGAGCTCCAGCTGCTCGCGGTGTCGCCCCTGTAATGAGTAGGAATGAAAAGTAAAGAGAACCAAGCAAAACCAGAATGAGTTTTAAAGAGATTATCCCTGAGGTCGCTTAAGACATACAGAGAAGGGAAGAAAAATCAATCATCTTCTGAAGAGAAGAAACTAAGTAGACAAGACAAAATGTAGACAGTTTTCCTACTAATGGAGAAGCCCTAGTAAAGATCCGAACAGTATGGCAGATGTACACAATATTGTTCTACAATCTATAAATTACTTCTTTGCTTCACTGTACAACCATGTTAACGTGGTGATGTGGTGTTAAATGAAAACACAATACTTAAAAGAATCTGTTAGAATATTACACACAATTTGTAAAAAAAGTGTCACTATTTATACACCCTATACTTCGTAGGACTATCCATTAGACAGAGCATGGTAAGTGTTTAGGAAGTCACTAGTGTCAAAGGAGGCATGAATGTGCCAGTAAATGGAGAATGATACAGTATATTTGTCAAAAGGCGGCGTGGGGCATAATGTACTTGTTGCACCATTAAGCTTCATAGTTGCATTGTTCTTCCTTATCATCTCCAATTATTTACAACACCTTTCCTTAACACTGAAGAGAAGAACCTCCTGGTTCTGTGGAGTCAGATGGTGTTTCACATGATCGCTCTTCACAAGAATCATTCCATTTTTGTTTTTTTCTCTGCCTTAAGAGAGTTTTCTGTTAAAGGTAAACATTCGTGATTGATCTTGGTACATGAAGTTCCAGGACGGAGAAATTTCATTAGAGTGGAGAACGTGTAACTAATAGTCACTGTGCCAGAGCACATGAATGTCAGCACACTTGGATTAGAAATTGACCCTCAGCCTAAACTTTTTTTTTTATTTCCCATTGTATTATTGCAGTGACCTGTTAAAAGAAAAACTTACATTTATATAAATGATTCTGGGAACCAAAATAGTCCATGTAAACTTGCCAATGACTCACATCTGCCTTTATTCAATGGAAAAATATCTATAACAGACCTTAAAATTGGACTTAATGAGCCCTATTAACTAAGAATGGTGTTCTACCCGCCAATCTTTATGAGCAGGCTTTTTAGAGTAGGACAAGCTGAATTTATTAGGAGGCATACCACTTCATGAATTCGGAGCTTCTTCTCAAAGATATGTATGTGCCTCCTTGAGCCTCACCAAAAATGTTACTCCAGTCAAGAAAAAAAAAAAAAAGTGTCATTATTGATTAATTTGATGGGTGGGTGATGTCATGTCCAAATCTACCCCAGCACTACTCTTTTGAGAGGAACTAACCAAAATTGGGCATGAAAATGTCAAAAGTCGCAATTCTTTTGGCACATCTCTGAAAAAATGCTGCAACTTTCAGTGTTCTATGACCGTTTTCGGACTTAAACACTTTGATGAATTGGGGCTAATGAGCTGAAATTCTTACCCAAGATTTGCCAAACTACTTAAATATGTTGATGTTTAAAACAAACGAGTTACCGTTAGTCATTTTAGAGATTTGAATAATAAATTCAGTCCTACTACTCAATATGGAGGTCATAAAAGGGGTTTCCCTGCTTGGGAATCTCCATATTAGGCAGGATAAAAAATGGCTTTCACTGGGGCCAAGAATTTTATGGTTGGTCAATGAATAGAATTCAGAACATGGAAAAAGGAATATTTTTGCATATTTTTTAATTGCTGTTACCCACTTTGATTTTTAGCATTGTTCTAATTAGGTTTTTTTTGGGCACTACTACTATGAATGCTAAATTATTGGGAATTTTGGACTGCACACCATCCATTTTTGAAAGTTTCTTTAACCAACAATGCGATGATTAGACCCCATTCCACAATGTTAGTGGGTTAGGAGTTAATGCTTACCACCCGGAATACTTGAGAAACACGACTGGACGCATAATAAAATTATATCAACAAGAAGTCATTCTTTACTAATAGAAAACAACATTATTGGAAATAAAATGCTGAATTAATAATCACGTCTCACGCTGAAAGTTCACTGGTAGTTCACCCAGGGCACGGAGTATAGGAAATTAATTGTTCTGCTCTGACTGGAGATGTTTTTCTAATTGAGAAATATTTGCTCCTAGCTTTTTTTTTTTTTTTAACTGAAGTAGTGACACAAGTAGCAGTTCAGATTCTATTAGAGGACATGGTGGTACATGAAAGAAAAGCTGTGTTTGTGTCAATAAGAGATATTAACCAGCAGCAAAGGCATTATCCGAGTAAAAATATTTACCATACATATTTCCCTGTTTCCGTTTTCTGATGTAGCAACACGAAAACTGATGAATTCAAGCAGAAGCTACATTTATTTACAGACAAAGCAACAATCATATCGCCCGAGGAAATGAGAAAGAACCAGCCGTGAGCCCGAGAATGACGGAGCCTCTACAAATCGCTCCCACTAAGGTCTTAGTCATACGTCGTTTTTAACTCCGCTATGAAAAAAATAAAATAAAAGACCAGCAATATTTTATCAGAGTTTGGTCAGAGGGCCAGTTTGTACCACTGTCATATCAGCGATTTTCTTGTATGCAAAAAAAGAAAAAACTACTAAAAACTGCAAAGCTTCTCCTACCCATTGCAATGTTAAATACAGCAAACATTCCATCCGTGTGCTGACCCTAATTTTCACGGATCAATAGACTTATATGGGCGATTTTGATCTAAAACGCAGATCAAAAAGTCATGTATGTGTGAATTTGGGGGCACACGGTCTGCAAAAAATACACAGGCTTATGACCCAATCCATAAAATATAAAGAGTACGTACTCTGTCTGGAAAAAAATACAGATAAAACACATACAGCTCTGGAGAAAATTAAGAGACCACCACATCAAATCCCTGTCATGGGCAGCCCAATCTCCAGACCTGAACCCCACTGAAAACCTCTGGAATGCAATCAAGAGGATGATGGATAGTCACAAGTCATCAAACAAAGAAGAACGGATTACATTTTTGTGCCAGGAGTGGCATAAGGTCACCCAAAAGCAGTGTGAAAGACTGGTGGAAGGCATGCCAAGACGCATGAAAGCTGTGATTAAAAATCATGGTTATTCCACAAAATATTGATTTCTTAACTCTTCCTGAGTTAAAACATTAGTATTGTTGTTTCTAAAGGATTATGATTGGGAGCCTCATTGGGGACAGCGATAATAATGTGTGAATATTGTAAAGCGCTGCGGAATATGTTGATGCTATATATATATATATATATATATATATATATATATAATTATTATTATTATTATTATTATCTTGTTTTCTTTGCATTATTTGAGGTCTGCAAGCACTGCATTTTTGTTTGTTATTTTGACCATTTCTCATCTTCAAAAAAAGGAATACAAAATTCGGAGACATGTTGTCAGAAGTTTATAGGATAAATGAACAATTTACATTTTACTCAAAAATATACCTATAAGAGAGATAAATCTGACAAACTGAACATTTTGCAGTAGTCTCTTAAATTTTTGCCAGAGCTGTACAAGAAAAACGGATGTCTTAATGAGGCCTTAGAAGGGTTGGCCCAAGAGTAAAGGCGTTTTCCTACAAAGTTCATTTTAAACAATAGATCTGGGAATAATAATAAGTTCCATAATTTGATGTGTTTAAAAAAAATGTTCCTTTGCTGAGACAATCTTATACATGTGCCCCTGCTGTGTACTGTGTAACTGGTCTTCAGTTAAAGCCAAGCTCCTCCCAATTCTCTTCTAATTCTTACAACGAGAGACATATTTCATTTCAGAAGAACCTAGAGAGCTTAGTTTGCAATGAATTGGCTCAGTGTTATAATATGTGCCTAAAATCTTTTTCCCACATAAATCTTACTTGGAGGAAATATACGGTACCCAGAAACACAAACTCTAAAATGATTGAAATCCAACCAATGCCTTGCACACCAAGTTTTCCTCCTCACTAGCTCTCCATTAGACACCATCATGTTATTGTACAGAGATTTAAGTTTTATTGGTCAACTTGGGTGATCATCCTGGAAATCTAAATCTCCAAAGAGTTGATCAATAACAAAGAATAATACAAACTGCTCATAAAAGCAAAACTCAAAGGGGGTTTCTGGACATCCTCACTCATCAGCAGTTTTCAGCTGTGGTGGTCGGATGTAGACAGTGAACGGATCCAAACATTACTGCTCCGCTCACTGTATTGTGTCCATTCCCCGGTACTGTAGATCAGCTCCTACTAAAGTGAATACACAAGCTAGGAAGTGAGAGGCAGTGTCACAACAGACATCACAATAACAATTACATGGAAACTACCAACACCCACCCATCTCTGTTTCAGGGTGTAAACAAACGGTGCATGACGAGGAAACAGACATCAGGTAGAATACAATTTCAGGGAGATCTTGGTAAATGCATGTCGATTGTGACAACTAAAGATGATTGGCATGCTCTTTACTTATTGTAATTTTTAAATCCTCAGGTTTCTATTTTATACATTACTCTTTATGCGAGTCTGTCAGTAGGCACCTGGCTACTCTAATATGGTTAGATACCAGAGGTTGCCCAGGCCCTCACCCTTTAACACCTGTACAGGTATCTGGACTTCCAAAGGGGCCCCCGGGTTGGGACCAGCTGCTGACCAATGGTGCAGGCTGGCCGGAGAAAAGTCAGGTAGCCAGGCAGAACCAGTAGGGCAGTGAAGATACAAAGTAGTAAGGCAAAAAAATGGTCAGAAAACGAGTCTCAGTCACGCAACAGGAATAAAACAAGAAAGCAGGAGCAGCTAGCACAGGACTGAACAGAGTAAAACCAACTACACCTGGCAGCTCTCAGCTCTAGGTAGCGTGCATTTGCAGGTTGGGGTGCTGTCCAATTGACCAAATCAGGGAACAGATCAGCTGTACAGCACACACCCCCAAATTGCCCGACTGGTCCCAGCCACCCCAGCGTCAGTGTCTTCAGAACAAAGACTGTGCCATACACAGATTATATTCCAAATGTCTCCTCCATCACAAGCCCCACCAGCAGAAGTCGCAGGAGCAGTTCCAGGAGGAGATGCGACACTCGTTCCGAGTTTCTTTTTTCCAGTCTTATTATGGAGCCACTGAGTACATAAATAAGGTTCCTAGCTACAATTTTCCAATGAAAAGGTCCATGACCTGTATATTGTACACAGGGCTACCATATGCACCCCATAACTACAGCCGTATAAATGGTTCCTGTAACTTCTACAGTAGATATTCTGTGTGTCCTATTTTAAGCAGCATTTTTTCTATTCTCCTCGATCATGTGTAAAACCTGTTCTGTTTGTCTAGTGACAAAGAAGCGCTGCTGATCCTCAAAGTCTGAGAAAGAATCCACTGTGCACACAATCATCAGCCGTTTACGGCTTCGGGTACACTGACCCACGTTAAGCTGATGACTGCAGCAGATTGTCCGGTTTCTGGAATTAAGATTGACAAAGGGTTAGTTTTCTAGCAAAGCACACTGAAATTGCAGGTTTTAGATATATGTCTCATAGAACTTACAGTATATTAGCTGATCTGCAGAGCCACATACGCCACATCTGCTCAATTTTATATTTCAGCAGACAGTACATTGAAATTAACATATAAACATGAAATATAACTATTTCCCATAATCAGAAGGCATAGGTCCACTGTGTTACAGGCGTGCAGGCACAGATTGCCATGCAGTGCCACCTCTGCAGTGCAGAATTTCTGGAGCTATACCCCTCCAATTCCCGGACAAACTGTATAAGAGGCCATCTTCCATTTTCTTGTTATCATTTACCATGTGTACTTTACAGGATCCTGAGAAAGCTCCCATGCTCAACATTGAAAGCAGCTTCCCGCAGCTCTACTTGCTTTATCTTTATTTGGCCAATTTGCTTTCCAGCGCGGTGAGACCCTTTTTTGGACTGTGCCTCCGTTTTTACAATCAGTACGTCATCCCCATTTTCTTGAATTAAAAAAATAAAAATTCCACTCAGATGACACATGAATGGCATCTGATGGCTATCTTTTTTCTTCATAGACCCATTTACCATTTACCGGAATGTGTGATTTTAGTCTGCAATATGGACCAAGGAAGCACACCTCCATTTTTTGGAGAACAAATAGCATCTATACAATAAAAATTGATGTGTGAATGAGCTCTTAAGCTATTTTTTACAGAAGTGTAATGTGGAAGCAAGTCATGGTTGGTAGAGATCTGGAAACAGAACTTCAGGCTTTAAAAAAAAAAAAAAAAGACATTTGTAAAATCCATCATATACAGGACGTGTTACTGATGAGGAGCTTTGGACACCCACAAACACAATGAATGATCTCTTTGATGAGGTTAGTTCAGGTCACTTGATAAATCATCGGTTTGGGACCATAACATGGCCACCGAAATGCATTAGAATTACACCTGTGTGAAATTGGCCTTAGTCATTTGCTTATTTTATCTTCATTTTTATTTATTTTTTTGAGTGGACATTTTGTTATATCAAAGTTTAACAGATTAAGAACAATATTTTATTCTTGTGACAAGTCATTATTTGTTTTGCCTGGAAAAAATAGGTTCACAGGATAGATTATAACCTCTAGATCATGCTTGGGGACCCTACAATAGACAGAATGGGGCACCTTCATCCCAGTTAGAATGGAGAGGCATTGTGCAAATTCCACTGCCGCTCCATTCATCCACTATAGGGTTGCAGAGCTCGTCTTTGTCCGACAGTCCCCATAGAGAAAGAATGGAGCGGTGGACAGGCTTAGGCACTGCCACTCTATTCGAACAGGGATAAAAGTGCCCAATTCTGTTGATCGGTGAGGGTCATAGCTGTGGGACCCCACCATCCTATCTGGGAGAAAGGCGATAATTTCTTTTCACCGAACATCCCCTTTAAATTCAGGGAGCACTCTTATGTACAATTCTAAGTTGTATGAAATTGTAGAATTTACATCTTTGCAATTTTAAAAGCTTTTGTTTAAAATAATATCAAAGGGACAGAAACGCTATTTAAAAAAAAAAAATGAAGATCAGTCCTAGTACTTTACAAAGCATTTCAAATCAATTCCCTGAGCCTCAGCCTGCCGAAGCCATCAGCACAGCACTCCGCTTGCACTTCACTGACAATCAAAGCTAAAGATCTACTTATTCAGGCCAAAATATAAAGTGGAGTTATAAGTAATGGTCTGACAATCACAGTCACCACATACACAAAGATCTCAGTTACGACATTTGCTCTCAATTTTCAAACTTCATCATGAGGTTCCTCATACTTCCCCAGTGACACTGGTGGATTTGAGAGGGGGACCGTCATTAAGAACAGGGTCAGTTTATGGATGTAGGATCCTTCAGACATCGGGAAGATGTATTTAGGTTCATAAGAAAGTCAGATATGATAATAGTCTTTCACATTATTTTCAATATTTAAAAACGGCCACCACTGAAGGATCACATCCACCTCACAAACTCACAAGTAGTACACTTGTCCACCTGTCTCAGGACTGGTTCCCAGCCTTTGAATGAAACATGATTATTAATGCTCTTTAAACCCATTATAAAAGCCAATAGGCTTTATTACACAGTTCATTAGGGGGTCTTTCTCTAGAGATTCATGAAAACCTAGTACTGGTGACCCGAGCTGCTCCAAGGCAGGGTCTCCGCAGTCTAATACCAGCCATGTTCCTGCACTACTGGCTGGGAGCAGAGGGATTGGACTGATTGTGGCATTATCAAAGGGGGCTTCACCCTTTTATCAGGTTAACGCTAGTTTAACTGCAATTCAAAGTAAAGTGCACATAAACACAACAGAAGACAAGGAAGGCAAACACTGCGGTATTCAAGTAGCAGCCTTTGTAGCAATCCTATCCTAGCTGAGGTTTAGGATTACTGTAGATGACACCGTCTGCCTGCGTTCAGTGAAATACTATCTCTTTGGTCAAAAGCAGGTGTGTGTGTCCTAATGCCAAGAACACTTTGCTGGACTGTAATTACCCATGGGGGCAACAGAATAATTTATGGAAAACTAATGGTCATTTATTTTAAAACAAGGATCACCTTTCATATATTTTACTAATTTTATATAGCACCTTCATATTCCATAGCACTTTACAGACGTAAACACTGTCCCCATTGGTGCTCACAATTTAAATCCCCTAGCAATATGTCTGGAGTGTGGGAGGAAACTCGCGCAAACATGAGAAGAACATAAAAACTCCTTGCAGATGTTGTCCTTGCTGAGAGTTGAACCCAGAACCCCAGTGCTGCAAGGCTTCAGTGCTAACCACTGAGCCACCGTGCTGTGCTTGTGAAAATTTGGATTTACGCAACAATTCAAAATGTATGGTGAATTTCCTGCCTACCTTGTCTAGCACGTGCCCTCCAATGTACTCATTCTACAACTACATACATCTTCCACGGGGACGTACAGATCAACGAAAATACAGCAGGAACCCAACAATATGTGTTGTTTATGTATTGATGACATAAAAATATATTTAAAGTATCCGTTCACAATTTCAAGCAGTATATTACTCGTATCATGAGCATGCCATAGATCATCTTTGTTTGTAAAAGCGAGAACTAAAAACCTATACAGACAAAGCAGAAGGTGGGATATTGGCATTCCCTTGCATTTCATTGATACGGTGGCACAAACACAACATGATGGATACTGTACATGCCTCTTCTCCACATGCGCGTTCAGGCACTTTCTTTCATCAAACTCTCAAATACAATTTATGTCACCTACAAGAAATGCACTGTAGAAAGTCAAAGGTCCCAATTCATCATTCCTTTTGCACCTTTGTTCGTGGAGCAAAATGGCTCCAATAATGACTTACATTTGTGCCTTATTCATAATGTAATTTGCACCTTAATTTAGGTTAACAGTAGACTTGTCCGTTTTTGCTTTGTTCCACAATATGAGTGTGGTTTTCCCTTTTCCAGTTTTTACTTAATTCATAATTTTCAACTGTTCAAAATGTTGCAATCTTTTTGTGCAATTGTACTCCAGAAACTTAGTGGAGAACAAAAGCAGTAGTATTTTTGCACAGATGTAGAATAGTAGCATGCAACATTTTAAAGAACCAAGTTAATTTGCTCTGAAAAGGTTAAAGGGCCACTGTCACCCCCCTCCAGCCGTTATAAACTAAAAGAGCCACCTTGTGCAGCAGTAATGCTGCATTCTAACAAGGTGGCTCTTTTAGTTTTAGGTTCAAGCATACCCCAAATAAAACGTTTTTATACTTAGCCACAATTCGTGTCTCTAGCCAGGTAGGCAGGTCCTCACTCCCCAGCTTGGCCAGCTCCTCTGCCGTCACTCACATCTTCCTGCGCTTTCGGCGCTGCCCCCTCAGCGCTGTTATCGTTTCAAATCCGGCGCCTGCGCTGTGTACTGGTGTCCTGCGCAGACGCAGTAAGCTCTGGCCGTCTGATGTAATGGCTGATACCAGAGAACAAAAGACATCCACAGAACACCAGGATGGATCTGCTGCACAGCAAATAGCTGTAGGACCTGCGATGACGTCACTGCCATGCGATTGCCCTAATCACAAGGCAGTGACATCATCGCAGGTCCTACAGCTATTTGCTGTGCAGCAGATCCATCCTGGTGTTCTGTGGATGTCTTTTGTTCTCTGGTATCAGCCATTACATCAGACGGCCAGAGCTTACTGCGTCTGCGCAGGACACCAGTACACAGCGCAGGCGCCGGATTTGAAACGATAACAGCGCTGAGGGGGCGGCGCCGAAAGCGCAGGAAGATGTGAGTGACGGCAGAGGAGCTGGCCAAGCTGGGGAGTGAGGACCCGCCTACCTGGCTAGAGACACGAATTGTGGCTAAGTATAAAAACGTTTTATTTGGGGTATGCTTGAACCTAAAACTAAAAGAGCCACCTTGTTAGAATGCAGCATTACTGCTGCACAAGGTGGCTCTTTTAGTTTATAACGGCTGGAGGGGGGTGACAGTGGCCCTTTAAAAAAAAAAAGAGCATCTTTGATTTTGTTGGAGTATACAACCTGCATGCACCATTTTGAAAAAAAAAAATTGCAACAAACACCACAAGGCAAAAAGAAAAGTGACTCAAACCACAAATGAATTGAAATTAATTGGGGCTAAAAGTTGATAATGTTGCCCAAAGCTGGAATCCAACTTCCTAAAACCAACTCTTTAAGGCTGAATGCCCACAATCCAGCACTAACAGCGCTTTGGATACAGCATACGTTCACTGTGTCTAAAGCGCTGCCGTCTATTGAACGCAGGTGAATAAGCATGTGCTCACTGAACCGTGCAGATTCACCCCATCCAATGCACTCTATTGATGTAATCTCTATTCACATACTGCAGTCTGGAGAGTCACCCCACTTGTCCGTCTCCGTGGGCGAGCCGCAGGCCGCAGGCGTCTGGACGCATAGTGAACATGGGAGTTCTTGAAATCACATCCACTACGCTGTAACATCTGGCCGCTGCGGGTATGATGCTGCATAAGTACACAGCATCAAACTAACAGTAATTCCTGATCGTGGGTATATACCTTAAGGTTATGGGCAGGCAGAATTTTTTCTAGCTGATCAGCTTCAAAAATAAGCCACAAAAATCAGCTAAAAAAACTTATAAAAACGACTCCTATTAATTTCATTGTTAATTCTTTTTGCCTTTTATATGCAGTTTGAGAATTTTTTTCTACTTCATGGTTAAAATAACACCTGGTAGAGAAAAAAAAAAGAAACTGCATGTCAACTTGATCTGGATACTCCCCAAACTAAATACTATCAAATCAAAAAAGTGCACACAAAAAAAATGCTTGAGGACTAAGTTCCTCGAAAACACTTCAAAAACTCTTCAGAAAAAGAAAAACGCCCAAGAAACAGTGCATTTCCCGAAACTGTATTTGTTTGAAAATTTTTTGAGCACTCAAACACCTCCACCTCCGTTTCCAAATGGCCTAACATTTATCAATCAGATTGATTTTCGTAACTGAAAATAACAGCAGCCCTCTAACACTGTGGTTTGTTAACTGCTCCCCTAATATTATACAGCACTGTGTACTTACAATTGCTCATTTTGCATTTCTACCCAGCTAATTACTCTCTTCCATTAGGTCTATGACATCATATACCGTATATACATAAGCCGACCCGAGTATAAGCCGAGGCACCTACTTTTGCCACGGAAAACTGGGTAAGCTTATTGACTCGAGTATAAGCCGGGTAAGCCTTGTCCCCGCATTCCTGTCATTGTATGCATGGCTCCCCCTTCCATGTCCTGGTATGAATGCCTCCCCATCCCTGTCTGCATGCCTCCCCTGTCATTGTATGCAAGCCTCCCCCTTCCCTGGTATGAATGCCTCCCCATCCCTGTCTGCATGCCTCCCCATCCCTGTCTGCATGCCTCCCCTGTCCCTGTCATTGTATGCATGCCTCCCCATTCCCTGGTATGAATGCCTCCCCATCCCTGTCTGCATGCCTCCCCTGTCCTTGTCATTGTATGCATGCCTCCCCCTTCCCTGTCCTGGTATGAATGCCTCTCCGTCCCTGCCCCTGTATGCATGCCTCCCCCGTTCCGTCACTGTATGCATGCCTCCTTATCCCCTATCCCTGTGTGCAAGATTCCTATTGAAAAAAAACAAACAAAAACATCCTACTCACCTACCTGCGCACCCTCGGTGCTGGCACTGCATCTCGTTCCAGCCGCCGAAGCCTGTCTGCAGCTCTTCCTGCCAAGCAATCACGTGGTACCACTCATTACGGTAATGAATATGCGCTCCACGCCTATGGGAGTGGAGACGCGTCCATATTCATTAGCTTAATGAGCAGTACCACGTGATCGCTTGGCAGGAAGAGCTGCAGGCGCCGGCGGCCGGAACGAGATGCAGTGACAGTACCGAGGGTGCGCAGGTAGGCGAGTATGAGGTGTGCTGGAAGCCGCCGGCTCCTGTCACCCGCTGCTCCTCCTCCCCCGCCGGCTTTCTGGACCATGACTCGTGTATAAGCCGAGGGCATTTTCAACACAAAAAAAAAATGTGCTGAAAAACTCGGCTTATACAGGAGTATATACAGTAATTAAAAACCAAACTAGCTGTATCCTACTAAGCTCTATGTAGAAACAGGAGATCAATTTTCCCTGTATGAGTCATAAGCCAGCCACTGCAAAGTCCTTGGAAGTTGGAGTATCAGAGAGGAGCATCTGGGTCAGGAGTTGAAGAGAGGAATGATTTCTACAGAGACAAGAGACTTCCTGTTTCTACACTGAGCAGAGAAAGAAGAATTAGCTGTGTAGAAAGGCAAAACAAGCAATTGTAAGTACACAGTGCTATATAATATGATGATTGCAATATATAAAAAAGAGAATAAATACTTTGATGGGAGCGCTTTCTTAATTGTGAATATCAAAAGTACTGACTGGCTGAAGATTGGTCAGGTCACTTAGCCAGAAGCGATTAAAAGCTCAAAAAGTTGAAACGTACGCATAACAGCATTCGCTTTTTTGTTACCATTCTTGAAGGCAAGTTCTATTCGGAATCCAACTGAAAAAAGAAATTGAGTTCTCATGCCCTTAAAATGCTGTAGCCCGGGTTATTAATTTATTACAAATATAGACTGGAGCATAAAATGTTGTTAGGATTTGGAAATAAAAATGATGTCATAACATTAGGAAAAGATCCATACCTAAAGGCTTCCTACACACATGCGGATTTATGTGCATTTCCACAGCATTCCAACATCAAAACCTGCATTTGTTACATGAGGATTTTGTTGAGAATGTCACCCAGTGCATTGCAAAGGGTTAAGTCTGCAATGGTCAATTTACTTGCGGAACATTCACACAATGTGTAGATGAGATTTTTAAAATCTCATTAGGAAACAAAGAAGTGACTATTTATGGAACATTCTGCAATTAGATTGCAGTTAAGGCTATGTTCATATTGCCTTTTACCCTCACGGCAGGGTCTCTGTTGGGGCTAAAAGAGGAGTCGTAGTTTAAATTTTTATTTCGGAAAACAATAGTATATGTGAAAATAAGAAACTTTACAACATAATTATCAGAGAAATGTGCTTCTCTTTCAAGCCTGATCACTGAAAACAGATTTTACCTGGGAATTAATAATTTTGAAAATAAATGAAGATCGTGTCTTAGGCCAGCGTCACACTAGCGTAGAATACAGGCGAGTGCTATGCGAGAAAACATCGCATAGCACTCGGCCCAGTGTTAATCTATGGGGCAGCTCACATCACCGTTTATTCAACGTACGTGTAAAATCACAGCATGCTGCGATTGTACCCGTATATCGTCCGAGACTCGCCAATGCAAGCCTATGGGTGCGAGGAGAGAAAAAAAAAATTTGCACAGCACTTGGACCATGCAAGTGCTGTCTGATTTTTACACACCGGTGTCCTTTGAAAAGCTGACATTTCACGTGCTGCATACAGTAAATTTACACTGAATAGATATATACACATAGAATACATACAGCTCTGGCAACAATTAAGAGACCACTGCACAGTTTTATAAAAATCAGCTTCTCTACATGTCTGACAGTCATTCCATTCCAGTGTCAGTTGAATTCCAACCAGAGTACACCTCATTCTACTTAATGTGCTTCTGATTAGGTGATCACCTGAACAAAATCTTATTTAACAAAGAAAAGTATAAAAAAACACTGCTGTGGTGTTCACAATCCTCTTGCAATAGGATAAGCTGGATGGCTAGTAATATCCCAAAAGTAATAGGAATGAAAAAATAACTTTTAACCATGCCAAAGGAGTTGAAAAGAAAAGTCTTGAGTGAGGAAAAGAAGGGCTCAATTCTGGCTTTACTAATAGAGGGACACAGTGAGCGTCATGTTCCCTCCATCCTTAAAACTTCTAAGACGGCAGTCAATTACAACAAAGTCAAGCAGCAGACATCGGGGACAACAAAGCTACAGACCGACAGAGTGCGAAAACGACTCTCCGCTGACAGGGATGACCGCCATCTTATACAAATGTCACTCAGCAACCGCAGGATGACCTCAAGTGACCTACAAAATGAATGGCAAATGGCAGCTGGGGTGAAGTGTACGGCAAGAACAGTTCGTAACAGGCTCCTAGAGACAGGCCTCAAGTCATGTAAAACTGGAAAAAAAGCCTTTCATCAATGAGAAGCAAATGAGAGCCAGGCTGAAGTTTGCTAAATACCATAAGGATTGAACCATAGAGGACTGGAGTAAGGTAATCTTCTCTGATGAGTCTAATTTTTAGCTTTGCCCGATACCTGGTCGTCTAATGGTTAGACGGAGACCTGGAGAGGCGTACAAGCTAGTGTCTTGCATCCACTGTGAAATTTGGTGGAGGATCAGTGATGATGTGGGGATGCTTCTGCAAGGCTGGAATTGGGCAGGTTAATCTTTGCAAAGGATGTAAGAATCAAGCTGCATACAAGGTTATCCTGAATAAAAAGTTGATTCCTTCTGCTCAGGCAATGTTTCCCAACTCTGAGGACTGTCAGTAGTTTATAGAATAAAAGAACAATTTACATTTTACTCAAAAACATACCTATAAAGAGAAAAATCAGACAAACTGAAAATTTTGCAGTGGTCTCTCAAATTTTGCCAGAGCTGTAGCTATATAGATGTCAGTGACACACACACACATATATATATGTCTTTATATTACATAAATAGAAAAAAAGCAGGCAAATCATGTGCCGCGTACTGTAAAATCACTGCAGGAGCTGACAGGATAGAAGAGATGGATTGCATACAGTAAATACATATAGAATAGGTAGATTTATACGTCAGTGACATATACATTTAGTACAGTGTGTGTTTCTTACTGTACATGTATTTAATTAATTTTAAGATTAATTTTCAGAAAAAAAAGGCATTGGCTAATTTTCGTTACCAGCAGAGGGAAAGCTGACGTTTGGGGGCAGATGTTTATAGCCTGGGAAGGGGGTAATATCCATGGAGCTTCCCAGGCTATTAACATCAGCTTACAACTGTATAGCTAGCCTTTACTGGCTTTTAAAATGGGGGGGGGGCATAACAAAAATGACATAGTGTCCCACTATAATTAATAACCAGCAAAGACTATGCAGACAACTGTGGGCCGATATTAATAGCCTAGGAAGGGGCCGTGGATACTGCCCCCCAGGATTAAAACATCAGCTCTCAGCTGCCCCAGAAAAGGCGTATCTTGAAAATGTGCCACTTAGCCTCACTCTTCCCACTTGCCCTGTAGTGGTGGCAAGTGGGGTTCATATTTGTGGGGTTTATGTCACCTTTGTATTGTCAGGTGACATCAATCCCCAAGGTTAGTAATGGAGAGGCGTCAATAAGATGCCCTCATTACTAACCCCATAGTCACATTGGAAAAATTGGAAAAAAAAAAGACACAGACTTCTTTAATAATCTTATTTAAACCATACTTATGACCTCACTCATTACCCCGATGCCCTTGTCATCTGCAAAAGAAGTTAAAAAAAAAAAGAAACAACAGTATTCCTCACTTTTCCGCAGGGATGCGGCTAATCCATTTGTCCCACGACAGGTCCAGCTCTGCTACATCTAGATGGCAGGCTGCACAATGCGACCATACAGCCTGTCATCCAGTAGACACTGAGAACGGCCAATGAACTTACTTCACCTATGTGACGCGAGCATGAGCGCCATGGGAAATTTTCCGACAGCACGAGCAGTGATACTATGAAACTCAGCCTCACAATGTTGGAATGGTTTATTCAAGTAAAAAAAAGTACAAAAGGAGCCTGGATGCCTTTCTGGCTAAATATATTACATGTTATGAGCACTAGGTTCTGTGATGGGACATTGTTGCAGGGATCTAGTCTGATTGCGACAAGGAATTTTTCCCCTAATATGCGGCAATCAACATCTGCCTCTTTGGTTCTTTGCCTTTCTCTGGATCAAGATGTTAGGTTACAGGTTGTACTGAATGAACTTGTGTCTTTGAATCTTAAAATTCTGAAATTTAGCTAGTACTGTATAATGAAATCACTGGAGACTAGGTGGAGGTGGACATGACTTGGGGATGGGTGGACCGAGAACTCCTGCAGCTTTTGTTTGTATTGCGGTGTAGATTTTAAACAAGAGTGTTGTTGCTTTAAGAGGAAGGAGTTTAGATGTTTATGCCTGGTGTATTTCTGTGAGGAGGGTGGGGCTTATATAGGGGAGACAACTCTGGCTCTCCCTCTTTCTCTCACAGGATGGACAGGATGAAACATTACCCGCCCTCCCGCCCTGTTTATAATCTCTGTCCTAAAACTTTTTAATTATTGCTTGTATAATGATAGATGCTTTATTGTATTTTTGAATTTGTCATTGTATACCTTGTACCAGGTTCAATTGTATATTAAGAGTTATTATTAGTGGTAACCTTCTAAGCCCAAGGGAAGGGCAATCCTTAAGCTATGGTTCCCTGGAGGTTTCCTCCACAGGGGGTTTTTCCTCTCCTGAGCGCTGTAGGATGACTCTTTGTGAGTCGGAGGTTTGCCAAGTTTAGTCCCATTAATGCTTTTGCAGGGACTTCTAGTTTTTAAGTGTACAAAAATGATTTAATTATTTAAAAAAAAAAAAAAGAAAAGTGGCAAATGAGACTTGGAATTTATAACCCGTCATGGCTTTGCGGTTTAGGAGTCAGGTGGAAGTTGCAGACAAGTTAAGGTGGACTCATTTTAACTAATAAAGGATGTAAAACCTCATGGTGGTAAGCAGGCTCAGCTTTGGTGGCCAGCCTCAAGGACGTTGTAATGGTAACATCAATCAGGGGTGGGCACAGTGGTTAAGCACAGGAGTGAGGATAATAGGGTCATTGGTGCCCTGAAAGTTTACTGGCTCTGCTTGAATGGCAAGCCAGTGCGTGCCGCCCCTTTATGGCTGTCTGTCCAGGTGCTATATGTCAGACAGCTGGGGATATCGCAGTACTTGTGAATCCCAATGTACTAGCACTCCACCTGACTCCTACTGTGATTATTTAATCCTGTGATTTGAATAAAAGCTGTGGCCATTTTCACAACCAAAATAATGTGTTTTGTGTATTTATTTTAGTACCTAGGTTTACAGTAGTTATGGTGGTTTTAAGATGGAGTGGGGTCCATCCCATATCCAAAAGTCATGAGTTTTTTCACACAAATCTGAATAGACAATCCACACCAAATACATACTATGTGCATTTACCCTAAAAGGTTAATGGAAAATTATTTCCATCTACTGCAGACTTGCACTCACTGACAAGATGACCGTTTTAAATGACAGAGTCTGATCTTGTACGAACAGAAGAAGTTGACGTAGTAGCTTAAATAAATACAAAATCCATATCTGAACACCTAACGCGAATGCTAACAGCATAAGCGTCCTGAACAATGAATGGCAGACCATTCGGGAGGGAAGAAAACCGAAAAAAACACAGACCATGGATTGCAAATGAGAATAGCTCAAGGAACACATAGATAATAAAAAATGCCTTTATTACAAAGTGAATGGCAAAATTGGCACTTTAAGAAAGAGCGCCCCCACAGTAGTGAGATTAAAAATTACAAAAGGAAAAACCATATACACAACACACAATTTAATATGAACAACTGGGGACCACATAGAATGAAAAATATTTAGGAAAAAATCGTGCTAGATTGAGATGCATGAAAAATTCTATAACCATGATATGTGTTCATATCAGGGATTAACCCTCACACTCCTGTCCATCCTTTGTCTGAGTTAAGGGTACCTATCATGGTTATAGAATTTTTCATGCATCTCAATCTAGCACGGTTTTTTCCCAAATATTTTCCATTCTATGTGGTCCCCAGTCATTCATATTAATTGTATGTTGTATATTGTTTTTTCTTTTATTGCAATTTTTAGTATTCACTACTGTGTGGTTGCTTTCTTAAAGTGTCCGTTTTGCCATTCACTTTGGCATTTTTTATTATCTATACAAGTGTTCCCTGACCTATTCTCGTTTGCAATCCATGCTCAGTGGTTTCTTCGGTCTCCAGAGTCTGATCTTGGCTGATGTCTTCTCAGGATGGGATTTGCCAGTATTGCTCGATGTAAATATAGGGGCCCCCACACATTTCTGAAGGATCATGGATGTTATAAGGCACTGGAGAGAAGCAGATAATGTCGATTGATTCTGTTCAGCACCAGCTACACTTCCTCATTAAGACGCTTTTATTAGGAAATGCTTAATTCTCAAAACACAGTCCAAGGTGCAGAAAATCGTTATGTCAGAGGAAGCCATCAGTGCTGCAGTTCTTCATGTCATATAAACACTAATCCTCTTCACGCTTTTACTAGGCCATAAACATTAAGAGTTATCCAAGTTTATAATTTGTGGATATTGCATTAACACTTTCACCAACTGTTGATCTGCTAAAAATGTAGTCAAGGCCAAAACAATTCCTGCCCAGCAAATACTCACGCAGCTAAGAAAACATTCAGAAAACTACTAAACGAGATGGAGCTTTACAATGAAACTCCCGCCATGGGCTGAGCATTACTTCCAAAATCCCGTGTTCTGGTGACAGAGGCCCAAGAATTAAACACATGGAGGATTTTAGCAAGGCCTATGAAACCTTAGCCATTTCCTTCCAGAAAGTCATTTGCTTGTCTATCTTGTCCCATCTGAATTTTCACTTTTAAAGAGAATCTGTTGCTGTATTTTAAAATACAAATGGTACACATTATTAGGGAGGAGTCAGACAGCTGTAAGACTGATGAGGATCGCAACGCAATGCTCGGACTGGCCGGCAGCTCTGCCAACCCAAGTGGGACATCTGCAATGAAATACATGCCGTCATGTGCGGGTCAGGAGAGCCGCTGGCCAATCCGAGCATTACGAGCCTCGTCAGAGTTATACGGCCATCTGACTCTTCCCTTATTCCTTATATAGATCGCTAAGACCTGATGAGACTGATGTATTTACTTAGAAAATCCATGTCAAAATGGCTGTATAACCCAGGATCAGAGCCTAGATTTTCCTTTAAAGGAAATCTGTCAGCAAATTTATTCCTAATCTGAGCGCAGTATAAATGTAGGGGCAGAGACCCTGATATCAGCAATGTATCACTTACTGAGCTGCTTGTTGTCATTTTGACAACATCCCTGCTTTATCTGCTGCAGATCTAATAGTTGAGTGTTGAATGTTAAGCACTGCGTAACCCCACCCACATCACTGATTGACTGAATTTTGAGTATTTATTTGCAGTCTTCTTACATTATAACTAATCTGCCTAGTGTAAGAGCTATAGTCTTGTACACATCAAGGTCTGGTGGAACCTTCACAAACAATCTGATATGTCCCAGGTGCCGAAATTCCATCCTCAAAGTGTGCTGCCAATCCAAGCTGCTGTAAGCAGCCATTACCCGCAGCGCATCCCCCCACAACAACCCCATTGGTCCCAGGAGCGGACTGGCAGCTGTCTATCATCTTGCCCTCCTGATCACTACATCTTTGTTAACCTCAGTGCACATTAATAGTAAAATATGCACAAGTTCTACAATCTGTAATAATACCCATTAGCCTAAATTTATTGTAGCTTTTTCCTTACCCATTGAAGTCTGTTGGGGAATCCAAAGTCTTAAAAAATTACTTAACGCAGCATTAAAATCTGACAATGCATCTGAATGTCTCACCCACTGGCCGGCCATTGTATTTTAAAGTTCAGATCAACAGCAATTCTGGTACGTATAGACCTACATTCATAGTACCCTAGAAAAAACAAAACTGTGCGGTGGTTGGGGAAAAATGGGCAATAAAAGTTTACTTTTCCGTTAGAAGAATTTATCAGTAACATGGAAGTACATAATACAAAATAATTTACTTTTGCAGAAAACTCAACATAATAAAAAAGATACAAAGCTACCACAGCCCTTCCCCATCTACATCTCTTAACATTCTTCAAGGACGTTTCTCTCCAACCTTCTGCAGATCTAGGAGTCAACTCTACAGGAGGTTGCAGAGGAGACCGGTGGTGGCTGCAGAAAGCTACGAGCAAGGTGTGTTCGGACCAAAATGTTGGACGGTACATTCAATGTGCACCTACCTAATTTATATTCTGCTGATATAATAATACATTTAATAAATGAAGAATTGGAGTGGCATGGTTCATCTCTACTAAAACTTGGATGTTCGATCCTACCACTGGGCACCAAACTGGCGACCATATTCCTCTATCTTTAGAGTTAAACCATTAACCTAGTATCTCTCATAGTGTATCTTCAATGCTCTTTGTTTCTAAACTGAAGACTAGATGGTGGATCAGTGGCCAAAGGGACCCAAGAGCATATTAAAAAACCCCAAAGGATCAAACCGTGAAGCATGCCATACAGAGAGGAGAGCAGATCATATATGTACTATGGTTTCCCCTCCAGATTTTCTGTCTCTCTCCAACCAATCTCTACATCACTTAAATCTTTGTTTTGCAAATTACCTCCTGTCACAATTACCATCGTTTTACAACACTAATCAGGTTTTATACAAATTGCGTGACACACAAGACCGTTAAATACGTACATGGTGCGTCAGCACAATGCGATTAATGAATACATGAATTCCAATATTGCTGGAAATGTAAAAAACGGAAGGTATTTGGCTTTTACGCTCTTTAATCAAAAATGCCATCCAACCACGGCAAGGTGTCCTTAACCACTACATGTCCTACCTCGCCATATGCCAAATCAGCCTCATCTGAATGGGGAGTGAAAGAAAACCAGACATAGCTCGCAACTAATGCGGTTTCTATTACTTGGTAGACTAGAATAGTGTAAGCTACAAAAAAATACAGAAATCTGCCTGAAAGCTGAATGGCTCGCTAGAAGACAATGGGATATTTCAGGATCCACAGCACAACTGATTAGATATAGTATTAACTGCCCTACCTCCAATCATAGGACAATACAGGGTGGATAAAAATCAATGTTTTTTAAAAAAAATCAAAAAAATCGGATTTTTTTGATTTAAATCGGATTTTTTTCAATAAACTGCTTTTTGAGGAAAATATTTTACCATCCAAAGGTTCTTCCATCATGAGATAAAGCTGAGTTGTTTAACTCAGTAGAATAAAGGCTGTATATGTGTAACATTCACAATGCCATGCTCTTCCAGAGGTTTCTGTAGGATTAGTGGGCAGTTTCTCTCCTATATTATCACAGACGCTCGCTTTACTTACGCAGTTCTCAAAACTGAATTTGACTCCGCAGAGGTCCCAGCCTCTTCTTCATGGCAAAAATGTTACAACATGAACAGAGTTGAGAAAAAGACCTTAATCCTATTGTTCTACAAACCTATGAATACAGAATCAACCCCTTCAGTGCCAAGTCCAAGAAGTTAGACAATATGTTTCTGATTGTTTGGAGTGGAATAGATCTGCACAACACAAGAAGAATGTGAATCTAAGTGTTTTGAGGAGGAAGGGCAAGCAGACAAAAAAATGAAAGTGAAACTTTGAGCACAATACTGCAGCATAGCCACAGACAGACAAGTCTGGATCTGTTTGTGTGTACGATCTGAGGTTTATTATATTCTTTCCTTATAATGGCAGCAGGCCGTAAAAGAGACCCAGTTTGGGAATATTTTAATGAAGCTCCTTCGCCTATCGGTAAGGCAGGCATGCGTGCAAAATGCAAACGATGCAACAAAGAGATGCAAGGCCTGGTGGCGTGAATGAGGCAACATCATGAGAAGTGCGGTGATGAAGATGACCAAAGAAACACTTCACTATCAACATCTTCATTTCCCTTCTGGTTGCAGTTTTCATAATGTGATTTCAAACGGCAAACAAGTCCTTGGATATCCTTTTGACAGTATTTGCACTTTGCTCTTGCACCTTTCTTTCCAAGATCTGCTGCTGGCATCTCAACAAAATGAACCCAAATAGGGTCTCTCTTACGACCTGCCATGGCTCACACAGATCACTTATGAAGTTTGATTGTTACTACAGCCAAGTACTGCTGACTATCCAACAAGTTTGGGCATGTCAACTGAATGGAAAAAGAAACTAAACCAAAAGTGAAACCAAGCTAGAAGTGTGGAATTAAAGGGGCAGTATGAACAAAATGTGGAGGCTATTAATAGTTTATACAATTAAGACATGCTGCTTTTAAACACCTACCTATTGCCATATAGTAAAACAAAAAAGATTTTTACTTACTTTGGGGTCCCCCCCTCACCCTGGCGTTAGATCGTTGCCCCTAGTTTCGTCCGTGTAACTATGGGCGCACATGCGCACTGCTCTCACTTCTCATTTTAATCGTGATTTATATTAAAAAAACCTTTTGATTTAAATCAGTGATTTAAATCATGATTAAAATCATGATTTAAATCGATCCGATTTAAATAGAAAAAAATCTTTTGATTTAAATCGTGATTTAAATCGGCGTGATTTAAATCAATCCACCCTGGGACAATACAGCCTAAAGCATCAATACTGTCTGCGAACTAAAAAAAAATGAGGTTGTGTTGGCTGCAGGATGTAGGAATAATACACAATTGTGCAATATCTTGCCAAAAACAATATTTCCTTGCCTTTTATAGAGCAAAGCTATAGGAGGATAAGACTAACATATGTTGCATCCTTGAGTCCTAAATAAAGTACAGTAAGCTAAAAAATCCAATCCATTGCTGGAACACAAATTCACAATGTCTCATTCCCACACATCCCCAGACTGTCCGGCAAGCCGGATGCCAAAGGGGAAAAGATGGAAGCAAATTTGAACTAAAAGTGATCAGGAAAGAATGGCTTGTGGCAACTCAAGACTAAGGCTACTTTCACACTAGCGTTAACTGCATTACGTCGCAAATCCGTTTTTTTGCCGAAAAAACGGATGCGTCAAAAAAGTGAAAAACGTATGCAACGCATACAGCATTTCGACGGATCCGTCGCAAATCCGTTAAACGTTTCCGTCGAAAATACTGGATGCGTTGCATACGTTGCATAAGTTTTTACCATCCGTTGCATCCGTTTTTACGACTGATCCGTTTTTAAAATGGGAGGCTCCCAAATTTGATTGGCTAATGGAAAATATGGAAAACTATATAGTTACTGTTTTTACAGCCCATCTTTGAGGGTTTTAGTTTTGTGGCAGCGATGGAAGGTGTTCTTGTGAGCATTGCTAGTTTGGTTACCGACATTATCTTTGAGACGAATCGCCTGGATATCATAGTGCGGGAGAAGGAGGCGGCAGCGGAAAAACGGAGGATGCTTCTGCAGCAACGGAGACGGAGGCGACTCTGGATACATCCGATTAATGAACTACTGATGATGATAAAGGGATCCAAACCCTAACCCTACCCCTAACCTCACCCCTAACCGTTTAATGAACATTTTCTGACAGTCATAGTGCCACGTATTTCAGTGCCACGTATTTCAGTGCCACGTATTTGAGTGCCACGTATTTCAGTGCCACGTATTTCAGTGCCACGTATTTAAGTGCCATGTATTTAAGTGCCACGTATTTCAGTGCCACGTATTTCAGTGCCACGTATATAAGTGCCACGTATATAAGTGCCACGTATAACCACGTAGTTATAGTATTTATAGTACGTGGCACTTAAATACGTGGCACTTATATACGTGGCACTTAAATACGTGGCACTGAAATACGTGGCACTGAAATACGTGGCACTGAAATACGTGGCACTGAAATACGTGGCACTGAAATACGTGGCACTTAAATACGTGGCTGGCTGGGGTCTTGTGGCTGGCAGTCTTCTCTCTGGGTCTTGCTGGCATATGTGGGGTTGAAGGCCCAGGCCAGGTTTATATAGATTTGGGGGTGTCTGGCCAATTGGCAACAAAATCCAGCTTCTGAGCATGCTCAGTGTAAAAAAACGTATTGCAGCGCTGCATTGCGTCGTACGACGTGTCCCGACGCATCCGTCGCTCATAGGCTTCCATTGTAGCCAACGACGTATGCCGCAGGATGCGTCGCGACACGTTTTTTAGGCGGAGACAAAAAACGTTACAAGCAACGTTTTTTGCCGACGACGTGTGGCCAAATTTCGACGCATCCGTCGTAAAACGGACACGACGTATGCCAATCCGTCGCAATACGTCGCCAATACAAGTCTATGGGGAAAAAACGCATCCAGCAAAAACTTTTGCTGGATGCGTTTTTTCTGAAAAAAGACGTTTTGAGACGTAATGCAGTTAACGCTAGTGTGAAAGTAGCCTAAGGCTATGTGATTTTGCTGCGGTTCCGCAGCGGATGTGACGCTGCGGATCCGCAGCAGTTCTCCTTGAGGTTTACTGTACCATGTAAACCTATGGAAAACAAAATCCGCAGTGCACATGCTGCAGAAAAAAACGAGCGGAAAAGCAGCAGTTTATTTTCCGCAGCATGTCAATTCTTTGTGCGGATTCCGCAGCGGTTTACACCTGTTCCACAATAGAAATCCGCAGGTGTAAAACCGCAGGTGGAATCCGCACAAATACCACGGTAAATTTGCAGTGCGGTTTACCTGTGGAGTTACCAAAAACAGTGTGCAAAAATCCGCACACCATTCCGCAGCGTGTGCACATAGCCATAGAAGAACGCAAGGTTATGGGTGAAATGCAACAGTTCGTGAAGGGAACATTGTCAGTACTGTACTACACTGGTGGTCCGGGCCAGTAACCTAATGTAGAGGAAGTGACAAAAGGAAACTCACTGACTATGTCCATATACACCAAGAAGGAATTCCGCCTTATTCCCGAGCAGAAGACTAATGCGCAGGCATTTTATCCAGTACTTCTTTATTAGGACACCACTAAACGCGTTTCTGGCGTACAAACTGTCCTTTGTCCTATGTACGCCAGAAACCCATCAATCTTATACTCATGGCGAACGCCATTTTATGCCTTTTAATGGAACGCTAATAAAGAAGATATGATACTTTAAATCAAGTGGGTATGCCTTTTAAAGTCATTTATGCCAAGATTTGATGGTCTACAATGGCATTAGCACCCATGAATGTAAAGGACTGTATAGAGAGATTCAAACAGTGACGTGGTAAATCTGATCAACGATTGCATCATTTGGTGTAAAGGTTAAGATAGTATATGTAAAAAAAAAAAAAAACACAATGAATCAAAAAGTCAATAAACACAAAAAATAACACCAAGTGTAATCTGACAAGGCAAGCAAATATACAGAAAAATAGTTGTGGCTGCGTGGTGTCTATGGCTGACTGGTGTGAAATCATACCTATAGCAAGGAGAAAGAATACTATCAAGGCCTCGCTAATGAGACAATACAGACCTCCAACATCACAGATCATCTCAGACTGCTACAGAAGCACAGCCATGCCCTTTTCACAGACAGACAGGGTGGTGCTTTAAATAGCCAACCAACAGGAAATCAATCCCTTACAAAATATTAAAGTACAATTACCGGTTGCCTGATATGTTGCCATGACATTCTTTTGACGGTGGAAAGTCACAAAACGAATTATCCAAGGAACAAAAGAACCAGAGAACAGAGGTTTAGTAATGTATGTGGAATCAGACAGGGCGGAAGAAGCATCACTGGATCTGTCCATGATGTGTCTAGGCCTGCAACCAAATACAAACTGCCTACCAATCCAGAGAAACGTACAGCACTCACCCATCTCATTTCTAGATAATTAAGAAAAAAATACAGTAACAAACGTATATTTCAAGACAGATGGGAATAACTCTTTGTAAAAAGGGGCAAACATAATGGTGCAACCAGGGACCCAAGACGTAAAGGGGCCCATTTCCACCTCTAAAGTTGCAAGTAGCTTCTGTCACAGACATAAAGCAAAGTTCCCAAATGTTCCCATTGGATGTAGTAGAGCAATACAAAAGAATAACAAAAGCTAAAAAATATAAAAAAAGAAAATATATATAAAAAGGTCAAATCACTCCTCATTCAAAATAAAACACTTAAAAAAAAAATAAAAATACACAAATTTGGCATCCCAGAGTTCAGAATCACCTGATCTAAAGAATTATTCCAATCGGTAAACGACGTAGCGAAAAAAAAAAAAAAAAAGTGAAAACGCCAGAATTAAGTTTTTTGGTCACTGCAACATTGTATTAAAATGCAGTAATGGGGTGGTCAAAATTTCGTATCCACACCAAAATGGCATAATTAAAGACGTCCGCTCGGCACACAAAAAATAAGCCCTCACTCAGCCCCAGATCAAGAAAAATGGAGACGCTACAGGTCTAAGAAAATGCGCAATTTTTTTTTTTGACCAGGAGAATCATAATAGTAGGGCAGTTTTAGAATTGGCCATACATGGTTAAAAAAACCCAAAACAGTTATGAAATTGCACTTTTTTGCAATTTCATCGTACTTGGAATTTTTTTTCCCATTTTCGAGTACACGACACGGTAAAATCAATAATGTCATTCAAAAGTACAACTCATCCCGCAAAAAATAAGCCCTCACATGGCCATATTGATGGAAACTTTAAAAAAAGTTATGGCTCTGGGAAGGAGGGGAGCGAAAAACAGAAAGGCAAAAAATAAAAAGGGCGGTGGCATGAAGGGGTTAATAAAACTGCACAAAAGAACAAATGTACATTTATTACCAGGATTGTCCATCTTCTGCCCTATAAACAAACATGCTTGGAAGGAAGAAACTGGGCGCTTGGTGGGACAGCTGCTAAGACTAATTATAATTGGCCAAGGCAATACACTTGCTTCTGTTGCGTGACTGCTTAGACTGCTGTCCAACGCTGAGCACAGTTGTGTCTTTGCACAGAGGATGTCTGATTGGGCTGGGCAGGAGAAGAAGCCTGGACAAAACCCTTCGATATTAATTTTCGTTCAAAAATATTGTCTTTTTTGGTAGTCTAAGATTTTACTCTTTTTATATCATTTTCAGTACCAGGCAGACATCAAACCTTAGACCTCAGGTAATCATAGTGAGTAGAGATGGGCGAACCTGAGAAGCAAAGTTCGGCGTCCGTACCGAACACCTACTGTTCGGGCATGGACACCGAACACGGACTTCACCAAGACGTCCGTGTTACTGTTCAGGTTCGGCTGCCGGAACACCGGGTGTTTGTCACGCTGCCATGTGCATGGGAACCGCGTCTGTCTGACCGGCGGGGATGATTTCACCGCCAATCAGAAGCAGTGTTTGCCACGCTGTCATGCACATGATAGCATGGCAAACACTGGATTTTCAGGCCCCCCATTCAAGTGAATGGGGTCCGGATTTGGGTTCAAGTCCGGGTACTGTACTGGTACCCAAACTTTTTGTAACTGTTCAGTCAAACCCACCGGACCCGAACATCCAGGTGTCCGCCCAACTCTAATAGTGATATGTGATTGTGCAGTCACAAAAACAAAAAGAAGTGCAAGTTAGCTATATGTAATGTAGCCATTAATGTTAAAGGGAACCTGTCACCCCCAAAATCGAAGGTGAGCTAAGCCCACCAGCATTAGGGGCTTATCTACAGCATTCTGTAATGCTGTAGATAAGCCCCCAATGTATCCTGAAAGATGAGAAAAAGAGGTTAGATTATACTCACCTGGGTGGGCGGTCCTGGTACGATGGGTGTCGAGGTCCGTCCTGGGGCCTCCCATCTTCTTACGATGACTTCCTCTTCTTGTCTTCACGCCGTGGCTCCGGTGCAGGCGTACTTTGTTTGTTGAGGGCAGAGCGTGAAGACAAGAAGAGGACGTCATCGGAAGAAGATGGGAGGCCCTGGGCTGGACCGCGACGCCCATCGGACCGAACCGCACCGGGACCGCCCCTGGGTGAGTATAATCTAACCTCTTTTTCTCATCTTTCAGGATACATCTGGGGCTTATCTACAGCATTCCAGAATGCTGCAGATAAGCCCCTGATGCTGGTGGGGCTCAACTTCGATTTTGGGGGTGACAGGGTCCCTTTAAAGCACCACTGTAATTTTTTTTTATATTTCAGTGGTGGAGTGTTGCTGCTAATGCAAGTTCCCTGAGAATAGCATCATACTCATAAGCCACCATCTTTAACTGTTCCTGGCGTCGCTCCAGTCGCGCGGCGCCATCTTATAACTGACTGGAACTCAGAAGTAACGGTCACAAATTCGCAATTTAAGTCTGATTCTTAGTTCCCATAGACTTACATTGCGTAGTGACTTCCAAGTTGCCCAGCAGACAGTGGAACGATCCAGCAGGCCACAATGACCGGAGTGGAGCTGATAAAAGATCAATACAGCGGCTGGTAAGGATGAAACTAGGGGTAGAAAACTTAAGATTAGTAGCACCACTCCAGTGCGGCAATAAAAAAAAATGCTGGAGTGGTGCTTTAATGTATCAAAAGAGTATACAAACTTATTTAATACAATTGATGAAACTCAGCTAATGATGTGCAGCACGATGGCTACTACTTTGTGCAGTGCTTGGGCTTCAGTGCAATATAAGAGCAGAATCAGCCTGCGCTGACCACTAAAAACCTCGTCCATCCGGCGCCCTTATCACTAGTTATGATCGCACCAGCTGGCACAATCGATTGTAAAATGATCAAAGGCGGTTAATCATTAACACACAGGCACAGAAATATGCCATCCAAATATGCAGACAAACACATGAGGGTTTATTCTGAGGAGATTTCTACAAGGAGGACACAAAATAATGAACAACTGAACACTATTTCTTGCTAGCCACTGTGGAGTCCTGAAATAAAGGACAGGTTTGGTGTCCGTACCGAGCGCACAGAAACCCGTGTACGCGAGAGGCGAGACTGTTCCAATGCGCAGTGACAAAGCGAAGGCTTGCAGCTATTATATTGAGTTACAGGTTTTTCCACCACTGTGCAGATGATATAAATATTATATACCACAGGACATTCCTTCAAGGAACATGAATCACAAAACATAAATTGCGCAGAGCATAGATAAAGAAAACACATGGGAGACGTAAAACAGAAATCGGTTTCTTGCAGGATGAATGGGTTTATTTCATGAAAATGCCCACCATGCCCCATGGAATTATTCTGCTGCCAATGTCCGATAAGAAAATGACACCTTTGTCTTACGTATTGTCACATTTTCTGTCACAGGGGACTAGAAACAGACGTGTAAATGATGCGAGCGCCATAATGAAGGTTTACAGTGTCTCTGCAGCACAAACAAGTCATCGCAATAATCAGGTTATATTTAATACATGGCTTTCACAGAAAGAACAAACTGGAACAACATGTATTCAGTTATACACTTCACCCCCACCTTAAAGGAGAGAAAGAAAAATAAAAACAAAACTACTTGGAAAGCAACTGCACAGGCCATTTGCCATCTGTTGTAATGTTCAGAACATGTTTGGTTACAACATTTCACTCTGATGCCTAGAAAAACAAGTCTATAATTGTAAGACAGGACTGACCAAACACTACAGGTAACCCAGTAGCAACTGATGTCTGTCAGAACAAGTAAAAGCAAAATCTAGTATACCACTGCAGAAATAGAAAAGGCAATGTGTAGCACCATCTAATACTATACAATGGGAGGCATGGTGGCTCAGTGGTTAGCACTGTAGCCCTGCAGCACTGGGGTCCTGGGGTCCCACTAAGGAAACATCTGCAATGAGATTGTATATTGAAAAAAAAAATGGGAGGTTCCAGCAAGGTTAATCCTTAAAATGATAATTTCTTGATCATAGAAAAGGCCATAAAAAATCAAATCCAACAATAACAAAACAAAAAAAAACGCCTTTCAGACAGTCCTTACTCACCTTGCTGGAACTTCCACTTTTTCTGGGACTTGCCAGACTACAAAGCTTCTATGAGATTATGATATTTATCCTCGGGTGAGCTTACCTTACCTTGGGAGTTTGTATGTTCTCCCAGTGCTTGCGTGGATTTCCGCTCACACTCCAAAGACATACTGATAGGGAATTTAGATTGTGAGCCCCAAGGAATATGATGTTGCTATATAGCTCAGAATAAGACCCTGTACAAACAAAGCTAAAGCATCACTCTGGTGATAAAATAAAAAACCGCTGGAGTGGTGTCACTAATTCTAAGTTCCCTACCCCTAGTATTATACTTACCAGGCGCCATCTTCATCTTTTCTCGGTGTCACTCTGGTCGTCTTCTGCAGTTTATGACCTGCTGGAGTAGTCCAGTGATTGCTGGAGGGAACCGGACTCACTACTGAATGTACATCGATCAGAGCCAGAACAAAGCTCGCATAGACTTACACTGACAGCTTGTGACCGCTTCCTCCAACACCCAGCCTGTCAGAAGTTGGGGTCACAAGATGGCGGGGTGGACTGGAGATGTACCGGGAACAGCTGAAGATGGTGTCTGGTAAGTATATTACTAGGGGCAGGGAACTTACATTAGTGACACCACCCCAGTGCTGAAATAATAATAAAAAAAAGCTGGAGTGAGGTTTTAAGAGCTTGTAGGACATGTAGGAATAATCTCCGGATTTATACAGTTAAGGGAGACCTCTGACAGACGTCTTACAGCGACACCCTTCAGACTTAATGAGAGAGCCTATGCAAAGCATGCGTCAGGTGTTCACTATAACTGAGGGGTATTGAAGGAACTGTACAGAAAAAATTAAAAACTTTTAAGGAATAGTCTACTTTATATGATTCCTTTCTTTCATATTTGGTGATATACTGACATAACAGCCTGATGGAGGCTAAAATGACCCTTTTTTAGCTTTCTATTGGGTTAAGAGGCCTTCAGTGACATGACCGTGTATATTCTAGGAAAACTTCCCACACTCACTAAGCAAAGGTCATCAATGTTTTGTCAAACCTGTGTAAGGTAGTCAATGTGGCCAGTTATCTCGAGGTGCAGTCATTTTAAAAAGACTTGTCACAAATAAAAACGTAATTTAATTTTAAAAAAATGGTTAAAATTGAATAATTCTTATATTTCGTTCCTGTGCCTCTCCAATTTTAAGACATGGCCCCCTCTTCCTTGTAGATTTACATACAGGACGTGGGGCCATATCACCAGACAAAAGTGCAGTAAACACTTCTCAGCCACATCTTCCCTCCCTGCGCTGAATGTTTACTGTCACAAAAAAGGGGAAATCTGTCTTTAGATCTGTGTTTACTGAAGGATCAGGTTACAGCTGCTGCCTATAGTTTAGGGAGATGGAAGAGGAAAATAGCTGGAGGGAGGCAGAAAAAAAGACAAAAGTAGAAGCTGCTGCAGCTTCTAGTAACAAGAGCAAGCAAATAATGCAGTAAGTCCTACAAGAAAGACTGTTCCTCAAGTACTCATAAGACCACAGATTCGGAAAGGTCACTTGAAACAACAGGTACACCAAGAAACCTATTTTTGGCTATTTAGAGGCAGGCTCACTTCTCATATGAGGCCATCTGATCAATTCAACAGTTTATAGTGGTGTTCCAGTGTAAAGTATTTTTCCACTGGTAAGTAGTAAATGTTAGTTATGTGGGCGCTGCAGTTGTCTCACAGCCATTTGTGCCAGTGCCCATTTTTAGCCCGTCGTAGGCAAACTCTTTTGATATCAGCAATCAGTCAGATAAATAATAATATAATTGTACTCTTCACAATGCTACTGCCTGTTTTGCCTGCAAACACTAACCAGGAAATACAATCCTGCCATTTACATACCTATGAAGCAATACTTGCTTGCGAGTTCTAGCACCGTTTCAGCTCAAGTCTGTGCCATTCATTCAATGTCATTACACTTTATAGACCCAACCACATGCATAGAGATTTACAATGGCAGCCGACAAGGCAAAGGAATAAAAAAGAAAGCATTCTTCTAAACAGATTTCTATAGGAAGCATTGTCTAGAAGTTCAGCGTGGGGTAACGACAAGCAAGGTCACAGCTATGACGCTTTATACACCTATATTCCTTAAATGTCAACTACATTCCATCATTTTCCAAAAAAGCCTGAGATTATCACCTTACCAACCAAATTCCTAGGTCTAAGCCAAGCACGTTCATACTTGTATTCTGCCTGTTTATAAAACCGAGCACAGTTTGTGTTCTCCATAGAGTCCAGGAAAAGCATGGCTTTTCACAGAGTGCCTGAAGCATGGTCAAATTACCCACATATTACACGAATAAATCGAGAAGATGAATTGCTTCAATAAGAACGAGCTGAATAGCTTGGGATCTTCCTTTCTAAACACTCCGAGAATCGTTTGATTGCAAACATAAATGTAAAACTATATGATTAATTTTAGCTCCATGGTATTACTGGGAGACAATCCAAATGAAACAAGCATATTGGCCAATTTTTACTTGGAATCTGTAATAATAGCTGAAATAAACCTCAAAGTTTATCAATTCAGAAACAAGTCATGCACAGATATATTAAAAAATGGTACCGGTAAATTGAAGAGACGCACTCCAAACAATCAGCAAGAAATATCCCATTACCACATACATCTGAGCCTTAAAGGGGTGTTCCAACCTATACCAGTTATCCTCCAGTTACAGGGAACCCTACCAATCCCCTTATGTTACCAAACACAAAAACCTCAGGGACATCTTAATGTCATCAAAATAGGGCTATAAGTAGCCCATCCAAACAAAGGACAAAAACAAATACCCACTCCAAATTGCATGTATGAAAGGAGAAAGTAGAAGCAACCAGGTAAAATAGAGAAAATATATCTTTTATTGATAGTTTGAGAAAGCGGTGCATTAGACACGCGAAACGCGCGTTGGGGTCATCTACACCTGGCCCAGGGTCTTTCAGCTTCTGCCCGTGGTAAGCCTATGTCCCTCCTTTAGTTCCACTCTGGATTTATGCATTTGGCACTTATTTTGTGAGGGTTTGGCCTGCCGTTCTGGTATTCTATTGCAGTAGGCACTTTACATGATATGCACAGTCGGGCAGTTGCAATTGTTGGTCCTCTGGTTTCCCTGTTTTCCTTCCAGCGTATGTGTTTTAAATTTAGATTGTTGGGATGGTTCCCTTATGTCACCAGTAGTGATGAGCGAGAATACTCGTTACTCGAGTACGCTCCGAGTATTTGTTAGTGCTCGGAGATTTAGTTTTCTTCGCTACAGCTGGATGATTTACAGCTACTAGCCTGCTTGATTACATGTGGGGATTTCCTAGCAACCAGGCAACCCCCACATGTACTTAGCCTGGCTAATAGCTGTAAATCATTCAGCTGAGGCGATGAAAACTAAAATTTTCGAGCACTAAAAAATACTCGGAGGACACCCGAGCGTGCTCGGGAAATCTCGAGTAACGAGTATATTCGCTCATCACTAGTTACCAGCCCTCCCCTCACCTTAGCCAGAAGACCCTGCCCAGGAGGAGTTAAATGGAGCGATATGTGCCATGACACTAAAGGTACCGTCACACTAAACGATATCGCTAGCGATCCGTGACGTTGCAGCGTCCTGGTTAGCGATATCGTTGTGTCTGACACGCAGCAGCGATCAGGATCCTGCTGTGATATCGCTGGTCGTTGATTAAAGTTCAGAACTTTATTTGGTCGTCAGATCGCCGTGTATCGTTGTGTTTGACAGCAAAAGCAACGATACCAGCGATGTTTTACAATGGTAACCAGGGTAAATATCGGGTTACTAAGCGCAGGGCCGCGCTTAGTAACCCGATGTTTACCCTGGTTACCAGTGTAAAATGTAAAAAAACAAACAGTACATACTCACCTTCGCGTCCCCCGCCGTCCGCCTCCTGCACTGACTGAGCGCCGGCCGTAAAGTGAAAGCACAGCACAGCGGTGACGTCACCGCTCTGCTGTTACGGCCGGCACTCAGTCAGTGCAGGAAGCAGACGCCGGGGGACGCGAAGGTGAGTATGTAGTGTTTGTTTTTTTACATTTTACACTGGTAACCAGGGTAAACATCGGGTTACTAAGCGCGGCCCTGCGCTTAGCAACCCGATGTTTACCCTGGTTACCCAGGGACCTCGGCATCGTTGGTCGCTGGAGAGCTGTCTGTGTGACAGCTCTCCAGTGACGCTGCAGCGATCGGCATCGTTGTCTGTATCGCTGCAGCGTCGCTTAGTGTGACGGTACCTTAAGTCTTTGACAGTGATAATTACAGCCAAACACAGCACTATCTTTAGGTATCTTCAGCGTCGTAGACATGAATGGGATGTCGGGGCACATGTGCAACCTCCTATTAACGCCTCCTGGCTGTAATTTGGCATCAGGAGAGAACAGGGGATACAAGTGGGCATCCAAGTGATGAGACCCTCACTACGCTAACCGTAATCACGTATAAAATTTAGAGGGGATCACTTATTTAAATTGAAATGCCCTTTTAAATGATTCAAACAGGTTGAGTTAGATCATGTTCACACCTGCTGCAGTGCCTTTCTTATCTCTGCACCATTATGGGAACAAATATGAAAACAAGGCAGTGCTGTACCCCTTGGTAACAGTCTCCAGTGCACTATTTCTTCCAGTAAGAGAGACATAATATGCAACTAAAGCCTTTATTGGGGGAACCAAAGCAGACAGCAGCAGATATGAGGGGCGGACATATCAATGGTGCAATACGTGCAGCAGCACAAAGGCCTGAGAGGTAAGGAGACCCATTACCATATCCACATATAGTAGAATTGTGCATTATGATAAGTTATTGGACTACAAAGGGCACAAGAGACTTTTCTTGCACAGGGGACAAGTAACTAACACAGAACAGTAGAACTGAACATACTTCTTACAAACAAAATTGCTGCAGCTCTCACAGCTCTGCTGTATTGCAACAATATTACAACCCGTCTGAGATGGAAGCCAAGAGGAACCTGCAGATGTGTCAGGTATAATCACACACAGCTCTGCAGTGAGATCAGGAGAGCAGAGAGCAGCTATACAAAAATACCACACTGGGAACTACCACTTTTATTTTAATAACATCTGGAGGCAGATTCTCATGCAGATAAGTGTCCGGCCCATATCCTGGAACAGCTCATTTATATACCGTATATATGAGAAACATGGATTTTCTCTGGAAGACGACATTGGATTGCAGATATCAAGGTAGCATTTTATTCAACTTCCTATGACCTATATGCCCATATTAACTCCTTTAGCACCTTGGGTTTTTCCATTTTTGCGGTTTAATTTTTTGCTCCACTTCTTCCCAGAGCCATAACTTTTTATCTTTCCATCTGTATGACCGTGTGGAAGTTGTTTGAACATTTGAATGACACCATCAGTTTTACCATATAGTGTACTTGAAAACGGGAAAAAAATCCAAATGTGGTAAAATTGCAAAAAAGGGCAATTCCACATTTGTTTTTTTTTTTGTTTGCTTTTTACCATGTTCATCAAATACTAAAACTGACCTGTCATTTTGATTCTTCAGGTCATTACGAGTTCACAAATACCAAGAATGTATGGGTTCTTTTATATTTAAGTGGTAAAAAAAAAATTCCACAGCTTGTGTTTAAAAAAAAAAAAGGTGTCATTTTCCGAGACCCGTAGCGTGTCCATCTTTTTGGACCTGGGGGTGAGGGTTTATTTTTTTGCACGCTGAGCTGACGTATTGATACCATCTTGGGATAGATAGATACAATGTTTTGATTGCAAGTTATTGCAATCTTGCAGAGACCAAAAAAAACGTTTTTGTTTGTTTTTCTCGTTACGCTGTTTAGCAATCAGATTAATTATTTTTATATTTTCATAGATCAGGTGTTTCTGTACCTTGTGATATCAAATATGTGTATTGTTAACTTTTTTTTGTTTTATCTTGAATGGGGCGAAAGGGGGGTGTGATTTGAACTTTTATATATTTTTTAAATATATTTTAAATACCGTCATATATTTTTATATATTTTTTTTGCATGCTTCAATAGTCTCCTTAGAAGACTTGAAGCTGTGATCATCTGATAACTTGTGCTACACATTACATAAAACAACATAAAAAAAACACCCGTAACGCTTTATTTTTTTGCAATATGGGGCTATGTGAGGCCTTATTTTTTGTGCGTTGAGCTGATGTTTTTACTGATAACTTATTTCATTTCATAGCAATGTTGTAGCGGCCCAAAAAACATAATTCTCATTATGCCAGTTACCAATCAGATTAATTTATTTTATATTATATCAGACTTTTATTAACACAGCAATATCAAATATGTGCACTTTTATTTTTTTAATTGATTTTTAATAAGGCAAAAGGGGGTGATTTGAACTTATTTATTTTTTAAAACTTTTTTTTTTTTACGGTATTTAATAGTCCCCATAGTGGACTTGAAGCTACCATTGTCCGATGGCTTGTACTATACATAGCAATCCATCAGCTCGGCATGCAAGTTCTTATCAAAGTGAGGGAGCCGGTATATGACGTACCAGTATGTCATGTCGCTAAGGGGTTAAAGGAGAGTCTTCAGAGTCCTCACTTTGTCTACTTTAGTCTGTAATGTTTCTTATAACTGATAAAAGGATCATCATGCCCTATGTGAAATGGCTAATCCTGTCTAAATAACTTCATATTTCATTGTAAACCACTACAATTACAGTATCTCTGAAGACTCAATGCCCTGTATATTACACAACAAGAAGCTCACTGAAACATTATGTTTTATCACTAGTCAGGTTTGATCTACTGTATCTGAAAATAAAGAAAACCCCAAATACTTTGGAAGTCCTAGTTAGATCTCGCATCACCTCCTCAGGAAATGGCTCCCTTACCGATTTTCTGGTTGAATATCTTGTCAAAAGTCAGCTCCCCTCGTTCTTCAAGATATTTTTGCATCACACTTCGTATGCTGAAAGTAAAGAGACAGATAAGGGTTAATACAGAGGTGAGCACTGAGCATTTGATAAATTATTTTTATCCTAGCTACATCCTACTAATCTAACATCAAGAAGGTTGGATTAATATTTACACCAAAGGCCTATCTGCAGTTAAATTGTTTCTGCCACCACTTTGTTCCCTAGGACATTTTCCCTACACCTACCAGTTGATCATCAATGTTTTCAGCAGTCACACACGCATCCGATTACGTGAGGGACTGACTTTTAGGGAATGTTGTCTTGAGGTACAAACCTTTAAACACCCCAATAGGTATTATATTATGAGAAAGGGTCAAGGGCCACCTTTGGTCTTTACAGACTCCAAGCCCTACTCTGCACTGCTTTTTTACTAGGCAATCACCTTCGAAAAGTGTTGAACACTAAAGTCACAGTAGAAAAGGCGCTACAAGAATAAGGACTCAACCTTTATTTACCCATCAAGGCATAGTAACAAACATCTACATGAGGATGATGATGATGATGATTATGATATGTGATCATAATGATGATAATGAATTGTGCCCTGATGATGACTGTCTGGACTTCCAGTCATGCTGGCTTTCATTGGATCCCTAATTTTTACTACCCTGCTCTTGGTGTGTTACAAGAATTAGGAGACATAGGGTTCACAATGGGACAGCATTTTAGACTACAAAAAGTTTGTAGTCTGTTACTACCAGGGTTGGACTGGGCCACCGGAGAATTCTCCGGTGGGCCCAGGCCCTGACACCTGCTGGCATACAGGGCCAGCATCTGCCTTGGGCCCGGCAGCTCCAGGGGCCCCCAGGCAGTGGGGTATCGCTAATAGCGCACACCACGCAGCTGCTACGGAGCCCACAGTGCCAGCGGAGCAGCAGCAGGTGACAGGAAGCCTAAGCCTGTTCCCGCTGCTAAAGTGAACTGAATATTCACTTTAATAGCGGGCAGTGTTAGCCACATGCTGCAGCTAACACTGCCCGCAATCAGGGCCCGCAGACCAGGGCCCACGCTCCCTCAGGGGCCCCCAGCCCACACGGCTGCTATAAGGCCATAAGCCAGGGGGTCCCGCTGCCAGCGCCGCCCCCAGTGCACGTTAATGAAGTAGAGAGCATCAGATGACGCTCCCTCTCCCATCATTCCCCTGGCCTCTGACACACAGCATGTGCGTAATGACGTCACTTCATCGCATACCTGCTGTGTGCGAGGCCGACTGTAGGGCAGCTCTTGACATTGGAGCAGAGCCGCCGCCGGAATCAGCGTGGGAGGGAGGATGAGAGGTGAGTGTTTTGTTTTTTAATATACATCAGTGAGTCCTGGTTGTATGGGGGGGAGTGAGCTGCATGATGCCCTAAGGGGCGGGAGTGAGCTGCATGATGTCTTATGAGGGGAGCTGCATGATGCCCTATGGGGGGAGTGAGCTGCATGATGCCCTATGGAGGGAGCTGCATGATGCTCTATGTGGGGGGGAGTGAGCTGCATAATGCCCTATGGGGGGAGTGAGCTGCATGATGCCCTATGTGGGGGGGAGTGAGCTGCATAATGCCCTATGGGGGGAGTGAGCTGCATGATGCCCTATGGGGGGGGAGTGAGCTGCATGATGCCCTATGGGGGGGAGTGAGCTGCATGATGCCCTATGGGGGGGAGTGAGCTTTATGATGCCCTATGGGGTAGAGCTGCATGATACCCTATGGGGGGAGCTGGATGATGCCCTATGGGGGGTGAGCTGCATGATGCACTATGGGGGGTGAGCTGCATGATGCACTATGGGGGGTGATCTGCATGATACCCTATCGGGGGAGTGAGCTGCATGACACCCTATCGGGGGAGGGAGCTGCATGATGCCCTATGGGGGGGTGAGCTGCATGATGTCCTATGGGGGAGCTGCATGATGCCCTATGGAGGGGTGAGCTGGATGATGCCCTATGGGGGGAGTGAGCTGCATGATACCCTATGGGGGGGTGAGCTGCATGATACCCTATGGGGTGGAGCTGCATGATACCCTATGGGGGGAGTGAGCTGCATGATACCCTATGGGGGTAGTGAGCTGCATGAGACCCTATGAGAGGGGGCAGCATGAGACCCTATGAGAGGGGGGCAGCATGAGACCCTATGAGAGGGGGGCAGCATGAGACCCTATGAGAGGAAGGCAGCAAGATACCCTATGAGGGAGGGGCAGCATGATAACCTATGAGGGGGGAAAGCATGATACCCTATGACGGGGGCTATATTATATTCCATAAAGGGGCTGCATTATATCTTATGAGAGGGCTGCATTATACTCTGAGGGGGCTACATTATATTCGGCAGGGGGGCTGCTGTTGTGAACTCTGTTCTGGAACTCCCTCCTGTGGTCAGGAATGGTATTTCTGTGAGTTCTGTCCGTGGGTTCCCTCTGGTGGCTGAAAGTGGAGCTGCTGGTCTGGAGGTGGCTTCCTCAGCTGCATCGTTTAAGACTGGGCTGGTTCCTCTATTTAACTCTGCTTAGATCGTTACCTGATGCCAGTTGTCAATGTATCTGTACTGGTTCAGATCTCACTTGGATCTCCTGATGACCTGTCTACTTCAGCAGAAGCTAAGTCCCTGTTAAGCTCATTTGTTGTTCATTTGTGTGCTGAATATATTTCTGAGTACCTGCTAAGTTTTGTCCAGCTGGCTATCATGATATTGTCTCGCTAGCTGGAAGCTCTGGGTTGCCGTGAGTCGGTGCGGGGGGTTTCTTGCTCACTCTGCGTGGCTTTTTGTAGTTTTTTGTGCTGACCGCAAAGATCCCTTTATCTATCTTCTGTCTATTTAGTAAGTCGGGCCTCCTTTGCTGAAACCTGTCTCATTCCTATGTTTGTGCCTTCCTCTTAACTCACAGTCAATATATGTGGGGGGCTGCTCTTTTCCTTTGGGGAATTTCTCTGAGGCAAGGTGAGGCTATATTTCTCTTTTGGGGAAGTTACCTCTCAGGCTGTGAAGAGTTGTCTAGGCAGAGTCAGGTACGATCCACGGCTAAGGGTACCGTCACACAGTGCCATTTAGATCGCTACGACGGTACGATTCGTGACGTTCTAGCGATATCCATACGATATCGCAGTGTCTGACACGCAGCAGCGATCAGGGACCCTGCTGAGAATCGTACGTCGTAGCAGATCGTATGGAACTTTCTTTCGTCGCTTGATCACCCGCTGACATCGCTGGATCGTTGTGTGTGACAGCGATCCAGCGATGTGTTCGCTTGTAACCAGGGTAAACATCGGGTAACTAAGCGCAGGGCCGCGCTTAGTAACCCGATGTTTACCCTGGTTACCAGCGTAAACGTAAAAAAAACAAACAGTACATACTCACATTCCGGTGTCTGTCCTCCGTCGTCTCAGCTTCTCTGCACTGTGAGCGCCTGCCAGCCGGAAAGCGAGCACAGCGGTGACGCGGTGACGTCACCGCTGTGCTTTCCGGCTATGGCGCTTACACAGTGGAGAGAAGCAGAACGCCGGGGGACAGACACCGGAATGTAAGTATGTACTGTTTGTTTTTTTTTACGTTTACGCTGGTAACCAGGGTAAACATCGGGTTACTAAGCGCGGCCCTGCGCTTAGTAACCCGATGTTTACCCTGGTTACCCGGGGACTTCGGCATCGCTCCAGCGCCGTGATTGCAACGTGTGACCGCAGTCTACGACGCTGGAGCGATAATCATACGATGCTACGACGTCACGAATCGTGCCGTCGTAGCGATGTAAATAGTACTGTGTGACGGTACCCTAACTCTAGTGTGTGTGATAATAGATTAGGGCTGCGGTCAGCAGAGCTCCCACTTCCCAGAGCTCGCTCTATTTTGCAGTTTTGACTATCAGGTCATTCCCGGTGCTCCTAACCACCAGGTCCAGCCATAACAGGCTGCATTATGCCTTATAAGGGAGTTGCACTAAACTCTAAGGGGGTTACATTATACCCTATGGGGGGGCTGCATTATACTCTGAGGCTGGTTGCATTATATTCTCTGGGGGGCTACATTATATTCTATGGGGGACTGCATTATTTGCTATGAGGGGGCTACATTATATTCTATATGAGGGCTGCATTATATTCTGTGAGGGGGCTACAGTATACTATATGAGGGGGCTACTTTATATTCTATGAGGGGCTACCAATACCTGGTTTAAAAACAACAGTATCACTGTGCTTGATTGAGCAGCAAGCTCGCCTGACCTTAACCCAATAGAGAACCTATGGCATATGGTCAAGAGGAAGATGAGAGACACCAGACCTAACAATGCAGACTAGCTGAAGGCTTCTATCAAAGCAACCTGGGCTTCCATAACACCTCAGCAGTGCCACAGGCTGATCGCCTCCATGCCATGCCGCATTGATGCAGTAATTGATGCAAAAGGAGCCCCGACCAAGTCTTGAGTGTATTTACTGAATATACATTTTAGTAGGCCAACACTTCAGATTTTAAAATTATTTTTAAGCTGGTGTTATAAAGTATTCTAATTTACTGAGATAATGACTTTTGGGTTTTCATTGGCTGTAAGCCATAATCATCAACATTAACAGAACTAAACACTTGAAATAGAGTCATTACAATGATCTAATATACAGTATGAGTTTCACTTTTTGTATTAAAGAACTGAAATAAATTAACTTTTTAAGCACCTGTATATTTTTTTGAAACTGTGGGGTTTCATAGAACATATACTTTGGGAGCCGAAGCCAGAGACGCGACGAGACCAGCACCACCCACAACCAGCTCTTCCCAGTGCTGCAGCAGCTAATTGACAGGTTTCCCCTTCGTGTGCACATAGGAAGAGACTTGTTTGTCAGCTCTGGGAAGAACTGGCCAGGGGTAGTGCCGGACTATTCTCGTCTCCGGCTATTGTTCCGGATGGATCTTCAAAGTGTATTTTCTTTGAAATTCTGGAACTTTTCATATAATAATATACCTTGCAGCGATCGTGCAGCCAGGCAGTGATTCATGCGGCCCATGGTTTGGGCAGCATGAATCCCCTGACAGATTCCTTTTAAGTGAAATCCATATGTAACAAGTTATCAATGTAGTGCGCAATTTGCCAAGTTGAAGTTTGCTCCATCGGTAATTCAGCATAGGAGCTGAAGACAAAAACAATAAGACTTAGGATAGCTCGCAAAGCTGAGACATTTAGAGGCACTGGAAGGAATAATAAATGGTTGTCAAAGTGACAGTCTTTATATTTATCACCATTTTCAAAATCAGATTCTCGTCAGTGAACAGAAACCCATCATGTTTCTTACAGATAAAATGTAATAAAATTGTATCCAGTTTAGGCTCCTCTCCTACAAACAGTGGTCCTGTACGTGACTGTCGGCCGGCTGGATCCTAGGCTGCTCAGGGCATAGAAGAGTGCCTTAGACTACATACCAACAGTAATGGCTAGGAGAAGTGATGTACATGTTTCCAACCGCTGACTCAGAAATCTTTCCATTCACTGACAGCAAGTGACAAACAGTGGATAACAGAAATGCAAAACATATCTGAAAGTAGCAGAACAAGCGAGCTTTCTTTCCACAAGTCTAGACATCCCCTTAAACATGTACTCACAGGCAGACTGGACCCAGGACACAAGTGGAAACACTGTGATATTATTTATATGAGTTTTTAAACACTTCGCCTCACTGCAGATCTCCGAGATAAGAAGACAATCTGCGGGGGAAGCATTTATTTCTGTGCGCACCCTTCTTCCTTTTCTCAACAGGAAATCCTATTGTAAACCTATCAAAGGACAGGGAACATCTCTGAACCTTTACAGCCAGAGCATAAAATGCAACTGTAAGTTCAATGATGGTATATTAAATTATTACTAGTATATGTGTACATTTACATCAGTAGTGTAGCAGTGGTCTCCAGCACCTGGGGTAAGGGAAGTATTTGGCGTCCCCTAACCTGTGGATTAGCAAGAGAAACCTTTCCAAGCGTGTGTTGAACCCCTTAGACACCAAGCACATGCACTGTAATTTGAGAAAATGGCAATATAATTCTCGTTTTGACTTGACTTTTTTTTTTTTTCCCCATTTTATTGCTGAAATCCGAAAAAAATGTAAAAATAAAGTTATAGATTATCAATTTTATTTTTAGGTTTTATTTTAAAACATTTCATATTTTAGCCCTATTACAAGCCTAGTAGTAACCCTAGTCAGAAATAGCACAAAGTCATAAAAGTATATCATAGTAATGAATAAAGACAGCATTGAACCACGTGCAATCATGATTCCAAACAGTCTTCAACCATTACCTGCCCAGCCTCAGAAATCTAGATGGCTGCCTATGAAGAGCAAAGCGACTGAGAGGGAGTATGTCATCAGCTGCAGCACACTGCATAGGTAACTACTATGATGTCAAAGCTCATTTAATTTTTCCGGAAGCTTTGTCACCTGGGCCGCTGCCTATATAGAGCGCAGAAGTTAATGACACGATAGATGCTACTGTGCAAGCTCAGCCAGGGCCATTTTGAAAGATTTTTTTTTTTTTACTGAATACATGTATATTACCAAATAAACTAATTATATGGACATTATACATGCGATCATGCTACAGGGCAGGCGCCACCTGCCTGCTGAATGTGATTTTTTTTTTCCAAAACATATTATATTCTGTATGCAAAATAGGGGGCAGGTCACTGAGGGATCAGTGACCTATCATATGCCCATAAGGATGAATATCTGAGCAGAGAACCACATGAAGACCCCCACAGGCCACCCTGGAGCACGAGAATCTCATTAACTGAAAACTGCAAATAAAGGTTAAACAACAACCACAAGACAGATCTCATCAACTAACCAGGGCATCATTGTAATCAGTGTAACGGTGCCGACCTGACACTGTGTGTAGGTTACTGTGCACATTCCTGCTGACAGGTTCCCTTTAAAGAACCAGTTTGTTTCTTCTAATTTTTACAATTATAGCATCATACATGAATCAAAAACAAGTATGTTCACACACATTACACACATACACATGCGTCATACAGACACACTAATCTTCTACAATGTAATTATCAGGCAGGCAGTCACCTTACTCCATAGTTTCGATATGTAGCTATCTCCCTCTTCCCAGGAGAGCCCCGGTGGAGGTCGGACACAAAGCTGTGGAGGAGGGACACTGCACACACAGTACTGATAACGGCTTCCTGCCGAGTTGTGAGACCTCCTCTGCTTTGACCTGACCCACCTGAGGTTCCTGTAGTAAGAAGGGGACAGTGGAGGAAGCTTGCGAAACGCAAGTGACACGGTGAATCCTCCACTATTGTCCCTTGTGTAAACTTTACTAATGAACACTCACTGTAGCGTGCTGTGCTGGATGATAGACAGCAGCTAGTGCATGGTCAGCCCCTTATCAGTCTAATGGGGATTGGGGAAAGCATTCATTAGCCAGCGGCCCCTCTCTCTCTGCATGACATGCCCCTTTTTCAATGTTCACCAGGTACAGCATCATTAACACACAATAAATTCAATGTAGTTTACAATACAGTGCTAGTTTGAGGAAAATTGTGCCCCTTCTAAGGTGGCGCCCTAGACAGTTACCTACCCTGCCTATCCCTTGTCCCGACCCTAAGTTAGTGTCACTACCAAAAACCAGACATTAAATACTTCATAGCTGCGGAGGCAATTTTCACTCTAAACATAGATGAGAAACGCGGACTAAATGTCTAAATCCAGATGTTTACATTCATTTTACAGCCAATAGCAAGAAATGGAGTTGATGTAAATTATCATTATTGTAGACAGGCTGCTCTCAGTCATATGCCCGATTACATTAAATGTAATCCACCACAAGGTTCATGTTTTTCCATACATAATTAGTCAGGTCAATTTACTATGTACTAATTTATTGCTGTGGATCTGGATATTCCTTATATGTAATCAGGGTGAACATATGGTGTTTGGCAATATCAGCATGCAGCAAATCATCATAAAGTAATTTTTATTATAATTTGTAGTTCTGACCTATCGGAATTGGAGGGATTAGTACCTAAACCATTTCCAGAAACAGACTATACCCCTAACCTAAATGATCACGTTCAATCACTTATTAAAAACACTACTATCTAAGAGTAGACCTGGAAACATGGAAAGTAGCGGTCAGGACAGAGAAGTGAGCATTAGTTTTTTTCTCTTCTTTAACAGCTTCAATTCGTGACCTGGTGTACATAAGTCAGATGTCCGTAAGTCGGGGACTGTCTGTGTGTTAATCTATGAATGGCCAGCTGTCCATAAATACTTGTGTGTGATTATTCTCCCTTTTGCTAGTTAATATACAAACATAGGGATGTGTCCTGACACCAGTTACTTATTACAACACAAATGTGATACTAGCAAACAAATCACAAAAATATTACATCAGCATTGTCAGTCATCACTTATTATTAGTACCACCCACCAAATTGCATTGTAGAGTCACTCTACTTTATACATGAGAATCCAGTGAAAACCGAATCACAGACACAGCAGAGAGAAGGCATAGGATTACCATCATCGCTCATGGTACTTCAGCTTTGCCTCTATACTAGACAAGGCTGTAAGACAAGATTGATGGTATTTCCAGGAAAAAAAAAAAAAAACATCCTTCCAGGGGAATTCAATTAATAGAAAAACATAGCTGATGGAAAAGAAAACAAACTGCACCACGACTGGTTGTATTTGGTATTGCATCTCAACCACATTTGCGTTGATGGACAGAGGTGGCACAATTTTTGAAAGAAAACAGCCATGTTTTTCAAGTAGTGGACATTAACTTACAGTGGTTTTCCATTAAAATAATAATAATCTTTATTTTTATATAGCACTAACATATTCCGCAGCGCTTTACAGTTTGCACACATTATCATCGCTGTCCCCGTTGGGGCTCACAATCTAAATTCCCTATCAGTATGTCTTTGGAATGTGGGAGGAAACCGGAGAACCCGGAGGAAACCCACACAAACACGGGGAGAACATACAAACTCTTTGCAGATGTTGTCCTTGGTGGGATTTGAACCCAGGACTCCAGCGCTGCAAGGCTGCTGTGCTAACCACTGCGCCACCGTGCTGCCCTCGCTATACACTATAACATAACATTGATGGTCAATCCTTAGGATAGTTCATCACTGTCTGATCAGTGGGGGTGCAACACCCGGCACACCTGCCAATCAGCTGTTCCCAGTGGCCAGAATTGCTTAGTTGTGAAGCTGCACAGTACACCTCCGTCAGCTGTATAGTGGCCGCGGACGGGTACTACACATCCACCCCCTATTCAAATCAATGTCCGATCACACATTTATAACCTATCCCAAGTATCCTAAAGTCATAGACAATGTGTTTCTAGAACCTTTTCTACAGGAGCCTTAGCCTATTACTCTGTATTATGCCTGATCAGAGTGTGATCCTCCACACGACCTGACAACACATGTCAATGTCAGCAGCAGCACAGGGGGGTGTCCTATAAACGTGTGCATCTTGCCTATAAATAACGGACACAAGTTGTTTTTCTGTAAGACTACCCTGCGAATGAACAAGAAGCAGCATTTTCCTATTGATAACACTCTAAGGACTAACAGGCAATGTCTCGACAAAGGAAAAACGTGTAACCATCAGACAAGAGCATCTGAGGGCATGAGGAAACGTGAGCACCAAGAGATACAGCAGGCATGAGCAGAAGGCTCCAAAAATATATCCTGTGGTCATTGGTTGTCACTCAGAAACTTTTCCAGAAGACTCAAGGTCAAGTTACAGAGCTTCTCACTGGGTTAATGGGCAAAACAAAACTAAATTGTTACAGCGTTAATGTCGTGTCCATTTCATTAAAAAAAAAATTGCCAAAAAATGAAATTCAAGCAACGAAACAGGTGCACAGCAAAAAGTGAAGACATCATGTGTCAGACTAATGGCAGAGTTTCCATCAGGGCCTTAGAATATGGAGATGTATCTAGTTGACTTGTGAGCTGCACCAGGTTTCCTTGAACTTCATTTTATAACTGCCCCCACTGTGTTACCCCATATTAAAAAAGCGAAAGTGATCACCACAACCATTTACCCAAACTACCTCTACAGTTTCCATTGCATTTTTATAGTATATTTTATGTGTTAATTCTAGCAATCAATTCTACTGTTCAGTGCTGCCTATGCTCAGGGCCTTCTCTGCAGTGCACCTCCATGATGACTCAAGGGGAATAGATGAGTGACAACGGCATTGGGCTCCATTATGTGCTCAGAGCAGCAGTTGTCACCTGCCATCAGCTACACACCAGTGAACTGGAGCAGAGTTCCTCAAGTCTGTGTAAAAAACTCAACACTGCTAAGATAAATGTAAAGGCGGCATTTTCTAATGTTTGTTACTATGGATGATAGAATAGCTTTGGATAAGTGCTTATCCCAATAGCTGCATCGGGAACCTGGATACTTGGAGCGCTCCCGGTAATCAGCTGTTCGGCGCTGCGGCTGTGTGACAGTCACAACACATGCATGGAGAGCCCAACAAACAGGCTCTCCATGCATGAAGGCTGTCAGAGATTGATAGTGACAATTCACAGGTTAACAGCAGCGTGTGGCGATTCGCACCACTGATGGCTGGTAAAGTCATATGATGGCTAATTAAATTAGCAATCATCTGCCAGGTAAGATGCAGGTTCAGAGTGCGAGGCCACAAAGTCAGGGACACAACCTATGACGTAAATATCATTTTGTAAAAATACTCAGCGGCATTTAAGGGGTTATCAGCACAGATCAGAGCTACACTCCGATCTCCACTTTCTAGAGACAGATGCAAGCTGTATAGGACAGACAGCGTCTGCCAAATATGATGCAATCTCAGCTCCTGAGCCCGCATTTTTCACAGGAGGCCAACTTGCATCGTACATGTACAGGAAATGTTGACAAAGGGTTAGAAGGAAAAAAAAAAAAATTCCACAGTTATGATTGATGATGATGCTAAAAGAGGTTTTCATCTGTCAAAAATCCTAATCACGGAGGTCAAATGCCCAACAATTTCAAGAACTGAGTTCTGGAACCTCAAAAACAGCGGCACCTTGAAAGGAGCACAGCTGTGGATGCTCAACTTTTATTTATTATTGATAGGACTACTTTTGGCTGAGCCATAAATGAAAGATAACTTGTGCTATAGGGAAAACCAGATTTAAGGTGTGTTTTTTTTTGTTTGTTTTTTTTATTACGACTGACAAGACAACCCCTCTACAATTAAAGCTGTCTGGGTTTTGAGAGGAGGTTACATTTTCCTAACACAGCCACTGCAGGTCAATGGCATGTTGGCCTTTCTCTTGTATAACTGAATTAGGAGAGCCCTTTGGGACCAACATCATATTTACGATACCCTTGTGCCAACTTTTCTGTCAATTTTCTGCCTAATTTATACATTGTGGAAAGAAATGTGTGTGGCCAGGTATAATCTAAATTTTTTACAATCCAGAGTATTTGCCTGGATCCCAAGGAACCACAACAATGGCACAAGTTAAATTTAGCTGTTCCAAAATTAAATAAGTTAAAACATGAGGTTTACATTGTCTGGGCGCTGCACTATACGAGTATATATCACATAAGTGAAAACACATGCCACCCACCAGACTAAGCCCTTTCACAGAAGAGCAAGACAGAAGAGCGTGGAATGAAAAAGACCCAATGTTCAGTGTAGGAGAAGAAGTGTAACCTTAGTAGGGTTCTAGGAAACCTTCTGACATGTGCACAGCATTTTTCTGCTATCGCTCCAGCCATGTTTATAAAATAATGAAATGCGCAGAGGTCATAGAATAATCGCTATTAGCAAAGACGACGTCTGCCAAATGCAACTTGAGATCAGTGCGACCTTTCGCGGGTTAAAACATTTCTTGTGCCTACTGCTAATTATTTCTCTCCTACATAAACAAGTCAGTATGGACACTGCAGTGATACAGGGAAAAGGAAATAATTGCTGCAGGATGTAAATAGGAGAAAATAAGCACAAAGACAGTCACTGGAAATAGGGAGCAGTGGGAACAGCAGACCACTTACAGGAGGTAATGCCCCACGTGTAATCATCAACCAGCCTGGGAAAACCGCCAATGGCAGCAAGTTACGCGGCTGCTTATGGAGAGTTGGGGGGCCAGTGCCAGCAACAGGCCCCCCAACCCATCAATGCATGTTCAACTGTATCGGCATCCTTCATGCCGATACAGTTGAAAGAAATGAGGAAAGAGGTAGCATCAGCTGACGCTTCCTCCGCCATCATTCCTCCTCGATGTCTGAGAAAAGCGGGCGCGATGATGTCACTACATGGCGCCCGCTATGCTCAGATGTATGGCGCTTCAGAATGCTCACTGCACAGACCAGAGAAGACGGGTAATGAGGATGAGAGGTGAATATTATTGACTGTTTTTTTGTTTAAAATCAGTAAGTACATTGTGGTGGCCATAATACTGTATGGAGCACTATGGAAAGTGCATTACTAAATATACTAAATGAACGACTATGGGGAATGCATTATATTATATGGAGGACTATGAGGAGGGCATTATATTGCATAGAAGACTATGGGGAGTGCATCATACTACTACAATGCCCCCTGCAAAGAGGAACAACAGGTTTGGCAGATACGAGTTACGGCCACCCCCTTTCAGGGCTTATATACAGCATTCTATAATACTGTATATCTGCCCACAATCTGACCTGTAAGAGAAGAAAAATAACTTATTATACTCAACTGTGGGGCGGTCCCGTCCAATGGGTGTCGCTGGTCTTGGTCCGCCACCTCCCATCTTCTTGCGATTCCATGCTCCCACTTGCTTCACGTGGATGACGCCTCCCTGCGTCATCCATACAGGATCCCCGGGATTGCGCTCATGCACAGGCGCATTTATCTGACCTATTGAGAGCAGAGCAAAGTACTGCAGTGCAAAGGTGCCGGCCTCTCTGACCTTTCCCGGTGCCTGCGCACTGCAGTACTTTGCTCTGCCCTCAACAGGGCAGATAAGTGCGCCTGCGCAGTAACGCTGTACCGAGGAGACTGTGGATGACAAAGGGACACGTCATCCACGTGAAGTAAGGAGAACGGGATTGTAAGAAGATGGGAGGCACTGGACCAAGAAGAGCAACACCCATAGGACCAGACCGCCCCCCCGGGTGAGTATAATAAGTTATTTTTCTTCTCTTACAAGTCGATTCGGGGGCAGATATACAGCATTATAGAATGCTGTATATACAGCCCTGAAAGGCGATGGCCGTAACTTGTATCGGCCAAACCTGGTGACAGGTTCCCTTTAAGTGTCTACAACAAAACATGCAAAAGCAATTGGCTTGGTTATTGTATTGTTGCTTCTTAATTTTTTGGAGGGAGGGGGATGAGCCTTTTCATATTTTCTGGAGAAGTTCTTGGTTTGGATTTGAGTAGTACTTTCAATATATATTTTTAGTGCAGAAATTAAAATTCCACACTTAAAAATGCAATTTCACATTTGTTTATTTCAGGTTCTCCATAGAAGTCTATGGGGGGGAACGTAGCAAAATTGGATAATTCTGCAACATCTTAAAAAGGAACACTGGGCATGAACTTTTATAGAATCATACCCACTTTGCTTAAAACTGTTACAGATTTTCAGTACAAAAAAAATACATGCAGCATTCACATTTCATGACTTGAAACATTCAAAAACCAGAAGACATTTGTGTTAATGAAGTTTTTTCCTGTTTTATAAATGGGCATCTCCGACTTTAAATAAATAAATCTCAAAATAAAGAAAAACACGTTTTAAATAATCCATTATTCTGATTGAAATTCACATAATTTTCACTAATATTTAGAAATGCTGAGAAAATCATGTGCGTGAAAGAGACCTTAGCAGCGGTCTTCACAGAATGAATAGGTTGTTCAGTATCTGATCCCTGCGGACTCCCCTTAGATCAAACATGTGGGGTATGATGGCCCCAGTCTGGATCTTATTCTTCTCCCTTGGATGCCATTATTGCAGTAATACTCCTCTCCTCACTGGCGGACACAGACAGAAAAGGACACCTGTGCAAGAACAATATATGGACCCTTTGCAGTCCAAGGGCTCTTAAAAATGCAAAATTGCACCTGATTTGGAGGTAGAAATGGGCCCCCTTACGTCTGGGGCCCCTGTGCAGCTGCGCAGGTTGCACCAATGATATGTCGGCTCCTGCCTCTCTTCTTCATTTATTTTTTTCCATGTTAATTTCATGAAAGAACATCGTGCTATGAATGGCTTGCAGATTGATTGCTTCTCAACATCTAACCAAATACTTCATAGACATGGCTTTTCGTTTAAAGCACGTGTACAATTGTGGATCTGACCTTTTCACCATGTAGAATATGAGGATTTAGATTGCCAATATTTGCACCGTATGAGTAATGCTCCAAAAAGTCTAAAAGGAGTCGTACGGCTTCTAGAAATGCTGACGCAACCACTTCATAATGCCCTATAGCAAGTCAGGAGGACCCTGTGTGCTGCTTGGTACCAAGCTGTCAGCTGGCAGAAAAGCCGGCTAAAGTCAGTGCAGCACGGATCAGCTTAAAGCTATGCTGGCCATGGCGCACACACTACAATCCAGAATTCCTATGGATCTCTACATGATGAAATGAACAGTAGACAACGGATTCAGGAAAGTCATGTTACCGACAGATGCAACATAAAAAATGGCGCAAGCCGAGACTCCCAAGACTTGCAAGCTGACGGCAGATCACCAAGTAAAACTAAGTGCAAACAATATAGATTTAACATATGGTGATGCCACCATAACATTTCAGCCAAGGTTAAAAAATGGCATGGGTGGTGCGAGTTTACAATTTGTGCAAAAGACCCCACAAAAGCTGCCATGCTCCACTGCACATACTGGATTTTTTCGTGGACACCCCTGTACGGTATATCACACTGCACTATACCGATGCGATTGAGGACTAAAGGATATATGCAGACACTGCAAAGCTTAGTGTGACACTGCCCTAAGCACAGGAGTACTATTCCGTTCATTGGGAAGCAACCTGATTGCATGCTTCATAATGCTAATACACCGAGACTCACTAGTGGCCATTAAAATATCTTACTTTTAACCAGGGTGGATAAAAATCAATGTTTTTTTTAAAAAAATAAAAAAAAATCGGATTTTTTTGATTTAAATCGGATTTTTTTGATTTAAATCGGATTTTTTTCAATAAACTGCTTTTTGAGGAAAATATTTTACCATCCAAAGGTTCTTCCATCATGAGATAAAGCTGAGTTGTTTAACTCAGTAGAATAAAGGCTGTATATGTGTAACATTCACAATGCCATGCTCTTCCAGAGGTTTCTGTAGGATGCTGACTATCCAACAAGTTTGGGCATGTCAACTGAATGGAAAAAGAAACTAAACCAAAAGTGAAACCAAGCTAGAAGTGTGGAATTAAAGGGGCAGTATGAACAAAATGTGGAGGCTATTAATAGTTTATACAATTAAGACATGCTGCTTTTAAACACCTACCTATTGCCATATAGTAAAACAAAAAAGATTTTTACTTACTTTGGGGTCCCCCCCTCACCCTGGCGTTAGATCGTTGCCCCTAGTTTCGTCCGTGTAACTATGGGCGCACATGCGCACTGCTCTCACTTCTCATTTTAATCGTGATTTATATTAAAAAAAACCTTTTGATTTAAATCAGTGATTTAAATCATGATTAAAATCATGATTTAAATCGATCCGATTTAAATAGAAAAAAATCTTTTGATTTAAATCATGATTTAAATCATGATTTAAATCGGCGTGATTTAAATCAATCCACCCTGCTTTTAACGTACCCACTGAGAGAGCAATTACGCAGCCAGGTCGCAACTTTACAGATTTCCCAAATTACAAAGAGGAGACAGGAAACAGTTATCACTATTTATAGGAAGAATAACACTAATGTAAGGGTGTGTTCACTCCATATTCACAGTACGTGGCACACAAGTTCCCGGATCTATATGACCCTTCTGACGCACACCCGGGCAAAATAAGGTCATCTAGGAACAGTCATGACATGCAGAGGCATATTACCCAGTAAACTTTTTTTTTTCTCCCAATGGCCTACATATCAATAACTGTATGCATATACGGTACATTGATAAATATTGGTGCCTTCAGTCTTAGATTTATGTAAGGCTCAAACGTAGTGTGAACAATGCCCGATGGCAGAGTAGTACAGAAAGTACCATGTAATAATGTACTACTACTAGTTTTTTTATAACCCTATTAGGTCTCCTTCCGTCCATGTAGTTACTAACATGTTCTTCAGCAGAAAGCCCTGCTTGGTGTAAAACAAGTGTAGTCATGGTCAATCAAAATGAACGTAATTGCCCTTAGCAAGGTTTTGCACAAGAAATGAGTAAGTGCGCTGAGGCTACTTTAATTTAATCCCTGCAAATTATAGCCAAGGAACTCCTGCTTAGGTACAAGAAATCCCAGTGACATCACCATTTGATCTCTTGAAGCTCTCATCAAGGCTGAAGGCTTATGTCCCATCAAGAAGTAGCTGGAGGAAAATACTTCTAAAAGAATTCAACAGACCTATAGCAAAACAAACTTGTCGTACGTCGTAAGACTTTGACAACGCGCTGGTTCTAGTCTTGGCCCTCAATGCAAGCAGTCACACTATACTACAAGGTACTTAGTTGTGGAAACCTATGAAGAAAGAGCTCTGAAGATTTCAACAATGCAACTAAATTAAGTGAAGAGTGAGCAACCATGCAAGATCACTTCTCAATTAATTATGGCAATCAGCTCATGCTTGAACATGGAAGAAATCCGAATGACAAACCCTAAAAAAAATTGTTAACCCTGATCTTCTGGAATTCTCCAAAAACACAAAATGTACACACAATGAGCCCGATTTACTAATGTTTCCATACCAGAATTCTGGTGTAAAGTCTTTGAAAAGTAGCAAAAATTAGGCGCAAGTCAGAACTGAGCCTAAATTTAGCAATTTCGTGCATCTTCACTTCACTCTCTCACGGTTCCTCTAAAATTGTAAAATTGTAAAGCACTGCGGAATGTGTTAGCGCTATATAAAAATAAAGATTATTATTATTATTATTATTATTATTATTATTATTATTAAATTAGCAGAATTGGGGTGGGGTCGTGATCACTGCCACTCTTCAAATTCATGACCAGCGGTGGCATTCGCTATATCACAAATCTTACCCCAGCAGGGGCTAGAGTAGGATTTGTTGCAAAGCAAACACACAGAGGTGTATGTAGGCCGCTTGTCCAAAGCTCCTGATTTATGAAGAGGTGTACACCTCTACATGAATCAGAAGCGTATAACTCCAGCATGCCCCCCTCATCAATGATGGTTTTGATGAATCAGGCCCAATATGTACCGTATATATTTCTCTAGAAACACTGGAAGCTCCAGAGAGATCATTGACATGTTAAACATTACTTTTTTTTCAAAGCTGGGAGAGAAGATCAATTGTCACTCCAAAGAGGACCTCCTTAGCCAGTAACCTCTGAAGGCCAACCTGTGAAGATTTTGCAAGTCTAATAGGTCACATTATTTGGATGTTACATTTCCTTTATACATTATAAAATATATTTGATGGCTGGTTGCCTTTAAGTATTTGAAACACAACTATTGTCAAAGACAACCTACCTTGTCACTTATAATCTGCTAAAGTCACCACTTGGTGAGGAACCAGAGATATTTTTATGTGGCTATTTACCTTGGCACCTCTGAAGTCATTAGCTGCGTTAAAACATTGCGGCTGTGATGCTGTTTTTTGCTTTAACTGTGGGGAAAAAAAGCATTATTTTTTCTGTGAGTTCTCAAAAATGGTGGCTGCAACGCTGTAGTCCTACCCTTATGGCGACCATAAAAAGCCAAAATGTGAAGCAGCTGCAGTTTGTGAATGCAGCCATAAAGCCAGAAAATGATGCAGCCAAAGTCTAGCATATGGCATTGCAGCTAGAAGGCATCTTTCCATGGCTATTTCTAGCCAACAATGGCTACTGCACAAAACTATATAACCAAGTAAGGTCTCATTCAAATGTCCGTTTTTTCATGAATAAAATACGTAGTGATTATAATTATAAAGAACCTGGAACTCACATGATTTACACAAGTATTGAAAATGCATTACTAATTATGCAATCCACTGATCACTCTGACATTTCAGAAATAAGGCTTCAAAAGACAGCGCTGTGTAACCGTAAGATGTGGTCTCCTCCAGCACACACTTGCGGTTACTCCACTCGGTCTATGATTTGTGTGCCGGGTTCTTTATAATTACTACGTGGAGTCTAATCCTACCTGAGCACAAACCTCACGGAGTGCCGCGCATCTATCAAGCGTAATGATTGTAGTCATCATCGGGCTCTTCAAATCACCTGTTTTAGTCTTTGGTCTGTGTATCCGCAAAATAATCATAGACGTCCTTTTCTAATCTGAGTCAAGGACCAAAATCACCCATACAAGTCTATGGGTCTGTGAAAAATCACTGACAGCATACAGGTCCTTCTCAAAAAATTAGCATATAGTGTTAAATTTCATTATTTACCATAATGTAATGATTACAATTAAACTTTCATATATTATAGATTCACTATCCACCAACTGAAATTTGTCAGGTCTTTTATTGTTTTAATACTGATGATTTTGGCATACAACTCCTGATAACCCAAAAAACCTGTCTCAATAAATTAGCATATTTCACCCGTCCAATCAAATAAGTGTTTTTTAATAACAAACAAAAAAACCATCAAATAATAATGTTCAGTTATGCACTCAATACTTGGTCGGGAATCCTTTGGCAGAAATGACTGCTTCAATGCGGCGTGGCATGGAGGCAATCAGCCTGTGACACTGCTGAGATGTTATGGAGGCCCAGGATGCTTCAATAGCGGCCTTAAGCTCATCCAGAGTGTTGGGTCTTGCGTCTCTCAACTTTCTCTTCACAATATCCCACAGATTCTCTATGGGGTTCAGGTCAGGAGAGTTGGCAGGCCAATTGAGCACAGTAATACCATGGTCAGTAAACCATTTACCAGTGGTTTTGGCACTGTGAGCAGGTGCCAGGTCGTGCTGAAAAATGAAATCTTCATCTCCATAAAGCATTTCAGCCGATGGAAGCATGAAGTGCTCCAAAATCTCCTGATAGCTAGCTGCATTGACCCTGCCCTTGATGAAACACAGTGGACCAACACCAGCAGCTGACATGGCACCCCACACCATCACTGACTGTGGGTACTTGACACTGGACTTCAGGCATTTTGGCATTTCCTTCTCCCCAGTCTTCCTCCAGACTCTGGCACCTTGATTTCCGAATGACATGCAAAATTTGCTTTCATCAGAAAAAAGTACTTGGGACCACTTAGCAACAGTCCAGTGCTGCTTCTCTGTAGCCCAGGTCAGGCGCTTCTGCCGCTGTTTATGGTTCAAAAGTGGCTACCTGGGGAATGCGGCACCTGTAGCCCATTTCCTGCACAAGTCCACTGCTTCCTCAGGTTCCCCAAGGTCTGGAATCGGTCTTTCTCCACAATCTTCCTCAGGGTCCGGTCACCTCTTCTCGTTGTACAGCGTTTTCTGCCACATTGTTTCCTTCCAACAGACTTACCATTGAGGTGCCTTGATACAGCACTCTGGGAACAGCCTATTTGTTGAGAAATTTCTTTCTGGGGCTTAGGGTACCGTCACACATTGAAATTTTCATCGCTGCGACGGCACGATCCGTGACGTCGCAGCGATCGTATGATCATCGCTCCAGCGTCGTAGACTGCGGTCACACGTTGCAATCACGGCGCTGGAGCGATGCCGAAGTCCCCGGGTAACCAGGGTAAACATCGGGTAACTAAGCGCAGGGCCGCGCTTAGTAACCCGATGTTTACCCTGGTTACCAGCGTAAACGTAAAAAAACAAACAGTACATACTCACCCGTCGGTGTCCTTCAGGTCCCTTGCCGTCTGCTTCCTGCTCTGAGTGCAGCCGTACAGTGAGAGCAGATCGCAGCACCGCTGCGCTCTGCTCTCACTTTCCGGCCGGCACTCAGAGCAGGAAGCAGACGGCAAGGGACCTGAAGGACACCGACGGGTGAGTATGTACAGTTTGTTTTTTTACGTTTACGCTTGTAACCAGGGTAAACATCGGGTTACTAAGCGCGGCCCTCGCTTAGTTACCCGATGTTTACCCTGGTTACAAGCGAAGACATCGCTGGATCGCTGTCACACACAACGATCCAGCGATGTCAGCGGGTGATCAAGCGACGAAAGAAAGTTCCAAACGATCTGCTACGACGTACGATTCTCAGCAGGGTGTCTGATCGCAGTAGCGTGTCAGACACTGCGATATCGTAACGATATCGCTAGAACGTCACGAATCGTAACGTCGTAGCGATGGAAATTTCAATGTGTGACGGTACCCTTACCCTCTTGCTTGAGGGTGTCAATGATGGCCTTCTTGACATCTGTCAGGTCGCTAGTCTTACCCATGATGGGGGTTTTGAGTAATGAACCAGGCAGGGAGTTTTTAAAAGCCTCAGGTATCTTTTGCATGTGTTTAGAGTTAATTAGTTGATTCAGAAGATTAGGGTAATAGGTCGTTTAGAGAACCTTTTCTTGATATGCTAATTTATTGAGACAGGTTTTTTGGGTTATCAGGAGTTGTATGCCAAAATCATCAGTATTAAAACAATAAAAGACCTGACAAATTTCAGTTGGTGGATAATGAATCTATAATATATGAAAGTTTAATTGTAATCATTACATTATGGTAAATAATGAAATTTAACACTATATGCTAATTTTTTGAGAAGGACCTGTATATTGCCACTCACGAGCGGTCTTGTGTTTAGCATTGAAATGGGTAGGAGAAGTTTTGCAATTTTTATTATTACCATTATTGGGGGGTTTTTTTCGGGTTTTTTTAAAGAAAATTGGTGATGAAACACTGATGGAGAAAAACTCCGAACAAACACTGAGGAAAATCTGATCCAAAAGACTGATGAAAAGATGACCGTTTTTTGCAAGGAAGGAAAAAAAATATGCATATCATTGATGTCCGATAAGGGCCTTTAACCTCACGAATTTCTCAGGAAGAAGGTCAAGAAATTACAATATACACATACAGTACAAAGCCACCAGGCAGGGAAGGGATGTAACTTGGCCGGAGCGTGTCATGATCTCTGCAGGCAGAGATCATAGCAAGCCTATAGAGGGACAAGCTCTCGGAAGATGGAACTATACTGACCATGAACTAAGCCTGCCGCGCAACTAGAAATAGCCAGGTAGCATTTCCTATTTATCGCTAGATGCCCAGCTCTGGCCTAAGACCTAAATAGCTAGCAGAGGGAAATATAAGACCTGGCTCACCTCTAGAGAAATATTCCAAAGAAGACAGTAGCCCCCCACATATAATGACGGTGAGTTCAGATGAAACAACAAACGCAGCAGGAAAATAGTCTTAGCAAATTTGAGGTCCACTTACTAGATAGCAGAAGACAGATAGTATACTTTCATGGTCAGCAGAAAAACACTAACAAAACACCATCCAGAGATTACCTTAAACTCTGGCATTAACTCATAACGCCAGAGTAGCAATCCCTGATCAACGAGAGCTTTCCAGACACAGTAACAAAACTTCAGCTGTGAACTGGAACAAATAGGCAAAACAAAACATGGACAAAAGTCCAACTTATCTAGTAGTTGTCTAGAAGCAGGAACAAGCACTGAGAGGCATCAGATAACATTGTTGACCGGCAAGAAACCACCAGAGAAATGAGCTTAAATAGCGACACCCACTACTGATGGAATCAGGTGAAACAGGAAAGAGGATGACAAGTCCAATTCCACAAGCGGCCACCGGGGGAGCCCAGAATCCAAACTCACAACAGTACCCCCCCCTCAAGGAGGGGGCACCGAACCCTCACCAGATCCACCAGGGCGACCAGGATGAGCCCTATGGAAGGCACGAACAAGATCAGAAGCATGAACATCAGATGCATTGACCCAAGAATTATCCTCCTGGCCGTAACCCTTCCAGTTGACCAGATACTGGAGTTTCCGTCTGGAAACACGAGAGTCCAAAATTTTCTCCACAACGTACTCCAACTCACCCTCAACCAACACCGGAGCAGGAGGCTCAACTGAAGGTACAACAGGTACCTCATACCTGCGCAATAACGACCGATGAAAAACGTTATGAATGGAAAAGGACGCAGGGAGGTCCAAACGGAAAGAAACAGGATTAAGAATCTCCAATATTCTATAAGGGCCGATGAACCGAGGTTTAAACTTAGGAGAAGAGACCCTCATAGGGACAAAACGAGAAGACAACCACACTAAATCTCCAACACAAAGCCGAGAACCAACACGACGATGACGGTTGGCAAAACGCTGAGTCTTCTCCTGGGACAACTTCAAATTGTCCATAACCTGCCCCCAGATGTGATGCAATCTCTCCACCACCGCATCCACTCCAGGACAATCCGAGGATTCCACCTGACCGGAGGAAAATCGAGGGTGAAACCCCGAATTACAGAAAAACGGGGACACCAAGGTGGAAGAACTGGCCCGATTATTGAGGGCGAACTCTGCCAATGGCAAAAAAGCAACCCAATCATCCTGGTCAGCAGAGACAAAACACCTCAGATATGTCTCAAGGGTCTGATTAGTCCGCTCGGTCTGGCCATTCGTCTGAGGGTGAAAAGCAGATGAAAAAGACAAATCTATGCCCATCCTAGCACAGAATGCCCGCCAAAATCTAGACACAAATTGGGTACCTCTGTCAGAAACAATATTCTCAGGAATACCGTGCAATCGGACAACATTCTGAAAAAACAGAGGAACCAACTCAGAAGAAGAAGGCAACTTGGGCAGAGGAACCAAATGGACCATTTTAGAGAAACGGTCACAGACCACCCAGATGACAGACATCTTCTGGGAAACAGGCAGATCTGAAATAAAATCCATCGAGATGTGTGTCCAAGGCCTCTTAGGAATAGGCAAGGGCAACAGCAGTCCGCTAGCCCGAGAACTACAAGACTTGGCCCGAGCACAAACGTCACATGACTGCACAAAGACTCGCACATCTCGTGACAGGGAAGGCCACCAGAAGGATCTAGCCACCAAATCCCTGGTACCAAAAATTCCGGGATGACCTGCCAATGCAGAAGAATGTACCTCAGAGATGACTCTGCTGGTCCAATCATCCGGAACAAACAGTCTATCAGGCGGACAACGATCCGGTCTATCCGCCTGAAACTCTTGCAAGGACCGCCGCAGATCAGGAGAAACGGCCGACAAAATTACTCCCTCCCTAAGGATACCTGTGGGTTCAGAATTACCAGGAGAGTCCGGGTCAAAACTCCTAGAAAGGGCATCTGCCTTAACATTCTTAGAACCCGGTAGGTATGACACCACAAAATTAAAGCGAGAAAAAAATAAAGACCAGCGCGCCTGTCTAGGATTCAGGCGTCTGGCAGTCTCAAGATAAATCAAATTTTTGTGGTCAGTCAATACCACCACCTGATGCCTAGCCCCCTCGAGCCAATGGCGCCACTCCTCAAACGCCCACTTCATGGCCAAAAGCTCCCGATTCCCAACATCATAATTCCGCTCTGCGGGCGAAAATTTGCGAGAAAAGAAGGCACAAGGCCTAATGACGGAGCAGTCGGAACCTTTCTGCGACAACACTGCCCCAGCTCCGATCTCCGAAGCGTCAACCTCAACCTGAAAAGGCAGATTCACATCAGGCTGACGCAACACAGGGGCAGAGGCAAAACGGCGCTTAAGGTCCTGAAAGGCCTCTACAGCATGAGGGGACCAATTAGCAACATCAGCGCCTTGTCTGGTCAAATCAGTCAGTGGTTTAACGACATCCGAAAAACCAGCAATAAATCGGCGGTAAAAGTTGGCAAAGCCCAAAAATCTCTGAAGACCCTTAAGAGAGGAGGGCTGAGTCCAGTCACAAATAGCTTGCACCTTGACGGGATCCATCTCAATGGAAGAGGGAGAAAAAATATACCCCAAAAAGGAAATTTTCTGGACCCCAAAAACGCACTTAGACCCCTTCACACATAAAGAATTAGACCGCAGAACCTGAAAAACTCTCCTGACCTGCTGGACATGAGAGTCCCAGTCATCAGAAAAAATCAGAATATCATCCAGATATATTATCATAAATTTATCCAGAAAATCGCGGAAAATATCATGCATAAAAGACTGGAAAACTGAAGGGGCATTAGAAAGACCAAAAGGCATGACCAAATACTCAAAGTGGCCCTCGGGCGTATTAAATGCGGTCTTCCACTCATCCCCCTGCCTGATCCGCACCAAATTATACGCCCCACGAAGATCAATTTTAGAGAACCACTTAGCACCCTCTATACGAGCAAACAAATCAGTAAGCAATGGCAATGGGTATTGATACTTAACAGTGATCTTATTCAGAAGCCGATAATCAATACATGGTCTCAAAGAGCCGTCTTTTTTTGAGACAAAGAAAAACCCAGCTCCCAAGGGAGAAGAAGATGGACGAATATGTCCCTTTTCCAAAGACTCCTTTATATATTCCCGCATAGCAGCATGTTCCGGCACAGACAAATTAAACAAACGACCCTTTGGATATTTACAACCCGGTATCAAATCTATGGCACAATCGCACTCACGGTGCGGAGGTAACGACCCAAGCTTGGGTTCGTCAAAGACGTCTTGATAATCAGAGAGGAACTCAGGGACTTCAGAGGGAATGGACGACGAAATAGAAACCAAAGGTACGTCCCCATGAATACCCTTACATCCCCAGCTCAACACAGACATTGCTCTCCAGTCCAAGACTGGGTTGTGAGACTGCAACCATGGCAATCCCAGTACCAAATCGTCATGTAAATTATACAGCACCAGGAAACGAATAATCTCCTGGTGATCCGGATTGATACGCATGGTTACTTGTGTCCAGTATTGTGGTTTATTATTAGCCAATGGGGTGGAGTCAATCCCCTTCAGAGGAATAAGAGTCTCCAAAGGCTCCAAATCAAAACCACAACGATTGGCAAAGGACCAATCCATAAGACTCAAAGCGGCGCCAGAGTCAACATAGGCGTCCGTGGCAATGGATGACAAAGAGCAAATCAGGGTTACAGACAAAATAAACTTAGACTGAATGGTGCCAATGGAAACAGACTTATCAAGCTTCTTTGTACGCCTAGAGCATGCCGATATAACATGAGTAGAATCCCCACAATAGAAACACAATCCATTCTTCCGTCTAAAATTCTGTCGCTCGCTCCTGGACAGAATTCTATCACACTGCATACTTTCTGGCGTCTTTTCCATAGACACCGCCAGATGGTGCACCGGTTTGCGCTCCCGCAGACGCCTATCAATCTGAATAGCCATTGTCATGGACTCATTCAGACCTGCAGGCAAAGGGAACCCCACCATAACATCCTTAACGGCATCAGAGAGACCTTCTCTGAAAGTTGCCGCCAAGGCGCACTCATTCCACTGAGTAAGCACAGACCATTTACGGAATTTTTGGCAGAAAACTTCAGCTTCGTCTTGCCCCTGAGATAGTGCCATCAAAGTTTTTTCTGCCTGAAGTTCCAAATGAGGTTCCTCATAAAGCAAGCCCAAGGCCAGAAAAAACGCATCCACATCGCGTAACGCAGGATCCCCTGCTGGCAATGAGAAGGCCCAATCTTGAGGGTCACCCCTGAGCAAGGAAATCACAATCCTAACCTGCTGAGCAGGGTCTCCAGCTGAACGAGACTTCAGGGACAAATAAAGCTTACAATTATTTCGGAAATTCTGGAAGCTAGCTCTATTCCCTGTGAAGAACTCCGGCAAAGGAATTCTCGGCTCAGATACCGGAGCATGTACCACAAAATCTTGTAAATTTTGTACTTTCGTGATGAGATTATTCAAACCCGCAGTTACACTCTGGAGATCCATTATTGTCAGGTGCACACAGAGCATACAGAGATTAGGAGGAGAGAGAGAAAAAAGACTGCAGCAAGGCAGACTGGAGGAAAAAAAAAAAAAAAAAATTCCAGCAGACTTCTTATAACTCTCCTTTCTCAACCTGGGTTTTTAACACTTTAAACTGCCGGTCAAACTGTCATGATCTCTGCAGGCAGAGATCATAGCAAGCCTATAGAGGGACAAGCTCTCGGAAGATGGAACTATACTGACCATGAACTAAGCCTGCCGCGCAACTAGAAATAGCCAGGTAGCATTTCCTATTTATCGCTAGATGCCCAGCTCTGGCCTAAGACCTAAATAGCTAGCAGAGGGAAATATAAGACCTGGCTCACCTCTAGAGAAATATTCCAAAGAAGACAGTAGCCCCCCACATATAATGACGGTGAGTTCAGATGAAACAACAAACGCAGCAGGAAAATAGTCTTAGCAAATTTGAGGTCCACTTACTAGATAGCAGAAGACAGATAGTATACTTTCATGGTCAGCAGAAAAACACTAACAAAACACCATCCAGAGATTACCTTAAACTCTGGCATTAACTCATAACGCCAGAGTAGCAATCCCTGATCAACGAGAGCTTTCCAGACACAGTAACAAAACTTCAGCTGTGAACTGGAACAAATAGGCAAAACAAAACATGGACAAAAGTCCAACTTATCTAGTAGTTGTCTAGAAGCAGGAACAAGCACTGAGAGGCATCAGATAACATTGTTGACCGGCAAGAAACCACCAGAGAAATGAGCTTAAATAGCGACACCCACTACTGATGGAATCAGGTGAAACAGGAAAGAGGATGACAAGTCCAATTCCACAAGCGGCCACCGGGGGAGCCCAGAATCCAAACTCACAACAGGAGCGCCTCCAAATACAATCAATCGCTGTCAAGACAAACAAGTAAAATTTAATTACACTCCCAATAGTAAGTAATCCCCTATTTACTGACAGATTGGGGACAAAGAGGCAATCACGCTACCTGTCTAAATACTCGTATTTGTGTGAGAACTGGCTCAAAACGTCTGGTGTAAAGAAAAATAAAAGTGTTGAGCTTCACTATGTGTAAACCACAGCGGCTACATGACATGGGCTGGGTGTCTGCCAGGGCCGCCTGTGTGAGGCTGTGACCTAGGAGATGAAATCTATTAAAAGCGCACAACTGACTCCATATAAAACATGTGCAACCTGCCAATAAAAGGTTATAGAAATTGCTCTAAAAATTCACTATAAAAAGAGCTGAAAAGCCTGTGCTCTGTGTCCTTCTAAAAAAGAGAGCACAAACAAGACTGTGCTGTGTGTCCTAATAGAGAGAGAGCGAAAACGAGACTGTGCTGTCCTAATAAAGAGAGCGCAAACTAGACTGTGCTGTGGGTCCTAATAAAGAGAGAGCGAAAACGAGACTGTGCTGTGTCCTAATAAAGAGAGCGCAAACTAGACTGTGCTGTGGGTCCTAATAAAGAGAGAGCGCAAACTAGACTGTGCTGTGTGTCCTAATAGAGAGAGTGCAAATGAGACTGTGCTGTGTGTCCTAATAGAGAGCGCAAACGAGACTGTGCTGTGTGTCCTAATACAGAGCGCAAACGAGACTGTGCTGTGTGTCCTAATAGAGAGCGCAAAATAGACTGTGCTGTGTATCCTAATAGAGAGCGCAAACGAGACTAACCTAATAAAGAGAGCACAAATGAGACTGCTGTGTCCTTCTAATAGAGTGTGCAAAGGAGCCTGTGCGGTGTTCCCCTAAAATAGAGAGAGTGCAAGGAGCCTGTGCTGTGTTCTCCTAAAATAAAAAAAAAGTGTGCAAAGGAGCCTGCACAGTGTTTCCCTAAAATAAAGAGAGTGCAAAGGAGCCTGCACGGTGTTTCCCTAAAATAGAGAGAGTGCAAAGGAGCCTGTGCTGTGTTCCCCTACAATAGAGAGAGTGCAAAGGAGCCTAAGCGGTGTTCCCCTAAAATACAGAGAGTGCAAAGGAGCCTGTGCTGTGTTCCCCTAAAATAGAGAGAGTGCAAAGGAGCCTGAGCGGTGTTCCCCTAAAATTGAGAGAGTGCAAAGGAGCCTGTGCGGTGTTCTCCTAAAATACAGAGACTGCAAAGGAGCCTGAGCGATGTTCCCCTAAAATAGAGAGAGTGCAAAGGAGCCTGAGCGGTGTTCCCCTAAAATTGAGAGAGTGCAAAGGAGCCTGAGCGATGTTTTTCTATTATAGAAAGTACAAATGAACCTGTGCTGCGTTCTTCCATTACAGAGTGCAAACAAGACACAGCTCTGTGTCCTTCTAATGTAGAGAGTGCAAAAGGAGACAGTTTTCTGTGTACAAAAAGGAGGCGGTGCTCTATGGAGCAAATTTATCAAAATGTTTATGCAAGAAAACGGAATAGTTTCAAAAATTTGGGGAGTTTTTACACCAGTTTCAAGCAACTCTGCCGAAGTTGGAGGAGCTGGGGCAGGACGGGGCGTAGCTATATCTGTCCATCAAATTATTCAAAATTAGTGGCATTCCTTACACCAGAAATATTACTCTAGTCTCAAACTTGAGTAACATTGAACCGTACACCACTGATAAGATGCACCACATTAATGTAGATGAGTACAACTCTAAATGAATTTGGCTCATTTTATTCTTACAAGGCCCTAATTAAAACTGGGGTACAAGCTGCCAGTTTTAATTAATTGGAGCCTATGTCTTTCGTTTATCGAATGCACAAATGAGCCTGTGCTTTGCGTCCGAATATTAAAGAGAGTTCCAAATGAGTCCGTGCTCAGTGTTCTCCTATTGTAAAAAAGTACAAAGGAGTCCTGCTGAGTGTTGGCTTCAATATTATGAAATGTATGTCAACTTCCAGGGTCATTGATTCATTGTACCCAATTTTCAGACTTTGAGCTGAGAAATACATCCCGTCCGAGAGGGCTAAAGCATTAGGCTGACATTTGCTTTTTCTATACGTTTTAAATTGAATGTGTCAGCAGGTTTTTGCCATTTAACCTGAGAGCAGCATAATATAGGGCAAGAGACCCCGATTCCAGTAATGTGACTCTGATTAGGCTGTGTGTTGTAGTTTCAATGCAATCAACACTTTATCCGGAGATTAATTTATCAGATTTAAGAGTCCTGTAAGTGATGCAATGGCCCCACAAAATCCTGATCTCAAGATCATCCAATCTGTGTGAGATCACAATAAAAGGCAGAAGGATTTGCACAAGCCATCCACAGAAGATCGGAGGTTAGTTCTTCAAGACGTTTGGAACAACCTCCTTGCCAATTTCCTTCAAATACTGTATGCAAGTGTACCTAGAAGAATTGATGCTTTTTTACAAGCTATGGTCAAGCCAAATATTTTCGTGATTTTGATTTCTCTTGTTCAGTCACTTATTAAGGGTGCTTTCCCATTGTGTTCAGGCATCCGTTCGCTCTGCTGGGACCATTATAGTCTAAGGCCAACGAACGTGCCTTCTGCCGTGCATAATCTTAGGGTGTGTATGCCTACTGGAGGCGGATACCCAGATGCAGTCTACACATCAGAGTGCACGTCCGCTCTGCCGGCACCATTATACTCTATGGTCCCGTTGGCACATACACTCGAATCCTGTTTTTCGGGCGGTCCGGACGCAAGCCCTGATGGAGCCACTGAACAGGAGTCTGAACGCAATGTGAAAGCACCCAACACTTTTTTCAAGTTTTCTTACTTTGTAGCATTTATTCCTAGTTCTGCCTAGAACTTTTGCAAAGTACTGTATATAGTTTGTCATCTAAAAACATCAATGCAAATGAAATCTATTCCTGATAACAGCAGGTGAATCTAACCATCACATCTGTAGCTCTATAACCAAGCATCTACTATAACGAGCCTGGCACGGTCTGGGCCTTTGTGTTCTCATGAAAGTGAGTGTCCTCGCTCTATGGTTGTGCAGTCTCATGACCAGTAACAGAACACGCAGAATAGCTCCCATATATCATCAACAGTCACAGACCAGCAGCAGGGGTTATAGCCGCCAAGACTTGGACAGCCAAGGAATTTTCTCCACTGAAACGCCTAAGCAATGCTGAGCATGTGTCACGCAGCCAGCCCACATTGCAGCATAAGAAAACACTGCGCATGGTGATGGTTGTTTTAGCCTAGTTGGATGCTTGCCTTTTCAGACAAGAGTGCATGGGTCACATCTTCCTCATTGTTGTCTTCAACTTTAAGTAAGAAAAACAAATTAGCAACCTCATCCGTAAATGCGTGCAGCCTAGGAGCAAGCCTTGCACAACGACGTTTACATCAACATTGTGGCTCTAAGATACCTGGCAGTGACGTCAATGGATGAACTGCACAAGCTATTCATAATGTATGTTATAAACCTGCAGAAGTCACTTCCTATGCATCGCTGCAAAACAATGCGGACTGACAATACAGAGCGTCTGTGGGAACCTGTCCGAAAATCCACATGACCCTGTTCTGATGTGTCAGCAGTGGTCACCCAGGATTTGTCCTATGTTTCAGCACTGAAAACTGATTATGGATGGAGTCTTTAATGAATTACTTCAATAACAATAGTAACCATCAATTTTGATATCAAAGTCTGCAGTATTAAACGTAATCTGTCAGCAGATTTTGGCTTTGTTATAAGAGGGCTGCATGATGTAGCAGCTGAGACACAAATTTTTAAGGATGCCTCACTTGTTGGGCTGTTCTTTCTAAATAATTAATGTTTCAGCACCATGAGCTTATCACTGCCTGGACTACAGGGAGCGTAAGCCCTGGTCTGACCACACCCCCCATTCTGATAAGCAGCTCACTGTCTATAGACATTGTAGATACTGAGACTGGTGGGGGCGGGGTTAGCTTTCTCAGCTCTGCTGCATTCTACATCTAAGAACTCAGTGTCATAACTGCTGAACCCTTTAAACTAAGTAATACTTTGCAAGAATGAGGGTCTCTTGCAATGCTCATCTCAGATGAGATAGCAAAAACCTGGTTACAGTTTCCATTTAATTCATTTTTTATTTTTTTTTAAGTATAACCCCAAAACACATAGCGATAGGACATTTAGACTAAATCGCAATGAGCCAGTGAGGATGATGATGCTATAGAAGTGAGTATAATAAATATTTATTTAGCTTTAAAATCCTCTTGAAATATTCAGTTTGGCATAGAAAAATAATCCCTTAGAAAAGATAACTATAAGTACCCTCTTTTAGACAGGTAGGAGAGCACCCACAAGCATTCTTTCTTTCTTTGGAAGAGTGTTATGATGACCTGGTGGTTAGGAGCACTAGGAATGACCTGATGAGCAAACTAGTAATACAGGACAAGCTCTGGGAAGTGGGAGCTCTGCTGACCACAACCCCTAATCCTATCACAACAACTAGAAATAGCCGTGGAGCGTACCTGACTCTGCCTAGACGCCTCTTCACAGCCTAAGAGCTAACTACCCCTAAAGATAGAAAATAAGGCCTAACTTGCCTCAGAGAAATTCCCCAAAGAAAAGGGCAGCCCCCCACACATATTGACTGTGAGTTAAGATGGAAGTCACAAACACAGGAATGAAATAGGTTTCAGCAAAGGAGGCCAAACTTAACTAAACAGACTTGAGGATAGAAGAGGTATCTTTGCGGTCAGCATAAAAAACTACCAAAAAACCACGCAGAGTGTGCAAAAGAGACCCCACACCGACTCACGGTGTGGAGGTGCCACTCTGCATCCCAGAGCTTCCAGCTAGGAAGGCAAAATCATGATAGCAAGCTGGACAAGAAAACAGTGGTAAACAAATAAGCTAGCAGGGACTTAGCTTTTGCTGGAGTAGACAGGTCATCTGAAAGATCCAAGAGAGAACTGAACCAGTACTAGGACATTGACAGCTGGCATCAGGTAACGATCTAAGTGGAGTTAAATAGAGCAGCCAGCCTAGGACTAAACGAGGTCAGCTGAGGAAGGAACCTCAGAACCAGCAGCTCCACTCACAGCCACCAGAGGGAGTCCATGGACAGAACTCGCCGAAGTACCATTCACAACCACCGGAGGGAGTTCGAGAACAGAATTCACAACAGAAGAGATCTTCAAAGCTGAACATTTATAAAAACAACCAAATATTTATCTACTCCATGGTTATTAAGTCCTGACAAAGCAATAGTACAACAAGCAGCTATAAAATACTATGTACAAAATCGGTGGTATCTGCTCACTGAAGGGTAAGATCTGCGGAGCTATTGGTCATTATTTGAAAACAGTCTATTGTCTGAGCAGCTAAAGCTCCTGATGTGCAAATCAAACCTATCAGAAGACCAACGATCAAACCAATGGAGGCCAAGTGTCATTTCCACCTATTTCAGGGTAGAGTACACCAGTATATCATTTTTTCTTCTGTATGGAGCAACACAGTTTGCAGCCGTATTGCATACAAACAAAGCAAACAAATGTATACAGCCTTTTGGATATAAAATATCAACTTATTGGTACAGCTTAAAAAAGGCTCCAGGTACATTAAAAATATTGCACAAATTCAAAAACTGATGCTTTTCAGACATAGAACTGTCTTTACTCATAGCAATTTGCACACAAAGGCGTTCAGTAAAAAGGTTTACAACTTATTATACTTTTTGTTTTAAATACAAATGGTAGGTTATGGGTGATGCATGCCAATGTATGCTTATATTGTGGCTTCTGTTGCAGGTATATATGCCAGTAAATCCTCCTTACATATACAGTTAAGTCCATATATATTTGGACAGAGACATTTTTCTAAATTTTGGTTATAGACATTACCACAATGAAGTTTAAACAAAACAATTCAGATGCAGTTGAAGTTCAGACTTTCAGCTTTCATTTGAGGGTATCCACATTACAATTGGATGAAGGGTTTAGGAGTTTCAGCTCCTTAACATATGCCACCCTGTTTTTAAAGGGACCAAAAGTAATTGGACAATTGACTCCAAGGCTATTTCATGGACAGGTGTGGGCATTCCCTTCGTTATGTCATTCTCAATTAAGCAGATAAAAGGCCTGGAGTTGATTTGAGGTGTGGTGCTTGCATTTGGAAGGTTTTGCTGTGAAGTAAACATGCGGTCAAAGGAGCTCTCCATGCAGGTGAAACAAGCCATCCTTAAGCTGCGAAAACATAAAAAACCCATCCAAGAAATTGCTACAATATTAGGAGTGGCAAAATCTACAGTTTGGTACATCCTGAGAAAGAAAGAAAGCACTGGTGAACTCATCAATACAAAAAGACCTGGGTGCCCACAGAAGACAACAGTGGTGGATGATCGCAGAATAATCTCCATGGTGAAGAGAAACCCCTTCACAACAGCCAACCAAGTGACCAACACTCTCCAGGAGGTAGGCGTATCAATATCCAATATCTACCATAAAGAGAAGACTGCATGAAAGTAACTACAGAGGGTTCACTGCACGGTGCAAGCCACTCATAAGCATCAAGAATAAAAAGGCTAGACTGGACTTTGCTAAAAAACATCTAAAAAAGCCAGCACAGTTCTGGAAGAACATTCTTTGCACAGATGAAACCAAGATCAACCTCTACCAGAATGATGGAAAGAGAAAAGTATGGTGAAGGCCTGGTACAGCTCATGATCCAAAGCATACCACATCATCTGTAAAACACGGCGGAGGCAGTTTGATGGCTTGGGCATGCATGGCTGCCAGTGGCACTGGGTCACTAGTGTTTATTGATGATGTGACACAGGACAGAAGCAGCCGAATGAATTCTGAGGTCTTCAGAGACATACTGTGTGCTCAGATCCAGCCAAATGCAGACAAACTGATTGGTCGTCGTTTCATACTACAGATAGACAATGACCCAAAACATAAAGCCAAAGCAACCCAGGAGTTTATTAAAGCAAAGAAGTGGAATATTCTTGAATGGCCAAGTCAGTCACCGGATCTCAACCCAATTGAGCATGCATTTCACTTGTTAAAGACTAAACTTCAGACAGAAAGGCCCACAAACAAACAGCAACTGAAAACCACCGCAGTGAAGGCCTGGCAGAGCATCAAAAAGGAGAAACACAGCGTCTGGTGATGTCCATGAGTTCAAGACTTCAGGCAGTCATTGCCAACAAAGGGTTTTCAACCAAGTACTAGAAAAGAACATTTTAATTAAAATTATTTAATCTGTCCAATTACTTTTGGCCCTTTCAAAACAGGGTTGCACATGTTAAGGAGCAGAAACTCCTAAACCCTTCATCCAATTTTAATGTGGATACCCTCAAATGAAAGCTGAAAGTCTGAACTTCAACTGCATCTGAATTGTTTTGTTTAAAATTCATTGTGGTAATGTCTATAACCAAAATTAGAAAAATGTTGTCTCTGTCCAAATATATATGGACTTAACTGTACATCAGAAATGCAGAGTGAAGGCACCATTATGGGTTGAAGTATGTTCACCTACAAACTATTTACAGGGTTCAGCTGCAATTAGCAGAATCATGAAGGTGGCTGTAACTTCAGTTCAAAACAAGCTAAATATGGAAAGGTAGAACAGAGAGGAAAGTAAAATGATGCTTAAATGCATGGGTCTGGGGCTATCCTCCCTGAGGAGCATCTTCCTCTGCCCTCCCCCCCAATGAGCATCTTGCTCTGCCCTCCCCCCCAGGAGCATCTTGCTCTGCCCTCCCCAAAAGGAGCATCTCGCTCTGCCCTCCCCAAAAGGAGCATCTTGCTCTGCCCTCCCCCCCCCCCCAAGGAGCATCTCGCTCTGCCCTCCTCCTAAGGAGCATCTCGCTCTGCCCTCCTCCTAAGGAGCATCTAGTGGGTCCCAAAATATTCTGTAAGCCTCACTACCTGCTATTACTCATTCACTCAAGGAAATTCTTAAAATAAAAAAAATCCAGGCATCTATTTGTTATTCACATTTTAAAATGAATCAATACTAGCTTTGCTTTACTACTCTGCAGAGGTAGTTGTTGCCTCAGGCCTTCAAGAACCTCAATTACAAGACAAAACCCATCATTTTTCTTCCCACACCTAAGTTTGAGAGTAAAAATAGAAAGTGGCAGCTAGGTGCGGTCTCAGAAAACTTGCAGAGCACTAAGGAAACACTGAGTGAATAATCCTCCCTGCCAAATCAGTAAAACAAATGCCTGGACTGCATCTAGTTCTACAGAGAAGCATAAAGCATACTGAATCATTCAGAAATAACCCAAATATGGATGAAAGTTTCACAAAAAAAGCTGAGGATAGTAAACACAATCTAGATGTACACCAGATCGACTTTGAGTCATTTGAGAATGATGCTTATAGTAGCTGCAATAACTAGACGCCTTTGAAAAGAAGCCATCATCAGAAGATGACCTATTCTTTAAGTCAGGCTTTGTGTAGAATGTATGTTTTTTTTATATCACAACTAGATGGTGGCCTGATTCTAACGCATCGGGTATTCTAGAATATGCATGTCCACGTAGTATATTGCCCAGCCACGTAGTATATTGCCCAGCCACGTAGTATATTGCCCAGCCACGTAGTATATTGCCCAGCCACGTAGTATATTGCCCAGTCACGTAGTATAGTGCCCAGCCACGTAGTATATTGCACAGCCACGTAGTATATTGCACAGCGACGGAGTATACAGCACAGAGCCACGTAGTATACAGACTTAATGTATGCTTTTTTATATCACAATTTTAACAAAAAACACGATTAGAAATTTTGCAATTTTCAATGTGACCACATTTTTTTTCTCATACTTAGTCCTTTCAGAAAGGGTTTTCTGCAAACTCATTATCAACAGAGGTCTGGTTAGAATGACGGTTAACATCCCTATGCAAATCTGATAACACAGGAGCCACCATTCATCTCCAATAGGAGATATCACAGCCCACCTGTTCCTCTTCGCTTTACAATGGCCTTTTGCACACCTTCTTTAGATGCTTCAATAGAAAAACGTAGGGTCACAGTCTACTCATTGTGGCTTTCTACATGTGCTGTTTCCTGAAACATCAAGAAGTTCAAGTCCACAAAAGCCCCTGTAGCTAGTGAGGAAGTTGCAAGATTTCTATTTTTTTATGCAGATTGTGATATTGGAAAAAAAACTTTAGCAAAACTTCAGAACGAAAATCTGATTTAAACAATAGGTAATTTTCAGACAATAGTTCCCCTTAAAGAGAACCTGTCACCACAATAATTATGTCCCATCTGCAGACCCCATGTTATAAAGCATAGGGAGCTGAGCAGATTGAGATATAGTTTTGTGATAAAATATTTAGTAACTGGTGCTTTATTCATTTACTCTCCTGCCGGTTCTGGGATTTTTGGTCCAGTGGGCAGTTCCATCAGGGACTGACAGCCTTCTTTGTATAAGTGTGCACACCGAGATGGCTGTCAGTTACTGATTGGACCGCCCACTGGACCCAAAATCCCAGACACAGCAGATGTTTACAAGATGAAAATACAGATCATACTGAATATCTCACAAAAGTACCATATATATAAATCCTCTCAGCTCCTCCTGCTCTATAACATGGTGCTGGCAGATTGCGTGGCATTTTCATGGTGACAGATTGGTGGTAAGGCCATGTGCACACGTAGGTTCGGGTCCCTGCGGATTTGATAAATCTGCAGGGCATAACCACTGCGGTTATCCCTGCAGATTTATCACGTTTTGTCTTGTGGTTTCCGCTGCGGGTTTTGGTTTTACTATTGATGCTGCATATGCAGCATCAATAGTAATGTTAAAAATTAAAAAAAAAATGGTTTTATACTCACCCTCTAACGTCCCGATCTCCTCGGCGCTGCACGTGGCAGTCCGTTTCCAAAGATGCTGTGCGAGAAGGACCTTCGTGACGTCACGGTCATGTGTCCGCGACGTTACGGTCATGTGACCGTGACGACACCGCAGGTCCTGCTCGCACAGCAACCCTGATACCGGACGGCCGCGTGCAGCGCTGAGAGGTGAGTATAGCATTATTTTTTTATTTTAATTCTTTTTTACCACAAATATGGTTCCCAGGGCCTGGAGGAGAGTTTCCTCTCCTCCACCCCGGGTAGCAACCGCTCATTATCCGCTTACTTCCCGCATCGTGGGCACAGCCCCATGCGGGAAGTAAGCGGATCAATGCATTTCTATGTGTGCAGAATCGCTGCGATCCTGCACAAAGAAGTGACATGCTGCGGGTTGTAAACCGCTGCGTTTCTGCGCGGTTTTTCCAGCAGCATGTGCACAGTGGTTTGCGGTTTCCCATTGGTTTACATGTTTACTGTAAACGCAATGGAAACTGCTGCGGACCCGCAGCATCAAAATCGCTGCGGTTCCGCGGTAAAAACCACAACGTGTGCACATAGCCTAAACTGGCGTGAAACCTGTGTACTAAAAAACTGAATAAAATAACAAAAAAAAACAAAAACATTTTAATACGGAAAACACCACAAGGTGAATGTCAGCCACAAACGTGTTTATATCCAAGTGGCTTTTCTTATAATTAACACATTTAACAGATAAAATGAGAGTACATCTGCAAAAACTGGGATTGGAGAAAAAAAAAAAAAAATCAGTCATGACTATTTAACTCTGTAAGTGCCATAGTCAAATGTAATATGGACAGAAGCAAACGTGTAAAATAAATATACCATCGGCTTAAATAAGAGTTTTTGTAGCCTAGATACATCCCTGTTTAGCAAGTCAATAGAACAGATATGTGTGTAAACCGTGCATACTATACATGCCTGGGCCCTGCGTACGTCAAGTGACAGAAAATAAGGTGTGCACTGCAGCCGCTAGGCCGAGGAGATACCGGATGAGTCACACACCTGACAGGAGATCTGGCAACTCACGCTAATGCATACATTACTGTTCTTAAGAAGGTGCTCACCGGGGAAACCGTTGCCAGAGCCACTAAATCGCAACAGCACTGCCTCCTAATCAGACAGATTTAACATGGGCTTCCTGGAGCAAAATGGTCTCCAGGAAACAAAAAAATTATATATTGGACTTGTGGCCCTAAGTGTCGTCTATTGGCTACACTGCACTAGTGAAACACAAAGCCCGGTATCTACATTGAAGCTGGTCTAATTCCATAAATAACACAGTATAAAACCTAATGTAATGATATTACCAATTTAATAGCGCAGGCTAAACCAGGTGGCAAGAAAGGAACGATTGTAGGATGATGGCTCCCCGATGCATGGACTCCATGCTGGTCCAGCATACCTAGCAAAGTGGCAGATCACACAGCTGTTGGAAAACAGGATTCATCCTTCATTGAAATGTATTAAAATCCTATGTACTCGAACACAGAAGGAGCACTACTGCTCAAGAGTTTCCAAAGCTGCGGCGTTCTTGCTCACAGCTCGGTTACAATGATTCCACCTTAGTGAACCAGCATAGTGGTTTTAAGAGTAAACATCATTTTCATTTTATAAAATCAATAGTACATGTGAGATTTAGCAAATGTATAATATACTGTACATAGCTAGAGTAAAAGTCGACCCGAGTATAAGCCGAGGCACCTAATTTTACCACAAAAAAAGGGAAAACTTATTGACTTATTGTCCCCTCATCCCCTTCCAGGTGTGCATGGCCCCCTCATCCCAAACCTGTTGTGCTTGATCTCCTCATCCCTTATCCTGGCATGCATGGCCCCATCATCCCCATCCTGGCATGCATGGCCCCATCATCCCCATCATGGTGTGCTTGATTTCCTCATCCCCATCCTGGTGTGCATGGCCCCCTCATCCCCATCCTGGTGTGCATGGCCCCCTCATCCCCATCCTGGTGTGCATGGCCCCCTCATCCCCATCCTGGTGTGCATGGCCCCCTCATCCCCATCCTGGTGTGCATGGCCCCCTCATCCCCATCCTGGTGTGCTTGATCTCCTCATCCCTTATCCTGGCATGCATGGCCCCATCATCCCCATCATGGTGTGCTTGATTTCCTCATCCCTTATCCTGGCATGCATGGCCCCCTCATCCCCATCCTGGTGTGCATGGCCCCCTCATCCCCATCCTGGTGTGCATGGCACCCTCATCCCCATCCTGGTGTGCATGGCACCCTCATCCCCATCCTGGTGTGCATGGCCCCCTCATCCCCATCCTGGTGTGCTTGATCTCCTCATCCCTTATCCTGGCATGCATGGCCCCCTCATCCCCATCCTGGTGTGCATGGCACCCTCATCCCCATCCTGGTGTGCATGGCCCCCTCATCCCCATCCTGGTGTGCTTGATCTCCTCATCCCTTATCCTGGCATGCATGGCCCCCTCATCCCCATCCTGGTGTGCATGGCACCCTCATCCCCATCCTGGTGTGCATGGTCCCCTCGTCCTCATCCCCATCCTGGTGTGCATGGCACCCTCATCCCCATCCTGGTGTGCATGGTCCCCTCGTCCTCATCCCCATCCTGGTATACATAGCTCCCATCAGAAAAACATTAAAAAACATTAAAAAAAATAAATAAACCATCCTACTTACAGTCCCTGTGCTCCCTCACATCGTCTTGTTCAGATGCCAGCAGCTATGGAGCATCTTATGGGGCCATAATCAGGATTTCTGCAGCATTATATGGGGCAAATATCTCTATGGAGCATCTTATGGGGCCCTTACTAACCTTTATGCAGCACTGTATGGGGAAATGCAGCATTATATGGGGTGTATTTTGTATGGAGCATCTTATGGGGCCCATCATGAACTGTATGGAGCATTATATGGGGCTCATGATTCAATATGGATATTCAAAAACACAACCTACTGATATCTCAATTAATTTTACTTTTATTGGTATCTATTTTTATTTTTGAAATTTACCAGTAGCTGCTGCATTTTCCACCCTAGGCTTATACTCGAGTCATTAAGTTTTCCCAGTTTTTTGTGGCAAAGTTAGGGGTCTCGGCTTATACACGAGTATATACGGTATATATATATATATATATATATATATATATATATATATATATATATATATATATATATATATATTTTTTTTTTTTTTTAATTTAAATCCGAGAATTCTGCTTTTTTCTCCTCCTAGATTTTTCTTCATTCAATTCACGGTGGCTCAGTGGTTAACACTGTTGCTTTGCAGCACTAAGGTCTTGGGGTCAAAGCCCACCAAGAACAATATCTGCAAGTAGTTTGTATGTTCTCCCTATGTTTGTGAGGGCTTCCTCCGGGTTCGCTGGTTTCCTCCCACACTCCAAAGACATGCTGCTAGGGAATTTAGATTGTGAGCCTCAATGGGGACAGTGATGGTAACGAATGTAAAGTGCTGCGGAAAACAAAAACGCTATATAAGTGATAAAATAATTAATTGGTAAAAATTTGTAGACAGATATTCACATTACTGGTGTTTATAAAGTTCTATTGAGATTGAAGGGGGAGAACTTTATGAGCACTAATGGTCATCTTTTATTATATCTCAGTAATGGTAAAATCTGTATTCACTGAACAAAGCTTTTAACTGTGAATTGAGAATTATGCTAAATTTTGAACGATCTGCAGCCCATTTACACAGCAAGATAATTGTGAGCATTTTAACAACTCTTGTTCACGATTATCTTACAGTGTAAATGCAGAGTCTGGTCATAGATTTCTTAGAAGTGTGGAAGCAAATAGCCAGTTTTCAAAGGCAAATAGCACAATTCTGAAATCAAGCACTTATATAAACAAACAAAACAGGAAATTACTATAATAAAAAGTAGAAAACAATAAAGCACATTATTTCCACATTTACCCAATTTTCATGCATGTAACCACTTAACGACATATGCTAATGGTATGTCATGTCGGATCGCTTTCTTTGATGCAGGTTCAGGAGCTGAGCCCACATTAGTGCTGGCAGATTTTGGCTGTGTTATTCAGCCATCATCTGCCTCTAACAGGAGGATTATTTACATAATTCAGCCGGGGGGTGCTGCGAATACTCCAGGAAATTAGGCAATGCCCCCACCCTCCCCTCCACAGTTCCAGGGTGCCTTCATAGGAGACTCTGGTTTTAGCTATATACATCAATATTACAGAGATCCCTAAAGGAACTACAAAATTAAAAATAATGTTTTAAAATATGACAAAAACACACTTTAATCACCTTCCTTTTCCCTCAGAATCATAATATATCTATATATATATCTACCGTATCAACGTCTATATAAACATACACAATATCTATCTATATATTATATATACATACACAATATCTATCTATTTACACACACATATATATATATATATATATATATATATATATATATATATATATATATATATATATATATATATATATATATATATATTTTTTTTTTTTTTTTTTTTTGTTGTTGTTGTTTTTTTAAATATAGGGTACATCACTTGTCCGTTAACGTCCAATCAAAGCAAAACATTTTTTTACCTTTTTTAATATGGTATTAATAAAAAATATCAGCTCAGGCTGCAAACAACAAGTTGACACACAGCAACATTAGGGGTCTCGGAAAATATCGACAAGCATATTTTCCTTTTTTCCTTACGAATTCCCATAAAAAAAACTATGCATATTTGGTATCACTGTTATCATACTGACCTGAAGAATTATATTGGCAGATCATTCTTACCTTATAACGAACGAAATCTTGCTACACTCAGCCTTGGCTTCGTACACCCTTAAAGCTCTAATGTTGTATGTCACTTCCGGTTGGATGCCGACACCCTAGTTGCCCAGCTGAGAGGGATCCTCTATTTAGGTACGATGTATATAAAGGTATCAAGAGTCCACCCGTCAGTACTCCTACCCCTGATGAAGCCACTATAGTGTCGACACGCGGTGGGGGTTCCAGTACCCCCTGGATTATAGGTTTGCGTTCATTCTAGTCATGCTCAATAGGTGCACATCTTTTATTATGCTGTGGCTCAGCATTTAGCCTGTTTCTGTCTATATCACCCTTATATAACTTTTTGCCATGGCATGTGGTATGATGCATAAGGCTACTGATTTTGTGCTGCCCTGTATATGGTTTAACCCCTTAAGCCCTGAGGGTGGTTTGCACGTTAATGACCGGGCCAATTTTTACAATTCTGACCAGTGTCCCTTTATGAGGTTATAACTCTGGAACGCTTTAACGGATCTTGGCGATTCTGACACTGTTTTCTCGTGACATATTGTACTTCATGATAGTGGTAAAATTTCTTCGATGTAACTTGCGTTTATTTGTGAAAAAAACGGAAATTTGGCGAAAATTTCGCAATTTTCTAACCTTGAATTTTTATACCCTTAAATCACAGAGATATGTCACACAAAATACTTAGGTAACATTTCCCACATGTCTACTTTACATCAGCACAATTTTGGAACCAAATTTTTTTTTTGTTAGGGAGTTATAAGGGTTAAAAGTTGACCAGCAATTTCTCATTTTTACAACACCATTTTTTTTTTTTTTAGGGACCACATTCTCTCATTTGAAGTCATTTTAAGGGGTCTACATGATAGAAAATAACCAAGTGTGACACCATTCTAAAAACTGCACGCACCCCTCAAGGTGCTCAAAACCACATTCAAGAAGTTTATTAACCCTTCAGGTGTTTCACAGGAATTTTTGGAATGTTTAAATAAAAATGAACATTTGACTTTTTCACAAAAAAATTATTTCAGCTCCAATTTGTTTTATTTTACCAAGGGTAACAGGAGAAAATGGGCCGCAAACGTTGTTGTCCAATTTGTCCTGAGTACGCCAATACCCCGTAAGTGGGGGGGGGAACCACTGTTTTATGCGCATGGCAGAGCTCGGAAGGGAAGGAGCACCATTTGGAATGCAGACAGACGGATTGGTCTGCAGGAGTCACGTTGCATTTGAAGAGCCCCTGATGTACCCAAACAGTAGAAACCCGCATAAGTGACCCCATATTGGAAACTAGACCTCCCAAGGAACTTATCTAGATGTGTTGTGAGAACTTTGAACACCCAAGTGTTTCACTACAGTTTACAACGCAGAGCCGTGAAAATAAAAAAATCCTTTTTTTCCCCACAAAAATGATATTTAGCCCCCCAAATTTTTATTTTCCCAAGGGTAACAAGAGAACTTGGACCCCAAAAGTTGTTGTCCAATTTGTCCCGAGTACGCTGATACCCCATATGTTGGGGTAAACCCCTGTTTGGGCGCACGGGAGAGCTCGGAAGGGAAGGAGCACTGTTTTACTTTTTCAACGCAGAATTGGCTGGAATTGAGATCGGACTCCATGTCGCGTTTGGAGAGCCCCTGATGTGCCTTAACAGTGGAAACTCCCCAATTCTAACTGAAACCCTAATCCAAACATGCCCCTAACCCTAATCCCAACGGTAACCTTAACCACACCCCTAACCCTGACACCCCTAACTAATCCCAACCGTAAATGTAATCCAAACCCTAACCCTATCTTTAGCCCCAACCCTAACCCTAGCTCTAACCCCAACCCTTTATTTATACGATAAAAACTATTTTATAGAAAAAATTATTTTGGCATCGCTTTATTCTGAGGACTATAACTTTCGCTGATGATGCTGTATGGCGGCTCGTTTTTTGCGGGACAAGATGACGTTTTCAGCGGTACCATGGTTATTTATATCCGACATTTTGATCGCGTGTTATTCCACTTTTTGTTCGGCAGTATGATAATAAAGCGTTGTTTTTTGCCTTGTTTTTTTTTACGGTGTTCACTGAAGGATTAACTAGTGGGACAGTTTTATAGGTCGGGTCGTTACGGATGCGGCGTCTTTATTTAGGATTTTTTTTTTTTTAACTTTTTTACTTTGTCCCGGGGGGGCATCACAGATCGTTGATCTGACAGTTTGCACAGCACTCTGTCAGATCAGCGATCTGACTTACAGCGCTGCAGGCTTACCAGCGCCTGCCCTGAGCTGGCGCTTGGTAAGCCACCTCCATGCAGGACCCGGATGCAGCCCCGTGGCCATTTTGGATCCGGGGCCTGCAGGGAGAGGAGGTAAGAGACGCTCGGAGCAACGCGATCATATCGCGTTGCTCCGAGGGTCTCAGGGAAGCATGCAGGGAGCCCCCTCCCTGCGCGATGCTTCCCTATACTGCCGGAACACTGCGATCATGTTTGATCGCAGTGTGCCGGGGGTTAATGTGCCAGGGGCGGTCCGTGACCGGTCCTGGCACATAGTGCCGGATGTCAGCTGCGATAGTCAGCTGACACCCGGCCGTGCTTCCCCCGTGAGCGCGGCCGATCGCATATGACGTACTATCCCGTCACTGGGAATTAAGTCCCAGGTCACCTTGACGGGATAGTACGTCATATGGGATTACGGCGTTAATTGACCTTTATAGGATAATCTTTATTTATACAGGGCATCTGCTGTGTAATTTTGCATTGCACCCATTTGAAGTTATTAAGGACTATTTATGGGATATTCATTTTGTTAGTTATCTAGCTCCAAATATAGCTTACATCTTCGTTATTGTTTGAGTCTATGCGCACATTGGTATGCGGTATGCCTATTTGAGACATGCTATCAGCTTTATTTTGGAGCCTAGTACTGACCAACATATTGGGCCTAAACTGAGATTGGAGTTCCATATGTACTTAAACCTCTGAGGTGCACAACTGGCAAAAGGTACCCACCCATGAAACAATTTTGGTTATTATTTGATACTCTTGCAAGACATTTTTCAACAAACACCCTTAATGTGTGGGTCCTGGAATCTCAAATATGTAGTGTGGTCACCCAGAGGACTATATGGCGGGTAGCTAGTATATGGGCTTTGTTGACACCTTGTCATTTATACCTTCCTGCTCATGGTTGGTTTGTAGTGTCCCTGTGTATATACCATTATTTATTATATATTTATTATATCCTACTTTTGACCAGATTTTCTGCAATAATTTGTGTATACTGGACATTAACACATAAGAAGTATAGTTATGTGATATTCCAGGGGGTACTCATTCCTATATGGGGTATTTGTTTTTTGTGGTTTTAATTGATTTTAATGTTTGTGCTTTGTGACTAATAAAATTTGTTATTTAGTGGTATTTGTTGGTGGTCCCTGGAATATAGTCTGTCTCTTATCCTAGAACGCGGTAAAAATAAAACCCCAAAACAATTAAGATCGCTTTTTTTGCAATTTTGCTGCACTTAGAAAATGTTTAACCATTTTCCAGTACAACGCATGATAAAATGTATGGTATCATTCATAAGTACAACTCGCGTCGCAAAAAACAAGCAGTCATACATCTATATAGAGGAAAATGTAAAAAAAAAAAAGTTATGGCTCTAGCAAGAAGGGGAGAAAAAATAAAGCAAAAAAAATGGAAAATTGTCCAGTCAGGAAGGGATGTATAGCGAAATGCTCATGAAAGTAGAATTTCAGTTCAATTTTTGAGAATATGTACAAGGCACTTTTTTCCTCCTATTCAGGGAAAGAAAAAAAAAAAGTAAACCAGCTTTGACCTGAAGAACTTGGTCATTTGAGGCAGACTGGTTGCTAGGGTCACGTGGTTGTCAGGAGGCTTATCCCTAGCTACCAGTCTGTCACATTGCATTAATGGTAGTTTAAACATCAAAGGATATACAGTGAAAAACAAATCACAATGTAATTATAGATGAGCGGTCATCAAATTTCACAATACAAGCTATTTTTTATCATTAAATAGATTTATTAGACCACATGAGACTGGTGTACTTGCTTAGAAACTCCACATCAGAATGGCTGTATAATCTTGTTTGAAAGGTTAAACTCAATCTCTGTTGCTGAGGTCTCGCACTGCTCAGCACAAACTGCAGCTGTCAGTCAGGCTTGGGGATTGAACACACTTGTATTCAAGAAAATTCTAACTCTTTAGGACACACTCAGACTGCCATATATATCGGACAGAGATCGGAAAGTAGCAATTAGTCCTACCGGTGATAGTGTTTCCAGGAGTCCATCATGACAGCACCACCAGGAGGTTGTCCTTCATATCCTTGATAGGGACAGGAAACACAGAAGAGGTTAAACAGCCCCTCCCCACCTCCACCCCTCAGTGATTTTTTTCAAGTACCACACCAGGATGGATGCAACTCTGTTTTATTGAAATGCCTTTCTACACATGTTTACATCACATATCAGACAGGAACTCAAGGGAGGGAATATAAGGGGTGCTGTCATGATGGAGTCCTGGAAACACTATTACGGTAGGACTAATTCCTACTTTCCAGGAGGTCCCTCCTGAGCGCACCACCAGGAGAAATACCAAATAACTCCTATTTTTTAGGGCGGGATTACAGCTTGGAGGTCTTTCCTCCCAAATGTAGTCTGTTGGTTTACTGTTACATCTAGTTTACAATGCCTACAGAAGGTATTTGATCTCGACCATGTTGCAGCTTTGCATATTTGGTCCATAGAAGCCCCAGCGCTTTCTGCCCATGAGGCTGAGATTGCTCTTAGTGAATGTGCCTTAAGGCTTTCTGGAGCCATTCTTCCTGCCGAGATGTAGGCTGCCGTGATGGTAGACTTAATCCATCTAGCTAGGGTAGCTTTGGATGCTTTCTTCCCTTTATTTCTTCCAGCCATCTGGATGAAGAGGTTGGAGTCAATCCTCCAATCATTTGTGATCTCTAAGTAGTGTAGAATTGTCCTTTTGACATCTAAAGCGTGAAGAGACCGCTCCTTGACATTACTGAAGTTTTGGCAGAATGTAGGCAGAACAATTTCTTGACTTCTATGGAAGTCAGAGACTACTTTAGGAAGGAACCCGGGGTCTAGTTTAAGGATGATACAATCATCCTGGACCTTTAAGTATGGATCTCTAATGGATAGAGATTGGATCTCACCTATACGTCGCGCTGAAGTTATTGCCACCAGGAAGAGAGCTTTAAGGGTTACAGCTCTTAGGTCTGCCTGAGCCAGTGGCTCATATGATTCCTTACAGAGTTTATTCAAGACCAGGTTTAGGCCCCAGGGAGGCACTGAACTGCGAATTGTAGGCCTAAGTCTCTGAATGGCCTTGACAAACCTCACAATCCATGGATGGGAGGCTAGCTGGAAGTCATAGAAGGAACTGAGAGCTGAGATCTGTACCTTCAATGTACTAGGCCTTAGTCCTTTATCAAAGCCCGACTGGAGAAAGTCTAGAATTTTTTGAATATCTGGACCTTGAGAGACCGATACAGGAGCTGTACTCTGGGAGCAGAACTTTTTACATATTTTCCTGTATATTGCGGAAGTTATAGGTTTCCTACTGTTTTGGATAGTGGCAATGACCGGCTCCGAGAGGCCCTCTGATCTTAGGATCTCTTTTTCAGGATCCATGCTGTTAATTGTAGTAGACTCGGGTGTTGATGAACTGGGGGGCCTGAGATAAAAGGTCCGGCACTGCTGGTAGATGGATTGGATCTTCCAAGGACATCCATTTCAGTAGAGGAAACCAGCTCCTTTTGGGCCAGTATGGGACTATCAGGATAACTGATGTCTGGCTCTCCTGGATCTTGCTTAATACCCTTGGTATTAGAGCCAACGGAGGAAAGGCGTATGCCAATTTCATGTCTCAGTTTTGAGCCAGTGCGTCTATTCCTGATGGTCTGTCTCCTGGATTCAGTGAAAAGAACCTTTGTGTTTTTGCATTCTTCCTTGAGGCGAATAGATCTACCTCCAGGAAGCCCCAACGTTGGGTTAGTTGGAGGAAGATTTCCTCGTTTAAGGACCATTCTGTGGGGCATAATTTCTGTCTGCTTAGAAAGTCGGCTACCTGGTTTTCGGTGCCTTTTAGGTGAACTGCCGTTATTGATTTGACTGTCTGTTCTGCCCAGGAGAATATTGTATCTGACAGGTCCTGTAAGTAACGATGTTTTGGACCTCCTTGGTGAAGTAGAAAGGCTACTGTCCTTGAATTGTCTGAAAAGACACAGATGTGTTGGTCTTTTAATTTTTCCTGGAATGTCCTTAAGGCTTCCCAGACTGCCCTGAGTTCCCTGTAATTTGAAGACCTGCTTCGTACTGATGCAGGCCAAGTCCCTTGAGAGTAGTTCTCTTCTATGTGGGCTCCCCAGCCACTGAGGCTTGCATCCGTAGTGATGCTTATACACGGAGATGTTCTCCAAGTCCTTCCTTTCTCGAGATTTTTTGTTATGGTCCACCACAACAGTGAACTCTTTGCGTCTAGGGATAAGCACACTTTTTTGTCCAGGGTTACATCTCTGAAGTCCCAACGTGAGAGAATTTCTTGCTGCAGGGGTCTTGAGTGATATTGACTCCACTGAACGCTGGAAATGCATGATATCATTAAGCCCAGTACCCGCATGGCCTTTCTTATGGATGTTTGCTTTTGCTTCAGTAATGTTAGGAACTCTTTTTTTAATGATTCCTGCTTGTGATGCGGGAGGTACGTATGTTCCTGAACTGAGTCTAGGATCACTCAGAGGAATAATTTCCTTGTTTCGGGTTTTTTAGATTTATTAGCCATCCTAGGCTTAAGAGTGACAACGTTGTTGATAAGTTCTGCTCCATCTGTTGAGGGGAGTCTGCTATAAGCAGGATGTCGTCCAGATAAGGGATAATGAGGATCTCTTTTTCCCTTAAGAAGGCCATCACTTCTGCCATGAGTTTGGTGGATATTCTGGGAGCAGACGAGAGACCGAATGGTAGGCACGTGAACTGGTAATGTAGAATGTGATCTCGGTCTTTTATGGCGAATCCGAGATACTGTTGGTGTGAGGCGGAGATGGGAACCTGGTAGTAGGGACTTTTTAGATCTAATGTGCTCATTACTGATCCCTTCTGGATTAGAGGTATTACAGTTTTGATGGATTCCATCTTGAACTGTTTGTAAGCTACTGATAGATTTAAAGGTTTCAGGTTTATAATTGTATGGTATTCTCCGCCTGATTTCTTTATGGAGAACAGACTTGAATAATGTCCTTTGAACCTCTGGGAATGGGGTACCGGAATGATGGCTTTTATCTGGATAAGTTCCTGAATATCCTTTAGAACTCTCTGATGAACCGCTAATGACTGGGTTTGAGTTAGGCAAAATCTTCTGGGAGGTGTTTGGCTGAATTCTATTCTGTACCCCCGTTCTATCAAACTTAAGATCCATGGGTTTTGAGTGATTTTTTTCCAACCCTGTAGGAAGTACTGAAGCTTTCCACCCACTAAGTTGGCGTCATTGTTTGTTGGTTCTTAACTTCTGATCTTGAAAGGTACCCCTGCCTCTACCCCCCTTTCGGGTAGCTCCATCTTCCGCCTTTCCCTTTCCCTCTATATTCTTGTCTGGGATGGGATCGAGTTCTACGAAAGGACGGTGTATTCTTTGGTTTTTCTTCAGGAAAGCCCTTCTTTTTATCTGCTGCTTTTTCAAGCAATTCGTCCAATACTGGACCGAAAACATGAAGGCCAGAGAAGGGAATTGAACATAGTTTGTTTTTTGACTGCGTGTCACCCGACCATGATCTGAGCCATACAGCTCTTCTTGCTGCGTTAGATAAAGCGTTGTTTCTTGCAGCGAACCAAACAGATTCTGCCGAAGCATCGGCCATAAAGTCTGTCGCCATCTTTAGGAGTGGTAAAGACTTCAGGATTTCATCTCTGGGCGTCTTATTATTAATTTGGGTTTCTAATTTTTCTACCCACAGTGACATTGACCTGGAAACTGAGGTGGCCGCAATATTTGTCTTCATGATGGCGGCTGAAGCTTCCCAGGCTTTTTTGAGGAGATCTTCAGATCTTTTGTCCATAGGGTCTTTGAGACCCGAGGAATCCTCAAATGGTATGGCGGTCTTTTTTGAGACCTTGGCCACAGGTATATCTACTTTAGGCACAGATTCCCAAAGTTTGGTTTCATCTGGATCAAAAGGTAGACGGTATCTAAAATCTCTTGGGACTATTAGCTTTTTTACTACATCGCCCCATTCTTCCAAGATCATCTCCTCTATATGGTGATTCATGGGAAACACCCTGTTCCTGCGAGCTCTGAGCCCGCCAAACATCTCATCTTGGACTGTAAGGGGTTCTGTGGCCTCTTCCACCTTCATGGTGTTTCTAACGGCCTGTAGTAGTGTGTCCGTGTTCTCAGAAGAGAATAGGTATCTTTCTTTCTTTTGGGAGGATATTTGAAGAGCATTCACCCTCCATGGAGTCAGGTATGTAGGAAGCTGAAAGCACACCCTCTTCTGAACTAAGATCCTGTTCCCACCTAGGTTTCTTAGGGCGGGGGGATTCGACTGGCAGTGCCGAAACTGTGGACTGTACTTCCTCTCTTATCATAGTTTTGATACTATCCAGAAAGGAATTCTGTTCCCCTTTAAGCAGTCCCGCCATACAGGCATCACACACTTTCTTCGAATGCCCTTCTGGAAGTCTATTAGAGCATAGAGGGCATTTATTCGTCTTGCGTTTTTGGACTGTCGCTGGACGTTTGGACGCTTCCTTATCCTGAAATAGATAGGGAAACGTCCTACAGCTTGTGTGTGACTGGTAATGTGAGGAAATCCCCTTGTATAACTTACATGTTCAGGGGCGAGCTCTGAGGAGTGGATGTCTGGACGATTTTCACCTTCCATCTTGCTAGGACAAGTGTGCTGTCAGATGTGTGAAGTTAAATAGGCTATCTCACCTGTCTTCAAACCATCTGACCCGTCCTCCTTCCGAGCTCAGCTGCAGGTGATCCCTTCTGATGACTGCAGTCTGTATCCCCCTGGAACGCCCATTAATCCATGGGTGGGAATTCCATATGCCGGCAACACCACAGCCATAGGCTGTGTATCTTTCGGTGTCCACGAGATCCGGGCTGCTAGGGGATGTGACCGGAATTCAGAGCGGCCGCTCAGTGCTGCGGCGCGCTCGATGAGGCGACGCGCTCGATGAGGTGGCGCGCTCAGATGACGCGGCGCGTCCGATGAAGCGTCGTGCCCGATGACGCGGCGCACACGGAGACACGACCGGCAAGGAGACGCGGCGCGTTCGATGGCGCACCTGGATCGATCACCGCCGGCATGGGCCGGGTGCAGCTAGAAGTGCAGAGCCCACTGAAGAGGGCACACAGCTCAAGCTGCGCTGAGGGACCTCCCTCGGTTTCAGCGCGTTCCTGCGGAGTTAGCCTGCGTTAGCAAGCCTCCGCTGTTCAGAGCCCTCTGGAGAGGGATGAAGCCACTCCGGGAGCCCTGCTCGACCAGCTATTGGAATCTTCGTTACGGTAAGCCGCACCAACGCTCCTCTGCATCTGTCCCTGATAGGGACAGGAATAACACTGAGGGGTGGAGGTGGGGAGGGGCTATTTAACCTCTTCTGTGTTTCATGTCCCTATAAAGGATAATAAGGACAACCTCCTGGTGGTGCTGTCAGGAGGGATGACCTGGAAAGAAATGCTTGGACTGGCCGGTGGCTCTACCGACCAAAGCATGACAGCTGCTTAGAAATACATGAAACGGGCATGCTTGAGATGGGAGAGCTGCCGACCAGTCCGAGCATTGCAGTCCAGTCTTCACTGGACACCATATGGGTACGAAATTAAAAGAGCAATTTGTTTTTTCTTTACAATTCTGCCCATGTATTAAACTTTTTTTTTCCAAGTCTGGAAACACCTTTTAAATAGGACTTTTAACTGGATTTTCTTTTATTTAAACTGAATTGCTCCTCCAATTTGTGCTTCTCCACTGATTCTGGAACAGTTTATCTTATTCTTATGTGTTCCTCCATTCAAAAGTTATGCTCCCTGGTAATAAAAATGCACCCAGTTAGTTGAAAGGAAAATGTTTACGCCACAGAACTTCTGTGGACACAGCCAAGCCTCAGAGGAGAAAAAGCACACGCACCCAGAGAAGTTCAGTGGCATACGCCTAGTTAAATAGAATCTTTATTTACGGGGGGGCATAAGTTTGGAACGGTGGATCACATAAGAAAAAGAAAACCTTTTCCAGAATCATTGGCGCAGAGACAATTGGGGGTAGGTACTCTGTTAAGCGCTCGCTCAAACGACCATATAAATCGAATGAGTGCAATCAGATTTAAAAAAAATATTGCACTTGGACCAATGTTATTGGTATTTTTATTGCATATATTTTTTTCTCAGCGTGAGGAAAAACAATTGCTGCAATTTGACTCAGAAATTGAATGGATGTGAGAAAAAAAATGTAGAAAAAAAACAAAAAAAAAACGGATTTATACAGATGACTAGTGAGAAAAAAAAATTGTCCCACTTTTCTGGATGAGAATGGAACAGATTTTTTTAAATTAGAAAATCCATTATATCCATTTTAATACAGTGGGGGAAATAAGTATTTGATTCCTTGCTGATTTTGTAAGTTTGCCCACTGACAAAGACATGGACAGTCTATAATTTTAAGGGTAGGTTAATTTTAACAATGAGAGATAGAATATCAAAAATAAAATCCAGAAAATCACATTATATAAATTATATAAATTTCTTTGCATTTTGCAGTGAGAAATAAGTATTTGATCCCTCTGGCAAACAAGACTTAATACTGGGTGGTAAAACCCTTGTTGGCAAGCACAGCAGTCAGGCGTTTTTGGAGTTGATGATAAGGATTGCGCAGATGTCAGGAGGAATTTTGGTCCACTCCTCTTTGCAGATCATTTCTGAATCATTAAGATTTTGAGGCTGTCGCTTGGCAACTCGGAGCTTTAACTCCCTCCATAAGTTTTCTATGGGATTAAGGTCTGGAGACTGGCTAGGCCACTCCATGACCTTAATGTGCTTCTTTTTCAGACACTCCTTTGTTTCCTTCACTGTTTGTTTTGGGTCATTGTCTTGCTGGAAGACACAGCCACAACTCATTTTTAATGTCCTGGCGAAGGGAAGGAGGTTGTCACTCAGGATTTTACGGTACATGGCTCCATTCATTCTCCCATTGATGTGGTGAAGTAGTTATGTGCCCTTAGCAGAGAAACACCCACAAAACATAATGTTTCCACCTCCATGCTCGACATTGGGGACGGTGTTCTTTGGGTCTTAGGGAGCATTTCTCATTTTCCAAACACTATGGGTTGAGTTAAGGCCAAATACCTCAATTTTCATCTCATCTGACCACAGCACCATCTCGCTCAAAGAATCATCCAGGTGTTCATTGGCAAAAGTCAGAAGGGCCAGCACATGTGCCTTTTTGAGCAGGGGGACCTTGCAGGCACTGCAGGATTTTTAGGCTATGTGCACAGGTTGCGGATTTACTGCGGATCTGCAGCATTTTTTTCAGCGCAGAAACGCTGCAGATCTGCACAGTGATTTACAGTACAATGTAAATCAATAGGAAAAAAAATGCTGTGCTAATGGTGCAGAAAATTAAGCACGGAAAACGCAGCGGATTGAAAGAAGGAGCATGTCACTTCTTTTGTGCAGATCTGCAGCGTTTCTGCACCCATTCCATTACAGAAATCCTCAGGGGTAAAAAACGCATGAAATCCGCACTGAATCCGCAGTAAATACGCACAAAATCCGCAAGAAAAACGCATCAAATCTGCACCTGAGTTTTCTGCCAAGAGATGCAGAATCCGCACAGAAAATTCCAGAGGCAAATCCGCAATGTGTGCGCATACCCTAAACCTTTAAAGGCGTAATGTGTTACCAATGGTTTTCTTGGTGACTGTGGTCCCAGCTGCCTTGAGATCATTAACAATTTCCCCCCATGTAGTTTTAGGCTGATCTCTAACCTTCCTCATGATCAAGGATACCCCACGAGGTGAGATATTGCATGGTTCCCCAGATCGAGGTCGATTGACAGTCATTTTGTATTTCTTCCATTTTCTTACTGTTGCACCAACAGTTGTCTCTTTCTCACCCAGCATCTTACTTATGGTTTTGTAGCTCATTACAGCTTTGTGCAGGTCTATGACCTTGTCCCTGACATCCACAGAAAGCGATTTGGTCTTGCCCGTGTTGTAGAGGCTGGAGTCTGACTGATTAATTGAGTCTGTGGACAGGAGTCTTTTATAAAAGGTGACTATGTAAGACAGCGGTCTTTAATGTAGGTAAGGAGTTGATTAGGAGCGTCTAACTGGTCTGTAGGAGCCAGAACTCTTAACCCCCAGAGATTTTTTCGGTTTTACAGTTTCGTTTTTCACTCCCCTCCTTCCCAGAGCCATAACTTTTTTTACTTTTCCGGCAATATGGCCATGTGAGGGCTTATTTTTTGCGGGAATAGTTGTAATTTTGAACTACACCATTGGTTTTACCATGTCATGTACTAGAAAACGGGAAAAAAATTCCAAGTGTGGTGAAATTGCAAAAAAAGTGTAATCCCACACTTGTTTTTTGTTTGGCTTTTTTGCTAGGTTCACTAAACGCTAAAACTCACCTGCCATTAAGATTGTCCAGGTCATTACGAGTTCAAAGACACCAAACTTGTCTAAGTTATTTTTTATCTAAGTGGTGGAAAAAAAATACAAACTTTGCTAAAAAAATTGCGCAATTTTCCGTTACCTGTAGCGTCTCCATTTTTCTGGATCTGGGGTTGGGTGAGAGCTTATGTTTTGCGTGCCGAGCTGATGTTTCTAATGATACCATTTTGGTGCAGATACGTTCTTTGGATCGCCCGTTATTGCGGAAAAAAAAAACGTAATTCTGGAGTTTTGACTTTCTCGCTACGCCGGTTAGCGATCAGGCTAATTTTTTTTATTGATAGATTGGGCAATTCTGAAAGCGGCGATACCAAATATGTGGTTTGATTTTTTGGTTTTATTTTGAATGGGGCGAAAGGGGGGCGATTTCAACTTTTATATATTTTTTTTTTCATATTTAAATTTTTTATTTTTTTTTGGCATGCTTCAATAGTCTCCATTGGAGGCTAGAAGCTGCCATAAGTCGATGCTCAGATTGTCCCTATGTAGCAAAATTACTGCATTCCCATGAGCGACGACCACTGGGTGGCGCTTATAGCAATCTAGCATCAACAACCATAGAAGACTCAAGGAGACCTCTGGTTGTCATGCTAACGGGGGTCACCGATGCGCGCATTTCAGCCGGATGTGCTTGTTAAATGTCGCTTTCAAGAGTTTGACAGCGGCATTTAACTAGTTAATAGGTGCGGGCGGAATCGCGATCCGCCCGTGCCTATTGCAGGCACATATCAGCTGTTTAAAACAGCTGAAATGTCCCGGCTTTGATGCGGGCTCACCAAAGCCTGCATTAAAATCGGGGGTTCATGGTTGGTAGGGGATCAAATACTTATTTCTCACTGCAAAATGCAAATACATTTAATATAATTTATACAAAAATCTTTAGAATTGAGAGTCCTCAGTGGTTGGTACCTTTTAATGGCTAACTGAAAAGATGGTAACAAATTGCAAGCTTTCGAGACTACTCAGGTCTCTTCATCAGGCCTAGACTAATAAAAATTCTGAAGAATCACATATTTATGCACAACATAGCACAGAAAAAAAAAATAAAAACAAACTTTAAATTTCTGTGCTATGTTGTGCATAAATATGTGATTCTTCAGAATTTGTATTAGTCTATGCCTGATGAAGAGACCTGTGTAGTCTCGAAAGCTTGCAATTTGTTACCATCTTTTCAGTTAGCCATTAAAAGGTATCAACCACTGAGGACTCTCAATTCTAAAGATTTTTCTATCTACTGGCTAACACGGTACCAAGATATATATCTTTCCTGTATAATTTATACAATGATTTTCTGGATTGTATTTTTGATATTCTATCTCTCTAAATGTTAAAATTAACCTTCCCTTAACATTATAGACTGTTCATGTCTTTGTCAGTGAGCAAAGTTACCAAATCAGCAAGGAATCAAATTCTTATTTCCTTCAAAGTATATCTTTTTACATGATCATAGAAAAAAAAAAGGTGAGAGAATGGTGGTATGTGGCCAAGCACAACTTAATGTGAACAAACCTCTCCATGCATTAAAGGGTAGTCAGCTATTTTAGCAGCCTGGAAAGTTTTAATCTAGTCCATAATGAAGTCAAGGAACAGCTGTACAAATAAAACTATATATATCTGGAGGATATTAGTCTTGTGCAGATAGACTTTTTAATGCCCACCTAAGCTGCATGTCGTCTGTGTCATAGAGTTAAACCTATACTTTACAGTGTAGCACAGGAGGCTGTTCTGTACAGAGCACAGTTTACATTTCCACTTGTGTGTGTACATTTCCACAAGATTAGCCCCACACTGCTCTCCTCCACGCTTAGCTATAGATCTAGAAAGGCTTTTGGAGTGAAGGTCATCACTGACGACACTAAGAAAATGGAGATCTGAATATGTGAAAACAACTACAAGAGCTAAAGAGCCCTCACAAGTGCCATACCCGAGACCTTAACACACCATTGCCATGAATACAACATAAAGATCGGTGAAAATTATTTTGAGTTTAAAAAACAAAACAAAAAACCTTCTAGCAGAAATTACAACAGACGAAATCTCTGTCTGTGACCAGCATGGTGGCTCAGTGGTTAAGGCCGGTTTCACACTTGCGTTTGGAGCAGCTGCGGAGGGCTGCAGACTTCCTCCGTGAAGCCCCGCCCTTCGCCGCTAGCTCCGCCTACTTCTGCATGCCGCCCGCATGCGGCCTGCGTACCTATCTTTAACATTAGGTACGCAGGTCGTGCGGCTGTATGCGGAGGCTGCCGCATGCGTCGTTTTGACGCTGCAGATTAAAAAAAAAAAAAATGCTACAGGCTGCGTCCTACGCTGGTCGCCGCAGCGTCAAAATGACGCATGCGGCAGCCTCCGCATACAGCCGCACGACCTGCGTATCTAATGTTAAAGATAGGTACGCAGGCCACATGCGGGCGGCATGCAGAAGTAGGCGGAGCTAGCAGCGGAGGGTGGGGCTTCACGGAGGAAGTCCGCAGCTGCTCCAAACGCAAGTGTGAAACCGGCCTAACACACCGAAGCCCTGGGTTTACATCCCACCAAGGACAAAGTCTGCAAGGAGTTTTGAATTTGGGAGGGAACCCGTACAAAGACATACTGATAGGGAATGTAGATTGTGAGCCCCAATGGGGGCAGTGATCATGTCTGTAAAGCAGAAGAAAAAGGCGCAAGCATAATAAATGCAGATAATGGGTTTTAGTACTGAAAGAAAACTACCAAGCAAATCTCTAGTCTTCTGGCCAGCTGGACTGATGTGGCGGAACCCTGGGTACAACCATTTTAATGGTCTTTATTCAGACCACCACTTCTTGCGCCATTCTATTATTTCATCATAAAGACTCCTATGAACTGAATGGCAGAAATACAATGAAATCTAGATAAGCAATTTACTAAGGGAGAGATAACAATGCCCATCAGAGCACTCAGTCCCGACATCTGTTAGCTAAATACATCCATTCCCATGAAACAATCAATCATCCCGAATGTCAATTTATTCAAACATTTACAAGAGGAATAACAGAGGAAAGTCACAACAGAAGGTTGAAAGAATTAGAAAAAATGTTCCTGAATAGTTACTTTATTGGGAATACAAGGATTTATTAAAATAGACATGTCAGGAGCGAGGACGTGTCCTCTTTAAAGCCATTATACCATAGAATCTGACATGCAGAACAGAAAGAAAAACATAATGAAATCCACTATGTCTAACTTCAGTAAACCTTGTTAGTCGGATCCTTGTCATGGGCATGCAGGTTTTTGCATCCTTGTCATGGGCATGCAGGTTTTTGCATCTTTGTCATGGGAATGCAGGTTTTCGCATTCTTGTCATGGGCATGCAGGTTTTCGCATCCTTGTCATGGGCATGCACGTTTTCGCATCCTTGTCATGGGCATGCACGTTTTCGCATCCTTGTCATGGGCATGCACGTTTTCGCATCCTTGTCATGGGCTTGCAGGTTTTCGCATTCTTGTCATGGGCATGCAGGTTTTCGTATCATTGTCATGCAGAAGTTCTTCTTTCTGTTAAAAGTGCTGACTTCTCAGCCACAAGATACAATTAAAAAGCAAGTACAAGTGTAAGAGGGTCAGGGTTTACCATGTTTGTCATAAAGTTTTTGTCACTTTACAATGCTGCAGGCATTCGCATACAGCCTGTGGGTAAGTGAACCTGTGGCCTTATGCCAGACCATCCATCAAGGTATTTGATCTTTATCTGAATATTTAAATACTCCTTATTCTGTAAAATTCTACATTTTCTCATTACTCTGCTGCACTTAGTAATGGAAAGGTAAATGGATAAAAATCCCACTCACTAATGTGGCATATAGGACTAAGGCCTCATTCACAAATTAGTTTATTTCATCAGTATTTGTATACCAAAGCCAGAAGTGTCTCCAAAACACACAACAGGTGTCAGTCTTTCAATTATAGTTTTTCTCTGTAAAGTTTTACTCCTGGCTTTTGGCATACAAACACAGATGAGAAATACTGACCAAATACGAACGAGTGAATGATGCCTAAATGAATACCAAGGAGACCAGTAACCAGGTCAAAAGTGGGCAGTTTTGCTCGTTTTATTTCCACTAGTCCCAAGTATTCCATTTTTGTTTGTTTGTTTTTTATTCCACCCCATGGTTTCAGAGGTTTGGGACTATTTATTTAGTGTTGTGTGCCAAATATGCTAATTTTATTGTCTAGCACTGGACAGTGGCTCATTGGTTAGCACTTCAGCCTTGCAGCACTGGAGTACTGGGTTCTAATCCCACCAAGGACAACATCTGCAAGGAGTTTGTATGCAATTGCTTGGGTTTCCTCTGGGTACTCCGATTTCCTCGCACACTCCAAAGACTTAGGGTACCGTCTCACATAACGATTTACCAACGATCACGACCAGCGATACGACCTGGCCGTGATCGTTGGTAAGTGGTTGTGTGGTCGCTGGGGAGCTGTCACACAGTCAGCTCTCCAGCGACCAACGATGCCGAAGTCCCCGGGTAACCAGGGTAAACATCGGGTTACTAAGCGCAGGGCCGCGCTTAGTAACCCGATGTTTACCATGGTTACCAGCGTAAAAGTAAAAAAAAAAAAACAGTACATACTCACATTCCGATGTCTGTCCCCCGGCGTTCTGCTTCTCTGCACTGTGTCTGCGCCAGCCGGAGAGCACAGTGGTGACGTCACCGCTGTGCTCGCTTTCCGGCTGGCCGGCGCTCACAGTGCAGAGAAGCAGAACGCCGGGGGACAGACACTGGAATGTGAGTATGTACTGTTTGTTTTTTTTTACTTTTACGCTGGTAACCACGGTAAACATCGGGTTACTAAGCGCGGCCCTGCGCTTAGTAACCCGATGTTTACCCTGGTTACAAGCGAACGCATCGCTGGATCGGTGTCACACACAACGATCCAGCGATGACAGCGGGAGATCCAGCGACGAAATAAAGTTTCAAACGATCTGCTACGACGTACGATTCTCAGCAGGATCCCTGATCGCTGCTGCGTGTCAGACACAGCGATATCGTATGGATATCGCTGGAACGTCACGGATCGTACCGTCGTAGCGACAAAAGTGCCACTGTGAGACGGTACCCTTACTGATAGGGAATTTAGATTGTGAGCCCTAATGGGGACAGTGATGACAATGTCTGTAAAATGCTGTGGAATACGATTGTGCTATATAAACAAAGAATACTACTACTATTAAATTGTCTTTACCAAGGGGGCGCTGCTCACAAGATTCTTTGAACAACACCCATTTAACAGAAATTAGCATTTTGGATGCAGTAAATAAATAGAATCATATTTCCGAAACCATATGGCAGACTATTAAAAAAAAAAAAAACAACGATGTTATATTTGACCTGGTGACAGGTGAAAAAAAAAAAAAAACCTTGATGGAAACAGTTGCTGAAGATTGTAACCAAGTAGTACCGTATTTCTTGCATTCAGTCTGATATGCTTCACCATGTGTGATATTGTCTTCCGCTAGCAAGAAATTAGGAAGCAGGTAGCCTTGTAACTTTCAACAGTAGTAACTGTGTTAATAAAAGTTAAAATCAAGTGTGCAACATAAGAAAAAAAAAAAAAATACAAGCACAACAAAGAAGGAGCCTGCAACTTTATACAGTTTATAGCAGAGAAGGGGCAAGGAATGTATCCAACTGGGAATGGACTCCTATGATAAAAATAGAAGCCACTAATGGGAAACAAACAAGAAAAGCTAGTTCCCTAGTGGAACATTAAATCATTAGGCAAAGAGGCAGAAGCTTTTATTACAAAAGAAATAGATGCAAACTGCATCCAAATCAAATATTTTTTCAGTAAATACATCTGAAACTCTAAACTTCAGCTACTAAGCAAGTATCTGTGAGGCCAGTGACTTTTGGTTTGGTTTCCAACCTTTGTTCAGGGTCAGCACTGTATCTAGAGACAGCGTTCTGGTGAGTGAAGAGAGGAACAAAACAAAATACTGACAGTAAATAAACAGTATAACGATTAGATTGGTATAAAGTCCAGAAAATATTAGCTGGGCAGTGATATGTGCAGCCTGGGTCATCACAAGTAGTCTTTGTAGACACTGAATTCACTTTAACAATGTCCCAGTTTTATTTGAGGCAGGATTTTTGTGTTTTTTGGAGGTTTTATTTTAACTATGTCTATTATTAAAGGGATTTTCAAGCCAAGAAAATTCATATACAGCCTTAATTAAGAATTAAATGGGCTGTCCAGGTTTGGCACAAAAGTTTGTAGTCACTCTATGTGACTGCAGACTTGTGAATCCACGCATTGTGCATAGCACACACTGTCAGAATTCACAGCTGCAGGTCATATGACAGCAAGGGTGTGACATGCATACTTTCGGCCACAGTACAACTAGACGTGTGCGGCCTCACACAATTCAGTTGTATTCAGCGCAAGTCTAGTCGGAAGGTGGCTAAGAGTATGCATATTGCTTCATTACGGTCACTCGCCGCCCACTCCAGATGTAATGGTATCCGGAGAGTGCAATGTGAGGGTTCACAAGTCTGCAGTCACAGAGTGACAATCCCTTTAATACAACTTCCTAATGTAAATTCCTTAAAAAAAAAAAGGAAGGGAAACCCCTAAAAATCACACATTGGGTGTCTATGAACAAAAGACTCAAGTTGGAAATCTTTACTGATACAAATAGTGTAGGGAAAAAAAGTCATATCAAAAAGGTCAATGGAAAACAAAATCATCAAGCAGTTGAGGGGTAGCTTCCAAATACACCTAAAAATCAAAGTAAACATTTAAACCATCGACTGATGCAATTTGTGTGAATTCCATTGCGGCATCAATGTGAATCCTAATGTGACGACTGTGTAGTGTGTGGCCTGAGCCTCCACATGCCGGTATGTACTCTATACTAGGCATGCTCTAGATGAGATGATGAATGGTGCCGCAGGGGATCTGGGCATCATTGAGCTCCGGGGCAGTCTATGCTGCTACTTGGTACCATTGGATGCACAAGACATACGGAACTGCTGTACATGTAACTTCCCAAAATACTGATAGTTTATTGGTAAAACTTTGCTTTGTATGTATAGCCAAAGTTCATAATTAGAAGAATCTGCATCAATGGCTCACATGAGGTAGCAGTTATGCAAAAAGGATTGCCCATCACCAGTCTGCTTGATCGGCTTTTGGACCGTGTGTGCAAAAGAAAAAATAATAATAATAAAAACAAATTATATATATAGATATAGATATATAGATAGATAGATATATATATATATATATATATATATATATATATATATATATATATATATATATATATATATATATATATATATATATATATATATATATATATATATATATATATATATTGATCGATCGATCGTGTTCCTTAGCAACCAGTTTTTTTCCCTCTCATTGTTCACTTAAAATAGGCAACTTTGGTCCACAAGCCAGACAAAACTCGGACAGGTCTCCGTTGTAGTTTTATTGTGAACCCATTGATCATTGCATGTCTGCGTGCGGTTATGATAGCACACTAAAAGGAAGAAAAAAAAAACCCTGACATGCGAGCATGGGATATAAATTCCAGGTAGAAATGCCAACATCATGTCACACTGGTTTTGGGAGTAAAATGGTTAAAGGGAACCTGTCACCCCGTTTTTTCGGTACGAGATAAAAATACTGTTAAATAGGGCCTGAGCTGTGCATTACAATAGTGTAGTTTGTGGACCCCGATTCCCCACCTATGCTGCCGAAATACGTTACCAAAGTAGTCGTTTTCGCCTGTCAATCAGGCTGGTCAGGTCAGATGGGCGTGGTGTCTTCCCCCAGATCTTGCGTAGTTTTCCGTTGGTGGCGTAGTGGTGTGCGCATGTCCAAGGTCCCGAATCCTGCACAGGGGTGTGAAAATAGCAGCGATGTCCGTTATTCCATTGGTGGTCGGTGGGCGCGGCCATCTTGCTTTGGCCGCGCGTGCGCAGAAGCGGCGCTCTGCTGGCCGCGGCGCTCTGCTGGCCGCGGCTTCAGGAAAATGGCCGCGGGCATCCGCGCGTGCGCAGATGGCTATCGCGGCGGCCATTTTCCTGAAGCCGCGGCCAGCAGAGCGCCGCTTCTGCGCACGCGCGGCCAAAGCAAGATGGCCGCGCCCACCGACCACCAATGGAATAATGGACATCGCTGCTATTTTCACACCCCTGTGCAGGAGTCGGGACCTTGGACATGCGCACACCACTACGCCACCAACGGAAAACTACGCAAGATCTGGGGGAAGACACCACGCCCATCCGACCTGACCAGCCTGATTGACAGGCGAAAACGACTACTTTGGTAACGTATTTCGGCAGCATAGGTGGGGAATCGGGGTCCACAAACTACACTATTGTAATGCACAGCTCAGGCCCTATTTAACAGTATTTTTATCTCATACCGAAAAAACGGGGTGACAGGTTCCCTTTAATATAAGTAACATTGTCTGCACAGTATTCTATATCCTTTTCCCTTTTAAGGCCCAGTCGCACGCAGCGCATCCAAAAATAACTCAATTTTCCGCTTTCAATCTCACGCTTTATTAGCACACACTTCTGACTTCTCGACTCCGGAGCAGCGCTCCCAGACAGAACAGAATTTACAGTAGCAACATATTTCAAGTCACAGATCCTGAAAGAGTCCCATAGTTGTTGCCTGGAAACTTAGAACATACAGAACAGGTCTCCCTCTATGCAGAGTGTCTGACTTCTGTTTAGATTTACGCTCCGTGAAGGTTATTCATGGGTGCGAGCTCGGAGCAGAGTTCTCAGACGAGGAGCACCTACACCACAGGACATCACACACAATATAGATCATTTACCAGACTGCACCAAGAACACTCCGAAAGGCATTTCCTCTTGATAAGATTGAATACTTGTCTACACTTTGTCATAAATGAAAATCATTTTGTGAGCAATTTCGATTTAGCAGTGAAAACATTTATGGGTTAGAATATATTTTCTTACACATGAAATGATGGCGCAGTGTCTTCTACACAAATTAAAAGGCAGGATGTGAACACACTACAGCATTTCCTTCCTAACATGCTAAGAATATAGCAGCCATTGAATTTCTAACGGGCCAACAGAGTAATGCAAAACAGAAACAGAGCCGGGCGATAATATTCCCCTACACAAGCCAGTGTACAACATATAGCGGCACATGCGAGTACCTGGGAATACACATGGCAATATTGGCCAGTGCCATACATATACTGTGTGCAGAATTATTAGGCAAGTTGTATTTTAGAGGATTATTGTTATTATTGATCAACAACTATGTTCTCAATCAACCCAAAAGACTCAAATATCAAAGCTTAATATTTTTGGAAGTTGGACTGTTTTTTTTTTAGATTTGGCTATCTTAGGAGGATATCTGTTTGTGCAGGTAACTATTACTGTGCAGAATTATTAGCCAACTTAATAAAAACCAAATATATTCCCATCTGATTTAAACACAATGAGACGAGTCACGAATAGACCCTGTTGAAAAAGCTAAGAACGCGAAACGCGCGTCCGGGGGTGCCGAGAGAGGTGGGGTTGTCTTCCCTGACTACCGATGGGTAAGCATGAGTCATGTGTTATTGTATGATGTTACATATGGGGGTGGTCTGAGTCAGTATATTGCCATACATGCTTATACACTTTATTGGAGATTTGTTTGACCACGTATAGATTTTTCTACTACTGATTCATGCTGGTACCATAAGGATGTATTGTAGCATCCCCCCTTAACTTGGCTATCGTCATGTCTCCTCCTTATTGTCCCCTGCTATATGCTAGTGCAGACAGCACATATATGCTGAATTATTATAACATTTGTGTGTATTGATACAATATAGATATATTGTTATAACCAATAAAATTTTGCAGATTTTATATATAATTATGCTGATGTGGACTTTTTTGCTCCGTGTTTTTTTGCTAATGTTTTGGAGTGGTCCCGGTGTTTGGGCGCCCGTGCGGTGCTCTGGGAAAATCGGTATTATCTGCTCATGGCTACAACATATACTGGTGCTTCATGATTGTGGTACTAAATATTGTTTTTCTGTGTTTCCCACAGCAGCTAATCTGAAGCCAATGGATTTTCGTACTCGAGACCAGACTTGGTTGTCTCGATTGCAGGAGGTTTTTAAGGAGGATAGTGTCGGTTCTGTAATTACGAATGGTGGTGACTCTAGAGAGAGGATTGTTAGACTGAAGTCATTGTTACACAGGCGGACGAAGCTATGGTGGAATAGGGCGACCCTGGGACAGTACCTGGCCCGTAACCTGATCCCGAGAGGTCTACGTGTCCAAATTTTCCCCTCCTTCCCTATTGAGGATGAATCATTTAGATCCGAGTGGGAAAACATTGCTACCGCATGCTCTAGAGGATTCATCGAGCTACTTGTTAAATTGGATGAAACTAAATTGGAAGAAGTAGAGAAGGAAATTGATACCATTCAAATAGCTATAAAAGATGATCTGACACCAGAGGCATTGGAGAAATTGAATAATGATTTGGAAAATGATTTCCTGAAATGGGAACAAGAGATCAGTGCTGTTAAAACGAAAAAATTACAAAGAGATAACTCAGACTATCGTGATAATCGAGTGTACGGTTGGAGGACAGGGAGAATCAGAACCCTTCCGGTATCACAGATAAGATCGGGATCCATCTCATCTGTGACATCAGTAGATGAGTCCAGTGTGGCATCTGATCAGCCTAAGGCAACATATGGAGATAGAGGGAGAAAGATACAGCCAAATAGAGCGGCTAAAGGAAAATATGCTACACAAAAGAGGAAATTCACCTCTCCACCGATGTACGATCGGAAGGCGAAAAGTACTAATTTAGAGGTGATTAACTTATCCACTCACACTCTATCCGAAACACAGTCTGAAGTACTGAAGCTTGGTCTTAATTTTGTTCCATCTAACCAATTTAATTTTTTTACAGCTGTAAAAGACACCCATTTATTTTGTCGCAAATTACTACTTAAACTGCATGGCCAAAAAAATCTTGGTGATAAATCTCTTAATGAAGCGGAGGCCATTGCTTTATCGGCCCTGGAGGATTTACTCAAGGAACAACAATCCGATCCAATAGGTAAATCTCCTTCTTCGGTTATGCCCAGATCGTCCGCTTTCCCCCCCTTGTCTCTTTGCCCACAGGTAGATATTTTCTGCAAATTAGTCATTGATGACTTAATGAAAATACCAAGAGGGTTATATAATGACAACTTGACACCAAACCAGAGAAAAGCACTAGGAGAATTGCAGGCATTAGATACAGTGGTCATTAAACCAGCAGATAAGGGGGGGGAATGTGGTGATCTGGCCAATCGAAAAATATGAAAGGAAAATATTCCGGCAACTAAAAAACAAGGACACATATCGTGTTCTACCCCAAAACCCTACTCAAATCTTCTCTGGGAGGTTGGAACACATCTTGGGGTCGGCATGCGAGTCAGGTATTGTCCCAAAGAAGGTCCTCGATGGACTTATGCCAAAATTTCCCAGGGTTGCCACCTTCTATGCCCTGCCCAAAGACGCTGTGAACCCACCTGGGCGGCCCATTGTCTCTGGCATAGGGGGGTTGTGTGATAACATCTGTAAGTTTGTTGACTTCTATTTGAAGCCTCTAGTGGAAACACTTCCCTCCTATGTCAGGGACACCACTGATGTACTGAGGAGGGTCAACGGACTGTCTCTTGAGGCGGGTATGATCTTGGTTACCATTGATATTGAATCGTTATATACATCAATTAGACATGAGGATGGATTAAGGGCTGCCCGCTTTTTCCTTGAGACTACCAACTGGGATGGCCATTTTTCTGAATTTATTTTGGAGTTGCTGGAGTTTATTTTGACTCATAATTATTTTGTTTTTAAAGACAGGTTTTATTTACAATTACAAGGTACTGCGATGGGCACGGCGTGTGCGCCGTCTTATGCAAATCTCTTTTTGGGCTACTGGGAGAGACATCTTCCAGGGTGACGGCGCACACGCCGCGGACCCTGTGATAGGCTAGTTTCGCTACATTGATGATGTTTTGATGATTTGGAACGGTGGCGAGACCAGCCTATTCAAGTTTATGCAGGAACTGAACACTAATAACTTTAATTTAAAATTCACTTACACTTGGCATACTAACAAAATTGATTTCTTGGATATTACTTCATGTGTTGCTGAGGATGGTTCTATTGAAACTGACTTATATCGGAAAGAATCATCTGTAAATTCATTGTTACATGCCTCCTCGGCACACAACTACTCGGTTATTAAGGCCATCCCAGTTGGGCAATTCTTGAGGAACAGGCGGGTATGCTCTACGGAGGCCCGGTTTGAGAGACAGTCCGCCATCCTCACTGAGCGCTTTAAGGCACGGGGTTACAGTTGTCGGTGCATTAGGGCAGGGTATGGACAGGCTAAGTCAACACGTAGAGAGGAGCTATTGCTGCAATCTAAAAAATCTGGAGTGAATAGTGAACCTGAGGTTAGATTTATTTCTACCTCTAACTGCCAATGGAATCGCATTCGTGAAATACTTAATCGACACTGGTCCGTGTTACAGACTGACGATGTCTTGGATTCGCATTTGACGGAATCCCCTTTGATGACACAGCGGAGGGGTAAAAATCTGAAAGATAATTTGGTGAGAAGCCACTACGTAGTGACAAACAAAAAATTCTTTGATGTGGGTAGTCCAAGACAGGGTTGTTTTCCCTGTGGTTCAGGCGTCGCGTGTCCGAACATTCTCAGATGTGGGACCTTTAAGACCTCAGATGGGAGCAGGGAATTTAAAATATGAGAATTTATCTTGTGTAATACAACATTTGTGGTATATTATGCTACCTGTCCCTGCTCCCTGATCTATATCGGCCTCACGTCTAGAGAATTGAAGGTTCGGACACGCGAGCATGTAAGAGACATCTTGGCTGCTAAGGAAGTGATAGATCCGTCGGGTCTAAAGACTACACCAAGACACATTCGGAGGTTCCAAGGATCAGATCCCAGGGGTTTTAAAGTGAGAGGTATTGATAGGATACATGGAGGGATCAGGGGTGGCAACATGGTTAAAATACTGGCACAACGTGAGTGCAAGTGGATTGTCACCCTTGACACCCTCGCCCCTAAGGGACTGAATGAGCAGCTAAGTTTCGCTCCTTTTCTGTGGCTTATTCCATCTTATAATTCGACTCTCTTTATCATACTTCACCTTCTCAGTAGCTTCGTCGTGCCTGTGTGGCACATGATGAAGTGTACTTTTATGACTTTTTGTCTTACTTCGCTCTCTGACATGAGTTATCCACCATTCTTTTTAATATTGTATATTAATTGTCTTGTTTGTGTGTTTTTTTCTTTTTTAGTATATATCTTCCAATATCCATGGCTTTAGATGCAATATAGGCTGCATTGAACTCCCTCTGTCCCCTCTATGGAAATTATAAAGGAGCCAGAAGTCCTGCTGATAGCTGTTTAATTGTGTACATCTATGATATATATCACCTGTTCACTATTTTTGCACATGTCACTTTATTATTGTCATTTGTATATTATATATATTGATATTTAATTGGAATCTGTATTATGATTATGGTTCTCATATTTGTATACCCATAGTAATGGTATGGGTTACTATTGTCCCCTTTCATATATCGTTCACTATTTTTGCACAGAACATTCCATGTATGGGGATATCTGGGATTCTGCAGCGATTTGATTGATAAATCATTACAAAAATGGCTGCCGCCATGGTCTTTTAGAAAATGGGTGCCGGTGGTGCGCATGCCCGGTACCATCCATTGTTTCCGTCCTTCACCGTGGCTGTCAGTAACAGCTGGGCGTGTGCAATCACTGGATGTCTTATGGCGGAGCTCCGCCACTACCCACGCCCTCCTGTGACGGCCTTGATGATAGACGTACTCTGGATGCTGCTGCGCATGTGCTGCTTCACCGGCGCCACTGCCGGTTTTACCATCATTTAAACACAATGAGACGAGTCACGAATAGACCCTGTTGAAAAAGCTAAGAACGCGAAACGTGCGTCCGGGGGTGCCGAGAGAGGTGGGGTTGTCTTCCCTGACTACCGATGGGTAAGCATGAGTCATGTGTAATTGTATGATGTTACATATGGGGGTGGTCTGAGTCAGTATATTGCCATACATGCTTATACACTTTATTGGAGATTTGTTTGACCACGTATAGATTTTTCTACTACTGATTCATGCTGGTACCATAAGGATGTATTGTAGCATCCCCCCTTAACTTGGCTATCGTCATGTCTCCTCCTTATTGTCCCCTGCTATATGCTAGTGCAGACAGCACATATATGCTGAATTATTATAACATTTGTGTGTATTGATACAATATTGATATTGTTATAACCAATAAAATTTTGCAGATTTTATATATAATAATGTTGATGTGGACTTTTTTGCTCCGTGTTTTTTTGTTGATATATTCCCATCTGACTTGTTTATTTTCACCAGGTAAATCAATATAACTGCACAAAATTTAGAAATAAACATTTCTGACATGCAAAAACAAAACCCCAAAAAATTAGTGACCAATATAGCCACCTTCCTTTATGATGACACTCAGCCTTCCATCCATAGATTCTATCAGTTGCTTGATCTGTTTACAATCAACATTGCTGCAGCAGCCACCACAACCTCCCAGACACTGTTTCGAGAGGTGTACTCTTTTCCCTCCCTGTAGATCACACATTTTATGAGGGACCACAGGTTCTCTATGGGGTTCAGATCAGGTGAACAAGGGGGCCATGTCATTATTTTTTCTTCTTTGAGACCTTTACTGGCCAGCCACGCTGTGGAATAGTTGGAGGCATGTGATGGAACATTGTCCTGCATGAAAATCATGTTTTTCTTAAACGATACCGACTTCTTCCTGTACCATTGCTTGAAGAAGTTGTCTTCCAAAAACTGGAAATAGGTCTGGGAGTTGAGCTTCACTCCATCCTCAACCCAAAAAGGTCCCACAAGTTCATCTTTGATGACACCAGCCCATACCAGTACCCCAACTCCACCTTGCTGGTGTCTGAGTCGGAGTGGAGCTCTCTGCCCTTTACTGATCCAGCCTCTGGCCCATCCATCTGGCCCATCAAGAGTCACTCTCATTTCATCGGTCCATAAAACCTTTGAAAAATCAGTCTTAAGATATTTCTTCTCCCAGTCATGACGTTTTATCTTATGTTTCTTGTCCAATGGTGGTCGTTTTTCAGCCTTCCTTACCTTGGCCATGTCCCTGAGTATCGCACACCTTGTGCTTTTTGCTACTCCAGTAATGTTGCAGCTCTGAAATATGGCAAAACTGGTGGCAAATAGCATCTTGGCAGCTTCACGTTTGATTTTCCTCAATTCATGGGCAGTTATTTTGTGCCTTTTTTGCCCAACATGCTTCTTGCGACCCTGTTTGCCATTTGCCATGAAAAGGTTGACTGTTCGGTGATCACACTTCAAAAAATGGGCAATTTCAAGACTGCTGCATCCCTCTGCAAGACATCTCACTATTTTGGACTTTTCAGAGCCCGTCAAATCTCTCTTCTGACCCATTTTGCCAAAGGAAAGGAAGTTGCCTAATAATTAAGCACACCTTATATAGGGTTTTGATGTCATTAGACAACACCCCTCCTCATTACAGAGATGCACATCACCTGATTTACTTAATTGGTAGTTGCCTCAAGCATGAACAGCTTGGAGTAGGACAACATGTATAAAAAGTATCATGTGATCAAAATACAACTTGCCTAATAATTCTGCACACAGTGTATACTATTTCACAATTACTAGAGCTGTGCGATTATCACAGATAAGGATCCTTGCAAAGAGTCAACCATGGCTTATGGCTTTGCGCTGAGTTCCTGCACGAGATGTGTGTAACATGCCGGAGTCCAGTCCTAAAATTCATACCCGCAAAGAGGTAGAAGAAAGGTTTGCAAAGGAGTCATGCATTTTCATATTTTCTCTTCTAGCATAATACTGTCTATGATATGTAAAGGGGTGGCGCATATCACCATTTTTATTACATTCTCCATTATTATAATCTGACTGCATGCATAAAGCCTCCCATATGGCTCCTGCTTTGTAAAAAATATAATAAAGCTAGGGTTACACTGTGATTTTTGGCCACAACACAGGTAGCGGAACGAAAGACAACTTTGTGCCATTGCTACATCGCAGAATAATATTAATTAATGGGGTCACATTGCGACCTGCAAAACTGGTCAACTTAATGTGAATACACATGATTCTGTACCTCCATATACAGGTGCTTCTCACAAAATTAGGAATATCATCAAAAAGTTAATTTATTTCAGTTCTTCAATACAAAAAGTGAAACTCATTATATAGAGTCATTACAAATAGAGTGATCTATTTCAAGTATTTATTTCTGTTAATATTGATGATTATGGCTTAAAGCCAATGAAAACTCAAAAGTCATCATCTCAGTAAACTAGAATACTTTATAACATCATCTTGAAAAATTATTTTAAAATCCGAAATGTTGGCCTACTAAAATGAATGCTCAGTAAATGCACTCAAAACTCGGTTCCTTTTGTATCAATTACTGCATCAGTGCGGCGTGGCATGGAGGCGACCAGCCTGTGGCGCTGCTGAGGTGTTATGGAAGCCCAGGTTGCTTTGATAGCATCCTTCAGCTGAACTGTATTTTTGGTTATGGTGTCTCATCTTCCTCTTGACAATACCCCATAGATTCTCTATGGGGTTAAGGTCAGGCGAGCTTGCTGGCCAATCAAGAACAGTGATACTGTTGTTTTTAAACCAGGTATTGGTACTTTTGACAGTGTGTATAGGTGCCAAGTCCAGCTGGAGAATGAAACTTCCATCTCCAAAAATCTTGTTGGCAGAGGGAAGCATGAAGTGCTCTAAAATTTACTGTTAGACGCCTGCGCTGACTTTGGTCTTGACAACACACAGTAGACCCACACCAGCAGAGGACATTGCTCCCCAAACCATCACTGATTGTGGAAAATTCACACTGGACTTCAAGCAGCTTGGATTGTGTTCGTCTCCACTCTTTCTCCAGACTCTGGGACCTTGATTTCCAAATGAAATGCAAAATTTACTTTAATCTGAAAAAAACACCTTGGACCATTGAGCAACAGTCCAGTTCTTTTTCTCCTTGGCCCAGGTAAGATGTTTCTGGCGTTGTCTATTGGTCATGAGTGGCTTGACACAAGGAATGCGACACTTGTAGGCCATGTCCTGGATACGTCTGTGTGTGGTGGCTCTTGAAGCAATGACTCCTCAGCAGTCCACTCCTTGTGAATCTCCCGCAAATTTTTGAATGGCCATTTCTTTACAATCCTTTCAAGGCTGCGGTTATCCCGGTTGCTTGTGCACCTTTTTCTACCACACTTTTTCCTTCCACTCAACTTTCCATTAATATGCTTCACAGCACTCTGTGAATATCCAGCTTCTTTAGCAATGAGCTTTTGTGGCTTACCCTCCTTGCGAAGTGTGTTAATGACTGCCTTCCGGACATCTGTCAAGTCAACAGTCTTCCCCATGATAGTGGAGCCTACTAAAACAGACTAAGGGACCTTTTTAAATGCTTAGGAAGCCTTTGCGGGTGTTTTTTGTTAATTATTCTAATTTACTGAGATAATGACGTTAGGGTTTTCATTGGCTGTAAGCTATAATCATCAGCATTAACAGAAATGGATCACTCTGTAATGACTATATAATATAGGAGTTTCCTCGTTTTTGTATTGAAGAATAGTGATGAGCGAGTATACTCATTACTTGAGATTTCCAAGCATGCTCAGGTGATCTGAGTATTTGGATGAGCTCAAAGATTTACGGTAGTTTCTGTTGTCGTAGCTGCATGGTTTATGACTGCTAGACAGCCCGAGTACATGTGGGGGTTGCCTGTTTATTAGGAAATCCCCACATGTATTCAGGCTGTCTAGCAGCCGCAAATCATGCAGCTACAGAGACAGAAACTAAATCTCTGAGCACATCCAAATACTCGGAGATCACTCGAGCATGCTCGGGAAATCTCGAGTAACGAGTATACTCGCTCATCACTATTGAAGAACTGAAATACAATTAACTTTTTGATGATATTCTAATTTTGTGAGAAGCACCTGCATTTATATTCTAGCTCAATGAAGAGTCTTTTTCTGGTCTCTTGAGCCCTCTGTGATGGAATACATATTATACTTACTATTTAGGGCCTAGATCTATACACTTGCTACTTTGGCATTGTAGGGAAGGAGAAAGAGTAATCTGCTCTCCTTCCATTGAGGACAATTCAGTATGGAAACCACTTGAATTCACATAGGAACCCTAGTAGACCTTGTTTGGTCAGGGTATGGTGCAGGGAGTGTAGGAACACAAGACTGGTATACTGGGCAGGAATGGGAGAGATGGTCCATTAGGACTGGGCTCCAGCACCATGGGAAACAGAATAAAATTTAAAACAACTTTTTTTCTGCAATTACAAACATGCTGAGAAAATCAAAAAGATAAACACTAAAGAGGCATAAGTTTACACATTTCGGGTTAGTAATCCTAATTCATGCTATGAAACGTGTAAGTTTAGGGATCCTAAATTATAATGCCTTTGTTTTTTCACCACGTTTTTAAAAGTTGTGTGTTAAAATTTTTTCATTGGTGCTGGACCTTCTCTCCCACTTTGGGATTGTACTATATACCTGTACTACGGATTTCTAGCGCTATCTACAGTATATATGCAGTTTGTGTCATTTATTAGTCGACTCACTTTTTAAAGGGAACCTGTCACACCCAAAATGGAAGTTGAGCTAAGCCCACCGCCATCAGGGGTTTATCTACAGCATTCTGGAATGCTGTAGATAAGCCCCTGATGTAACCTGAAAGATAAGAAAAAGAGGTTAGATTATGCTCACCTGGGCGGACAGTCCGATCCGATGGGCGTCGTGGTCCGGTCCGGGGCCTCCCATCTTCTTACGATGACGTCCTCTTCTTGTCTTCACACTGCGGCTCCGGCGCAGGCGTACTTTGTCTGCCCTGTTGAGGGCAGAGCAAAGTACTGCAGTGCGCAGGCGCCGGGCCTCTCTGACCTCAACAGGGCAGACAAAGTATGCCTGCACCGGAGCCGCAGCATGAAGACAAGAAGAGGACGTCATCCTATGAAGATGGGAGGCCCCGGACCGCGACACCCATCGGACCGGACCGCAGCGGAACCGCCCCTGGTTGAGTATAATATAACCTATTTTTCTCATCTTTCAGGATATATCGGGGGCTTATCTACAGCATTACAGAATGCTGTAGATAAGCCCCTGATGGCGGTGGACTTAGCTCAACTTCCATTTTGAGGGTGACAGGTTTCCTTTAATGTGTTTTTCTAATAAAGTTTATATTTTTTTTTTTACTTTTCTACATTTTTTTTCAACGCACTTTTCTTGAGTAGGATGTAAAAAAGACTTTCCGAGTAATGAGGTGTTGCAAGAGCCTGTAAAAATGGGGTACGTTATATAAAGGGCCAATTTCCAAAAAATAACAATTTCCTTGTGATGGATTACACACTATACACAGGATTATTAACGTTAACAATAATTATTGTACTTGCTGCTAGTTTTCACTTCTTTCCACTAAGACAAATAAGGAGCGATTCTGCAAGCTTAGCAAGCGCAGAAATAAAAACCAAAAACAAGAACAAAACATGACCTAAAGAAGAAACAAATACGGGTAAAAGAGGAACTCGTGTGTTCCGCAATTCACTGTAATCCACACTAAAAAGAATACAAAATAACAATGCTCAAAAACCATAGTCATTTTCAGAATATCATTTTGTATAAGATGACCCCCCACAGTCCTATTCCTAAGAGGTGTGATAATCAGAAGAGTGCCACGCAATAATGATAATTGTTAACGCACAGTTACATGAGTCCAACATTGGCTGAAGGAAGGTATGGATAGCATGTTACTGATTATTGGGCATGTTTACCTAAGGCAATGATCAGTTTAAATGCTTTACTTTCACTTGAATAAATATTTTTCTTTTATCACATCTGTTATGCGAGCATAGAAATCACTAACTGCTGATTAAACTGCCATTTACATGGGGTAATCTTCGTGAATATGCTGACAATCGATGTGCTATATCAACCGGCACGCTCTTCTTTCCGTCTGAATCAGCTGACATCAGCACGCTAAAAGCTGCACTAGGGAATTGTGGGTGAGCATCAACAAGCTGTGTGTAATGCACTGTCGCCTACGCCTACAGTTTCAAAAGAAAAAAGAAATTATAGAGAATTTGGGGGGCAAACAGGAACATAGGAAAATTAGTTTTTTTTGTGCACAAATATAAACCCATTTGCTTGAAATGCATTGTGGAAGTGATCATAGTTTGTGGGACCATCTCATTTATAAGGAATCAGTCACAAGGTCGGCACAGAGTAGTGACATAATTCGGAATTTTGGAACTGTGGGCTTCATAAAATCACAGGTCCCTAGGTCCAGTGCTGAGAGCTCAGCAGTCCTCAGCAGTCAGAAGCTACAGATTGCCCCAACCGCTGCCACTGATTGACCGCTTTCTTCCTATAAGCATCAATAAGAAGTCTATTAGTGGTGGGTGGGTAAGAAGCCACTGCTCAAATACTGAGGACTCCAAAGCACTCGTGCATCATTGGGAGGACTGTTGGGCTCACCATACCGGGTAAACTGTGGTTTAATCAACGCACTGAGTGTCTGTTACTCCCTAATGGTGGCCCAACACCATAAACCTGGTGACAGATTGATCTCACTTGAAATGTCTGAGTCAGTTAGGAATTAATTCACATTAATTTAATCTAATCCAATCCAATAACATAACAGCCCATTGGGGAAGTAACTTCAACAGGAAGTTTGGGAAGGAGCAAGGAAGATGAAGAAGAGACAAAGACCTCACTCTTCGTCTTAGGAGAACCAGTACTTCCAGTCAAAATCCTGAATGGAGCTAAAGAACAAGTGTGACACGAAGATGACTCTGCCCCTGGATATGCACCATAACCAAGATCAAGACTACAATAGAAACAACTCAGAGAAGACGAGTTTCTTTAAAAAGGGATGCTCCTCATGTCATCGGGTCATCTATCTGGAGAGGGAGTCTACTCCACTGGCCTTAACCTTGTTAAAAGTCAAATAATTGAAACGGTGTCCTCTGATCAGACACATACAGAACTCTTATTACTGTAAAACTACAGCCGGGAGACTGCCAACATCTAAATACCAAAATCAACGAGATGATCTAAAACAGCTAGTCTGGCAATTTAGAGAAAATTATTAGTGTGATTAGTGTTCATATAAAAGCAAACACCCCTTTTCCTTGTAGATTGTAAGCTTGCGAGCAGGGACCTCACTCCTAATGTCACTGTTTAAATTGTCTTAACCTGTATTGAATTTATTGTTTGTACATGTCCCCGCTTAATTGTAAAGTGCTGCGGAATATGTTGGCGCTATATAAATAAAAATTATTATTATTATTATTATAAACACCTCCTTTGCCAAGTCACTGATCACGTCTGATAGGAATTTAATGTTCTGATGTCTGATGTTTTGGCAATTTGACCCTGTAAAGGATTCAGTAAAATGGACTAATGGTATTAACACAAAGTAATATTTACTCATGCAACTATGTTTCTTTCATGTCATCATTTTTAAAAAAATAATTTATGCACATCTATTTCTCTTTATATCTGTATAGATCACACTGACCATTCTGCCCCCAACACCTAGGACCAGTAACTGAACACCAAACGCTTTCTGTCACATTTTCCTGTTTCCACAATGATCATAGACAGTCTTGGTGAACGCAGCGCATGCTCCACTGCAATAAAAAAAAAAAGTAGGCTACCCTTTATAAATTTGTGATGGAAACTTCAGGTAGAGTGTAATATTCATAAAGAATCAGACCAGCAGGGGCAGAGGACCTTCTGTGTATGCTAAACTGGAATTTGGAAGTGCTGTTCTCCACTCCCACAGGAGATGATTGAGGCAATCCAGATTGGATGAGAACTGCTTGCTGACATGGCCCGTCTTCCATCTACTTCAGGCCTGTAAGAGGAATGATATGTAACCATTTGTGGGTATCCTAGAGATGCCCCAATTTAAGCATTACTGTCCCATGTAATGTAAGGAAAGCAGGTTTGTTTTAAAGGGGTTGTGCCACAATGGACATTTAGTACCTATCCACAGCCAGGGTTAGGGGCGTATATATCATTGGTGCAAGGTGTGCAGTCCTACATGGGACCAAGAGGTAAGGGGTTCCACTTTCACCTTCAAATCATCAAGCAGGTCTTGTCACGGACACTAAGAGGGGCCCATATTCTATTCTTGCACAGGGACCCTCTTCTGTCTGTGTCCATCACTGGCATACGTACTAATTAGCTTGTTGATGGAGGCAGCCTCCCCAATCACTAATAATGAGTACGGACCCCCCCCCCATTCCTTCTTGCTGGAAGACCACAGGCTGTCATTGGGAATGGAGTCATGTACACGCACTGCCACTCATTTCAAAGGTCAATTTGACTGATGAATGTTTGTAAATCAGAGCTTTAAAATGTTGACAAAAAAATCTATGCTGATAAGCAAAATCGTATATCACTATAAGTAACTGTAATGCTAACATTGCACCCAGAGCTGTGGCATTACATTGGATATTTTGCTCCCATCTACATTTGGAGCCTCTATCACAGATGGTCCCATATGATGAAAAAAAAGTGCCAATTCATGCATCTCGTGAAGCCTGACTGAGCCCATCACAAGGCCAAGTTCTGTTGGGCTCCACTAGTGTCAGTCTTGTGACAGATCCACAACAGCTTAAAAAGGGGTGTCCTATTACAAACATTCTTGTATATCGCCAGTTCACAAGTCAAATGACAAATGTATAAGTCACTGGGGTCCGGCTGAGATCCCCCCGCTGATCCCAAAGTCCCTTGTGTGAACGGACTGTTTGTTCACAACCTACAAAAGTGGTGGATGCTTATTCTCAATGCAATTCATACAAGGGAGAACTTAGCATCCGGACTCAGAGACCGTATCAGCTGTCCTGCATGATAAATGTTATTATGGGATAGCAACTCCTGAAATTAACTACTTACGGTAATTGTTAATACAGCATAACTGTACTCATAATGGTGCCGGGTGAATATGCATACTTATATCCTATACAAATACAGAAAAGCACTTGGGAGTCTGAATTCTATAAAAGAACAAAAACTTGAATCATAGAAAATGGCAGTCTAGTGACTGGGAAATTAGAAAGCCTTGCACAGTACACCTGACTATAGGTCATGTGCACACCAGTATTTGGTCAGTATTTTACCTCAGTATTTGTAGCCAAAACCAGGAGTGGAACAGTCAGAGGGAAAGTATAATAGAAACACGTCACCACTTCTGTATTTATCACCCACTCCTGGTTTTGGCTTACACATACTGAGGTAAAAAACTCAGCAAAAACTCAACATGTGAACATGGCCTAAAGCTAAACAAGCTGCATCATCAAGCGGGGCAGCCAGTAGACCACCGAAGCCCCACTGTCACGCAGACACACTTCATCTGGCACACAAGGGACATGTATGCTGAAACCTGATGCTTTCCCTCACACTCCTACCATCAGCAGGCAATTGTCTAGTGCGGTAATGTTCACGATGAACAAAGCAGGCAGTCAACAGTAGAGAGCTATAATAGCGCTTCCATGGAGGCCTTACATAAGAGATATTCTGACATAAAACGAGAACAAAAAGGTGAACAAACTGAAAAGAACCTCACACTGCAACAAAAAACGTACATGTAAAAATGCACTTAAGTGAAGATGGCGAGGGCACAACCGTTCGCTCAATATGTACAGAAGTGTATGCCAGGGCCCAAATATTAGATTGTGTGCAAACTCGAAAATCATCCAAATTATACCCCACAAGGAGAAAGCTGCTCCCACAGGTAATGAGAGGAAGGTAAGGTGACCCCAAAGATATAGGGCACATTCAGAAGTACACTAGGAAAGGCCCAATACTCCATCACTAGAAAGCATTACCACAGACTGACAGAGGCAACTTGTGGACAATCATTAAAGGGATTCTCCATTCTATGAGACTTCTTACATTGGAGATCCCTTGTAAGATTCCCCTCCCCCATCATGTTTTCAGCACAGAAAACAGCAAGTCATATCCACACAATGAATGGAAAGAAAAAAAAAACAAAACTCACACATGCAATTTCCATGTGATCCAAGACAAGTCAAAACAACCCAAAAATAGCCTTCAGTGTAGCAGGCCACACCGACACTGCAGCGGGCGGATGTTGGAAGATACAGCTGTACAGGCAACAGATAAATCGCAGAGCATTCATTACAGATTACGGATATGCTGCCAGGCTATGGAAACCCCACGTACTCCTATGAACAGCCAGAGGATTTGGCTTAAAAGGGAATCTGTCACCACTGGGTTTTTGCCACTTAGGCTGTGTGCACACGTTGCAGATTTGGTGTGTATTTTCCATGCAGATTTGCAAGCAAAACCTGAAGCAATCCTGTTGCAAAGAGAAGGAGAAACCTGACATGCCATGCACACGTAGAGTATTTTTGACTTGCAGGTTTGGTGCAGAATATAATCTGCTGCTTGTCAATTCTCTTCCAGAGTTCCAATTCTCAATTCCAGAGTTTTTCATCATTGCCTCACTCAAATCAGTAAGAACAAAAAACAGGCAAAAACACAACGCGTTTTTGCAGCTGCGTTTTTTCCTGCCAAGAGATGCAGAAATGGTGCAGAAATTTCTGCATCCATTTACTCAACGTGTGTACATAGCCTAAGGGTATGTGCACACGTAGATGGAATCTCTGAGGATTTTTACGCACCTGTTTTGAGAAATCCACAGGTAAAAAGCACTGCGTTTTACCCACGGATTTACCATGGATTTTATGCGGTTTTTGTGCGGATTCCACCTGCGGTTTTACACCTGCGAATTCTTATAATGGAGCATGTGTAAACCGCTGCGGAATCCGCACAAAGAATGAACATGCTGCAGAATAAACAACGCAGCGTTTCCGTGCGTTTTTTAAGCAGCATGTGCACTGCGGATTTTGTTTTCCATAGGTTAACACGGTACTGTAAACTTAAGGAAAACTGCTGCGAATCCGCAGCGTCAAAACCGCTGCAGATCCGCAGCAAAATCCGCAACGTGTGCACATACCCTTGGGCGACGTTCCCACATTCAGTATTTGGTCAGCGTTTCACATTAGTATTTGTAAGCCAAAACCAGGAGTGGGTGATAAATACAGAAGTGGTGACGTGTTTATTATACTTTTCCTCTGATTGTCCCACTACAGATTTTGGCTTACAAAAACTGATGTAAAAAACTCACCAAATTCTGCAAGCATAGCCTAAATCGCGCGATCAGTAAAATGTAGAGGCAGAGACCCCGATTCCAGTGATGGGTCACTTACTGGGCTGCTGAGCGCAATAATGATAAACTCACTGTTTTAATCAGCAGAAGATTATCACTAGAAGACTAATAAATCTGCTGCCAGGCAGTCAAACCCTACTCCCATGACTTATTGGAAGCTTTCTGCCTATGCAGTGTACACAGTAATCTGCCAATCAGTGGTGTGGGCTGGCTTGTAAAGAGCTCAGCATTCAGACAACTGCTAGATCTGCAGTTGACGAAACGGGTTTTAAAGAAAACTGCAGCACCCAGTAAAGTAAGTGATACATCATTGGAATCGGATTCTTCGCCGCTACATCAGGTTTCTTTCAAATGGGATAGCAAAATCGTGGTGAAAAATTACCCTCAAGAAAAGGAACAAATTCAAAAGTATAAAATAAAGTGCAGCACACCCATACCACACTAGACACACAGCAGTATTCCTCCAACTCTACAGCAGAATCATCAACTATACGTTATTAGTTTTTTTAAAACTCCATCCACTAGTACAATGCTAGATTTTGATGCAGAAACAACAGCAAATTTCCAACGTGTCTGAACTCAACCCTTAATACAGGTTAATGGAAGCTTCCAGGACCGCAATCTTGATGGGAGTCCAAATATTTTTAAAAGTTACATTGCGTACTTCGGCTATGTTCACATTTTGTATACATGGTGGTCCAAAAGTAGGTGGACAGTATGTGTAATAGGGTTATGAAGGGGGAGATTTATCAAACGTGGTTTTTGGGCTTCAAAGTTCTCACCACACATCTAGATAAATTCCTTGGGGGGTCTTGTTTCCAAAATGGGGTCACTTGTGGGGGGTTTCTACTGTTTAGGTACATCAGAGGCTCTGCAAACGCAACAGGACGACCGCAGACCAATCCATCTAAGTCTGCATTACAAAACGTCACTACTTCTCTTCTGAGCCTTGCCATGTTCCCAAACAGTGGTTTACCCCCACATATGGGGTATCAGCGTACTCAGGACAAATTGTACAATAACTTTTGTGGTCCACTTTCTCCTTTTACCCTTGTGAAAATAAAAAAATTGTTGCTATAAGATCATTTTTGTGACTAAAAAGTTAAATGTTCATTTTTTTTTCTTCCATGTTGCTTCTGATGCTCTGAAACACCTGAAGGGTTAATAAACTTCTTGAATGTGGTTTTGAGCACCTTGAGTGGTGCAGGTTTTAGAATGGTGTCACACTTGGGTATTTTCAGCCATATAGACCCCTCAAAGTCACTTCAAATGAGAGATGGTCCCTAAAAAAATGGTTTTGTAAATTTTGTTGTAAAAATGAGAAATCGCTGGTCAACTTTTAACCCTTATAAAAAAAATTGTTTCCAATATTGTGCTGATGTAAAGTAGACATGTGGGAAATGTTATTTATATTATCTATTTTGTGTCACATAACTCTCTGGTTTAACAGAATAAAAATTCAAAATAAATAATAATAAATCTAAATAAATGCTATTATTTTCTGTCCACCTACTTTCGTACCATCCTGTATATATCTACTGTACATCAGAAGTATTACCCAATGTATAGGTCCCCATGCACCGAGCATATGCACAAGATTTCCCTTTAGTCACAACTTCGGGAACTGCAGGTAAGCAAATCCTTTTTTTTTGACATTGCGTTGGAAAGCATAGTCTCCTGTGCCACCAAAGCATGCCCTGTATGCCAAGGTTTCTGATGTGTGCCTCCATCGTAGCTAAAAAGAAACATGTCCAACTGAAATGACATTACAGCAGCCATTGTAGTACCCAGGTAGTTATCGTTCAGTCACCCATACTCCTCACTCACCAAACCTCTCTGGAAGTTCCTTGTATGCACAAATAATGCAATGTGTTATACAGGGTGATAAAGGAAATATTTCTACATGGCATTTATCAGAATCATTAGAAGTGCACTTTATGAGCAGCCGAGCCAGGCAGTCCTTACCTGAAAAAAACGCTGCATGGTCTTGTATCTAATAAGCAATCAGCAATAAATATAAAGAAAAATGCAGCACTCATCAAAGGGTATATGAATTTGTTTTTTCTAGAGAACGCATCAGTAGAAGCAAACTGCTATTGCCCACCATGCATTCTTAACCCATAAATCCAAATAAATATTCACACGATGGTTGTTTTGCAACCGCTGATGCTTTCTCTAGGGCTGTCGCCTGCTTCTTTTCCCACTGGAGATCTACTTGCATCTATGGCTTCAGAGATGAGAAAAATAGTTTTTATATCATTTAATGAGTGCCATATTTTTCCTTCGGTTTATTGCTGCTTTGGATGCAGAGCACCACCATTACTGCTATCTGACAACATCCAGCTCCTTGTCTAGTTTAATGTTGAATATTTTATAAGTATTTAGTGTTAGCCCTTATGTTTTGATAGGATAAACATGGCATATATCATGAAACTCGACAGGGGCGCATTGCCTTCCTGCTAAAGTGGTCCTTGAGGCTCCTTGGTTACTAAGACTCATTCGCCTGGCCTAATAATCCTCTTTTTCACTGAAGCTTTAGTAAACCTTGCACATACAGTAGTAACAATACTACAAGAACAGACATAAGCTCATACCAGAGTGACAGTCCTATAGGTAAAAGCGCTGCCGGCAGAAAGGCCCGGAGCACCATGGGTGTGCTCTAAGTTCTAATTTTACATTTTGCATGAGCTTACAAGCTTTAGGCTTTTTCAACTATTGAACAGGTTCTTCCTCCTCTCAGTGGCCACAATATATCAAAATTGCCGAAAACTATGAGTCACAGATCCCCTACTACTACACAACCACGAGCTAAGGAGGAACTCATGCTAAGTAGTCGAGTGCAAAAGAGTTTGCCAGTAGCTCAGTCCGATAAGCAAATATAAATTAACTAGATGGTAGCCCGATTCTAACGCATCGGGTATTCTAGAATATGTATGTAGTTTATTTATGAAGATTTTAGAATAATACATTGAATACACAGGATTTGGCCAACTGCGACCAATTAGCAAAGCGTGGTTCAAATCCCACGCCAATTCGCGGCCGGACTGCGCCTGTCGCTGATTGCCCAGCCCACTTAGTACATTGCCCAGCCCACGTAGTACATTGCCCAGCCCACGTAGTACATTGCACAGCCCACGTAGTACATTGCCCAGCCCACGTAGTACATTGCCCAGCCCACGTAGTACATTGCACAGCCCACGTAGTACATTGCCCAGCCCACGTAGTACATTGCCCAGCCCACGTAGTACATTGCCCAGCCCACGTAGTACATTGCCCAGCCCACGTAGTACATTGCACAGCCCACGTAGTACATTGCACAGCCCACGTAGTACATTGCCCAGCCCACGTAGTACATTGCCCAGCCCACGTAGTACATTGCACAGCCCACGTAGTACATTGCCCAGCCCACGTAGTACATTGCCCAGCCCACGTAGTACATTGCACAGCCCACGTAGTACATTGCACAGCCCACGTAGTACATTGCACAGCCCACGTAGTACATTGCACAGCCCACGTAGTACATTGCACAGCCCACGTAGTACATTGCACAGCCAACGTAGTACATTGCACAGCCAACGTAGTACATTGCACAGCCAACGTAGTACATTGCACAGCCAACGTAGTATATTGCACAGCCAAGTAGGATATAGCACAGCCCACGTAGTATTTAGCACAGCCACGCAGTATATTGCACAGCCGACGAAGTATATAGCACAGCCACGTAGCATATAGCAATGTGGGCATCACATTCCTGCTAAAAAAAGCTGACCCTCCGTCATCCCCCAAATCCAAGCGAGGCCTTTACCGATGCTCCTCACGATGCTCCGGTCCCAGGAGTGCATTGCGGTCTCGCGAGATAATGATGTAGCAGTCTCGCGAGACCGCTACGTCATCATCTCGCGAGATCGCAATGCATGGAGCGGTCACCGGAGAGTCGCGAGGAGCGGGAAAGGCCTGTTCCTGATCCGGGGGGCCAACGGACGGTGAGTATATAACTATTTTTTATTTTTTTATTATTTTTAACATTAGATCTGCATAGGCAGCATCAATAGTAAAAAGTTGGTCACACAGGGTTAATAGCAGCGATAATGGACTGCGATACACCGTGGCATAACGCGGTCCGTTAACGCTGCCATTAACCCTGTGTGAGCGCTGACTGGAGGGGAGTAAGGAGCGGCCATTTTGCCGCCGGACTGTGCCCGTCGCTGATTGGTCAAGGCTGTTTTGCCGTGACCAATCAGCGACTTGGGATTTCCGTGACAGACAGAAGGACAGACAGAAAGACGGAAGTGACCCTTAGACAATTATATAGTAGACTAGCTGAAGAGCCCGGCGTTGCCTGGGCATAGTAAATATCTGTGGTTAGTTATAGCACCTCACTTGTATGTCATCTCCTCCTGTATATAGTATATACCTGTGTGTCATCTCCTCCTGTATATAGTATATACCTGTGTGTCATCTCCTTCTGTATATAGTATATACGTGTGTCATCTCCTCCTGTATATAGTATATATCTATGTGTCATCTCCCCTGTATGTCATCTCCTCCTGTATATAGTATGTACCTGTATGTCATCTCCTCCTGTATATAGTATATACCTGTGTGTCATCTCCCCTGTATATAGTATATACCTGTGTGTCATCTCCCCTGTATATAGTACATACCTGTGTGTCATCTCCCCTGTATATAGTATATACCTGTGTGTCATCTCCCCTGTATATAGTATGTACCTGTATGTCATCTCGCCTGTATATAGTATATATCAGTGTGTCATCTCCTCCTGTATATAGTATATACCTGTGTGTCATCTCCCCTGTATATAGTATATGTGTGTCATCTCCCCTGTATATAGTATATATGTGTGTGTCATCTCCTCCTGTATATAGTATATACCTGTGTGTCATCTCCCCTGTATATAGTATATACCTGTGTCATCTCCCCTGTATATAGTATATGTGTGTGTGTCATCTCCCCTGTATATAGTATATATCTGTGTGTCTACTGCTCCTGTATTAGACTGTGTTCACACGTTATTTGCTCAGTATTTTAACCTCAGTATTTGTAAGCTAAATTGGCAGCCTGATAAATCCCCAGCCAACAGAAAGCCCTCCCCCCTGGCAGTATATATTAGCTCACACATACACATAATAGACAGGTCATGTGACTGACAGCTGCCGGATTCCTATATGGTACATTTGTTGCTCTTGTAGTTTGTCTGCTTATTAATCAGATTGCAGCAAGTTTTGCGAATGGCGAGTTTTGCGCGTGGTGAGTTTTATGTGTGGTGCCTTTTGAGTATGTGCAAGTTTTGTGTGAGGCAACTTATGAATGTGTTGCAACTTTTGTGCATGTGGTAATTTTTCCGCGTGTGCAAGTTTTGCATGTGGCGAGTTTTCCATGAGGTGAATTTTGCACGTGTAGCGAGTTTTGCATGTGGCGAGTTTTGCGTGTGGCGAGTTTTGAGCGGCGACTTTTGTGTTTCGACTTTTATGTGGCGAGGTTGGTGTATGTGTGGTGAAATGTGCGCTGAGGGTGATATATGTGTTCAAGCACGTGGTAGTGTGTGGCGCATTTTGTGTGTGTGTTCATATCCCCGTGTGTGGTGAGTATCCCATGTCGGGGCCCCACCTTAGCAACTGTACGGTATATACGCTTTGGCGCCATCGCTCTTATTCTTTAAGTCCCCCTTGTTCACATCTGGCAGCTGTCAATTTGCCTCCAACACTTTTCCTTTCACTTTTTCCCCATTATGTAGATAGGGGCAAAATTGTTTGGTGAATTGTAACGCGCGGGGTTAAAATTTCGCCTCACAACATAGCCCATGACGCTCTCGGGGTCCAGACGTGTGACTGTGCAAAATTTTGTGGCTGTAGCTGCGACGGTGCAGATGCACATTCAGCTTTATATATTAGATGAAATAATGATGATAGCGGTGTTAAACAAAAAAATAAAAATATTGCACCCTCGGAAGCCCGTTAATAATTCTTATAGAAGATCCACTTTTTTTTTTTTTTTTTACAATGGACAATCTAAAGCTGGCTGCACACAGCATAGCAGGATACGTATACCAGCTATGGACCTCCACTGCCAAGACGGGGGGCCTTTGTATCTAAACACAATTATAACGTGAAGAAAATTTGTCCAAATAAACAGCTTAATGTTCACATTTCTTTTCTGCTCTACAGAGAGCATCCCTGGCCTTTAAAGGGGATATGTCAGCTATGTAATCTGAGAGCAGCATGATGTAGGGGCTGAGACCCTGATTCCGGCAACAAGTCACTTGCTGGTCTGCATGCTGTTATTTTGATAAAATCTTGGTCATTTGCTGCAGATCTAGCAGTTATTTGAATGCTGAGCTCTCTAGATTTCTGCCAACACCACTGATTGGTAAGTTTCCATGTACACTGTACCTTAAAAGAAAGCTACCAATCAGTGGTGGGGGTGGAGTTATACAGAGCAGTTGACTAGGAGGCATAAAAGACATCTAGTCCTGTAGTGATTATCTCCTGCTGATAAAACACTGATCGTATTGACACAACAATGCAGTCTAGTAAGTAAGATTACTGGAATCAGGCTATCTGCCCCTACATTCTACTGCTCTCAGATTACAAAGCAAAAACCTTCTGACAGATTCCCTTTAATTGAATTCATGGATGTCGAAACATTGATTGCATGCGCTTAGGTTATGCATGTAGGATGGAAATACTAAGGGTGTACGTTGACAGTCATAATAATCATATGTGCATTTCCTAGACGAAAATATTCATTAAAGGTTTTCCGGCTTTGTCCGGGATACAAACTTATAATGGTCACAGGTTCAGGCAAGTAAAGGATAAAACTTCCTCAGACCCATATTTCATCCCACTGACATTTATTTCCTTTTAGTTATAACCACTGTGAAAAAGCGATCCACTGATATCAACTGTACCCAGAAGTGATAAGGAAAAGGAAGAGTCCGCTAAGAAAGATGTCACTTAGTTTGGTTTCATGTCTTTTCTCATTTTGAATTCATGTCTCCTTGAATCACTGAGTTTCTGTGGAGCAGCCTTGGGGCACATTCAGACATCGATTTCTCGTACTAGTTCTATCCATGGTTTTCACAGATAGAACTTGCACTCGTTATAGTCTGCGCTGTTCGGGGGCTGTTCACATGTCCGTGTATTTTCATGACTCAGTGATCCACACCAAAACAAGGAGACATGTCTGATTTGGACCGAGTCTTGGATCAATATCACCAACGCAAGTCTATGGTGCTGTGAAAAAAATATACATATATGTAAGCAAATAAAAATAAAAATTAAAAAAAAACAGACACCATCTGCTTTTCATGGACTGTTTAATATCAGGATGATAAACATTCATACATTTTTTTCTCATCTCAGAAAATCTGATGAAACTAACGGTAAAAACTGATACAATGACCAAACTGATAAAACTCGTACGATAAAAATCACTGAATAAGTCAGAATGGCCTATAGCAGCATATTACAGCTAAAGGTCCATACTTCTAAGGCCGGGGTCACACTAGCATTGAATATGGATGAGCGCTATATGAGAAAACATCGCCTAGCACTCGGACCAGTGTTCATCTATGGGGCAGCTCACATCACCGTATTTTTTCTCAGGCGTATTCGACGAGCCAGTGAAATCCCAGCATGCTGTGATTGTATGCGTATATCGGCCTAGTCTTGCCAATGCTTTGGACTTAGTCTAAGTTACTCCGCCCACTGGACTCCCAACCCCTTTCCCTTTATGAACATGCACATGAGTCACTGACTAGGACCGCCCACTGGACTTCTAAGCCCAGAACAAAAGACTTCAATGAATTCACTCACCTCCTTTATAGCATGATGCTGGCAGGAAAGATTGAGCAACATGACCAATTCTATTTAAGCTCCAGAGCAGAATTCGGAATTCAGCTTTAGACATAAATGGAGAACACATCATAAACAGAAAAGATTTCTAATTTTTTTTTAAGACTTACGGTAATTTATGTAAATTGTAAATGTGAATAATTGAATTTATTTGGAGGAAGAAATATGGAGACTGGCATTTATTTGACTCTGTAGGCTTACAAAAAAACAAAATCAGCAAAATCTATTATAAAAGATGATTATATTTTAATGTATATCCTCTGTAGAGTTCAGGAGCAATTAAACTCAGAGCTCCATGTGCTGACATCATTGCCAAAGTCTAAGGAGGATTCTTCCTCCTCGGGAGACTTCACTTAATAAGGCAAAGAAAATCATCATCGACACAGCTGCCTTGACACCATTGTTAGTGTCACCTGAGGCATAAGGATGGGTGACGCGGAAAAGCTGGGAGCCTACATCACTGCTGCCTGGTGCTGGTCAATAAAGGTGTCATGGTGAATCTTCAGATGTGACGATGGACAACTGCCGATCTTTAGAGAGGAGAGCAGTGACGCATGTGCGCGAGCGCTCACCCTGTGCGTATATAGGAGCCATACATCCAGGACAAGCTAGCGACCTCCGCCCATTAAGGGGGCGCACAAACTCAATATTTACAACAAAATGACACTACACTGAATATAAGCAATGCCTACATGCAGTAATGTTATTAGAACATAGAAGGCAAAATCATAGTATATAGCAACAGCCCAATTTTGTACTGTGGGGGATATACGTTCCATACAGTCCGAGGCGTAATCCACACATGTAAACGAGACACAAGTATTAAAATTGCAATAAGTTAGACGTCTAGATTAAAAAGCTGTCCAAATCAAGTGCGACAAAGAAACGAGGGAAAGCCAAGGCTTCTAGTCGCTAGATTGTTTTGGAAACTTGTGCCAGATCTGTCTGACCTTTGGCAAATCTCTTTATCTTACAGTTAAAACACTTTGCTTTTGAGAAATAAATGTGTCCAATTTAAAAAAAACTAAGGCTGCATATTAACACATTACACTTCACTTTATGTGCCCCTGGGACATTTGTACTGATGGCCTATCCCTAGGATAGATCATCAATACCTTAGAGGTGGGGGAGCGACACCCAACACCCCCACTGATCAGCAGTTCCCGGATGTGTGGCGATGGAGCTGCATAGCGCCTTCAACTGCATAGTGGACGCGCCAAGTACTGCACATCAGCCCTCTTTCGATTTGAAAAGGTGGCGGATGTGCAGTACCCGGCTGTGGCCCAGTTGATCAGCAGGGGTGTAAGGTGTCACATCCCCCAACGATCAGATATTGATGACCTATCTGAAGTATAGGTCATAAATATAAAAGTCCTGGACAACCCCTTTAAGTACAGAAAAATGCAGAAAACTCCTTCTCCCACCCGCCCTAAGGCTTGACACAGATTTTGGTATTTCATGTATGAATTCTGTGTTTTTAATAGATCTACTCATTATAATCTATGGAGCTGTTCGCATGTTTGTCTTTGAGCAAAGTCACGGATCAAATCCGCCAATAAAAGTCTATAAGGGTCTGTGCTAAACTTGGACAGCACATTGGTGGCATACTAGCTGCATAAAAGTGCTGTCCGTTTTTCACAGACTGCTTGCTAGGAGAAGCTTGAGAAACCTCCATCTGTTTTTTTATATATATATATATATATATATATATATATATATATATATATATATATATATATATATATATATATATATATATATATATATATATATATATATATATATATATATATGAGAAAAACCTGATTAAGCCGATAGTAAAAACAGACTGACGGACCAAAAAGCAATGAAAATCTGATCCAGCACGCTGGTGAAATACAGGAAGATATTAACACACGAGAAAGAAAAAAAAAAAAGACAGGCTCTACTCTCTCACTGTTTGAGGGTTTTTCGGTATTTAAAAAGTTTTACAGTATAATCACATTAGGCGTTTTTGCTGCTTTTTTACGCAAAATTTCAGCTGAATTTTACAGTCCCCGCCATGTCTATGCGATTTTAGAAATCTCGTGCACACAGCTTGGTTTTGGTGCTTTGCTTGGTTTTCATAGAATAGAGAATGTCACTTCTTTCACAGTTTGTTCAGCATTTTTCACTCATTCAAAGTAATGGGTGGTGAAAAAAATGCAGATAGCAGGTTTTTCTGCGTTTTTTCTGCCCAAACCTTATGAAGTAGAATGATTTTTTTTTTGGCACTAAACTATCAGCATGCCCAAGAGAAAAATGTATCAGGACAAAAACGCAGCACAAATAATAATAAAAAAAAAAAAAACGCACAAAAAAAACTCAAGAAAAACCAAGTAAAACCATAGCCATAAGCATTTTTGTTTTGACTTTTTTCCCTTAATGCTTCCTTCTTAATCCAAATTGTTAATACGGATTACGCTCTTCTCTCAACAACACATACAAGTGATGTTCCTTCCGTCACAGCTTATCCCCCCACTATCCAGACCAGCTCTGAATGCGCCTTCCAGGCTTCTGTTCCTTACTAGTCATATCATGCTATCCCTGTCAGTCACTGTACCGGCTGTGGATCCTGCCGTACAAGATGGCTGAACCTTTCCTCCTACATATCTCCTCTCAATCCACTCTATTAGAAGTGAAGACCAAGGTCTATGGCACCCCAACCTCTCTAGTCTAAGAGAAGGGGATTTGGCCATTCGCTACTAACAATCCATCACACCCATCACCCACTCCTGCCTTAGTCTCCCACATACCACTTCCTCTAGCTTCTATAACTACTTGCACGAAAAAAAAAAAAAAAAAATCAGTCATAAGCCTCATCGTTCATCTATCTAATCACACAATAGCTATGCATCTGCCCAAAAATACTGAAGACCATCTCCAATGCGGAATAAGCAATGGAAACCCATTCTCTTATTTTAATAGTAAGGGTAGGTGCAGATGGTCAGCAATTGGCAGCGCTTTGGACGCAGCTCATGTCCGCTCCGTCCAAAGCGCTACCGGCTTTTGAATGCACGTGAAGGTTCATTGAACCGTGAGGAATCACCGCATCCAATATATTATTATGGGCGACATTTATCTTGTAGAGGCTTGCGTCTCCGCAAGATAAATTGACATGCTGCGGTCTGGAAAGACGCACCACATGTCCGTCTACGTGGGTGAGCTGTGGGCGTCTCTGGACGCATAGTGGACATGAGATTTCTTGAAATCCATCCACTATGCTGTAACATCTGGAGGCCACAGGTTGGACGCTGCGGAGGTACGCAACGTCCAACTTGCAGCGTTTACTGACAGTGTGCACCTACCCTTATGACTGTAGGCCAAATATTACATATTAATTGACCCTTCTGTAGATTGTGGGTTTGTGAGCATTTGGGTATATTTATTTTACTCACTTATACATCGCCATTAATTCCACAGTGCTTTACACACATTATCAGCACTGTTCCCATGGGGGCTCACAAGCAAAATTACCTATCAGTACACCTTTGGAGTGTGTAAAGAAACCCTCACAAACACGGGGAGAACACACCAACTCCTTGCAGATGTTGTTCTTAGCGGGATATGGATCCAGGACCCCATTGCTACCACTGACCACTAAATGTACGCTTTATGCGTACCCCTTTTTATCTCTATAGGTAAGCATAATCTGCTGCGTTTTCCTACGCAGAATAATACCACATGATAATACTTCCAATAGCGTGCATGGATGAGGCATGTATGTTCCTGTATGTCTCTACAGCAGCATAGGTCACAGCGCTTCTCCGGAGGTTCTCATCGGGAAATAATATAAAAATACAATATCCATTTATAAGAGAAAGAAAACCAGTGTTTAACTGCTAAAACTTTCCTCAGCATCAGTGATGCCAACAAATCCTCTGTTTTAAAATCTCACATTTTTATGTTTGTCTACAAAGTAAGGCATAGAAAACACAGTCTGTGCATTCAGCAAATGTATATACTAGGAATAGCTCCCTGCATGTACTTTATGTTCCCATAGGTCACAAGGCAGTGGCCAAGGAGTGTCTTTTGGGCCTCGCTCTCACAGTAGACCTCTGCATGTGGCTTATTTAACTGTCCACAGCAGACTGCACTTTCCTGTAGGGAGGCACCACAAAAATAAATAACTCTGTACAGTACATATCTCTTTAAAATGGGGCCTTGTGATGTATGGCTATTGCTGTGCTTCTGTCCAGTAGCCTCCGTCTATGTATACACCTGACAGTAGCCACAAATGCGTGCTTGGCCTACCTGGCCTTATTACCTTGCCCGTTATCCCATGGCGCCTAACCACAGTAAGCTCTTCAGCTCCCCGACACTAATGCTGGGTTGGGTTCAGACTGCACGATCGAGTACGAAATGCCAACCTATTGGCTTTAGATTAATAGACGTTCACACAGGCCGCCCACCATTTTATGTACCCAGAACGATTGTTAATGGGATCGTTCTGTGAGCATAGGATACCACGTTATCGGCAGCACACATCCTGTTTACACAAGACTATGCGCTACTGAGAACAATGATTTTTACGCCTGCTTAAAAATCATCTCATCAGATGAATGAGCACTTTGAGAGTTCATCCGTCATCTGCCTACCAATTTAGAAGGTCCAATATTCATGAACTAATGTATCTACAACTGCTCTTTACCCGATTATTGACCCATCTAAGTGGGTCTTAAGTCTAATCTGCAGCACAAAGAACAATTTTATATTCACATATCGCCAAATCCAGATCTGCACACAAGGCATTGTATAGAAAATGAGGTGTACCATAGCGCTTCACTCATAACATCAGACCCTCTGCTTAATAAGATGTCCGAGCGTACAGTACATCAAACAGGCAGGTTTATCCCAGAACACCACAACAACAGTAATTGAAAGTCATCACACAGAACTGCAAACAGCAAATACTACCCAGTTAAGCATGGAACTAGTGCAGTCTCTTGGATAAGAAGGAGTGAATGATGCCTGTCTTGTGATAAACCCGCCTGCAATGTGTTGAATACTCAGGGAGTACATCTTTGGATGTGTCTCTCACACAAATCAAGTGTACTGTATCCACCTAATCTCCACAAAAACTACAATTGACTCATGAATAAAATAGAAAATACACAATAAAATATTAGAAGTCCATTCAATCTAATAAAATTCCCCAACTGCAACTGACAAGTGAGCGCTTATGAGTACCATAAAGAGAAACTTCAACGCACTGCAACCCACCGCCATGCATCCTACCTTGCATGGTATTCTGATAGCATACACCACAGTAGAGGGTATGATCTCTAGGGGGTCCAAGAATACACCACAGTAGATGGTATGACCTCTAGGGGGTCCAAGGGTACACCACAATAGAAGGTATAATCTCTAGAAGGTCAAAGGATACACCACAGTAGAGGGTATGATCTCTAGGGGGTCCAAGGATACAACACAGTAGAAGGTATGATCTCTAGGAGGTCAAAGGATAAGCCACAATAGAGAGTATGATCTCTAGGGGGTTAAGGATACACCACAGTACAGGGTATGATCTCTAGGGGGTCCAAGAATACACCACAGTAGATTGTATGACTTCTAGGGGGTCCAAGGATACACCACAATAGATGGTATGATCTCTAGGAGGTCAAAGGATACACCACAGTAGAGTGTATGATCTCTAGGGGGTCCAAGAATACACCACAGTAGATGGTATGACCTCTAAGGGGTCCCAGGATACACCACAATAGAAGGTATGATCTCTAGGAGGTCAAAGGATACACCACAGTAGAGGGTATGATCTCTAGGGGGTCTAAGGATATACCACAGTAGAAAGTATGACTTCTGGGGGATCTAAGGATACACCAAAGTATAAAGCAGTGTTTCTCAATTCCAGTCCTCAAGACCCCACAACAGGTCATGTTTTCAGGATTTCCTTAGTATTGCATAGGCGATGGAATTAATGCTTGAGCAGGTGATGAAAGTATCCCCTGTGCAACACTAAGGAAATCCTGAAAACATGACCTGTTGTGGGGTCTTGAGGACTGGAGTTGAGAAACACTGGTATAGAGGGTATGTCATCTAGGGGGTCCAAGGATACGCCATAGTAAGGGGGTATGATCTCTAGGAGATCATACCCATGTATACCTGTTGTTCATGCTTAAAATTGGAATGATACCAAACACAGAATTATATCATAGAGCCGTCATAGATCCAACCCAAAAAAAAAAAGGATCAGTGACCATATGCTCATTTTGACAGTGTCCAGAATCCCCATAATCAGTGTTTTTGAATGCCACTCCACTATAAAGACTAATTATTGAAATACACTCATCTTCATTAATATGCAGCAAACTCACTAAAGCATAAATCGCTGCATGTTCTACACAAACTGCAAGTCAGCTATCAATTAGAAAAATTAGGTCTCCATTATGATCCAGGAACATATCTGCCCTCCTACTGATATAATTATGACAAGTGCTGGAAGTGGCTTCACAGTCACAAGACACTGTAAAGCACCACCCTCCAGACACACAAGAAACCATGGTGATCAGGGTAATTGTCAGGTCTATGACATCAAAGATAGTGATGAGATTCTCACACACTGAGTCATGTCATCAGCACCACTTCTCACTATTCCAGGCATAACACTCAAATATTGCACATCGAAATTCCGCAAATTTACAGAATTTAATACAACAAGTTCCACTTCCACCCGAGTGACTGTGTACATTATGTAGAATAATATATATATATATATATATATATATATATATAGAATGTAAGTCCGCAAGGACAGGGTCTTCTCCCCTCTGTACCAGTCTGTCACTGTAAACTTGATTACTGTAAACGATATTTATAACCCTGTATCCTGTATGCAACCCCTTTCTCATGTACAGCACCATGGAATTAATGGTGCTATACAAATAATTATATATATATATATATATATACACATACACACTCACCGGCCACTTTATTAGGTACACCATGCTAGTAACGGGTTGGACCCCCTTTTGCCTTCAGAACTGCCTCAATTCTTCGTGGCATAGATTCAACAAGGTGCTGGAAGCATTCCTCAGAGATTTTGGTCCATATTGACATGATGGCATCACACAGTTGCCGCAGATTTGTCGGCTGCACATCCCAAAGATGCTCCATACAAGGCAGGATGGATCCATGCTTTCATGTTGTTTACGCCAAATTCTGACCCTACCATCCGAATGTCGCAGCAGAAATCGAGACTCATCAGACCAAGCAACGTTTTTCCAATCTTCTACTGTCCAATTTCGATGAGCTTGTACAAATTGTAGCCTCAGTTTCCTGTTCTTAGCTGAAAGGAGTGGTACCCGGTGTGGTCTTCTGCTGCTGTAGCCCATCTGCCTCAAAGTTCGACGCACTGTGCGTTCAGAGATGCTCTTAGGCCTACCTTGGTTGTAACGGGTGGCGATTTGAGTCACTGTTGCCTTTCTATCAGCTCGAACCAGTCTGCCCATTCTCCTCTGACCTCTGGCATCAACAAGGCATTTCCGCCCACAGAACTGCCGCTCACTGGATTTTTTTTCTTTTTCGGACCATTCTCTGTAAACCCTAGAGATGGTTGTGCGTGAAAATCCCAGTAGATCAGCAGTTTCTGAAATACTCAGACCAGCCCTTCTGGCACCAACAACCATGCCACGTTCAAAGGCACTCAAATCACCTTTCTTCCCCATACTGATGCTCGGTTTGAACTGCAGGAGATTGTCTTGACCATGTCTACATGCCTAAATGCACTGAGTTGCCGCCATGTGATTGGCTGATTAGAAATTAAGTGTTAACAAGAAGTTGGACAGGTGTACCTAATAAAGTGGCCAGTGAGTGTATATATATATATATATATATATATATATATATATATATATATATATATATATATATATATATATATATATATATATATATATATATCTCTATATCTCTATCACACAACGGTCTGGGCCAGGATTTGGGATTTCTTCTTTTAGATATGCTGACCACTTCAGTCTCAATGTACTACCGTATATATAAGTTTTGCAAAATCGAAGAAAAACATATATACATACACACACTTTTTTTAATCTCTTTGTTAATTTCATGATAGACAACCCCCCAGTTTTACGCAGCAGCAATTGCAGAGATCAGGCTTTATATGATAAAGTTGGGGTCATGTTTTTGTTGGTGATCCAGTTTTAGGGTTATCAATAAATTAATTCTAGAGAGACAAACCACATACGGTACTTACTGATGGGGTGTACATTTACTAAGGCTTGCCTAAAGCCCAAACTAGCAATACAACCCCGGAGGGCATGCAGACAAGAGACTGTCAAGTGAGTAGTCTTTATAAATTTGTATGGGATCATAAAGTTTTCCTCCCTCTGATCTCCGGCAGCTAGTGTGCAATTATTGAGTTATAAATGTCAAGCAAATGTTGAATGGAAGACATACATATAGAAGCCAGAGAAATGCAGATACCGTATGTGTCAATTCCTAAAAAACATGCACAACTACCGATATAGCTCTGAACCAAGCAGAATTGAGAATCATAATAAGTCAATATATGAAGACAGAACCCCGCACTATTAATCTGCAGTATTCATTATGTAATGATATGGAGCCTTCGTGTTGTCAGCTGTTTGCATTGCGTGTTGTGCGGAATTACACCGGTGTGCCCACAACTGGTAGAGATATATATGGAGCCTCCCATACCTCCCAACCGTCCCGATTTCAGCGTGACAGTCCCGCTTTGGCACCGGGGTCCCGCTGTCCCGCTTCGGGCATTTAAAATCCCGAATTTGCGGCCGCCGGTGAAGCCCCGCCCACTTCCGGGACGTAGAGAGAGCCCGATTAGGTTTGTGGCTGTTTTTTTTTTTCTTATACATGCTGGGTCTCCTCCCGACCGATCCCTCCCCCGCCCCCGCCCCCTGTGTGTGCGGCGCTGCCACGCTGAGGAAGAGAGCCAGCAGCGATCAAGATGAGAGGTCAGCGACTCACCTGAGGTGTGTGCACAGAGCTCTGGCGTCTCCTGCTCTTAGCTGCTATCCCGGCAGAGAAGGAGAGACGGGGGAGGTGCCGGGACAGTGCAGAGCTGTGAGCAGCCGGAGAAACTGAAGAGCTGCACATGGACAGATCAGCCGCCCCTGCACCACAGAGGAGATTGTGTGTGTGTGTGTGATGTGTGTGTGATGTGTGTGTGTGTGTGAGATGTGTGATGCTGCATTTGTGTGTGTGTCATGTGTGTATGAGGTATCTGGTGTGTGTGATGGCTGGGTGTGTGTGTGTGATGGCTGGGTGTGTGTGTGTGATGGCTGGGTGTGTGTGTGATGGCTGGGTGTGTGTGTGTGATGGCTGAGTGTGTGTGTGTGATGGCTGAGTGTGTGTGTGTGTGTGATGGCTGGGTGTGTGTGATGGCTGGGTGTGTGTGATGGCTGGGTGTGTGTGTGTGATGGCTGGGTGTGTGTGTGTGTGTGTGATGGCTGGGTGTGTGTGTGATGGCTGGGTGTGTGTGATGGCTGCATGTGTGTGATGGCTGTGTGTGTGTGTGTGTGTGATGGCTGCATGTGTGTGATGGCTGCGTGTGTGTGTGTGTGATGGCTGTGTGTGTGTGTGTGTGTGATGGCTGCGTGTGTGTGTGATGGCTGCGTGTGTGTGTGATGGCTGCGTGTGTGTGATGGCTGCGTGTGTGTGTGATGGCTGCGTGTGTGTGTGTGTGTGATGGCTGCGTGTGTGTGTGATGGCTGCGTGTGTGTGTGTGTGATGGCTGCGTGTGTGTGTGTGTGTGATGGCTGCATGTGTGTGTGATGGCTGCGTGTGTGTGTGTGATGGCTGCGTGTGTGTGTGTGATGGCTGCGTGTGTGTGATGACTGCGTGTGTGTGTGATGACTGCGTGTGTGTGATGACTGCGTGTGTGTGTGATGGCTGTGTGTGTGTGTGTGTGATGGCTGCGTGTGTGTGTGTGATGACTGCGTGTGTGTGATGGCTGTGTGTGTGTGTGTGAGATGGCTGCATGTGTGATGCATTTGTGTCAAAGCTGCATGTGTTTGTGAGCTGCGTTTGTGATGCTGCGTGTGTATGTGTGATACTGTGTGTGTGATGCTGCATGTGTGTGAGCTGCGTGCCTGTATGTCATTATACAGTATGGAGAACTGTGGCCATAATACAGTATGGAGCATCATGTGGGGTCATTATACAGTATGGAGCATCATGTGCAGTCATTATACAGTATGGAGCATCATGTGCGGTCATTATACAATATGGAGCATCATGTGCAGCCAGTATACAGTATGGAGCATCATGTGTGGTCATTATACAATATGGAGCATCATGTGCAGTCATTATACAGTATGGAGCATCATGTGCGGTCATTATACAATATGGAGCATCATGTGCGGTCATTATACAGTATGGAGCATCATGTGCAGCCAGTATACAGTATGGAGCATCATGTGCGGTCATTATACAATATGGAGCATCATGTGCGGTCATTATACAGTATGGAGCATCATGTGCGTTCATTATACAGTATGGAGCATCATGTGCGGCCATTATACAGTATGCATGCGGTCATTATACAGTATGGAGCATCATGTGCGGTCATTATACAGTATGGAGCATCATGTGCGGCCATTATACAGTATGGAGCATCATGTGCGGTCATTATACAGTATGGAGCATCATGTGCGGTCATTATACAGTATGGAGCATCATGTGCGGCCATTATACAGTATGCATGCGGTCATTATACAGTATGGAGCGTCATGTGTGTTCATTATACAGTATGGAGCCTCATGTGTGGCCATTATACAGTATGGAGCACTGTGTGGCCATATTTTTTCGTTTATAACTATTGTATATGAAACAGTGTGATCAGCAGTGCTAAATGGGTGTGCTTGGGACGTGGATATGGGTGTGACTAATTATGAATGGGTGTGGTCAGAGGCGTGGCCTAAAATTTGCGCGCCGCAAACTTTGTCCCTCTTTCCCATCTTCAAAAGTTGGGAGGTATGATGGAGCACATACAACAGGCGTTTACATGGCTTGGACCAACCATACAAATAAGAAAGTTTAGCTACTAGCGTATCGAGCATCCTTGTAGAATACTGGCCAAATATATATCATCTGTATGTGAAGGGTGCATTACATCAGCTGGGAATCTAAACAAGAGTAAGAAACAGGTGGCAGTGATGCAGCAGATTGTATGAAGGATCCCCCGAATGGCAGCCATTACAATCATACAGAGGCTGTTAACTAGTGAGGAGCGGACGTGCTCGCATAAGGTGTTATCTGAGCATGCTCATGTGCTAATAAAAGCGTATTCGGCGTGCTCGAATACTATGTTCGAGACTCCGCGGCTGCATGTCTCGCAGCTGTTCTACAGCCGCAAAACATGCAGGGATTGCCTGTTCTACAGCCACGAGACACCTAACATAGTATTCCAACACACCATAGATCCTTTATTAGCAAACAAGCATGCTCGTAAACATCTTATCCGAGCATGCTCGCTCATCACTACTGTTAACAAGTGTTAGCCTTCATAAAACAAATGTATCCTACATACATGAACTAAAAAACAACCTGATGTGCTCCACAACGTCACAATCACAAAACGATTATCGATGATAGTCGTATGAACAGTCTGTGTAAGGTTGAATTGGAACCGGTCAGTGAAAAATGGGAAACTCCTCAGTTAGTGGCATCACATAATCAGCTCCACATTATAAACCCCTATGAATTACTACCAAGCACTGAAAGTTTGCAAAATCCAAGTTTTAGAGAATTAAATGAGAAGAAATAAGTAGTCATCTCAAAAGGGAATCTGTCAGTAGGATCAACCCTCCTAAGCCATCTATATGGGCAGGTAGGTCATAGGGAGTTTAATATAATGATACCTTGATATCTGCGATCTGCTGTCTTATTCCAGAGGAATCACATTTCTCTTAATCTGTAAATGAGCTGTTCCAGGATATGGGCTGAACAATCATCTACATGAGGATTTCTCTGAAATAAGATATCAAGGCATTATTTTATTCAGCTTCCTATGACCTACATACCCATATAGACAGTTTAGGGGGTTAATTATACTGACAGGTTCCCTTTAAAGGACTTTCTAACAGTGAAATAATTTCCCATATAAGAAATTAGTATGACACATGGTAAAGGACAATATAAACAAAAGACACTTTCTCGCCACCCTCACCAGGCCCCCAATTTACCTCGGTTCAGGTAGGACAATCTTCTTACTGGCCCTGGCTGCCGGGGTTGATTTGCTCTTCTCCATAGCCATTAGATAGCTGACATCGGCCAGTACGGCCTCTAGGTCTGCCATTTTTTTTTTTCCAAAATCACCAAAACCAAATATAAAAAAAAGTAATAAATTAAAAAAAAAAAAAAAAGAAACTACAACTAAAAAGCAGCAAGTCCTTAAAAAGCCAATATGATGCACAGAGGTTCCTGCCGTTACAGGAGATGGCAGACCCAAGGTTCGATACTTATGTATTACATCAGACTCATGACCTCATCACAATCCAAAATACTACCAGGCTATGTGTTATTAGGTTCCCGGCCTTATATATTGTGCAAAGCAAATTATTCATTATATCTTTATCATGAAAAGAATTCCTTATTCAGTTGTGCTTGGTGAAATCCAAAAAAAAAAAAAAAAAAATTCTCCAGAAAAAAAACAAAATAGGTAGAAATAAGAAAAAAAAAAAGAAAAAGAAAAATCCCTGTGAGTACTGACTGATGGCGAGGAAATCCAAAGTTGTCATTTAGCACCAGCAACCAGAGCTAATCAGTTTCTGATTAACTACTTCATGGAGGGTGTATGTTCCATGTAGTCAATAGTCAGAGCAAGATGCAATCTGGGCTCTCATGGCTGAGCGTAGCACAGTGTTGCTTCAGGAGACATCAGGCAGTTTTGCTGACAAGATGCCTTTCAATTCCTGTTTTGACATTGCAGATCTGATCTGGCGTTTAGTAGCACACATCCATGCCCACCAGGTTAGCACACATCCATGCCCACCAGGTTAGGCTGCTTTGGCGGTGGAACCCTCCGATAATTAAAGGAGCCCGTTTGCACAATGTGGGTATAAACCTACAAATAAAAAGCACGCTGCAGGAAACCAGGACTTTCTTTCCTGCTGCGATGGCAGACACTACAAAGCGCCTCCTTTATGGCATTAATAGCAACCATGTATCCAGGCTACATACAAGACAATGGCGGATCAGCACCCGCTACATTAAAATTAAAATACAAAATCCTTAGCACAGAGCCCTGTAAACACAGTATCCGCTTCCCCCTGCAGTGGTGGGAAACAGCTGGTTTCGCCCTTGTGAAGAACTAACAAGTGGGGACACAAAACAGCTGGTCTCCAAAATGACCTCTAGGTTTAAGGCGGTGGGTATATTCTTCCTAATGTGCACAGGGCTCCTTCCTCCAGTGCTGACAGCCTCCTCTTCTTGTGTGCAGGGCTGTATTACCATGAGCAGAGAAGCTGTGATGTCTGTTACTTCCTCTCCTGTGTGTGATAGCAGCGAGGACTGCATGGAAACCCTGGTGCCGGATCTTCTCCCTGTGCCGGAGCCGAAGGCAGCCTTACATACTATACGGCTATGTGCACACGTTGCAGATGCAGAACGTTCTGCGGTGCAGAAACGCTGCAGATCCGCAAGTGATTTAGAGTACAATGTAAATCAATGTGGAAAAAAAAACAAAAAAAAAACGCTGTGCTGATGGTGCGGAAAACTCCATGCGGAAATGCTGCGGATTAAATTAAGTAGCATGTCACTTTTTTGCGGATCTGCAGTGTTCCCATTCCATTATAGAAATCCGCAGGGGTAAAAAAACGCTGAAAATCCGCAAAAAATATGCAGCAAAACCGCACAAAAAACGCGACAAATCCGCAGCTGCATTTTCTGCCAAGAAATGTAGTGTAGAATCCGCACCAGAAATTCCTAAGCCTAATCCGCAACGTGTGCACATAGCCTACAAGTAGAGCAGCACAACAGTGGCAGGCAGAGTGGTAGTCACCGGTGTAGAGCAATGGCTAGCTAGGAAGGTATGCTTATACAAGCTGCTTATCAAGCAGTGCAAGGCGTCTTTATCATCTTTTAGGCTGTGCACTGTGGATTATCCGCGGATTTGCCGCGTTTTTTGTGCGGATTTCACCTGCGGTTTTACACCTGCAGATTCCTATAAAAGGAACAGGTGTAAAACGCTGCGGAATCCGCACAAAGAATTGACATGCTGCGGAAAAAACAACGCTGCGTTTCTGAGCATTTTTTTCCGCAGCATGTGCACTGCGGATTTTGTTTTCCATACGTTTACATGGTACTGTACAACACATGGAAAACAGCTACAGATCCGCAGCAAAATCCGCAATGTGTGCACATAGCCTTAATTGATTACTGGCCTGTTTTAATAGTGTATATATATCACAGGACATCACTAATATGCACTGTCTCCTTGGAGAGCTACACGACCAGTGTATCATCCTAGATACCTCACATTGGCAGTGCCAATGACCATAGTGTCACCCATGTTCGGCTTCACACGCACATCCGTCTCTAGACCCGAACTCAAAAGCCTTATAGGCATATAGGCGGCTGTCAAGTTTGGATCAGGTTCCCTAGACGGTTAACGTATCCACTGTTGTGTGATTCCGAACGAATACAAAGGAAATCCTGAAAGCACAACCTATTCTACTCGGATCACGCACACCGACTCAAGTCTATGGGTGCGTGAAAAACATCCGACTGCAGTTGGAGGACATCCTAGTGCAGTCCAATTATGGTGAACTCAAACAATGGAGAAGATGGAGAAATCTTGTTCTCCATCTTCTCATCAGAGAGACTCACAATAAGCTGACAGGCTGATCAGAGTTTGAGCAAAGTGTCATTACCATAATTGATCCAATTCTCTCGCATGAGAGATAACAGACATAATACACTTTAGCAGAAAAGCATTATAGAAACAATCACATTATGACAATTAAGTCTTATAGTCGATACAACCTAACGAAACAAAAAAAATATACATGATATGGGGTCATAATTTTAGAGAACCAATAATGCCTTTTAACCCCTTCATGACCCAGCCTATTTTGGCCTTAATGACCTTGCCGTTTTTTGCAATTCTGACCAGTGTCCCTTTATGAGGTAATAACTCCGGAACGCTTCAACGGATCCTAGCGATTCTGAGATTGTTTTTTCGTGACATATTGGGCTTCATGTTAGTGGTAAATTTAGGTCGATAATTTCTGAGTTTATTTGTGAAAAAAATGGAAATTTGGCAAAAAATTTGAAAATTACGCAATTTTCACATTTTGAATTTTTATTCTGTTAAACCAGAGAGTTATGTGACACAAAATAGTTAATAAATAACGTTTCCCACATGTCTACTTTACATCAGCACAATTTTGGAAACAATTTTTTTTTTTGCTAGGAAGTTATAAGGGTTAAAATTTGACCAGTGATTTCTCATTTTTACAACAAAATTTACAAAACCATTTTTTTTAGGGACCACCTCACATTTGAAGTCATTTTGAGGGTTCTATATGGCTGAAAATACCCAAAAGTGACACCATTCTAAAAACTGCACCCCTCAAGGTGCTCAAAACCACATTCAAGAAGTTTATTAACCCTTCAGGTGTTTCACAGCAGCAGAAGCAACATGGAAGTAAAAAATGAACATTTAACTTTTTAGTCACAAAAATGATCTTTTAGCAACAATTTTTTTATTTTCCCAGCAGTAAAAGGAGAAACTGGACCACGGACGTTGTTGTCCAATTTGTCCTGAGTACGCTGATACCTCATATGTGGGGGTAAACCACTGTTTGGGCGCACGGCAGGGCTCGGAAGGGAAGGAGCGCCATTTGACTTTTTGAATGAAAAATTGGCTCCAATCTTTAGCGGACACCATGTCACGTTTGGAGAGCCCCCGTGTGCCTAAACATTGGAGCTCCCCCACAAGCGACCCCATTTTGGAAACTAGACCCCCCAAGGAACTTATCTAGAAGCATAGTGAGCACTTTAAACCCCCAGGTGCTTCACAAATTGATCCGTAAAAATGAAAAAGTACTTTTTTTTCACAAAAAAATTATTTTAGCCTCAATTTTTTCATTTTCACATGGGCAACAGGATAAAATGGATCCTAAATTTTGTTGGGCAATTTCTCCTGAGTACACCAATACCTCATATGTGGGGGTAAACCACTGTTTGGGCACATGGTAAGGCTCGGAAGGGAAGGAGCGCCATTTGACTTTTTGAATGAAAAATTATCTCCATCGTTAGCGGACACCATGTCGCGTTTGGAAAGCCCCTGTGTGCCTAAACATTGGAGCTCCTCCACAAGTGACCCCATTTTGGAAACTAGACCCCCCAAGGAACTCATCTAGAGGCATAGTGAGCACTTTTAACCCCCAGGTGCTTCACAAATTGATCCGCAAAAATGAAAAAGTACTTTTTTTTCACACAAAATTTCTTTTAGCCTCAATTCTTTCATTTTCACATGGGCAACAGGATAAAATGGATCCTAAAATTTGTTGAGCAATTTCTCCTGAGTATGCCGATACCTCATATGTGGGGGTAAACCACTGTTTGGGTGCACGGCAAGGCTCGGAAGGGGAGGCGTGCCATTTGACTTTTTGAATGGAAAATTAGCTCCAATCGTTAGCGGACACCATGTCGCGTTTGGAGAGCCCCTGTGTGCCTAAACATTGGAGCTCCCCTACAAGTGACCCCATTTTGGAAACTAGACCCCCCAAGGAACTTATCTAGATGCATAGTGAGCACTTACAACCCCCAGGTGCTTCACAGAAGTTTATAACGCAGAGCCGTGAAAATAAAAAAATAATTTTTCTTTCCTCAAAAATTATTTTTAGCCCAGAATTTTTTATTTTACCAAGGATAATAGGAGAAATTGGACCCCAAATGTTGTTGTCCAGTTTGTCCTGAGTACGATGATACCCCATATGTGGGGGTAAACCACTGTTTGGGCGCACGGCAGGGCTCGGAAGGGAAGGCACGCCATTTGGCTTTTTGAATGGAAAATTAGCTCCAATCATTAGCGGACACCATGTCGCGTTTGGAGAGCCCCTGTGTGCCTAAACATTGGAGCTCCAGCACAAGTGACCCCATTTTGGAAACTAGACCTCCAAATGAACTAATCTAGATGTGTGGTGAGCACTTTGAACCCCCAAGTGCTTCACAGAAGTTTATAACGCAGAGCCATGAAAATAAAAAATAATTTTTCTTTTCTCAAAAATGATTTTTTAGCCCACAATTTTTTATTTTCCCAAGGGTAACAGGAGAAATTGGACCCCAAAAGTTGTTGTCCAGTTTCTCCTGAGTACGCTGATACCCCATATGTGGGGGTAAACCATTGTTTTGGCACACGTCGGGGTTCGGAAGGGAAGTAGTGACGTTTTGAAATGCAGACTTTGATGGAATGCTCTGCGGGCGTCAGGTTGCGTTTGCAGAGCCCCTGATGTGCCTAAACAGTAGGAACTCCCCACAAGTGACTCCATTTTGGAAACTAGACCCCCAAGGGAACTTATCTAGATGTGTGGTGAGCACTTTGAACCCCCAAGTGCTTCACAGAAGTTTATAACGCAGAGCCGTGAAAATAATAAACGTGTTTCCTTTCCTCAAAAATATTTTTTTAGCCCAGAATTTTTTATTTTTGCAAGAGTAACAGGAGAAATTGGACCCCAAAAGTTTTTGTCCAGTTTCTCCTGAGTATGCTGATACCCCATATGTGGGGGTAAACCACTGTTTGGGCACATGCCGGGGCTCGGAAGGGAAGTAGTGACGTTTTGGAATGCAGACTTTGATGGAATGGTCTGCGGGCATCATGTTACGTTTGCAGAGCCCCTGATATGCCTAAACAGTAGAAACCCCCCACAAGTGACCCCATTTTGGAAACTAGACCCCCCAAGGAACTAATCTAGATGTGTGGTGAGCACTTTCAATCCCCAAGTGCTTCACAGAAGTTTACAACGCAGAGCCGTGAAAATAAAAAATCATTTTTCTTTCCTCAAAAAAGATGTTTTAGCAAGCAATTTTTTATTTTCACAAGGGTAACAGGAGAATTTAGACCCCAATATTTGTTGCCCAGTTTGTTGTGAGTACGCTGATACCCCATATGTGGGGGTAAACCACTGTTTGGGCACACGTCAGGGCTCGGAAGGGAAGTAGTGACATTTGAAATGCAGACTTTGATGGAATGGTCTGCGGGCGTCACATTGCATTTGCAGAGCCCCTGATGTGCCTAAACAGTAGAAACACCCCACAAGTGACCCCATTTTGGAAACTAGACCCCCAAGGAACTAATCTAGATGTGTGGTGAGCACTTTCAACCCCCAAGTGCTTCACAGAAGTTTATAACGCAGAGCCGTGAAAATAAAAAATAATTGTTCTTTCCTCAAAAATTATGTTTTAGCAAGTAATTTTTTATTTTTGCAAGGGTAACAGGAGAAATTGGACCCCAACAGTTGTTGCCCAGTTTGTCCTGAGTACGCTGGTACCCCAAATGTGGGGGTAAACCACTGTTTGGGCGCACGTCGGGGCTTGGAAGGGCGGGAGCACCATTTGACTTTTTGAACGCAAGATTGGCTGGAATCAATGGTGGCGCCATGTTGCGTTTGGAGACCCCTGATGTGCCTAAACAGTGGAAACCCCTCAATTCTAACTTCAACACTAACCCCAACACACCCCTAATCCTAATCCCAACTGTAGCCATAACCCTAATCACAACCCTAACCCCAACACACCCCTAACCACAACCCTAACCGCAACACACCCGTAACCCTAATTCCAACCCTAATCCTAACCCTAATCCCAACCGTAACCCTAATCCCAACCCTAACCACAACTGTAACCCCAACACACCCCTAACCCTATCCGTAACCCTAACCACAAGCCTAATCTTAACCCTATTTCAAACCCTAGCCCTAATGGTATGTGCCCACGTTGCGGATTCGTGTGACATTTTTCCGCACGATTTTTGAAAAATCTGCAGGTAAAAGGCACTGCGTTTTACCTGCGGATTTACAGCAGATTTCCAGTGTTTTTTTGTGCGGATTTCACCTGCGGATTCCTATTGAGGAACAGGTGTAAAACGCTGCGGAATCCGCACAAAGAATTGACATTCTGCGGAAAATACAACGCAGCGTTTCTGCACGGAATTTTCCGCACCATGGGCACAGCGGATTTGGTTTTCCTTAGGTGTACATGGTACTGTAAACCTGATGGAAAACTGCTTCGAATTCGCAGCGGCCAATCCGCTGCGGATCCGTGGCCAATCCGCTGCGGATCCGCGGCCGATCCGCTCTGTGTGCACATGCCATAACCCTACCCCTAACCCTACCCGTAACCCTAACCCTACCCCTAACCCTAACCCTACCCCTAGTTCTAACCCTAACCCTAGTGGAAAAAGAAAAAAAAAAATTTCTTTATTTTATTATTGTCCCTATGGGGGTGATAAAGGGGGGGGGGGTTATTTATTATTGTTTTTATTTTGATCGCTGTGATAGAACCTACCACAGCGATCAAAATGTACTTGTAAGGAATCTGCCGACTGGCAGATTCGGCGGGCGCACTGAGCATGCGCCCGCCATTTTCCAAGATGGCGGCGCCCAGCGAGGAGACGGCCGGACACCGGGAGGATCGGTAAGTATGAAGGGGTGGTGGGGGGGTGGATCGGAGCACAGGGGGGGTGATCGGAGCACAGGGGGGGGGGGGATCTGAGCAAGGAGGGAGCGCACAGGAGGACGGGGGAGCCGGCAGGCGGACGGAGGGGACCGGACCCCATAACGGAGGACTGGGGGGGCGATCGGTGGGGTGGGGGGGCTCACATCAGTATTTCCAGCCATGGCCGATGATATTGCAGCATCGGCCATGGCTGGATTGTAATATTTCACCAGTTTTTTAGGTGAAATATTACAAATCGCTCTGATTGGCAGTTTCACTTTCAACAGCCAATCAGAGCGATCGTAGCCACGGGGGGGTGAAGCCACCCCCCCTGGGCTGAAGCACCACTCCCCCTGTCTCTGCAGATCGGGTAAAATCGGAGTTAACCCTTTCACCCGATCTGCAGGGACGCGATCATTCCATGACGCATACGCTGCGTCATAGGTCGCTTTGGCACCGACTTTCATGACGCAGCGTATGCGTCAAAGGTCGTTAAGGGGTTAAAAAGGGAACCTAACAGCACTTTTACCATGCACAGATGCTGCCATATGGATAGGAGCATTGGATCTGCATAAATATGTTTGTAATTAGAGTTTTAGTAACTTTTGAAATAAAAGGTTTAATACACGGACTGCTGCTCCCACAAGGACACTGAATGCGGACCAAATGCTTGTTTTTTCTACTGAATGCTCTCCAGTGATTCCTTCTATGCTCTTGATGGATGGCGGACCATCCAACCGAGAGCCCACCACAACCATCAATCAAATGCACTTCAGAGTTAGTGTCCATCTCCAATCCACCTTTGGGTGCGCCAGTCACTACTTCGAAGTAAAAGGTATGAAGATCTGCAGCTCCCCTAAGGGCAATGCCCACTTCAAAACATTTTGTGGACTCAATCAAAATCAAAAGGCCTCTAAATACTGGAAAGGACCAGGTACAGGATACCTTCCCGGCCATCTATATACAGCGAACAATCAATGTGGATTTATGCAGCAACTTTCAACCCTGTGTTAGCATTAGTGCAAGAAACCTTCGCGAACCAGACTGTCATCCACATCTCTCAACCTTCATGTCTTAACATGTCAGAATAACTATCTAGCACACTTCTAGGATCACCACTGAAGCCCATCTCCTGCTTCCACCTGTGTTATGATCTGGTGACCTTGGAGCCGCATGAAAACTTTCTCTGGAGTCGGTGGAACCTGTACTGACCGCAAATCCTGAACTAACACCGCAACTAGAAGTAGCCGTGGGGTGTGCCTAACAAACCCTAGACACCTCGACACAGCCGGAGGACTAAATACAGCTATAGATGGAAATAGGAATGCTATCTTGCCTCAGAGCAGACCCCCAAAGGACAGGCAGCCCCCCACGAATAATGACTGTGAGTAGGAGAAGAATAGACACACGCAGGTAGAAAACAGGATTTAACAAAAGAGGCCACTCTAGCTAAATAGGAAAGGATAGGACAGATTACTAGGCGGTCAGTATTAAAACCCTTCCAAAAATATCCACAACAGATAATACGGTCCACAATCTAACTAAAGACATGGAATGTATATCTGCCACTCCAGAGAATCCAACAAGACTGAGAAAATACTGACACAATCTAAGCTGGACAAGAAAACACAAAGAATAGCACTGAATTGTGAAGCACACAGCATGTGTGCCACAGGAAAAAAAAACAGACACTTATCTTTGCTGATTTGGCAGAAAGGCAGGAGGAACCAGGCAGAGGTCATACACCTCCCAACAACAATTGACAACTGGCAAGGACTAATGAATCCTGCACACCTAAATACCCCAGTCAGAACTGCAATCAGCAGACACACCTGACCAGGACTGCAACCCAGGGACAACTGCATTACCACCTACTACCACCGGAGGGAACCCAAAAGCAGAATTCACAACAGTACCCTCCCCTTGAGGAGGGGTCACCGAACCCTCACCAGCGCCCCCATGCTGATCAGGACGAGCCAGATGAAAGGCACGGACCAGATCAGCAGCATGGACATCAGAAGCAAAAACCCAAGAATTATCCTCCTGGCCATAACCCTTCCATTTGACAAGGTACTGAAGCCTCCGCCTCGAAAAATGAGAATCCAAAATCTTCTCAACCACATACTCCAACTCCCCATCAACCAAAACAGGGGCCGGAGGATCAACAGAGGGAACAACGGGCACAACATATTTCCGCAATAAAGATCTATGGAAGACATTATGGATTGCAAAAGAGGCCGGAAGCGCCAATCGAAAAGACACCGGATTAATAATCTCAGAAATCTTATAAGGACCAATAAACCGAGGCTTAAACTTAGGGGAAGAGACCTTCATAGGAACATGACGGGAAGACAACCAAACCAAATCCCCAACCCGAAACCGGGAACCAACACACCGACGACGGTTAGCAAAACGTTGAGACAACACCAAATTGTCCACCACATGAGTCCAAATCTGCTGCAACCTGTCAACCACAGAATCCACACCAGGACAGTCAGAAGGCTCAACCTGCCCAGAAGAAAAACGAGGATGAAAACCAAAATTACAAAAAAAAGGCGAAACCAAAGTAGCCGAACTAGCCCGATTATTAAGGGCAAACTCGGCCAATGGCAAAAAGGCTACCCAATCATGCTGATCGGCAGACACAAAGCATCTCAAATAAGTCTCCAAAGTCTGATTAGTTCGCTCGGTCTGGCCATTTGTCTGAGGATGAAATGCAGAAGAAAAAGACAAATCAATGCCCAGCCTAGCACAAAAGGCCCGCCAAAACCTAGAAACAAACTGGGAACCTCTGTCGGACACAATATTCTCCGGAATACCATGCAAACGAACCACATGCTGAAAAAACAACGGAACCAACTCTGAAGAGGAAGGCAATTTAGGCAAATGCACCAAATGAACCATCTTAGAAAACCGGTCACAAACAACCCAGATAACCGACATCCTCTGGGAAACCGGAAGATCAGAAATAAAATCCATAGAAAAATGCGTCCAGGGCCTCTCAGGGACCGGCAATGGCAAAAGTAACCCACTAGCACGGGAACAACAAGGCTTGGCCCGCGCACAAGTCCCACAGGACTGCACAAAAGAACGCACATCACGTGACAATGGAGGCCACCAAAAGGACCTACCAACCAAATCTCTGGTACCAAAAATACCAGGATGACCAGCCAACACAGAACAGTGAACCTCAGAAATCACTCTACTAGTCCATCTGTCAGGAACAAACAATTTCCCCACAGGACAGCGATCAGGTCTATCAGCCTGAAATTCCTGAAGAACCCGCCGTAAATCAGGGGAAATGGCAGAAAGGACCACCCCTTCTTTCAGAATGCCGACCGGTTCAAGGACCTCAGGAGAATCAGGCAAAAAACTCCTAGAAAGGGCATCAGCCTTAATATTCTTAGAACCCGGAAGATACGAAACCACAAAATCAAAACGGGAAAAAAACAAGGACCATCGAGCCTGTCTAGGACTCAGCCGTTTGGCAGACTCGAGGTAAATCAAATTCTTATGATCGGTCAGGACCACAATACGGTGCTTAGCTCCCTCAAGCCAATGTCGCCACTCCTCAAACGCCCACTTCATAGCCAACAACTCCCGATTGCCGACATCATAATTGCGTTCAGCAGGCGAAAACTTACGGGAGAAGAAGGCACACGGTTTCATCAAAGAACCAACAGAATCCCTCTGAGACAAAACGGCCCCTGCTCCAATCTCAGAAGCATCAATCTAAACCTGAAACGGAAGAGAAACATCTGGTTGGCGCAACACCGGAGAAGAAGTAAATCGGCGTTTAAGCTCCTGAAAGGCAGAGACAGCCGCAGAGGACCAATTCGCCACATCAGCGCCTTTTTTCATCAAATTAGTCAAGGGTTTAACCACGCTGCAGAAGTTAGCAATGAACCGGCGATAAAAATTTGCAAAACCCAAAAATTTCTTAAGGCTCTTCACGGATGTGGGTTGAATCCAATCATGAATGGCCTGAACCTTAACCGGATCCATCTCCATAGATGAGGGAGAAAAAATAAAGCCCAAAAAAGAAACCTTCTGCACCCCAAAGAGACACTTAGACCCCTTCACAAACAAAGCATTGTCACGAAGGATCTGAAATACCATCCTGACCTGTTCCACATGAGACTTCCAATCATCGGAAAAAATCAAAATATCGTCCAAATATACAATCAAGAATTTATCAATATAAGTCCGGAAGATATCATGCATGAAGGATTGAAAAACAGATGGAGCGTTAGTGAGCCCGAATGGCATCACAAGGTATTCAAAATGGCCTTCGGGCGTATTAAACGCAGTTTTCCATTCATCACCCTGCTTAATACGAACAAGATTATATGCCCCCCGAAGGTCAATCTTCGTAAACCAACTAGCCCCCTTAATCCTAGCAAACAAATCGGAAAGCAAAGGTAAAGGGTATTGAAACTTGACCGTGATCTTATTCAAGAGGCGATAATCAATACAAGGTCTCAAGGAGCCATCCTTCTTAGCAACAAAAAAAAAACCTGCTCCCAACGGTGAAGAAGATGGCCGAATATGCCCTTTCTCCAAAGACTCCTTAACATAACTCCGCATGGCGGTATGTTCAGGCACAGATAGGTTGAAAAGTCGGCCTTTAGGAAACTTACTGCCTGGAATCAAGTCAATCGCACAATCACAGTCCCTGTGCGGTGGAAGGGAACTGGACTTGGGCTCATCGAATACATCCTGAAAATCAGACAAAAACTCTGGAATTTCAGAAGAGGAGATTGACATCAAAGGAACATCATTATGAACCCCCTGACAACCCCAACTAGTCACAGACATAGATTTCCAATCCAACACAGGATTATGTACCTGCAACCACGGGAAACCCAGCACGATAACATCATGCAAATTCTGCAACACCAGAAATCGACAATCTTCCCGATGGGCTGGCGCCATGTGCATGGTCATCTGTGTCCAAAACTGGGGCTTATTTTTAGCCAAAGGTGTAGCATCAATCCCCCTTAAAGGAATAGGGTTCTGCAAAGGCTGCAAGGGAAAACCACAACGCCTTGCAAACTCAAAATCCATTAAGTTCAAGGCGGCGCCTGAATCCACAAACGCCATGACAGAAAATGATGACAATGAGCAGATCAAGGACACCGATAATAGAAATTTAAGTTGTACAGTACTGATAGTAAATGAACTAGCGATCCTTTTTATCTGCTTAGGGCAGACTGAAATGACATGAGAAGCGTCGCGACAATAATAACACAACCTATTCTGACTTCTGAATCCTTGTCGTTCCGTTCTAGACAAAATCCTATCACACTGCATTGGCTCAGGACTTTGCTCTAAGGGCGACGCCACAGCGCGCACAGTTTGACGCTCCCGCAAGCGCCGATCAATTTGAATGGCCAGAGACATAGAATCACTCAGACCGGAAGGCGTGGGAAACCCCACCATAACATCTTTAACGGATTCAGAAAGACCCTTTCTGAAAATTGCCGCCAGAGCATCATCATTCCATTTAGTCAACACAGACCATTTTCTAAATTTCTGACAATACAATTCTGCCACCTCCTGACCCTGAGACAGGGCCAACAAGGCTTTCTCCGCTTGATCCACAGAATTAGGTTCATCATATAATAATCCTAAAGCCTGAAAAAAGGAATCTACATCAAGCAAGGCCAAATTCCCAGATTCCAGGGAAAATGCCCAATCCTGTGGATCGCCACGCAGCAGGGAGATGACAATTTTAACCTGCTGAATGGAATCACCGGAGGATCGCGGTCTCAGAGCAAAAAACAGTTTACAATTGTTTTTAAAACCCCAAAATTTGGACCTATCACCAAAAAACAAATCAGGAGTAGGAATCTTCGGCTCTAAAGCAGGAGTCTGAACAATATAATCAGAAATACCCTGTACCCTAGCAGCAAGCTGGTCTACACAAGAAGCTAATTCCTGAACATCCATGCTGGCATAAGACTCCTCAGCCACCCATAGATAAAGAGGGAAGAAAAGACAAAACAGGCTGCAGAAAAAAAAAAATGGCTAATGCATTTAACTCATTATGGGCCAGTTGTACTGTTATGATCTGGTGACCTTGGAGCCGCATGAAAACTTTCTCTGGAGTCGGTGGAACCTGTACTGACCGCAAATCCTGAACTAACACCGCAACTAGAAGTAGCCGTGGGGTGTGCCTAACAAACCCTAGACACCTCGACACAGCCGGAGGACTAAATACCCCTATAGATGGAAATAGGAATGCTATCTTGCCTCAGAGCAGACCCCCAAAGGATAGGCAGCCCCCCACGAATAATGACTGAGTAGGAGAAGAATAGACACACGCAGGTAGAAAACAGGATTTAGCAAAAGAGGCCACTCTAGCTAAATAGGAAAGGATAGGACAGATTACTAGGCGGTCAGTATTAAAACCCTTCCAAAAATATCCACAACAGATAATACAAAAAGTTCCACAATCTAACTAAAGACATGGAATGTATATCTGCCACTCCAGAGAATCCAACAAGACTGAGAAAATACTGACACAATCTAAGCTGGACAAGAAAACACAAAGAATAGCACTGAATTGTGAAGCACACAGCATGTGTGCCACAGGAAAAAAAAACAGACACTTATCTTTGCTGATTTGGCAGAAAGGCAGGAGGAACCAGGCAGAGGTCATACACCTCCCAACAACAATTGACAACTGGCAAGGACTAATGAATCCTGCACACCTAAATACCCCAGTCAGAACTGCAATCAGCAGACACACCTGACCAGGACTGCAACCCAGGGACAACTGCATTACCACCTACCACCACCGGAGGGAACCCAAAAGCAGAATTCACAACACACCTGTCCATAGATATAAGTATCCAATACCATATGGCATCATGAGGCTCATCTCCCTCCATGGCTTTTTAGCTGTTGTAGCACCCTCTCTAATCATATGCAGTCGTAATACGCCATTGGGATAATGCTGTCAGTGTAAGACAATACCTATCAGCCCAGTCCTTAGCAATCAGCAGAAAAATAGGCTTGATTGTATGCAGCACATTTCCCCACAAATGCAAACTAGTAGTAGTTATGACAGTCCAACCCCATAAAGTTTATACATTTAAAAGATGTACTTCCTATATTGTTACCGTAATTGGTGGTCATTTTTGTAGTTTCTGCTCTTGTACAAGGACCCATCTAATAGACATTGCTCAACTAAGAATTACTTAGAGGTACTCAAACTCCTGACGGCCGCCATGCTCCGATACAAGAACATTCTGAATACTAAAGGTAAATTCACACCATACAGAAGGATGGGACAGCCATAGAAATTTCTTTAAAAAAAAAAATCTAGTGTGTTAACTAACTCTATAGGGAACTTTTTAAATAAAAATGTACAGCAATTGTTTGTGTAGTGTACATAGGCCTTAAATTCATTAGCACAACTAAGTTAATCCCTACTGTATATATAGGACAGGTAATACATTATAGGTTGATGGAAGTCCAACCACTAGGATCTGCATCGATTGGTAAAACGGGACACTGTTATCCTTATTACAATGAAGGGGCAGTGCGCATGCCCAACCACCGCTATCAAAAGGAGGGCTCTTTCAGGAGATAAGAGAGACCCTTCTAAGCGCTTTGGTTAATTCATGATTTTTCTAAATATCATCCATCTGGTGAAAGGGCCTGAAATGACAACTCAAAATGGGCTAAACACCTTGCAAAAATCCATAAGCTTCCCTGAATCGTATGCAATTTTCCATTTTGCGCTGCGTCAGTCTATTGCAGAAATATTCACATTTGTTGCCGTATTTGAAATCTCTGCCTGCAGACCAACTTGGCGTTTCTTTGCTATGTGCACACGTTGCGGATTTGCGTGTGGATCCGCAGCGGATTTGATGCTGTGGATTCGCAGCAGTTTTCAATCCAGTTTACAGTACCATGTAAACCTATGGAAAACAAAATCCGCAGTGCACATGCTGTGGAAAAAAAAAAAAACGCACGGAAACGCTGCGTTGTATTTTCTGCAGTATGTCAATACTTTGTGCAGATTCCACAGCGTTTTACAACTGTTCCTTTGTAGGAATCTGCAGGTATAAAAACGCAGGTGAAATACGCACAAAAAACACTAATCTGCAGGTAATCCGCAGTGATTTTTCAAAAACTGAGCGGAAAAATCCGCACAGAAATCCGCAATGTGTGCACATAGCATTACAGTCTTCTGTGGAGGTGTGCACTTTCAATCTTCCCTCCCAAACACTGCCAATCAGAGCTCTACAGCTAATCTAACAGTCTCAAAAGCTGTTGAGCTGTGATTGGCAGCATCTGAGAGGAATCACTGAAAGCAGACAGTCCCAGAGGAAAAAAAAACTGAAGAAACTCCGAGTTGGTCTTGAAGGAGAGATTTCACATACTGTACTTCAAAAGCAACAAATGTGAATATCTGTACAATGAACGATGCATAGCAAACCAAAAAGACAATGAGGGAAGCTCAGGGCTTTTACAAAGTATTGAACTCAAATGTTTTAATGAAGTGACAGGTCGTCTTTAACCTCTTAACGACCATCGATACGCCTTTTAATGGCGGCAGTTAAGGGTACTTATTCCTCAGCGCTGCTTTTTAACGGCCTTAGGAAATAAGGGTATAGCACCCCCAGTGTTGGAAATTCTCGGGGGTCTCGGCTGCCGGGGGTAGCTGAGACCCTGGAGAACATGATCAGCACCGGTTTTTATGGTCCCCTGTCATGTGATCACAGTTATCCACTGAATAAGGCAATAAAAAAGAAGAAGTCTTCTTAAATAATATATATATATTATATATATACATACACATATATATATATATATATATATATATATATATATATATATATATATATATATATATATATATACACATACACACACACACACACATACATATATCATTTTTTTATTCTTTGCAGTTAGGTTTGGGGTTAGGGTTGGAGTTAAGTAAAAAAGAAAAAAAAGAAAAAATAATAATAATAATAATATACGACAATGTGACTGCTAGTTTTGAGGGCAAATGCTCACTACTCGAGTTTGCATTGGGTGTTCGGTATGTATGGCGTATCGCGGCTCCTCCCATGTTTTTTTATTTTGGGGTGTCTAACAGCCACTAATCATACGGGGCAGGAACTCGAGCATGTCACTTGAGCACCTTCAATATTTGGTGCATATCTGAACACCTGATGCAAACTGGAGTAGCGAGCACTTGCGCTCTACACTAATGATGACATGCAATATGACAGCCCAATGTTGTTATCAGATTCTGTGTTGTACCTGTGGGTTCAAAATGCTCACTATACTCCTGGATAAAATCCTTGAGTGTGTGTTTTCCAAAAGGAGTCAAGTGTGGTTTTTTTTTTGTTTTTTTTCACCGTTTAGGCACATCAGAGGATCTCCAAATGCGACATGGCGCCTGCTCTCGATTTCAGCCAATTTTGCTTTCAAAAAGTCAAATGGCGCTCCTTCCCTTCCAAGCCCTGCCAAACAGTGAAATTCCCCCACATACAGGGTATCGGCGTATTCAGGAGAAATTGAACAACAGCAGCATCTAATAGCGTCCGCCATGGGGCCCCTGTATTGGGGGGCGGTACCAGCGCCATCTCTGGGCACCCTCCATGAGGCATTGAACATTCAACTGGATCAGCATCTAGGAGACGTCCGCTACCTCCCTCATCATCCTCCTTGGAGTCTGACATCTCAGCCAGTGGGCGTGACGTCTATTAATCGCGCCACGCTACGTTGGGCAGTTGAGCTGATGAAGGTACCAGAGCAGTGGGGGAATGGGGAAAGGGGAATATATTTATTTTAATCAGTGAGTACATTGTGGTGGCCATAATACTATATGGAGGTCTCTGGGGTGTGCATTATACTATACGTACTATGGAGGACTATGGGGGGGTGCATTATACAATATGGAGGGCTATGTGGGGGCCATTATACTGTATACGAGCAATTATACAGTAGCAAGGTTTGTATGGGGCCATCATATTGTGTGGAGGCCATTATACTGTTTGTAGAGCAGTGTGGAGGCCAATTATACTGTTTGAATGGCTGTGTGGTGTTCACTATATTATGTCTCTGTATATATGTGCTCCATCCATGCATTCATCGGTATGGATGTGCTCTGTGTATACATGTATCTGCTCTATGTGTATATACGAGTGTGTAACATGCAGTTTCTGTTTACGTGTCACAAACTGTGTGTGTTTAGCATCCACATTTATAAATATCGGTAGCACAGACGGGAGTCCATAGGTGTAAACATCAGCAATCGCCAGACGAACAAGCAAAATGCTGCCTATCCATTGGGTGATTGGATTGTTTATGACAGAACAAAAATCCATTGTTCTCCGCAGCACATCACCCGCTGCAAACTGCAGATGTGCTGCTGATAACATGATACTGTATGGGGACAGATTGATCGACTAGTGATCGTTCTTTGCCCATCATTCTTCCTCAGCCGATGTAAAGAGTCTGGGAAACAAGCACTGAACGACTTTGATAATGTGGATCACGCTCGTTTAATGGTCTTAACTTAGCGCATGTAAATGCAATGTATTTTTCGGACTATAAGACGCACTTTTTCCCCAAAAAAAAATTTGGGAGGAAAACGGGGGATGCGTCTTATAGTGCGAACACAGGCTTACCAGGGGGGGTTGCGGCAGTGGTGTGGCAGCAGGACCAGCGGCAGCGGTGTAGCGATGCTACTGTGGTGGACAGTGCAGAGTGCACCTGAGCAGAGTCCCTTCCTAAGGATGCCGGCGTCAGAAATGTGGCAACTCCGTGGCCTGGTGTCCACGGCGAGCATTACCGAGTGCATCACCGGTTTCCATGAAGCCGTGGGCGACCGGATGCTTCAGGAAAAAGGCCACCGAAGGCCGCACATGAGCAGATTGAAATCTCGGCGGCACTCAGAAACCGGTGATGCTCTCGGCTCTGTTCACAGTGGACACCGGGCCTTGGCATCCCCATATTTTTGACTCCAGCATCCTGTGGAAGGGACCCCGCTCCATGCTCTGCCTCACCGGACCCGCAGCATCACACCCTGGGACTGCAGCACTGCCCCACTTCTGCCACCGCCGGAATCCTGAGGAAGGGACCATGCCTTCTGTGACCCCGCTGTACCACTGCCGGCCCTCAGGTAAGAAACCTTAATTTGGACAATAAGACAGAACCCCATCTTATAATAATCTTTTTTATGCTATTTTCCACCCCAAAATTTGGGGTGCGTCTTATGGTCCGGTGCGTCTCATAGTCCGAAAAATACGGTAATTATTTCTGTGTAATGGTGCAACATTTTAGCACTTGGGGTCCGACTTTGTCTAAAACCAGCCCTGAATATAAGGCATGTGATGGACTATGCAATGTTTTTGTTTGTTTTTTTCCATATGCTCACTACATTAAAATACAAGCCTTAGCTTAAATCAGATATGATGTCCATCTACTGTTTATAACAATTATGCAATATTACAGAAAAACTAATGCTGCTCATGTACAGTAGTGCTGGCTTTAAAGGGGCCGTGATCAGCATGTAGTATACATTGAGCCCACTCAGACGACTTGCTAAGAGACCCCAGCAGGGGACCTTGTGTCTAGATGACTTTAAATGAACAAGAATTATTAAAAAGTCATGTACTGTCACTGGTTCTGAACAAAATAAAGCACATTAATAAAAATTATTATATTTTTTTTTCCAAGATCTGATTAGAAAATGAAAGCAAACAACTGAAAGCCAGCAGCAATATGGTCTTTTCCCCCATATTCATACACGTCCCAGCCTGCATTTGTGAGGTCAGTGCTGTGTCCCTATGGGAGCCCCGTGCTGTTGCTCTCTGGATGTAAGCACATTACATGCAGGGTAACAGCCGAGTTCCTGTCACACGGAGGCAGTTCCTGTAAGAACGGAGACTACTTTTATCTGATGTGAAGTGACAGGAAAGTACAATCAATTGCGTCCATTACATACATACTAGGTCACATTAACAATAGGACACATGACGCAGATTGGTTGTTTTCATAAGACTTCTAAAATATTAAATATTTCTACATAGAAATAACTGGCATAATAGCAGCCTCAGTGTATACATTCACAACAGACTGGATTATTGGGCCATGTTCACACAAGGTTTAAAGCCTGGGATTTTCGGTGCAGACTGCAAAACAATTGCAAAGCGCAGAACAATAGTGTGGATGGGGTTTCCGCCATGTGTGAATAAACGAGCAATTTATACAGATACAAAACCTTGCCAATGTTCAGTACTAGTGCTCTAGAAAGTCATATGGTCTGAAGTGACAGAAGGCAGACGGGAGGAGGCTGCACCTGCCCTTTATACACCCTGTGCAGTCCATGTGAATCTTCATCAGGGTTGACAACTTGACTTTTTTTTTTTTTTCTGGACGGCTTATAAAAAAAAAAAAAAACACAATATTCTTTACAGACACATTGGAATACCATAATTAATCATTGTTATATGATATATGAAAACATCAGCTGCATTCACTGTGAACTAAAATTATGTTAATTGGTGAAAAAAATCTGTACCAGCTTCTTTAGCTTTAAAAAAAATAAATAAATAAAAACATATGAACACTATTTTTTTTTTTTTTTTTTTTTAACAGATATGGCGAAAACGTGCCCACTTTGTATGGACGATCCTGAAATATCTGGACGGTTGACAACTCTGAGCTTCATAGGGCCTCATGCACATGGCAGAATTGTGTACATTGAAGCCATACATCAGCACAATCACCCCATGTGTCACTGTGTGGTGCCGCTGTGTATTGGAGAGCTTGTTTCTTAGCATCCATGTCTTCAAGGAAGAATAGTTCAGCAAAGTCAGATTCTTGAAATTAATTTACATGGAATCTAAGAGAAGGGGAAAAATTGGGCCATATGACTGAATTAGGGCTTCATACAACAGAAAGGTTGTACGGAGCCATTAAACTGGATCAGTCAACAGATCAGGTGAAATGCGAAAAAGTTTAGGTCAAGAGGGCAAAAAAAAACAAGACTCATCCTGGTTTAAAGAATATAATGATTCTGAGGGATTTCAGTTAGATTTCCATATACTACGGTCGGATACACCTGGGGCTCTGTTCAGATCTGCCTCAGAGGCTCCATTCAGAGCAAAATATAATTTTTTATTTTTTTTATTTATTTACACACATCATACAGACACACATTATATATACACATACACGATAGCTGCTAGTTACAGTAATTAGCTATGGCAGATTTCCTCGTTCCACTGGCAGCTGTAATTCTGGTGTTGTCATATCAGACGTTCTCCCTCGTACAGAGGCCTTAGCAGGTTCTGCAGAGTTCTTCTTTTTGTGGTGAATTTTGCAGATCTAGGCCCTTCTTCCAACAAGCACAGCTTCTCCATATCTCCATCGCATGTTACTCAGAAGAGAAATTAGGGGTCATTGATTCCTTCAATAACCAGGCAGAGGTCAGAGCGTTGGCGCAGTACGAGCCATTTTTTTTTAATAAATTCAAGAGCTGGCCAATATTTTTAATAGACAATGAAGGGATCAATGGAACCTCTTTCTCCAGCTGCCTATTCACAAGCAACACATGCTGTGCAACCACCTGCAGAGGAGAGGGCTGCCTCTGCCATAGACTGGAAATACAGGGCTGCATTTATGGGGAACATACCCTATTATTGCTCTGACCAAATGATCACAAAAAATAAAGTCATTGCGATATGATGCATTTACGGTAACTACAGTAGGTACAAAGTTATCCCATAACAGCAGTGGCAACGAATTAACACTTTTTTTTTTTAGGAAGTTTCATTCCAATTGTTGCAAATATTTATCTTTTATTCTGACCTTAAATTTGAAGAAAATTAATAGTTAGGGTATGCGGGTTGGACGCTGTGTACTTGTGCATTGTCCAACCCGCAGCATCCAGCTGTTACAGCGTAGTGGAAATGTTACCCGTGTATTGGATGCGGTGATTCCGCACAGTTCAGTGAACACATGCGGAATCACCTGCATTCAATGGCCGGCAGCGCTTTCGAAGCAGCGGACATGCACTGCATCCAAAGCACTGCCAATTCCTGATCGTCTGCAGGCAATAAGTAAACGCTGCGGGTTGGACACTGTGTACTTCTGCAGCGTCCAGATGTTACGGCATAGTGGACGGGATTACAAGAAATCTCCTGCCCACTATGCATCCAGACACGCCCGCGGCTCACCCGTGGAGACTGACATGCGGCGCGTCTTTCCAGACCGTAACAGAGCAGGAAGCAATGAGGAAACTGAATTCTCTGCAACCCATCAGATCCATCTCCATTACTGGCCGCTGATCCAGAAGGGGAATGGCTGTGACCCTCCCTCCACCACCTCACTTTATTATGCCATTATCACTGCTCATAAATTAGGATATTAGATATACACATATTCCCACTTCTACAATATAATAACGTTGAGGCCAGAAATTGACAGAATACTGTATGATTATGTTGCTATATGAATTATACGCAGCAGCAAGTCATGGAAAATGACGAAATCAGTAACATAAATGGACATGTAGGCTATGTTCCCACGATGAGTTTTTGACGCTGTAGAATTTCTGCACCTATTACTCAAATTAGGCTACTTGCGTTTTTTAATTGTGTTTTTGATGCTGCATTTTTTTTGTCTCTTTTTGTGTGTGTCAATCTTTAAATAAAGCTGCTTTATGTTTGAAACTTCCTGGTTTTCTGGTTTTGACAAAATTTTATTAATATACCTAGGTGCGGATTAAATACAATTTGTATGCATTTCCGCTGCGGAGATGCATGTATGTTTTTTACCTGTGGATTTTCGGCATTTAATTCAAGTCTACGGGGAAAATCCACACAGGAAACTTGGCGTACCGGCAAGAGATATTGACATGTTGCATATTTGAAACGCGCACCACAGGTCAGTTTACACAGAGTTAGGCTAGTTTCACACTTGCGTTTACCTGATCTGCGGCAGGCTGCGGACTTCCTCCGTGAAGCCCCGCCCTCGGCCGCACCTCCGCCGCTAGCTCCGCCTACTTCTGCATGCGGCCCGCATGCGATCTCCGTACCTATCTTTAACATTAGGTATGCAGGTCGTGCGGCTGTATGCGGATGCTGCCGCATGCGTCGTTTTGACGATGCGGAAAAAAAAAATTGCTACAGGCTGCGTCCTACGCTGGTCGCCGCGTCAAAACGACGCATGCGGCAGCATCCGCATACAGCCGCATGACCTGCGTACCTAATGTTAAAGATAGGTACGGAGGTCGAATGCGGGCCGCATGCAGAAGTAGGCGGAGCTAGCGGCAGAGGTGCGGCCGAGGGCGGGGCTTCACGGAGGAAGTCCGCAGCCTGCCGCAGATCAGGTAAACGCTAGTGTGAAAGTAGCCTAAGATAAAAGCACAGTGGGCATGAGGTTTCTATAAATCCCATCCACTTTGCTAAAACAGTTAAGACTTTGCGTTTTAGAAGCAGCAAAGATACATAGTAAAATATGCACCAAAAGCTCATGGTGGGAGCGAAACCTAAGAGTATGCTCCCACGGTTAGTAAACTCTGCGGGTTGGACACTGCGTACATCTGCAGCATCCAGATGTTACATACAGCATTCAAGAAACCCCCTGCCCACTATGCGTCCAGAGACGCCAACGGCTTCCCTGCAGAGACGGACATGCAGCGCATCTTTCCAGACCACAGCATGTCTATTTATCTTGCGGAGACGCTCAGTCTCCGCAAGATAAATATAACTCATACAGTATATTGGGCGCGGGAATCCGCACAGTTCAATGAACACATGCAGACATGTGCTGCGTCCAAAGCACTGCCGATTACTGACCGTGGGGATGTAGCCTTAGGGTATGCACACACGATCGGTTAACGCTAAGGGTTGGATGCTGCCTACTTGTGCAGCGTCAAACCAACCCGCAGCGTCCAGCTGTTACAGCGTAGTGGATGGAATTTCAAGAAATCCCATGCCCACTATGTGTCCACAGATGCCCTCAGTGACTGACATACGTCACGTCTCTCCAGACCACAGCATGTCAATTCAAGATAAATCTCACCAATAGAATGTATTGGACTTGGTGAATCCATATGGTTCAGTTAACAAATGCGGCTTCACCTGCGTTCAATAGATGGCAGCGCTTTGGATGCAACGGACATGTGCTGCCTCCGCGATAAATGGACTGTCCGAGGGTCTCCTGAACCAAACACAACAGCCTCACAGGCATATCTGACATGATTGAGTTTGGATAAAGAGACAATAAGCCAGTCCATACATTTCAGACCTTAGTTAGACCGTGATTGTCTTAGGTGCTGTCTAATATCCAGATCTAATGAGATACGAGTTCAATTTTTTTTTAGAAGTCAGGTTATAGGAATTTCCAAAAAGACAGGCCGCAGCAGAAAAATTAGGTGAAATTGGCTTGCTGACTCCTGAGATACCTCTAATGCTGCGTACAGCTATGGTCACCGTGATCGTGTTAGTAAAAAAAACCCCTAAATGTTACCGTAATTAGAAATCTTACCGTATCTGATGCCTCCATCAGATTTCGAGCTCATTCACAACCACAGAAGTGCCGCTCCCCAATGCCACCCTCACCAGGCCCCCAATTTACCTCGGTTCAGGTAGGACAATCTTCTTACTGGCCCTGGCTGCCGGGGTTGACTTGCTCTTCTCCATAGCCATTAGATAGCTCACATCCGCCAGCACTGCCTCTAGGTCCGCCATGCTTGCAGATAGTTGAAGTTACAGATCCGCCAAAATTTAACCACACACAGTTTCTAGTGGTTGGTGAGTCACGTAGCAGCACAAACGTGAAAATATCCAGAAAAATGAAAATAAATTAACGAGAAAAATAAAAAAAAATTCCTCTTTTTCAATTTCTAAAATCTAAACACTGCGATATCCGGAGGAGGAGATCAGGCCCAGTGAGGACAGGAAAGTAAAAGCAATAACGGCGGTTAACAGTAATCCGGGGGTCACCTAAGTTCCCTACTAGGATCCACAAGGATAAAAGGTACATACGGAAAGGGCCAATGACTAGAATGGATCTTCACGTGGAACGGAATCCAGTTTGTGATCGCCTGCAGCCAATATCTGGCTCACTCCCGCAATGCCAGTCTGTATGGAGGAGTCTGTCACTGCAATCTAGGCTCTGCATGCAGTGGGCATAGCACTGGTGGCTGCTGAGGCGATCAGGCGGCTGTTCCTAGACCATGCCTAGCAATGCCTCTGGCCAACATGGTGCAGATGTTGAGCACAGCAATGGCACAATGTCTTATATTTCCAAGGCTCGGCTTCCATACAGCTCTGACATCCACTGACTGCTAAGTGTAAGAGCCACCATGACACAGGGAAGCAGGGGATGTGTCTGCAGCAATGGCAGTCACCACAGTGTGCTGCTTCCTCTTCCAGCAGCCTCCATTGCTGAACGTGGGCACAGAGCAGCAGATCAGGGGGATTGTGACAGAACAAAGCCGCCTCAATTCATTCCAATAGAAAATCCGCCACCATATAGGAAATGCCCAGGGAAGGGGCAAGCTCCCCTCCGGTACCAGCTGCTCTCCCACCCCACACACCTCCAGTGGCCAGTGTGCACAGGGCTCCTTCCTCCAGTGCTGACAGCCTCCTCTTCTTGTGTGCAGGGCTGTATTACCATGAGCAGAGAAGCTGTGATGTCTGTTACTTCCTCTCCTGTGTGTGATAGCAGCGAGGACTGCAAGGAAACCCTGGTGCCGGATCCTCTGCCTGTGCCGGAGCCGGAGCCACCCTCTGTGCTCACCTTACGGAACTAGGGGTTCTCATTCGCAGAAATTGTTTGTTTTTTGCAAGTTTAATAATGAGCAAGAATTATACTAGTCATAAAAAACAATGCCTCTCGGTGCCCTGAGGTAAATGCACTTGAAAACTGCTACACAAAATATACAATTGGCACAAAAATGGGCATTAAAGTGGGTATTAGATATAGAATTAAATTGCTTTGGAGCCATTTTTTCTCTCAGAGCAAATAAACAGAAGGGGATGTCTCTCATGAGAATCAGTTCACTTCACTAGTCCAAATGGCTGCTGGGCATTACAACTGGCATTAAAATGGTCACCAAAGTGGGTAGCCAAGGGTGTTATTAAATAGTTCAATGAGTTTGGGTCCGTTTTCTCACACCGCAACCACAGAATGGGAAGTCCTACTTCAGAATGAGCTCACTCCAGGCTGGCCCAAATGGGTTGTGGGCATTAAAGCTGGCACTGACATGGTGAGACGGTCACTTTTCACTGACATTAATCAGTAAGTCCGAAGGCACACTAATGATTTTAAAATTGGTCCTATTTTGTTACTGAAAAGTCGGACGAGTGTCATGCGAGCATAATACGATTTTTAACACCTAGCATATTATTTACATCCAATTTATATGCAAATGCAATCCGAGTGCAATGCGATTTTAACATGAGTTTTTACACAGAGCAATTCTCTATGTAATTTACACATAGTTTTCCAAAGAAATGTTATGCTATACATATAGCACACATATATATATATATATATATATATATATATATATATATACACATATATATATATATACAGAGAGATAGATTAGAAAGATATACAGACATAGATAAATGCAAAAACATTATATATATATATATATATATATATATATATATATATATATATATATATATATATATATATATATATATATATATTTAGTGCTTTGTGTGTGTAGTTTACTGTTCATGGTGTTTTTAGTAAATACATTTCTTATGGAAATAAAAAGGCGTGGGATCCCCCATGTCCTTTGAAAAGTCCGCAATTCATCTTCCAGGCACAGTAAAATCACAGCAAGAGTCGACAGAATAGAATAGATAGAATAGATATATACACATAGAATAGATAGATATAAAGATGTCAGCCACATATATAATTAGTACAGTGTGTGTGCCCTTTCTCGGCGCCTGCGCACTGCAGTACTTTGCTCTGCCCTCAACAGGGCATACAACGTACTCCTGCGCCGGAGCCACAGTGTGAAGGCAAGAAGAGGACGTCATCATAAGAAGATAGGAGGCGCCGGACCGCAACGCCCATCGTACCGGGACCGCCCCTGGGTGAGTATAATCTAACCTCTTTGTCTCATCTTTCAGGATACATTGGGAACTTATCTACAGAATGCTGTAGATAAGCCCCTGATGCTGGTGGGCCTAGCTCACCTTCGATTTTGGGGGTGACAGGGTCCCTTTAATTAATAAATGATTATTTTTCTGAAAAAAATTGTGTGGGCTCCCATGTAAATTTTTAAACCAGCAGAGGGAAAGCCGATGGCTGGAGGCCTGTGTTTATAGCCTTTGAAGGTGGTAATACCCATGGAGCTTCCCAGGCTATTAATATCAGCTCACAGCTGTATACTTAGCCTTTACTAGTAGTGATGAGTGAGTATACTCGTTGCTCAGGTGATCTCCAAGCATTTGTTAGTGCTCGGAGATTTAGTTTTCGTCACCTTAGTTGCATGATTTACAGCTGATAGACAGCTTGAATACATGTGGGGATTCCCTAGAAACCAGGCAACCCCCACAGGTACTCAGGCTGGCTAGCAGCCATAAATCTTGCAGCTGTGTCAACAAAAAATAAATCTCTGAGCACTCAGACACACGCCCAAGAAATACGAGAGGGAGACAGAGGGGGAGAGGCAATCAGAGGGGTCGCCCTAACGATAGGACAGGAAACACACGTTTTTTAGATCGGGATTATTCCCTGCGAAACAGGCCCAATCCGAACAAGAATTAAAATCTTTTTTGGCCCCCCAAATTATTAACCTCTCCTCTAGAAATTTAAATGATTTAGAGACACAAATTCTGAATAAAGGTCTTAATTTCGTGCCCACATCGGATTTTCAATTGTTTGAAAGCATAAAAGACCTGCACCTTTTTACAAGGAAATTAAAGTGGAAGAAATTCTTTGTAAAAGAGGACAAACGTACTTGTAAGGAAATGGACATCCCAGACTCTCTTCTGGGCGATGTCAGATTCCTATATGGTTTGGCGGATTCTGTTCCTGAACAAGAGGGTAACGGACCTTTTACTGAATTGAAAAATAAAAGTTAAAAAATGCCCCCAGTACAAAGTGATCTTACAACCATTGACATTTTCGTGGAGTTGGTAACCAGAGACCTGGAGGAATTGGAAACAAAAACAAAAAATGGCAAGTACAATTTATCCAGATCTGAAGTAGAAGTTTTGATGAAGCTGGAATGGGATACCAGTATTGTAATTAAACCCTCTGACAAGGGGGGCAATACGGTAATTATGAACCAGAATGATTATGTAGCCATGTGTCGTAAGATTTTGAATGAACCCAGAGACTATGAAAAGTTGTCTTCTAACCCTACTTCGATGCATGTTAAACAACTTAAACAGATCTTAGACAGGGGTTTGGAAGATTCTCTAATTGATAAAAACTAGTATGATTTCCTCCTCCCGCAATACCCAGTACTATGCGACCTTTCATTGTCTTCCAAAAGTACACAAGGGTCTAACACCATTGAAGGGGAGACCGATAGTGTCTGGGATAAACAGTTTGTGTCATCACGTAGGAATCTACCTAGATGTAATCTTGAAACCCCATGTTGTTTCTCTGAACTCCTACACAACGGACTCCACGGACCTCTTAAGGAAATTGGATGGTTTGGTTTTAGAACCCCAAGCCCTACTATGTAGAATTGACGTGGAGGCCCTTTATTCATCCATTAAGCATGAAGACAGCCTCAAGGCAGTCGAGTTTTTCATCAGGAGTAGTGGTCAACAGTATATGAGACACAATAAATGGGTTCGGGACTTATTGGAGTTCTGCTTAACAAAAACATCTTTATGTTCGATGGTACGGTCCACCACCAGCTCAGGGGCACAGCGATGGGCAATTCTTGTGCGCCCACCTACGCCAATTTGCTCCTGGGCTGGTGGGAGGAGACCGTGGTTTTTGGAGAACTCTTGACTGAATAACAGACCAAAATATCTTTTTGGTCAAGATATATTGCCGATGTGCTACTGGTGTGGAATGGGGATGCCACAAGTTTCACAAATTTTGTGTTGAACTTAAACGATAATCCTTTGGGATTACGTTTTACTTGTGAATATCATGAGAACCAACTACCCTTCCTAGACCTCTGTATACAAAAAATGGCGGATGGCCATATTAACACCAAAACATACAGAAAGCCAACTTCTACCAATGCCCTCCCTGTTGGGATAGTCATCACCCTGTAGCCCTAAAAAAAGGTATCCCTAAGGGGCAATATCTGAGGGCACGACGGAACTGTTCATCTTTACAGGACTATCATGACCAAGCTGATGATTTACGATCACGTTTTTTGGATAGGGGCTATCCTGATGGCATCCTGAGGAAAGCCTTCAAGGAGGTGGAAATGGTGAACAGAGAGGGTCTCTTGGTACCAACTCCTAAAAAAGAGAATATACCAACTTTCAGGTATATTACAACTTATAACAATGGTGCACAACAAATTCGGGCCATTTTACAAAAACATTGGTCCATCCTACATATGGATGAGGATATTGGCGAAATGGTTGGAGATTGTCCCAGTATCACCTTCCAGAAAGGGAAATCCATAGGTGATAGACTGGTACACAGCAACTACATTGTACCAAGAAAGGAAACTTGGTTGTCTAACCAACTCAAAGGGTGCTTTAAATGTAGTGGTTGTGTCGCATGTCCGGTCATAACAACAGGTTCAACCTTTGTGAGTCAAAGAACTGGAAAGGAATACCGGTTATATCACTTCATTAATTGTCGAACAAAGGGGGTGATATACAGAGTTGTCTGTACATGTGGTCTTGAGTACATAGGCAAAACTATAAGGGAGTTTAGAAGACGAGTATGAGAACATCTGAGAGATTTTACCCTGAAAAGAGATACCCCATTAGCGAGGCACATGAATATCAAAGATGACGGAAAAACTGCCGATTTGTCATTCATGGGAATAGACAGAGATGTCCCACCAAGGAGGGGTGGTAACTGGGATTGAGTTAAAAACTCAAACACCGGGAGGCCTCAATGAAATTCTCACTTACAGTTGTTTTCTCTGATGCCGCGGGACATACCCCACCAAACCTGTGCACTTTCTCCTCCCTTCCTTCCCCCCTCTATGTGTATCATTTAGGTCTATGGAGGGTATGAATAGGGTCAGCCGCCGTGGAATGGGGCGCCATTTCTCGTTCACTATCCCTAGGGTGCCAACCTCCATAGACAGGTAGGATCTGGAATACAGGGTCAGGAATAGGAGATTAGTAATTTAGTTTTTACACAGGCAGGCACATTTTTGCATCTATCTTCCTTCCTTGCACTTAATTGGTAATAATACTCATGACCCGTATTCATATCACTACAACCTCCTTACCATTTCTCCATCTAAAATTTTAATTTTGCCCATTGTTTTGAGCTGAATTCGCCATAACTACTAAGTCGTGAGCACCATTACCATCTCTAGCGTATATATGATGATGGTAAATATATAATTTCATTTCCGTATTTTTTCTCTCCCTTTCTCGGGTGGACAGCACATGCCCTGACATTATAATCCTCTCTCCTGTTTGGAGATTGTAGCTAGGATTACTTTTATAATATTTTTGGTGATTTTTTTCTTTTTTCAGGCCGATGGTACATGTCCTGACATTACAATTATCTTTCCTATGGGTAGTTCTTTGAGATAGGATGATTTAATATATGTCATAAGTATGCTTTGGTGGATTAGCAAGATTCTGCTGACATAATCCGGTGATTTAGAAGTCAATTTCAACTACTATTCGGTGTGGTTTTTGCTCTTTCCATACTTTTACACATACCTACGTCACATAGCGCGCTGGCAGTAGGCGGCATATACAGCTCACGTGTGCCTTCCAGCATTGGGACGCTCTTGTGCCGTCAGAGGCGGAGCGTTCTAGTTATGCGTTCCACGCTGGAGACGCCGCCGGTATGACGCGCCCCGTGGCAATGCGCGCACAGGAAATGAGTGTGTGACGCTCAAACACTAGGGGCCAGTGGCGGTTTATTTAACAAGCAGCATCACAGCAGGTGCGAGATTCCCCTTTCTTTTTCCCCCGACTGCATGATGGGTGTCCATATACGATGACGGCGTAACACCCGATTTTTTCTACGATTGTATCTTTCCCTGATGAGTCTTTAAAACGAAACGCGTTGGGAAGCTTTAATCCTGGGGTAAAACGTTATGTTCATGGTGATCTACGTGGGGTAATGTATGGATGAAGCATTAATTGCCTCCCCCATTGATATGACACCAATTTGTAAGGGTTAGTCTCCCTCGATATGATGAACAAAGGATTATGAGGTGAGATTGTTCCTTTTTTGTTTCAGTGGTTTAAATTAGGACTACTTGCATGTATGGCTCAATTGCATGGCTGTTGTGATTTTGCTTTTTGCTCCCTCTAGTGGTCATTAGTGATTTGACTCTGGAGCGTCTGTCTTTTCCTATATCCTCACCTGGGCCGTTAGTTCAGGGGCGTTGCTATATAAGCTCCCTGGACCTTCAGTTCAATGCCTGGCATCGTTGAAATCAGAGCTAATCTGTTGTGCTCTTGTCCTCTGATCCTGGTTCCTGTTTTTCAAGCTAAGTCTGCTTCCTTGCTTTTTGCTTTTGTTTTGTTTGGTATTTTTGTCCAGCTTGTTCCTATCTGTATCCTGACCTTTGCTGGAAGCTCTAGGGGGCTGGTGTTCTCCCCCCGGACCGTTAGACGGTTCGGGGGTTCTTGAATCTCCAGCGTGGATTTTTATAGGGTTTTTGTTGACCAGATAAGTTATCTTGCTATATTCTGCTATTAGTAAGCTGGCCTCTCTTTGCTGAACCTGGTTCATTTCTGTGTTTGTCATTTCCTCTTACCTCACCGTTATTATTTGTGGGGGGCTTGTATCTTGCTTTGGGGTCCCTTTCTCTGGAGGCAAGAGAGGTCTTTGTTTTCTTCTCCTAGGGGTAGTTAGATTCTCCGGCTGGCGCGAGTCATCTAGCGATCACCGTAGGCATGATCCCCGGCTACTTCTAGTGTTGGCGTTAGGAGTAGCTATTTGGTCAACCCAGTTACCACAGCCCTATGAGCTGGATTTTTGTATCTTGCAGACTTACACGTTCCTCTGAGACCCTGTCCACTGGGGTCATAACACATGGCCATAAAAATTTTGCTGAATTTTAAGGATTACCTCCTTTTTATTGTTGTATTTATGTATACATATGCACTTGTTTGTGGTTGTGTCTTTTGATATTAGTTGGTACAAGCATTCACTTTTTTTGTTGTTTCTTCTTTTTCTGGTATTTTTCATCCATATTTTTTAAGGATTTTTCAATTAAAGGTTACATTTTAATTTATTAGTCCCACCCTGCTTTACATACAATAAATCTCTGAGCAGTTACAAATACTCGGAGACCACCCGAGCGTGCTCTGGAAAACTCGAGCATCGAGTACACTCGCTCATCACTATTTGCCAGCTATTAAGATAGTGGACCCCCTCCACAAATGATGTAGGGTCCTCCTATAATTAATAACCAGCAATGGCTAGGCAGATAGCTGCGGGCTGATGTTAATAGCCTAGGAAGGGGCCTCCTAGATTAAAAACATCAGCTCTCCATAAGATGCACCAAATCTGGCACTTAGCCTCACTCTTCCCACTTGCCCTGGTGCTGTGGCAAGTGGGGTGATAGTTGTGAGTGTTGATGTCACCTTTGCATGAATGCGATACGATTTCCGATTACAGTCGCAGCATGCTGCAATTTTTTTCCTGTCCAATCATGATCCATTCCGAGCTGGATAAAAAAAATGACAGATGAACCCACAATAATAGAATAATATTGGTCGTTTTTTAATCGTATTGCATTTATCCGATTTCATCGCAAGTGGGAATGAGCACTTACTGGTATTTTTAAATGGTTAAATCATCTTGGGCCATTGATCTCACTTTGCCAATACACAAAAGGTCATGGCCCACATCAAATTCAGTTCACTCCTGGCTAGTCCAAATGGGTTCTGGGCATAACATGTGGAATCAAACTTGGCATATGACCATTTTTCACTGATTTAATTAGCCAACTGATGTTTATAAAGGGACACTGTAATGCCTGCTGCAGCGCAGTAGCACAGAACCTCCACCAGGGGGTGCAGGTGAAGGAAAACAGGTACACAGTGAAATCACAGAGCAGCAGGCAGGAGCCACAAGGTGGCGAAAGAGTAGTCAAACAAAACCAGGTCAGCAATAGAGAGTGAACGAAGTACCAGAGGTCACAGCAATACTCGTCAGAAACAAGCCAAAGAAGTCAGAGCCGATTGGGAGCAGGAAAGCCAGAGACACAAGACAGAAAAACAGGTCAGAGGACAAGCCGAGTCAAATACCAAGGGGTCAGAAACGGGGAACAAGTACTACAACGAGCGAAGTAACAGGAGAACACAGGAACGGGACCTAGGTAAATGGGAAGAGGACAAATCATGGTATAATGGGGTCAGCTGCTCAAGCCAGAGACAGGAACTATAATTGACACTGCTTGCAGGTAACTACGGACAGAAATAGCCAGACAGATCCCAAAACAAGGCAGAGAAGATTAACCCTCGCATGACCATCCCAGGGAGAAAATAATCAGAAACAAACCCCGGACTGGATCATGACAGACACCTTTCTTTGCTTTGGGCCACTGATCACACATTGACTTCACACAGATATTGATGCCATGCATCAGAATTATTTCACTTCTTGTCAGGCTAAACAGGTCCCTGGCAGTATAGCTGTCTTTGATGTGGGCAGACACATTTTACTAATTAGAATAAGAAACCGCCGTTTTTAAAGGATTAAATGATGGTCACTGATCTCAGACTGCCAATAACCAGACCATGTAACCGCACATCAAATTAAGTACACTCCAGGCTGTCCATATATATTCTGGACATTAAAGTTGGCATAAAAGTGGGCAAGGAAACACTTTATACTGATTTACATAAGTAATTGGTGAATTCAAAGAGTTAAATTATTTGGGGCTTCTGATCTTGCACTGCAGACACACATGCGGTGAAGCCTCACATCAAATTTAGCTCATGCCAAGCTGGCCCAAATGGCTTTTAAATTGGCATCAAAGTGGGCCGACCACCACTTTTTACTAATTTGAATAAGTAATTGGTGTTTTCAAAGGGTTGGGACATTGATCTTACACTGCCAAGACACAGAAGGGGATGCCCGGCATCAAAATAATTTCACTGAGGGCAGGCCCAAACATGTTCTGTGCATTACAGCTGGCAGTAAAGTGGGCAGGCAGCCAGTGATCACTGATTCAAAGAAATAACTGGTGTTTTTAAAAGGCTAATTGCCTTTGGGCAACAAGTATCACGCTGCCAAAACAAAGAAGGGGATTTTCCCATTAAGATTCAGTTCACAACAGGCCCACGCCAAGGTGCTCTGGCCATAAAACCTGGCGTTGAAATGGCCACTTTTCAGTGATTTGAATAAGTAATTTATGTCTTAAAAGGGTTAAATGACTTTGGGTCACAAATATCACACTACCAACAAGCAGATTGGGATGCCCTGTTTCAGGTTTAGTTCACACTAGAGTGGGCCATGTGAGCTCTGGGCATAATAGCTGGCATCAAAATGGGCAGATTGCCGCTTTTAACTGATTTGAATAAGTGATGTATTAATAAGGTTAAATGAGTTTGGGCCATAAATACCACAATGAAGTCATACAAGCAGGGATGCCATGAAAAGTTCACTTCAGGCTGGCAGAATAGGTTGTGGGCATAAAACTGGACAAACTTCAACGTTTTACAATGCCAGAATACAGGAGATGTCACGAATAAGATACATTTCACTGCAGAACAGTGTCTTATTTGCAGATTTTCCTTCTAAATTTGAATGAGATGAGAAACATCCACAGAGAAAAAGGAAGATGTGTTTTTAGTATCCACAACAGAAGCACCTCCATGAGCTTTTGGTGCGTTTTTCACGCTGCGTATTTTTGCGGTGTCAAAAACACAGCATCTTACAGTTCCAGCTAAATGGATGGGATTTTCCGAGATCTCACGTCCACTGTGGTTTTATGTATTTTTACTTAAAGGGAACCTGTCACCCCCCCCCCCCAGGCGTTTTAAACTAAAAGAGCCACCTTGTGCAGCAGTAATGCTGCATTCTGACAAGGTGGCTCTTTTAGTTCTGGATGCTGTAACTGCCGAAATAATAAGTTTTGTAATTTGTCCTAAATACCTTGTCTTCAGTCAAGGAGGCAGGCCTTTCCCCCCTGCTGCAGACGCCACACAGCCGTCACTCAAATCTTCTTGGTGCCGGGCACCGCCTCCTCATCGCTGTTTTGAAATGATCCGGCGCCTGCGCTCTTTTCTCCTGCCTTGGGCAGGCGCAGTGAGCGCTGCCCGTCCTCTGTGCTCATATGCAGTCCAGCTGACTGCGCCTGTGCGGACGCCCTGCCTGTGAATCCCAGCCCCATAGTATGAATAAATCAGAAGACACTGCGGGGCTGGGATTCACAGGCCCGGCGCCAAGAGGATTTGAGTGATGGCTGTGTGGCGTCTGCAGCAGGGGGGAAAGGCCTGCCTCCTTGATGGAAGATAAGGTATTTAGGACAAATTACAAAACTTATTATTTCGGCAGATACAGCACCCAGAACTAAAAGAGCCACCTTGTCTGAATGCAGCATTACTGCTGCACAAGGTGGCTCTTTTAGTAAAAAACGCCTGGGGGGGGGGGGTGACAGGTTCCCTTTAATGTAAACTGACCTGTGGTGCGTGTTTCAAATCCGCGGCATGTTAACTTCTCTTGTGGGTATGCTGCGTTTTCTCTGCGGATTTTCCCTAGAAACTTGCATTAGATATGGAAAATCAGCAGGTGAAAAACGCAGATGCCTGAGCGTTACTGCTGTGCAAACGCATCAAAAACACATATAATCCTTATATATTATTTCTAACCACTCTTTTTCGGTATTTACTTTGTATCTCCGTTCATACTGCACCCACACACAGATGATACACCATTAGAAAGGTAAACTTGCCCCCTTCAGCAAGAAAATAGTCAAATAAACCACACATCCATGATGTGATCACAAAATACAGTTTAATCATTCATTTTCATAAACTGGCAGTAAGGAAAAATGCAGGTGGCACCACAATACCCCAAAGCACACTACCTCAAAGCTGCTTACAGACATCACAAACAAATCCCAACATTTGCCTTGGGGGCATTCCAGCTTGCCAAACTCCTTGCCCAGTCGATTTCAGGCACATTGGAGGATTGCACACTTCAATGCAGGTGAGTCACACATGCAAACACATTTGTAAACATGCACTGCCTATTCAATTGCACACTTGCTCCATTTATCCTCCACCGACACACACAAATGATACACCATAAAGGTCAAATTACCTGCAGGTGGCATTTGTCTTGGGGTCTTTCCAGCTTGCCAAAGTGCTTGCCCAGCCTATTTCAGGCAAATTCGAGGATTGCACACTTCACTGCAGGTGAGTCACATATGCAAACACATTTGTAAACATGCACTACTTTTTCAGTGATTACTTTGCCCCACACACTCAAATGGTGAGTCACATATGCAAACACAATTGTAAACATGCACTGCTTTTTTGGTGATTATTTCGCCCCACACACACAAATAATACACCATTTGAAAGGTAAACTTGCCCCTTTCAGCAACAAAAGACACAAACAAACCACACATTCATGATTTGATCAATAAATATAGTATAAACATTCATTTTCAGAAACCTGCAGAAAAAAAAACATTAAACTGCAGGTGGCAACAAACCAATTTGTTGTATTATCTATATACATATATAAGTACCTCTCTGTGTTCATCATCTCATTAAATACATTAACATTTGACCAGCTCAATTTTCCTGAAATTGCCCGCGCCCCCGACAACCAATGTGTGAAAATTTCGCACAGGCCAACTAGTCCAAAATGAAAAAGAAAACACTCAACAGAAGCCAAGGTCAAACGGAGTCCAGAGTGATGCTGCTGCCTCATTATAGTGAATTGATTTCTCAGGGTTTAATCTGAATCACGTCACTAGGAGATTAAGATGGAAACCCCGATGTATGTGCTTAGCACAGGATGAATGTCATGCAAAATGTTCCCAATAAAAGCTTCAACTCAGTTAACAAAAAATTCCCTACGTTACTGCTAGTACAAAAGCTCGGGAAAAGCGCTATGGGTCCTCACCCCCCAAAAAAAATCCAGGAAATTCTGCGCTCCCAAATTCAAATGCCCGTCTCTCATCTGAGCTCCATAGTGTGCATAAACCACATTTAGGGTCCACATGATTGGCATTTCTGTAGCGATGCATGCACGTTTAATTTACATTTGCATGTCTCCAGAAGCGGGGATCTCACCGGATCTCACCGCAGTTGAGCCCGGTTGGGAACGAAGCCTCAGTGACCAGAGGTAACATCCATGATGTCACCACCGGTCACTGACACCACGCTCTCAGTAGCTCATTCACCAGTGGTTCTCAGCCTGGAAGATCGCATCTTGGCACTGTCCAGGTTGAAAACTAATTATCCCCCAGGCATGGATTACGGCGTGGGACAGAACGACTGACAGATGAAGAACATGATTGTTATTTATTTTTGTGGAATTAGGCATTAGGTGAATATAACTGTTTGTCATTTGTAAATAAAGATGGAAAAGCGTGTTTTGCTTTATTTCTAATAAAATACTTTATTCTGGCTGTGTCTTTATTTACCATATAACTATAGGAGTAGTAATGGATAGGTGTCTTATAGACGGTTCTCCATTACTAAGCAGTGGGCTTGATGTCACCTGACAACACAAAGGTGACATCAACCCTACAAATAGGAACCCCACTTGCCACCGCTACAGGGCAAGTGGGAAGAGCCAGGCAAAGCGCCAGAATTGGCGTATCTAACAGATGTGCTTTTTCTGGTGCGGTTGCGGGCTGCTATTTTTAGGCTGGGGGTCAATATCCATGGCCCCTTACCTGCCTGAGAATACCAGCCCCCAGTTGTGAGTTTTAGCAAGGCTGGTTGTCAAAAATAGGGGGGGGGAATCCCACGCCATTTTTTACATTATTTATTTAAATAATTTAAAAAACAGCGTGGGGACCCCTCTATTTTTGATAACCAACCTTGCTGAAGCTGACAGCTGAGGGTTGCAGCCCTCAGCTGTGAGTTTTGCCTGGCTGGTTTTAGAAAATACAGGGAAACCACCCTGTTTTTTCATTTCTTTATTTATTTATTTATAGCGCAGGCGGCGGCTGATGAATACCTCCATCAGCAGCTCCTGCTGTCACTGTTATTAGCAGCAGCAGGGGTAGTCTGATGGGAGTAATAGTCCCATCAACCGCTGCCTGCTGTCTCTTTAATCACTTACAGTAAATAGGACTGTCATCACTCTCCACTGCTCGTGCCGATAGCCGTCAGAGCAGGGGAGAATCATGAGAGCCGTGTTCACACCTGGCGTCGGGAAACAGCCCTTACTGTGACTCTTCTTCTCCTGCGCCGATGCATGTCACATGAATGATATCCATGTGTGCTATCCGTGTGCAGGTGTTCGGGAGGTTTTGCGACCTGAGCTGAAATTTAAAAAAAACGGACATGTTAGCGGGTTTTGCCCGCGGACTAACAGTCCGTGGAAACACATTGGCTTGTGTACAAACCCATTCACTTGAATGGGTCTACGTGTCTCCGATATGTGTGAAAACTGTCTCCACACGTGCCGGAGATATGGACGTGTGAAATCTGGTATCTCTGTAATTGCACCGACCCAAATAATAAAGTCGCCTAATCACTTATACCGCATGAGGAACGGCGTAAAAAAATAAACAAAACCAATTCTTCACGTGCTGTTTATTTTTTCATTCTGCCTACCAAAGATTGCAGTAAGGCTTGGCGCACATTTATCCTGCGCTGAGCGCTTGCAGCGGGGTTTCTGTGTAAGGCTAAGTACACATTAGTGTATTTGTGCACAGCGTATCATCTGCATGCGCAAACGCATGCCAAAACGCATGCAAACGCATGGTTATGCTGCAGATTTTATTCGCATCACCCTACGCATGACGCCAAAAAATGCTGCATGTGCATGTGTTTGAAATTTCCATGCATTTTGGTATGCGGCAATTGCTGTTCCAGGAGAATTTCCTTCACAAAAGCCACACACAATGGGCGTGTTTCATGGGGATTCTATATATACACCCTACACAGATGAATTCCTCATCTTTGCATGGAGTGCTTCTATTGTAATCTGGATTTGGCATTGAAATTGGCTTTTGCCTTTGCTGTGGCTTGTGAAGAAGAAAGAAGAGAAAGTCATCGCTACTGGCAACACCATATCGTTGAAGTCCGAGAGAGCCGTGGAGCCTACCACTCGTTGTACACCGAGCTGCGTGAAAACCCAAAGATTTTTGACTACACGAGGATGTCGGAACAGAGCTTCGATGACTTGCTGCAACGTGTCTGAGGATCCATCACCAGGCAGGACACACAACTACGTAGAGCAATTCCTGCTGAGGAACGTCTGTTGGTGACCCTGAGGTACGTAATTTTGAAAAACAAACACATGTCGTTAGTATTATTGTTAGAAAAGCCATGTACTTATTTTTTTTTTCTATTTTCTGTTTGGTAGATTCCTGGCTACCGGAGAGGAAGGGGTGGGATTCAGCCGGTTCTCCCCGGTTCGATGGAACCGCTTGTTAAAAAAGTACCCGGTTCCCCAAACCGGAGAGATTCAGAGCCGCGATCCAGTACCACACCTCCCAACCTTTCTGTATCCCGCTGGGGAGTCACAATTTGAGAGTGCCCCGTGGTCCAGCACTGCAGAGCTGCATCCCTCCACGCACAGAGAGCCACACATCACATACAAGGCTGCCGCTGCTCTGTGCGCACAGGACCTGTGATGAGGTCACAGGAGGGGAGGAGTCAGGAGTCACATGATTAGGAGTCTCCCTGTATTGCAGGACTCTGCTGTGCTGGTTGTTATGGTGCTGGACAACGGTAAGCTTATGTGTGGGGTCAGGAGTTGTTTACACTGTGGATGTAGCAGATCCGTGTGTGTGTGTGTATGAGGTGTGTATGAGGTGTGTGTGTTTGTGTACGAGGTGTTCAGAGTGGAGCCGTGTGTGTGTATGAGGTGTACGAAGCGGAGCCGAGTGTGTGTATGAGGTGTACGGAGCGGAGCCGTGTGTGTATGAGGTGTATGGAGCAGAGCAGTGCATGTATGAGGTGTACGGAGCAGAGCTGTGTGTGTATGAGGTGTACGGAGCAGAGCCGTGTGTGTGTATGAGGTATATGGAACGGAGCCGTGTGTGTATGAGGTGTACAGAGAAGAGCCGTGTGTGTGTATGAGGTGTACGGAGCGGAGCTGTGTGTGTATAAGGTGTATGGAGCGGAGCCGTGTGTGTATGAGGTGTATGGAGCTGAGCTGTGTGTGTACGAGGTGTATGGAGCGGAGCCGTGTGTGCATGAGGGGTACGGAGCAGAGCCGTGTGTGTGTATGAGGTATATGGAACAGAGTCGTGTGTGTATGAGGTGTACAGAGAAGAGCCATGTGTGTGTATGAGGTGTACGAAGCGGAGCCGAGTGTGTGTATGAGGTGTACGGAGCGGAGCCGTGTGTGTATGAGGTGTATGGAGCAGAGCAGTGCATGTATGAGGTGTACGGAGCAGAGCTGTGTGTGTATGAGGTGTACGGAGCAGAGCCGTGTGTGTGTATGAGGTATATGGAACGGAGCTGTGTGTGTATGAGGTGTACAGAGAAGAGCCGTGTGTGTATGAGGTGTACGGAGCGGAGCTGTGTGTGTATGAGGTGTATGGAGCGGAGCCGTGTGTGTATGAGGTGTATGGAGCTGAGCTGTGTGTGTACGAGGTGTATGGAGCGGAGCCGTGTGTGCATGAGGGGTACGGAGCAGAGCCGTGTGTGTGTATGAGGTATATGGAACAGAGCCGTGTGTGTATGAGGTGTACAGAGAAGAGCCGTGTGTGTGTATGAGGTGTACGGAGCAGAGCTATGTGTGTATGAGGTGTACGGAGAAGAGCCGTGTGTATGAGGTGTACGGAGCAGAGCCGTGTGTATGTATGTATGAGGTGTACGGAGCAGAGCCATGTGTGTGTATGAGATATATGGAACAGAGCCATGTGTGTATGAGGTGCACAGAGAAGAGCCGTGTGTGTGTAGGAGGTGTATGGAGCGGAGCCATGTGTGTATGAGGTGTACGGAGCAGAGCCATGTGTGTATGAGCTGTATGGAGCAGAGCCGTGTGTATGAGGTGTACGGAGAAGAGCCGTGTGTGTGTATGAGGTGTACTGAGAGGAGCCGTGTGTATGTATGAGGTGTATGGAATGGAACCGTGTGTGTATGAGGTGTACGGAGAAGAGCCGTGTGTGTATAAGGTGTACGGAGTGGAGCCGTGTGTATGAGGTGTACGGAGAAGAACCGTGTGTGTGTATGAGGTGTATGGAATGGAACCGTGTGCGTATGACGTGTACGGAGAAGAGCTGTGTGTGTATGAGGTGTACGGAGCTGAGCCATGTGTGTATGAGATGTACGGAGCGAAGCCGTGTGTATGAGGTGTACGGAGAAGAACCGTGTGTGTATGAGGTGTACGGAGCGGAGCCGTCTGTGTATGAGGTGTATGGAGCGGAGCCGTGTGTGTATGAGGTGTATGGAACGGAGCCGTGTGTGTATGAGGTGTACAGAGAAGAGCCGTGTGTGTGTATGAGGTGTACGGAGCGGAGCCGTGTGTATGAGGTGTACGGAGAAGAACCGTATGTGTGTATGAGGTGTACGGAGTGGAGCCGTGTGTATATGAGGTGTACGGAGCTGAGCCGTGTGTGTATGAGATGTACGGAGCGAAGCCGTGTGTATGAGGTGTACGGAGCAGAGCAGTGCATGTATGAGGTGTACGGAGCAGAGCTGTGTGTGTATGAGGTGTACGGAGCAGAGCCGTGTGTGTGTATGAGGTATATGGAACGGAGCCGTGTGTGTATGAGGTGTACAGAGAAGAGCCGTGTGTGTGTATGAGGTGTACGGAGCGGAGCTGTGTGTGTATGAGGTGTATGGAGCGGAGCCGTGTGTGTATGAGGTGTATGGAGCTGAGCTGTGTGTGTACGAGGTGTATGGAGCAGAGCCGTGTGTGCATGAGGGGTACGGAGCAAAGCCGTGTGTGTGTATGAGGTATATGGAACAGAGCCGTGTGTGTATGAGGTGTACAGAGAAGAGCCATGTGTGTGTATGAGGTGTACGAAGCGGAGCCGAGTGTGTGTATGAGGTGTACGGAGCGGAGCCGTGTGTGTATGAGGTGTATGGAGCAGAGCAGTGCATGTATGAGGTGTACGGAGCAGAGCTGTGTGTGTATGAGGTGTACGGAGCAGAGCCGTGTGTGTGTATGAGGTATATGGAACGGAGCTGTTTGTGTATGAGGTGTACAGAGAAGAGCCGTGTGTGTATGAGGTGTACGGAGCGGAGCTGTGTGTGTATGAGGTGTATGGAGCGGAGCCGTGTGTGTATGAGGTGTATGGAGCTGAGCTGTGTGTGTACGAGGTGAATGGAGCGGAGCCGTGTGTGCATGAGGGGTACGGAGCAGAGCCGTGTGTGTGTATGAGGTATATGGAACAGAGCCGTGTGTGTATGAGGTGTACAGAGAAGAGCCGTGTGTGTGTATGAGGTGTACGGAGCGGAGCTATGTGTGTATGAGGTGTATGGAGAAGAGCCGTGTGTATGAGGTGTACGGAGCAGAGCCGTGTGTATGTATGTATGAGGTGTACGGAGCAGAGCCATGTGTGTGTATGAGATATATGGAACGGAGCCATGTGTGTATGAGGTGCACAGAGAAGAGCCGTGTGTGTGTAGGAGGTGTATGGAGCGGAGCCATGTGTGTATGAGGTGTACGGAGCAGAGCCATGTGTGTATGAGCTGTATGGAGCAGAGCCGTGTGTATGAGGTGTACGGAGAAGAGCCGTGTGTGTGTATGAGGTGTACTGAGAGGAGCCGTGTGTATGTATGAGGTGTATGGAATGGAACCGTGTGTGTATGAGGTGTACGGAGAAGAGCCGTGTGTGTATGAGGTGTACGGAGCGGAGCCGTCTGTGTATGAGGTGTATGGAGCGGAGCCGTGTGTGTATGAGGTGTATGGAACGGAGCCGTGTGTGTATGAGGTGTACAGAGAAGAGCCGTGTGTGTGTATGAGGTGTACGGAGCGGAGCCGTGTGTATGAGGTGTACAGAGAAGAACCGTATGTGTGTATGAGGTGTACGGAGTGGAGCCGTGTGTATATGAGGTGTACGGAGCTGAGCCGTGTGTGTATGAGATGTACGGAGCGAAGCCGTGTGTATGAGGTGTACGGAGCAGAGCAGTGCATGTATGAGGTGTACGGAGCAGAGCTGTGTGTGTATGAGGTGTACGGAGCAGAGCCGTGTGTGTGTATGAGGTATATGGAACGGAGCCGTGTGTGTATGAGGTGTACAGAGAAGAGCCGTGTGTGTGTATGAGGTGTACGGAGCGGAGCTGTGTGTGTATGAGGTGTATGGAGTGGAGCCGTGTGTGTATGAGGTGTATGGAGCTGAGCTGTGTGTGTACGAGGTGTATGGAGCAGAGCCGTGTGTGCATGAGGGGTACGGAGCAAAGCCGTGTGTGTGTATGAGGTATATGGAACAGAGCCGTGTGTGTATGAGGTGTACAGAGAAGAGCCATGTGTGTGTATGAGGTGTACGAAGCGGAGCCGAGTGTGTGTATGAGGTGTACGGAGCGGAGCCGTGTGTGTATGAGGTGTATGGAGCAGAGCAGTGCATGTATGAGGTGTACGGAGCAGAGCTGTGTGTGTATGAGGTGTACGGAGCAGAGCCGTGTGTGTGTATGAGGTATATGGAACGGAGCTGTGTGTGTATGAGGTGTACAGAGAAGAGCCGTGTGTGTATGAGGTGTACGGAGCGGAGCTGTGTGTGTATGAGGTGTATGGAGCGGAGCCGTGTGTGTATGAGGTGTATGGAGCTGAGCTGTGTGTGTACGAGGTGTATGGAGCGGAGCCGTGTGTGCATGAGGGGTACGGAGCAGAGCCGTGTGTGTGTATGAGGTATATGGAACAGAGCCGTGTGTGTATGAGGTGTACAGAGAAGAGCCGTGTGTGTGTATGAGGTGTACGGAGCGGAGCTATGTGTGTATGAGGTGTATGGAGAAGAGCCGTGTGTATGAGGTGTACGGAGCAGAGCCGTGTGTATGTATGTATGAGGTGTACGGAGCAGAGCCATGTGTGTGTATGAGATATATGGAACGGAGCCATGTGTGTATGAGGTGCACAGAGAAGAGCCGTGTGTGTGTAGGAGGTGTATGGAGCGGAGCCATGTGTGTATGAGGTGTACGGAGCAGAGCCATGTGTGTATGAGCTGTATGGAGCAGAGCCGTGTGTAAGAGGTGTACGGAGAAGAGCCGTGTGTGTGTATGAGGTGTACTGAGAGGAGCCGTGTGTATGTATGAGGTGTATGGAATGGAACCGTGTGTGTATGAGGTGTACGGAGAAGAGCCGTGTGTGTATGAGGTGTACGGAGTGGAGCCGTGTGTATGAGGTGTACGGAGAAGAACCGTGTGTGTGTATGAGGTGTATGGAATGGAACCGTGTGCGTATGACGTGTACGGAGAAGAGCTGTGTGTGTATGAGGTGTACGGAGCTGAGCCATGTGTGTATGAGATGTACGGAGCGAAGCCGTGTGTATGAGGTGTACGGAGAAGAACCGTGTGTGTATGAGGTGTACGGAGCGGAGCCGTCTGTGTATGAGGTGTATGGAGCGGAGCCGTGTGTGTATGAGGTGTATGGAACGGAGCCGTGTGTGTATGAGGTGTACAGAGAAGAGCCGTGTGTGTGTATGAGGTGTACGGAGCGGAGCCGTGTGTATGAGGTGTACGGAGAAGAACCGTGTGTGTGTATGAGGTGTACGGAGTGGAGCCGTGTGTATATGAGGTGTACGGAGCTGAGCCGTGTGTGTATGAGATGTACGGAGCGAAGCCGTGTGTATGAGGTGTACGGAGAAGAACCGTGTGTGTGCATGAGGTGTACGGAGCGGAGCCGTCTGTGTATGAGGTGTACAGAGCGGAGCCGTGTGTGTATGAGGTGTATGGAACGGAGTCGTGTGTGTATGAGGTGTACAGAGAAGAGCCGTGTGTGTGTATGAGGTGTACGGAGTGGAGCTGTGTGTGTATGAGGTGTACGGAGCGGAGCCATGTGTGTATGAGGTGTACGGAGCAGAGCTGTGTGTGTATGAGGTGTACGGAGAAGAGTCGTGTGTGTGTGTATGAGGTGTACTGAGAGGAGCCGTGTGTATGTATGAGGTGTATGGAACGGAACCGTGTGTGTATGAGGTGTACGGAGAAGAGCCGTGTGTGTATGAGGTGTATGGAACGGAGCCGTGTGTGTATGAGGTGTACAGAGAAGAGCCGTGTGTGTGTATGAGGTGTACGGAGTGGAGCCGTGTGTGTATGAGGTGTATGGAGCAGAACCGTGTGTGTATGAGGTGTATGGAGCGGAGCCGTGTGTATGAGGTGTACGGAGAAGAGTCGTGTGTGTGTATGAGGTGTACTGAGAGGAGCCATGTGTATGTATGAGGTGTATGGAACGGAACCGTGTGTGTATGAGGTGTACGGAGAAGAGCCGTGTGTGTATGAGGTGTACGGAGAAGAGCCGTGTGTGTATGAGGTGTACGGAGCTGAGCCGTGTGTGTATGAGGTGTACGGAGCTGAGCCGTGTGTGTATGAGGTGTACGGAGCGGAGCCGTGTGTGTGTATGTGGTGTACAGAGCAGAGCCGTGTGTGTGTATGTGGTGTACAGAGCAGAGCCGTGTGTGTGTAGGAGGTGTATGGAGCAGAGCCGTGTGTGTGTATGAGGTAGGTCTATGGAGCAGAGCCGTGTGTGTGTATGAGGTGTACGGAGAAGAACCGTGTGTGTGTATGAGGTGTACGGGGCGGAGCCGTGTGTGTATGAGGGGTATGGAGCGGAGACGTGTGTGTATGAGGTGTATGGAATGGAGCCGTGTGTATGAGGTGTACAGAGAAGAGCCGTGTGTGTGTATGAGGTATACGGAGCGGAGCCGTGTGTGTATGAGGTGTACGGAGCAGAGCCATATGTGTATGAGGTGTATGGAGAAGAGCCGTGTGTATGTATGTATGAGGTGTACGGAGCGGAGCCGTGTGTGTGTATGAGGTATATGGAACGGAGCCGTGTGTGTATGAGGTGTACAGAGAAGAGCCGTGTGTGTGTATGAGGTGTACGGAGCGGAGCCGTGTGTGTATGAGGTGTACGGAGCGGAGCCGTGTGTGTATGAGGTATACGGAGAAGAGCCGTGTGTATGAGGTATACAGAGCGGAGCCGTGTGTATGTATGAGGTGTACGGAGCAGAGCCATGTGTGTGTATGAGATGTATGGAACGGAGCCGTGTGTGTATGAGGTGTACAGAGAAGAGCCATGTGTGTATGAGGTGTACGGAGTTGAGCCGTGTGTATGAGGTGTACGGAGCGGAGCCATGTGTATATGAGGTGTACGGAGCAGAGCCATGTGCATGAGGTGTACGGAGAAGAGCCGTGTGTGTATGAGGTGTACTGAGAGGAGCCGTGTGTATGTATGAGGTGTATGGAACGGAACCGTGTGTGTATGAGGTGTACGGAGAAGTGCCGTGTGTGTATGAGGTGTACGGAACAGAACCGTGTGGGTATGAGGTGTATGGAGAAGAGCCGTGTGTGTCTGAGGTGTACGGAGCGGAGCCGTGTGTGTATGAGGTGTATGGAGCGGAGCCGTGTGTATGAGGTGTACGGAGAAGAACCGTGTGTGTGCATGAGGTGTACGGAGCGGAGCCGTCTGTGTATGAGGTGTACAGAGCGGAGCCGTGTGTGTATGAGGTGTATGGAACGGAGCCGTGTGTGTATGAGGTGTACAGAGAAGAGCCGTGTGTGTGTATGAGGTGTACGGAGTGGAGCCGTGTGTGTATGAGGTGTACGGAGCGGAGCCATGTGTGTATGAGGTGTACGGAGCAGAGCTGTGTGTGTATGAGGTGTACGGAGAAGAGCCGTGTGTATGAGGTGTACGGAGAAGAGTCGTGTGTGTGTGTATGAGGTGTACTGAGAGGAGCCGTGTGTATGTATGAGGTGTATGGAACGGAACCGTGTGTGTATGAGGTGTACGGAGAAGAGCCGTGTGTGTATGAGGTGTATGGAACGGAGCCGTGTGTGTATGAGGTGTACAGAGAAGAGCCGTGTGTGTGTATGAGGTGTACGGAGTGGAGCCGTGTGTGTATGAGGTGTACGGAGCAGAGCCGTGTGTGTATGAGGTGTATGGAGCAGAGCCGTGTGTATGAGGTGTACGGAGAAGAGTCGTGTGTGTGTATGAGGTGTACTGAGAGGAGCCATGTGTATGTATGAGGTGTATGGAACTGAACCGTGTGTGTATGAGGTGTACGGAGAAGAGCCGTGTGTGTATGAGGTGTACGGAGAAGAGCCGTGTGTGTATGAGGTGTACGGAGCTGAGCCGTGTGTGTATGAGGTGTACAGAGCGGAGCCGTGTGTGTGTATGTGGTGTACAGAGCAGAGCCGTGTGTGTGTATGTGGTGTACAGAGCAGAGCCGTGTGTGTGTAGGAGGTGTATGGAGCAGAGCCGTGTGTGTGTATGAGGTAGGTCTATGGAGCAGAGCCGTGTGTGTATGAGGTGTACGGAGAAGAACCGTGTGTGTGTATGAGGTGTACGGAGCGGAGCCGTGTGTGTATGAGGGGTATGGAGCGGAGACGTGTGTGTATGAGGTGTATGGAATGGAGCCGTGTGTGTATGAGGTGTACAGAGAAGAGCCGTGTGTGTGTATGAGGTGTACGGAGCGGAGCCGTGTGTGTATGAGGTGTACGGAGCAGAGCCATATGTGTATGAGGTGTATGGAGAAGAGCCGTGTGTATGTATGTATGAGGTGTACGGAGCGGAGCCGTGTGTGTGTATGAGGTATATGGAACGGAGCCGTGTGTGTATGAGGTGTACAGAGAAGGGCCGTGTGTGTGTATGAGGTGTACAGAGCGGAGCTGTGTGTGTATGAGGTGTACGGAGCGGAGCCGTGTGTGTATGAGGTATACGGAGCTGAGCCGTGTGTATGAGGTATACAGAGCGGAGCCGTGTGTATGTATGAGGTGTACGGAGCAGAGCCATGTGTGTGTATGAGATGTATGGAACGGAGCCGTGTGTATATGAGGTGTACAGAGAAGAGCCATGTGTGTATGAGGTGTACGGAGTTGAGCCGTGTGTATGAGGTGTACGGAGCGGAGCCATGTGTATATGAGGTGTACGGAGCAGAGCCATGTGCATGAGGTGTACGGAGAAGAGCCGTGTGTGTATGAGGTGTACTGAGAGGAGCTGTGTGTATGTATGAGGTGTATGGAACGGAACCGTGTGTGTATGAGGTGTACGGAGAAGTGCCGTGTGTGTATGAGGTGTACGGAACAGAACCGTGTGGGTATGAGGTGTATGGAGAAGAGCCGTGTGTGTCTGAGGTGTACGGAGCGGAGCCGTGTGTGTATGAGGTGTATGGAGCGGAGCCGTGTGTTTATGAGGTGTACGGAGAAGAGCCGTGTGTGTGTATGAGGTGTATGGAGCAGAGCCGTGTATGTGTATGAGGTGTACGGAGAGGAGCCGTTTGTGTGTATGAGGTGTACGGAGAAGAGCCGTGTGTGTATGGGGTATACGGAGCGGAGCCATGTGTTTGTATGAGGTGTACAGAGCGGAGCCGTGTGTGTATGAGGTGTACGAAGCGGAGCCGTGTGTGTGTATGAGGTGCACGGAGCGGAGCCGTGTGTGTGTATGAGGTGCATGGAGCGGAGCCATGTGTGTGTATGAGGTGTACGGAGTGGAGCCGTGTGTGTGCGAGGTGTACGGAGTGGAGCCATGTGTGTACGAGGTGTACGGAGTGGAACGTGTGTGTATGAGGTGTACTGAGAAGTGCCGTGTGTGTATGAGGTGTATGGAACAGAACCGTGTGTGTATGAGGTGTACGGAGCGGAGCCGTGTGTGTATGAGGTGTATGGAGCGGAGCCGTGTGTTTATGAGGTGTACGGAGCAGAGCCGTGTGTGTGTATGAGGTGTACGGAGCAGAGCCGTGTGTGTGTATGAGGTGTATGGAGCAGAGCCGTGTATGTGTATGAGGTGTACGGAGAGGAGCCGTGTGTGTATGAGGTGTACGGAGAAGAGCCGTGTGTGTATGAGGTGTACGGAGCGGAGCCGTGTGTGTATGAGGTGTATGGAGCGGAGCCGTGTGTGTATGAGGTGTACGGAGCAGAGCCATGTGTGTGTATGAGGTGTACGGAGCAGAGCCATGTGCATGAGGTGTACGGAGAAGAGCCGTGTGTGTATGAGGTGTACTGAGAGGAGCTGTGTGTATGTATGAGGTGTATGGAACGGAACCGTGTGTGTATGAGGTGTACGGAGAAGTGCCGTGTGTGTATGAGGTGTACGGAACAGAACCGTGTGGGTATGAGGTGTATGGAGAAGAGCCGTGTGTGTCTGAGGTGTACGGAGCGGAGCCGTGTGTGTATGCGGTGTATGGAGCGGAGCCGTGTGTTTATGAGGTGTACGGAGAAGAGCCGTGTGTGTGTATGAGGTGTATGGAGCAGAGCCGTGTATGTGTATGAGGTGTACGGAGAGGAGCCGTTTGTGTGTATGAGGTGTACGGAGAAGAGCCGTGTGTGTATGGGATATACGGAGCGGAGCCATGTGTGTGTATGAGGTGTACAGAGCGGAGCCGTGTGTGTATGAGGTGTACGAAGCGGAGCCGTGTGTGTGTATGAGGTGCACGGAGCGGAGCCGTGTGTGTGTATGAGGTGCATGGAGCGGAGCCATGTGTGTGTATGAGGTGTACGGAGTGGAGCCGTGTGTGTGCGAGGTGTACGGAGTGGAGCCATGTGTGTACGAGGTGTACGGAGTGGAACGTGTGTGTATGAGGTGTACTGAGAAGTGCCGTGTGTGTATGAGGTGATGGAACAGAACCGTGTGTGTATGAGGTGTACGGAGCGGAGCCGTGTGTGTATGAGGTGTATGGAGCGGAGCCGTGTGTTTATGAGGTGTACGGAGCAGAGCCGTGTGTGTGTATGAGGTGTACGGAGCAGAGCCGTGTGTGTGTATGAGGTGTATGGAGCAGAGCCGTGTATGTGTATGAGGTGTACGGAGAGGAGCCGTGTGTGTATGAGGTGTACGGAGAAGAGCCGTGTGTGTATGAGGTGTACGGAGCGGAGCCGTGTGTGTATGAGGTGTATGGAGCGGAGCCGTGTGTGTATGAGGTGTACGGAGCAGAGCCATGTGTGTGTATGAGGTGTACGGAGCAGAGCCGTGTGTGTGTATGAGGTGTATGGAGCAGAGCCGTGTATGTGTATGAGGTGTACAGAGAGGAGCCTTGTGTGTGTATGAGGTGTACGGAGAAGAGCCGTGTGTGTATGGGGTATACGGAGCTGAGCCGTGTGTGTGTATGAGGTGTATGGAGCAGAGCCGTGTGTGTGTATGAGGTGTATGGAGCAGAGCCGTGTATGTGTATGAGGTGTACAGAGAGGAGCCTTGTGTGTGTATGAGGTGTACGGAGAAGAGCCGTGTGTGTATGGGGTATACGGAGCTGAGCCGTGTGTGTATATGAGGTGTACGGAGCAGAGCCGTGTGTGTGTATGAGGTGTACGGAGCAGAGCCGTGTGTGTGTATGAGGTGTATGGAGCAGAGCCATGTATGTGTATGAGGTGTACGGAGAGGAGCCTTGTGTGTGTATGAGGTGTACGGAGAAGAGCCGTGTGTGTATGGGGTATACGGAGCTGAGCCGTGTGTGTATGAGGTGTACGGAGCGGAGCCATGTGTGTGTATGAGGTGTACGGAGCAGAGCCGTGTGTGTATGAGGTGTACGAAGCGGAGCCGTGTGTGTGTATGAGGTGCACGGAGCGGAGCCGTGTGTGTGTATGAGGTGTACGAAGTGGAACAGTGTGTGTATGAGGTATACGGAGTGGAGCCGTGTGTGTGCGAGGTGTACGGAGTGGAGCCATGTGTGTACGAGGTGTACGGAGTGGAGCCGCGTGTGTAGGAGTAACTATGTGTGGCCATTATACTGTACGCAATATCATGTGTGGCCAATATACAGTATGGAGCATCATGTGTGGCCATTATACAGTATGTAGTATCATGTGGGGCCATCATACAGTATGGAGCATCATGTGTGGCCATTATACAGTATGGAGTATCATGTGTGGTCATTATACAGTATTGAGCATCATGTGTGGCCATTATACAGTATAGAGCATCATGTGTGGCCATTATACAGTATGGAACATCATGTGTGGCCATTATACAGTATGGAGCATCATGTGTGGCCATTATACAGTATGGAGCACTGTGTGGCTTAAAAAATGGGTGTGGTTTTCCTACACACAAACACAGAACCTGTTGTTAAAAATTTGAATCCCACCCCTGCGGAGAGACCTTATCATCTCTACATTTTCAATTCCGGATTATTGTGTCCACCCTTTCTGGGATTGTTGGAGACACCTGCTGTGCTTTATGTGATGTTCTGCGTGCAGAATTCCTCCCCCCAACTGAACTGTGGCTGGAAAATGCTGCAAAATTCAAGGAAATTTGCAATTTTCCCAACTGTGTGGGGGCTGTGGACGACAAACACATTCAGATTATGAAACCTGGTTGAAGTGGATCTGAGTATATCAATTACAAAAAATACTTTTTGATTATTCTCATGGCTATTGCAGATGCTGAATGTCGATTTGTCGCTGTTGACGTTGGCTCATTTGGAAGAGGAAATGGCTCACAGACTTTCAAACACTTTATGTTTTGCGTTCTGACCACAGGCAGCGCTGGCTTCTCCCCCTTTTTTACTTTGATATTGGTTTGCGGTTGACCACCACTGTTGCCTTGCGCGCTGGGTTATGTACGCCATTCTTTCTGGGGTTTTTTTGTGATTGACCTAGGCTGCTGTACACACATACAGCAGCCCTGCCCTGCCCTAGGCTTTGTTTGATTGTGCACCTGTGTCCAAGCCTGTCTCACCCTTCATCTGTGGTGCTGGTTAGGCAGTGTGGAGGTTGGACCTGAAATGTCTATGTCCAGACCTGGTCAACCTTTATCTGTGCTGTCCTCTCTGGTGCCATGGGAGTGATTCAGAAATGCTTCAGGTACAGCTTCCATTTAATGTGGTCTTGCTTTTTAGAGGCCGTAATGGCACAGCAAATATAAAAAACGTAGAGTAGGACTGCCCCATTATGAGAATGCCGTGAAGTGGCGGGGTGGCTCAAAGAATTGATCAATTGCTTGCTAAATGTCTAATTTTTGAAACTCAGTTCGAAATCAATATGTGCATGTGCACTTTATGTTTTGCGTTCTGACCACAAGCAGCGCTGGCTTCTCCCCCCTTTTTTACTTTGATATTGGTTTGTGGTTGACCACCACTGTTGCCGTGCGTGCTGGGTTATGTACGCCATTCTTTCTGGGGGGTTTTTGTGATTGACCTAGGCTGTTGTACACATATACAGCAGCCCTGCCCTGCCCTAGGCTTTGTTTGATTGTGCACCTGTGTCCAAGCCTGTCTCACCCTTCATCTGTGGTGCTGGTTAGGCAGTGTGGAGGTTGGACCTGAAATGTCTATGTCCAGACCTGGTCAACCTTTATCTGTGCTGTCCTCTCTGGTGCCATGGAAGTGATTCAGAAATGCTTCAGGTACAGCTTGCATTTAATGTGGTCTTGCTTTTTAGAGGCCGTAATGGCACAGCGAATATAAAAACGTAGAGTAGGACTGTCCCATTATGAGAATGCCGTGAAGTGGCGGGGTGGCTCAAAGAATTGATCAATTGTTTGCTAAATGTCTCATTTTTGAAACTCAGTTAGAAATTAATATGTGCATGTGCACTTTATGTTTTGCGTTCTGACCACAAGCAGCGCTGGCTTCTCCCCCTTTTTTATTTAAAAAACTCTGACATGGGCCAGCGTTTGTATGGTAATTATTTCAATTTTTCGTTGCCGCAACCTCTTTCGAACACTGAAGGACCGCCAATGCCGTTTGTTGTGGTTGGGAAAGAGGCCATTCAAATGTGTGCCAAACTCATTAAACCGTACTCGAGTCGGGACTTGAACCACACCAAAAGGATTTTCAACTACTGACTGACAAGGACACCAAGAACTTTGGAGTGTGCCTTTGGTTTGCTGGCATCTAAATGGTGCATTTTGGGAACACCAATCAACCTAAAAACTGAGAAAATTGATGTTGTGGTCAAAGCGTGTGTTGTTATGCACATCCTGACAAAAGAGCCACCACAATTAGAACTTGACAAAACTATTCCTAGTACTTTGCAAGATTACCGTGATCACCCTCTGAGGACTACAGTGGAAGTTGCCCAGATAAGGAATAAGTTTGCTGCTTACTTTGTTTTGGATATTGGACGTGTGGCATGGCAAGAAGATATGGTTTAATACACTTGTAAGTAAATGTACCTGTAATGTTTACTGACTTTACTACTAATAAAACACCTCCAATGAAACACTCGCTATTACTTCACTCAACAATACAATGCACACAAGTGTGTGTTTTCACATAAAGAGACAAAGAAAACACAGGGATTGTGCAAACAAAATAAAAATTTTATTTACCAACAACAAACTGTTTACTTTTCATTAACCAACAATTGTGGACCTTGGGGGTGTTGATCTGTGATGATTGAGTGGTAGTCAATGATAAAGGGGTTACAGAGGAAGGGGCAATAAGTTGCAGGATTGGCTCATGGATGGGACTGAATACATTGGGAGTAGACGAAACATTAGGATTAGAATCTTGGGAAGGGATAGACAAATTGGAAGGGAGAGACACAAGGGAAGGTAGTGACATATTTGACAATAGAGACACATTGGGAGGTGAGGGTTGAGGTGGTGGGTCCAATTTTGGCCAACATTTTTTTCCCTGGGTCTTCATTTTTCTGTGCTGAGCAGAGCCACTAGTGGGAGTCTGTTTTTTGTAAGTACCTCTGCGTTTTTTGCTTGGCTGAGTGGGAGTGGTAGCTTCTGTAGCAGTGTGCTGTCGTGGTGCAGGGTTGGGCAGCGTGGTGAGTGCTGCAGGGGTGCTGCATTCAGCAGTGGGGTGGAAGATGCACGCTGTAGGGGTGCTGTACTTGGCAGCGTGGTGGATGCTGCATGCTGCAGGGGTGCTGCACTCTGGAGCATGGTGTAGCTGTGAACTGGGGAACACCTGTAATGTCCAGCGGTGTTAGTTTGGTGCTGGCGTCTTCGCTCACTGATGCTGTGCTTGGCTTTCTTGCTGTGTCGGGAAAGAAATGTTCGCCTGCTGGTAATATCCGGCCTGCGGATGGTAGCTTCGGGACTGCTGCAATGCCTGGCTGTAAGCAGCCTGGCAAACCTGCATGACATTCAGCTGGAGTTCAGGCGTAAGGTTTTCCAACACGCCCTGCTCTATTGCGGAAAAAAAATGTCACGCCGGTCTCTGAAGGTTGGCTTCCAGGCAGTCAAGGCATCTGTGGACATTCTGGAAAAGTGTGTTCACCAGAGTGAACCCACTGTCCAGTCTATCTTCAATCACCTTCATCCCATCCTGGAAGATCGAGCTTAAGTGAATAAACTCAGGCATGACTGACCTCTCTCAGGCCCTCTGTCGCTGGCAAGAAGACCCAACAAAAGCAGTGGCAGAGGACTGGGAGAGGGGAAAACCTGATGGACCAGCTGCCTGTTCCCCAGCCTGTGAAGCCTGCCCAGTTGCTGCATTGCTGGTGGATGATTGAGAGTGTTCCGTGGCTGGTCGATGAGATGATTCAGGTTCTGTGGTGCTGCTCCAGGTTCTGTGTGGAAAATAAATGAAAAACATTACTGAAAAAAAAACATTTTAGAAAGTGCCAACATATCCTGTAGAACTGAATAATTCAGATGTTAGATAATTGAATACAACACAAAGATACTCACGTTCGATGAGCAACCGCAGGCCTCAGGAAATCCAGCATGTGATGGTATTTGTATTTCGATATCTTTGAAGCAGCACCATTTCGAACCTGAATCTCCTCTCTCATATCTTTATTGAAGCGATCCTTCATCGAACGCCAATGGACTTTTACTCTCTTCACTGTGAAGGGGGAAAAAAAGTAAAAAGAAATGGAGACACAAGGTGCAGAATCAAGGGGCAAGGTGGATACGATGGAGACAGATGAGGCAGGATCATGGGACATATGGGGCAGGATCATGGGACATATGGGGTAGGATCATGGGACATATGGGGCTGGATCATGGGACATATGGGGCAGGATCATGGGACATATGGGGCAGGGTCATGGGGCATATGGGGCAGGATCATGGGACAGATGGGGCAGGATCATAGGACAGATGGGGCAGGATGGGACATCACATGGGGCAGAATGGATACTCCTGAGGGGAGGATGGGAGAACATATGGCTGGAGCCAGGAATGAGACACATGGTGGCCAGGATGGGTGATATTATTATCATAGGGTCTAATTAAGGGATATTATTACTGCAGTGATGTATTTATTTTATTTTTTGAGGATACTGTTTTAAATGGGGGGGGGGGTGTGGTCCTGTTACTGTGCAGAGCAACAATGTCGACTTTTTTTCTTCATCTGGTGTAGTGTAGAAGTTGGGGAAAAAAATAAGTAATGTGTTCTGCAAGCAGTGCTCTAGATAACTGGGTTATTTTCTGCAGAGACAAGCCCGGCTGGAAGAAGTGATGGCAATCTGTGCTGGATGAAGGTGAAAAGTGAAGATGAAGGACTTCACCTAGAAACATCACTGGTGAGTCAGTGTGTTATCTGTACACTGACACTGTACATTGTATACTATATACAGAGGTCCTGTGTACAATGTCACCAATGATCACTGTATTACCTTTACACTGACTCTATATACAGAGCTCCTGAGTATAATGTCATTGATCACTGTATAACCTGTACACTGGTACTGTATATAGAGCTCCTGTGTATAATGTCACCTGTAATCACTGTATTACCTGCACACTATTTGCTATATACAGAGCTCCTGTATATAATGTCACCGGTAATTGATGTAATACCTGTACCTGGACACTGCATACTAAGTACAGATCTCCTGTGTATAATGGCACTTATGGTGATATTAGTATTGTGTTTTTTTTATTAATGATCAGTATTGTATTGTAGTATTCAGTCACTATGTGATGGTAATATGTTGTCCGGTCATGGTGTGGCAGTATTTGTTCCTTGTATGTGCTGCTATTTGGTCACTATGTGGTGGTAATATGTTGTCCGGTCATGGTGTGGTGGCATTTGTTCCTTGTATGTGGTATTATTTGGTCACTGTGTTGTGGTAATATGTGGTCTGGTCATGGTGTGGTGGTATTTGTTCCTTGCATGTGGTATTATTGGTCACCATGTGATGGTAACATGTTGTCTGGACATGGTGCGGTGTATTTGTCCCTTGTATGTGATATTATCAGGTCACTGTGGTGGTAATATGTGATCTGGTCATGGTGCGATTGTATTTGTCCCTTGTATGTGATATTATTGGTTATTTTAAAAATTGAAAAATAAATAAAAATAAACCTAAATTGTATTGCACATTTTAACAAATGTTTAAATGGTTAGAGTAGAGTAGGGCCCAGCAATAAGAGTCAATCTTTTGGTCAAAACAAAAGCTGATGGCTATATGTGTGATCTGGTGATGAAAACTGTTATTGTGTGATTGGTGAGGATGTGGTGCAGATGTGCAGTTTTTCTATGAGTGGGCGGTGGGACTGTGGAAGATTCGAGGAGTGGAGGCGGGGCTGGCATGGAGCCTGGGCAAAGTCTCAAATGGGCCCCCCAAATTTTGCCAGTATGGGGCTCCGAAATTCCTAGTGGCAGCCCTGATAACGTGCAATCCACCCTAGGGGTAAAAGGGTTAATGGCATTGTGTGGGGATGTGCTGCAGAGGACTGGAGAAGATGAATGTCTGCAGAGACGAGCTGAGGTTGTGAAAAAGATGTGACACGTCATCATGTCTTCTGGACAAGATGAAGAAGAAAAGAGAGAACGACTCCAGAGACAACGTCATCTATAAGGCACCTGGATGTAAATGTGACTAAAGGTACCTGGATTCTTTTTAACTAAAGACTTCTGAATTCACTGCACGCTGTCAGGATTATCTCATGGCGGCGATTTTTTGTTTGCCAATTCTACAGCGTACAATATACTCATTGTCAAGATTCAGCTTTGCTTGCTGGTTCCAGCAGTTATTACATGACCACTTTGCTCATATGCTCATATACTCTTTCTGCTTCTCTCAGTTTTTCACTGAACATTGAGAAAAATAGGTAGGAAGAGTAGCTCGACGGCATGTAACTAAGTGTGCAAATTGCTTATGTACTTGGGGACACAGGGGTGGGTGGCACCAAACTGAATTGTTCCAGAAAAACTAGATACACCTCTGACTTGATGGATGAATGATCTGTAGGGAGATTGATCTTGTGCAAGCTTAGAGAGGTCCACCAGGGTCTTCTCCGCCGTTATCTTGATAGTATCAAGCCATCAGGTTGCTGGTCTTCCTCTTCGCATTGTTCCATTCTTCTGACCTGATTCTTCTGATATCCTTTTTCAGTGATTGCTCTTCGTTTGATGTGTCCAAAGTAGGCAAGTGGTAGCTTGGTGATCCTTGCTTCGAGGGACATGTCTGGTTTTATTTGTTCCAAGATTGATATGTGTGTTCTTCTTGCCATACTTGGTATTGATAACATCCTTCTCCAGCACCATATTTTGAAACCGTCGATTCTTCTTCTGTCTTGTTTCTTTATCATCCAAGTTTCGCATTCATTTGTTACTACAGAAATGACCAGACTATGTATGAGCCGTGTCTTCATCGCCAGTGAAATGTTCTTCGATTTGAAAACCTTGTCCAGTGACTTTATTGTTGATTTGCCCATAGCTATTATTTTATTTCTTTCCCGTGCCTTCTCTGTATCTTTAATGTACATTATTCCTAGTAAGTTGAAGTCCTTTACAACTTCAACTTCATCGTCGATCATCTCAAATGTGTACCTGTCGTACCTGGCAGGAGTGAATATCTTTGTCTTATTCGAGCTTGCCATCTAACACTCTGCAATAAGTCCATTCCATCCATGCTTGTTGCTATCAATGTTGTATCATCTGCGTATTTAAGATCTAAGGCTGGGGTAGGCTAAATTCTGAGAGATATCAGCACAGCAACTGTATGTGACAAGCAATTAGGCTCATGGTCATAAGGTGTATGTGGAGCTATGGAGAGATGTAAGCAGTCAGCAGAAGGCAGCACGGATAGCAAGTAGATGTCAGGGAGGAGGCATACACAAAAGTAATTAGAGTGTGAAATGCAATGGGCCCGATTCATCATTTGCATTTTTTCAAGACATTTTTAATTTTTTATTTTTGGATGTGTTTTGCTCCAAATTCTTCAAAATAAACACACTTCCTGTGCCATGCCAATTCTGGTCGTATTTTCAATTGTATTCAACCCTGCAGAACGTGAACGCAATTGAACACAGTCACATAACTCTCAGTCAACTACATCTGGGCAACCTAGTAAGCGACGATACCAGAAACATTATGGCTGCCATGAAATGCCTCAAAGTAACTCATTCTCAGTGCTTGGCATATGCCTTAAATGGCTGCTATTTTTACCTTCATCTGTGCTTGTGGTTAACATCACCATTTTATGAGCATCCATTGGAATGACAAACGAAAGGGCTTGGCACAAAAAGGCACGTCGTTTTTCAAAACAAAATTCTTTGGCTTCTATGACTCAAAGTTTCTGTATGTCTCAACTTTCTCATCATTTTTAGCAAAGTAAATTTTTTGGGGGAGAGGAGGCGACACTTAGGTAGAATTTGCCAGGTATGACTCTGCATAGGATGTGCACAAAGGACTAATTTTTTTAATCAAAATAAAACGGATCGATCGTGAAAACCCCAGAGTCTTAAATTTCCATCAAAGTGGATTGGATCTATAGAAATCCCAAGCCCACTGTGCTTTTATCTTTACTCAGCGTAAACTGACCTGCAGTGTGTATTTAAAATCCACAGCGTGTCAATTTCTCTTGCTGGTACATGGAGTTTTATGTGTGGATTTTCCCCATAGACTTGCATTAGAGGCGGTAAATCTGAAGGTTAAAAAACGCACATTCGTTTTTAGTTTCGGGGTCTGAGACACACCAAAAATGCTTGCAATCTGCACCTAAGTATATCAATAAAGTTTTGTCAAAGCCAAATACCAGAAGTTATCAAAAACAAAGCAGCTTTATTTAACTCCTTAACGACTACCGATACGACTTTTAATGACGACAGTTAAGGGTACTTATTCCTCAGCGCTGCTTTTTAATGTCGCTGAGAAATAAGGTTAAATACCAAAATTTCCAGATTCATTTTGTGACTGCTGTCAGTCACTCAACAATAGCATATTCTTCCATATATTAGCCACATAAAAATCAGGAGAACCAATGGAAGTTTTAAAAAAAAAATTGTAAACAAACTTTATTAATACCAATACACATAGTTAACCCCTTTCTGACATTGGACGTACTATCCCGTCGAGGTGGGGTGGGCCCGTATGACCACCGACAGGATAGTACGTCCAGCGCGATCGGCCGCGCTCACGGGGGGAGCGTGGCCGATCGCGGCTGGGGGTCAGCTGACTATCGCAGCTGACATCGGGCACTATGTGCCAGGAGCGGTCACGGACCGCCCCTGCACATTAACCCCCGACACACCGCGATCAAACATGATCGCGGTGTGCCGGCGGTACAGGGAAGCATCGCGCAGGGAGATGTGATCGCGTTGCTCCGAGGGTCTCTTACCTCCTCTCCCTGCAGTCCTCGGATCCAAAATGGCCGCAGCATCCGGGTCCTGCAGGGAGGGAGCTGGCTTACCGAGTGCCTGCTCAGAGCAAGCGCTTGGTAAGCCTGCAGCACTGTAAATGTGCAAACTGTCAGATCAGCGATCTGTGATGTCCCCCCGGGACAAAGTAAAAATGTAAAAAAAAAAATTTCCACATGTGTAAAAAAAAATAAAAAAAAAATTCCTAAATAAAGAAAAAAATATATATATATTATTCCCATAAATACATTTCTTTATCTAAATAAAAAAAAACAATAAAAGTACACATATTTAGTATCGCCGCGTCCGTAACGACCCAACCTATAAAACCATCCCACTAGTTAACCCCTTCAGTGAACACCGTAGGAAAAAAAAACGAGGCAAAAAACAACGCTTTATTATCATACCGCCGAACAAAAAGTGGAATAACACGCGTTCAAAAAGATAGATATAAATAACCATGGTACCGCTGAAAACAACATCTTGTCCCGCAAAAAACGAGCCACCATACAGCGTCATCAAAGAAAAAAAAAAAAGTTATAGTCCTCAGAATAAAGCGATGCCAAAATAATTATTTATTCTATAAAATAGTTTTTATCGTATAAAAGCGCCAAAACATAAAAAAATGATATAAATGAGGTATCGCTGCAATCGTACTGACCCGAAGAATAAAACTGCTTTATCAATTTTACCATACGTGGAACGGTATAAACGCCTCCCCCAAAATAAATTCATGAATAGCTGGTTTTTTGTCATTCTGCCTCACAAAAATCGGAATAAAAAGCGATCAAAAACTGTCATGTGTCCGAAAATGTTACCAATAAAAACTTCAACTAGTCCCGCAAAAAACAGGGCCTCAAATGACTCTGTGGACCAAAATATGGAAAAATTATAGGTCTCAAAATGTGGAGATGCAAAAACTTTTTGCTATAAAAAGCGTCTTTTAGTGTGTGACGGCTGCCAATCATAAAAATCCGCTATAAAAAATGCTATAAAAGTAAATCAACCCCCCCCTTCATCACCCCCTTAGTTAGGGAAAAATAATAAAATTAAAAAAATGTATTTCCATTTTCCCATTAGGGTTAGGGCTAGGGTTAGGGTTAGGGCTAGGGTTAGGGTTAGGGTTGGAGCTAAAGTTAGGGTTAGGGTTGGGGCTAAAGTTAGGGTTAGGGTTGGGGCAAAAGTTAGGGTTAGGGTTTGGATTACATTTACGGTTGGGATTAGGGTTGGGATTAGAGTTAGGGGTGTGTCAGGGTTAGGGGTGTGGTTAGGGTTACTGTTGGGATTAGGGTTAGGGGTATGTTTGGATTAGGGTTTCAGTTAGAATTGGGGAGTTTCAACTGTTTAGGCACATCAGGGGCTCTCCAAACGCGACATGGCGTCCGATCTCAATTCCAGCCAATTCTGCATTGAAAAAGTAAAACAGTGCTCCTTCCCTTCCGAGCTTTCCCATGCACCCAAACAGGGGTTTACCCCAACATATGGGGCATCAGCGTACTCGGGACAAATTGGACAACAATTTTTGGGACCAAGTTCTCTTGTTACCCTTGGGAAAATATAAATTTGGGGGGCTGAAAAAAAGATTTTTTATTTTCACGGCTCTGCATAGTTCACAACACATCTAGATAAGTTCCTTGGGAGGTCTAGTTTCCAATATGGGGTCACTTTTGGGGGTTTCTACTGTTTGGGTACCTCAGGGGCTCTGCAAATGCAATGTGACGCCTGCAGACCAATCCATCTAAGTCTGCATTCCAAATGGCGCTCCTTCCCTTCCGAGCTCTGCCATGCGCCCAAACAGTGGTCCCCCCCACATATGGGTTATCAACATACTCAGGACAAATTGAACAACAACTTTTGGGGTCCAATTTCTCCTGTTACCCTTGGGAAAATACAAAACTGGGGGCTAAAAAATAATTTTTGTGGAAAAAAAATATTTTTTTATTTTCACGGCTCTGCGTTATAAACTGTAGTGAAACACTTGGGGGTTCAAAGTTCTCACAACACATCTAGATAAGTTCCTTGGGAGGTCTAGTTTCCAATATGGGGTCACTTGTGGGGGGTTTCTACTGTTTGGGTACATCAGGAGCTCTGCAAATGCAACGTGATGCCTGCAAACCAATCCATCTGAGTCTGCATTCCAAATGGCGCTTCTTCCCTCCCGAGCTCTGCCATGCGCCCAAACAGTGGTTCCCCCCCACATATGGGGTATCAGCGTACTCAGGACAAATTGGAAAACAACTTTTGGGGTCCAATTTATCCTGTTACCCTTGTGAAAATACAAAACTGGGGGCTAAAAAATCATTTTTGTGAAAAAAAAAGAATTTTTATTTTCATGGCTCTGCATTATAAACTGTAGTGAAACACTTGGTGGGTCAAAGTGCTCACCACACATCTAAATAAGTTCCTTAAGGGGTCTACTTTCCAAAATGGTGTCGCTTGTGGGGGGTTTCAATGTTTAGGCACGTCAGGGGCTCTCCAAACGCAACATGGCGTCCCATCTTAATTCCAGTCAATTTTGCATTGAAAAGTCAAATGGCGCTCCTTCCCTTCCGAGCTCTGCTATGCGCACAAACAGTGGTTTACCCCCACATATGGGGTATCGGCGTACTCAGGACAAATTGCACAACAACTTTTGGGGTCCAATTTCTTCTCTTACCCTTGGAAAAACAAAAAATTGGGGGGCGAAAAGATCATTTTTGTGAAAAAATATGATTTTTTATTTTTACGGCTCTGCATTATAAACTACTGTGAAGCACTTGGTGGGTCAAAATGCTCACCACACATCTAGATAAGTTCCTTAGGGGGTCTACTTTCCAAAATGGTGTCACTTATGGGGGGTTTCAATTTTTAGGCACATCAGGGGCTCTCCAAACGCAACATGGCGTTCCATCTCAATTCCAGTCAATTTTGCATTGAAAAGTCAAATGGCGCTCCTTCCCTTCCGAGCTCTGCCATGCGCCCAAACAGTGGTTTACCCCCACATATGTGGTATCAGCGTACTCAGCACAAATTGTACAACAACTTTTGGGGTCCATTTTCTCCTGTTACCCTTGGTAAAATAAAACAAATTGGAGCTGAAATAAATTTTGTGTAAAAAAAAGTTAAATGTTAATTTTTAGTTAAACGTTCCAAAAATTCCTCTGAAACACCTGAAGGGTTAATAAACTTCTTGAATGTGGTTTTGAGCACCTTGAGGGGTGCAGTTTTTAGAATGGTGTCACACATGGGTATTTTCTATCATATAGACCCCTCAAAATGACTTCAAATGAGATGTGGTCCCTAAAAAAAATGGTGTTGTAAAAATGAGAAATTGCTAGTCAACTTTTAACCCTTATAACTCCCTAACAAAAAAAAGTTTGGTTCCTAAATTGTGCTGATGTAAAGTAGACATGTGGTAAATGTTACCTATTAAGTATTTTGTGTGACATATCTCTGTGATTTAAGGGCATAAAAATTCAAAGTTGGAAAATTGCGAAATTTTCAACATTTTCGCCAAATTTCCATTTTTTTCACAAATAAACGCAAGTTATATCGAAGAAATTTTACCACTATCATGAAGTACAATATGTCATGAGAAAACAATGTCAGAATCGCCAAGATCCGTTGAAGCGTTCCAGAGTTATAACCTCATAAAGGGACAGTGGTCAGAATTGTAAAAATTGGCCCGGTCATTAACGTGCAAACCACCCTTGGGGGTAAAGGGGTTAAAAAACAAGCACATATCCAATACCGACAGTGCACATAACAGCAAAGTGCAAATACCAAAAGACACCAGATTTATAAAGTCTACCGCACAGTAACTAGCATATGCTTGCGGTTATATTGTACCTTGAGATGCAGACAAAACTCTCCCAATAAAATGCCCAGCAGATAATGGCCCTATTAATGATAAGATATAATTTTTTGCCATAATCCCTAATTTATACCCATCTGGGAGATTCCCGTCAAGCAGTACACCAGTATTGGTATTGTCTCTTCAATATGTGGCAGCCTCCAATCTGGCCATTTTGTTGCTGTGCTTGTGTTGGTGTATTGGTGATTTTTGGCAGACATGTCAGACAGACTTAGGTTTACCCCAACTGAGCATGTTCTATGCAACTGAGTTTTGTCATGGCGCTTTGGGCAGCCATACCCAGTGATAGTGGATCCGAGGAGGAGGAAACGAATGTGGGTCCATCCGCTTTTGAGGCAACGCCTCACTAAAGGCCATTTCCACCATCTCTATGCATCTCTGCGGACACATCCCAACAAGTTTTATCAATATTGTCGCATGAGCCTTGCCATCTTTGATCTTTTGCTGGAGGCAGTGTGCTCTGGGATTACCTTTCAGGACAACAGGATGCGCAAATGTATATCTGCTGAGGAGCGTCTTCTCCTTACGTTACAGTATGTATTCCTCCTCCTCATACTCTATGTTGATGATGTGTCGCTAAATGTCTTAGCTAGTTCTGCTTACCAGCTTCTGTTATTTTATTCTTAATATATCTCAAATCTCTACTCTAAGTAATAAGAATATGTTATTAATGTGAAATTCACATAGCCAGTGTTAATTTTTTTAAGGTAGTGATAGCCTGGCTTGTTAGTTCCACACAGTACTTGTGCTCTATATGAATTGTTTAAAACCTTGAACCAGTTTTAATGTTTTTTTTTTTAAATATTTGTTTTATTTTAGCTTCCTTACAACTGGTCTATCCTATGCAGCACTCCATCATAAATTTTTGATTGGGAAGTCTACAATCTCAGGCATAGTCTGGTCTACCTGTTCAGTAATCTGGTCCTGACTTCATCAAGTGGTCATGCCTGAGCCCAAGATGGAAGACTGGTTGTGGATTGCCTGGGGATTTGAGGAGCACTGACAATTTTCCAATTGTATTGGAGCCCTTGATGGGAAGCACATCCGTGTGCGTAAGCCGCCGAACTCAGGGTCCCAATTCTATAATTATAAACCATATTTTTCTGTAGTGTTGTTGGCTCTGGCTGAAAGCCACTACAGGTTTATAATTGTAGACATTGGGGCCTATGGAAGAACTGGAGACTCTAGAGTCTTCAATTCTTCCATTATAGGTCGCAGCTGCACAATAACCAGTTGGACCTACCACCACCTCGTCAGCTTCCAGGCTCCTATCATGATTCTGTGCCTTATGTCCTTGTTGCAGATAAAGCCTTTCAATTAACCAGGCATGTAATGAGGCCATATCCCTTTCAAAACCTGGACCGACTGCGTAGAATCTTTAACTTGCGCCTATCATGCGCACGGTGACTGGTGGAGTGCGCCTTTGGCATTCTTTGTGCCAAATGGCGGGTCCTCCAGCCATTCAGCTGAGCGAAGCCAACGTAAATTAGGTCATCAAAGCATGTGTGGTCCTACATAACTTCACCCGACTTCATGAATGCTCCTCATCTGATGGTGCTGAAGGTGTGTTGGGCCTAGACCACATGTGATCCCTAAGCGTCGCCCGCTTTCCAGACTGAAAGTACGTGTTATTTTCACTAATTATTTTGTGACACCTCAGGGTGCTACTTGCTGGCAAGAGCATGCTGTATCTATGTTGTAAGTTTAAAATGTTTGTGTACATAAATCTCATTTTTTCATTTAAGTTGTTGTGTGTGTTCAGTTTCTTTATGTTATAGATTTTTTTGTTTTTATTTTGTATCTTGTATTAATTATTTTAAGAAGAGACAAAACTTGGCATTTTTAAATTTTTTATAAAGCCGAAAGCTAACTTTAAAAAAACAACAACATATTTTAGTCATATGGCTTTTGTGGCCTTAGAAATTTGGCCATACCCTTTTTTCAAATGTTGTAAAACGTAACAATCATAAACATAAACATTAATTTGCTATAGCAAAATCAGATACCAAAATACATTACAAATTTTGGAATGTGGATGGAGGTGATGGTGGGAGTCCAGCCTCTCTTTCTTGCTGGCTTTGGTGTCCAACTTGGCCTTCACCCTGTGTGGATGCATAATCTTGGCCATGTTGTATGTTGTGTCCAGGATCAGATTGGTGAGCGGCAAAGTGTTCATAGGGATTATTTACATTATACTCCTGGGGATTCTGGAAGCCATGTGACTCATACCCCCCAATATGGCCATGTCATCCAAAGCCAGGTTGGGACCAGCCTCCAACACTCGATCTGTACAAGTGGTAATATTGGGCAGGTGGGTTATAGGCTGCCATTTGGGCCTGTTGTGGCCAAGGTTGGTTTGGGGGGAATGGGTTGAGGTGTAGGCACCTGTGGAAGAGGTGTGTCAGATCCATATTGCCCATGCACTTCTGGGTTGTGGTTAACTCGGAGCAGATTATGGGGTGACAGCTGCCACCTCTCCAAGAACTCAAATACCTCATATGGGGTATTGGGTGGCGTGCCGGCCAGACTGTGGGAGTATGCCTCTTCACCCTCATCCTAGGCAGCCCTGGACAGGTAATTCAGAACCCCCATGTCATCATGCCTCCTTGTATCAGAGGCAGGGATCTCTCGCCTTCGTCGCCCACGGCGGGATATGACAGCAGGCTGGGGGGAGGCCTCCAGAGGAACAGTAGGGCTGATGCTGTTGCCTGGATCATCAAGGCTGCCAGGTGCTGGTGCACCTGCTGGTCCAGGTCCTGTTGCAGCTACTGGTGATGGTGCAGATGGAGCTTGGGTGATGCAGCTGGAAGGCTGGAAAATGGGCCAGCCACCTCTTTACCTTCTCCGACTGGATCAATAATGGCCTCAGAATCCGACCATGTCTCCCTCTCAGTGAGACTGGACTGAGTTCTGTTAGGGATTGTAATTTTTCAATAAAAAATGTAGACATATGACCCCAAAAAGCATATGTGTAATGTGGTGTGATGTATGTACTTACGGTCTGAGATCCTTAATGGGAGCCAGAAATGCCAGGCTGTCTAAATATATGTATTTGCACTTAGTTGGTGCTGCATCCCCACTCCTGGCCCGCTGCTGACGTTCACGCCTGTATTGGTCGCGGATGCTGCGCCAGCATCTCATATCATCTTCCACTGCAATGTCAGACAATAATAATGTATAAGGACATTGCGCACATTGGATCAACAAGTTTATTGACATTTTACATAGTCATGTGGCCTAGTAAGGTGTAATTTCTAAACATAATCTATATTACTCATAATGGGATAAAAAACCACATAATAAGGGGATAGTGTGAAAACGTGTTATTTAGTGCAGTTAATATGATTTTTAAAACATGAGAGAACTTATTAATTAGTTGCTGTCCCTTAAGTGGACGGTCCGCAAAATCTCCAAAAAGTAGCCCACAGATCCTCCTCCATGCCTCCTCTTTTCTGGCCCGATCGGAGTAATGTGCATCCCTCTGGTCCCAAATTTCAGGCCTTTCTTGGACCAGAACGATTAGCATCTCTACATTTACAGTTAGGTCCATATATATTTGGACAGAGACAATATTTTTCTAATTTTGGTTATAGACATTACCACGATGAATTTTAAACAAAACAATTCAGATGCAGTTGAAGTTCAGACTTTCAGCTTTCATTTGAGGGAATCCACATTAAAATTGGATGAAGGGTTTAGGAGTTTCAGCTCCTTAACATGTGCCACCCTGTTTTTAAAGGGACCAAAAGTAATTGGACAGATTCAATAATTTTAAATATAATGTTCATTTTCAGTACTTGGTTGAAAACCCTTTGTTGGCAATGACTGCCTGAAGTCTTGAACTCATGAACATCACCAGACGCTGTGTTTCCTCCTTTTTGATTCTCTGCCAGGCCTTCACTGCGGTGGTTTTCAGTTGCTGTTTGTTTGTGGGCCTTTCTGTCTGAAGTTTAGACTTTAACAAGTGAAATGCATGCTCAATTAGGTTGAGATCAGGTGACTGACTTGGCCATTCGAGAATATTCCACTTCATTGCTTTAATAAACTCCTGGGTTGCTTTGGCTTTATGTTTTGGTTCATTGTCCATCTGTAGTATGAAACGATGACCAATCAGTTTGGCTGCATTTGGCTGGATCTGAGCACACAGTATGTCTCTGAATACCTCAGAATTAATTTGGCTGCTTCTGTCCTGTGTCACATCATCAATAAACGCTAGTGACCCAGTGCTACTGGCAGCCATGCATGCCCAAGCCATCACAGTGCTTCCGCCGTGTTTTAAAGATGATGTGGTATGCTTTGGATCATGAGCTGTACCATGCCTTCGCCATACTTTTCTCTTTCCATCATTCTGGTAGAGGTTGATCTTGGTTACATCTGTCCAAAGAATGTTCTTCCAGAACTGTGCTGGCTTTTTTAGATGTTTTTTAGCAAAGTCCAGTCTAGCCTTTTTATTCTTGATGCTTATGAGTGGCTTGCACCATGGAGTGAACCCTCTGCATTTATTTTGATGTAGTCTTCTCTTTATGGTAGATTTGGATATTGATACGCCTACCTCCTGGAGAGTGTTGTTCACTTGGTTGGCTGTTGTAAAGGGGTTTCTCTTCACCATGGAGATTATTCTGCGATCATCCACTAATGTTGTCTTCCTTCTGCTCCCAGGTCTTTTTGCATTGATGAGTTCACCAGTGCTTTCTTTCTTTCTCAGGATGTACCAAACTGTAGATTTTGCCACTCCTAATATTGTAGCAATTTCTCGGATGTTTTTTTTTCTGTTTTCGCAGCTTAAGGATGGCTTGTTTCACCTGCATGGAGAGCTCCTTTGACCGCATGTTTACTTCACAGCAAAATCTTCCAAATGCAAGCACCACACTTCAAATCAACTCCTGGCCTTTTATCTGCTTAATTGAGAATGGCATAACAAAGGGATTGCCCACACCTGTCCATGAAATAGCCTTGGAGTCAATTGTCCAATTACTTTTGGTCCCTTTAAAAACAGGGTGGCACATGTTAAGGAGCTGAAACTCCTAAACCCTTCATCCAATTTTAATGTGGATACCATCACATGAAAGCTGAAAGTCTGAACTTCAACTGCATCTGAATTGTTTTGTTCAAAATTCATTGTGGTAAAGTCTATAACCAAAATTAGAAAAATGTTGTCTCTGTCCAAATATATATGGACCTAACTGTATGAATGTAGACATGCTGCAGGACTCCGTGGAGGCGTTCTTCCGGGATGTCTGGAGCGGTTTTGAGCTAATTAGCATGTTTAAGCTTCATGATAATGGCTTGGCCCATTTCCATTCACCTGAAAAAGTCTTGTGTATTTCTCGCAAGTCACATGCATGGTCCGTGTGTAATCCGTATTTTTTGCGCACCCATAGACTTGCATTGGCGTATTTTTGGAGGAACACGCTGACAATCGCAGCATGCTGCGATTGTCTCAGCACGTAAAATACGGCCAAGAAATATACGGCTGAAGGAAGCTGCCCTATAGAGAAACATTGGTCCGAGTGCAATGCGTTGTTTTTGCACCTCTCACTTATTCGTATTTCTCTCTGGTGTGACCCCCGGCCTTACTGTATTACCAATCCTGTGGATAGGTGATAAAAATTGTTTATTGTACCTTTTTAAGGTTTATAGTATTTGCATAGTTTTGCAATAACATTTGATAAAACGAATACATTGTTCCTAGGAAGCACATCCTCACTGTGCAGTGTACACTCAATCTCCTCAGATTTGCATGTATTTTCTCCACCACAAGTCCTTTTTGTCAGCTCTGTAGACTAGAATTTTTGTTTGTGTTTGACATTCCATCGTTATAATTTAAACATTTTTCATGCACATATTTTGTATGATGAAATGAAATGGTTGTCCATTTAATTGAACTGTCATTAATAGTTGTTTGCAAAAGATTTGTTTTCATAATCAAAACTCATCAATTTGCATATGAATCACCCAACATCATACGGACGGGGAAAAAGGGAATGATAGAGATCAGTAATGGAATGAAACAGACAACCTTGTGCACCATTGTATGACACATTTTATATTTGCACACATTGATGTTTACTAAAATAAACCTTTTTTCTACCTTCCTTCCTCCCTCTCTAACTTTTGTTGGAATAGCCAAGTATCCATGTGTAGTCATTAAAGATGAGCGGATAGATTCACAATACTCTGGTCCAGCTGACATGACAGTATTCCGTGGCCATTAGTGATGAACGAGTGTGCTCGTTACTCGGGTTTTCCAAGCATGCTCAGGTGTTCTCCAAGTATCTTGAGCGTGCTCGTAGATTATGATTGAGTCACCGCAGCTGTCTGATTTGCGGCTGCTAGACAGCTTGAATACATGTGGGGATTCCCTAACAAACAGGCAATCCCTGCATGTGATCAGGCTGTCTAGCAGCAGCAAATCATTCAGCTGCAGTGACTCAAACATAATCTACGAGCACGCCCAAGATACTCAGAAAACACCCAAGCATGCTCAGAAAACCTGACTAACGAGCACACTCCCTCATCACTAGTGTCCATCAAAAAGAAACCATGTGAACTGCCTCCTAACCACTGGCCTTCCTGGGGCCTCTTCTGGATGTACCTATGCATCTTATTTTGCAGGCTGTCTCCCACAAGGGAGTACCAGTGCATCTTGGCGATTATGTGTGATAGATCCAGGGCCAGCGTTGGGGGCAGGCAGACCAGGAGCCGCCTAGGAACCCCGCTCCTCCAGGGGCCCCCAGCCAGTGGCATGCTGCTAATAGAGACACACCACATGGCCCTATGGGGCCCCTGAGCAAGAGGGGCTCAGCGCCGCCCCTCCTTGCATCACACTTTCAACTTATCGGCATCATAAATGCCGATACAATTGAAAGCAGTGATGAAGGAGAGAGCATCATGTGATGCTCCCTCTTCCATCACTCCCCTTCTGTCTGTGACTCAGTGTGTGCCAGCAGTGGAGCTAATGAGAGTGACGCTGAGATGCTCTGCAGAAGCCAGAGCAGCAGGGGAACGAGGAGAGGTAAGTATTGTGTGTGTGGGTGTCTGCTGCATGACACTGTGTGGGAATTGCGCTATCCTGTGTGTGGGGGGACTGCATTATACTGTGTGTGTAGGGGCTGCATTATACTGTGTTGTATGTGTCTGCTGCACTATACTGTGTGAGAGGACTGCACTGTATTGTGTGTGTGGGGCTGCATTATACTGTGTGTGTGAGGACTGCACTATAATGTGTATGTGTTGGCTGAATTTTAGCGTGTGTGGGGGCTGCAGGATACTGTGTATGTGGGGGGCTGCATTGTACTGTGTGTGGGGCTGCGCTATACTGTGTGTGAGGACTGCACTATACTGTGTGTAGGGGGCTGCATTAACTGTATGGGGGGCTGCATTATACTGTGTGTGGGGGGCTGTACTATACTGTTTAGGTGTTTGTGAGGGGGGCTGCATTATATTGTGCGTAGGGCTGCATTATACTCTGAGGGGGCTGCTTTATACTCTGGGGGCTGCATTATACTGTGTGTGTAGGGCTGCATTATACTCTGAGGGGGCTGATATATACTCTGGGGCACTGAATTATACTCTGAGGGTGCTGAATTATACTCTTAGGAGGTTGCATTATACTCTGAAGAGGCTGCATTATACTGTGTGTAGGGGGGCTGCATTATACTGTGTGTTTGTGGGGGGCTGCATATACTGTGTGTTGGGCTGCATTATACTCTGAAGGGGCTGTTTTATACTCTGGGGGACTGAATTATACTCTGAGGGTGCTGCATTATACTGTGTGTGTGGGGGGGGGCTGCATTATACTCTATGTGTGCTGCATTATACTATTATGGGGCTGTATTATACTCTTAAGGGGCTGCATTATACTGTGTGTGAAGGGGGCTATACTATATTGTGTGTTTGTGTGTTTGCTTGTGGGGGGGTTGAAATATACTGTGTCTGGGTGGGGCCTGAACTATACTGTATGGGGCTGCATTATACTCTTAGGGGGCTGCATTGTTCCCTGAGGGGGCTACATTATACTCTGAAGGGGCTACATTATACTCTGAGGGGGCTATGTTATACTCTGAAAGGGCTGCATTATACTCTGAAGAGGCTGCGTTATTTCGCTGATCTGGCACCTCTGGGGCTCTGTCAATGTGAAATGGCATCCACAAGCCATACCAGTTAAATCTGCACTTCAATATTGAATAGTTGTTTTTTTATCAATATGGGCTGTTGCCACACTTAAGGGAAATTGAACAACAAAATGTGTGTTCCATTTTCTGCTTTCATCCCTATTAAAAATTACAAACAAGGGACTAATTCAACATTTTAGTGGAAAAAACGTAATAATTTTTTCTTAATTGCCCAATGATATAAAATTCTGTGACACACCAGTGATATTAATGTCGTCATTGCACATCTAGATTAATTCATTGAAGGATGTAGTTTGTAAAATTAAGTCAGTTGTAGGATGATTCTGTTGTTCTGGCAATGTGACATGGCACCCACAAACCATTCCAGAAAAATCTGTGCTCCAATATTGCATTTCTTCCCTTCTGAGCTTTGCACTGTGCATGGAAAGTAGTTTCCGACCACATATGGGGTATTGATGTTCTCAGGAGAAACTGGTTTGGTCCATTTTGTCCTATTATCGCTTTTGAAAATTAAAATCTTGGGGCTAAAATATTTAGTAGAAAAACTGGTAATTTTTAACTTTCACAGCCTAATGTTATACAATTCCATGAATCATCTGTGGTTTAAAATGCTTATTACACCTCTAGATTAATTTATCAAGAGGTGTAGTTTCAAATGTATTGTTTGGGGTTTCTGCTGTTTAGGCATCTCCGAGGTTTCCCTAATGTGTCATCATGGCATCTGTCCCAGCAAAAATTGTGCTCCAAAAGTCAAATAGCACTCCTTTTTTTGAGCCCTGATGTGCACCCAAACAGTAGTTTCTGACTGCATATGGATTATTGTAATACTCACGAGAACTTGTATAACATACTGTGTGGTCTATTTTCTCCTGTTACAATTGTGAAAATTTGGAAATAAAGCAACATCTTTTTGGGAAAAATGCACCATATATACTCGAGTATAAGCCGAGGCACCTAATTTTACCAGAAAAAAATTGCACTGTTCCCTCATCTCCATCTTGGTATGCACAGCCTCCTCATCCCAATCCTGGTCTGCACAGCCTTCTCATCCCCATCCTGGTCTGCATGGCCCTCACATCCCTATCCTGGTCTGTATGGCTCCTCATCCCTATCCTGGTATGCATGGCTCTTCATCCCTATCCTGGTATGCATGGCTCGTCCTCCCTATCCTGGTATGCATGACTCCTCATCCCCATCCTGGTATGCATGGCCTCTTCATCCCTATCCTGATATCAAGGCTCCTCATCCCTATCCTGCTATGCATGACTCCTCATCCCTATCCTGGTTTGCATGGCTCCTCATCCCTATCCTTGTATGCATGGCTCTTCATCCATATCCAGATCTGCATGGTCACCTCATCCCTATCCTGGTATGCATGGCTCCAGATCCTTATCCTGGTATGCATGGATCTTCAGCCCTAGCCTGGTATGCATGGTATGCATGGCCCCCAACAGAAAAACATAAAAACCCCCAAAATACCCTACTTTGTCCCTGAGCTCCCTTACAGCGTCTTGTTCCGATGCCAGCAGTTGCAGCAGCCTGGCGATCATGTGTGCCCGTTACTTAAGAGAAATGAATATTCACTGCCCTCCACACCTATGGGAGTGGAGAGAAGTGAATATTCATTTCTCTTAAGTAACGGGCACACATGATCGCCCAGCCACTGCTGGAAGCCGGAGGCTGTAGTTGACACTGTGCACGCTATTACACAGAAATGAATATTCACTGCCAATGCAGTGAATATTCATTTCTTTTTAGCAGCGGGCACTGGCTTTAGCCGCAGCAGATGGCTCCTGCCTCCTGTGACCTGTTGCTCCCCACTGCGGCTCCCCCTCCGTCTTCTGGGACTGTCACTTGAGTATAAGCCGAGGGGGCTTTTTCAGCACAAAAAAAGTGCTGAAAAACTTGGCTTAAACTCGAGTATGTACAGTAATTTTTCATGTTCATGCCTCAATGTTATAAAATTCTGTGAAGCAACTATGTGCTCAAGATGTTCATCAAACATATACATGAATTTCTTGAGAGGTGTAGTTTCCAAAATGTGGTCAACGGCCTATTGTGGTGATTTTCTACTGTTTTGGCCTCCAGGGGACTCTTTAACCCCTTTCTGTCATTGGACGTACTATTCCGTCCATGTGGGGTGGGCCCTACTTCCCAAGGACGGAATAGTACGTCCAGCACGATCGGCCGCGCTCACGGGGGGAGCGCGGCCGATCGCGGCCGGGTGTCAGCTGACTATCGCAGCTGACATCCAGCACTATGTGCCAGGAGCGGTCACGGACCGCCCCCGGCACATTAACCCCCGGCACACCGCGATCAAACATGATCGCGGTGTACCGGCGGTATAGGGAAGCATCGCGCAGGGAGAGGGCTCCCTGCGTGCTTCCCTGAGACCCCCGGAGCAACGCGATGTGATCGCGTTGCTCCGAGGGTCTCCTACCTCCTTCCTCGCTGCAGGTCCCGGATCCAAGATGGCCGCGGCATCCGGGTCCTGCAGGGAGGGAGGTGGCTTACCAAGTACCTTCTCAGTGCAGGCGCTTGGTAAGCCTGCAGTGCTGTGAGGCAGATCTGTGATCTGACAGAGTGCTGTGCACACTGTTAAATCACCGATCTGTGATGTCCCCCCCTGGGACAAAGTAAGAAAGTAAAAAAAAAAATGTCCACATGTGTAAAAAAAAAAAAAAAAAAAAAAAAATTCCTAAATAAATAAATAAAAAAAATAAATTATTCCCATAAATACATTTCTTTATCTAAATAAAAAAAAATCAAACAATAAAAGTACACTTATTTAGTATTGCCGCATCCGTAACGACCCCACCTATAAAACTACATAACTAGTTAACCCCTTCAGTGAACACCGTAAAAAAATAAAAAAAAACGAGGCAAAAAACAACGCTTTATTCTCATACCGCCAAACAAAAAGTGGAATAACACGCGATCAAAAAGACGGATATAAATAACCATGGTACTGCTGAAACGTCATCTTGTCCCGCAAAAAACGAGCCACCATACACCATCATCAACGAAAAAATAAAAAAGTTATAGTCCTCAGAATAAAGCGATGCCAAAATAATTATTTTTTCTATAAAATAGCTTTTATCGTATAAAAGCGCCAAAACATAAAAAAATGATATAAATGAGATATCGCTGTAATCGTACTGACCCGAAAAATAAAACTGCTGTATCAATTTTACCAAACGCGGAACGGTATAAACGCCTCCCCCAAAAGAAATTAATGAATAGCTGGTTTTTGGTCATTCTGCCTCACAAAAATCGGAATAAAAAGCGATCAAAAAATCTCCCGTGCCCGAGCATGTTACCAATAAAAACGTCAACTCGTCCCGCAAATAACAAGACCTCACATGACTCTGTGGACTCAAATATTGAAAAATTATAGCTCTCAAAATGTGGTAACGCAAAAAATATTTTTTCCAATAAAAAGCGTCTTTCAGTGTGTGACGGCTGCCAATCATAAAAATCCGCTAAATAACCCCCTATAAAAGTAAATCAAACCCCCTTCATCACCCGCTTAGGCTACGTTCACATTTGCGTTGTGCGCCGCAGCGTCGGCGACGCAACGCACAACGCAGGAACAACGCATGCACAACGCTGCGTTTTGCGATGCATACGTCCTTTTTTTGCTTGATTTTGGACGCACAAAAAATGCAACTTGCTGCGTCCTCTGCGCCATGACGCGTGCGCCGCAGTGACGCATGCGTTGCAAAACGCAAGTGCAACACATGTCCATGCGCCCCCATGTTAAATATAGGGGCGCATGACGCATGCGGCGATGCTGCGGCGCCCGACACTGCGGCGCAGAACGCTAATGTGAACGTAACCTTAGTTAGGGAAAAATTAAAAAAAAATTAAAAATGTATTTATTTCCATTTTCCCATTAGGGTTAGGGCTAGGGTTAGGGTTAGGGCTAGGGTTAGGGCTAGGGTTAGGGCTAGGGTTAGGGCTAGGGTTAGGGCTAGGGTTAGGGCTAGGGTTAGGGTTGGGCTAGGGTTGGGGCTAGGGTTAAGGCTACATTTAGGGTTGGGGCTAAAGTTAGGGTTAGGGTTGGGGCTAAAGTTAGGGTTAGGGTTTGGATTACATTTACGGTTGGGAATAGGGTTGGGATTAGGGTTAGGGGTGTGTCTGGGTTAGAGGTGTGGTTAGGGTTACCGTTGGGATTAGGGTTAGGGGTGTGTGTGGATTAGGGTTTCAGTTATAATTGGGGGGTTTCCACTGTTTAGGCACATCAGGGGCTCTCCAAACATGACATGGCGTCCGATTTCAATTCCAGCCAATTCTGCGTTGAAAAAGTAAAACCATGCTCCTTCCCTTCCAAGCTCTCCCGTGCACCCAAACAGGGGTTTACCCCAACATATGGGGTATCAGCGTACTCGGAACACATTGGAGAACTACTTTTGGGGTCCAATTTCTCCTGTTACCCTTGGGAAAATACAAAACTAGGGGCTAAAAAATAATTTTTGTGGAAAAAAAAATATTTTTTATTTGCACGGCTCTGCGTTATAAGCTGTAGTGAAACACTTGGGGGTTCAAATCTCTCACAACACATCTAGATGAGTTCCTTAGGGGGTCTACTTTCCAAAATGGTGTCACTTGTGGGGGTGTTTTACTGTTTAGGTACATTACGGGCTCTGCAAACGCAATGTGACGCCTGCAGACCATTCCATCTAAGTCTGCATTCCAAATGGCGCTCCATCCCTTCCGAGCCCTCCCATGCGCCCAAACGGTGGTTCCCCCCCACATATGGGGTATCAGCGTACTCAGGACAAATTGGACAACAACTTTTGGGGTCCAATTTCTCCTGTTACCCTCGGGAAAATACAAAACTGGGGGCTAAAATATAATTTTTGTGGGAAAAAGTTTTTGTTTTATTTTTACGGCTCTGCATTATAAACTGTAGTGAAACACTTGAGGGTTCAAAACTCTCACAACACATCTAGATGAGTTGCTTAGGGGGTCTACTTTCCAAAATGGTGCCACTTGTGGTTTTTTTTTACTGTTTAGGTACATTAGGGCTCTGGAAAACGCAATGTGACGCCTGCAGACCATTCCATCTAAGTCTGTGAAGCACTTGGTGGGTCAAAGTGCTCACCACACATCTAGATAAGTTCCTTAGGGGGTCTACTTTCCAAAATGGTGTCACTTGTGGGTTGTTTCAATGTTTAGGCACATCAGTGGCTCTCCAAACGCAACATGGCGTCCCACCTCAATTCCTGTCAATTTTGCAGTGAAAAGTCAAACGGCGCTCCTTCCCTTCCGAGCTCTCCCATGCGCCCAAACAGTGGTTTACCCCCACATATGGGGTATCAGCGTACTCAGGAAAAATTGTACAATAACATTTGGGGTCCAATTTCTTCTCTTACCCTTGAGAAAATAAAAAATTGGGGGCGAAAAGATCATTTTTGTGAAAAAATATGATTTTTTATTTTTACGGTTCTGCATTATAAACTTCTGTGAAGCACTTGGTAAGTCAAAGTGCTCACCACACCTCTAGATAAGTTCCTTTGGGGGTCTACTTTCCAAAATGGTGTCACTTGTGGGGGGTTTCAATGTTTAGGCACATCAGTGGCTCTCCAAACGCAACATGGCGTCCCATCTCAATTCCAGTCTATTTTGCATTGAAAAGTCAAATGGCGCTCCTTCGCTTCCGAGCTCTGTCATGCGCCCAAACAGTGGTTTACCCCCACATATGGGGTATCGGCATACTCAGGACAAATTGTGTAACATCTTTTGGGGTCCAGTTTCTCCTGTTACCCTTGGTAAAATAAAACAAATTGGAGCTGAAGTAAATTTTGTGTGAAAAAAAAGTTAAATGTTCATTTTTATTTAAACATTCCAAAAATTCCTGTGAAACACCTGAAGGGTTAATAAACTTTTTGAATGTGGTTTTGAGCACCTTGAGGGGTGCAGTTTTTAGAATGGTGTCACACTTGGGTATTTTCTATCATATAGACCCCTCAAAATGACTTCAAATGACATGTGGTCCCTAAAAAGAAATGGTGTTGTAAAAATGAGAAATTGCTGGTCAACTTTTAACCCTTATAACTCCCTAACAAAAAAAAAATTTTTGTTCCAAAATGGTGCTGATGTAAAGTAGACATGTGGGAAATGTTACTTTTTAAGTATTTTGTGTGACATATCACTGTGATTTAATTGCATAAAAATTCAAATTTGGAAAATTTCAAAATTTTCACCAAATTTCCATTTCTTTCACAAATAAACGCAGGTAATATCAAAGAAATTTTACCACTATCATGAAGTACAATATGTCACGAGAAAACAATGTCAGAATCACCGGGATCCATTGAAGCGTTCCTGAGTTATAACCTCATAAAGGGACAGTGGTCAGAATTGTAAAAATTGGCCCAGTCAATAACGTGCAAACCACCCTTGGGGGTGAAGGGGTTAAATGTGACACAGAGTCCACATTCTATTAAAGTCAAAATTCCACTCTAAAATTCAAATAGCACTTCTTCCCTTTCTGCGTGCCCGAACAGTAGTTTCCGACCACATACGGGGTTCATCATCGGGGTTCAAATTGTACATTCTATTTTCTATGCTTACCCTTGTGAAAATGACAAATTTGGAGCTAAAGCAACATTTTTTTGGAAGCTAACTGAACTTATTAGGCCCCTAGAAGTCACTTCAAATGTGAAGCGTTCTTTAAATAAATAGGTTTTGTAAATTTTGTTGGAGAAAAAAAACTGCTGCTAAACTTTTAACCCTCCTACATTTCTAACAAGAAAAAGATATATTTCCAAAATGATGCTCATGTAAGGTAGACGTGGAAAGTGTTACTTATTTTTAGTGGTAAGACTATTCAGTTTTAGGCCTTGCTCACATCTGCGTATAAATTCAGAGAATGCAATGCGATAAAAAAATTGTATTGCACTTGCACCAATGTAATTCAATGCACAGCGCTCTCATGACATATGGAATGACATACGCATGACACTCGACAAATTTTCTGACTGAGAATCTGAGCGATTCTTTATCCGCAGATGTGAGTGAACCCTTAAAAAGCATACAAATGCAAAGTTAAAAAATTGCTAATTTTTTACAATTTTCATCAAATTTCTACTTTTTTCCATAAATAAATGCAAATCATATTGACTTAAATTTACCACTAATATAAAGTGAAATGTGTCACAAAAAATCTCAGAATCACTGGAATATGTTGAAGCATTCCAGAGTTAAGCACATAAAGTGACACATGTCAGATTTGAAAAATTTGGCCTGGTTTCGAAGGCTGAAACCATTAATATGTCCAGAGCAATGCATCACGCCACAAGTATGATATTGCGCCAGGCATGCAAATCAGAAGAGGTGCCAGGATCCTGCCTCACGGTCACAGAATAGTGATGTGGCCAGTGGAGCAGAGTCCTGCAAACTTATAGGCTCATCTCTAATTGTCAGCAACTAATTTTTATGTATCATTTATTGTAATTGTCAGCAGCTAAGACAATGCCACATTAAATGCATATAATGCATTTTATTTTAAGTTTGTTTTATTGTGCCACAGTTAACTGAATGTTTACTCCAGCCAATTATTATGAGCCTTTTCATGAGTATAGCTTTTAAAGGTTTCAAAAGTATAGCAATTAGAATTGAGCAAATACGTTTAAAATAATGGAAACAAAATTTTAAAAACATCTCGATTTATTCAGCATTGAGTATCAGCACCATGCACAGAAATACATGCACTTACATACCTCGGCATGTTATCAGTGAGGTTATTAATGGCTATCTGAGGGATGTTCTGCCACGCTGTATGTCGTTGGGAACACAAATCATCAAGATTACTGTTATGACCCCAATGGCGAGGGTCTCAGAGATATCAGCAAGTCTGCAAAGTACAAAAATCCAGCTCATAGGGCAGTGGTAACTGGGTTGACCATATATCTACTCCTAACGCCAACCCTAGAAGTAGCCGGGGAACATGCCTACGTTGGTCGCTAGATGTCTCGCGCCAGCCGGAGAGCTAACTACCCCTAGAAGAGGAAAACAAAGACCTCTCTTGCCTCCAGAGAAAGGACCCCAAAAGTAGGATACAAGCCCCCCACAAATAATAACGGTGAGGTAAGAGGAAATGACAAACACAGAGATGAACTAGGTTTAGCACAGAGAGGCCCACTTACTAATAGCAGAATATAGTAAGATAACTTATATGGTCAACAAAAACCCTATCAAAAATCCACGCTGGAGATTCAAGAACCCCCGAACCGTCTAACGGCCCGGGGGGAGAACACCAGCCGCCCTAGAGCTTCCAGCAAGGTCAGGATACAGATAATATACAAGCTGGACAAAAAATGCAAACAATAACAAATTGCAAAAAGCAAAAAAGCAGACTTAGCTTAATCATGCAGGAACCAGGATCAGAAGACAAGAGCACTACAGATTAGCTCTGATATCAACGTTGCCAGGCATTGAACTGAAGGTCCAGGGAGCTTATATAGCAACACCCCTGACCTAACGACCCAGGTGAGCATAAAAGGAATGACTGACAAACCCAGAGTCAAATCACTAGTAGCCACTAGAGGGAGCCAAAAAGTAAATTCACAACAGTACCCCCCCCTTAGTGAGGGGTCACCGAACCCTCAGCAAGACCACCAGGGCGATCAGGATGAGCGGCGTGAAAGGCACGAACTAAATCGGCCGCATGCACATCAGAGGCGACCACCCAGGAATTATCCTCCTGACCATAGCCCTTCCACTTGACCAGGTACTGAAGCCTCCGCCTGGAGAGACGAGAATCTAAGATCTTCACCACGTACTCCAACTCGCCCTCAACCAACACCGGAGCAGGAGGCTCAGCAGAAGGAACCACAGGCACAACGTACCGCCGCAACAAGGACCTATGAAATACGTTGTGAATGGCAAACGACACCGGAAGATCCAGGCGAAAGGATACAGGATTAAGGATCTCCAATATCTTGTAAGGACCAATGAATCGAGGCTTAAATTTGGGAGAGGAGACCTTCATAGGAACAAATCGAGAAGACAGCCATACCAAATCCCCAACACGAAGTCGGGGACCCACACCGCGGCGGCGGTTGGCAAAACGCTGAGCCTTCTCCTGTGACAACTTCAAGTTGTCCACCACATAATTCCAGATCCGCTGCAACCTATCCACCACAGAATCCACCCCAGGACAGTCAGAAGGCTCCACATGTCCCGAGGAAAAACGAGGGTGGAAACCAGAGTTGCAGAAAAATGGCGAAACCAAGGTGGCAGAACTAGCCCGATTATTAAGGGCAAATTCAGCCAACGGCAAGAAGGTCACCCAATCATCCTGATCAGAAGAGACAAAACACCTCAAATACGCCTCCAGAGTCTGATTAGTTCGTTCCGTTTGTCCGTTAGTCTGTGGATGAAAAGCGGACGAAAACGACAAATCTATGCCCATCCTACCACAAAAGGATCGCCAGAACCTGGAAACAAACTGGGATCCTCTGTCCGACACAATATTCTCAGGAATGCCGTGCAAACGAACCACGTTCTGGAAGAACACAGGAACCAGATCAGAAGAGGAAGGCAGTTTGGGCAAAGGAACCAGATGGACCATCTTGGAGAAACGATCACATATCACCCAGATGACAGACATGCCCTGAGACACCGGAAGATCCGAAATTAAATCCATAGAGATGTGTGTCCAAGGTCTCTTCGGGACAGGCAAGGGCAAGAGCAACCCGCTGGCACGAGAACAGCAAGGCTTAGCTCGAGCACAAGTACCACAGGACTGCACAAACGACCGCACATCTCTTGACAAGGAAGGCCACCAAAAGGACCTGGCCACCAGATCTCTGGTGCCAAAAATTCCCGGGTGCCCTGCCAACACTGAGGAATGAACCTCGGAAATGACTCTGCTGGTCCATTTAGCAGGCACAAACAATCTGTCAGGTGGACAAGAGTCAGGCCTACCAGCCTGAAATCTCTGCAACACACGTCGCAGATCTGGAGAAATAGCTGACAGGATAACTCCTTCCTTAAGAATACCCACAGGTTCAGCGACTCCAGGAGCATCAGGCACAAAGCTCCTAGACAGAGCATCGGCCTTCACATTCTTAGAACCTGGTAAATACGAAACCACAAAGTCAAAACGGGAGAAAAACAATGACCAGTGGGCCTGTCTAGGATTCAGGCATTTAGCAGACTCGAGGTACATCAGATTTTTGTGATCAGTCAAGACCACCACACGATGCTTAGCACCCTCGAGCCAATGACGCCACTCCTCAAATGCCCACTTCATGGCCAACAACTCCCGATTGCCCACATTATAATTTCGCTCTGCCGGCGAAAACTTCCTAGAGAAAAAGGCACAAGGTCTCATAGTAGAGCAACCAGGGCCTCTCTGCGACAAAACGGCCCCTGCCCCAATCTCCGAAGCATCCACTTCAACCTGAAAGGGAAGTGAGACATCAGGCTGGCACAAAACAGGCGCTGAAGTAAACCGGCGCTTCAACTCCTGGAAAGCCTCCACGGCAGCAGGAGCCCAGTTAGCCACATCAGAGCCTTTCTTGGTCATATCCGTCAACGGTTTAACAACGCTAGAAAAATTAGCGATAAAACGACGGTAGAAGTTAGCAAAACCCAAGAACTTCTGAAGACTCTTAACTGACGAGGGTTGAGTCCAATCATGAATAGCTCGAACCTTGACTGGGTCCATCTCCACAGCAGAAGGGGAAAAAATGAACCCTAAAAAGGGAACCTTCTGTACACCAAAGAGACACTTTGAGCCTTTAACAAACAAAGAATTTTCACGCAAAATCTTGAAAACCATCCTGACCTGTTCCACATGCGAGTCCCAATCATCAGAAAAAACCAGAATATCATCCAGATAAACGATCAAAAATTTATCCAGATACTTCCGGAAAATGTCATGCATAAAGGACTGAAAAACTGAAGGTGCATTAGAGAGCCCAAATGGCATCACCAAGTACTCAAAATGACCTTCGGGCGTATTGAATGCGGTTTTCCATTCATCTCCTTGCTTAATGCGCACAAGGTTGTACGCACCACGAAGGTCTATCTTGGTGAACCACTTGGCACCTTTAATCCGGGCAAACAAGTCTGACAACAACGGCAAAGGATACTGAAATTTGACAGTGATCTTATTCAAAAGCCGATAGTCAATACAAGGCCTCAAAGATCCGTCCTTTTTAGCCACAAAAAAGAATCCCGCACCAAGAGGGGAAGAAGAAGGACGGATATGCCCCTTCTCCAGAGACTCCTTGATATATGAACGCATCGCGGTATGTTCAGGTACCGACAGATTAAACAGTCTTCCCTTAGGAAACTTACTGCCTGGAATCAAATCTATTGCACAGTCACATTCCCTAAGAGGAGGCAATGCACTGGACCTAGACTCGCTGAAGACATCCTGATAATCAGACAAATACGCCGGAACTTCCGAAGGCGTAGAAGTAGCAATAGACACGGGCAGGGAATCTCCATGAATACCATGACAGCCCCAACTTGACACTGACATTGCCTTCCAGTCCAAGACTGGATTATGGGTCTGTAACCATGGCAACCCCAAAACAACCAAATCATGCATCTTATGCAGAACAAGAAAACGTATCACCTCCCGATGTTCAGGAGTCATGCACATGGTAACCTGTGTCCAAAACTGCGGCTTATTTTCTGCCAATGGCGTAGCGTCAATACCCCTAAGAGGGATAGGATTTTCTAATGTCTCAAGAACAAAACCACAACGCTTGGCAAATGACAGATCCATAAGACTCAGGGCAGCACCTGAATCTACAAACGCCACGACAGGATACGATGACAGTGAGCAAATCAAAGTTACAGATAGAATGAACTTAGGTTGCAAATTACCAATGGCGACTGGACTAACAACCTTAGTAAGACGCTTAGAGCATGCTGAGATAACATGTGCAGAATCACCACAGTAGTAACACAAGCCATTCTGGCGTCTATGAATTTTCCGCTCATTTCTAGTCAGGATTCTATCACATTGCATTAAATCAGGTGCCTGTTCAGATAACACCATGAGGGAATTTGCAGTTTTGCGCTCCCGCAACCGCCGGTCAATTTGAATCGCCAGGGCCATGGAATCATTCAGACCTGTGGGAATGGGAAAACCCACCATCACATTCTTAATGGCTTCAGAAAGGCCATTTCTAAAATTTGCAGCCAATGCACACTCGTTCCACTGGGTCAGCACGGACCATTTCCGAAATTTTTGGCAATACACCTCAGCCTCGTCCTGGCCCTGAGACATAGCCAGCAAGGCTTTTTCGGCCTGAATCTCAAGATTGGGTTCCTCATAAAGCAAACCGAGCGCCAGAAAAAACGCATCAATATCAGCCAATGCCGGATCTCCTGGCGCCAGCGAGAAAGCCCAATCCTGAGGGTCGCCCCGTAAAAAAGAAATAACAATTTTCATTTGCTGAGCGGAGTCTCCAGAGGAACAGGGTCTCAGGGATAAAAACAATTTACAATTATTCCTGAAATTTCTAAACTTAAATCGGTCTCCGGAAAACAGTTCAGGAATCGGTATCTTAGGTTCTGACATAGGATTTCTGGTAACATAATCTTGTATGCCCTGCACACGAGCAGCAAGCTGGTCCACACTTGTAATCAAGGTCTGGACATTCATGTCTGCAGCAATCACAAGCCACTCAAAGGTAAAGGGGAAAAGAAAAAAAAAACTCAGAACTTTCTTTCTTATAATCCCACTTCTGCAATGCATTTAACATTTAGTACTGGCCTGGCAAACTATTATGGCCCATAATGGCGAGGGTCTCAGAGATATCAGCAAGTCTGCAAAGTACAAAAATCCAGCTCATAGGGCAGTGGTAACTGAGTTGACCATATATCTACTCCTAACGCCAACCCTAGAAGTAGCCGGGGAACATGCCTACGTTGGTCGCTAGATGTCTCGCGCCAGCCGGAGAGCTAACTACCCCTAGAAGAGGAAAACAAAGACCTCTCTTGCCTCCAGAGAAAGGACCCCAAAAGTAGGATACAAGCCCCCCACAAATAATAACGGTGAGGTAAGAGGAAATGACAAACACAGAGATGAACTAGGTTTAGCACAGAGAGGCCCACTTACTAATAGCAGAATATAGTAAGATAACTTATATGGTCAACAAAAACCCTATCAAAATTCCACGCTGGAGATTCAAGAACCCCCGAACCGTCTAACGGCCCGGGGGGAGAACACCAGCCGCCCTAGAGCTTCCAGCAAGGTCAGGATACAGATAATATACAAGCTGGACAAAAAATGCAAACAATAACAAATTGCAAAAAGCAAAAAAGCAGACTTAGCTTAATCATGCAGGAACCAGGATCAGAAGACAAGAGCACTACAGATTAGCTCTGATATCAACGTTGCCAGGCATTGAACTGAAGGTCCAGGGAGCTTATATAGCAACACCCCTGACCTAATGACCCAGGTGAGCATAAAAGGAATGACTGACAAACCCAGAGTCAAATCACTAGTAGCCACTAGAGGGAGCCAAAAAGTAAATTCACAACAGATTACCCGGCAGATCGCATTACAATTGCTGACCAATGACGTTCCACATGTGCTCCATAGGAGACAAGTCCAGAGATGTTGCAGAAGATGGTGACATGTTTATGCCACTCAGACTGCTCAAAGTAGCTGAAACAATACGTCACTGGTTCCACGACCAAATAAATGTAACGCTGAACTGTTAGTGTACCTGGCATGAAGACTAAAGGGGTTCTGCTACAGACATGATACTCCACACCATAATCCTAGAATTTGGACTAGTGGGATGGTCCCTCATTGAAGACTTCTTCACGGCGATGCCTATGTGTTCTCCAGACCAAACTCTGGCTATAATTGCTTCCAAGACAAAAAGTGGGAAGCTAAGCCTCCATTCCAGACCCCACTATCATTTTGCTCTACACCATGATAGGCTTTGAGAGCCATAGCTTGAGGTCAGTGGACAGCCTGTAGCTAGACGTCTGGCTTGGAGCCCAATGTCAATCAAACACCTTCTGGTGGTTTGTGTAGACACAATTTGACACCTTAAGCTGTACATGTTATGTTCAATTTCATTAACAGTAGAGAATAGACCAATCAAGTAACCAGTGGTAAGGCCATGTCTTCATAGCGTCCCAGGAGCCATTTTGCAAGATGAGAAAACTAGGCTGAATGTTGGTCATGTTACTGTGAGCAGCCTGCATGACCTAAACTTGCTACTATGACCTACAGTATCTTCGGACTTGTCTGCCATCAAGCATATCTGGAATTTCTTTGGTTGACAAATGCAAAGGGAGCTGCCTGCAGCAGATCTTGATTGTTTATGTGCCCAAGTTCATTTAGCATAGCAAGATATTGCTCAATCAGCAATTAATAACTTCAGTGATAGCAGCCAAGGCATGGAAGCGCCTGTATTTCTTTACATACTGCTTTTATTCAACTCTGAATAAATCCAGATGTTTTGAAACTGTTTTTTACTGTATTTGAATCGTTTCAATATCATTAATATGGTCTAATGGTCCTGTGATTTCCATGATTTCACGGCCTGCGTACGGATTTTCCCACCCATAGTAGAAAAACGTATATGCTCATACAGTTGCCAACGAAAACTACATGAATTCTGAGAAAAATTTTTATCAAAATCTTTCACTAAACAAACAATCTTATTGTAAGCATACATATTTTAAAACACAGAATGCAGCAAGCGAACACTGGCCAAAGCAGTCCTGTACGGAAAAGGGACATTAATGTAGGGCCTTGCACCACCGCACATTGTTAGCCATTCTTCAGAGAAAAATTGCAGCTTTTTGCTCTTTGTTAAAGCAATCTTGCCACTTGCAGAAGGTACGAGAAACTCGTGGCCCACGGAGTTATTATAAATTACATCCAAAAGCGGCTGTAAAGTGTCATTGATTTTAGGACATTTCTGCAAAAGACAGAGTTGGTAAAATGTAAACCATTTTGCTTTTGTTAAAATATTATGTGGGTTTCCACACAGAAAATCCAGATGCAAAATTAATGGTGTATCCACCATTTGTATCACAGCTCCCGGGTAGGAGAGCTGCACATAGGAGCAAGGAAGATGAGCAAAGTGCAGGGTTACTAATCAGGTAACAAGCAGGACCTGAACCATGTGACAGAGCAGGAGGTGGTCGGGGGTGGAGCCAGATGCCAGGGTGCAGTGGAGACGATACATACAGGAGAGTAGTCAAGCAAGCCAAGATCAGAGCCAGGAGATCACGAGGTACCAAAGGGGTGAGACAGGGAATGGTCAGAAGAGAAGCCAGAGGTCAGAGATCCAAAAGAATGAACAAGCAGAGTAAGGCACGGAGAGCAAGGAAAACAATTGCAAACCGGGCACACACTCCAGGGGTCAGGCACACAGACTAGAACGAAAGTATAGCTGACAGGGAATCCAAGTCTGGAGTGAGTATAAATAGCTCTCCCAGCAAAATTAACTCTGAGAGAACAGGACTTTAACCATGTCCTAACCATGACAATTTGTGTCAAAATCCTTGTAATTTATCAGATCAACAGTTTTTTTATTATTCTTTTATATGACACATCTGAAAGTAGAGTAGATAAAGTGCTTCAGTCAACAGTGACACCAAACCTGGAGACTGTACAAAACCCCAATAATGCTATGTCTCCATGATCAGGTAATAGCAATGTTTTGGATGCATCGTATTTTTGCTGTATCCAAAATGCTGCGTTATAATCACGCAGGTGAATCCACATGTGTCCTGTGAACCATTCGATTTACCGAATCTAGTGAATGGCTATGGGTGAGACTACGAAGAGGAGATTAGTGTCTCCGCTGCAGATAATTGACATGCTGCGGCTCGTAATTCCACACCATCTGTGAGTTTACACAGCAGTAAATAGAAGGACATAGGGTATAAGATTTTAATAAATAGTAGAACGCAGCGTTTTGGACATAAGGCAGGTGAGCTGCATCCAAAACGCTGCTATTCCTGATCGTGGGCACGTACCCTAAGATTCAAAATGGCTGTGGGGGAGCTACCTACTTTAGATGTATCATATGATGGAAAATCTATTGCAAGTGCCAGGAATATTATTATTGCTAACTTACTGGGTATTTAACCAAAATGCACAGAAATTTGGATGCATTTTGTTGAAGCTAAGTGTTATGAATAGGGTTGAGCGAAACGGATCGGCCAAATTCAAAAATCACCGACTTTCGGCAAAGTCGGGTTTCATGAAACCCGACCTGATCCTAGTGTGGGATCGGACATGAGGTCGGCGATCTTCGCACCAAAGTCGCGTTTCATATGACGTATTCAGCGCCATTTCTCAGCCAATGAAGGAGGACGCAGAGTGTGGGCAGCGTGATGACATAGGTCTCGGTTCCCACCATCTTAGAGAAGGGCATGACAGTGATTGGCTTGCTTTCTGCGGCGTCACAGGGGCTATAAAGGGGCGTGCACGCCGACCGCCATCTTACTTCTGCTGATCTTAGCATATTGAGAGGTTGGTGCAGCTTCGTCAGAAGAAGGGCTATAGTTAGGGAGGGAAGATTAACCCCCAAACCGCTTGTGCTGTAGCGATTTCCACTGTCGAACACCACCTTTTTTTGCAGGGACAGTGGAGGCTATATTTTTGTGCATCAGCTCTGTAGCTTATTAGGCTGCCTTATAAGGCTCCCTGATAGCTGCATTGCTGTTTGCACGCTGCTGTGCAAACCAACTGCTTTTTTAAAAGCAAAAATCTTGTTGCTCCTTTCTGCACAGTTATCTTGTTTATTTGTCCACACTTTTGTGTGCAGCAGTCCTTTTTATTGCTGCCATACTTGTCCTGAGATCATAGTAGAGAGATTGAAATTGTACTACAGTCCTTGTATTTTTTCATATATCTTCCAGCCACGTTCTGCCACTTGCATTGTGTTGTGTTATACACTGGGCCTGAGTTTTGGTTCAGTCTCCCCCCCAAAAAAGGGAGATTCAAATTGTCACAAAGTGGATGTACGTCAGTTCTGTTAGCTGGTCGTATTTCAGCCAGCCACGTTCTGCCACTTACATTGTGCTGTGTTATACACTGGGCCTGAGTTTTGGTTCAATCTCCCCCCAAAAAAAGGGAGATTCAAATTGTCACAAAGTGGATGTACGTCAGTTCTGTTAGTTTGTCGTATATCAGCCAGCCACGTTCTGCCACTTACATTGTGTTGTGTTATACACTGGGCCTGAGTTTTGGTGCAGTCTCCCCCAAAAAAGGGAGATTCAAATTGTCACAAAGTGGATGTACGTCAGTTCTGTTAGTTTGTCGTATATCAGCCAGCCACTTTCTGCCACTTACATTGTGTTGTGTTATACACTGGGCCTGAGTTTTGGTGCAGTCTCCCCCCCAAAAAAGGGACATTCAAATTGTCACAAAGTGGATGTACGTCAGTTCTGTTAGTTTGTCGTATATCAGCCAGCCACTTTCTGCCACTTACATTGTGCTGTGTTATACACTGGGCCTGAGTTTTGGTTCAGTCTCCCCCCAAAAAAGGGAGATTTAAATTCTCAACAATTTTATATACACCTTCTACCTTGTTTTACAGTACCATATAACAGTTGTTATTTTGGTTCGATTTTCCCAAAAATGAGGAAGTCTGGTGGAAGAGGCCGTGGGCGGTCGTTGCCAGCTGGTACTGATCGTGGTGGTGGTAGTGGAGCATCTGGTGGTAGTGGGAAAAGCAAAATAACACCTAAGGCTGGAGGTGTTGAGCCAGCGTCATCGTCTGGCTACACAAGGCCTCGAAGGCTCCCTTATCTGGTAGTAGGAAAAAGTTTTGGCTTTCCTTGCTGACTCAGCCTCTAGCTCTTTCGCCTCCTCTTCAGAAAGTCCCAAATATAAAAGCAGCGAGTCGTCAGTGGATGCTCCCGGTCAGGAACAAGTCGCTTCCTTGTGTCCTTCACCCAAACCAAAAGTGAAGGATGCGTGAGGTGACACTACAGATTACTCCATGGAGCTCTTTACACATACCGTGCCTGGGTTAGAAAGGGAAATTGTTAACAGCCCATTACAAGATGAATTGGACATGGAGTGCACTGATGCACAGCCACAGCTAGATTATTATGCTGTTCCATTGACTCAGATCACTACATTGCCCTCGCTGTGTACTGAGCCAGAATCTGACCCTGATGAGACTATGGTGCCCCGTCCTGAATGCTATAGCACCTTACACGGTGACACAGAGGAAGGTGCACATGACATTGAAGAGGAGGTGATAGATGACCCAGTTGTTGACCCAGATTGGCAGCCATTGGGGGAAGAGGGTGCCACTGCCAGTAGCTCAGAAGCGGAGGAGGATGATCCGCAGCAGCCATCTACATCGCAACAGCTTTCATCTGGCAGGCCCGTATCTGGCCAAAAACGTTTGTCAAAAACAAAAACAGTTTTAGGACAGAGTGGCCATCCGGTGAAAGTAGCACAGCATGCAATGCCTGAAAAGGTATTCCATAGTAGGAAGAGTGTAGTGTGGCAATTTTTTAACCAAGATCCGAATGATCAGTGCAAAGTTATCTGTAAGAAATGCTCAAAGATCTTTAGCAGAGGAAAGAATCTCCAAAATTTAAATACAACGTGCATGCTTAGACATTTAACCAGCATGCACTTGCAAGCCTGGACTAACTACCAAACGTCCCTTACCGTTGGTGCACCTGGTGAGAATGAAGGTAGTCAGCAACGCTACATTGCTTCCCTCACTGTAAGCCCACCGGTTAGGACACCACCAGCAGCAAATGTGGAGGTATCGTCGCAAGGCCAAAGCAGTCAGGGAATCACAAGGTTTTTGGTAGGAAACACTGTATGAAGGCCAACATCAAGAATACCATCACCAACCCTCTCTCAATCCGCCATGTCCACCACGACCACCACTGCTAGTTCCACCATATGCAGCTCTCCAGTCCAGCTCACCCTACAAGAGACTCTCGTTAGGAAAAGAAAGTACTCATCCTCTCATCCGCATACACAGGGTTTGCTAGACTAATCTCATTAGAGATGATGCCCTACCGCTTGGTTGAAAGCGAAGCTTTCAAAGACCTGATGGCCTACGTAGTACCACACTATGACCTACCCAGTCGGCACTTCTTTGAGAGAAAAGCCATCCCAGCCCTCCACCAGCATGTCAAAGACCGCATTGTCCATGCACTGAGGCAATCAGTCAGTGGAAAGGTGCACCTCACAACAGATGCATGGACCAGTAGGCATGGCCAGGGACGTTACGTGTCCATCATGGCGCACTGGGTTAATGTGGTGGATGCAGGGTCCACAGGGGACAGCCATAGTGGGACAGTTCTGCCTAGCCCACGGTCTAGGAAACAATTGGCTGAAGGCGTTCGCCACCCCTCCTCCTCCTCCTCCAGAAGGGAAATCCACAGAGCGCAGTCGCACGACCACACCATCCGCAGCTGCCAGTGTTGCACACGAGGTGTCCCATTATCGAACAGCTAGTGGTAAGCGGCAGCAGGCTGTGTTACAAATGAAGTGTTTGGGCGACAACAGACACACCGCGAAAGTACTGGCCGAGTACTTGCAGCAAGAAACTCAGTCATGGCTGGGCAGTGTACATCTTGAGGCAGGCAAGGTAGTCAGTGATAACGGATGGAATTTTATGGCTGCCATAGCCCTTTCAGAACTGAAATACATACCTTGCCTGGCTCACACCTTGAACCTGGTGGTGCAGTGCTTCCTGAAAAATTATCCGGGGTTACCAGCCCTTCTCCTGAAGGTGCGAAGACTTTGCTCGCACATCCGCCGGTCGCCCGTACACTCCAGCCGTATGCTGAACCATCAGCGATCGCTGAATCTTCCCCAGCACTGCCTAATAATCGACTGAGGGGCCCTGTGCCAGTGCCAATGCCAACGAGTGGGCCCCCACTGCTTGCTCAGGATCACAGCACTTGCAAAGTTGAAATACTTACCTCTCCCTGCTCCACCGCCGTGATGTATTCCGCGTTTCTTGGGCCCACGAAAAACTTGAGCCAGCCCTACCCCCCACAACTTTAGCAAAATGACCCCCAGTTTTCAATGCCTAACTATTATTATAAAGTAAATTAAGATTGACAAGCTTCAGTAATAAGAATTGATGTTTTTGGCATTAAAATGGGCACTGTAGGTGTTTTCCTGTCACACACTGCCGACTTTGATTCTCCATTGACTTGCATTGGGTTTCGTGTTTCAGTTGGCCCCCGACTTTATGCAATATTCGGCCGATTTCACCCGACCCAACTTTTGACAAAGTCGGTTTTCGCGAAACCCAACTCGATCCGAAAAAAGTAAAAGTCGCTCAACTCTAGTTACGAAGCTTTCTCACATACAGTGCAGCCGTTTCTGTATAGCAAAGACCTCCATGTAAGACTTCCATGTCATCTTAGACTAACTGTGCAGCAGGGATCTTGTGACATAGGAGAGTTTGCACATACAGGATGTTACAATTAAACTCACCTTTTTCTGTAGAATATGAAACACGGAAAGGAGGAATAATGGAGTACAGGAAGTTGTGGGGTGATGTGTTTGTGGTAGAAGAGCAGTGGCAAATTCAAAACAGTATGAAAAAGTGCTTTTGGTTTCCAGTGATATTCACCCAGAGGAAGGAAATAGAGCAGTCATATTTTCCTTCATTTTATTTAGCCCAAGACACAAAGATGTTCTCTGAAAGTGTTTTTAATATATTTTCAGTATATTGTCTCATTTAACAAGCACTTATTTCCAAACATTTATTTACTCTGTTTCAATTATTCTCCATCTTGCCCCCATTCCTACCTTCTGCACGACTCTCAGGCTATGTGCGCATGTTGAGTATTTGCTTGCAGAAATTTTTGCATCTCTTGGCAGCAAAAACACTGCGGAAAATCCGCAGGTCAAAAAAGCTCAAAGAATTGACATGCTGCAGATTTAAACACACAAATCCTGATCATGTGCACAGAACTTCATGCTTCTCATTGACTTTGCTGGTGTTAGGGGTCAAGTTTCCCCCTCCGCTGCGGTCTCCCATTCTTCTCCTGCCGCAGTGGAGCCTGCTCAGCGGAGACGTCAGTCCCAGCGTCTCGCTCGGGATGACTATGTACAAAGAGTTACTGCTGTTTCTCCTGCTTCTGCCATTGAAGCCAGTGTTGGGCAGCGGCGAGCAGACGCTTCTGGGACTAAGTCCTGCTTTTCCCGTTCTGAGCATGCCCAGAGTAAGATCTCTCAGTGGAGATCGAGGGTCACATGTTCAGATACTGCAGTCTAATCTATTGGTCCTTCTAGGAAGGTCCTGTAGGTGCGCAGGCTCTGTAGCAGCCTCTCATTGGTCTTCCTAGGAAGGTCCTGTACGTGCTGCAACTATTTAAGGCCCGCATGGCTGCACGGCCATGCGCTAGTGTCTTTCTAAAGTTATGTGCTTTGCGCCAGTGTGGTCATGTGAGTGTGTGTTCAGGGACCCGGCTGAAATAAGCCCCTAGAATGCTGGCACTTCCGGCGAGGAGATTGTGTGTGTATGTATTCAGGGACCTGGCCGAAATTAGCCCTTAGAATGCTGGCACCTCCGGCGAGGAGTTATGTGTGCATGCATGACCACTGACTGCTCTCATTTGGGGTAGTTAGCCTGTGCCTCTGTGAAGTCAAACAGGACATAGAGCTTTGCTTTCTCGGCTACTCTGTGAAACTAACAGAGCTAGTTCATACCGCCATATAGTGCCGCCGTTTACTAGCAGCAGGTTCTCCTGCACGGTGGACCCCGGGCTGCGAACGCATCTACTTCAATAAAACATTTATATTTACTCGGTGCGTTCCGCTAGCCCTAACAGCTGGCATAAGGATTCCCTAGCGCTTTTGGACAAATTCTGCATGAAAAAAACACATCAAAAATGCACCGTGTGCACACAGCCTTAGTGAGGGATAGTGTTGAGCACTCCGACACCGCAAGTATCGGGTATCGGCCGATATTTGCTGTATCGGAATTCCGATACCGAGATCCGATACTTTTGTGATATCGGGAATCGGTATCGGGATCGATATTAATGTGTAAAATAAAGAATAAAAATAAAAAATATTGATATACTCACCTCTCCGACGCAGCCTGGACCTTACCGATGTAACCGGCAGCTTCCGTTCCTAAGAATGAGCGCTTGAAAGACCTTAGATGACGTCGCGGCCTGTGATTGGTCGCGTGGCGTTCACGTGACCGCTCACGCGACCAATCACAGGCCGCGACGTCATCTAAGGTCTTTCAAGCGCTCATTCTTAGGAACGGAAGCTGCCGGTTACAGCGGTAAGGTCCAGGCTGCGTCGGAGAGGTGAGTATATCAATATTTTTTATTTTTATTCTTTATTTTACACATTACTATGGATCCCAGGGCCTGAAGGAGAGTTTCCTCTCCTTCAGACCCTGGGAACCATCCAGGATACCTTCCGATACTTGGTGTCCCATTGACTTGTATTGGTATCGGGTATCGGTATCGGCGATATCCGATACTTTTCGGGTATCGGCCGATACTATCCGATACCGATACTTTCAAGTATCGGACGGTATCGCTCAACACTAGTGAGGGATTAAAAAATAGTTACCATATTAGGCCAACAATTATCTCTACCAACAGCTTCATATGCAGGAGGTTTGATGTGTTTTCCAAAGGGAGATAAATAAACCAGGCGGATGTCTGAATAAACTATAGGATATCTAAATTCAAACTATCTGATGATATTATTTACTGAGGAAGAGTCAAGAGGCCCTATAAACATTAGACGGTTGGGCGGTCCCACCGAGACCTCTCTGATCATAATATACACTATCTCAGTAAATAAGTGATTCTAATCACACTGCATCAAGTCAGTTTGAGGGCACTAAGGTAAGGTCCAAATTTCATCGACCCCCTCCTCCTTGGGAAACCATTTCACCTAAATGAACACAGGAATGAGGCCACAATTGGAACATGAATGGGGGGGGTTTTCCTGAACTATATGGATACATGATATATAAATACAGCATATATAAATATAATGTATTGTATGCACTGTGTAACATTTTCACCGTATTAGGCACATGAACATATTTGACAGCACTTTAAGTTCAAATTATAATAATGTAATAAGTAGATTGATATGCTATAAGTAGTAAAATCCCTTATATTTTTGGTCCGAAACTACAATTTATTTTAATCCTAAATGTCAGTTATTAAATGTAATAATTTAATCTCTTCTCTAATATACTTTAATAAAAAAATTCGCTATCTTTCCCTCACTATGCTGTTTTTTCCTTTTTACCTACTTCCTATCTGATGAACTTCTGTGAAGCACTTGGTGGGTCAAAGTGCTCACCACACATCTGGATAAGTTCCTTAGAGGGTCTACTTTCCAAATTGGTGTCAATTGTGGGGGGTTTCAATGTTTAGACACATCAGGGGCTCTCCGAACGCGACATGGCGTCCTATCCCAATTCCAGTCAATTTTGCATTGAAAAGTCAAACGGCGCTCTTTCCCTTCCGAACTCTGCCATGTGCCCAAACAGGGGTTTACTTCCACATATGGGGTATCAGCATACTCAGGACAAATCGTAAAACAGCTTTTGGGGTCCAATTTCTCCTGTTACCCTTGGTAAAATAAAACAAATTGGAGCTGAATTAGATTTTTTGTGAAAAAAAAGTTAAATGTTCATTTTTTTAAGCATTCCAAAAATTCCTGTGAAGCACCTGAAGGGTTAATAAACTTCTTGAATGTGGTAATGAGCACCTTGAGGGGTGCAGTTTTTAGAATGGTGTCACACTTGGGTATTTTCTATCATATAGACCCCTCAAAGTGACTTCAAATGTGTTGGTTCCAAAATTGTGCTGACGTAAAGTAGACATGTGGAAAATATTACTTATTAAGCATATTGTGGGACATATCTCTGTGATTTAAGGGCATAAAAATTCAAAGTTGGAAAATTGTGAAATTTTCAAAATTTTCGCCAAGTTTCCTTTTTTTTTCACAAATAAACGCAGGTAATATCAAATAAATTTTACCACTATCATGAAGTATAATATGTCACAAGAAAACAGTGTCAGAATCACCCGTCCCGTTGAAGCGTTCCAGACTTATATCCTCATAAAGGGACAGTGGTCAGAATTGTAAAAATTGGCCTGGTCATTAACGTGCAAACCACCCTTGGGGGTTAAGGGTTAGTGTACTAATGGTGGTTCTGGTGATGTATTTATGCACTGAAGATGGTTCTGGTGCTGTATTCATGTACTAATGATGGTTCGAGTGACCTTTTTATTTACTGATCATGGTTATGGTACTGAATTCATGTACTATTGATGACTCTGGTCTTCTATTTATGTACTGATGCTGATTTTGGTTTTGTAGAGAAGAATGTCAGGGCACCAATTTCTGAAGCCTTTTTCAGTGTCTGAATGACCCGTATAGCTATTTCGCAACCTCATGCACAGAACTTTTCAGGGTGGTACAAGATTCAAAACATATATTAATCTTTCAAGAAGGAATGTCAGCGCTCACCCAGTCTGCTGGTACAGTACAGACCAAAAGTTTGGACACACCTTCTCATTTAAAGATTTTTCTGTATTTTCATGACTATGAAAATTGTACATTCACCCTGAAGGCATCAAAACAATGAATTAACACATGTGGAATTATATACTTAACAAAAAAGTGTGAAACAACTGAAAATATGTCTTATTTTCTAGGTTCTTCAAAGTAGCCACCTTTTGCTTTGATGACTGCTTTGCACACTATTGGCATTCTCTTGATGAGCTTCAAGAGGTAGTCACCGGGAATGGTCTTCCAACAATCTTGAAGGAGTTCCCAGAGATGTTTAGCACTTGTTGGCCCTTTTGCCTTCACTCTGCGGTCCAGCTCACCCCAAACCATCTCGATTGGGTTCAGGTCTGGTGACTGTAAAGGCCAGGTTATCTGACGTAGCACCCCATCACTCTCCTTTTTGGTCAAATAGCCCTTACACAGCCTGGAGGTGGGTTTGGGGTCATTGTCCTGTTGAAAAATAAATGATGGTCCAACTAAACGCAAACCGGATGGAATAGCATGCCGCTGCAAGATGCTGTGGTAGCCATGCTGGTTCAGTATGCCTTCAATTTTGAATAAATCCCCAACAATGTCACCAGCAAAGCACCCCCACACCATCACACCTCCTCCTCCATGCTTCACGGTGGGAACCAGGCATGTAGAGTCCATCCATTCACCTTTTCTGCGTCGCACAAAGACACAGTGGTTGGAACCAAAGATCTCAAATTTGGACTCATCAGACCAAATCACAGATTTCCACTGGTCTAATGTCCATTCCTTGTGTTCTTTAGCCCAAACAAGTCTCTTCTGCTTGTTGTCTGTCCTTAGCAGTGGTGTCCTAGCAGCTATTTTACCATAAAGGCCTGCTGCACAAAGTCTCCTCTTAACAGTTGTTGTAGAGATGTGTCTGCTGCTAGAACTCTGTATGGCATTGACCTGGTCTCTAATTTGAGCTGCTGTTAACCTGCGATTTCTGAGGCTGGTGACTCGGATAAATGGAGCGCCCCCATGGGGCCATGGGGTACTCGGTACCGGGTCCTGCGTTTCACAGGGGGATGTCACGGTGGCTGACCCGGTCCATGGCCCTGGGACGTCCGTGTAAAAGGGAAAGGTCTTTAAAGGGATAAAGTTTGTGTTCGTCACGCCACCTGTGGTATTCGGTGAGGGTGACCGACGCTGCTTTAAGGGGTCCGCTGGGGTGATGTTATGGCAGCTAGATGGTATACCTTCCCACAGGTGAAGTATATCCCCAGGGCTTCTCAGTGTGTAGATGGTGGATGGTGAGAGGCGCAGAGAAGAACGAAGACACAAGGTTGCAGTCTCTTTTCTTTTACTGAACACGTCAGCATCCACAGTCCAGTGCACCAGTTCACAGGGCAGGCAGAGTCCGGCCAGATTGGAGGCAAGTCCAGAGTCCCATTGTCCAGGTGGAAATCAGTAGCCTTCCCTTGTGCTGCAGTGTTGTAGTTCCTTACTACCTAAGGCTTCACATAAGGTCCTCACAGATGTAATGTCTTTCTCTCTGTCCCCCATATAGGATAGGACAAACCCATATGACTGGTGGCTTGAGGTGGTTTATAGGGACTCTAGCATGCCCCAGCCTCTAAAGGGTGCTACCGTGCCTCCTGAGTGTAGGGGCGGACAGGTAACTTGCAATTAGCTGTCCTGCCGGTCTCTGGAGCAAAGCATAAAGGTCCTTACTCCCTTGGTGTTCCGGCTACCGGGCTTCTGCGCCTCAGAAGGAGGCAGCCTGTGTAGGGCTGGTCCCCTTCTGGTATCCTCTCCTTTGCAAGACTTCCTTCACACTCGCTGCAATACAGTTCTGTCTTTGATGTCTCTTCCTAGGATCTACAGCTCTGAGGGCATGCACAGCTCCGTGTCCTTTCTCCTTCGTTCACTGACAGGATCCCACCCCTGTCAGGGACCAACTAACTGAGCTGAGCTCAGCCAGCAACTAACTAACTTTCCCTACAGGCGACAAGTTTTACCTATGTGGGGAGTGCCATTTTTGGTGCCATTTTCCGAGGCCTGTATAGTCTCCATTTTTTATGATTTGGGGCTGGGTGAGGGATTATTTTTTGCTTGCTGAGCTGACGTTTTTATTGATACCATTTTGGTGTAGATACGATCGTTATTGCATTTTATTGCAATATAGCGGCAACCAAAAAAACATATTTCTGGCGTTTTTAATTTTTTTTCTCGTTACGCCGTTTAGATCGGGCGATTCTGAAAGTGGCAATACCAAATATGTGTATGTTTGATTTTTTTTTATTGTTTTATTTTGAATGGGGGATGATTTAAACTTTTTTTTTTTTAAATATCTTTAAAAACTTTTTTTTTTCCATGCTTCAATAGTCTCCAGGGGAGACTAGAAGCTGCAGTTGTCTGATTGCCTCTGCTACACACAGGCGATGCTCAGACCCCCTGTGTGTAGCAGAAATGCTCACTTGCAATGAGTGCCGACCACCATGACCAGACTGTTTGAAAACTTGTATTTCATACACTGGAGAAAAAGGGAAAGGTGTACCGTATTTTTCGCTTTGTAAGACGCTCCGGATTATAAGACGCACCCCAAATTTTGAGGAGAAAAATAGGAAAAAACTTTTTTTAATAAATTGAGGGGGCTTCTTATAATCCATGCGTCTTATTGCTTACCAGGGGTTGTGGCTGCGGTGGATCAGGGTCCCAGGGTCGTTGCTGGAGGCAGGAGTGGAGCATTGCTGCAGGCTGGGATGATGGGGTCTGCAGGGGGGCTTCGGTGCTGCATGGGGGCTGCTGTGCTGCAGGCTGGGATGAGGGGTGCTGCAGGGGGCTCTGGTGCTGCAGGGGGCTCTGGTACTACAGGGGGCTGTGGTGCTGCAGGGCTGTCTCCAGGGCTGTCTCCGGTGCTGCGGGGGGCTCTGGCAACATTTTGTGAAAGACCAGAGCCCCCAGCAGTTCGTCCATGCGTTCCTGTATGACTGACTCCGGGAAAATGGCCGCCGGAATCTCGAGAGATGAGATCTCAGTGCTGAAATCTCATCTCCCGAGATTCCGGCGGCCATTTTCCAGGAGTTAGTCATACTAGAACGCATGGACGAACTGCCGGGGGGCTCTGGTCTTTCACAAAATGTCGCCAGAGCCCCCCGCAGCACCGGAGCCTCCAGCATCACCCGGGGCAGCAGCGGACAACCCCGGCAGTGGCGGCGGGTGACAGCGGCGGCAGGCGACAGCGGCGGCGGGCGGTAGCAGCGGCGGACACCCCCTCATCCCAGCCTGTAATGGTAAGCGGTATATCCGCTTTGTTAGACGCACCCACATTTCCCCCCCAAATTTGGGGGAAATAAAGTGCGTCTTACAAAGCGTAAAATACGGTATATAGTATTTCATCACTACTGGTAACCACAAGACCTCTTATCCCTTGTTTACACTGCCTAAAACATAGAAATGACTGATTAATTTGATTAAGAAATATCGTTTCCATCATTTTTCTTTAGTCTGCGGCATTTTGAGAAACAATCTTGTAGAAATTCTGCAGAAAACAAAGGGACTCATTTCCTGCTTCATTTTTGTGTTAAAGGGAACCTGTAGCATTGTAGAAAAGGAGAAGCTGAGCAGAATGATTTTTGCAAAGTATTCTGAATAATTTGTATTTTATTCATTGACATTCCTGGTGTTTGTATACATGAGTCCAGTGGGCAGTCCTTTTAATGACCGATATCTGTCTGTGCATGTGCAGTCATATAGTGAATATTGTCAATCGCTGAAAAGGACAACCCATTGGACTCATATACATACAAATACCAGGGATATCAATGAAAAAATTTTACTCGTGTATAATTCAGCACTTTTTTTTGCGCTGAAAATGCTCCCCTCGGCTTATACACGAGTCAATTGTCCAGAACACTGGAGGGGGAGGGGGAGCGGCATAGAAGCGGCAGGAGCCGGTGGCTGTGGCACAGTGACAGATGCAGCTGCAGCTGCCGGCTAACAGAAGACATCATACTCACCCTCCATCGCTGTATCTCTGTTGTCATGTCGCAGACTGCTCTCCTCTCCTATGCTGAGTGGTCACGTGGTACCGCTCATTAAGGTAATGAATATGTACGCGTCTCCACTCCCATAGGCGTGGAGCGCATATTCATTACCTTAATGAGCGGTAGCACGTGACTGCTCAGCACAGGAGAGGAGAGCTGCCAGTGCCGGGACAACGGAGATGAAGGTACGGAGATGCAGGCGTGAGGAGGGTGAGTAGGACATGTGGTGGGAGGGGGGATGTTTGCCATGCATACAACCATGGGATGGGGGAGCTGAGCCATGGGGGACCGGGGGAGCCGAGCCATGCGGGACCAGGGGAGCCAAGCCATGTGGACCGGGGAGCTGAGCTATGCAGAGCGGGGGGAGCCGAGCCATGCGGGACCGGAGGAGCCATGCATACAACAGGGGGAGCCAAACATACCAGGAAAGGATGGGGAAGCCACATACCAGGACAAGGGGAGCCACGCATACCAGGAAAGGACAGGGGGAGCCACATACCAAAACAAAACAGGGGGAGCCAGATATAGCAGGACAGGGATGAGGGGACAAGGCATACCTGGCTTTTATTCGAGTCAATAAGCTTACCCAGTTTTCCGTGGCAAAAGTAGGTGCCTTGGCTTATAATCGGGTCGGCTTATACTCCAGTATATACGGTAAGTTTTAATAAATTTTTTCCAATAGAACATGTCAATTTGATCAGTTCCTCCTGCTCTTTAGCAATCTGCCTGCAGCAGGGGTGTACATAGAAATCATGGGGTCCCATAGTAGAAGGTCTACCCCCACCTCCCCCCGCAAAAAATGGCACATCATAGTCCACCATACAGTATTATGGACTGGACACCACATAGTCCTCCATACAGTATTATGGGCACAGCATGGTCCTCCATACATTATTATGGGCAATACATAGTCTTCACTACAGTATTGTAGGTACCATATAGCATGGTCCTCCATACATTATTATGGGCAATACATAGTCTTCACTACAGTATTGTAGGTACCATATAGCATGGTCCTCCATACATTATTATGGGCATTACATAGTCTTCACTACAGTATTGTAGGTACCATATAGTCCCTCATACATTATTATGGGCACCACATAATCATCCATACAGTATTATGGGCACCACATAGTCCTCTATACGGTATTATGGACACTACATAGTCCTGTATACAATATTATGAGCACCACATATCCCTCCTTACAATATTATGTGCACCACAATACTCCATACAGTATTATTTGCGCAATATTGTCCTCCATACAGTTTTATGGGCACCACATAGTTCTCCATACAGTATTATGGACACAGTGTAGTTTTCCATACAGTATTATGTATACCACATAGTCTTCCATATATTATTATAGGTGCCACATAGTCCTCCATACAGTATTATGGATACCACATAGTCTTCAATATATTATTATAGGTACCACATAGTCCTCCATACAGTATTATGGATACCACATTGTCTTCCATATATCATTATAGGTACCACATAGTCCTCCATACAGTACTAGGAGCACCACATAGTGCTCTATTCAGTATTATGGGCACCACATAGTGCTCCATACAGTATTATGGGCACCACATCATGCTCCATACAATATAATGGGCACTACATTATCTTCCATACAGTATTATTGGCACCACATAGTCCTCCATACAGTATAATGGTTCCATATAGTGTTCCATACAGTATGATGGGCCCCACATAGTACTCCATACAGTACAATGTGCCCCACATAGTGCTTCATACAGTATAATGGGCCCCATATAGTGGCTCATGCAGTATAATGGGCCCCATATAGTGCTTCATTCAGCATAATAGCCGCACAGTCTTCCACACAGTATAATGGGCCCCATATAGTGCTCCATACAGTATAATGCACCCCATGTAGTGCTCCTTACAGTATAGTAGACCCCATATAGTTCTCCATATAGAAAAAATAAACAAATACATCTCACTGTTCCCCTGCTGCTCCACTGATCCGATCTCTGCAGTCTCCGTTCTTTTGACACTCTGCACTGTTCAGCACAGAGGGTGCACTGTGGTGACGTCATCATGCTCTTTGCTGAGATGTTGCGGAGCTCAGACGCAAAGTGGGAATGATGGGAGAGGGAGCGCCAGCTGACGATTCCCTGTCCCATCGTTGCTTTCAACTGTATCTACATCCAGGAATGCCAAAACAGTTAAAAGTACTAAACAGAGGGGGAGTAGTCCCTGTCCCGGCATCAAGCACCCTCTACTCACGGGCCCCATAGCAGCCGCATGGTCTGCCACCATTGGCAGTATGCCAAGGCCCTGAAGATTAGATACAGTTTTCAATGTGACAGGTTCCCTTTAAGCTGGCGACTGGCTGAAGCCTATGGCCCTTGGAGGAAGAGGGGAAACTCATAAATATTTTGTCCTACTGAACATAGCATTGATGCTTATTCTGCAGTTAGTTGTATTTCAGCCAGAGCTAAGACAGCGAGGAGGAGGAGGACATGACTTAACTCAGGCACAAAGAGAACATTCATTAATGAATTTATCACCTTTAATTGATTGTAATGTGAAATAAAATCAAATCAAAGAAAAGAAGGCGTTTAAGCAGAGGTGGACAGATCACTCGTGCTACCTGAGCAGTCGCACAGGGGCCCAGGAGATAAGGGGGCCCTCTTCCAGTTCCAAAATAATAAGCAGCTTCAGTCATAGACCAAACTATTGGACTACAAGAGTCCCATATACTGTTCTTGCACAGGGATCCTTTTCAGTCTGGAATTTCTGAGATATTTTTTATTTTTGCATGTTCTGTAGTTAGTATTCTTTAGAAGACATGGTTTGCATAGTAGCCAGCAGTTATCAAAGGTAAACTATAAAGTTCAGCATTTTGCTGTACAACAGGGTAAAACCCAGCCAGCTACCTGTTTGTTCCACTGGCAGTTTGTCAATGCTCATAGGTTACACAGTGTTTATGTTTCAGACAAAAAGAAGCCTTATTTCCTATAGAAACTAATTGGAGTCCATGGTTGCCATAGGCAACAAGGAAACTTTCTGTAACAAATAATTGAAACTTAATGCCTACTGTGTCTGCTACAAAGTTGTTTCATCTGATATGTCTGTGACCTTATGCAAACCCTGTTTTGCTTAAGCAAATATGTAACAAGCGGGAATGACTGTTATAGCAACCTGCACAAAGGAGATTTTGCAGCAAAAAACAAATATGCTAGATTTGAATATGGTATCTTTGGAAAGTGAATAGCGTTCTTGGAAATCTGTGTGGATATTTGAAAATTTTTGTATTTCTCGGAATTTACTCTTGCTAGCATTTGATGGGACACATTTCCCTCTGGATCATTGTCATTTAGCTGTGCCTGGCACTACAGCTCGGCCCCCTGTGCTCCCTTAAAGGGGTTGTCAGGTCTAACACTGCACTCACTCTATGTGATTGCAGACTTGTAAATTCTCACAATGAGCGCAAACGTGTAGTTTTAGACCAGACAATCTCCTTTAAAGAAAGCATCATAGCATTAAAGATATTACAGAAAATATGCAATAGAAACAATACGATAATAAGATACATCTGTAGTATAAGATGTAAGATAACTACATCATCTACCTCATTTTTGTCATACATTTTTAGAAATGGAATAAAAGCTGCTTTTTTGTCTGTGAGTAGCATTTTGACAATATGCCAGGTGTCTAATGGGGTTGTCCAAGACTTTAATATTGATGGCCTATACTTAGGATAGGTCATCAATGTCTTATTGATGGTGGTGCAACACCCAGCACCTCCTCAGATCAGCTGACTGGATATTCAGGATCACACCAAACACATTAGATGGTTACCTGGTCTCATTGAGGTCAGCAGGATCAGTCCTCACTATTCTAGTGTATACTGCTCAAAAAAATAAAGGGAACACTTAAACAACATAATATAACTCTAAGTAAATCAAACTTCTGTGAAATCAAACTGTCCACTTAGGAAGCAACACTGTTTGACAATCAATTTCACATGCTGTTGTGCAAATGGAATAGACAACAGATGGAAATTATTGGCAATTATCAAGACACACTCAATAAAGGAGTGGTTCTGCAGGTGGGGACCACAGACCACATCTCAGTGCCAATGCTTTATGACTGATGTTTTGGTCACTTTTGAATGTTCGATGTGCTTTCACACTCATGGTAGCATGAGACGGACTCTACGACCCACACAAGTGGCTCAGGTAATGCAGCTCATCCAGGATAGCACATCAATGCGAGCTGTGGCAAGAAGGTTTGCTGTGTCTGTCAGCGTAGTGTCCAGAGGTTGGTGGTGCTACCAGGAGACAGGCCAGTACACCAGGAGATGTGGACGGGGCTGTAGGAGGGCAACAACCTAGCAGCAGGACCACTACCTCAGCCTTTGTGCAAGGAGGAACAGGAGGAGCACTGCCAGAGCCCTGCAAAATGACCTCCAGCAGGCCACAAATGTGCAGGTGTCTGCGCAAATGGTTAGAAACCGACTCCATGAGGATGGTCTGAGTGCCCAACATCCACAGATGGGGGTTGTGCTCACAGCCCAACACCATGCAGGATGCTTGGCATTTGTCACAGAACACCAGGATTGGCAAATTCAGCACTGGCACCCTGTGCTCTTCACAGATGAAAGCAGGTTGAAACTGAGCACATGTGACAGACGTGACAGAGTCTGGAGACACCGTGGAGAGCAATCTGCTGCCTGCATCATCCTTCAGCATGACCGATTTAGCTGTGGCTTAGCTGTGTGGGGTGGCATTTCTTTGGAGGGCCACACAGCCCTCCATGTGCCCGCCAGAGGTAGCCTGGCTGCCATTAGGTACTGAGATGAGATCCTGAGACCACCTGTGAGACCATAAGCTGGTGCCGTTGGCCCTGGGTTCCTCCTAATGCAGGACAATGCCAGACCTCATGTGGCTGGAGTGAGTCAGCAGTTCCTGCAAGATGAAGGCATTGAAGCCATGGACTGGCCCGCCCGTTCCCTAGACCTGAATCTGATTGAACACATCTGGGACATCATGTCTCACACCATCCACCAACGTCACGTTGCACCACAGATTGTCCAGGAGTTGGCAGATGCTTTTGTCCAGGTCTGGGAGGAGATCCCTAAGGTGACCACCCGCCGCCTCATCAGGAGCATGCCCAGGCATGGTAGGGAGGTCATACAGGCATGTGGAGGCCACACACTACTGAGCATCATTTCTTTGTCTTGAGGCATTTCCACTGAAGTTGGATCAGCCTGTAAGTTCATTTTCCACTTTGATTTTGAGCATCATTCCAACTCCAGACCTCCATGGGATATTAGTTGTGATTTACGTTGATAATTTTTAGGTTTTATTGTTCTCAACACATTCCACTATGTAATGAATAAAGATTTACAACTGGAATATTTCATTCAGTGATAACTAGGATGTGGGATTTTAGTGTTCCCTTTATTTTTTTGAGCAGTGTATTATTAAAAAAAAGAATTGTGATGTAATTTCCTTGTTCAACCTCTTCCATCAGATACCTTCATTAATATTAAATAAAGACACACACACACCAGCCTATGTAGGAGCAATAAAATAATTTACCTACATTTGTTGTAACTAAAAGGTAACTGTCAGAAATCTGCGTGTAATGCAATACCTGTTAATTTTTCAAACATTTTTTTAAAAATTGCATAATTTTAATAACCAGCAGAGGGAAAACCAATGGCTGAGGGCAAATGTTAATATTCTGGGAAGGAGCAAAGGTTCCCAGGCTATGAATATCAGCTCACAGCTGTTTGCTTAGCCTTTACTGGCTAGTTTACAGGGGAACCCTAAAAAACAATTGACATGGGGTTCCCTATAAAATCGAACCAGCAAAGGCTAAGCAGACAGCTGCGGACTGATATTAATAACCTAGGAATGGGCCATGGATATTGGCACCCCACCCCAGGCTAAAAACATCAGCTCTTAGCCTCCCCAGAAATGGCGCATCTTAAAGGTGCTCCATTTCTGGCACTTAGCCTCGCTCTTCCCATTTTCCCTGTAGCGGTGGCAAGTGGAGTTCATATTTGTGGGGTTGATGTCACCTTTGTATTGTCAGGTGATATCAAGCCCACAGGTTAGTAATGGAAAGGTGTCTATAAGACACCTATCCATTACTAACCCCATAGTTACATGGTAAATAAAGACATGGCCAGAATAAAGTCCTTTATTTTAAATAATCACACAGACTCCTTTATTGAATCTTAATTTACCATACTTACTGAAAACCTAGTCCCCGATGCCCTCATCTCCTGCAACAAAAATAAATTAATAAACCAACATATAATACTCCCTGTCTGCCGTAGTCCATTACCGAGTGTCACATGACAATATCATGTGTACCTCCGGCGATACACTGACAGAAGGTAATCATTCCCACAGTTTTTCACAGAGAGTTCACCCGAGTTCATCAGCTCCAGTGCTCTCACTTACGGCACCACTGTTTGAGAATTTTCTCACTCAGCGGTGTCGCAAGTGAGACCACCAGAGCTGATCAGCTGATGAACTTCGGTGAACTCTTGCGGTGGCTCAGTGATACACTGACAGGAGGTAGTTGCTCCCTCAGTGTATCGCCGGCAGCTGGGTAGGGCAGTCACATTCCCGATGTGACTGTTCTATACTATACTTGAGATCATCATAGGACACTCGTTATTAAATGGACTACGGTGGAAAGGGAGTATATGTTGGTTTAATATTTTTAATTGCTTGCAGGAGATGCGGGCGTCGGGGATTAGGTGTTTGGTGAGTATGTATATTGCATGTAATTATGTAAATGTTTTAATTCTTTTTACAATTGAACACAGGCGCCGTATGATGGGACTACTCTCCCATCATCTGCTCATGCTGTCAGTGTTATATGTATATAGCAAATACTCAGCACTCAACGTAAGACAGGTGATTTAATGGTGTCCACAAAATAGCATAAAACATTTCGGTCCTACATCCGGACCTTCATCAGTCACTCCCGGGTCAAAAAATAAAATAATAAATAATATAACAAATAAACAAAGTGCATGAAATAACTAAAGTATATACAATGGAAAAGAATGGTCAAATGAAATAACCTAAAGTATAATAGAAAATAGCTGACTATGACAAGAATTCTAGACCACAGCATAAGTAAGGAAAGTATGGAGACTAGGAAAGTGTTAATGGACGTACCAGTTGATAAATGTGAGGGAGCGAGTAAACCCACAGAATTGCTGATTGTGGAATGAAATCTGTTGGTAAAAATAGAGAAATGGAAATGCAATAGTGGCAGTGGAGGTTGTGAAAAAAAGGGTGGAAAAAGGGAAAAAAAAGGGGAAAAAAGGGAAAGAAAAGGGGGAAAAATAGGGTGGCATGAGAAGTTGAAACCTACCACACTTGTGTGTGAGCACTGCTTGTATGTGGGCAGTATAGCCCCAAATGAAGCGATATACCTGGTGACAAATGCAGGCGAATACTAAAAATGAAGTGACTGTGGAGGGCTGGAGTGGAAAGGAGGAGCACATATAACTAACCTTAAAATACCAGGACATAAGTGCCGTGCCTGTGTTGGACGTGGAATCCACCACTAGTCCATGCGGTCAGGCAGTGTGATGGACAGGGCTAGAGATAAGGAAGGGGCGAGAATGGGAATGGCCGAAAGCCAATGAGTGGCAGGGGCGTGTAACTGGAAGTGATCTGGTCAGAAGAGGATGGCCGTTGGTGTCAGCATAGGATAGTATGTTCCAGGAGAAAAGATGTGCGTTCCACTGTGTCTTGTGAATTGGCTATAAGTGGTATAGCGTGTCTCCAGGTAAACGGAGGTGCAGTAATAGCGGCAAGGTGTCCAACAGAGTGGATGAAGTGCTTCCAAAATTAATATAAGCGACTCTGGAAGAAATAAAGAACACAGTTACCATCATAATAAAACGTTATTACATACATGGATGTATTGGTAAAAATTGCTAGTTACAATTCCATTAAGTACCCCAGTTTAAATTGGCAAAAGCAGCACAGTCACTGGGGTAACAAAGGGCTCATATGTGTGATGGTAAGATGCAAATGCATAAGCATGAGGCCACAAATAATTGTCACATAACAGATAGGAGATCATAGTCCCGATTCAGACCCTTAGGTGATAGGGTGGCTAAGGTGTGAATCCAGAAAGCCTCATGCCGCTTTAATTGTCGTATGCGGTCGCCACCCCTCCTAGGCTGTGGTACCTGCTCCAAGATCTGGAACTTGAGTTGGGCTATGGTATGTCCGGTGGTGATAAAGTGGTGGGGGATGGGAAGTAGTGTATTCTTACACCGAATTGTAGTCTTTTGTTTAGAAATACGATCCTTTACACATTGGGTTGTTTCTCCCACATAAAATAGCCCGCACGGGCACTTAATTACATAAATTTCAAAAGAGGTGTCGCATGTGAAATATCCCCGAATCTTATAAGTCTTACCTATGCGGGGATGATGGATTACCTCCCCTTTCTGTACATTGCTGCATTGTGTGCAGTTTAGACAGGAGAAGGTGCCAATCTTGGGAAGTTTTAAGAATCGCTGTGAGCTGGTAGGTTGAGTGGTACCTAGATCAGCCCTGATCAGGGAGTCCCTGAGATTGGGTGCACGTCTGAAACAGGGTAGAAATGGTTTTGCAAATTCAGTAATTTTGGGGTGTGCCGTGTGAAGAAGAGACCAATTTTGACGGATGGATTTGTGAAGAATGTAAAGGGTGGTAAGAGTGTACAAAGGCAATTCTGCCCCCAGTGTTTTGTTTTCTGTGGGTACCGGGTATTCTGGAACGATCTAGAACATCTTGTGGGTAACCTCTTTCTCTGAATTTCATATACATTTCTCCCAAACAGACCTCCTGGGTTGCTTGGTCAGAAACAATCCTTCTAATGCGATGGAACTGGGATTTCGGGATGGATAGTTTCATGGCAGTAGGATGAAAGCTAGTAAAATGGAGTAGGCTGTTTCATTCCGTGGCCTTGACATAGAGGTCAGTGGATAGTTTACCCACATCATCTTTAACCCCTTTCTGCCAGCTGATGGAATAGTATGTCAGCTGGCAGAACCCCCGCTTTGAGGTGTGCTCCAGCGGCTGTTTTGTACAGCTGACATGTGCGCGCAATGAGCGCGAGCGGAATCACGATCCGCCCGTGCCCATTAACTAGTTAAATGCTGCTGTCAAGCGCTGACAGCGGCATTTAACTAGCGCTCCCAGCCACGCGGCTGGAAGTATTCGCACCGCTGACCCCCGTCACATGATCGGGGGTCATCGGTGCATTGCCATAATAACCGGAGGTCTCCTTGAGACCTCTATGGTTGTTGATGGCCGATTTCTTTGAGCGCCACCCTGTGGTCGGCGTTCAAAGCAACCCTGCATTTCTGCTACATAGAGATGATCTGTGCTTCACCTCTATGTAGCAGAGGCTATCGTGTAGTGCATGCTTCTAGCCTCCTATGGAGGCTATTGAAGCATGCCAAAATTAAAAAAAAAAGTGTTTAAAAATATAAAAAAATAAAAAATATATAAAAGTTCAAATCACCCCCCTTTCGCCCCAATCAAAATAAAACAATAAAAAAATCAATCCTACACATATTTGGTATCGCTGAGTTCAGAATCGCCCAATCTATCAATAAAAACAAAGGATTAACCTGATCTCTAAATGGCATAGCGAGAAAAAAACTCAAAACGCCAAAATTACGTTTTTTTGGTCGCCGCAACATTGCATTAAAATGCAATAACGGGTGATCAAAAGAACATATCTGCACCAAAATGGTAAATGGTTTCATTAAAAACGCCAGCTTGGCACACAAAAAATAAGCCTTCACGCGACCCCAGATCACGAAAATTGGAGATGCTACGGGTATCGGAAAATGGCGCAATTTTTTTTTTTTTTTTAGCAAACTTTGGAATTTTTTTAACCACCTGGATAAAAGAGAACCTAGACATGTTTAGTGTCTAGGAACTCGTAATGACCTGGAGAATCATAATGGCAGGTTAGTTTTAGCAATGGTGAACCTAGCAAAAAAAGCCAAACAAAAAACCAGTGTGAGATTGCACATTTTTTGCAATTTCAACGCACTTGGAATTTTTTTCCCGTTTTGTGTTACATGGCATGGTAAAACCAATGATGTCGTTCAAAAGTACATCTCGTCCCGCAAAAAATAAGCCCTCACATGGCCATATTGACGGAAAAATAAAAAAGTTATGGCTCTGGGAAGGAGGGGAGCGAAAAACAAAAATGAAAAAACGGAAAACGCTCCGGGGTGAAGGGGTTAATAACCATAGTAGCAAGGAAGTAGGTTTTAGAGCGATCGTGAGACATGGTAAAACTCAAGGCCATGATTGGTTGAGCAAGTCATGAAAGGCAGATAGGGTCTCGAGCAAGCCCCCCCATATGCAGACAATATCATATATATAGCGTTTCCATGTAATAACATCCTGGAAGAGGGAGCACGTATAGATGATGGTCTCTTCAAAATGAGCCATATTTCTATTTGCATAGGTGGTGCTACGTTCAAGCCCATCACGGTCCTGCGGATCTGTAAAAAAAAAATCATCCTGGAACATAAAATAGTTTTTTGTGCGTACAACAGTCAAGAGGTCTATGCATAGGTTTATTTGTATCGTTCCGAGGTCTGATGCTTCGAGTAAGCGCTGGACAGACTGAATACCATGGTCATGGGGAATTGAGGTATAGAGGTCCTTTACGTCAAAGGTGACTAACCAGGAATCTCTAGGGACTGGACCAATTGAATTAATGACATTTAAGAATGACCCCATGTCTAAGAGGAAGGACTTGCTGGATTTAATTAAAGGAGTAAGGATTTTCTCAAGATATATAGCAATAAGTGAGAGTAGGGAATCTGAAGCGGCGACAATAGGTCTGCCAGGTGGTTGCTTAAGATTCTTATGAATCTTGGGTAATATATAGAACACCGGAGTGACGGACTTGGAGAAGTGAGGAAATCGCATGTTTTCTTATCCAAGACACCCGAGTCACAGTGTCGCTTGAATATTTAATTGATTTGACATCTAACGCTGCTTGTGGGGTCACAGGGTAGTTTCTAATAGATGGTACTGTCATTAAGTAGGCGGAGGGCTTCAATAATATAATAGGACCGATCCATGACCACAATGGCACCCCCTTATCAGCGGGTTTGATAATGATATTGCTGTCATCCTGTTAATATCTAAGGGCATGATGTCAACTGCTGTGAGTTTAGGTGGGTAATGTAGCTTGCCCTTTTCCACGTCAGTTTTAAGTTTGTAAAATGAAGTCTGTATAAAATCAATGAAGGTTTCTACGGCATTAGATACCAGTGGTGGTCTATAGAAGCTTTTAGGTTTGAGGCCAAAATTAAGGACAGAGAGGTGTTCTGAGCTGTCACCCGTGGGTGGTGAAGCTGACGTAACATGTGTGGATTTGGAGAAGTGGACCCTCAGCCTTAAGGAGCGAAAGAAGCGCTGGAGGTCCATTTCCAGGTCAAAAGTCCTGTACTTATATGAAGGGCAGAATGATAGTCCTTTTTGAAGGACGTGGTGTTCTGCAACACTTAATGTTCGTGACGAGATCACTAGTGGGCACATACCTGTGACTGGGTAGTCAGTGCTTAATTTTGATTGCCCCTTCGGTCTGTGCCCCTGCCTGGTCCTCTTTCATTGGGGTCTTGTTCGTTGGCCTAAAAAAGAAGTTGAAGTAGATGATGGGCCGCCACGGTCTAGATCTGAGCCTGAGTTGGAAAGGTCCATGGAGGATCTGTGGCCTGATCTTGAGGAGGTACGCCATGACAAAGGTTTATTCCACCACTTGTAAACTCGATCTAAATGATAATCCTCCTGGTCTCTATCGAATTTGTGTCTTTTGCGATCTTCAATATCTTTCCTGTGTTGAATGACGTTGTTATTTTTTAGGGTTTTGAGAGAAGTGACCTCCTCTGGTGTGCCCAAGGAAGATAGTTGAGCCTCGATGGATTGGATTCGTTCCGAGCTGGTGCTGATGGCCTTCTGTTGATGCTCTACAGTCAGAAGCATTAGATCGAAATAACACTTGTTTAAGATCTGTTCATATTTAGTACAAAATTCTGGAGAATCAGAAAAGGGGGTGGGGCGAAGAGGAACACGTAAGCCACTTGGGATTCGTTGGACACGCATATACACCGTAAGGGTTACACAATGTAACTCTAAATTGGTATGGTGACGGAGTTCTCTTTCCAAATCCTGACCACGGGTCTCCCTTGGGGGAGGAGCTTTCAGGAAATCACTAGAGATGTTCGTCTGGGCTAAAATGCTTGAGGTTTCATCAGCATTATACGAAAATGTGAGAGCAGAAAGTGACATGACCAATTGGTGTGCCACACATATGGGGAAATCAATATGAAAAAGTAGACATGTGTACAGCCGTAAAGAGGTGCCAGAGTAGGTTCCCACACCGTAGTATATAGGAAAAACTCGGCACTCAACTTAATGTAAGATAGGTGATTTAATGGTGTCCACAAAATAACAGAAACGTTCAGGTCCTACATCTGGACCTTCATCAGTCACTAGTGTGGCAAAAAATAAAATAATAAATAATATAACAAAATAAACAAAGTGCATATGTGCATGAAATAACTAAAGCATATACAATGGCTAAATGAAATAACCTAAAGTATAATAGAAAATAGCTGGCTATGACAAGAATTCTAGACCAAAGCATAAGTAAGGAAAGTATGGAGACTAGGAAAGTGGCAATGGACGTACCAGTTGATAAATGTGAGGGAGAGAGTGGACCCACAGAATTGCTGATTGTGGATTGAAACCTGTCGGTAAAAATAGAAAAATGGAGCAATAGTGGCAGTGGAGTTTGTGAAAAAAAGGGAGGAACAAAGGGAAAGAAAAGGGAAAAAAGGGAAAGAAAGGGAAAAAAGGGGGAAGAAAGGGAAAAAAGAAGGGGGCATGAGAAGTTGAAACCTACCACACTTGTGTTTGAGCACTGCCTGTATGTGGGCAGTATAGCCCCAAATGAAGCAATATACCTGGTGACAAATGCAGGCGAATACTAAAAATGAAGTGGCAGTGGACTGCCGGAGTGGAAAGGAGGAGCGCATATAACTAACCTTAAAATATCAGGACATAAGTGTCGTGCCTGTGCGGAATCCACCACTAGTCCATGCGGTCAGGCAGTGTGATGGACAGGGCTAGAAATAAGGAAGGGGGGAATGGGAGTGGCCGAGAACCCATAAGTGGGGGGTGCGTGTAACCGGAGGTGAAAAAAAAAATAAAGGAAAAAAAGAAAAAAGGGAAAAAAAAGCAAAAAAAACCCCAGCAGACACAGACGGATGAGAGTGGTAGTCCCATCAGATGACACCTGGGTACACACACACAGACACCCGTAGACACCCACAGACAGACATACACACACACACCCGCAGACAAACGTAGACACCTGCAGACAGATGTACACACAGACACCCGCAGACAGAGAGACACACACACAACTGCAGACACACGCAGACAGACATAGACAGACACGCACATATTCTCTGCTCACACATATTCTCCACCCACACACATATTCTCCACCCACACACAGAGACACACACACATATTCTCCACCCACACACTCTTTTCTCCTTCTGATATAATTTCCTTTCTGCAGCGCTTGGCTCGCAAATCTGCAAACTTTTTTACACCTGCAGTTTGGCTTCCGATTTGACTGACTCAGTGTAAGTCAATGGGTGCAGAAATGCTGCAGATCCACAAAAAGAATTGACATGCTACGGAAAATAAAACGCTGAGAGTCAGAATGGAATTTTCCGCAGCATGTGCACACCAATCCTGGATTCACATGGATTAACCTTGCTTGAGCAATCCTTTGCAGATTTGGTGCAATTCCGAGCAGAAAAAAAGCTGTGGATCCGCAACAAATCCGTAACATGTGCACATAGCCTACACTTTCTTCGAGGTGACTCCATTGCTTCAACCTTCCAAAGCACAAACATACACCACGAACTCAAGGTCAGCAGTTGCCTTCATGTTTAGTCAGAGACACAGGATAGTCTGATAAAAAAGAGAACAAGGTTGTAGTTGCAGAATAATTATTTGATCAAAGTGGTTTCACCAGTTTTCTGGCATAGAGCACCTTGAATATTTTGCAACATTATTTTGCAACTTGACATTGAGCAAAAAATGTCAGAGTCTTGCTGTTTTACATCAGACCTAGCCAGCTTTACCAATGTGGGCAGAGCTTAGATAGGCCATGCCAAGGACTTCCCTGCAAATTCACCGTAATTTATGCCACATTAGTGGTACACATTACACCATAAATGTAATCCAATCCTTTCCTGGTGGAGGTTCACTGCAGTTGTAAGATGTGCCGAATTTATTAATCAGCACTTCTTACTCCAGTGGTGCTTTCATTAAGTCGCTGGTTTTCGCTGTCTCATCTGAGAGTAGCATAATGTAGGAAAAGAGATCCTGATTTCAACAATGTATCTCTTTGCTTAATGGGTGTAGTAACTGTGACAAAATCAGAGTTTTTAGGTGCAGTATGTAGCAGAGCTCAGAAAGCAGCCTCCACCCACACCATAGCTTTTTATGTACATTGTCTATTGACAGTGAGCTGCTTATCACAGTAGGGGGCGTGGTTGGTCAACAGACACATGAGCTGGAGTCTGAGCAATGATTGTCTCTTGGTGATAAAACCTTCATTGCAAGTAAACAACAGCTCACAGCCAAAAAAGCCAAAAAGTGACACATTGCTGAAAGCTGTGTTTGCCCTTATATCTTGCAGTTTTAAGATTACGTAGCAAAAATCTGCTGATATACTCTTTAATGAATCAGGCCCTGTATTTTAAAACTTGCATGTTTGACTGAAAATGAACAAGAACTAGTTATTTTGGTTGTAAATTAAAATAAGGTATCGGGAAATATATACAAGTAAATAGCATACACAGATGTAAAGTAAAAAAAAAACGAGAAATACGTTAATTCCTTAACATGATACAATAGAAAAAGTTAAATAAATACAGGGAAAGTAGTAGTTTACATTCTGAAAATAATTTACTTTCATTTTTTTTCAATGTTATGTTTACTTTTGCTTCTGAAAAGTCTAAACAAGAACTTCTCTAGCTATTTCAAGGCAATTTTCGTGTTCAGCACCATCAAATTATGTAAAATTACTTAATCATGTCTCCGTTATAAAAATCTTTCTTATTTTTGTAGAGCAGTGTAATCTTTCTTGGTCTTGCAGTTCACTTATTTTGTTAATGACTTTCCTCATTCCCCTTTCCACCTGCCCCGTTTCCACAATATATATTCCCAAAACACAGATGTCCAATATATATAATATAAAATATGTGTTCTGACTATTGATTTGAATAGAAGCATTTTTTTTGCTGCAATGTTACTATGCTTTCTTGATTAATTTCATGATTTTATTAGCCTTTGGCATCAGCTGTCTGGCACTGGTTTCTACAATTAGGTTTACCACCCACCAATAATTCTACATCCACTTTAGTCCTGCTTTTACCCAGTGTTTTAGCAAACAACATATCAATGTAATCTGTTATGGTCACAAATACATAATCTTACCTTTTGTGTTTTTGTTAACATGCGAAACAAACAGCTACAGATACAAATATACTGTAATTGTGATAATTGCTGAGTATTATGGGCTCAGAGGATTGCTATAATGGTAATCCTATGATGTACAACATTAATTGTGCAACACTGCTTCAAAAACCATTATATGTATATGTTTCAATAACAAGAAAGCACATTTTAAATACACTGAGGAGCAAAAGGGTAAGAATTAGTCATGAGCTATTCGTTATTTGCACGAATATTTCGCTATTCGTTACTCGGCGAGTAATTAGCTATTTGCCTCGGTATATTCGAGTGACCCGCCCAGCATGTTTGGCGCTATATTTGCAGCCAATGAACATGCTGGGCTTGTTTGCCAATCACAGTAATTCCGGTACCATCTTTGTTGTGAAATGACTGTGATTGACTGGCATTACAGCATCACAGGGGAATATTTATGCCCTGCCGGCACCATCTTACGCACATTATATGTGGAAACAGTGTACGCAGAGCATAGGGAGAGTGAAAGGAGCATATAGGGAGAGTTTCCAAGTCCAAAAAGCTCTTTTAAGAGCTACTTAGAATGAAGATTAGTTCTCTTTTAGGTTGAGATAGTGTAGGGAGAGATTTAACACTAGGGAGAGGGAAAGGCAGGCAGTGTGTTAGCATTGCAAGTACATGCTGCAGATCTCTATTAGATTCTATTGTGTATAGTCTAGGAACAGATTGTGGGAGTAGGGAGAGAGGCAGGGTTTCATATCCAGTACCATAATATACAAATCAGCTCTTTTTAGAGCAAAATAATATTCCTCAGCACCAGAATATACTAAAGCTTTTTTTTTACAGCTAAAATAACATTCCTGAGTACCAGCATATACTAAACAGCATTTTTATAGGTAAATAATAATCCTCATTAGCAGCATATACTAAACATCTTTTTTAGACCTAAATCATTTTCCTCACCTATTGCTGAAATAGCCTATATTTATCTAGCAATTGTGTGACTGGTGTAAATCCTGCTCACATACACAAACGTGACTATTTACCAGTAATTTTCATTAGTCTGCTGTTGGCATGTGTCATAAAGGTGATATAAAAAAAATTACTCTTCTATTGGTAAAATAAATAGCCTATGTTTATCTAGCAGTTGTGCGACTGGGGCATAGCGTGCTGACATAAGCAAACATCACTATTTATCAGTTATTTTCCTGTGTCTGCTGTTGGCGTGTTGTTATGAACTGATGGCCTAGGAGCAGCATGAGACGTACTCTGGAGAAGGTGGTATCTATACTGACCGCGGACCCTCAACTTAACACCGCAACTAGAAGTAGCCGTGGGATGTACCTACTGATCCTAGACACCTCGACACAGCCGGAGAACTAATTAACCCTATAGATAGAAAAGGGAAAGCTATCTTGCCTCAGAGAAAATTCCCAAAGGATAGGCAGCCCCCCACAAATATTGACTGTGAGAGGAGAGGAAAAAATACACAGTCTGAAAACAGGATTTAGCAAAGGAGACCAATCTAGCTAGATAGGAAAGATAGGACAGAGTACTATGCGGTCAGTAATAAAATACTATGAAAATATCCACCACAGAAAGTACAAAAACTTCACATCTAACTAAAGACATGAAGGGTATATCTGCCTCTCCAGAGATTCCAGCTGGACTGCATAAATCCTTACACAGATTAAGCTGGACAAGAAAAAACATGAAATGCACTGAACAATAAGGCCCACAAAATGTGGGCTGCAAAACAAGCAGGACTTATCTTGGTGAAAAGACCAGGAAGTAAGAGAGACCATGAAGAGATGTGAATCCTCCAGATACAATGGACAACTGGCACTCCCTAAAGGGTGAAGCCAGACTAAATAGCCCAGTCCAGAGTGAACACACCTGATAACTGCTGTGAAGGACAAACAGCAGCGCTACCACTGATAACCACCGGAGGGAGCCCAAGAACAGAATTCACAACAGCATGTTTCATAAACGTGATTTTTAAAAAATGACTCTGCTACTGGTTAAATAAATAGCGTATCTTTATCTAGCAGTTGTGCGACTGGCGCTATGCCTGCTGAGATATGCAAACGTCAGTATTTACTAGTAATTTTCCTGAGTCAGCTGCTGGTGTGTGGAATAAAGCTGATAGCTAATAAAAAAATTACCCATAGATTGCTAGATACAGGGAATATGTACATAACACTTCTGTTACGGTACTTGTGAAAAATGAAGCCAGTATTTTTTTTTTCATAAAGCATTCAATATGAGAAAGGGTGACATTAAGGAAGAGGGACATGGATGTAGTAGTGCCCGCCAAGGCCGTGTGACAGATCAGAAGGTGACTTTATCTCATTCTAGCTTCATGTCAAAATTCAGGTCTGCGCGTTATACCACTGTCGAACACAGACAAGTGCGAGGATGTTGTGGGTTGGATGGCAGACAAAGGCTCCAGTTTGTTGACAAGCAGCACCACCAAGACTTCCACATGTTCCAGTCTCAGTAGCCAAGAGGCTGGGCTCGCAATCCTCAATCTGGCCCTCCTTCTTCCCCCCATCAAGAGTCCCAGGAGACATATGAACCCAACGCTGGCCACTCCGAGGAACTGTTTATGATCCCTTGTAATTATTTTGGACTCTCACAATGCACCATTAAAGAGGGTCATGATGAGGAGGTGGATTGCAGTGATGCACAAACATTTGAGCACCCATGGCCATAAGAAAGCCACACTCAGGAAGGTCAATTTATGTCTGAAGAGGTGGAAGAGGTTGCCATCAGGTCCGCCAAATTCGCAACTCAGAAGGGGGATCAGATTGATGAATTGGGAGACGACTTTGTCGATGATGAGACCACTGATCCAACCTGACACAGTGGCAAGCATAGCGCGCACAGCAGTGCAGAGAGGGATTGATCCATAGCATGAAAACAGGCAAGAACAGGTAGTGGTTTGACTAGAGGGAGAACTCGTTGAACTGTTCAACAGAGCCCCCCCCTCGGCTAGATAACAGGCCAAGGGTGTGTTCTTCCCCTACATGGTAGTTTTTTCTGAAAGTCCTTCAGACAAAACAACAGTAATTTACAGCATCTGCCATCCCAAGCTGAAAAAGGGTAAGAACACTGCCAACCTGAGCACCACCAGCATGCAGAAACACATGGCAGCCAAGCACCCCAGTTGGTGGTCAGAATGCCTGGATGCAAAATTTGTGTCTGACGGTGAAACCACTGCCCCTTCCCATGTGTTACAGCCTTCCCAATCTGCTGTCAGGGAATCAGGTGCCGATGCCTCCTGCCCACAACCTGCAGTTGCATAGACACAACAGTCAGCAACCACGTCCAGTTCGCTGTCCTAGTGCAGCGTTCAGTAGTCCCTGTCCCAGACATTTCACTGAAAGCAGAAATATCCACTCACCCACAGGCCTAAATGCTAAATGCCCACATTGCCAGATTGCTAGCCCTGGAAATGTTGCTGTTTTGGCTTGTAGGAACAGAGTCTTTTCTTGGCCTCTTGGTGGTTGCAACCCTAGGGTACTTGATTCCTAGTAGCCACTATTTTTTCCGGTGTGCTATCCCCGTGTTACAGAAGCACGTGTTATGCAATATCAGCCGTGCTCTGGCCAACACAGTCACAGGGGAGGTCCACCTAACCACAGACACGTGGACAAGTTCTTGTGGACAGGGATGCTACATTTCCCTGACAGCACACTGAGTGATCCTGGTGGAGTCTGAGACAAAGTAAGAGGCTGAGACATCACACATCTTAACTACACCAAGAATAGCAGGGGCCAACTTCCATCAGGGTTTCAGTCTCCTCGTATGCCAGTTCCTGTCTCTCCTCCTCTTCCACAGCTGAACTAGCTTCCACTTCACTCCCCAGCTGGGAGGTCTGCCACACTGCCTTGGCAAAGCGGCAGCACGCTTTGCTGAAGATCATCTGTTTAGGTGATAAAGCTCACAACGCAGCAGAGCTGTTGAAAGAGATAAAAGACCAGACCAATCAATGGCTCTCCCTGCTGAACCTCCAACCAGGTCTAGTTGTATGCACTAATGAGCGTAACTTGGTGGCAGCTTTAAAGCTCAGCAAGCTGATACACGTTCCATGCATGGCCCATGTACTGAACTTGCTTGTACAGCATTTTTTTAAAATGTACCCTGACTTGCCAGGAAATACTTGCCAAGGTACGCCATGTCAGCGCCCATTTCTGAAAGTCATCTCCGGCTTTTACCGGTCTGGCTGCTCTGCACCAGCGCTTTAATTTTCCTCGTCACCATCTGATTTGTGATTTGTCCACACGCTGGAATTTGACCTTTTATATGTTGGCAAGGCTTAGGGAGCAGCAGAGGACAGTGTCTGAATTCTAACTTCTCAATGCCCGTCAGAGAAACACTCAGCCCCCACACATAGCAACTGCCGAGTGGGTATGAATCACTGACATATATGAGGTTATTCAAAACTTTGAGTACTGCACTAAGATGGTGAGTGCTGATAACACTATTAGGCCGGGATCACACATGCGAGAAATACGGCCGAATCTCATATGTTAATACCCGGCATTGCCGCTGTCACTCAGGAGCGGAGCGTTCAGCTGCATGTATTGCTATGCAGCCGCATGCTCCACTCCTGAGTGACGGCGTTAATGCCGGGTATTAACATGTGAGACTCGGCCGTATTTCTCACATGTGTGATCCCGGCCTTATCCGTGTAACCATCCCACTGCTCTGTCTATTAAAATGTTCGCTGCAGAATCTCAAAGAGATAAGTTTGAATACCGAGCAGGTGGCAATGGAGCAAGATCTTACAGTGGCTGATACCACACAGCCCAGCTTCAGACAATATTCTCAGGCCACATTGGGTGATGACGAGGTACAGGAAGAGAAGGATGAAGAGGAACAGAAGTTTTTGATTTTTGCTGATTCGTGCCTGTCCAGCAAGGATGGCCTGAAGAGGAGGAGGAGGCGAGGTGTTGTGAGTAGGAGAGGATGGTTAGTGTGAGTCCTGGTGAGTAGTAGAGAATAGGGACCATTCGTCAAACTCAAATCTGATAGGTGCCCCGCCCCTATCAAAGTGTATCAAAAGGGTGTAACCCCTCCTCCCCTCCCTGTCAGCCAGCTGTCCCTCCTTGTCTGACTGTCAGCTTTTGATACACTTTGATATAGTTTGATACAGTGTTTATTATCCCAGTATTGTTTTTATATTAGATTTTCATATGTAGTTGTTGTGTGACTGCATTCTGTAATCAGGGGGCAGTGTGTTTATTACCAATGGTATGTCATGTTTCTTTTATAACAACAGCCTCACTATATGGGCACATTATCTCATTTACACAGAGCCCTTATCTATTCCTTACTTAACTACAAACAGCTGTAGCCCTGCAAGAGCTGCGAGATTAACACAAACAGTTGTTTGTGGCTTCTGTAATATCTCATTGCCACATCACTCTAACACTGGGCATTATATGAGAATTACACTATCATACAGCTAACATTACAGTCTGATACATACTTTAATAAATGCTTTTAAAACTCATACAATGACTGTCATTTTTCATAATATTGAGAATTATACTATCATGCAATGTTGAGAATTAGCTAACATTAACATTGCAGAGTGTCACTGTGGTTAGCTGGCCACATTGCTGTATCACTCTAACACTGGTCATTAGCTGTACAGGGTGGGGCGTTATCACATTCTAGCTAGCTAAGTGAGTTGATTGAGTCTGATACTATAACTGCTGACAGTTGCTAAAATAGAGTTTCTGTAACAGAAACTAGTGACCATTAACTAGATGCGTTTGATACAGTGCTTATTATCCCAGTATTGTTTTTATATTAGATTTTCATATGTAGTTGTTGTGTGACTGCATTCTGTAATCAGGGGGGCAGTGTGTTTATTACCAATGGTATGTCGTGTTTCTTTTATAACAACAGCCTCACTATATGGGCACATTATCTCATTTACACCGAGCCCTTATCTATTCCTTACTTAACTACAAACAGCTGTAGCCCTGCAAGAGCTGCGAGATTAACACAAACAGTTGTTTGTGGCTTCTGTAATATCTCATTGCCACATCACTCTAACACTGGGCATTATATGAGAATTACACTATAATACAGCTAACTATCACTCTAACACTGGTCATTATCTGTACAGGGTGGGGCGTTATCACATTCTAGCTAGCTAAGTGAGTTGATTGAGTCTGATACTATAACTGCTGACAGTTGCTAAAATAGAGTTTCTGTAACAGAAACTAGTGATGTTAGCGAGCAGTGTGAAGCTGATAGACAAGAACATTTTTTATTAAATTGAGAATTTATTGCTGTAAAATAAATACAGCTCAAAGACATTTCAATACTATACATTAACTAAATGCTAGAGTTTCTGTAACAGAAACTAGTGACCATTAACTAGATGCTGGCAGATGTTAACTAGCAGTGTGAAGCTGATAGACAAGAACATTTTTGATTAAATTGATAAAGCGATAATGTCAGGTGTTGGACATGCATTTATCAGTCTTTCATACGTATCACTGTGTTGATCCTTTTCAGCTCATCACCCTGGCCTCGGTGTGTATGGCAATGTACCTGGTTTATAACACATATTATGTATATTTTGTGTTTTGCACCATTATTTGATACTGTAATTCTCATTTTATATGAGATTTATAACACATTCTCATTTTTATATGAGATTTATAACACATTCTCACGGGTATATTATGTATATTTTGTGTTTTGCATCATTATCTGATACTGTAATTCTCATTTTGTACGAGATTTATAACACATTCTCATTTTTATATGAGTTTTATAACACATTCTCACGGGTATATTATGTATATTTTGTGTTTTGCTTCATTATTTGATACTGTAATTCTCATTTTATATGAGATTTATAACACATTCTCATTTTTATGAGTTTTATAACACACTCTCACAGGGATATTATGTATATTTTGTGTTTTGCATCATTATTTGATACTGTAATTCTAATTTTATATGAGATTTATAGCACATTCTCATTTTTATATGAGTTTTATAACACATTCTCATGGGTATATTATGTATATTTTGTGTTTTGCATCATTATTTGATACTGTAATTCTCATTTTATATGGGATTTATAACACATTCTCATTTTTATATGTAATAAGTCTTTATACATGGATAAATACCTCAAGCGATGAATACGGTAGTTAGGATGTATTAACAGCTATTAACTATTGTATTACACAAATTATGTCATAATAAATATACGGTTAAATTAATAAAACAAATACAACATAAACACGGGTTATACCGTAAAACTATATTATACCGTATCAGCTGCTTTAATCCTTTGTATGTAAACACGAACTAAGTGCAATTTCTCATACAGATACTGACACGTATCCATCGGTCTATATGCCGGAAAACTGGTGTGTTCCAGAACCATGTGACAATCTGGATTCAGACGTTGAGATCATAGATGTCAAGAACACTGTAATTTCGCCGCTACCCGCAGTGCCTAAAAGCCGTGGAAATTCGTTAAGCAGGTGTCTCAAGAAAAGAAAAGGTAACGATTCACTTGAAATACATACGGTTCTCACTTTTGTGTAGAAAATCACTTCTGTGTTAACTAATAGTTATATTTTATTTACACCTGTGAAACTAGCTGTCAGAAAAATTCAATTTGAAAAAGAGAATATCCCCGTCTCGACGAGTTTGAACAATGCGCGGTCCATTAAACCAGGAGCTGCGGAGGTGCAATTCCCGGTTCATGCTTGTAAGTATATATCTGGTCTGCCCTATACTGTATTTATGCAGATATGGTTACAATGATTTCATGGATAACTGTCGCCGGTAAGTTTTTAAATATTATGCAGGATCATAGATAAGTGTCGGCGTGTAGCTTTTCCAATTTTACACCGATTTCGCGAGTAACAGACACTTGCATCTTTTCTTTTAGATACGCCGGATCTTCAACCACGAGATTTGCAGCGGTGTAATTACAGATCTGCGCAGAATCAGCCACAAAGAGCTAATGCGTCTGTGAGAACAATGCCTCTTTTGCCCATCTGTGTTGTAGATCGTGGGGAAAGCTACGTGGCACCCAAACACTCAGGGAATCCAAGCCCCAAGATTTCACGTCAAAAATCTAAGAATGTTTCAAGAAAGCGATTTGCATCGCAGATCGCCAGTCCCTGTATAACTCCGGAGGCCAATAGCACAGTCAGCACCCCACAAGTTACTTCTGAAAACAGAGAAATTGAACAGCTCTCCGAGGGTATGTGCTCACCCACAGTTCCATTCAATATACGGGTGTTTCAAGCTGTACAATCTGCAGATTCTGCTCTTGCAGGATCTTCCAGTGATTTTGACAATGTACTACCTCTAAAGAAACACTCAGTGTCGCGGCGCTGCGTAAGTAAAAAACAGCCTGTTGCTGAACATTCATCTTACACGGGGAGCCCTGTGTGGAATGATGAACACATCAAAATCTTTATTGCCATGTCTGCTCAGTACGTCCATATCAAACTCGCACAGATCAAACTAAAATCTTTCTGTGATACGTATGAAAGACTGATAAATGCCTGTCCTACTCCTGACATTATCGCTGAACTATATGCTTTTAAACTAAATCATGCATGTGTACGTACACTCCACCTGTGAATTTAAATAAATCTAAGTCCACATGACTAAGCTTGGTTGGCTATTGGTTGAAAAATTAACTAATAATGAAATGTCGTAGATCGTTCAGACGTTTTACAGCATTTTTATCATCATCAAAGGCTGCCCCGCAATTTCAACGCGCATATACATACAGACCATTTTAGATTTGTAAATTTGAAGCAAATAATGCTGCAAAAACACAGAATAAACATAATATGCCCGTAAAATGCGTGTGATGTGTTATAAAGCTCATATAAAAATGAGAATGTGTTATACATCTCATATAAAATGAGAATTACAGTATCAAATAATGGTGCAAAACACAAAATATACATAATATACCCGTGAGAATGTGTTATAAAACTCATATAAAAATGAGAATGTGTTATAAATCTCATATAAAAATGAGAATGTAAAATGAGAATTACAGTATCAAATAATGATGCAAAACACAAAATATACATAATATCCCTGTGAGATTGTGTTATAAATCTCATATAAAATGAGAACTACAGTATCAAATAATGATGCAAAACACAAAATATACATAATATCCCCGTGAGAATGTGTTATAAAACTCATATAAAAATGAGAATGTGTTATAAATCCCATATAAAATGAGAATTACAGTATCAAATAATGATGCAAAACACAAAAAATACATAATATACCCGTGAGAATGTGTTATAAAGCTCATATAAAATGAGAATGTGCTATAAATCTCATATAAAATGAGAATTACCGTATCAAATAATGATGCAAAACACAAACATACATATTATCCCCGTGAAAGTGTTATAAAACTCATATAAAAATGAGAATGTGTTATAAATCTCATATAAAATGAGAACTACAGTATCAAATAATGATGCAAAACACAAAATATACATAATATCCCCATGAGAATGTGTTATAAGTCTCATAAAAATGAGAATGTGTTATTAATCTCATATAAAATGAGAATTACAGTATCAAATAATGATGCAAAACACAAAATATACATAATATCCCCATGAGAATGTGTTATAAAACTCATATAAAAATGAGAATGTGCTATAAATCTCATATAAAATGAGAATTACAGTATCAGATAATGATGCAAAACACAAAATATACATAATATACCCGTGAGAATGTGTTATGAATCTCATATAAAAATGAGAATGTGTTATAAATCTCATATAAAATGAGAATAACAGTATCAAATAATGGTGCAAAACACAAAATATACATAATATGTGTTATAAACCAGGTACATTGCCATACACACCGAGGCCAGGGTGATGAGCTGAAAAGGATCAACACAGTGATACGTATGAAAGACTGATAAATGCATGTCCAACACCTGACATTATCGCTTTATCAATTTAATCAAAAATGTTCTTGTCTATCAGCTTCACACTGCTAGTTAACATCTGCCAGCATCTAGTTAATGGTCAATAGTTTCTGTTATAGAAACTCTATTTTAGCAACTGTCAGCAGTTATAATATCAGACTCAATCAACTCACTTAGCTAGCTAGAATGTGATAACGCCCCACCCTGTACAGATAAAGACCAGTGTTAGAGTGATACAGCAATGTGGCCAGCTAACCACAGTGACACTCTGCAATGTTAATGTTAGCTAATTCTCAACATTGCATGATAGTATAATTCTCAATATTATGAAAAATGACAGTCATTGTATGAGTTTTAAAAGCATTTATTAAAGTATGTATCAGGCTGTAATGTTAGCTGTATGATAGTGTAATTCTCATATAATGCCCCGTTATTAGAGTGATGTGGCAATGAGATATTACAGAAGCCACAAACAACTGTTTGTGTTAATCTCGCAGCTCTTGCAGGGCTACAGCTGTTTGTAGTTAAGTAAGGAATAGATAAGGGCTCTGTGTAAATGAGATAATGTGCCCATATAGTGAGGCTGTTGTTATAAAAGAAACATGACATACCATTGGTAATAAACACACTGCCCCCTGATTACAGAATGCAGTCACACAACAACTACATATGAAAATCTAATATAAAAACAATACTGGGATAATAAACACTGTATCAAACTATATCAAAGTGTATCAAAATCTGACAGCCAGACAAGGAGGGACAGCTGGCTGGCAGGGAGGGAGGAGGGGTTACACCCTTTTGATACACTTTGATAGGGGTGGGGCACCTGTCAGATTTGAGTTTGATGAATGGTCCCTATTCTCTACTACTCTGGTGGGAACACTGAACGTTTGACTCTTTATAGTGCATGCACTCCAGAGGGCTAAGGTTGAAGAATTGCTGAAAAGATATCAGATATAAAAGTAATCGCCCAAGTGCGCATAAGGATTCTTCAATCCTCAGTCCCCCATTACCTGTAATTCACGTGATGTCAAATCAATATAAATCAAACCACAGGGACATACAGCATAATAAACCACAAATGTGGTGCTGCAGGTGATATATTCTCTATTCTTGTATTCCTTGTGGCCGTCGGATGACCCCTTTAAAGCTGGGAAACCTAAAATAGGCTTTTATCCATGTGGGGATTGCTTGGCTTGCAGAAATTTGAGGCATAGTATATACACTCTCCAAACCATTTTTAGCTAAATATATTACGATGCATTTATTTGCATCTATATGCTAATTGCATATTGTGAAAAAATCAGCAACTCAAACTTATAGTGTATAAAGAAGAAAGACTGAGTCAATGCTAGTTTATCAAAAATATGAACAATTTTTTATTTCATCCAATAAATCACACAGGAAATTTAAAAGAGATCTAAAAAGTAACATACAGACCGATACTTATAAAGAAGTGTAGACTCTGGGTTAATGAAAAGAAATCCAAAACTTAGTGAGTACCAATCACAATGCAAAAGCACAGCGGGTAAATAGTGAGTGAGGTTACTGCTATAGACATAGTGTCAATATGGGGCAGTTGGTTGGTTTAGCTTAGGGGGAGGTGGGGATCTAAGTAGATACCTAAAAGGTGCTGGTAATCACTAACTATGTCATGATAACAAAGCCCTATAAAGCAACACCTAGCTACCATCCATCTCCAACTGCCAAGAACATACGCACTAAATAGCAAAGAGATAATGATATGCTATTTCCCGTCATAGTGCCGAGCAGGTGATCCGGGATTCTCTCCCCGACGTACGTTTCGGTATAGTTCTCCTTCCTCAGGGGGCGTGGCTTAAGAGAGTAAATGTATTTGTATCCTTCCTCTCTAATCATCTGATCAGGAGGCATCAATCAAGATGCGCCTACCACGCAGGCGCGTGGCCGCAAAGCCGCCCACCGCTGCATACCGACGTCACCAGCCTGGGCCAGGTCATGTGGGGCGGCCGGCGCCTAGCCGTCACCACGCAACCAGGCACACCACAGGGATGCTTTCCATGTGGGAAATGTATGGCTTGTAAAAATATTCTGCGAACCACCAGAAGAGGGGAGAGGTGCAAAATTTTAACTAAGTAATGTGGATTACAATAACCCATGCATAGAGTGTATCAAAATACCACAAAAATCCACAAAATGTTCACATAGCAGTGCAAAGTGCGATAGTGCAATGTGCAAGGCTGCAATTAGTGTTCAATGACACAGCACAAAAATATATACGATCCACACAAAAAGTGCAATGTGCAAAAATATTTTTGGGAGGTACCTCTCCCCTCTTTTTTCAATATAACCATCACTTCTTGGGAAGCACTACTTCCTTATATATAAACTGGGTCAGTTATTGCCGCTAAATTATTGAACAATTATATGCATTACCCTATAGTCCTGTTGTGCGCACAAATGTTTTGTTTTATATGGCCAATTATATGTAATAAAGGCATTTTTATATCTACTCTCTGCTTGATGTTTTTCTGGTTATCCATATATTGGTTAGGTTTGTTTTCCATGTCAAATATGTTGTCTATATATCTTCATCACAGCTCAATACCTTCCTTATTTGAGATTTCATCAGACACCAGTCTCGTCCCAGCAGTTGACCTAATTTACTCGACTTTAACTAAACACATGGCGCATGCCATACTTGGGGAGTCAGCACTCTGAATACCTACTTTATGTGACCTTATCTCATCAATACTCCACTGATGGGTTCTTCTGTGAACTGTTGCAAATTGCTCCCCTGATGAGTCTTTTCTGATGAGATGAAAACATGTTGGTATATGGATAACAGTGAGAACAAAGGATCCCATAACAGGGTCCAATAGGCTAACAAGGTCTTATAAGGTCATTGACACTTTCTGGGTACTGCCCTTATTAGGGCAGGAGCTAATATGGGGCATTAAAGGACATTGTAATGATGACATTTCTCTTATCAGCTCCAGGTAGATCTCCAGTTCCAGATAACCATTGAATCGTCTGAGGTTGAATCATTTATTTTTATTGAACACATGTTATACAGGAATACCATTTAATTTTATTGACATACGACAATTAGACCATTATACAATAACTCTATACTTACGGTGAACAACGGTCTCTTAACTTTAATATGTTATTATTGTAATACACATTACACCTGTTTAGTAGGGTGTTTTATATGGGTTGACCATCTTGCACACTTTTTCCTAACTACTATATTTATTTAACTTTATTTCTTAAAAGTTATATTTTGCAATATCCTTCACATTGTTTATATTATCTCCTCTTTTGCCATCTACATGGCGCTCAGTAGATGCTATGAAGCCAAAAAAGTATCAGCACTACCAATGCTTTTGTAAGACCTAGTAATCAAATCTGTGCTAGGTTGGCAGAACTGCTGTGTCCTAGCAGACTCAGATCAGTGGTACTAGTGACACCTTGTCTTAGCAGTGGCTGTTTTCCCCTGTATTTGCAGCTCCCATGGATACCAAGTTACAGTGGAAAAAAATGAATACTAAAAAATTTTTTACAGTGATCTTTTATGATTTCATCTCTTTGTATACAATTTATTTAAAAAAATACAAAAATAAGTAATTAAAACTAAAAAGTCTCATAATAAAAATATTTTTATTCAAAATACATTTTATTACAATCATGTAACAGAAAACTATACATATTAGGTATCCACATGACTGTAATGTCCTTAAAATTCATTCAACAGATTATTCGGTGTGAAACATTAGTACTAAATATGAACAAAAAACTAACCTAAAATGTATTGTTTTCTATCTCTGAGTAAAAAAAAAAATCTACGTATTACACAGTATATTACACATACCCTGAAAAAGTATTTAAAAAATGCAGTTTGCTTGCATAAAACAAAGCTTCATGTAGCCATATCAATGAGGAAAAAAAAATGATAATAGCTGAATAGAAGAGAGGCAAAAATTTTTAAAAATGGCAGTTCGTTAAAGTCCTTTAAGGCTAAGGACTAAGGGGTCAATAGTTTTTTGCATAGCTTCTACTTCTGTTTGTTTTGGTGCTTAAAGGTAACTTCACACTAAACGATTTACCAACGATCACGACCAGCGATACGACCTGGCCGTGATCGTTGGTAAGTCGTTGTGTGGTCGCTGGGGAGCTGTCACACAGACAGCTCTCTCCAGTGACCAACGATCAGGGGAAGGACTTTGGCATCATTGAAACTGCCGAAGTCCCCCTGCAGCACGCGCTGCTGCCGAGAGCTTCCTGCACTGAAGGTGTCAGCGCCGGCAGTAACAGCGGTGACGTCACCGCTGTGCTCTGCTTTACGGCCGGCGCTGACACAGTCAGTGCAGGAAGCTCTCGGCAGTAGCACAGCATTAGCAAGCGCTCCTGCCGAAAGCAGTTTTAACCCTGTGGACGCCGTGGGACGTGACAGACATCAGAATGTGAGTATGTAGTGGTTTTTTTTTAACTTTTACAATGGTAACCAGGGTAAACATCGGGTTACTAAGCACGGCCCTGCGCTTAGTAACCCGATGTTTACCCTGGTTACAAGTGAACACATCGCTGGATCGGCGTCACACACGCCGATCCAGCGATGACAGCGGGTGATCAGCGACGAAATAAAGTTCTGGACTTCTAGCTCCGACCAGCGATATCACAGTGGGATCCTGTATCCAGGACGCTGCAACGTCACGGATCGCTGTCGTTCTCGTTGGAAAGTTGCTCAGTGTGAAGGTACCTTTAGTACAATAAATTACCTTATCTTTCAGATTACAAGACACATTTTTCTCCAAAATTTGGGGGGGAAATGGAGGTGCGTCTTATAATGCGGATATACCTTACCAGCAGCAGGCTGGCATGAGGGGTGTTCGTATATGCAGTGCGGCGCACCACTGCGGGTGTCCAGTGCTGCAGGTGCCCGGTGCTGCAGGTGTCCGGTGCTGTGGGGGGCTCTGCCGACATCTTGTGAAAGCCCAGAGCTCCCATACTGACATGGTTTTCTATGTGGTGGACTGAACTCCGGTAAAATGGCTGCCAGCCAAAACATGCCCATTTCAATTTTGGACTTCGCCCACAAAGACCACCACGTCCACTGCCTTGTCATTATGCGGTCCTCGTTTCACATTTTCAGAGGGCTAGCAGGTGCCGTGAAATATGAGTTTGGAAAGTGCCCTGTATCATACATTTGGGAGGGCACTCATGCCTACATTTGTGAGGTGCCTCCCTCATTCAAAATTGTTTGCTAGATAGTGGAATATATATTCCCAAGCATTTTGCAATGCCAGCTGAAACATGCCTATTTGAATTTTGGGCTACTGGGGTGGTGCGTATGGCAGCAGTATATGCAGTATGTTAACAGAGGTATTATGTCGAATTTCCCTTTATAAAGGAATGTGTGGGTAAGATTTTCAAACTAGCAGCATGTTTCATTACACATATTATTATTCTGAGTAAGGCTGAAACCTGAAGAAGTGTGTGGAGCATATGAACACATTGATGTTCCACAATGTCCAAGTGCAGACCTAAAAATCAACATCAGGCTCCCAGATACATATTTAAAGAGACCATGAGATGGCCAATTTAATAAAAAATTAGAAATTTGACCAATGCACAATGTACAAAGGTTTCCAAAATTACACAAGGGGTCAGTATCATACACGCTGAAAGAGACCGTGATGGGGACTCCTCAATAAATTTTGCAGTTATTATAATTGCTAGTGATAGGGAGTACAAGTTTCTCCATTGCACAATGTACAAAGGTTTCCAAAAATTACCCGAGGGATCTGTATCATACACACTGAAAGAGACCGTGATGTGGACCTATCAATAAATTTTGAAGTTATCATAATTGCTAGAGATAGGGAGTACAAATTTCACCACTGCACAATGTACAAAGACTTCCAAAAATTACCCAAGGGGTCTGTCTCACCTACGCTGAAAGAGATCGTGATGGGTAGCTCTCAATAAATTTTGCAGTTATAATAATTGCTAGAGATAGGGAGCACACGTTTCACCACTGCACAATGAACAAAGGTTTACAAATTTAAAAACATTACACACTTGGGGTATACATATATGACCACTAAGAACTTGTTGCAGAAGCAGGAGGAGAAGGAACGTAATTTCCAGAACAAAATGGGATTGGATGGTAAGGCATGGACATTAAGACAACTTCCAAAGAAGAACACTTGGGCTACATTTACGTTGGGTTGCTGTCATCCAGAGGGCTTATAAACTCAGAGGAAATCCAGCCCTTGTTCAATTTTAGAAGAGTCAGCCTGTCTGCATTTTGCATTGACAGGCATGTGCGCCTATCCGTTATGATTGTGCTCTCCAAATTAAAAACCCCTTCAGACAACACACTTGCAGCAGGGCATGGCACCACCTCTAAGGTAATAACCAGAAAAAATGGAGTATAATGTCCGAAACACATTAATTAATAGAAAGGTATACATTTATTTGACATAAGAAACTAGACATAATTGCATCAATCAATAGTAATTAGAAGTACAGTACACGTATTAGTATCAGGTAGAAAGTGGCTACAGTTTCCTCAAACATTCAAACATACATATGAATAAAGTATCAACGTGTCAATATAAGTAAGAGTAAGGCTGGAGTCACACATGGCGTAAGACAATACGCCACGTATTATACGTCCGTACTACGGCGGTAATACGGAGAAATGTTCCCAAAATATTGATCCGTAGTCAGGGTGTGTCAGCGTATTTTGCGCATGGCATCCTCCGTATGTAATCCGTATGGCATCCGTACTGCGAGATTTTCGCGCAGGCTTGCAAAACCGACATCTAATGGATTTATGTGCTCAAATGTTAGGGAAAACATATATACAGTATATATATATATATATATATATATATGTCATTGAGACACATATATATATATTCTGTATATAGATTTCATTCTGCGCGATATCTGTGAACAGCCGGTAATTCAATTGCCGGCTTTTCATTTCTCCTGCACAAACCCGACATGATATGAGACATGGTTTACATACAGTAAACCATCTCATATCCCCTTTTTTTTTTGCATATTCCACACTACTAATGTTAGTAGTGTGTATGTGCAAAATTTCAGCGCTGTAGCTGCTGAAATAAAGGGTTAAATTGCGGAAAAAATTGGCGTGGGCTCCCGCGCAATTTTCTCCGCCAGAATGGTAAAGCCAGTGACTGAGGGCAGATATTAATAGCCAGGAGAGGGTCCATGGTTATTGGCCCCCCCATGGCTACAAACATCTGCCCCCAGCCACCCCAGAAAAGGCACATCTGGAAGATGCGCCTATTCTGGCACTTGGCCACTCTCTTCCCACTCCCTGTAGCGGTGGGCTATGGGGTAATGAAGGGTTAATGCCACCTTGCTATTGGAAGGTGACATTAAGCCAGATTAATAATGGAGAGGCGTCAATTATGACACCTATCCATTATTAATCCAATTGTTGGAAAGGGTTAAAAAACACACACACACACACATGATTTAAAAGTAGTTTAATGAAATAAACACAGCGGTTGTTGTAATAATTTATTGCTCTCTCAATCCATCAGGAACACCCTCGCTTGGAAAAATAATAAACGCACAAGATACATACCTTCTGGTGAACCGTCTCGTCCCTTGAAGTAATCCATCTGAAGGGGTTAACTAATATTACAGGCAGGAGCCCTGCAAATGCAGCTGTGCTCCGTGCCTGTAATCCCCGGCGAATGAATGAAATGTAGGTCATTGACCTACATTTCCTTCAGTCGCGGTGATGCGCCCCCTGGTGGATGTCCTCATATGACCTGGAGCGTGGGAAAAAGTTCCCAGGCTGCAGTTCATGAGAACATCCACCAGAGGGCGCCTCACCGCGACTCAATGTAAGTACAGATCCTGCTTTCCTTTCAGCACCCGGGGATTACAGGCACGAGCGAGTGGTTTATCGCAGCTCGTGCCTGTAATATTAGTTAACCCCTTCAGATGGATTACTTCGTGGGACGAGACGGTTCACCAGAAGGTATGTATCTTGTGCGTTTATTATTTTTCCAAGCGAGGGTGTTCCTGATGGATTGAGAGAACAATAAATTATTACAACAACCGCTGTGTTTATTTCATTAAACTACTTTTAAATCATGTGTGTGTGTGTTTTTTAACCCTTTCCAACAATTGGATTAATAATGGATAGGTGTCATAATTGACGCCTCTCCATTATTAATCTGGCTTAATGTCACCTTCCAATAGCAAGGTGGCATTAACCCTTCATTACCCCATAGCCCACCGCTACAGGGAGTGGGAAGAGAGTGGCCAAGTGCCAGAATAGGCGCATCTTCCAGATGTGCCTTTTCTGGGGTGGCTGGGGGCAGATGTTTGTAGCTACGGGAGGGGCCAATAACCATGGACCCTCTCCTGGCTATTAATATCTGCCCTCAGTCACTGGCTTTACCATTCTGGCGGAGAAAATTGCGCGGGAGCCCACGCCAATTTTTTCCGCCATTTAACCCTTTATTTTAGCAGCTACAGTGCACAAATTTTGCACATACACACTACTAACATTAGTAGTGTGGAATATGCAAAAAAAAGGGGGATATGAGATGGTTTACTGTATGTAAACCATGTCTCATATCCTGTCGGGTTTGTGAAGGAGAAGGAAAAAGCCGGCAATTGAATTACCGACTTTTCACTAACACCGCTGCGTATTTCTCGCAAGTCACACTGCAGGTCCGTGTGGAATCCGTATTTTTCTCACCCCCATAGACTTTCATTGGCGTATTATACGGCTAATAGGAGCAGCCCCATTGAAAAGCATTGTGCCGTATGTAATGCGAGTTTTACGTACGTAGTTTTTGCGCTCTTACGTACGTAAAACACGCATGTGTGACCCCGGCCTAAGTGGGGGAGGTACAATATAAAACACATGTAATCGCCCACGTGCGCATAAGGATTCTTCAATCCCCAGTCCCCCATAACATATGAATGATTATAAGCGCTTACCCATAATTTTTTAAGAGAGGACATGCGCCACGCTGCCGCCGACGCGCGTTTCACTTACGCTTCTTTAGGGTGCGGTAATGTTTTGTGTGCCAGGCCAGGGTATAAATACCATAGTCCCAAGGTGTCCATGTATCCGGAAGTACACGCCGGATGTTGCATCACTTCCGACAAGGTCCAATAATGCTGCGTGCCAGAGACACCATAATGACGACACTGACACGCACACGTCATCCACCAGCGCCATCGGCAATGCTCCAGAATGCAGTAAACTGGGGACATGCGCACAAAGGACCCACAGCGATGTGAGTGAATCATATTCAATGTGCCACAAGCAATATTAAACAGTGCAATAGATCATATAACAATATAATAAAGGCAGTTTCATCCAGTGTTACCATATATTATTACATCAAAAAAGTATCACTACTACCACATAAAGTTAATACCATAATATAAGTGACAAAAATAATAACTAATGTGACAGTGTCAATACATAGTGAAAAACAAAATAGATAAATTAATACACAAAATAATCACTCGACATATACAAATTACACCACATATAAGTATCTGTATACACATAACATATATATAATGCTGAAGACAAAAAACAGAAACATAATTTCACTCCCATCAAAGTGGCTCCTGATACCACTAGCAAAGTGTGAAGGATGCGTTCATTCTAGGACTGGCCCAAAAGATCTTTCACAGTTCAACCCATCAGGTTGATAATGAAGTACATGTTCCTTTTATAAAAACTAAAGATAAAATGCAAATGAAAAATATAAAATTAGTAAACATAAAAACACACATGAACATTAAAAATAAGAGATTAAAGGGGTTGTCCACTACTTTCAATTATCCCCCCAATGTATCCCCCCGGGGCCCCTGACAAATTGTGTAAATACCTTGCATTGCCTTTTTCGCCTGTGAGCGGCGCTATGCTGGTGGCTGAGTCCGGGTCACGTGACCCCCAGGCTGCAGCCACCGCTAATTTCCGCTGACGTCAGTAACAGGCGTGTCCCAGCCGCACAGTCAGCAGTCACTCAAGAGTGACTGGGCTGTGGGCGGGACTGTGGGCTGCCTGTGCTGTGCTGGGGGTGGGCGGGGCTGTGCACTGCAGGTGTCTGGTGCTGGGATCTGGTTGCTGAGATGTGCGGCGGCTGGTCCCGTGGCGGCGGCCGGTGCCACGGCGGCGGCCGGTGCGTCGGCGGCCGTTCCCGCCGCGGCGGTCGGTCCCGTGGCGGTGGCCGGTGCGTCGGCGGCTGGTCCCGCGTCGGCGGCCGGTCCCGCGGCGGCCGGTGCCGTGGCGACGGCCGGTGCGTCGGCGTCCGGTGCGACGGCAGGGGTCTGCGTGGTGCTGAAGGTGGCTGTGCGGTTGTGGTAGTGGCGGCGTTGTCTCTGTGTGCAGGCATGTCCGATGGGACTACAAGTCCCATCGGGCTCTGCCTGCTACAGTGACAGTGAGTGACACATTAGCCAATGATGGGACAGTAGTAGTCCCATCATCCAGGTAATGTGTTGAATGTAAAAAAAAAACAAAGAAAAAAAAACCATATACAGTACTTACATACATAGAACACATACAGAACATGCGACATGCGGCATGCGATGGCATGCGACGACATGCGCCATGCGACGACATGCGGCGACATGCGCCATGCGACGACATGCGACAACATGTGCCATGCGACGACATGCGCCATGCGACGACATGTGGCGACATTCGGCATGCGACGACATGCGCCATGCGACGACATGCGCCATGCGACAGCATGCGATGACATGCGACGCCATGCGCCATGCGACGACATGTGGCGGCATGCGACGCCATGCGCCATGCGACGACATGCGGCATGCGGCGGCATGCGCCGGCATGCGATGACATGCGCCATGCGACGGCATGCGACGACATGCGACGCTATGCGACATGCGACGACATGCGGCGACATGCGGCATGCGACGACATGCGGCATGCGACGGCATGCGGCGACATGTGACGACATGCGCCATGCGGCGACATGCGGCGACATGCGGCATGCACCGACATGCGGCATGCGAAGACATGCGACATGCGGCATACAGTACATACATACAGTACATACATACATACAGACATACAGTACATACATACAACATACTCACCATCACTTGTCACTTTGATCCCCGAAGCCATTGTCATCTGTAAAAAATATTAAAATAATAAACAACCAATATACTACCTGATCCGCAGAAATCCAATTAAAACGAGTGTCCCTCGACGATCTCCCGTGGAGAGCAGGAGCATCTGCTGATGCGACCACTCTCCAGGGGCTCCAGGAACACAATGAGGGGAGGAAGGTATCCTTCCACAATGTATTCCCCACAATGTATTCCTACGCCCCTATGAGAAAATAGTCCCTAGTCTCACTTTATGGCATTGCTGTATGAGAAAGTTACCACGCAGCTTTTTGCCATAAAGTGAGACCAGTGAACTTTAGTAACCTCAGTGATGCACTGCAGGAGCCATTGTCTCCTGTCAGTGCATCACTAAGGGTCCTATAGAGCAGTGACATCACCCAATGTCACTGTTCTATAGGGGAGATCATCGTGGGACACTCGTTATTAATTGGACTATGGCGGACAGGTAGTATACGGTTTATTATTTTACATTTTTTGCAGGGGCTTAAGTATGGTAAGTATGGTTAAATGAAGAATATTAAAATACTTTTTCCTAATGTGTGCGTGTTTTATTAACCCTTTTTTAGTATTAGATTAATAACGGATAGGCGTCTTATTGACGCCTCTCCATTATTAACCCGGCTTAATGTCACCTTACAATAGCAAGGTGACATTAACCCCTTATTACCCCATATCCCACCGCTACACGGGACTGGGAAGAGAGGGGCTAAGTGCCAGAATTGGCGCATCTTACAGATGCGCCATTTCTGGGGCGGCTGCGGACTGGTATTTGTAGCCGGGGGGGACCAATATCCATGGCCCCTCTCTAGGCTATGAATATCAGCCCACAGCTGTCTGCGTAGCCTTTCTGGCTATAAAATATAGCGGGACCCCACGTCATTTTTTTGGGGGGGTCCCCCTATTTTAATAGCCAGTAAAGGCTACGCAGACAGCTGTGGGCTGATATTCATAGCAGGCTACAAATATTGTCCCCCGGCCGTCGGCTTTCCCCCTCTGGTGCTGAAAATTGCGCGGGAGCCCACGCTGTTTTTTTCCGTTTTTTTATTAAACGCTCATTAAGGCCTGTTTCACACTTGCGTCGGTACGGGTCCATCGCTATGTGTTGGGCCGACGCACGTTGTGAAATTTGTGCACGTCGTGGGCAGCGGATGAAGTTTTTCAACGCATCCGCTGCCCATTCTGAAGTCCGGGGAGGAGGGGGCAGAGTTTTGGCCGCGCATGCGCGGTAGAAAATGGCAGACGCGACAGACGTGCCAACGGTCCGCCAAAACACGACGCATCCGTTGCACGACAGACGCGACGTGTGGCCATCCGTCGCGATCCTTCACTAATACACGTCTATGGGTAAAAAACGCATCCTGCGAGCACATTTGCAGGATCCGTTTTTTTCCCAAAAAGACGGATTACTAAAAACGCAAGTGTGAAAGTAGCCGAAACATCGGCCTTTCTATTATATCTATTTAGATTGTGAGTCCCAACGGGGACAGTGATGATAATGTGAGCAAACTGTAAAGCGCTGCGGAATATGTTAGCGCTATATAAAAATAAAGATTATTATTATTATGGATATATCTATCCATAGATATATTTATAGATAGATATATCTATAGATACATAGATATATCTATCCATATATTTGGCTGCTCTCACACATCAGGTTTTTGCCGTGAGGCACAATCCGGCGAGTTTTGAACAAAACGGATCCATTTTTTTCCGCAGGATCCGTTTTTTTCTTATAGAGTTGTATTAGCGCCTGATGGCTAGGGTTGAGCGACTTTCATTTTTTTAAGATCGAGTAGGGTTTTGGGAAACCCGATTTTGTCCAGAGTCGAGTCGAGTGCAGTCGGCCGATTATCGCTAAAAGTCGGGGATCGACCGAAACACGAAACCCAATGCAAGTCAATGGGGAAGCATAGTCGGCAGTGAGTGGAGGCCAGGAAAACACCTACAGTGCCCATTTTAATGCCAAAAACATCCATTCTTGTTTCTGAAGCTTGCCAATCTTAATTAACTGTATAATAATAGTTGGGCATAGGGAATTGGGGGAAAGTTGTGGGGGGAGTAGGGCTGGCTCAAGTTTTTCGTGGGCCCAGGAAATGCGGACTACGTCACGGCGGTGTTGCAGGGAAAGGTAAGTATTTAAAAGTTGCAAGTGCTGTGATCCTGAGCAAGCAGGGGGGGCCCACTCGTTCGCATTGCCACTGGCACAGGGCCCCTCAAAGTACGGCGGTGTGTTTGCATGGCGGGGGCGCCTCCCACCAGCAGCGACACTTTTGCGTACTCTGAGGGGCCCTGTGCCAGTGACGTCGCCAACGAGTATGCCCCCCCACCTGATGAAGGAACCTGCACTTTCATCTGCACCTTCCTCTTTGTCCCTGTGTAAGGTGGTATAACATGCGGGAAGGGGAACCTTACTTTCAGCAGGGACAGATTCTGGCTGTGTAGAGTACAAGGGGAATGTAGTGGTCTAGGTCAATGTACCAGCAGACTCATTTAGCAGTGGCTGGGCAATGGGCAGGATGAGGAGGAAACAGATATAGGGCCAAAGAATAAAGTAGGCTACATGCAGTTCAAAATTGGTAACAGGACTAAACAGGCGGCATTGCTTTGTTCAGTGGAGTAGCAAACCCAAGAGCAGCAGACACTGTTTCAAGGGCCTAACCACACTAGTAGGCCAAATGCAGTTTAATATCTGATAGTATAGGGCGAAAGCCAGAATGTGGAAGCTCAGCTTTGTTCAGTTGAGGACAACACCAGGGAGGGGCAGACACCTTTAGTAGGCCGGAAAAGCCTATTGCATTTTTTAAAATGGTAATTTGGAGCAGAAGGTTGAAGCTCAGCTTTATTTAGTTGAGGGCAACACCAGGGAGGGGCAGAAGCCGTTAGTAGGCCCTAACCACCATTTTTTTTTTTTAAACCACATAATGAGAGCCGGAAGGTTGAAGCTCAGCTTTATTTAGTTGAGGACAACACCAGGGAGGGGCAGAAGCCGTTAGTAGGCCCTAACCACCATTTTTTTTTTAAAACCACTTAATGAGAGCCGGAAGGTTGAAGCTCAGCTTTATTTAGTTGAGGACAACACCAGGGAGGGGCAGAAGCCGTTAGTAGGCCCTAACCACCATTTTTTTTTTTTAAACCACATAATGAGAGCCGGAAGGTTGAAGCTCAGCTTTATTTAGTTGAGGACAACACCAGGGAGGGGCAGAAGCCGTTAGTAGGCCCTAACCACCAATTTTTTTTTTTTTAAAACCACTTAATGAGAGCCGGAAGGTTGAAGCTCAGCTTTATTTAGTTGAGGACAACACCAGGGAGGGGCAGAAGCCGTTAGTAGGCCCTAACCACCATTTTTTTTTAAAAACCACTTAATGAGAGCCGGAAGGTTGAAGCTCAGCTTTATTTAGTTGAGGACAACACCAGGGAGGGGCAGAAGCCGTTAGTAGGCCCTAACCACCATTTTTTTTTTAAAACCACTTAATGAGAGCCGGAAGGTTGAAGCTCAGCTTTATTTAGTTGAGGACAACACCAGGGAGGGGCAGAAGCCGTTAGTAGGCCCTAACCACCATTTTTTTTTTTTAAACCACATAATGAGAGCCGGAAGGTTGAAGCTCAGCTTTATTTAGTTGAGGACAACACCAGGGAGGGGCAGAAGCCGTTAGTAGGCCCTAACCACCAATTTTTTTTTTTTTAAAACCACTTAATGAGAGCCGGAAGGTTGAAGCTCAGCTTTATTTAGTTGAGGACAACACCAGGGAGGGGCAGAAGCCGTTAGTAGGCCCTAACCACCATTTTTTTTTAAAAACCACTTAATGAGAGCCGGAAGGTTGAAGCTCAGCTTTATTTAGTTGAGGACAACACCAGGGAGGGGCAGAAGCCGTTAGTAGGCCCTAACCACCATTTTTTTTTTAAAACCACTTAATGAGAGCCGGAAGGTTGAAGCTCAGCTTTATTTAGTTGAGGACAACACCAGGGAGGGGCAGAAGCCGTTAGTAGGCCCTAACCACCATTTTTTTTTTTTAAACCACATAATGAGAGCCGGAAGGTTGAAGCTCAGCTTTATTTAGTTGAGGACAACACCAGGGAGGGGCAGAAGCCGTTAGTAGGCCCTAACCACCAATTTTTTTTTTTTTAAAACCACTTAATGAGAGCCGGAAGGTTGAAGCTCAGCTTTATTTAGTTGAGGACAACACCAGGGAGGGGCAGAAGCCGTTAGTAGGCCCTAACCACCATTTTTTTTTAAAAACCACTTAATGAGAGCCGGAAGGTTGAAGCTCAGCTTTATTTAGTTGAGGACAACACCAGGGAGGGGCAGAAGCCGTTAGTAGGCCCTAACCACCATTTTTTTTTTAAAACCACTTAATGAGAGCCGGAAGGTTGAAGCTCAGCTTTATTTAGTTGAGGACAACACCAGGGAGGGGCAGAAGCCGTTAGTAGGCCCTAACCACCATTTTTTTTTTTAAAACCACATAATGAGAGCCGGAAGGTTGAAGCTCAGCTTTATTTAGTTGAGGACAACACCAGGGAGGGGCAGAAGCCGTTAGTAGGCCCTAACCACCATTTTTTTTTTTAAAACCACATAATGAGAGCCGGAAGGTTGAAGCTCAGCTTTATTTAGTTGAGGGCAACACCAGGGAGGGGCAGAAGCCGTTAGTAGGCCCTAACCAAAGTTGAAGGCCAAATGCAGTTTAATTTCTGATACTATAGGCCGAAAGCCAGAAGGTGGAAGCTCCGATTTAGACAGTGGAGGACAATTTGAATTAGGGACTGCAGACAGACTTAGTAGGCTGTCCCCTGTGGACCATGCATCCACCACATTAACCCATTGCGCCGTAATGGACACGTAATCTTCCGTGGCCATGCCTACAGGTCCATGCGTCTGTTGTCAGGTGCACCTTTGTACTCACAGATTGCCAGAGTGCATGGACAATGCGGTCTTCTACATGCTGGTGGAGGGTTGGGATGGCTTTTCTCGCAAAAGAAGTGTCGACTGGTTAGCTTGTAGCGTGGTACAGCGTAGTCCATCATGGCCTTATTAATAGTAAATAAAATATATAACTAGGCTCTATGAACTTTTAAATAGGTTCCAGGGGTACACGGGCAGCATTGGTGTGGTCAGTGGAGGAGTATTGCAAGTAGGGGCTGCAGACAGGCTATCAAAGGCCTAAAATAACAAACAGTAGGCAGTCATGGCAGTTTTACATCGGTTACATGGATACACAGGCAGGCACTCCAGGCAGCATTGTGCTCAGTGGAGGAGTATTGCAAGTAGGGGCCGCAGACAGGCTATCAAAGGCCTAAAATAACAAACAGTAGGCAGTCATGGCAGTTTTACATCGGTTACATGGATACACAGGCAGGCACTCCAGGCAGCATTGTGGTCAGTGGAGGAGTATTGCAAGTAGGGGCCGCAGACAGGCTATCAAAGGCCTAAAATAACAAACAGTAGGCAGTCATGGCAGTTTTACATCGGTTACATGGATACACAGGCAGCTAGGTGGTGAGTGGAGGAGTATTTAAAGTAAGGACCGCAGACAGGCTATCAAAGGCCTAACATAACAAACAATAGGCTCATGGCAGTTTTACAGCGGTTACATAGATACACGGGCAGGCAGCTTGGTGGTGAGTGGAGGAGTATTTAAAGTATGGACCGCAGACAGGCTTCGAAGGCCTAACACAATAAAATGGGCTGGCTGTAGGCACTTTAAAATTGGTTCCAGGGGTACACGGGCAGCAGTGGTCTGGTCAGTGGAGGCCTAGTGGAAGGAGGGACCGCAGACAGGCTTCGAAGGCCTAACACAATAAAATGGGCTGGCTGTAGGCACTTTAAAATTGGTTCCAGGGGTACACGGGCAGCAGTGGTCTGGTCAGTGGAGGACTAGTGGAAGTATGGACCGCAGACAGGCTTCGAAGGCCTAACACAATAAAATGGGCTGGCTGTAGGCACTTTAAAATTGGTTCCAGGGGTACACGGGCAGCAGTGGTCTGGTCAGTGGAGGCCTAGTGGAAGTATGGACCGCAGACAGGCTTCGAAGGCCTAACACAATAAAATGGGCTGACTGTAGGCACTTTAAAATTGGTTCCAGGGGTACACGGGCAGCAGTGGTCTGGTCAGTGGAGGACTAGTGGAAGTATGGACCGCAGACAGGCTTCGAAGGCCTAACACAATAAAATGGGCTGGCTGTAGGCACTTTAAAATTGGTTCCAGGGGTACACGGGCAGCAGTGGTCTGGTCAGTGGAGGACTAGTGGAAGGAGGGAGCGCAGAAAGGCTTCAAAGGCCTAAAATAACAAACAATAGGCTCATGGCAGTTTTACAGCGGTTACATGGATACACGGGCAGGCAGCTTGGTGGTCAGTGGAGGAGTAGGGACCGCAGACAGGCTATCAAAGGCCTAAAATAACAAACAATAGGCTCATGGCAGTTTTACAGCGGTTACATGGATACACGGGCAGGCAGCTTGGTGCTGAGTGGAGGAGTAGTGCAAGGAGTGTCTGTCCCAGTACTCCCAAAATATAAATAGATGTTAATGTCTCGCAAAACAACCAAAACAAAAAAAAAGATGGCATACTTAGGTACAGGGGTGGGCTCATCTGCTGTGTTTCTGACATAGTAATTTGGCAGTAACTATTTAATGGTGCCAATATAGGACACAGACACAGACTACTTTAAGTTGCATCATAGATGTCTACAAATTTGTATTGTCAGTGCCAGACATTGAATGATGTCAGCGAATAGACTAAAGATTGGTGGAGCTGTGCGACATAATTTTGCACGTAGTAGAGCCCAGTTTGAGCTGGGGTAGGGGGGAACTCTCTTGAGGCCGGCGGGACCGCCCCAGGGCCACTCATGTTACAACGGTGTGTCTGACGTTGGGTGCGCACCACCACCGCCAGAGACACTACATTGTACTATGAGGGACCCAGTAGCAATGCCGTCAACCAAAAGCGAGCACACCCACCTCTTCAGACAAACAGCAGTCTCACGGGTGCTTGCGCCAAGTCGCGATACCACGGCCCCGTGTGGGGAGTTTGGCCATTTAGGGAGGTGTAAACATGTCGTATGCTGTACAATCTGCAGCAGCAAATTAGACATTAGAAAAGTAATTCACAGGCAAGAGCTTTTCATAGGAAAGCTAGGTGTCGGCCGGGCAAGGTGGGGCAAAAGATTTTGAAATCCAGTTGTGGTTCATTTTAATGAATGTTAGATCGTCAACATTTTGGGTAGCCAGACGAGTCCTTTTTTCGGTTAATATTGACCCTGCAGCACTGAATACTCTTTCTGATAGGACACTTGCTGCCGGGCAAGCAAGCTCCTGCAATGCATATTCTGCCAATTCTGGCCAGGTGTCTAATTTGGAGGCCCAGTAATCAAATGGGAATGACGGTTGAGGGAGAACATCGATAAGGGATGAAAAATAGTTAGTAACCATACTGGACAAATGTTGTCTCCTGTCACTTTCAATTGATGCAGCAGTACCTGTCCTGTCTGCGGTCATAGCAAAATCACTCCACAACCTGGTCAGAAAACCCCTCTGTCCAACGCCACTTCTGATGTGTGCACCCCTAACACTCCTAGTCTGCTGCCCCCTGGAGCTCGTGTGAGAACGATCACGTGCGCTGTGTGCTGGGAATGCCTGAAGCAAACGGTCAACAAGAGTTGATTGTTTGGTTGCTAATATTAGTTCCAAGTTCTCATGTGGCATAATATTTTGCAATTTGCCTTTATAGCGTGGATCAAGGAGGCAGGCCAACCAGTAATCGTCATCGTTCATCATTTTCGTAATGCGTGTGTCCCTTTGTAGGATACGTAAGGCATAATCCGCCATGTGGGCCAAAGTTCCACTTGTCAAATCTCCGGTTGTGATTGGTTGAGGGGCAGTTGCAGGCAAATCTACGTCACTTGTGTCCCTCAAAAAACCAGAACCCGGCCGTGACACGCAACCAATTTCCTGTGCCCCCGTGAAAGTTTCCGCATTAAAAATATACTCATCCCCATCATCCTCCTCGTCCTCCACCTCCTCTTCGCCCGCTACCTCGTCCTGTACACTGCCCTGACCAGACAATGGCTGACTGTCATCAAGGCTTCCCTCTTCCTCTGGTGCAGACGCCTGCTCCTTTATGTGCGTCAAACTTTGCATCAGCAGACGCATTAGGGGGATGCTCATGCTTATTACGGCGTTGTCTGCACTAACCAGCCGTGTGCATTCCTCAAAACACTGAAGGACTTGACACATGTCTTGTATCTTCGACCACTGCACACCTGACAACTCCATGTCTGCCATCCTACTGCCTGCCCGTGTATCCTCCCACAAATAAATAACAGCACGCCTCTGTTCGCACAGTCTCTGAAGCATGTGCAGTGTTGAGTTCCACCTTGTTGCAACGTCTATGATTAGGCGATGCTGGGGAAGGTTCAAAGACCGCTGATAGGTCTGCATACGGCTGGCGTGTACAGGCGAACGTCGGATATGTGAGCAAAGTGCACGCACTTTGAGGAGCAGGTCGGAGAACCCAGGATAAGTTTTCAATAAGCACTGCACCACCAGGTTTAAGGTGTGAGCCAGGCAAGGAATGTGTTTCAGTTGGGAAAGGGAGATGGCAGCCATGAAATTCCTTCCGTTATCACTCACTACCTTGCCTGCCTCAAGATCTACTGTGCCCAGCCACGACTGCGTTTCTTGTTGCAAGAACTCGGACAGAACTTCCGCGGTGTGTCTGTTGTCGCCCAAACACTTCATAGCCAATACAGCCTGCTGACGCTTGGCAGTAGCTGGCCCATAATGGGACAACTGGTGTGCAACAGTGTCATCTGCCGATGGAGTGGTTGGCCGACTGCGTTCTGTGGAAGAGCTGTAGCTTCTGCAGGAGGACGAGGAGGAGGAGGAGGGGGTGCGAACGCCTACAGCCAACTGTTTCCTAGACCGTGGGCTAGGCACAACTGTCCCTAAATTGATGTCGCCTGTGGACCCTGCATCCACCACATTCACCCAGTGTGCCGTGATGGACACATAACGTCCCTGGCCATGCCTACTGGTCCATGCATCTGTAGTCAGGTGCACCTTTGTACTCACAGATTGCCTGAGTGCATGGACGATGCGCTGTTTAACATGCTGGTGCAGGGCTGGGATGGCTTTTCTGGAAAAAAAGTGTCGACTGGGTAGCTCGTATCGTGGTTCAGCGTACTCCATCAGGGCTTTGAAAGCTTCGCTTTCAACTAACCGGTAGGGCATCATCTCTAACGAGATTAGTCTAGCTATGTGGGCGTTAAAACCCTGTGTACGCGGATGCGAGGATAAGTACTTCCTTTTTCTAACCAGAGTCTCATGTAGGGTGAGCTGGACTGGAGAGCTGTAGATCGTGGAACTTTCGGGTGTGCCGGTGGACATGGCAGACTGAGAGACGGTTGGAGACGGTATTGTTTCCGCCGGTGCCCTACATGCAATATTTCCTCCTACAAAACTGGTGATTCCCTGACCCTGACTGCTTTTGGCTGGCAAAGAAACCTGCACAGATACTGCCGGTGGTGCGGAAAATGGTGGCCTTACAGTGACGGAAGGGATGTTGCGTTGCTGACTAGCTTCATTGGCCGAGGGTGCTACAACCTTGAGGGACGTTTGGTAGTTAGTCCAGGCTTGAGAATGCATGGTGGTTAAGTGTCTATGCATGCAACTAGTATTTAGACTTTTCAGATTCTGACCTCTGCTTAAGCTAGTTGAACATTTTTGACAGATGACTTTGCGCTGATCAGTTGGATGTTGTTTAAAAAAATGCCAGACTGCACTCTTCCTAGACTCGGATCCCTTTTCAGGGATTGCAGACTGAGCTTTAACCGGATGGCAACGCTGTGCTCCAACAGGTTTTGGCTTTGACACGCGTTTTGGGCCAGATACGGGCCCGGCAGATGGAACCTGTTGCGATGTTGATGCCTGCTGCGGCCCCTCCTCCACCTCCGCTTCTGAACTACTGCCGCCTGCACCCTGTTCCCCCAATGGCTGCCAATCGGGGTCAATAACTGGGTCATCTATTACCTCCTCTTCGAGCTCGTGTGCAACTTCGTCTGTGTCACTGTGTCGGTCGGTGGTATAGCGTTCGTGGCGGGGCAACATAGTCTCATCAGGGTCTGATTGTGGATCTGTACCCTGAGAGGGCAATGTGGTGGTCTGAGTCAAAGGAGCAGCATAGTACTCTGGCTGTGGCTGTGCATCAGTGCACTCCATGTCAGAATATACTTGTAATGGGCATGGCCTGTTAAATGTTTCACTTTCTAAGCCAGGGACGGTATGTGTAAAGAGCTCCATGGAGTGACCCGTTGTGTCGCCTGCTGCATCCTTCTCTCTTGTTGTAGTTTTTGCTGAGGAGGACAAGGAAGCGACTTGTCCCTGACCGTGAACATCCACAAGCGACGCGCTGCTTTTACATTTACCAGTTTCGGAAGAGGAGGCAAAAGAGCTAGAGGCTGAGTCTGCAATGTAAGCCAAAACTTGCTGTTGCTGCTCCGCCTTTAAAAGCGGTTTTCCTACTCCCAGAAAAGAGAGCGTTCGAGGCCTTGTGTAGCCTGACGACGAAACTGGCTCCACAGCTCCAGACTTAGGTGGAATATTTTTATCCCCACGACCACCTGATGCTCCACTACCACTACCATCATTACCAGCTGACAATGAACGCCCACGACGACCTCTTGCACCAGACTTCCTCATTGTTTTAAAATCTTAACCAAAGTAACTTTATTTGTTGCTATCAAACAACTTACACGGTGAGCTATAACTTCAGTATGATTTCAATATCCCTTAACAGGTTGGTGAGACCACAAGGAAAATCAGGCACAATGTTACACACTCTGTTTTCTGTGGCACAAAATCACAGAGATGACACACACGCAGGACTGTCACTCAAGCACTAATGTCAATATTAATCTCCCACCTAATTTATTTATTTTTTTTTCTCAGGGAGACTTTAGAAACCAAATAATATTAAAAAAAAAAAAAAAAAAGGCTTTCTATGGCCCACAATTAGAGAGAGAGAGGTGGCACAACCAGGAGTCAAGACTGGCGCACAAGCTGAAAGGGCAATATTACTCTCCCACTGTTTTTTATGTTTTTTTTGTTTTTTTCAGGGAGACTTTAGAAACCAAATAATATTAAAAAAACCAAAAAAAAAAAAGGCTTTCTATGGCCCACTGAATGAGAGGGAGAGAGGTGGCACACCCAGGAGTCAAGACTGGCACACAAGCTGAAAGGGCAATATTACTCTCCCACTGTTTTTTTATGTATTTTTTGTTTTTTCAGGGAGACTTTAGAAACCCAATAATATTTAAAAAAAAAAATAAATAGGCTTTCTATGGCCCACTGAATGAGAGGGAGAGAGGTGGCACACCCAGGAGTCAAGACTGGCACACAAGCTGAAAGGGCAATATTACTCTCCCACTGTTTTTTTAGGTTTTTTTTTTTTTTCAGGGAGACTTTAGAAACCAAATAATATTAAAAAAAAAAAAAAAAAAAAAAAAATAGGCTTGCTATAGCCCACTGAATGAGAGATAGCACACACAGCAGTGGCACACAAGCCCTGACTGAGGCCAATATTTTTCTCCCACTGATTGATGTAGTGTTTTTGTGTTGAGGTAGAATTTAGAACACAAATCACGGAAAAAATAAATAGGCTTTCTATGGCCCACTGAATGAAAGGGAGAGAGGTGGCACACCCAGGAGTCAAGACTGGCACACAAGCTGAAAGGGCAATATTACTCTCCCACTGTTTTTTTATGTATTTTTTGTTTTTTCAGGGAGACTTTAGAAACCCAATAATATTTTAAAAAAAAAAAAAGGCTTTCTATGGCCCACAATTAGAGAGAGAGAGGTGGCACAACCAGGAGTCAAGACTGGCGCACAAGCTGAAAGGGCAATATTACTCTCCCACTGTTTTTTATGTTTTTTTTGTTTTTTTCAGGGAGACTTTAGAAACCAAATAATATTAAAAAAACCAAAAAAAAAAAAGGCTTTCTATGGCCCACTGAATGAGAGGGAGAGAGGTGGCACACCCAGGAGTCAAGACTGGCACACAAGCTGAAAGGGCAATATTACTCTCCCACTGTTTTTTTATGTATTTTTTGTTTTTTCAGGGAGACTTTAGAAACCCAATAATATTTAAAAAAAAAAATAAATAGGCTTTCTATGGCCCACTGAATGAGAGGGAGAGAGGTGGCACACCCAGGAGTCAAGACTGGCACACAAGCTGAAAGGGCAATATTACTCTCCCACTGTTTTTTTATGTATTTTTTGTTTTTTCAGGGAGACTTTAGAAACCCAATAATATTTTAAAAAAAAAAAAAGGCTTTCTATGGCCCACAATTAGAGAGAGAGAGGTGGCACAACCAGGAGTCAAGACTGGCGCACAAGCTGAAAGGGCAATATTACTCTCCCACTGTTTTTTTAGGTTTTTTTTGTTTTTTCAGGGAGACTTTAGAAACCCAATAATATTTAAAAAAAAAAATAAATAGGCTTTCTATGGCCCACTGAATGAAAGGGAGAGAGGTGGCACACCCAGGAGTCAAGACTGGCACACAAGCTGAAAGGGCAATATTACTCTCCCACTGTTTTTTTATGTATTTTTTGTTTTTTTCAGGGAGACTTTAGAAACCCAATAATATTTTAAAAAAAAAATAAATAGGCTTTCTATGGCCCACTGAATGAGAGGGAGAGAGGTGGCACACCCAGGAGTCAAGACTGGCACACAAGCTGAAAGGGCAATATTACTCTCCCACTGTTTTTTTAGGTTTTTTTTTTTTTTCAGGGAGACTTTTGAAACCAAATAATATTAAAAAAAAAAAAAAAAAAAAAATATAGGCTTGCTATAGCCCACTGAATGAGAGATAGCGCACACACAGCAGTGGCACACAAGCCCTGACTGAGGCCAATATTTTTCTCCCACTGATTGATGTAGTGTTTCTGTGTTGAGGTAGATTTTAGAACACAAATCACGGAAAAAATAAATAGGCTTTCTATGGCCCACTCAGTGAGAGATGGCACACACAGGGATGGCACTGTAGCAGAAATGCCAATCTTAATCTCCCCCAAAAAAAAATCAAAAAAAAAAAAAAAACTGTCCTACAATTACTATCTCCCTGCAGTAATGTAAGCCAGGTATGGCAGGCAGCAATAGGAGTGGACTGATGCACAAATTAAATAAAAAGTGTGGACAAACAAAAAAGATAGCTGTGCAGAAAGGAAGGAACAAGAGGATATGTGCTTTGAAAAAAGCAGTTGGTTTCCACAGTGGCGTACACACAGCAATACAGCTATCACGGAGCCTTCTAGGGCAGCCCAATGAGCTACAGCGCTGAGGGGAAAAAAAAAAAAAAATAGCTTCCACTGTTCCTGCACACCGAAGGTGGTGTTGGACAGTGGAAATCGCTGCAGCACAAGCGGTTTGGTGGTTAGTGGACCCTGCCTAACGCTCTCCCTGCTTCTGATGAAGCGGCAGCAACCTGTCCCTAAGCTCAGATCAGCAGCAGTAAGATGGCGGTCGGCGGGAACGCCCCTTTATAGCCCCTGTGACGCCGCAGACAGCAAGCCAATCACTGCAATGCCCTTCTCTAAGATGGTGGGGACCAGGATCTATGTCATCACGCTGCCCACACTCTGCGTTCACCTTCATTGGCTGAGAAATGGCGCTTTTCGCGTCATTGAAACGCGACTTTGGCGCGAAAGTCGCGTACCGCATGGCCGACAAGCACAGGGGTCGGATCGGGTTTCATGAGACGCCGACTTAGCCAAAAGTCGGCGACTTTTGAAAATGATCGACCCGTTTCGCTCAACCCTACTGATGGCCACACGTTTCATCCGTTTTTTGCAGGATCCATCAAAAAAGCTGTTTCCGCCGGATGGAAAACACATACAGAGGAATGTTTTTTCTGTCCGGCGAAAAAACGCACAGCGACGGATCCGGCAAAAAAAGTATGAAACTGAGCTGTGAAATGATGAATCCGGCCTTGGAATCCGTTTTTTTCATGCATGTTTCCATTCAAATCGTGCACATTTTCCGTTTATTTACTTATTTCCAAAAACAGCATTAAAACCGCGCATAAACCGCACCAAAAAAAGCATCAAAACTGCACCAAAAACTGCATCAAAACCTGGTGCAGTTTTGCAGTTTTGGTGTGGTTTTGATGCAGTTTTTGGTGCGGTTTTGATGCAGTTCTTGGTGTGGTTTTGGTGCGTCTTTTTACGCAGCATGTGCACAACAAGTCTGCGGCTCCCATAGACTTACATTGGTTGTGCACTACACTGCGGATTTGATGCAATTCAGTGCGGCAAAAAACGCTGCGGATCTTCAATCAGATCCGCAACGTGTGCACACAGCCTTAGCATTTAGTGAACCTAGCAAAAAAGCCAAGCAAAAAACAAGTGTGGGATTGCACTTTTTTTGCCATTTCATTGCACTTTTTTTTTACATTTTCTGCTACACGACATGGTAAAACCAATGATGTCATTCAAAAGTAGAACTTGTCCCGCCAAAGATAAGCCCTCACATGGCCATATTGACAGAAAAATTATGGCTCTGGAAAGAAGGGGAGCGATAAACGAAAACAAAAAAGCTCCAGGGGTGATGGGGTTTAGAAACATGGATATGGACATATCTATGGAAATAGACATAGATATAGAGATATATCTGTATCTATCTATCTATCTATCTATCTATCTATCTATCTATCTATCTGTAATGGAGTGTGGGTTGGACAAATGTAAAAGAGGAGGTTGGACAGAAATGACATCACAAATCTTTTTGAAGATAGAGGAGGGAGAGGAGGGAGTGGTTGGGGTGTGTTTTGGAGTGGGTGTGGTAGGTTCGTGCTTAGTAGCAGTGCAATGCATCATGGAACTTGTAGTATTAGAGCACATTAACTCAGGAGAAAGGAAGTTGTCGATTAACCCCATGAGAGCTGAATCCAGCACTAAAGATGTGCTGCTACAGCATGATAAAAAGTAATATTGCTAAAATAAACACAGTAGATGTTTTCAGTGGCACATAACAGCAAGATTTATGAAAAAAAAAAAAAAAGGTTATAGTAGTGGACAACTTCTTTAAGTCTGGAGACTTATTTATAAAAATTACCGTATTTTCCGGCGTATAAGACGACTGGGCGTATAAGACGACCCCCCAACTTTTCCAGTTAAAATATAAAATCTTCTTAAAAGTCGGGGGTCTTCTTATACGCCGTATGTCGTCTTATAGGGCCGGTGACTAATGTGCCTTTTGGGTGGGAGTGGTCCCGATGACGACGAGGGGGCATCTCACAGGAAAGTGTGAGTGGACTATCCCCCATTACCTCATCGTAGCGCTGAAGCGTGGGGTCTCTGCTGGGAGCAGTGGCTCCTCTTTGTGCCGCATGGGTGCTGTGGGGTGGCGGCTCCTCTTCTGCAGTGTGGGGCCTCTGTGCTGTGGGGCGGCGGCAGCGTATTTTCATGCGGTCAGTCGGGGCTCCTCCGGCATCTTCTTAAAGTCCGGAGGTCCCGCCGGCAGCTCCATTGCTACGATGCGGTGGCCTCCGGGAAAATGGCCGCTAGGGGCGGCGCATGCTCAGATTCAGATCTCATCCCGAGATCTCGGGAGACGAGATCTGAATCTGAGCAGCGGCCATTTTCCCGGAGGCCACTGTTGTGAATTCTGTTGTGGGTTCTGCTCTTAGGCTCCCTCCGGTGGATATAAGTGGTAGTGCTGCTGTTTGTCCTTCACAACAGTCATCAGCTGCTTCCACTTTGGACGGGGCTATTTAGTCTGGCTCCTTCCTTTATTGAGTGCCAGTTGTCCATTGTTTTCTAGGGATCCACATCTCTGCTTGGTTTCTCCTTCTGGATTGTCCAAATCATCAAGATAAGTCCTGGCTCTGTTTTTGCAGTCCACATGCGGTGGACTTAATAGTTCTGTGAATTGCTATGTTATTTCTTGTCCAGCTTTGTCTGTGTTAAGATTTACTCAGCCAAGTTGGAAGCTCTGGAGTCACAGAGTTACCCTCCATGCCTTTAGTTAGGTGTGGAGATTTTTGTATTCTCTGTGGTGGATTTTGTAGTATTTTTTATACTGACCGCACAGTACTCTTTCCTGTCTTTTCTTTCTAGGTAGCGTGGCCTCCTTTGCTAAATTCTGTTTTCAGTCTGCGTTTGTAATTTCCCTCTCCTCTCACAGTCAATATTTGTGGGGGGCTGCCTTTCCTTTGGGAATTTTCTCTGAGGCAAGATAGTATTCCTGTTTCTTCCTTTAGGTGTAATTAGTCCTCCGGCCGTGACAAGGTGTCTAGGGAGTGACAGGAACATCCCACGGCTACTTCTAGTTGATGTGTTAAGTTCAGGGTCTGCGGTCAGTATAGAGGCCACCTACTCCAGAGCTCGTCCATGCTGCTCCTAGGCCACCAGTTCATAACAGGCCACCGCATCATAGCAATGGAGCTGCCAGCGGGGCATCTGGGCTTTAAGGAGATACCGGAGGAGCCCCGACTGACTGCATGAAAATACGCCGCCGCCCCACAGCACAGAGGCCCCACACTGCAGAAGAGGAGCCGCCGCCCCACAGCACAGCACCCACGCGGCACAAAGAGGAGCAGCAGCCGCCGCTCCCAGCACAGAGGCCCCACGCTGCAGCGCTACGATGAGGTAATGGGGGATACTCCACGCACTTTCCTGTGAGACGCCCCCTCGTCGTCATCAGGACCACTCCCCCCACCCACCATATACACCCGGAGTACAAGACGATACCCGGCGTATAAGACGACCCCTGACTTTTAAGAAGATTTTCAGGGGTTAAAAAGTCGTCTTATACGCCGGAAAATACGGTAGCTAAAACTCAATTGCTCATTAAGTCCTGTTGGGGTCACGGTATCAAGTACCGGGATCCTCGGGCATTCTCTTTGGACTAACATATGCTTTGTGTCTCAAACCCCCCCCCCCCCGCATGCAGGTGCATATTCTGTCAATACCCCAGGCCTGTAAATTATCTGTAGTGCAATTATGTTTAAGCTGAAAAATGTTTTGGAATTGGCCTAAGGGAGTTCACAATGTCCCTCACATGTTCATGCATGCGAATTCGCAATTCATGTGATGTCAAACCGATATAAATCAATCCACAGGGACTTACAGCATAATAAACCACAAATGTGGTGCTGCAGGTGATGTATTTTCTAATCTTGTATTCCTTGTGGCCGCCCGACGGCATGAAGGATGTAGCCTGCCTCAAATTTCTGTATAAAGAAGAAGGACTGAGTCAATGCTAGTTTTTAAAAAATATGAACGATTTTTTATTTATTTATTTATTTACCTGACCCCCATAGCGTGCCGTTGTCCCCACCTGCTCAGGCTCCCGGCACTCGGCGCACAGTGGCAATAGATGAGTATGTCTTTTTTTTTTTTTTTATTTTATTTTATATCGAAGCAGCGTACGGGGCATATAATACTATGGAGCATCTTATGGGGGCCATCAACCTTTACGGAGCAGCGTACAGGGCATATGGATGGGAGCAGCACATTACAGAATGGGGGCGCAGGATGGGAGCACATGATAGAACAGGTCATAATGACATCATCAAAATGATCATGACATCATCTGTTGATTATGACATCATCAGCTGATTATGACATCATCAAAATGATGATGACATCAGCTGAATATGACATCATCAGTTGATTATGACATCATCAAAATAATTATGACATCATCAAATGATTATGACATCATCAGTTGATTATGACATCATCAAAATGATAAATACATCATCAAAATGATTATGACATAATCAGTTGATTATGACATCATCAAAATGACTATGACATCATCAAATGATTATGACTTCATCAATTGATTATGACGTCATCAAATGATTATGCCATCATCAAAATGATTATGACATCATCAGGTGATTATGAAATCATCAAATGATTATTACATCATCAGGTTAATTATGACGTCATCAAAATGATTATGACATCATCAAATGATTATGACATGATCAAATGATTATGACATTGTCAAAATGATTATGACATCATCAGTTAATAAAGACATCATCAGTTGATTAAGACATCATTAAATGATTATGACATTATCAGTTGATTATGACATCATTAAATAATTATGACATCATCAAAATGATTATAACATCATTAGTTGATTATGACATCAAAATGATTATCACATTATCAGTTGATTATGACATCATCAGCTGATTATGACGTCATCAAATGATTATGCCATCATCAAAAAGATTATGACATCATCAGGTGATTATGAAATCATCAAATGATTATTACATCATCAGGTTGATTATGACATCATCAAAATGATTATGACATCATCAAATGATTCTGATATTGTCAAAATGATTAGGACATCATCAGTTAATAATGACATCATCAGTTGATTATGACATCATCAAAATGACTATGACATCATCAAATGATTATGACTTCATCAATTGATTATGCCATCATCAAATGATTATGACATCATCAGTTGATTATGAAATCATCAAATGAATATGACATCGTCAAATGATTATGACATGATTATGACCGCATATCAAATATAAGGGTTGGGGGTCACTTGGGGAATAGTGATCACAAAATAATAAATTTTCATGTAACCTTTAATAAGATGGGTAGTAGGGGGGTGACAAGGACACTAAACTTCAGGAGGGCAAATTTCCAACGGATGAGAGAGGATCTTGGTGCAATTAACTGGGACGATATCCTGAGACACAAAAATACACAAAGAAAATGGGAGACGTTTATTAGTATCCTGGATAGGACCTGTGCACAGTATATACCGTATGGGAATAAACATACTAGAAATAGGAGGAAACCAATATGGCTAAATAGAGCTGTAAGGGGCGCAATAAGGGACAAAAAGAAAGCATTTAGAGAATTAAAGGAAGTAGGTAGTGAGGAGGCATTAAATAAATACAGAAAATTAAATAAATTCTGTAAAAAGCAAATCAAGGCAGCAAAGATTGAGACAGAGAGACTCATTGCCAGAGAGAGTAAAAATAATCCCAAAATATTCTTTAACTATATAAATAGTAAGAAACTAAAAAATGACAGTGTTGGCCCCCTTAAAAATAATCTGGGGGAAATGGTGGATGAGGATGAGGAAAAAGCCAATATGCTAAATGACTTTTTTATCAGTATTTACAAAAGAAAATCCCATGGCAGACAAAATGACTAGTGATAAAAATTCCCCATTAAATGTCGCCTGCTTAACCCAGCAGGAAGTACAGCGGCGTCTAAAAATAACTAAAATTGACAAATCTCCGGGCCCGGATGGGATACACCCCCGAGTACTGCAGGAACTAAGTACAGTCATTGATAGACCATTATTTTTAATCTTTAAAGACTCCATAATAACAGGGTCTGTACCACAGGACTGGCGTATAGCAAATGTGGTGCCAATATTCAAAAAAGGGGCAAAAACTGAACTCGGTAATTATAGGCCAGTAAGCTTAACCTCTACTGTGGGTAAAATCCTGGAGGGCATTCTAAGGGATACTATACTGGAGTATCTGAAGAGGAATAACCTTATGACCCAGTATCAGCACGGGTTTACTAGGGACCGTTCATGTCAGACTAATTTGATCAGCTTCTATGAAGAGGTAAGTGCCGGACTGGACCAAGGGAACCCAGTGGACATAGTGTATATGGACTTTTCCAAAGCTTTTGATACGGTGCCACACAAAAGGTTGTTACATAAAATGAGAGTAATGGGGATAGGGGAAAATATGTGTAAGTGGGTTGAGAGCTGGCTCAGGGATAGGAAACAAAGGGTGGTTATTAATGGAGCACACTCGGACTGGGTTGCGGTTAGCAGTGGGGTACCACAGGGGTCAGTATTGGGCCCTCTTCTTTTTAACATATTTATTAATGACCTTGTAGGGGGCATTCAGAGTAGAATTTCAATATTTGCAGATGACACTAAACTCTGCAGGGTAATCAATACAGGGGAGGACAATTTTATATTACAGGATGATTTATGTAAACTAGAAGCTTGGGCTGATAAATGTGATAAATGGCAAATGAGCTTTAATGGGGATAAATGTAAGGTCATGCACTTGGGTAGAAGTAATAAGATGTATAACTATGTGCTTAATTCTAAAACTCTGGGCAAAACCGTCAATGAAAAAGACCTGGGTATATGGGTGGATGACAAACTCATATTCAGTGGCCAGTGTCAGGCAGCTGCTACAAAGGCAAATAAAATAATGGGATGTATTAAAAGAGGCATAGATGCTCATGAGGAGAACATCATTTTACCTCTATACAAGTCACTAGTTCGACCACACTTAGAATACTGTGCACAGTTCTGGTCTCCGGTGTATAAGAAAGACATAGCTGAACTGGAGCGGGTGCAGAGAAGAGCGACCAAGGTTATTAGAGGACTGGGGGGTCTGCAATACCAAGATAGGTTATTACACTTGGGGCTATTTAGTTTGGAAAAACGAAGACTAAGGGGTGATCTTATTTTAATGTATAAATATATGAGGGGACAGTACAAAGACCTTTCTGATGATCTTTTTAATCATAGACCTGAGACAGGGACAAGGGGGCATCCTCTACGTCTGGAGGAAAGAAGGTTTAAGCATAATAACAGACGCGGATTCTTTACTGTAAGAGCAGTGAGACTATGGAACTCTCTGCCGTATGATGTTGTAATGAGTGATTCATTAATTAAATTTAAGAGGGGACTGGATACCTTTCTGGAAAAGTATAATGTTACAGGGTATATACACTAGATTCCTTGATAAGGCGTTGATCCAGGGAACTAGTCTGATTGCTGTATGTGGAGTCGGGAAGGAATTTTTTTCCCCATGGTGGAGTTACTCTTTGCCACATGGGTTTTTTTTGCCTTCCTCTGGATCAACATGTTAGGGCATGTTAGGTTAGGCTATGGGTTGAACTAGATGGACTTACAGTCTTCCTTCAACCTTAATAACTATGTAACTATGTAATCATCAGTTGATTATGACATCATCAACATGATTATGACATCATCAGATGATTATGACATCATCAAATGATTATGACATCATTAAATGATTATGACATCATCAGTTGATTATGACATCATGAAATAATGATGGCATCATCAGTTGATTATGACATAATCAAAATGATTATGACATCATCAGATGATTATGACATCATCAAATGAATATGAACTCATTAGTTGATTCTGACAATCAACATGATTATGACATCATCAGTTGATTATGACATCATCAGGTGATTATGAGATCATCAAATGATTATGACCTCATTAGTTGATTATGGCATCATCAACATGATTATGACATCATCAGATGATTATGACATCATCAAATGATTATGACATCATCAAAATGATTATGATATCATCAGTTGATTATGACACCATCAAAATAATTATGACATCATCAGTTGATTATGACATCATTAAAATTATGGCATCATCAGTTGATTATGACATCATAAAAATGATTATGGCATCATCAGATGATAATGACATCATCAGTTGATTATGACATTATCAGATGATTATGACATCATCAAATGATTATTACATCATCAAATGATTATGACTTCATCAATTGATTATGCCATCATCAATTGATTATGACATCATCAGCTGATTATGATGTCATCAAATGATTATGCCATCATCAAAATGATTATGACATCATCAGGTGATTATGAAATCATCAAATGATTATTACATCATCAGATGATTGTGACATCATCAAAATGATTATGACACCATCAGTTGATTATGACATCAAAACATTATAACATCATCAGTTGATTATGAAATCATCACATGACAATGACATCATCATTTGATTATGACATCATTAGTTGATTACAACATAATTAAATTATTATGACTTCATCAAAATGATTATGACATCATCAGTTGATTATGACATCATCAAATGATTATGACATCATCAGTTGATTATGACATCATCAAATGAATATGATATCGTCAAATGATTATGACATAATCAGTTGATTATGACATCATCAACATGATTATGACATCATCAGATGATTATGACATCATCAAATGTTTATGACATCATCAGTTGATTATGACATCATGAAATAATTATGGCATCATCAGTTGATTATGACATAATCAAAATGATTATGACATCATCAGATGATTATGACATCATCAAATGAATATGACCTCATTAGTTGATTCTGACATCATCAACATGATTATGACATCATCAGTTGATTATGACATCATTAGGTGATTATGAGATCTGTTATGATCCTAGTGGCAAGGATCGCAGGTCGGACTAGCTAAGTAACTGAACAGACTACTAGCTCTGGGGAATTGGTAACCAGATTGACCGCAACCTGATCCTATCACCAAACAACTATAGGCAGCCGTGGGACGTTACCTAAAAAATCTTAGACGTCTCGTCACGGCCTGAGAAACTGACTATTCCTGGAGGGAAAGTAAGTCCTCACTTGCCTCAGTGGAAGACCCCAAAGATATAGAATAGCCCCCCACAAATATTAACGGTGAGTTAAGGGGAAACCACAAACGCAGAGATGAAATCAGATTTAGCAAATGAGGCCCGCTAATACTAGATAGCAGAAAATAGGAAGGAAACTGTGCGGTCAATAAAAAACCCTATTCAAAATATCCATGCAGAGATTGCTCGAGCCCCCGCACCAACTAACGGTGCGGGGGAAGCAACTCCGTACCCCAGAGCTTACCAGCAAAAAGAAATCACATGTTAGCAAGCTGGACTAGAATCATCATACACAGAAATCATATTGCAGGCAGATGAGCAAAAAATATTCAAACAGAACTTAGCTTATCCTGAAGCGGCAGAAAACGAGATAATCAGGAGAAATCAGTAGTGTTGAGCGATACCGTCCGATACTTGAAAGTATCGGTATCAGAAAGTATCGGCCGATACCGGCAAAGTATCGGATCTAATCCGATACCGATACCCGATACCAATACAAGTCAATGGGACTCATGTATCGGACGGTATCCCTGATGGTTCCCAGGGTCTGAAGGAGAGGAAACTCTCCTTCAGGCCCTGGGAACCATATTAATGTGTAAAATAAAGAATTAAAATAAAAAATATTGCTATACTCACCTCTCCGACGCAGCCTGGACCTCCGCGAGGGAACCGGCAGCGTTGTTTGCATAAAATTCGCGCGTTTACTTCCTTACTTGAAGTCCCGGCTTGTGATTGGTCGCGTCGCCCATGTGGCCGCGACGCGACCAATCACAGCAAGCCGTGACGTAATTTTAGGTCCTTCAGGATTTTAAAATTACGTTCTGGCTTGTGATTGGTCGCGTCGCGGTCACATGGGCGACGCGACCAATCACAAGCCGTGACATCACAGGAGGCTGGACACGCGCGCATTTTAAAATGCGCGCTTGTCCTGCCTCCCGTGACGTCACGGCTTGTGATTGGTCGCATCACGTCGCGACCAATCACAAGCCAGATCGTAATTTTAAAATCCTGAAGGACCTAAAATTACGTCACGGCTTGCTGTGATTGGTCGCGTCGCGGCCACATGGGCGACGCGACCAATCACAAGCCGGGACGTCACGGGAGGCAGGACAAGCGTGCATTTTAAAATGCGCGCGTGTCCAGCCTCCCGTGACGTCACGGCTTGTGATTGGTCGCGTCGCCCATTTGACCGCGATGCGACCAATCACAAGCCAGAACGTAATTTTAAAATCCTGAAGGACCTAAAATTACGTCACGGCTTGCTGTGATTGGTCGCGTCGCGGCCACATGGGCGGCACGCGACCAATCACAAGCCGGGACTTCAAGTAAGGAAGTAAACGCGCGAATTTTAAGCAAACAACGCTGCCGGTTCCCTCGCGGAGGTCCAGGCTGCGTCGGAGAGGTGAGTATAGCAATATTTTTTATTTTAATTCTTAATTTTACACATTAATGTTGTTTCGATACCGATACCCGATACCACAAAAGTATCGGATCTCGGTATCGGAATTCCGATACCCGCAAGTATCGGCCGATACCCGATACTTGCGGTATCGGAATGCTCAACACTAGTAATCAGAATAGCACTGAATACATTGACAGCCGGCAACAAGTGGAAGTGAAGCAGAGCTAAATAGGAGCCTCCCTGGTGAATAACGAGGCAGCTGATCCAGCAGACCCGCAGGATAATAAACCAAACCACCAGGGGGAGCAAAAAAACCAAAGCCACATAATACCATCTGTGACCACAAGAGGGAGTCTGAAAACGGAGTTCACAACAGAGATCATCAAATGATTATGACCTCATTAGTTGATTGTGGCATCATCAACATGATTATGACATCATCAAATGATTATGACATCATCAAAATTATTATGATCTCATCAGTTGATTATGACATCATCAAATGATGATGACATCATCAAAATTATTATGATATCATCAGTTGATTATGACATCATCAAAATAATTATGACATCATCAGATGATAATGACATAATCAGTTGATTGTGACATTATCAGATGATTATGACATCGTCAGTTGATTATGACATCATCAAATGATTTTGACATCAGTTGGTTATGACATCATCAAATAATTATGGCATCATCAGTTGATTATGACATCATGAAAATGATTATGACATCATCCGATGGTAATGAAATCATCAGTTAATTATGACATCTTCAGTTGATTATGACATCATCAAATGATTATGAAATCATTAAATGATTATGGCATCATCAAAATGGTTATGACATCATCATTTGATTATAACATCATCAAAATGATTATTACATCATCAACTTAATATGACATCATCAAAAAGATTATGAAACCATCAGTTGAATATTACATCGTCGGTTTATTATGACATCATCAAATGATTATGACATCATTAAATGATTATGGCATCATTAAAATGATTATAACATCATCAGTTGATTATGACATTATCAAAGTGATTATGACATCATCAAATGATTATGACATCATCAAATGATTATGACATCATTAAATGATTATGACATCATCACATGATTATGACATCATCAGTTGATTATGACATCATCAAAATGATAAATACATCATCAAAATGATTATGACATAATCAGTTGATTATGACATCATCAAAATGACTATGACATCATCAAATGATTATGACTTCATCAATTGATTATGACGTCATCAAATGATTATGCCATCATCAAAATGATTATGACATCATCAGGTGATTATGAAATCATCAAATGATTATTACATCATCAGGTTAATTATGACGTCATCAAAATGATTATGACATCATCAAATGATTATGACATGATCAAATGATTATGACATTGTCAAAATGATTATGACATCATCAGTTAATAAAGACATCATCAGTTGATTAAGACATCATTAAATGATTATGACATTATCAGTTGATTATGACATCATTAAATAATTATGACATCATCAAAATGATTATAACATCATTAGTTGATTATGACATCAAAATGATTATCACATTATCAGTTGATTATGACATCATCAGCTGATTATGACGTCATCAAATGATTATGCCATCATCAAAAAGATTGACATCATCAGGTGATTATGAAATCATCAAATGATTATTACATCATCAGGTTGATTATGACATCATCAAAATGATTATGACATCATCAAATGATTCTGATATTGTCAAAATGATTAGGACATCATCAGTTAATAATGACATCATCAGTTGATTATGACATCATCAAAATGACTATGACATCATCAAATGATTATGACTTCATCAATTGATTATGCCATCATCAATTGATTATGACATCATCAGCTGATTATGATGTCATCAAATGATTATGCCATCATCAAAATGATTATGACATCATCAGGTGATTATGAAATCATCAAATGATTATTACATCATCAGTTGATTATGACATCATCAAAATGATTATGACAAAAGTTGATTATGACATCAAAATGATTATAACATCATCAGTTGATTATGAAATCATCAAATGACAATGACATCATCATTTGATTATGACATCATCAGTTGATTACAACATAATTGAATGATTATGACTTCAACAACATGATTATGACATCATCAGTTGATTATGACATCACCAAATGATTATGACATCATCAGCTGATTATGACATCATCAAATGAATATGACATCGTCAAATGATTATGACATCATCAGTTGATTATGACATCATCAAATGATTATGACATCAACAAATGATTATGACATCATCAGTTGATTACAACATAATTAAATGATTATGACTTCATCAAAATGATTATGACATCAAAAGTTGATTATGAAATCATCAAATGATTATGACATCATCAGTTGATTATGAAATCATCAAATGAATATGACATCGTCAAATGATTATGACATGATTATGACCGCATATCAAATATAAGGGTTGGGGGTCACTTGGGGAATAGTGATCACAAAATAATAAATTTTCATGTAACCTTTAATAAGATGGGTAGTAGGGGGGTGACAAGGACACTAAACTTCAGGAGGGCAAATTTCCAACGGATGAGAGAGGATCTTGGTGCAATTAACTGGGACGATATCCTGAGACACAAAAATACACAAAGAAAATGGGAGACGTTTATTAGCATTCTGGATAGGACCTGTGCACAGTATATACCGTATGGGAATAAACATACTAGAAATAGGAGGAAACCAATATGGCTAAATAGAGCTGTAAGGGGCGCAATAAGGGACAAAAAGAAAGCATTTAGAGAATTAAAGGAAGTAGGTAGTGAGGAGGCATTAAATAAATACAGAAAATTAAATAAATTCTGTAAAAAGCAAATCAAGGCAGCAAAGATTGAGACAGAGAGACTCATTGCCAGAGAGAGTAAAAATAATCCCAAAATATTCTTTAACTATATAAATAGTAAGAAACTAAAAAATGACAGTGTTGGCCCCCTTAAAAATAATCTGGGGGAAATGGTGGATGAGGATGAGGAAAAAGCCAATATGCTAAATGACTTTTTTTCATCAGTATTTACAAAAGAAAATCCCATGGCAGACAAAATGACTAGTGATAAAAATTCCCCATTAAATGTCACCTGCTTAACCCAGCAGGAAGTACAGCGGCGTCTAAAAATAACTAAAATTGACAAATCTCCGGGCCCGGATGGGATACACCCCCGAGTACTGCAGGAACTAAGTACAGTCATTGATAGACCATTATTTTTAATCTTTAAAGACTCCATAATAACAGGGTCTGTACCACAGGACTGGCGTATAGCAAATGTGGTGCCAATATTCAAAAAAGGGGCAAAAACTGAACTCGGTAATTATAGGCCAGTAAGCTTAACCTCTACTGTGGGTAAAATCCTGGAGGGCATTCTAAGGGATACTATACTGGAGTATCTGAAGAGGAATAACCTTATGACCCAGTATCAGCACGGGTTTACTAGGGACCGTTCATGTCAGACTAATTTGATCAGCTTCTATGAAGAGGTAAGTTCCGGACTGGACCAAGGGAACCCAGTGGACATAGTGTATATGGACTTTTCCAAAGCTTTTGATACGGTGCCACACAAAAGGTTGTTACATAAAATGAGAGTAATGGGGATAGGGGAAAATATGTGTAAGTGGGTTGAGAGCTGGCTCAGGGATAGGAAACAAAGGGTGGTTATTAATGGAGCACACTCGGACTGGGTTGCGGTTAGCAGTGGGGTACCACAGGGGTCAGTATTGGGCCCTCTTCTTTTTAACATATTTATTAATGACCTTGTAGGGGGCATTCAGAGTAGAATTTCAATATTTGCAGATGACACTAAACTCTGCAGGGTAATCAATACAGGGGAGGACAATTTTATATTACAGGATGATTTATGTAAACTAGAAGCTTGGGCTGATAAATGTGATAAATGGCAAATGAGCTTTAATGGGGATAAATGTAAGGTCATGCACTTGGGTAGAAGTAATAAGATGTATAACTATGTGCTTAATTCTAAAACTCTGGGCAAAACCGTCAATGAAAAAGACCTGGGTATATGGGTGGATGACAAACTCATATTCAGTGGCCAGTGTCAGGCAGCTGCTACAAAGGCAAATAAAATAATGGGATGTATTAAAAGAGGCATAGATGCTCATGAGGAGAACATCATTTTACCTCTATACAAGTCACTAGTTCGACCACACTTAGAATACTGTGCACAGTTCTGGTCTCCGGTGTATAAGAAAGACATAGCTGAACTGGAGCGGGTGCAGAGAAGAGCGACCAAGGTTATTAGAGGACTGGGGGGTCTGCAATACCAAGATAGGTTATTACACTTGGGGCTATTTAGTTTGGAAAAACGAAGACTAAGGGGTGATCTTATTTTAATGTATAAATATATGAGGGGACAGTACAAAGACCTTTCTGATGATCTTTTTAATCATAGACCTGAGACAGGGACAAGGGGGCATCCTCTACGTCTGGAGGAAAGAAGGTTTAAGCATAATAACAGACACGGATTCTTTACTGTAAGAGCAGTGAGACTATGGAACTCTCTGCCGTATGATGTTGTAATGAGTGATTCATTAATTAAATTTAAGAGGGGACTGGATACCTTTCTGGAAAAGTATAATGTTACAGGGTATATACACTAGATTCCTTGATAAGGCGTTGATCCAGGGAACTAGTCTGATTGCTGTGTTGTGAATTTGGATTCTGGGCTCCCCCGGTGGCTACTGGTGGAATTGAACTTGTGACATCATCTTCCCTGTTCACCTGTTCTGATTAGATCTGGGTGTCGCTATATAACCTGGCTTCTCTGTTAGATGCTTGCCGGTCTACTATGTTATCAGAAGCCTCTCTGTGCTTGTTCCTGCTCCCAGACATCTACTAGATAAGTTGGACTTTCGTCCATGTTTTGTTTTTGTATTTTGGTTCCAGTTCACAGCTGCAGTTTCGTTACTGTGTCTGGAAAGCTCTTGTTGATCAGGAATTGCCACTCTGGTATTATGAGTTAATGCCAGAGTCCTAAAGTAATTTCTGGATGTGTTTTGTTAGGGTTTTCTACTGACCATGAAAGTATGCTTTCTGTCTTCTGCTATCTAGAAAGCGGACCTCAAATTTGCTAAAACTATTTTCCTGCTGCGTTTGTTGTTTCATCTCATATCACCGCCAATTTATGTGGGGGGCTTCTGTCTCCTTTTTTTTGGGCATTTCTCTAGAGGTGAGTCAGGTCTTATATTTCCCTCTGCTAGCATTATTTAGTTCTCCGGCCGGCGCTGGGCATATAGGGATAAAAAGTAGGACATGCTACCTGGCTACTTCTAGATGATGCGGTAGGTTTAGTTCATGGTCAGTACAGTTACATCTTCCAAGAGCTTGTTCCTATAGAGGCTTATGCTAGTTCTCTGGCCATGGAGATCATGACAGTTTGACCGGCCCACTAAAGGGTTAAAATCCTTGGCTGAGAAAGGAGAGAAATAAGAAGTCTGCTGAGAGTTTTTTTTTTTTTTTTTTTTTTTTTCTGTGCTCTTAATTGGATCACTTGCCAGTCTGTCTATGCTGCAGTCTTTCTTTTTTTTCTCTCTCCTTATAATCTTTGAATGGCTTTGTGTTCACCTGTTAATAATGGATCTTCAGAGTGTAACTGCAGGTTTGAATAATCTCACCACGAAAGTACAAAATTTGCAAGATTTTATTATTCATGCTCCGGTATCTGAGCCGAGAATTCCTTTGCCGGAATTCTTCTCAGGGAATAGATCTAGCTTTCAGAATTTTAGAAATAATTGTAAGCTATTTTTGTCCCTGAAATCTCGTTCTGCTGGAGACCCTGCACAGCAGGTTGGGATTGTGATTTCCTTGCTCCGCGGCGACCCTCAAGACTGGGCTTTTGCATTGGCACCAGGGGATCCTGCGTTGCGCAATGTGGATGCGTTTTTTTTGGCCTTGGGCTTGCTGTATGAGGAACCTCATTTGGAACTTCAGGCAGAAAAAACTTTGATGTCCCTATCGCAGGGGCAAGATGAAGCTGAAATTTACTGCCAAAGATTCCGTAAATGGTCTGTGCTTACTCAGTGGAATGAGTGTGCCTTGGCGGCTACTTTCAGAGAGGGTCTCTCTGATGCCATTAAGGATGTTATGGTGGGGTTCCCTGTGCCTGCGGGTCTGAATGAGTCCATGACAATGGCCATTCAGATCGATAGGCGTCTGCGGGAGCGCAAACCAGTGCACCATCTGGCGGTGTCCACTGAGAAGACGCCAGAAAGCATGCAGTGTGATAGAATTCTGTCCAGAAGCGAGCGGCAGAATTTTAGACGGAAAAATGGGTTGTGTTTCTATTGTGGGGATTCTACTCATGTTATATCAGCATGCTCTAAACGTACTAAAAAGCTTGATAAATCTGTTTCCATTGGCACTTTACAGTCTAAATTTATTTTGTCTGTGACCCTGATTTGCTCTTTGTCATCTATTACTACTGACGCCTATATCGACTCTGGCGCCGCTTTGAGTCTTATGGATTGGTCCTTTGCCAATCGTTGTGGGTATGATTTAGAGCCTTTGGAAACTCTTATTCCTCTGAAGGGGATTGACTCCACCCCATTGGCTAATAATAAACCACAATACTGGACACAAGTGACTATGTGTATTAATCCGGATCACCAGGAGACTATTCGTTTTCTAGTGCTGTATAATCTACATGAGGATTTGGTGCTAGGATTGCCATGGCTGCAGTCTCACAACCCAGTCCTTGACTGGAGAGCTATGTCTGTGTTGAGCTGGGGATGTAAGGGGACTCATGGGGACGTACCTTTGGTGTCCATTTCATCATCTATCCCCTCTGAAATCCCTGAGTTCCTGTCTGACTATCGTGACGTCTTTGAAGAACCCAAGCTTGGTTCACTACCTCCGCACCGTGAGTGCGATTGTGCTATAGATTTAATTCCGGGTAGTAAATACCCAAAGGGTCGTTTATTTAATCAGTCTGTGCCTGAACATACTGCTATGCGAGAATATATAAAGGAGTCCTTGGAAAAGGGACATATTCGTCCATCGTCATCTCCCTTAGGAGCCGGTTTTTTCTTTGTGTCAAAAAAAGACGGCTCTTTGAGACCATGTATTGATTATCGGCTTTTGAATAAAATCACGGTTAAATATCAATACCCATTGCCGTTGCTGACTGATTTGTTTGCTCGCATAAAGGGGGCCAAGTGGTTCTCTAAGATTGATCTCCGTGGGGCGTATAATTTGGTGCGGATCAGGCAGGGGGATGAGTGGAAAACCGCATTTAATACGCCCGAGGGCCACTTTGAGTATTTGGTGATGCCTTTTGGTCTTTCTAATGCCCCTTCAGTCTTCCAGTCCTTTATGCATGATATTTTCCGCGATTTTTTGGATAAATTTATGATAGTGTATCTGGATGATATTCTGATTTTTTCGGATGACTGGGACTCTCATGTCCGGCAAGTTAAGAGGGTTTTTCAGGTTTTGCGGTCTAATTCTCTGTGTGTCAAGGGTTCTAAGTGCGTTTTTGGGGTTCAGAGAATTTCCTTTTTGGGATATATTTTTTCTCCCTCTTCCATTGAGATGGATCCTGTCAAGGTTCAAGCTATTTGTGATTGGACGCAGCCCTCTTCTCTTAAAAGTCTTCAGAAATTTTTGGGCTTTGCCAACTTTTATCGTCGATTTATTTCTGGTTTTTCGGATGTCGTTAAGCCATTGACCGATTTGACTAGACAGGGTGCTGATGTTGCTAATTGGTCCCCTGATGCTGTGGAGGCCTTTCAGGAGCTTAAGCGCTGTTTTTCTTCTGCCCCTGTGTTGCGTCAGCCTGATGTGACTCTTCCTTTTCAGGTTGAGGTCGACGCTTCTGAGATCGGAGCTGGGGCAGTGTTGTCGCAGAAAAGTTCTGACTGCGCCGTGATGAGGCCTTGTGCCTTCTTTTCCCGTAAATTTTCGCCCGCTGAGCGGAATTATGATGTTGGGAATCGGGAGCTTTTGGCCATGAAGTGGGCGTTTGAGGAGTGGCGCCATTGGCTCGAGGGGGCCAGACATCAGGTGGTGGTATTGACTGACCACAAAAATTTGATTTATCTTGAGACCGCCAGGCGCCTGAATCCTAGACAGGCGCGCTGGTCATTATTTTTTTCTCGGTTTAATTTTGTGGTATCGTACCTACCAGGTTCTAAGAATGTTAAGGCGGATGCCCTTTCTAGGAGTTTTGAGCCTGATTCACCTGGCAACTCTGACCCCACAGGTATTCTTAAGGAGGGAGTTATCTTGTCAGCCGTTTCTCCAGACCTGCGGCGGGCCTTGCAGGAGTTTCAGGCGGATAGACCGGATCGTTGTCCGCCTGATAGGCTGTTTGTTCCTGATGATTGGACCAGTAAAGTCATCTCTGAGGTGCATTCTTCTGCGTTGGCAGGTCATCCTGGAATTTTTGGTACCAGGGATTTGGTGGCAAGATCCTTCTGGTGGCCTTCCCTGTCACGAGATGTGCGAGGCTTTGTGCAGTCTTGTGACGTTTGTGCTCGGGCCAAGCCTTGTTGTTCTCGGGCTAGTGGATTGTTGTTGCCCTTGCCTATTCCTAAGAGGCCTTGGACACACATCTCGATGGATTTTATTTCAGATCTGCCTGTTTCTCAGAAGATGTCTGTCATCTGGGTGGTGTGTGACCGTTTTTCTAAGATGGTTCATTTGGTTCCCCTGCCCAAATTGCCTTCTTCTTCCGAGTTGGTGCCCCTGTTTTTTCAAAATGTTGTTCGTTTGCATGGTATTCCTGAGAATATCGTTTCTGACAGAGGAACCCAATTTGTGTCTAGATTTTGGCGGGCATTTTGTGCTAGGATGGGCATAGATTTGTCTTTTTCATCTGCTTTTCACCCTCAGACTAATGGCCAGACCGAGCGGACTAATCAGACCCTGGAGACATATCTGAGGTGTTTTGTGTCTGCTGACCAGGATGATTGGGTTGCTTTTTTGCCATTGGCGGAGTTCGCCCTCAATAATCGGGCCAGCTCTGCCACCTTGGTTTCCCCGTTTTTCTGTAATTCGGGGTTCCATCCTCGATTTTCCTCCGGTCAGATGGAATCCTCGGATTGTCCTGGAGTGGATGCGGTGGTGGAGAGATTGCATCATATCTGGGGGCAGGTGATGGACAATTTAAAGTTGTCCCAGGAGAAGACTCAGCTTTTTGCCAACCGTCACCGTCGTGTTGGTCCTCGGCTTTGTGTTGGAGATTTGGTGTGGTTGTCTTCTCGTTTTGTCCCTATGAGGGTCTCATCTCCTAAGTTTAAGCCTCGGTTCATCGGTCCGTATAAAATATTGGAGATTCTTAACCCTGTTTCCTTCCGTTTGGACCTCCCTGCATCCTTTTCTATTCATAACGTTTTTCATCGGTCGTTATTGCGCAGGTATGAGGCACCGGTTGTGCCTTCCGTTGAGCCTCCTGCTCCGGTGTTGGTTGAGGGTGAGTTGGAGTACGTTGTGGAAAAAATCCTAGACTCCCGTGTTTCCAGACGGAGACTCCAGTATCTGGTCAAGTGGAAGGGATATGGCCAGGAGGATAATTCTTGGGTCACTGCATCTGATGTTCATGCCTCTGATCTGGTTCGTGCCTTTCATAGGGCCCATCCTGATCGCCCTGGTGGTTCTGGTGAGGGTTCGGTGCCCCCTCCTTGAGGGGGGGGTACTGTTGTGAATTTGGATTCTGGGCTCCCCCGGTGGCTACTGGTGGAATTGAACTTGTGACATCATCTTCCCTGTTCACCTGTTCTGATTAGATCTGGGTGTCGCTATATAACCTGGCTTCTCTGTTAGATGCTTGCCGGTCTACTATGTTATCAGAAGCCTCTCTGTGCTTGTTCCTGCTCCCAGACATCTACTAGATAAGTTGGACTTTCGTCCATGTTTTGTTTTTGTATTTTGGTTCCAGTTCACAGCTGCAGTTTCGTTACTGTGTCTGGAAAGCTCTTGTTGATCAGGAATTGCCACTCTGGTATTATGAGTTAATGCCAGAGTCCTAAAGTAATTTCTGGATGTGTTTTGTTAGGGTTTTCTACTGACCATGAAAGTATGCTTTCTGTCTTCTGCTATCTAGAAAGCGGACCTCAAATTTGCTAAAACTATTTTCCTGCTGCGTTTGTTGTTTCATCTCATATCACCGCCAATTTATGTGGGGGGCTTCTGTCTCCTTTTTTTTGGGCATTTCTCTAGAGGTGAGTCAGGTCTTATATTTCCCTCTGCTAGCATTATTTAGTTCTCCGGCCGGCGCTGGGCATATAGGGATAAAAAGTAGGACATGCTACCTGGCTACTTCTAGATGATGCGGTAGGTTTAGTTCATGGTCAGTACAGTTACATCTTCCAAGAGCTTGTTCCTATAGAGGCTTATGCTAGTTCTCTGGCCATGGAGATCATGACATTGCTGTATGTGGAGTCGGGAAGGAATTTTTTTCCCCATGGTGGAGTTACTCTTTGCCACATGGGTTTTTTTTGCCTTCCTCTGGATCAACATGTTAGGGCATGTTAGGTTAGGCTATGGGTTGAACTAGATGGACTTACAGTCTTCCTTCAACCTTAATAACTATGTAACTATGTAATCATCAGTTGATTATGACATCATCAACATGATTATGACATCATCAGATGATTATGACATCATCAAATGATTATGACATCATTAAATGATTATGACATCATCAGTTGATTATGACATCATGAAATAATGATGGCATCATCAGTTGATTATGACATAATCAAAATGATTATGACATCATCAGATGATTATGACATCATCAAATGAATATGAACTCATTAGTTGATTCTGACATAATCAACATGATTATGACATCATCAGTTGATTATGACATCATCAGGTGATTATGAGATCATCAAATGATTATGACCTCATTAGTTGATTATGGCATCATCAACATGATTATGACATCATCAGATGATTATGACATCATCAAATGATTATGACATCATCAAAATGATTATGATATCATCAGTTGATTATGACATCATCAAAATAATTATGACATCATCAGTTGATTATGACATCATTAAAATTATGGCATCATCAGTTGATTATGACATCATAAAAATGATTATGGCATCATCAGATGATAATGACATCATCAGTTGATTATGACATCATCAGTTGATTATGACATCATCAAATGATTATGACATAATCAGTTGATTATGACATCATCAAAATGACTATGACATCATCAAATGATTATGACTTCATCAATTGATTATGCCATCATCAATTGATTATGACATCATCAGCTGATTATGATGTCATCAAATGATTATGCCATCATCAAAATGATTATGACATCATCAGGTGATTATGAAATCATCAAATGATTATTACATCATCAGATGATTATGACATCATCAAAATGATTATGACACCATCAGTTGATTATGACATCAAAACATTATAACATCATCAGTTGATTATGAAATCATCACATGACAATGACATCATCATTTGATTATGACATCATTAGTTGATTACAACATAATTAAATGATTATGACTTCATCAAAATGATTATGACATCATCAGTTGATTATGACATCATCAAATGATTATGACATCATCAGTTGATTATGACATCATCAAATGAATATGATATCGTCAAATGATTATGACATAATCAGTTGATTATGACATCATCAACATGATTATGACATCATCAGATGATTATGACATCATCAAATGTTTATGACATCATCAGTTGATTATGACATCATGAAATAATTATGGCATCATCAGTTGATTATGACATAATCAAAATGATTATGACATCATCAGATGATTATGACATCATCAAATGAATATGACCTCATTAGTTGATTCTGACATCATCAACATGATTATGACATCATCAGTTGATTATGACATCATTAGGTGATTATGAGATCTGTTATGATCCTAGTGGCAAGGATCGCAGGTCGGACTAGCTAAGTAACTGAACAGACTACTAGCTCTGGGGAAGTGGTAACCAGATTGACCGCAACCTGATCCTATCACCAAACAACTATAGGCAGCCGTGGGACGTTACCTAAAAAATCTTAGACGTCTCGTCACGGCCTGAGAAACTGACTATTCCTGGAGGGAAAGTAAGTCCTCACTTGCCTCAGTGGAAGACCCCAAAGATATAGAATAGCCCCCCACAAATATTAACGGTGAGTTAAGGGGAAAGCACAAACGCAGAGATGAAATCAGATTTAGCAAATGAGGCCCGCTAATACTAGATAGCAGAAAATAGGAAGGAAACTGTGCGGTCAATAAAAAACCCTATTCAAAATATCCATGCAGAGATTGCTCGAGCCCCCGCACCAACTAACGGTGCGGGGGAAGCAACTCCGTACCCCAGAGCTTACCAGCAAAAAGAAATCACATGTTAGCAAGCTGGACTAGACTCATCATACACAGAAATCATATTGCAGGCAGATGAGCAAAAAATATTCAAACAGAACTTAGCTTATCCTGAAGCGGCAGAAAACGAGATAATCAGGAGTAATCAGTAGTGTTGAGCGATACCGTCCGATACTTGAAAGTATCGGTATCAGAAAGTATCGGCCGATACCGGCAAAGTATCGGATCTAATCCGATACCGATACCCGATACCAATACAAGTCAATGGGACTCATGTATCGGACGGTATCCCTGATGGTTCCCAGGGTCTGAAGGAGAGGAAACTCTCCTTCAGGCCCTGGGAACCATATTAATGTGTAAAATAAAGAATTAAAATAAAAAATATTGCTATACTCACCTCTCCGACGCAGCCTGGACCTCCGCGAGGGAACCGGCAGCGTTGTTTGCATAAAATTCGCGCGTTTACTTCCTTACTTGAAGTCCCGGCTTGTGATTGGTCGCGTCGCCCATGTGGCCGCGACGCGACCAATTACAGCAAGCCGTGACGTAATTTTAGGTCCTTCAGGATTTTAAAATTACGTTCTGGCTTGTGATTGGTCGCGTCGCGGTCACATGGGCGACGCGACCAATCACAAGCCGTGACATCACAGGAGGCTGGACACGCGCGCATTTTAAAATGCGCGCTTGTCCTGCCTCCCGTGACGTCACGGCTTGTGATTGGTCGCATCGCGTCGCGACCAATCACAAGCCAGAACGTAATTTTAAAATCCTGAAGGACCTAAAATTACGTCACGGCTTGCTGTGATTGGTCGCGTCGCGGCCACATGGGCGACGCGACCAATCACAAGCCGGGACGTCACGGGAGGCAGGACAAGCGTGCATTTTAAAATGCGCGCGTGTCCAGCCTCCCGTGACGTCACGGCTTGTGATTGGTCGCGTCGCCCATTTGACCGCGATGCGACCAATCACAAGCCAGAACGTAATTTTAAAATCCTGAAGGACCTAAAATTACGTCACGGCTTGCTGTGATTGGTCGCGTCGCGGCCACATGGGCGGCACGCGACCAATCACAAGCCGGGACTTCAAGTAAGGAAGTAAACGCGCGAATTTTAAGCAAACAACGCTGCCGGTTCCCTCGCGGAGGTCCAGGCTGCGTCGGAGAGGTGAGTATAGCAATATTTTTTATTTTAATTCTTAATTTTACACATTAATGTTGTTTCGATACCGATACCCGATACCACAAAAGTATCGGATCTCGGTATCGGAATTCCGATACCCGCAAGTATCGGCCGATACCCGATACTTGCGGTATCGGAATGCTCAACACTAGTAATCAGAATAGCACTGAATACATTGACAGCCGGCAACAAGTGGAAGTGAAGCAGAGCTAAATAGGAGCCTCCCTGGTGAATAACGAGGCAGCTGATCCAGCAGACCCGCAGGATAATAAACCAAACCACCAGGGGGAGCAAAAAAACCAAAGCCACATAATACCATCTGTGACCACAAGAGGGAGCCTGAAAACGGAGTTCACAACAGAGATCATCAAATGATTATGACCTCATTAGTTGATTGTGGCATCATCAACATGATTATGACATCATCAAATGATTATGACATCATCAAAATTATTATGATCTCATCAGTTGATTATGACATCATCAAATGATGATGACATCATCAAAATTATTATGATATCATCAGTTGATTATGACATCATCAAAATAATTATGACATCATCAGATGATAATGACATAATCAGTTGATTGTGACATTATCAGATGATTATGACATCGTCAGTTGATTATGACATCATCAAATGATTTTGACATCAGTTGGTTATGACATCATCAAATAATTATGGCATCATCAGTTGATTATGACATCATGAAAATGATTATGACATCATCCGATGGTAATGAAATCATCAGTTAATTATGACATCTTCAGTTGATTATGACATCATCAAATGATTATGAAATCATTAAATGATTATGGCATCATCAAAATGATTATGACATCATCATTTGATTATAACATCATCAAAATGATTATTACATCATCAACTTAATATGACATCATCAAAAAGATTATGAAACCATCAGTTGAATATTACATCGTCGGTTTATTATGACATCATCAAATGATTATGACATCATTAAATGATTATGGCATCATTAAAATGATTATAACATCATCAGTTGATTATGACATTATCAAAGTGATTATGACATCATCAAATGATTATGACATCATCAAATGATTATGACATCATTAAATGATTATGACATCATCACATGATTATGACATCATCAGTTGATTATGACATCATCAAATGATTATGACAACATCAAAATGATTATAACATCATCAGTTGATTATAACATCATCAGTTGATTATGACATCATCAAAATAATTATCAGATCATCATCTGATTATGACATCATCAAATGATTATGACATCATCACATGATGATGGCATCATCAGTTGATTATGACATCAGGTGATTATGACATCATCAAATGATTATGACATCATCAGTTGATTATGCCATCATTAAATGATTATGACTTCATCAAAATGATGATACCATCATCAAAGTGATTATGACTAGAGTTGAGCGACTTTTACTTTTTTCAGATCGAGTCGGTTTTCGCGAAACCCGACTCTGTCAAAAGCCGGGTCGGGTGAAATCGGACGATTATTACGTAAAGTCGGGGGCCGACTGAAACACGAAACCCAATGCAAGTCAATGGGGAATCAAAGTCGGCAGTGAGTGGAGGACAGGAAAACACCTACAGTGCCCATTTTAATGCCAAAAACATAAATTCTTTTTACTGAAGCTTGTCAATCTTAATTTACTTTATAATAATAGTTAGGCATTGAAAACTGGGGGTCATTTGACTAAAGTTGTGGGGGGGTAGGGCTGGCTCAAGATTTTCGTGGGCCTGGGAAACGCGGAATACCTCACGGCGGTGGGGCAGGGAGAGGTAAGTATATCAACTTTGCAAGTGCTGTTATCCTGAGCAAGCAGTGGGGGCCCACTCATTGGCATTGGCACTGGCACAGGGCCCCTCATAGTACGGCGGTGTGTTTGACGGCGGGTGGCGCCTCCCACCGGCAGAGACACTTTTGCTTACTGTGAGGGGCCCTGTGCCAGTGACATCACCAACGAGTATGCCCCCCACCTGATGAAGGAACCTGCACTTTCATCTGCACCTTCCTCTTTGACCCCGTGTAAGGTGGTATAGTATGCGGGAAGGGGAACCTGACTTTCAGCAGGGTCAGATTCTGGCTGTGTAGAGTGCAAGGGAAATGTAGTGGTCTGGGTCAATGTACCAGCAGACTCATGTAGCAGTGGCTGGGCAATGGGCAGGATGAGGAGGAAACACAGTTAGTAGGCCCAAATAATAAAGTAGGCTAAATGCAGTTCAAAATTGGTAACAGGACTAAACAGGCAGCATTGCTTTGTTCAGTGGAGGAAAACTGTAATGAGCGGCAGACACAGTTAGTAGGCCCAAATAATAAAGTGGGCTAAATGCAGTTCAAATGTGGTAACAGGACTAAACAGGCGGCATTGCTTTGTTCAGTGGAGGACAACTGTAATGAGTGGCTGACACAGTTAGTAGGCCCAAATAATAAAGTAGGCTAAATGCAGTTCAAAATTGGTAACAGGACTAAACAGGCAGCATTGCTTTGTTCAGTGGAGGAAAACTGTAATGAGTGGCTGACACAGTTAGTAGGCCCAAATAATAAAGTAGGCTAAATGCAGTTCAAAATTGGTAACATGACTAAACAGGCGGCATTGCTTTTCTCAGCTGAGGACAACTATAAGGAGTGGCAGACACAGTTAGTAGGCCCAAATAATAAAGTGGGCTAAATGCAGTTCAAAATTGGTAACAGCACTAAATAGGCGGCATTGCTTTGTTCAGTGGAGGAAAACTGTAATGAGCAGCAGACACAGTTAGTAGGCCCAAATAATAAAGTAGGCTAAATGCAGTTCAAATGTGGTAACAGGACTAAACAGGCGGCATTGCTTTGTTCAGTGGAGGACAACTGTAATAAGGGGCAGACACAGTTAGTAGGCCCAAATAATAAAGTAGGCTAAATGCAGTTCAAAATTGGTAACAGGACTAAACAGGCAGCATTGCTTTGTTCAGTGGAGGAAAACTGTAATGAGTGGCAGACACAGTTAGTAGGCCCAAATAATTAAGTAGGCTAAATGCAGTTCAAAATTGGTAACATGACTAAACAGGCGGCATTGCTTTGTTCAGTGGAGGACAATAGTAATGAGTGGCAGACACACTTAGTAGGCCCAAATAATAAAGTGGGCTAAATGTCTGGCAAAAAATTGTTCATAAATAAACAGGTGGCATAGCTATGTACAGGGGTGGGCGCCTCTGCTGAGTAGCAGACAGTGGTAGTAGGCGCAAAGTATTAACTGGTCTAAATGGAGGCCAGGGCCCCTGTATATTTTAACTATCATCTATAATTTCAACAAATTTGTATTGGCAGTGCCATTGAAGGATTTAACAGCCCAGACTACACAGTGGTGGAGCAGGGAGAGGTAAGCATTGCAAGTAGTAGAGCACTGTTCGAGCTGGGGGGGAACACTCTCTCGTGGGCGGCGGTACTGGCACAGGGCCCCTCATATTACAACGGTGTGTCTGACATTGGTTGTGCACCACCGTCAGAGACACTTCATTGTACTATGAGGGACCCTGTGCCAGTGCCATCGCCCAAGAGTGGGCACACCCACCTGTCCAGGCAAACGGCACTCGCACGGGTGCTTGCACCAGGTGGTGACCACGGCACTGTGGGGGGAGTCAGCCCATTTAGGGAGGTATAAAAATGGCCTATGGTGGACATTCAGCCGCTGCAAATGGAGGAATTGGAGCAGTCAGTAAGAGTGTCAGCACGGGAAGGTGGGGCCAAATAATTTGAAATCCATGATTGGTTCATTTTAATGAAGGTTAGATCATCAACATTTCGGGTAGCCAGACGTGTCCTTTTTTCAGTCAATATTGAACCAGCAGCACTGAAGACTCTTTCTGATAGCACACTAGCAGCAGGGCAAGCGAGCTCCTGTAATGCATATTCTGCCAATTCAGGTCAGGTGTCTATTTTAGATGCCCAGTAATCAAAGGGGAATGACCTGTGAGGGAGAACATCGATAAGGGAGGAAAAGTAGTTCGTAACCATACTGGACAAATGCTGTCTCCTGTCACCTTGAATCGATGCAGCAGTACCTGTCGTGTCAGCGGTCATTGCGAAATCACTCCACTACCTGGTCACAAAACCCCTCTGTCCAACGCCACTTCGGATTGGTGCACCTCTAACACCTCTGCCATGTTGCCCCTATGGCTTGTGTGAGAACTATCACCGCCGCTGTGTGCTGGGAATGCCTGAACCAAACGGTCTACAAGAGTTGCTTGTTTGGTAGCCAATATTTGCTCAAGGTTCTCATGTGGCATGATATTTTGTAATTTTCCTTTATATCGTGGATCCAGGAGGCAGGCCAACCAGTAATCGTCATCGGTCATCATTTTAATAATGCGGGGGTCCCTTTTTAGGATACGCAAGGCATACTCAGCCATGTGGGCCAATGTTCCAGGTGTCAATTCACTGCTTGTGCTGGGTTGAGGAGCACTTTCTTGCAAATCAACATCACTTGTGTCCCGCAAAAACCCTGTACCTGACCTTGCAACGCCACCAGTTTCTAGTTCCCCCTGAGAAGCATCCTCCTCTCATCAATATTCATCCCCATCATCCTCCTCCTCCTCTTTGTCCTCCACCTCATCCAGGAGAGTTCCCTGAGCAGACAATGGCTGACTGTCATCAAGGCTTCTTTCCTCCTCGGCTGTAGACGCCTGCTCCTTAATGTGCGTCAAACTTTGCATCAGGAGACGCATTAGTGCTCATGCTTATGATGGCGTCGTCTGCACTTACCAGCCGTGTGCATTCCTCAAAACATTGAAGGACTTGACAGAGGTCTTGTAGCTTTGACCACTGCACACCAGACAACTCCATGTCTGCCATCCAAGTGCCTGCCCGTGTATGTGTATCCTCCCACAAATTAATTACAGCACACCTCTGTTCGCACAGCCTCTGAACCATGTGCAGTGTGGAGTTCCACCTTATTGCAACGTCGATTATTAGGCGGTGCTGGGGAAGAATCAGCAATTGCTGATGGTTCAGCATACGGCTGGAGTGTACGGGCGACCGGCGGATGTGCGAGCAAAGTGTTCGCACCTTTAGGGGCAGGGCTGGTAACTCCGGATAATTTTTGAGGAAGCACTGCACCACCAGGTTCAAGGTGTGAGCCAGGCAAGGTATGTGTTTCAGTTCTGAAAGGGCTATGGCAGCCATAAAATTCCTTCCATTATCACTGACTACCTTGCCTGCCTCAAGATGTACACTGCCCAGCCATGACTGTGTTTGTTGCTGCAAGTACTCGGCCAGTAATTCCGAGGTGTGTCTGTTGTCGCCCAAACACTTCATTTGTAACACAGCCTGCTGACGCTTACCACTAGCTGTTCGATAATGGGACATCTTGTGTGCAACACTGGCAGCTGCGGATGGAGTGGTCGTGCTACTGCGCTCTGTGGACGAGCTTTCACTTCTGTAGGAGGAGGAGGAGGAGGGGTGGTGAATGCCTACAGCCAACTGTTTCCTAGACCGTGGGCTAGGCCGAACTGTCCCACAATAACTGTCCCCTGTGGACCCTGCATCCACCACATTAACCCAGTGCACCGTGATGGACACGTAACGTCCCTGGCCATGCTTACTGGTCCATGCATCTGTTGTGAGGTGCACCTTTCCACTGACTGATTGCCTCAGTGCATGGACAATGTGGTCTTTGACATGCTGGTGGAGGGCTGGGATGGCTTTTCTCACAAAGACGTGCCGACTGGTTAGGTCATAGCGTGGTACTGCGTAGGCCATCAGGTCTTTGAAAGCTTTGCTTTCAACCAACCGGTAGGGCATCATCTCTAGCGAGATTAGTCTAGCAATGTGGGCGTTCAAACCCTGTGTAGGCGGATGAGAAGATGAGTACTTTCTTTTCCTAATGAGAGTCTCTTGTAGGGTGAGCTGGACTGGAGAGCTGCATATGGTTGAACTAGCGGTGGTGGTGGTGGTGGACATGGCGGATTGAGAGAGGGTTGGTGATGGTATTCTTGATGTGGGCCTTCATACAGTGTTTCCTACCAATAACCTTGTGATTCCCTGACTGCTTTTGCCTTGCAACGATACCTCCACTTTTGCTGCTGGTGGTGTCCTAACCGGTGGGCTTACAGTGAGGGAAGCAATGTAGCGTTGCTGACTACCTTCATTCTGAGCAGGTGCACCAACGGTACGTGACGTTTGGTAGTTAGTCCAGGCTTGCAAGTGCATGCTGGTTAAATGTCTATGAATGAACGTTGTATTTAAATTCTGCAGATTATTCCCTCTGCTAAAGGTCTTTGAGTATTTCTTACAGATAACTTTTGACTGACCATTCGGATCTTGGTTAAAAAATTGCCACACTGCACTCTTCCTACTATCGAATTCCTTTTCAGGCATTGCATGCTGTGCTACTTTCACCGGAAGACCACGCTGTCCTAAAACTGTTTTTGTTTTTGACACACATTTTTGGCCTGATACGGGCCTGCCAGATGACAGCTGTTGCGATGTAGATGGCTGCTGCAGATCATCCACCTCCACTTCTGAGCTACTGGCAGCGGCACCCTCTTCCCCCAATGGCTGCCAATCTGGGTCAACAACTGGGTCATCTATCACCTCCTCTTCAATGTCATGTGCACCTTCCTCTGTGTCACCGTGTAAGGTGCTATAGCGTTCGGGACGGGGCACCATAGCCTCATCAGGGTCAGATTCAGGCTCAGTACACTGCGAGGGCAATGTAGTGATCTGAGTCAATGGAACATCATAATAATCTAGCTGTGGCTGTGCATCTGTGCACTCCATGTCCGATTCATCTTGTAATGGGCAGTTAACAATTTCCCTTTCTAACCCAGGCATGGTATGTGTAAAGAGCTCCATGGAGTAACCTGTAGTGTCGCCTGACGCATCCTTCACTTTTGGATTGGGTGAAGGACACAAGGAAGCGAATTGTTCCTGACCGGGAGCATCCACTGATGACTCGCTGCTTTTATATTTGGAACTTTCTGAAGAGGAGGCGAAAGAGCTAGAGGCTGAGTCAGCAAAGAAACCCAAATCTTTTTCCTGCTGCTCCAGCTTTAAAAGCTTTTTTCCTACTCCCAGATAAGGGAGCCTTCGAGGCCTTGTGTAGCCGGACGATGATGCTGGCTCAACACCTTCAGCCTTAGGTGCTATTTTTTTTTCTCACTACCACCAGATGCTCCTCCACCACCACCACCACTATCAGTACCAGCTGGCAACGACCACCCACGGCCTCTTCCACCAGACATCCTCATTTTTGGGAAAATCTAACCAAAATAACAACCGTTATATGGTACTGTACAACAAGGTAGAAGGTGTATATAAAATTGTTGAGAATTTAAATCTCCCTTTTTTGGGGAGGGGGAGACTGAACCCAAACTCAGGCCCAGTTTATAAAACAACGCAATGTGAGAGGCAGCAAGTGGCTGGCTGATATACAACAAACTAAGAGGACTGAGGTATATCCACTTTGTGAGAATTTGATTCTCACTTTTTTGGGGGGGAGACTGAACCCAAATTCAGGCCCAGTGTATAAAACAACGCAATGTGAGTGGCAGCAAGTGGCTGGCTGATATACGACAAACTAAGAGGACTGAGGTATAGCCACCTTGTGAGAATTTGAATCTCACTTTTTTGGGGGGAGACTGAACCCAAACTCAGGCCCAGTGTATAAAACAACGCAATGTGAGTGGCAGCAAGTGGCTGGCTGATATACGACAAACTAAGAGGACTGAGGTATATCCACCTTGTGAGAATTTGAATCTCACTTTTTGGGGGGGAGACTGAACCCAAACTCAGGCACAGTGTATAAAACAACGCAATGTGAGTGGCAGCAAGTGGCTGGCTGATATACAACAAACAAAGAGGACTGAGGTATATCCACTTTGTGAGAATTTGATTCTCACTTTTTTTGGGGGGAGACTGAAGCCAAACTCAGGCCCAGTGTATAAAACAACGCAATGTGAGTGGCAGCAAGTGGCTGGCTGATATACGACAAACTAAGAGGACTGAGGTATATCCACCTTGTGAGAATTTGAATCTCACTTTTTGGGGGGGAGACTGAACCCAAACTCAGGCACAGTGTATAAAACAACGCAATGTGAGTGACAGCAAGTGGCTGGCTGATATATGACAAACTAAGAGGACTGAGGTATATCCACTTTGGGAGAATTTGAATCTCACTTTTTTTGGGGGGAGACTGAACCCAAACTCAGGCCCAGTGTATAAAACAACGCAATGTGAGTGGCAGCAAGTGGCTGGCTGATATACGACAAACTAAGAGGACTGAGGTATATCCACTTTGGGAGAATTTGAATCTCACTTTTTTGGGGGGAGACTGAACCCAAACTCAGGCACAGTGTATAAAACAACGCAATGTGAGTGACAGCAAGTGGCTGGCTGATATATGACAAACTAAGAGGACTGAGGTATATCCACTTTGGGTGAATTTGAATCTCACTTTTTTTGGGGGGGAGACTGAACCCAAACTCAGGCCCAGTGTATAAAACAACGCATTGTGAGTGGCAGCAAGTGGCTGGCTGATATACGACAAACTAAGAGGACTGAGGTATATCCACTTTGTGAGAATTTGAATCTCACTTTTTTTGGGGGGGAGACTGAACCCAAACTCAGGCACAGTGTATAAAACAACGCAATGTAAGTGGCAGCAAGTGGCTGGCTAATATATGAAAAAATACAAGGACTGTAGTACAATTTCAATCTCCCTACAATGATCTCAGGACAAGTATGGCAGCAATTAAAAGGAATGCTGCACACAAAAGTGTGGACAAATAAACAAGATAACTGTGCAGAAAGGAGCAACAGGATTTTTACTTTTAAAAAAGCAGTTGGTTTGCACAGCAGGGGTGCAAACAGCAATGCATCTATCAGGGAGCCTTATAAGGCAGCCTAATAAGCTACAGAGCTGATGCACAAAGATATAGCCTCCACTGTCCCTGCAAAACAAAGGTGGTGTTGGACAGTGGAAATCGCTACAGCACAAGCGGTTTGGGGGTTAATCTTCCCTCCCTAACTATGTCTGTTGTTCTGATGAAGCTGCAGCAATCTCTCCCTATGCTAAGATCGGCAGAAGTAAGAGGGCGCGTTCGTCCCTTTATAGCCCCTGTGACGCCGCAGAAAGCAAGCCAATCACTGTCATGCCCTTCTCTAAGATGGTGGGGACCGAGACCTATGTCATCACGCTGCCCACACATTGCCCACACGCTGCTGAATGCATCATACGAAAGGCGACTTGTGCGCGAAGATCGCCGACCTCATGGCCGATCCCACACTAGGATCGGGTCGGGTTTCATGAAACCCGACTTTGCCGAAAGTCAGTGATTTCTGAATTTGTTTTGCTCAACCCTATTCATCAGCTGATTATGACAACATCAATTGATTATGACAACATAAAAATTAATATCACATCATCAGCTGATTATGAAATCATCAAATGATTATGACATCATCACATGATTCTGGCATGATCAGTTGATTATGACATCATCAGGTGATTATAATATCATCAAATGATTATGACATCATCAAATGATTATGACATCATCAGTTGATTATGACATCATTAAATGATTGATGATGCTACAATCATTTTGATGAAGTCATAATCATTTAATGATGTCATAATCAACTGATTATGACATCATCAAAGTGATCATGACATCATCAGTTGATTATGACATCATCAAATGATTATGACATCGTCAAAATGATTATGACATCATCAAATGATTTGACATCATCAGTTGATTATGACATCATCAAATAATTATGGCATCATCAGCTGATTATGACAATCAAAATGATTAAGACATTATCAGATGATTATGACATCATCAGTTGATTATGACATCATCAGGTGATTATGACATCATCAAATGATTATGACATCATCAGTTGATTATGACATAATCAACATGATTATGACATCTATTTCATCAACCCAATGATCCAATATTACTATGTGCTTGCCCAATACTATGAATCCGTCCATATCACACAACGCTAACCCATAGCCGTGAAACAGAAAAAGCACAAATAACTTACTTTCTCAAATAAAATCATTTTTTATTTTAAATAATTTTAAAAGATACACATTAAACAATAATAATAAAGTAACCTTAAACCTCAAATGTAAGGGACTGCTTTGGTACTCATCTCATTATGCACACAATGTATTTTATAGCCAGATGACATTATCAGAAGCAGAACACTAGAATGTGCACAACCATTAAAGCATACACGTGGTGTCAAAATCCACACCATATAACAATCAAGCCCGGTTAGCAACTACCCATGTCTGCTTCAGAAAAGCTCCCATCCCGCAACCTGAATGCTTTTGGGCTTGAAAATTCATAGCCTACCTTCCAAAGCACCCCATCTCGTGTTGCTTAAATAGGGACAATAAATTAGGCATTATACTTACAGAGTGTGAGATGAGTCCACCATTCCCTCTACACCGACGCGCGTTTCGTTGCCGAACTTCCTCAGGGGGCATGTCGGGGAAGAGGGAAAGCCAGTCTCATATGCTGCCCCTCAGCCAATCGTCTGCAAGGATTACTGATCATGTGAGCCTCGCTTACCAAGAGTGAGTTCGGCGCGCCGCATCGTTCCCCCGCCATCCGGAAGTGACTCATTACCCTCGGTCTGCATACAGGTAAACAGAGACGCAGCCATAATAACGGCACTATCAAGGCAAAGGCTCTACAGATCTGCTTCAAAATACTTTATTAATAAATTAAACGAAAACAGAATATAAAATGACAGTATCTAGTGCTTAGTTGCTGGTGAGGACGCATTTATACAATATTCTCACAAGCGACCTATTCAGTATTTATTAGTGCTCCCTCCATTAGTGTATTGCTAGATAAACAAAAGTGACTAGTGCTTGCTTTAACGCTGCAATTTGAATAAAAATTATTATTGAGGTTAATTCAATCAAATATTATGACCTCATACACATAAAATCATTAATATTAAGTGCATTAGTAAAAGGTGACGACCCATATACATAATTAACAACTTCATACAAATAATAAAGATATAATAATCCATAACATTATGTGCTACAACTAGGGTTGAGCGAAACAGATCGGCACTTTTCAAAAGTCGCCGACTTTTAGCAAAGTCAGGTTTCGTGAAACCCGACCCGATCCCACTCTGGGATCGGGTCGGCGGTACACGATCTGTAATCCAAAGTCAGGTTTCGTTTTTATATATATATATATATATATATATATATATATATATATATATATATATATATAAATATATATATATATATATACAGTGGGGCAAAAAAGTATTTAGTCAGTCAGCAATAGTGCAAGTTCCACCACTTAAAAAGATGAGAGGCGTCTGTAATTTACATCATAGGTAGACCTCAACTATGGGAGACAAACTGAGAAAAAAAAATCCAGAAAATCACATTGTCTGTTTTTTTATCATTTTATTTGCATATTATGGTGGAAAATAAGTATTTGGTCAGAAACAAACAATCAAGATTTCTGGCTCTCACAGACCTGTAACTTCTTCTTTAAGAGTCTCCTCTTTCCTCCACTTATTACCTGTAGTAATGGCACCTGTTTAAACTTGTTATCAGTATAAAAAGACACCTGTGCACACCCTCAAACAGTCTGACTCCAAACTCCACTATGGTGAAGACCAAAGAGCTGTCAAAGGACACCAGAAACAAAATTGTAGCCCTGCACCAGGCTGGGAAGACTGAATCTGCAATAGCCAACCAGCTTGGAGTGAAGAAATCAACAGTGGGAGCAATAATAAGAAAATGGAAGACATTCAAGACCACTGATAATCTCCCTCGATCTGGGGCTCCACCCAAAATCCCACCCCGTGGGGTCAGAATGATCACAAGAACGGTGAGCAAAAATCCCAGAACCACGCGGGGGGACCTAGTGAATGAACTGCAGAGAGCTGGGACCAATGTAACAAGGCCTACCATAAGTAACACACTACGCCACCATGGACTCAGATCCTGCAGTGCCAGACGTGTCCCACTGCTTAAGCCAGTACATGTCCGGGCCCGTCTGAAGTTTGCTAGAGAGCATTTGGATGATCCAGAGGAGTTTTGGGAGAATGTCCTATGGTCTGATGAAACCAAACTGGAACTGTTTGGTAGAAACACAACTTGTCGTGTTTGGAGGAAAAAGAATACTGAGTTGCATCCATCAAACACCATACCTACTGTAAAGCATGGTGGTGGAAACATCATGCTTTGGGGCTGTTTCTCTGCAAAGGGGCCAGGACGACTGATCCGGGTACATGAAAGAATGAATGGGGCCATGTATCGTGAGATTTTGAGTGCAAACCTCCTTCCATCAGCAAGGGCATTGAAAATGAAACGTGGCTGGGTCTTTCAACATGACAATGATCCAAAGCACACCGCCAGGGCAACGAAGGAGTGGCTTCGTAAGAAGCATTTCAAGGTCCTGGAGTGGCCTAGCCAGTCTCCAGATCTCAACCCTATAGAAAACCTTTGGAGGGAGTTGAAAGTCCGTGTTGCCAAGCGAAAAGCCAAAAACATCACTGCTCTAGAAGAGATCTGCATGGAGAAATGGGCCAACATACCAACAACAGTGTGTGGCAACCTTGTGAAGACTTACAGAAAACGTTTGACCTCTGTCATTGCCAACAAAGGATATATTACAAAGTATTGAGATGAAATTTTGTTTCTGACCAAATACTTATTTTCCACCATAATATGCAAATAAAATGATAAAAAAACAGACAATGTGATTTTCTGGATTTTTTTTTCTCAGTTTGTCTCCCATAGTTGAGGTCTACCTATGATGTAAATTACAGACGCCTCTCATCTTTTTAAGTGGTGGAACTTGCACTATTGCTGACTGACTAAATACTTTTTTGCCCCACTGTATATATATATGTCATAGAGAGACACATATATATATATATATATATATATATATATATATATATTTATATTTATATTTACTTCAGCGCGATAATGTTGAAAAGCCGGTAATTCAATTGCCGGCTTTTCATTTCTCCTGCCTAAACCCGACATGATATGAGACATGGTTTACATACAGTAAACCATGTCATATCCCCCTTTTTTTTGCATATTCCACACTACTAATGTTAGTAGTGTGTATGTGCAAAATTTCGGCGCTGTAGCTATTAAATTTAAGGGTTAAATCGCGGAAAAAATTGGCGTGTGCTCCCGCGCAATTTTCTCTGCCAGAGTGGTAAAGCCAGTGCCTGAGGGCAGATATTAATAGCCAGCAGAGGGTCCATGGTTATTGCCCCCCCCCGTGGCTAAAAACATCTGCCCCCAGCCACCCCAGAAAAGGCACATCTGGAAGATGCGCCTATTCTGGCACTTGGCCACTCTCTTCCCACTCCCGTGTAGCGGTGGGATATGGGGTAATGAAGGGTTAATGCCACCTTGCTATTGTAAGGTGACATTAAGCCAGATTAATAATAGGCGTCAATTATGACACCTATCCATTTTTAATCCAATTGTATGAAAGGGTTAAAAAAAACACACACACATTATTAAAAAGTATTTTAATGAAATAAACACACAGGTTGTTTTAATATTTTATTGCTCTCTCAATCCACCTGAAGACCCTCGCTTGGAAAAATAATAAACCAACAATATACATACCCTCTGATGAACTGTCACGTCCCACGAGGTAAATCCATCTGAAGGGGTTAAAATATTTTACAGGCAGGAGCTCTGCTATAATGCAGCTGTGCTCGTGACTGCAAACCCCGGGGAATGAAGGAAATGTAGGTCAATGACCTATAGTTACCTTCAGTCGCGGTGATGCACCCCCTGGTGGATGTCCTCATATGACCTGGAGAGTGGGAAAAAGTTCCCAGGCTGCAGTTCATGAGGACATCCAGCAGGGAGCGCATCACCGCGAATGAAGGAAATGTAGGTCAATGACCTATAGTTACCTTCAGTCGCGGTGGATTAATAATGGATAGGTGTCAGAATTGACGCCTCCCCATTATTAATCTGGCTTAATGTTTACAATAGCAAGGTGGCATTAACCCTTCATTACCCCATATCCCACGGCTACACGGGAGTGGGAAGAGAGTGGCCAAGTGCCAGAATTGTAGCATCTTCCAGATGTGCCTTTTCTGGGGTGGCTGGGGGCTGATGTTTGTAGCCAGGGGGGCCAATAACCATGGACCCTCTCTAGGCTATTAATATCTGCCCTCAGTCACTGGCATTACCACTCTGGCGAAGAAAATTGCGTGGGAGCCCACGCCAATTTTTTCCGCGATTTAACCCTTAAATTTAATAGCTACAGCGCTGAAATTTTGCACATACACACTACTAACATTAGTAGTGTGGAATATGCAAAAAAAAGGGGGATATGACTTGGTTTACTGTATGTAAACCATGTCTCATATCATGTCGGGTTTAGGCAGGAGAAATATAAAGCCGGCAATTGAATTACTGGCTCTTCAACATTATCACGCTGAAGCAAATATTTAAAAAGTTTGCTTCCCCATTGAATTGCATTGGGTTTCGTGTTTTGGCCGATCCCCGACCCCGACTTTTCAATAAGATCGCCCAATTTTATTCGACCCGACTTTTGAGAAAGTCGGGTTTCGTGAAACCCAACTCGATCTCAAAAAAATGAAAAGTCGCTCAACCCTAGCTACAACCATACAAAATTAGATAAATTGACTCTATAATGTGAAAAACCTAGTTACCATCATATATGAATCCTATATGAAAATAACATCATTAGCACCAAAAAACAGAATTCTTGACATTCTTCAATATTTCTTTATATGCTGTTGATAGCATTCTTGAGTGTAGACTCCCGGTCATATAAGGGCAGATAAAGGGAAATATCGTAAAAATACTAGAAAACAATAAAAGTTAATATATTAATAATAAAATTCCACAAACCCTCTACCCCTAAAAACTATTGATAATGCAATATAGATAAATTACAGAAAAGCACTGAATCCAAAACTCTCATTGAGTCCAGCTGGGGCTACCGTTCCCAACCTATAAATCCACTTACATTCCAGTTTTGCCAAATTTTTGGCTAAATCGCCACCTTTTGGACCCATTTTGATAACATCAATGCCCTTCACTTTAAGAAGACTGGAGTTGCTATTATGGCTTTGGAAGAAATGCCTAGGTATTACCTTTAGCTTTAATTTCTTTGGCTGAGGAAAATGAGAATTCCCCTGAGGAAAGCAATTTTCCAAAAAATTTCCCCCACTGAATGCTTGCCCAGCAGTGGAGTTCTTCACAAAAATGGTATCAAGAGACATTGAGAAGTTGTCAACTAATAAACACAAAAAATTTAATTTGACATTTAATCAACAAAAAGCCCTTAAGGAAATGCAGGGATGGGATGATGTGGTGTTCAAGGCGGCGGATAAGGGTGGCAACCTGGTGATTTGGCCAAATGAGCTTTATGAGACTCAAGCTTACAAATTGCTTAATGATATTAATTGTTATCGCAGGTTGCCATCTAGTCCGCTTCCTGGATACCAAGTGGAATGTAAGTGGATTTATAGGTTGGGAACGGTAGCCCCAGCTGGACTCAATGAGAGTTTTGGATTCAGTGCTTTTCTGTAATTTATCTATATTGCCTTATCAATAGTTTTTAGGGGTAGAGGGTTTGTGGATTTTTCTTATTAATATATTAACTTTTATTGTTTTCTAGTATTTTTAGGATATTTCTCTTTATCTGCCCTTATATGACCGGGAGTCTACACTCAAGAATGCTATCAACAGCATATAAAGAAATATTGAAGAATGTCAAGAATTCTGTTTTTTGGTGCTAATGATGTTATTTTCACATAGGATTAATATATGATGGTAACTAGGTTGTTCCCATTATAGAGTTAATTTATCTAATTTTGTATGGTTGTAGCACATAATGTTATGGATTATTATATCTTTAATATTTGTATGAAGTTGTTAATTATGTATATGGGTCGTCACCTTTTACTAATGCACTTAATATTAATGATTTTATATGTATGAGGTCATAATATTTGATTGAATTAACCTCAATAATAATTTTTATTCAAATTGCAGCGTTAAAGCAAGCACTAGTCACTTTTGTTTATCTAGCAATACACTAATGGAGGGAGCAATAATAAATACTGAATAGGTCGCTTGTGAGAATATTGTATAAATGCGTCCTCACCAGCAACTAAGCACTAGATACTGTCATTCTATATTCTGTTTTCGTTTAATTTATTAATAAAGTATTTTGAAGCAGATCTGTAGAGCCTTTGCCTTGATAGTGCGCGCTGCTTCGGGCTTCCCTAGCCATAGACTCGGATCTCCTCGGTCGTCTAGAGCAGCTGACGAGCACGTGAGCCGTTATTATGGCTGCGTCTCTGTTTACCTGTATGCAGACCGAGGGTAATGAGTCACTTCCGGATGGCGGGGGAACGATGCGGCGTGCCGAACGCACTCTTGGTAAACAAGCTCACATGATCAGTAATCCTGGCAGACGATTGGCTGAGGGGCAGCATAAGAGACTGGCTTTCCCTCTTCCCCGACACGCCCCCTGAGGAAGTTTGGCGACGAAACGCGCGTAGGGGTAGAGGGACTGGTGGACTCATCTCACACTCTGTAAGTATAATGCCTAATTTATTGTCCCTATTTAAGCAACACGAGATGGGGTGCTTTGGATGGTAGGCTATGAATTTTCAAGCCCAAAAGCATTCAGGTTGCGGGATGGGAGCTTTTCTGAAGCAGACTTGGGTAGTTGCTAACCGGGCTTGATTGTTATATGGTGTGGATTTTGACACCACGTGTATGCTTTAATGGTTGTGCACATTCTAGTGTTCTGCTTCTGATAATGTCATCTGGCTATAAAATACATTGTGTGCATAATGAGATGAGTACCAAAGCAGTCCCTTACATTTGAGGTTTAAGGTTACTTTATTATTATTGTTTAATGTGTATCTTTTAAAATTATTTAAAATAAAAAATGATTTTATTTGAGAAAGTAAGTTATTTGTGCTTTTTCTGTTTCACGGCCATGGGTTAGCGTTGTGTGATACGGACGGATTCATAGTATTGGGCAAGCACATAGTAATATTGGATCATTGGGTTGATGAAATATACGTGTTTTTTCTGTTTAAGACAGACGATCCCTGAATTTCAAGATGGATATGAAAGCCAGAGAAACACTCTGGCGTACTAAAGCAACTTACATTTTCAAAACCGGTACCTCAAGTGTTTTTAATGATATAGTTTTAACACACAAAGAATTGATAAGGCAATATAAAAATCTGCTCATTCGAAAGACAAAAATATGGTGGACAAGAACATCTTTGGATAATTATTTAGAACGCAAAATAATACCAAGAGGATTACGTATCCATTTGTTTCCGACATTTGATTTAAATAATGACGAACTGTTGAAAAAATGGACCGATGCTGCTAATATGTGTTCTTTGACTTTTATGCAAATTATTGTAGAACATAATAGCCAAGGTCTAAAAAATTTGGATGAGGAAATTGATTCATTGCTGAGTACTATTCAGAAAGAGATCCAAGGAGATATGCTGGATAGTTGTCTTAAAGACATTGAAAAAGAGTTGGAGAAATGTGAACAAAACATTAGTGAAGGGAAAAAGAAAAAATTTGCAAGGGATATGGCTGATTACGAGTCGAAAAAAATATATCGATGGCAAAATCAAGAACGTAAGACCAAACCTCTCTCCACGACAAGGAGTGAATCAATGAGCTCTCTTGCTTCATCGATGGGAGCACAGGGGTCTGAGAGTGACAGAGAGATGCCCTCTAGATCTGGACCAATTACCAGATTTTCAAATTGGAAGAAGCCATTTCAGTCTCAAAAATATCATAGAAGAGAAAGAGAAGGGGAGAGGGACAGGAGTAAGGTAATCAACCTTTCCTCGCACGTACTTACTGTGCCACAAATTGAAATTCTAGCGAAGGGACTGACTTTTTCTCCTTCCTGTTCTCTAGACCCATTTCTAGCCACAAAAGACATACATTTGTTTGCTCGCAAAATATTACTTAAAAAATTCCATCATAAAAATGTTTCATCGGAGGGCACTAACGCTGTTGAAGAACAGGAAGCTTTGGAGGCTTTAATTTCTTTGGCTGAGGAAAATGAGAATTCCCCTGAGGTAAGCAATCTTCCATGTGGGTTGTTTAAGAAATCCAAAAAATTTCCCACTCTGAATGCTTGCCCAGCAGTGGAGTTCTTCACAAAAATGGTATCAAGAGACATTGAGAAGTTGTCAACTAATAAACACAAAAAATTTAATTTGACATTTAATCAACAAAAAGCCCTTAAGGAAATGCAGGGATGGGATGATGTGGTGTTCAAGGCGGCGGATAAGGGAGGCAACCTGGTGATTTGGCCAAATGAGCTTTATGAGACTCAAGCTTACAAATTGCTTAATGATATTAATTGTTATCGCAGGTTGCCATCTAGTCCGCTTCCTGGATACCAAGCCGAACTCATAGCAATTCTGGAGGAGGCTGTAAGTGAGGGCACGATTCCAAGGCAAATGTTGGACGCGGTGAGTAAATTGGAACCTAAACTCCCTACTTTTTACATTATCTCTAAGATCCATAAGGATCCAGTTAATCCCCCTGGAAGGCCTATAGTGGCAGGTAATGATGGACTGAGTGAAATCATCTGTGACACTCTTGACTTTTTCCTAAAATCACTGGTCGCTAGCTTACCTTCTTATATTAGGTACACCACGTCTGCTCTCCAAAGATTAGACAATATGCATTTTGCCGAAAATATGATAATGGTCACTGCAGACGTGGAGTCCCTTTATACATCAATTAGACATAAAGATGGGATAGCAGCAGCCAGTTGGTTCCTTAGGACAAGTAGCTTGGATGCACGGTTGGTGGACTTGTTAATTTGTCTTTTAGAATTTATTCTGACTCACAACAGCTTTATATTTAATAAAAAAATCTACCTGCAAAAACAAGGGACTGCTATGGAGGCCTCTTTTGCGCCCTCATATGCGAACCTATTCCTAGGTGCCTGGGAAAAGGAGATCTTTTCCAGTAGTCCTGTCTTGGGTACGGGGAACATACATCATTGGATGAGATACAGTATATTGATGATGTATGGTTCATCTGGGAAGGCCCAAGACAGGACCTGGATTTGATGATGGATCGGTTGAATTCCAACAACCTGAATATCAAATTGACATATAAGGCTGGAAGGGAGCTTGAATTTCTGGATATCAAAATAAGAACTGCTCTTAGTGGTAATTTGTCCACTGAAGGTTAGAGAAAACCAACCGCAACTAATACGTTGCTACATGCTACATCGTCACACCCTAAGTCCACCATCAGGGGTATACCGGTGGGACAATTCCTAAGATTAAAAAGGATTTGCTCGGATGATTATTTTTTTGAAGAACAAGCTAAAATTATGAAACAGAGATTTAGCGATAGAGGGTAAATAAATAAATAAATAAATAAATAATAATTTTATTTATATAGCGCCAACATATTCCGCAGCGCTTTACAACTTATAGAGGGGACTTATACAGACAACAGACATTACAGCATAACAGAAATCACAGTTCAAAACAGATACCAGGAGGAATGAGGGCCCTGCTCGCAAGCTTACAAACTATGAGGAAAAGGGGAGACACGAGAGGTGGATGGTAACAATTGCTTTAGTTATTTGGACCAGCCATAGTGTAAGGCTCGGGTGTTCATGTAAAGCTGCATGAACCAGTTAACTGCCTAAGTATGTAACAGTACAGACACAGAGGCTATTAACTGCATAAAGTGTATGAGAACATGATGGAGGAACGTGATTATGTTGTTGTTTTTTTGTTAATAGGCCACACAGGGATAATTAGGTTAATGCGTTGAGGCGGTAGGCCAATCTGAACAAATGAGTTTTTAGGGCACGCTTAAAACTGTGGGGATTGGGGATTAATTGTATTAACCTAGGTAGTGCATTCCAAAGAATCGGCGCCGCACGTGTAAAGTCTTGGAGACGGGAGTGGGAGGTTCTGATTATTGAGGATGCTAACCTGAGGTCATTAGCAGAGCGGAGGGCACGGGTAGGTTGGTAGACTGAGACCAGAGAGGAGATGTAGGGTGGTGCTGAGCCATGGAGTGCTTTGTGGATGAGGGTAGTAAAAAAAATGATAAGGGATAGCTACCATCGAGCTAAGCATACCACCAGAAATGAATAACTCTACAGAAACAAACCAAAAAAGGTTGATGATGGAGGTCAAATTCATCTTGTGACAACCTACAATAGCCAATGGGCTGATTTGAGAGACATAGTTAATAGACATTGGCCGATATTGCTTTCCGATGGAACACTTGGGAAATGTCTGCCACCTATACCGCTTATCACAGCCCGAAGATCAAAAAATCTGAAAGATTTGTTGGTGCATAGCCACTATGAACCATTGAAAAAGAAAAGTAATACATGGTTGGAGACAACGGGATGCTTCCCATGTGGACACTGTAAGAGCTGTGCAAATATTATGAAGACTAAAGAATTTACAAATGCGAATGGCAATCGCACATATGATATCAGACACTTTATTACATGCTCTACGAGAGGAGTTGTATATAGTGCACAATGCCCATGTGGGAAAATTTATATTGGGCTGACAAACCGGGAGTTAAGGGTGCGTGAACATGTCAGGGATATTGATAGAGCCCTGACATGTGAAGATCCTTCTGAGCTTAAAACAATACCTAGGCATTTCTTCCAAAGCCATAATAGCATCTCCAGTCTTCTTAAAGTGAAGGGCATTGATGTTATCAAAATGGGTCCAAGAGGTGGCGATTTAGCCAAAAATTTGGCAAAACTGGAATGTAAGTGGATTTATAGGTTGGGAACGGTAGCCCCAGCTGGACTCAATGAGAGTTTTGGATTCAGTGCTTTTCTGTAATTTATCTATATTGCCTTATCAATAGTTTTTAGGGGTAGAGGGTTTATGGATTTTTATTATTAATATATTAACTTTTATTGTTTTCTAGTATTTTTAGGATATTTCTCTTTATCTGCCCTTATATGACCGGGAGTCTACTCTCAAGAATGCTATCAACAGCATATAAAGAAATATTGAAGAATGTCAAGAATTCTGTTTTTTGGTGCTAATGATGTTATTTTCACGTAGGATTAATATATGATGGTAACTAGGTTGTTCACATTATAGAGTCAATTTATCTAATTTGTATGGTTGTAGCACATAATGTTATAGATTATTATATCTTTAATATTTGTATGAAGTTGTTAATTATGTATATGGGTCGTCACCTTTTACTAATGCACTTAATATTAATGATTTTATATGTATGAGGTCATAATATTTGATTGAATTAACCTCAATAATAATTTTTATTCAAATTGCAGCGTTAAAGCAAGCACTAGTCACTTTTGTTTATCTAGCAATACACTAATGGAGGGAGCAATAATAAATACTGAATAGGTCGCTTGTGAGAATATTGTATAAATGCGTCCTCACCAGCAACTAAGCACTAGATACTGTCATTCTATATTCTGTTTTCGTTTAATTTATTAATAAAGTATTTTGAAGCAGATCTGGTAGAGCCTTTGCCTTGATAGTGCGCGCTGCTTCGGGATTCCCTAGCCATAGACTCGGATCTCCTCGGTCGTCTAGAGCAGCTGACGAGAACGTGAGCCGTTATTATGGCTGCGTCTCTGTTTACCTGTATGCAGACCGAGGGTAATGAGTCACTTCCGGATGGCGGGGGAACGATGCGACGCACCGAACGCACTCTTGGTAAACAAGGCTCACATGATCAGTAATCCTGGCAGACGATTGGCTGAGGGGCAGCATAAGAGACTGTCTTTCCCTCTTCCCCGACACGCCCCCTGAGGAAGTTCGGCGACGAAACGCGCGTCGGGGTAGAGGGACTGGTGGACTAATCTCACACTCTGTAAGTATAATGCCTAATTTATTGTTCCTATTTAAGCAACCTGAGATGGGGTGCTTTGGATGGTAGGCTATGAATTTTCAAGCCCAAAAGCATTCAGGTTGCGGGATGGGAGCTTTTCTGAAGCAGGCTTGGGTAGTTGCTAACCGGGCTTGATTGTTATATGGTGTGGATTTTGACACCACATGTATGCTTTAATGGTTGTGCACATTCTAGTGTTCTGCTTCTGATAATGTCATCTGGCTATAAAATACATTGTGTGCATAATGAGATGAGTACCAAAGCAGTCCCTTACATTTGAGGTTTAAGGTTACTTTATTATTATTGTTTAATGTGTATCTTTTAAAATTATTTAAAATAAAAACTGATTTTATTTAAGAAAGTAAGTTATTTGTGCTTTTTCTGTTTCACGGCTATGGGTTAGCGTTGTGTGATACGGACGAATTCATATGATTATGACATCATCAGATGATTAGGACATCATCAAAGTGATCATTATATCATAAGCTGATTATGACATCATCAAAATGATTATGATATCATCAGTTGATTATCATCAAATGATTATGACATCATCATTTGATTATGACATCATTTGTTGATTATGTCTTCAAATGATTATGACATCATCAGTTGATTATGACATCATCAGTTGATTATGACATCATCAAATGATTAAGGCATCATCAGTTGATTATGACATCATGAAAATTATTATGACATCATCAGATGATACTGACATCATCAGTTGATTATGACATCATCAGATGATTATGACATCATAAACTGATTATGGCATCATCAGTTGATTATGACATGAATTGATTATGGAATCATCAAAATGATTATGACATCATCAGTTGATTATGACATAATCAAGATAATAATGACATCATCAAATGATTATGACATAATCAAATGATTATGGCATCATCAAAATGATTATGACATCATCAAATGATTATGACATCATCAGTTGATTATGACATCATTAAATGAATGATGATGTTACAATCATTTTGATGAAGTCATAATCATTTAATGATGTCATAATCAACTGATTATGACATCAGCAAAGTGATTATGGCATCATCAGTTGATTATGACATCATCAAATGATTATAGCATCGTCAAAATGATTATGACATCATCAAATGATTTGACATCATCAGTTGATTATGACATCATCAAATAATTAAGGCATCATCAGATGATTATGATATCATCAGATGATTAGGACATCATCAAATGATTATGAGATCATCAAAATGATTATGATATCATCAGATGATTAGGACATCATCAAATGATTATGACATCATCAAAATGATTATGATATCATCAGTTGATTATGACATCATCAAATGATTATGACATCATCAGTTGACTATGACATCATTTGCTGATTATGTCTTAAAATGATTATGACATCATCAGTTGATTATGACATCATCAGTTGATTATGACATCATCAAATTATTAAGGCATCATCAGTTGATTATGACATCATGAACATGATTGTGACATCATCAGATGACAATGACATCATCAGTTGATTATGACATCATCAGATGATTATGACATCATAAAATGATTATGGCATCATCAGTTGATTATGAAATCATGAATTGATTATGGAATCATCAAAATAATAAAGAAATCATCAAAATGATTATGACATCATCAGTTGATTATGACATCATCAAAATAATAATGACATCATCAAATGATAATGCCATAATCAAATGATTATGACATCATCAAATGATTATGACTTCATCAGTTGATTGTGACATCTTCAGCTGATTATGACATCTGTTGTGAACTCTGTTTTTGGGCTCCCTCTTGTGGTCACATCTGGTACTGTGTGAGTGCTGTCTTTGGGCTCCCTCTGGTGGTTCTTTGTGTCATTCTGCAGGTCTGAGGCAGGATCAGCTGTCTCGTTATCTCTTAGCTGGTTTCTAGTGTTGAGCGATACCGTCCGATACTTGAAAGTATCGGTATCGGAAAGTATCGGCCGATACCGGCAAAGTATAGGATCCAATCCGATACCGATACCCGATACCAATACAAGTCAATGGGACTCAAGTATCGGACGGTATCCCTGATGGTTCCCAGGGTCTGAAGGAGAGGAAACTCTCCTTCAGGCCCTGGGATCCATATTAATGTGTAAAAGAAAGAATTAAAATAAAAAATATTGCTATACTCACCTCACCGAGGGAACCGGCAGCGTTCTTTGCTTAAAATCCGCGCGTTTACTTCCTTACGTGAAGTCCCGGCTTGTGATTGGTCGCGTGCCGCCCATGTGGCCGCGACGCGACCAATCACAGCAAGCCGTGACGTAATTTCAGGTCCTTCAGGATTTTAAAATTACGTTCTGGCTTGTGATTGGTCGCGTCGCGGTCACATGGGCGACGCGACCAATCACAAGCCATGACGTCACGGGAGGCTGGACATGCACGCATTTTAAAATGTGGCCGCGACGCAACCAATCACAAGCCAGAACGTAATTTTAAAATCCTGAAGGACCTGAAATTACGTCACGGCTTGCTGTGATTGGTCGCGTCGCGGCCACATGGGCGGCACGCGACCAATCACAAGCCGTGACGTCACGGAAGGAAGGAAACGCGCGCATTTTAAGCAAAGAACGCTGCCGGTTCCCTCGGTGAGGTCCAGGCTGCGTCGGAGAGGTGAGTATAGCAATATTTTTTATTTTAATTCTTTCTTTTACACATTAATGTTGTTTCGATACCGATACCCGATACCACAAAAGTATCGGATCTCGGTATCGGTATTCCGATACAGCAAATATCGGCCGATACCCGATACTTGTGGTATCGGAATGCTCAACACTACTGGTTTCCTATTTAGTTCACCTGGACTCTCAGTTGTTGCCTGCTGTCAATGTCTTCAGTGCTATTTTGGAGCTCTCCTGCAGTCCTTCGTTTTCAGTCTCTTCAAGAGAAGCTAAGTTTTGCTTGGTTCATTTTTTGACCATCAGTGGTCACATGTTTCTTGGTTTATTTTTGTCCAGCTTGCTAATATTTGATTTCCTTGCTTGCTGGTAGCTCTAGGGGGCTGAGTTTCTCCCCTCACACTGTTAGTTGGTGTGGGGGTTCTTGTATTCTCAGCGTGGATATTTTGCATAGGGTTTTTTACTGACCGCACAGTTCCCTATCTGTCTTCTGCTATCTAGTATTAGCGGGCCTCATTTGCTTAATCTGTTTTCATTTCTACATTTGTGTTTTCTAGGGTTGAGCGACTTTCATTTTTTTAAGATCGAGTAGGGTTTTGGGAAACCCGATTTTGTCCAGAGTCGAGTCGAGTGCAGTCGGCCGATTATCGCTAAAAGTCGGGGATCGACCGAAACACGAAACCCAATGCAAGTCAATGGGGAAGCATAGTCGGCAGTGAGTGGAGGCCAGGAAAACACCTACAGTGCCCATTTTAATGCCAAAAACATCCATTCTTGTTTCTGAAGCTTGTCAATCTTAATTAACTTTATAATAATAGTTGGGCATAGGGAATTGGGGGTCATTTGGCAAAAGTTGTGGGGGGAGTAGGGCCGGCTCAAGTTTTTCGTGGGCCCAGGAAATGCGGACTACGTCACGGCGGTGTTGCAGGGAAAGGTAATTATTTAAAAGTTGCAAGTGCTGTGATCCTGAGCAAGCAGGGGGGGGGCCCACTCGTTCGCATTGCCACTGGCACAGGGCCCCTCAAAGTACGGCGGTGTGTTTGCATGGCGGGGGCGCCTCCCACCAGCAGCGACACTTTTGCGTACTCTGAGGGGCCCTGTGCCAGTGACGTCGCCAACGAGTATGCCCCCCCACCTGATGAAGGAACCTGCACTTTCATCTGCACCTTCCTCTTTGTCCCTGTGTAAGGTGGTATAACATGCGGGAAGGGGAACCTTACTTTCAGCAGGGACAGATTCTGGCTGTGTAGAGTACAAGGGGAATGTAGTGGTCTCGGTCAATGTACCAGCAGACTCATTTAGCAGTGGCTGGGCAATGGGCAGGATGAGGAGGAAACAGATATAGGGCCAAAGAATAAAGTAGGCTACATGCAGTTCAAAATTGGTAACAGGACTAAACAGGCGGCATTGCTTTGTTCAGTGGAGTAGCAAACCCAAGAGCAGCAGACACTGTTTCAAGGGCCTAACCACACTAGTAGGCCAAATGCAGTTTAATATCTGATAGTATAGGGCGAAAGCCAGAATGTGGAAGCTCAGCTTTGTTCAGTTGAGGACAACACCAGGGAGGGGCAGACACCTTTAGTAGGCCGGAAAAGCCTATTGCATTTTTTAAAATGGTAATTTGGAGCAGAAGGTTGAAGCTCAGCTTTATTTAGTTGAGGGCAACACCAGGGAGGGGCAGAAGCCGTTAGTAGGCCCTAACCACCATTTTTTTTTTAAAACCACTTAATGAGAGCCGGAAGGTTGAAGCTCAGCTTTATTTAGTTGAGGACAACACCAGGGAGGGGCAGAAGCCGTTAGTAGGCCCTAACCACCATTTTTTTTTTTTAAAACCACATAATGAGAGCCGGAAGGTTGAAGCTCAGCTTTATTTAGTTGAGGACAACACCAGGGAGGGGCAGAAGCCGTTAGTAGGCCCTAACCACCTTTTTTTTTTTAAAACCACATAATGAGAGCCGGAAGGTTGAAGCTCAGCTTTATTTAGTTGAGGACAACACCAGGGAGGGGCAGAAGCCGTTAGTAGGCCCTAACCACCTTTTTTTTTTTTAAAACCACATAATGAGAGCCGGAAGGTTGAAGCTCAGCTTTATTTAGTTGAGGACAACACCAGGGAGGGGCAGAAGCCGTTAGTAGGCCCTAACCACCATTTTTTTTTTTAAAACCACATAATGAGAGCCGGAAGGTTGAAGCTCAGCTTTATTTAGTTGAGGACAACACCAGGGAGGGGCAGAAGCCGTTAGTAGGCCCTAACCACCTTTTTTTTTTTAAAACCACATAATGAGAGCCGGAAGGTTGAAGCTCAGCTTTATTTAGTTGAGGACAACACCAGGGAGGGGCAGAAGCCGTTAGTAGGCCCTAACCACCTTTTTTTTTTTTAAAACCACATAATGAGAGCCGGAAGGTTGAAGCTCAGCTTTATTTAGTTGAGGACAACACCAGGGAGGGGCAGAAGCCGTTAGTAGGCCCTAACCACCATTTTTTTTTTTAAAACCACATAATGAGAGCCGGAAGGTTGAAGCTCAGCTTTATTTAGTTGAGGACAACACCAGGGAGGGGCAGAAGCCGTTAGTAGGCCCTAACCACCATTTTTTTTTTTAAAACCACATAATGAGAGCCGGAAGGTTGAAGCTCAGCTTTATTTAGTTGAGGACAACACCAGGGAGGGGCAGAAGCCGTTAGTAGGCCCTAACCACCTTTTTTTTTTTTAAAACCACATAATGAGAGCCGGAAGGTTGAAGCTCAGCTTTATTTAGTTGAGGACAACACCAGGGAGGGGCATAAGCCGTTAGTAGGCCCTAACCACCATTTTTTTTTTTAAAACCACATAATGAGAGCCGGAAGGTTGAAGCTCAGCTTTATTTAGTTGAGGACAACACCAGGGAGGGGCAGAAGCCGTTAGTAGGCCCTAACCACCTTTTTTTTTTTTAAAACCACATAATGAGAGCCGGAAGGTTGAAGCTCAGCTTTATTTAGTTGAGGACAACACCAGGGAGGGGCAGAAGCCGTTAGTAGGCCCTAACCACCTTTTTTTTTTTTAAAACCACATAATGAGAGCCGGAAGGTTGAAGCTCAGCTTTATTTAGTTGAGGACAACACCAGGGAGGGGCAGAAGCCGTTAGTAGGCCCTAACCACCTTTTTTTTTTTTAAAACCACATAATGAGAGCCGGAAGGTTGAAGCTCAGCTTTATTTAGTTGAGGACAACACCAGGGAGGGGCAGAAGCCGTTAGTAGGCCCTAACCACCTTTTTTTTTTTTAAAACCACATAATGAGAGCCGGAAGGTTGAAGCTCAGCTTTATTTAGTTGAGGACAACACCAGGGAGGGGCAGAAGCCGTTAGTAGGCCCTAACCACCTTTTTTTTTTTTAAAACCACATAATGAGAGCCGGAAGGTTGAAGCTCAGCTTTATTTAGTTGAGGACAACACCAGGGAGGGGCAGAAGCCGTTAGTAGGCCCTAACCACCTTTTTTTTTTTTAAAACCACATAATGAGAGCCGGAAGGTTGAAGCTCAGCTTTATTTAGTTGAGGACAACACCAGGGAGGGGCAGAAGCCGTTAGTAGGCCCTAACCACCATTTTTTTTTTTAAAACCACATAATGAGAGCCGGAAGGTTGAAGCTCAGCTTTATTTAGTTGAGGACAACACCAGGGAGGGGCAGAAGCCGTTAGTAGGCCCTAACCACCTTTTTTTTTTTTAAAACCACATAATGAGAGCCGGAAGGTTGAAGCTCAGCTTTATTTAGTTGAGGACAACACCAGGGAGGGGCAGAAGCCGTTAGTAGGCCCTAACCACCATTTTTTTTTTTAAAACCACATAATGAGAGCCGGAAGGTTGAAGCTCAGCTTTATTTAGTTGAGGACAACACCAGGGAGGGGCAGAAGCCGTTAGTAGGCCCTAACCACCTTTTTTTTTTTTAAAACCACATAATGAGAGCCGGAAGGTTGAAGCTCAGCTTTATTTAGTTGAGGACAACACCAGGGAGGGGCAGAAGCCGTTAGTAGGCCCTAACCACCTTTTTTTTTTTTAAAACCACATAATGAGAGCCGGAAGGTTGAAGCTCAGCTTTATTTAGTTGAGGACAACACCAGGGAGGGGCAGAAGCCGTTAGTAGGCCCTAACCACCTTTTTTTTTTTTAAAACCACATAATGAGAGCCGGAAGGTTGAAGCTCAGCTTTATTTAGTTGAGGACAACACCAGGGAGGGGCAGAAGCCGTTAGTAGGCCCTAACCACCTTTTTTTTTTTTAAAACCACATAATGAGAGCCGGAAGGTTGAAGCTCAGCTTTATTTAGTTGAGGACAACACCAGGGAGGGGCAGAAGCCGTTAGTAGGCCCTAACCACCATTTTTTTTTTTAAAACCACATAATGAGAGCCGGAAGGTTGAAGCTCAGCTTTATTTAGTTGAGGACAACACCAGGGAGGGGCAGAAGCCGTTAGTAGGCCCTAACCACCTTTTTTTTTTTTAAAACCACATAATGAGAGCCGGAAGGTTGAAGCTCAGCTTTATTTAGTTGAGGACAACACCAGGGAGGGGCAGAAGCCGTTAGTAGGCCCTAACCACCATTTTTTTTTTTAAAACCACATAATGAGAGCCGGAAGGTTGAAGCTCAGCTTTATTTAGTTGAGGACAACACCAGGGAGGGGCAGAAGCCGTTAGTAGGCCCTAACCACCTTTTTTTTTTTTAAAACCACATAATGAGAGCCGGAAGGTTGAAGCTCAGCTTTATTTAGTTGAGGACAACACCAGGGAGGGGCAGAAGCCGTTAGTAGGCCCTAACCACCTTTTTTTTTTTTAAAACCACATAATGAGAGCCGGAAGGTTGAAGCTCAGCTTTATTTAGTTGAGGACAACACCAGGGAGGGGCAGAAGCCGTTAGTAGGCCCTAACCACCTTTTTTTTTTTTAAAACCACATAATGAGAGCCGGAAGGTTGAAGCTCAGCTTTATTTAGTTGAGGACAACACCAGGGAGGGGCAGAAGCCGTTAGTAGGCCCTAACCACCTTTTTTTTTTTTAAAACCACATAATGAGAGCCGGAAGGTTGAAGCTCAGCTTTATTTAGTTGAGGACAACACCAGGGAGGGGCAGAAGCCGTTAGTAGGCCCTAACCACCTTTTTTTTTTTTAAAACCACATAATGAGAGCCGGAAGGTTGAAGCTCAGCTTTATTTAGTTGAGGACAACACCAGGGAGGGGCAGAAGCCGTTAGTAGGCCCTAACCACCTTTTTTTTTTTTAAAACCACATAATGAGAGCCGGAAGGTTGAAGCTCAGCTTTATTTAGTTGAGGACAACACCAGGGAGGGGCAGAAGCCGTTAGTAGGCCCTAACCACCTTTTTTTTTTTTAAAACCACATAATGAGAGCCGGAAGGTTGAAGCTCAGCTTTATTTAGTTGAGGACAACACCAGGGAGGGGCAGAAGCCGTTAGTAGGCCCTAACCACCTTTTTTTTTTTTAAAACCACATAATGAGAGCCGGAAGGTTGAAGCTCAGCTTTATTTAGTTGAGGACAACACCAGGGAGGGGCAGAAGCCGTTAGTAGGCCCTAACCACCTTTTTTTTTTTTAAAACCACATAATGAGAGCCGGAAGGTTGAAGCTCAGCTTTATTTAGTTGAGGACAACACCAGGGAGGGGCAGAAGCCGTTAGTAGGCCCTAACCACCATTTTTTTTTTTAAAACCACATAATGAGAGCCGGAAGGTTGAAGCTCAGCTTTATTTAGTTGAGGACAACACCAGGGAGGGGCAGAAGCCGTTAGTAGGCCCTAACCACCTTTTTTTTTTTTAAAACCACATAATGAGAGCCGGAAGGTTGAAGCTCAGCTTTATTTAGTTGAGGACAACACCAGGGAGGGGCACACAGACAGACTCCTTTAGTAGGCCTGAAAAGCCTATTGCATTTTTCAAAATGGTAATTTGGAGCAGAAGGTTGAAGCTCAGCTTTATTTAGTTGAGGGCAACACCAGGGAGGGGCAGAAGCCGTTAGTAGGCCCTAACCAAAGTTGAAGGCCAAATGCAGTTTAATTTCTGATACTATAGGCCGAAAGCCAGAAGGTGGAAGTTCCGATTTAGACAGTGGAGCACAATTTGAATTAGGGACTGCAGACAGACTTAGTAGGCTGTCCCCTGTGGACCATGCATCCACCACATTAACCCATTGCGCCGTAATGGACACGTAATCTTCCGTGGCCATGCCTACAGGTCCATGCGTCTGTTGTCAGGTGCACCTTTGTACTCACAGATTGCCAGAGTGCATGGACAATGCGGTCTTCTACATGCTGGTGGAGGGTTGGGATGGCTTTTCTCGCAAAAGAAGTGTCGACTGGTTAGCTTGTAGCGTGGTACAGCGTAGTCCATCATGGCCTTATTAATAGTAAATAAAATATATAACTAGGCTCTATGAACTTTTAAATAGGTTCCAGGGGTACACGGGCAGCATTGGTGTGGTCAGTGGAGGAGTATTGCAAGTAGGGGCTGCAGACAGGCTATCAAAGGCCTAAAATAACAAACAGTAGGCAGTCATGGCAGTTTTACATCGGTTACATGGATACACAGGCAGGCACTCCAGGCAGCATTGTGGTCAGTGGAGGAGTATTGCAAGTAGGGGCCGCAGACAGGCTATCAAAGGCCTAAAATAACAAACAATAGGCTCATTGCAGTTTTACAGCGGTTACATGGATAGACGGGCAGGCAGCTTGGTGGTGGTGAGTGGAGGAGTATTTAAAGTAGGGACCGCAGACAGGCTTCAAAGGCCTAACATAAGAAAATGGGCTGGCTGTAGGCACTTTATAATTGGTTCCAGGGGTACACGGGCAGCAGTGGTCTGGTCAGTGGAGGAGTATTTAAAGTAGGGACCGCAGACAGGCTTCAAAGGCCTAACATAAGAAAATGGGCTGGCTGTAGGCACTTTATAATTGGTTCCAGGGGTACACGGGCAGCAGTGGTCTGGTCAGTGGAGGAGTATTTAAAGTAGGGACCGCAGACAGGCTATCAAAGGCCTAAAATAACAAACAATAGGCTCATGGCAGTTTTACAGCGGTTACATGGATACACAGGCAGCTTGGTGGTGAGTGGAGGAGTAGTGCAAGGAGTGTCTGTCCCAGTACTCCCAAAATATAAATAGATGTTAATGTCTCGCAAAACAACCAAAACAAAAAAAAAAGGTGGCATACTTAGGTACAGGGGTGGGCTCATCTACTGAGTTTCTGACATTGTAATTTGGCAGTAACTATTTAATGGTGCCAATATAGGACACAGACACAGACTACTTTAAGTTGCATCATAGATGTCTACAAATTTGTATTGTCAGTGCCAGACATTGAATGATGTCAGCGAATAGACTAAAGATTGGTGGAGCTGTGCGACATAATTTTGCACGTGGTAGAGCACATTTTGAGCTGGGGTAGGGGGGAACTCTCTTGAGGCCGGCGGGACCGCCCCAGGGCCCCTCATGTTACAACGGTGTGTCTGACGTTGGGTGCGCACCACCACCGCCAGAGACACTACATTGTACTATGAGGGACCCAGTAGCAATGCCGTCAACCAAAAGCGAGCACACCCACCTCTTCAGACAAACAGCAGTCTCACGGGTGCTTGCGCCAAGTCGCGATACCACGGCCCCGTGTGGGGAGTTTTGCCATTTAGGGAGGTGTAAACATGTCGTATGCTGTACAATCAGCTGCAGCAAATTAGACATTAGAAAAGTAATTCACAGGCAAGAGCTTTTCATAGGAAAGCTAGGTGTCGGCCGGGCAAGGTGGGGCAAAAGATTTCGAAATCCAGTTGTGGTTCATTTTAATGAATGTTAGATCGTCAACATTTTGGGTAGCCAGACGAGTCCTTTTTTCGGTTAATATTGAACCTGCAGCACTGAATACTCTTTCTGATAGGACACTTGCTGCCGGGCAAGCAAGCTCCTGCAATGCATATTCTGCCAATTCTGGCCAGGTGTCTAATTTGGAGGCCCAGTAATCAAATGGGAATGACGGTTGAGGGAGAACATCGATAAGGGATGAAAAATAGTTAGTAACCATACTGGACAAATGTTGTCTCCTGTCACTTTCAATTGATGCAGCAGTACCTGTCCTGTCTGCGGTCATAGCAAAATCACTCCACAACCTGGTCAGAAAACCCCTCTGTCCAACGCCACTTCTGATGTGTGCACCCCTAACACTCCTAGTCTGCTGCCCCCTGGAGCTTGTGTGAGAACGATCACGTGCGCTGTGTGCTGGGAATGCCTGAAGCAAACGGTCAACAAGAGTTGATTGTTTGGTTGCTAATATTAGTTCCAAGTTCTCATGTGGCATAATATTTTGCAATTTGCCTTTATAGCGTGGATCAAGGAGGCAGGCCAACCAGTAATCGTCATCGTTCATCATTTTCGTAATGCGTGTGTCCCTTTTTAGGATACGTAAGGCATAATCCGCCATGTGGGCCAAAGTTCCAGTTGTCAAATCTCCGGTTGTGATTGGTTGAGGGGCAGTTGCAGGCAAATCTACGTCACTTGTGTCCCTCAAAAAACCAGAACCCGGCCGTGACACGCAACCAATTTCCTGTGCCCCCGTGAAAGTTTCCGCATTAAAAATATACTCATCCCCATCATCCTCCTCGTCCTCCACCTCCTCTTCGCCCGCTACCTCGTCCTGTACACTGCCCTGACCAGACAATGGCTGACTGTCATCAAGGCTTCCCTCTTCCTCTGGTGCAGACGCCTGCTCCTTTATGTGCGTCAAACTTTGCATCAGCAGACGCATTAGGGGGATGCTCATGCTTATTACGGCGTTGTCTGCACTAACCAGCCGTGTGCATTCCTCAAAACACTGAAGGACTTGACACATGTCTTGTATCTTCGACCACTGCACACCTGACAACTCCATGTCTGCCATCCTACTGCCTGCCCGTGTATCCTCCCACAAATAAATAACAGCACGCCTCTGTTCGCACAGTCTCTGAAGCATGTGCAGTGTTGAGTTCCACCTTGTTGCAACGTCTATGATTAGGCGATGCTGGGGAAGGTTCAAAGACCGCTGATAGGTCTGCATACGGCTGGCGTGTACAGGCGAACGTCGGATATGTGAGCAAAGTGCACGCACTTTGAGGAGCAGGTCGGAGAACCCAGGATAAGTTTTCAATAAGCACTGCACCACCAGGTTTAAGGTGTGAGCCAGGCAAGGAATGTGTTTCAGTTGGGAAAGGGAGATGGCAGCCATGAAATTCCTTCCGTTATCACTCACTACCTTGCCTGCCTCAAGATCTACTGTGCCCAGCCACGACTGCGTTTCTTGTTGCAAGAACTCGGACAGAACTTCCGCGGTGTGTCTGTTGTCGCCCAAACACTTCATAGCCAATACAGCCTGCTGACGCTTGGCAGTAGCTGGCCCATAATGGGACAACTGGTGTGCAACAGTGTCATCTGCCGATGGAGTGGTTGGCCGACTGCGTTCTGTGGAAGAGCTGTAGCTTCTGCAGGAGGACGAGGAGGAGGAGGAGGGGGTGCGAACGCCTACAGCCAACTGTTTCCTAGACCGTGGGCTAGGCACAACTGTCCCTAAATTGATGTCGCCTGTGGACCCTGCATCCACCACATTCACCCAGTGTGCCGTGATGGACACATAACGTCCCTGGCCATGCCTACTGGTCCATGCATCTGTAGTCAGGTGCACCTTTGTACTCACAGATTGCCTAAGTGCATGGACGATGCGCTGTTTAACATGCTGGTGCAGGGCTGGGATGGCTTTTCTGGAAAAAAAGTGTCGACTAGGTAGCTCGTATCGTGGTTCAGCGTACTCCATCAGGGCTTTAAAAGCTTCGCTTTCAACTAAACGGTAGGGCATCATCTCTAACGAGATTAGTCTAGCTATGTGGGCGTTAAAACCCTGTGTACGCGGATGCGAGGATAAGTACTTCCTTTTTCTAACCAGAGTCTCATGTAGGGTGAGCTGGACTGGAGAGCAGGAGATCGTGGAACTTTCGGGTGTGCCGGTGTACATGGCAGACTGAGAGACGGTTGGAGACGGTATTGTTTCCGCCGGTGCCCTAGATGCAATATTTCCTCCTACTAAACTGGTGATTCCCTGACCCTGACTGCTTTTGGCTGGCAAAGAAACCTGCACAGATACTGCCGGTGGTGCGGAAAATGGTGGCCTTACAGTGACGGAAGGGATGTTGCGTTGCTGACTAGCTTCATTGGCCGAGGGTGCTACAACCTTAAGGGACGTTTGGTAGTTAGTCCAGGCTTGAAAATGCATGGTGGTTAAGTGTCTATGCATGCAACTAGTATTTAGACTTTTCAGATTCTGACCTCTGCTTAAGCTAGTTGAACATTTTTGACAGATGACTTTGCGCTGATCAGTTGGATGTTGTTTAAAAAAATGCCAGACTGCACTCTTCCTAGACTCGGATCCCTTTTCAGGGATTGCAGACTGAGCTTTAACCGGATGGCCACGCTGTCCTCCAACAGGTTTTGGCTTTGACACGCGTTTTGGGCCAGATACGGGCCCGGCAGATGGAACCTGTTGCGATGTTGATGCCTGCTGCGGCCCCTCCTCCACCTCCGCTTCTGAACTACTGCCGCCTGCACCCTGTTCCCCCAATGGCTGCCAATCGGGGTCAATAACTGGGTCATCTATTACCTCCTCTTCGAGCTCGTGTGCAACTTCGTCTGTGTCACTGTGTCGGTCGGTGGTATAGCGTTCGTGGCGGGGCAACATAGTCTCATCAGGGTCTGATTGTGGATCTGTACCCTGAGAGGGCAATGTGGTGGTCTGAGTCAAAGGAGCAGCATAGTACTCTGGCTGTGGCTGTGCATCAGTGCACTCCATGTCAGAATCTACTTGTAATGGGCATGGCCTGTTAAATGTTTCACTTTCTAAGCCAGGGACGGTATGTGTAAAGAGCTCCATGGAGTGACCCGTTGTGTCGCCTGCTGCATCCTTCTCTCTTGTTGTAGTTTTTGCTGAGGAGGACAAGGAAGCGACTTGTCCCTGACCGTGAACATCCACAAGCGACGCGCTGCTTTTACATTTACCAGTTTCGGAAGAGGAGGCAAAAGAGCTAGAGGCTGAGTCTGCAATGTAAGCCAAAACTTGCTGTTGCTGCTCAGCCTTTAAAAGCGGTTTTCCTACTCCCAGAAAAGAGAGCGTTCGAGGCCTTGTGTAGCCTGACGACGAAACTGGCTCCACAGCTCCAGACTTAGGTGGAATATTTTTATCCCCACGACCACCTGATGCTCCACTACCACTACCATCATTACCAGCTGACAATGAACGCCCACGACGACCTCTTGCACCAGACTTCCTCATTGTTTAAAAATCGTAACCAAACTAACTTTATTTGTTGCTGTCAAACAACTTACACGGTGAGCTATAACTTCAGTATGATTTCAATATCCCTTAACAGGTTGGTGAGACCACAAGGAAAATCAGGCACAATGTTACACACTCTGTTTTCTGTGACACCAAATCACAGAGATGACACACACGCAGGACTGTCACTCAAGCACTAATGTCAATATTAATCTCCCACCTAATTTATTTATTTTTTTTTCTCTGTGAGACTTTAGAAACCAAATAATATTTAAAAAAAAAACAAAAAAAAAAGGCTTTCTATGGCCCACTGAATGAGAGATGGCACGCACAGGAGTGGCACACAAGCCCTGACTGAGGCCAATATTTTTCTCCCACTGATTGATGTAGTGTTTTTGTGTTGAGGTTGATTTTAAAACACAAATGAAGGAAAAAAATAAAAAGGCTTTCTATGGCCCACAATTAGAGAGAGAGGTGGCACACCCAGGAGTCAAGACTGGCACACAAGCTGAAATGGCAATATTACTCTCCCACTGTTTTTTTATGTATTTTTTTTTTATTTTCAGGGAGACTTTAGAAACCAAATAATATTAAAAAAACCAAAAAATAAATAGGCTTTCTATGGCCCACTGAATGAAAGGGAGAGAGGTGGCACACCCAGGAGTCAAGACTGGCACACAAGCTGAAAGGGCAATATTACTCTCCCACTGTTTTTTTATGTATTTTTTTTTTTTATTTTCAGGGAGACTTTAGAAACCAAATAATATTAAAAAAACCAAAAAATAAATAGGCTTTCTATGGCCCACAATTAGAGAGAGAGGTGGCACACCCAGGAGTCAAGACTGGCACACAAGCTGAAATGGCAATATTACTCTCCCACTGTTTTTTTATGTTTTTTTTTTTTATTTTCAGGGAGACTTTAGAAACCAAATAATATTAAAAAAAAACAAAAAAACAAGGCTTTCTATGGCCCACTGAATGAGAGGGAGAGAGGTGGCACACCCAGGAGTCAAGACTGGCACACAAGCTGAAATGGCAATATTACTCTCCCACTGTTTTTTTATGTATTTTTTTTTTTTATTTTCAGGGAGACTTTAGAAACCAAATAATATTAAAAAAACCAAAAAATAAATAGGCTTTCTATGGCCCACTGAATGAAAGGGAGAGAGGTGGCACACCCAGGAGTCAAGACTGGCACACAAGCTGAAAGGGCAATATTACTCTCCCACTGTTTTTTTATGTATTTTTTTTTTTTATTTTCAGGGAGACTTTAGAAACCAAATAATATTAAAAAAACCAAAAAATAAATAGGCTTTCTATGGCCCACAATTAGAGAGAGAGGTGGCACACCCAGGAGTCAAGACTGGCACACAAGCTGAAATGGCAATATTACTCTCCCACTGTTTTTTTATGTTTTTTTTTTTTATTTTCAGGGAGACTTTAGAAACCAAATAATATTAAAAAAAAAACAAAAAAACAAGGCTTTCTATGGCCCACTGAATGAGAGGGAGAGAGGTGGCACACCCAGGAGTCAAGACTGGCACACAAGCTGAAATGGCAATATTACTCTCCCACTGTTTTTTTATGTATTTTTTTTTTTTATTTTCAGGGAGACTTTAGAAACCAAATAATATTAAAAAAACCAAAAAATAAATAGGCTTTCTATGGCCCACTGAATGAAAGGGAGAGAGGTGGCACACCCAGGAGTCAAGACTGGCACACAAGCTGAAAGGGCAATATTACTCTCCCACTGTTTTTTTATGTATTTTTTTTTTTTATTTTCAGGGAGACTTTAGAAACCAAATAATATTAAAAAAACCAAAAAATAAATAGGCTTTCTATGGCCCACAATTAGAGAGAGAGGTGGCACACCCAGGAGTCAAGACTGGCACACAAGCTGAAATGGCAATATTACTCTCCCACTGTTTTTTTATGTTTTTTTTTTTTATTTTCAGGGAGACTTTAGAAACCAAATAATATTAAAAAAAAAACAAAAAAACAAGGCTTTCTATGGCCCACTGAATGAGAGGGAGAGAGGTGGCACACCCAGGAGTCAAGACTGGCACACAAGCTGAAATGGCAATATTACTCTCCCACTGTTTTTTTATGTATTTTTTTTTTTTATTTTCAGGGAGACTTTAGAAACCAAATAATATTAAAAAAACCAAAAAATAAATAGGCTTTCTATGGCCCACTGAATGAAAGGGAGAGAGGTGGCACACCCAGGAGTCAAGACTGGCACACAAGCTGAAAGGGCAATATTACTCTCCCACTGTTTTTTTATGTTTTTTTTTTTTTTTCAGGGAGACTTTAGAAACCAAATAATATTAAAAAAAAAAAAAAAAAAAAAAATAGGCTTGCTATAGCCCACTGAATGAGAGATAGCACACACAGCAGTGGCACACAAGCCCTGACTGAGGCCAATATTTTTCTCCCACTGATTGATGTAGTGTTTTTGTGTTGAGGTAGATTTTAGAACACAAATCACGGAAAAAATAAATAGGCTTTCTATGGCCCACTGAATGAAAGGGAGAGAGGTGGCACACCCAGGAGTCAAGACTGGCACACAAGCTGAAAGGGCAATATTACTCTCCCACTGTTTTTTTATGTATTTTTTGTTTTTTCAGGGAGACTTTAGAAACCCAATAATATTTAAAAAAAAAAATAAATAGGCTTTCTATGGCCCACTGAATGAGAGGGAGAGAGGTGGCACACCCAGGAGTCAAGACTGGCACACAAGCTGAAAGGGCAATATTATTCTCCCACTGTTTTTTTAGGTTTTTTTTTTTTTTTTCAGGGAGAATTAGAAACCAAATAATATTAAAAAAAAAAAAAAAAAATAGGCTTGCTATAGCCCACTGAATGAGAGATAGCACACACAGCAGTGGCACACAAGCCCTGACTGAGGCCAATATTTTTCTCCCACTGATTGATGTACTGTTTTTGTGTTGAGGTAGATTTTAGAACACAAATCACGGAAAAAATAAATAGGCTTTCTATGGCCCACTCAGTGAGAGATGGCACACACAGGGATGGCACTGTAGCAGAAATGCCAATCTTAATCTCCCACAAAAAAAAAAAACAAAAAAAAAAAAAAAACTGTCCTACAATTACTATCTCCCTGCAGTAATGTAAGCCAGGTATGGCAGGCAGCAATAGGAGTGGACTGATGCACAAATTAAATAAAAAGTGTGGAAAAACAGAAAAGATAGCTGTGCAGAAAGGAAGGAACAAGAGGATATGTGCTTTGAAAAAAGCAGTTGGTTTCCACAGTGGCGTACACACAGCAATACAGCTATCACGGAGCCTTCTAGGGCAGCCCAATGAGCTACAGCGCTGAGGGGAAAAAAAAAAAAAATAGCTTCCACAGTCCCTGCACACCGAAGGTGGTGTTGGACAGTGGAAATCGCTGCAGCACAAGCGGTTTGGTGGTTAGTGGACCCTGCCTAACGCTCTCCCTGCTTCTGATGAAGCGGCAGCAACCTGTCCCTAAGCTCAGATCAGCAGCAGTAAGATGGCGGTCGGCGGGAACGCCCCTTTATAGCCCCTGTGACGCCGCAGACAGCAAGCCAATCACTGCAATGCCCTTCTCTAAGATGGTGGGGACCAGGATCTATGTCATCACGCTGCCCACACTCTGCGTTCACCTTCATTGGCTGAGAAATGGCGCTTTTCGCGTCATTGAAACGCGACTTTGGCGCGAAAGTCGCGTACCGCATGGCCGACAAGCACAGGGGTCGGATCGGGTTTCATGAGACGCCGACTTAGCCAAAAGTCGGCGACTTTTGAAAATGATCGACCCGTTTCGCTCAACCCTAGTGTTTTCCCCTTACCTCACCGTTATTATTTGTTGGGGGATTCCTATATCTTTGGGGTGATTTCTCTTGAGGCAAGTGAGGTCTTACTTTCCCTCCAGGAGTAGATAGTTTCTCAGGCTGCATCGAGACGTCCAGGATTTTAGGCACGTTCACCGGCTTCCTTTAGTGTGTTGGTTAGGATCAGGTTTGCGGTCAGTCCAGATACCACCTCCCTAGAGCTCGTGTCTATGTTCATAAACTTAGCTAGTCCGTTTTGTGATCCTCAGCCACTAGGATCATAACAGTACTGCAGGCCAAAAAAGTGTTTAATGCATCGCAGAAGTGGGATAAGAGAAGCCCTGAATACAATTTTTTTTTCTTCTCTCTCTATCTTTGCTGCAGTCTGTCCAGCTTCTCTCATCCCCTTAATCTCTGGGTGGCTTTGAGTTCAGCTGCAGACATGGATATTCAGAGTCTGACTTCTAGTGTGGATCATCTTGCTGCAAGGGTGCAAAGCATTCAGGATTTTGTTGTTCATAGCCCTATGTCAGAGCCAAAAATACCTATTCCTGAGTTGTTTTCTGGAGATAGATCTAGGTTTCTGAATTTTAAGAATAATTGTAAATTATTTCTATCTTTGAGACCTCGTTCCTCTGGTGATTCCGCTCAGCAAGTTAAAATTGTTATCTCCTTGTTACGTGGCGACCCTCAAGATTGGGCCTTCTCTCTGGTGCCAGGAGATCCTGCATTGCTGAATGTGGATGCGTTTTTTCTGGCGCTTGGACTGCTTTATGAGGAACCTAATCTTGAGAACCAGGCAGAAAAGGCCTTGCTGGCTCTTTCTCAGGGCCAGGATGAAGCTGAGGTGTATTGTCAAAAATTTCGGAAATGGTCGGTGCTTACTCAATGGAATGAGTGTGCCCTGGCTGCAAATTTCAGAGAAGGTCTTTCTGAAGCCATTAAGAATGTTATGGTGGGGTTCCCCACTCCTGCAAGTCTGAATGACTCAATGGCTTTGGCCATTCAGATTGATCGGCATTTGCGGGAGCGCAAATCTGCGCACCATCTGGCGGTGTTTTCTGAACAGAGACCTGAGTCTATGCAATGTGACCGAGTTCTGACCAGAATTGAGCGGCAAAATCATAGACGTCAAAATGGGTTGTGCTTTTACTGTGGTGATTCAACTCATGTTATCTCAGCATGCTCTAAGCGCGTTAAAAAAATCGCTAAACCTGTCACCATTGGTACTATACAGCCTAAATTCATTTTGTCTGTTACTTTAATTTGTTCTTTGTCATCCTACTCGGTTATGGCTTTTGTGGATTCAGGTGCTGCCCTGAATCTGATGGATTTGTCGTTTGCCAGGCGCTGTGGTTTTGTCCTGGAGCCTTTGGAATTCCCTATTCCACTGAGGGGAATTGATGCTACACCATTGGCTGAGAATAAGCCTCAATATTGGACTCAAGTGACCATGTGCATGACTCCTGTACATCAGGAGGTGATTTGCTTTCTTGTGCTGCATAATTTGCATGATGTTGTCGTGTTGGGTCTGCCATGGCTGCAGGCCCATAATCCAGTTCTGGATTGGAAAGCTATGTCTGTGTCAAGTTGGGGTTGCCAGGGGATTCATGGCGATGCTCCTTTGGTATCAATTGCTTCTTCCACTCCTTCTGAGGTCCCTGAGGTTTTGTCGGACTACCAGGATGTATTTGATGAGCCCAGATCCGGTGCCCTGCCTCCTCACAGGGATTGTGATTGTGCTATAAATTTGATTCCTGGTAGTAAGTTCCCTAAGGGACGACTTTTTAATTTGTCTGTACCAGAACATGCCGCAATACGGAGCTATATAAAGGAGTCTTTAGAGAAGGGACATATTCGCCCGTCCTCCTCCCCTCTTGGTGCAGGATTCTTTTTTGTGGCCAAGAAGGATGGTTCTCTGAGACCTTGTATAGATTATCGTCTTCTAAATAAAATCACGGTCAAATTTCAGTATCCTTTGCCATTGTCGTCTGATCTGTTTGCTCGGATTAAGGGGTCCAGTTGGTTCACCAAGATAGATCTTCGTGGTGCGTATAACCTTGTGCGCATTAAGCAGGGGGATGAATGGAAAACAGCATTTAATACACCCGAAGGCCATTTTGAGTACTTGGTGATGCCTTTTGGACTCTCTAATGCTCCTTCTGTGTTTCAGTCCTTCATGCATGACATCTTCCGAGAATATCTGGATAAATTTATGATTGTGTATCTGGATGACATTTTGGTCTTTTCTGAGGACTGGGAGTCCCATGTGAAGCAGGTCAGGATGGTATTTCAGGTCCTGCGTGCTAATGCCTTATTTGTGAAGGGCTCTAAATGTCTCTTCGGAGTACAGAAGGTTTCCTTTTTGGGTTTTATTTTTTCTCCTTCTACTATTGAGATGGACCCAGTCAAGGTCCAGGCTATTCATGACTGGACTCAGCCTACATCTGTTAAGAGTCTTCAGAAGTTCTTGGGTTTTGCTAACTTTTACCGTCGCTTCATTGCTAATTTTTCTGGCGTCGTTAAACCCTTGACGGATTTGACCAAGAAGGGTTCTGATGTGACTAATTGGTCTCCTGCAGCCGTGGAAGCCTTTCGGGAGCTGAAGCGCCGGTTTTCTTCGGCTCCAGTTTTGTGTCAGCCTGATGTCTCTCTTCCTTTTCAGGTCGAGGTTGATGCTTCTGAGATTGGAGCAGGGGCTGTTTTGTCGCAGAGAAGCTCTGATTGCTCTGTGATGAAGCCTTGTGCTTTCTTTTCAAGAAAGTTTTCGCCTGCCGAGCGAAATTATGATGTTGGTAATCAGGAGTTGTTGGCTATGAAGTGGGCATTTGAGGAGTGGCGACATTGGCTTGAGGGAGCTAAGCATCGTGTAGTGGTCTTAACTGATCACAAAAATCTGATTCATCTTGAGTCTGCCAAGCGGCTGAATCCTAGACAGGCTCGTTGGTCGTTGTTTTTCTCCCATTTCGATTTCGTGGTCTCGTACCTGCCTGGTTCGAAGAACGTGAAAGCTGATGCTCTTTCTAGGAGTTTTGTGCCTGACTCTCCGGGAGTTTCAGAGCCGGCTGGTATCCTCAGAGAGGGAGTGATTTTGTCTGCCATTTCCCCAGATTTGCGACGAGTGCTGCAGAAATTTCAGGCGGATAGACCGGACCGTTGCCCACCAGAGAGACTGTTTGTCCCAGATAGATGGACCAGCAGAGTTATTTCCGAGGTTCATTCTTCGGTGTTGGCAGGACATCCTGGGATTTTTGGTACCAGAGATTTGGTGGCTAGGTCCTTCTGGTGGCCTTCCTTGTCGCGGGATGTGCGTTCCTTTGTGCAGTCCTGTGGGATTTGTGCTCGGGCTAAGCCTTGCTGTTCTCGTGCCAGCGGTTTGCTTTTGCCTTTGCCTGTCCCGAAGAGGCCTTGGACGCACATTTCCATGGATTTTATTTCGGATCTTCCAGTCTCTCAGAGAATGTCTGTCATCTGGGTGGTGTGTGATCGTTTTTCCAAAATGGTCCATTTGGTGCCCTTGCCTAAGTTGCCTTCCGCCTCCGATTTGGTTCCTCTATTTTTTCAGAATGTGGTTCGCTTGCACGGCATCCCTGAAAATATTGTGTCTGACAGAGGATCCCAGTTTGTGTCCAGATTTTGGCGGATCTTTTGTGCTAAGATGGGCATTGATTTGTCTTTTTCGTCGGCCTTCCATCCTCAGACGAATGGTCAAACCGAGCGAACTAATCAGACCTTGGAAACTTATTTAAGATGTTTTGTTTCTGCTGATCAGGATGATTGGGTGACTTTTTTGCCATTGGCCGAGTTTGCCCTTAATAATCGGGCTAGTTCTGCTACTTTGGTTTCGCCTTTTTTCTGCAATTCTGGTTTTCATCCTCGTTTTTCCTCGGGTCAGGTTGAGCTTTCTGACTGTCCTGGGGTGGATTCTGTGGTGGATAGGTTGCAGCAGATTTGGAACCATGTGGTGGACAATTTGAAGTTGTCACAGGAGAAGGCTCAGCACTTTGCCAACCGCCGTCACTGTGTGGGTCCCCGACTTCGCGTTGGGGATTTGGTGTGGTTGTCTTCTCGCTTTGTTCCTATGAAGGTCTGCTCTCCTAAGTTTAAGCCTTGGTTTATCGGTCCTTATAAGATTTTGGAAGTCCTTAACCCTGTGTCATTTTGTTTGGACCTCCCGGCATAGTTTGCTATTCATAATGTGTTCCATCGGTCGTTGTTGCGGAGGTATGTGGTGCCTGTGGTTCCTTCGGTTGAGCCTCCTGCCCCTGTGCTAGTTGAGGGAGAATTGGAATACGTGGTGGAGAAGATCTTGGATTCTCGTATTTCTAGACGGAGGCTTCAGTATTTGGTTAAGTGGAAAGGCTATGGTCAGGAGGATAATTCCTGGGTTGTCGCCTCTGATGTTCATGCGGCCGATTTGGTTCGTGCCTTCCATGTGGCTCACCCTGATCACCCTGGGGGTTTTGATGAGGGTTCGGTGACCCCTCCTCAAGGGGGGGTACTGTTGTGAACTCCGTTTTCAGGCTCCCTCTTGTGGTCACAGATGGTATTGTGTGACTTTGGTTTTTTGGCTCCACCTGGTGGTTTGGTTTATTATCCTGCGGGTCTGCTGGATCAGCTGCCTCGTTATTCACCAGGGAGGCTCCTATTTAGGTCTGCTTCACTTCCACTTGTTGCCGGCTGTCAATGTATTCAGTGCTATTCTGATTACTCCTGATTATCTCGTTTTCTGCCTCTTCAGGATAAGCTAAGTTCTGTTTGAATATTTTTTGCTCATCTGCCTGCAATATGATTTCTGTGTATGATGAGTCTAGTCCAGCTTGCTAACATGTGATTTCTTTTTGCTGGTAAGCTCTGGGGTACGGAGTTGCTTCCCCCGCACCGTTAGTTGGTGTGGGGGCTCGAGCAATCTCTGCGTGGATATTTTGAATAGGGTTTTTATTGACCGCACAGTTTCCTTCCTATTTTCTGCTATCTAGTATTAGCAGGCCTCATTTGCTAAATCTGATTTAATCTCTACGTTTGTGCTTTCCATTTAACTCACCGATAATATTTGTGGGGGCTATTCTATATCTTTGGGGTCTTCCACTGAGGCAAGTGAGGACTTACTTTCCCTCCAGGAATAGTCAGTTTCTCAGGCCGTGACGAGACGTCTAGGATTTTTTAGGTAACGTTCCACGGCTGCCTATAGTTGTTTGCGGATAGGATCAGGTTGCTGTCAATCTAGTTACCACTTCCCCAGAGCTAGTAGTCTGTTCAGTTACTTAGCTAGTCCGACCTGCGATCCTTGCCACTAGGATCATAACAGACATCATCAAAATGATTTTGACATCATCAGTTTATTATGACTTCATCAAATGATTATTACATCATCAAAATGATTATGACATCATCAAATGATTATGACATCATCAAATGATTATGACATCATCAGGTGATTATGACATCATCAAATGATTTTCACATCATCAAATGACGATGACATCATCAGTTGATTATGACATCATCAAATGATTATGACATCATCAGTTGATTATGACATCATCAAAATTATTATGACATCAGCTGATTATGACATCATCAGTTGATTATGATATCAAATGATTATGACATCATCAAAATGATTGACATCATCAGCTGATTATGACATCAGCTGATTATGACATCATCAAAATGATTATGACATCATCAGATGATTATGACATCATCAAATGATTATGACATCATCAAAATGATTATGATATCATCAGTTGATTGTGACATCATCAAATGATTATGACATCATCAACATCATTATGACATCATCAAATGATTATGACATCATCAAAATAATTACCAGTCATCAGTTGATTATCACATCGGCAAATGATTATGACATCATCAAAATGAATATGACATCATCAAAATGATTATGACATCATCAGTTGAATATGACATCATCAAAAAGATAATGACATCATCGAATGATTATGACTTCATCAAAATGATTATGACATCAGCTGAATGTGACATCATCAAATGATTATGACATCAAATGATTATGACATCATCAGTTGATTATGAAATCATCAAATGATTGACATCATCAGTTGATTATGACATCATCAAAACTATTATTACATCACCAGCTGATTATGACATCATCAGTTGACTATGACATCATCAAATGATTATGACATCATCAGATGATTATGACATCATCAAAATGATTATGACATCATCAGATGATTATGACATCATCAAAATGATTATGATATCATCAGTTGATTCTGACATCATCAAATGATTATTACATCATCAACATTATTATGACATCATCAAATGATTATGACATCATCAAAATAATTACCAGTCATCAGTTGATTATCACATCGGCAAATGATTATGACATCATCAGTTGATTATGACATCATCAAATTATTATGACATCATCAAAATGATTATGACATCATCAGTTGATTATGAAATCATCAAAATGATGATTACATAATCAGGTGATTATGACATCATCAAATGATTATGATATCATCAGTTGATTATGACATCACCAAAATGATTATGACATCATCAAAATGACTATGACATCAACAAAATGATTATGACATCATCAGTTGATTATGACATCATCAAATGCTTATGCTTTCATCAAAATGATTATGACATCATCAAATGATTATGACATCATCAAAATGATCATGACATCATCAGTTGATGATGACATCATTAAATGATTATGACATCATCAAAATGATTATGACATCATCAAAATGATTGTTATCATCAAAATGATTATGACATCATCAAATGATAATTACATCATGTGATTATGACATCATCATGTGATTGTGACATCATCAAATGATTATGACATCATCAGTTGAATATGACATCATCAAAATGATTATGACATCATCAAAATGATTATGACATCATCAGTTGATTATCACATCGGCAAATGATTTTGACCATCAAAATGATGATGGCATCATCAGTTGATTATGACATCATCAAAATGATTATGACATCATCATCAAGTGATTATGACATCATCAAAATGATTATGACATCATGGACATGAAATTACTTGTATTAAAAGGTAGCTTCAAATCTCAAACAGACAGAAAAATATGGGAATATAAACTGATGATGTCCTTTGACACTCTTAGTGCAGGAATGAATGTGTCGCATGGATTTATGTCTTTTTACATCAACTAAGGACCTAAGGAATTTGCCCCTCAGACCAAGTGGGGTCATCACAACAGAACCAGACCCCAATCAGAGGACCATAAAACACTCCTTATCTAAGAACTGGTCCAATATTTTTGGACATAACTGTTTATCACTCATGGTAATTCTGCTTCATGTCACCTGTCTTATCCATGTTTTTTTCTGTTTTTTTTTCTGTAATGTGTTGTGCATAAATATGTGATTCTCCAGAATTTCTTTTAGGCCGGGCTCACACATAGCGAGATACGGCTGAGTCTCGCAGGTTAAAACCAAGCTCTGGCACCGGCACTCCAGAGCGGAGCGTGCTCCCGCATAGCAATACATGGAGCCGCACACTCCGCTCCGGAGTGCCGGTGCCAGAGCTTGTTTTTAACCTGTGAGACTCGGCCGTATCTCGCTGTAGTGTGACTCCGGCCTTAGTCTATGCCTGATGAAGAGACCAGTGTAGTTTCGGAAGCTTGCAATTTGTTACCATCTTTTCAGTTAGCCATTAAAAGGTATCAACTACTGAGGACTCTCAATTCTAACTATTTTTCTATCCACTGGCTAACACGGTACCAAGATATATATCTTTCCTATAGATAAACCCATAAACCCATAATCACAAAAAGGGCATTTGGAATGCTATAATATGTTATGTAAGAGCAGTAAAAACTATATGGCCCAATGGTTTGATTTAAATATTTAATAACAAGCGATAAAAAACCTTGAATAAATAAATAATACAGATCATAAGGTATGATGCTAACAAAAGTATGATACCCCCACAGTGAACTCCTTGCCCCTCAGCAAAGTATGGTGACCCCAACACAGTATGATGCCCCAAATGCCCAAATGTGATCCCCACAAAGCCCTCTATGCAGTATAATGGGCCCCACGTAGTCCTCCATACAGTATAATGATCTCATATATTGACCTAACTGCTTGTGGCGCGCCGCAAGTGACTTTTCACTAACATCCACACTAATCTGCACCTCCCACTTTTGGCTCCAAGACTTCTCACGACTTGCACCAATCCTCTGGAATGCTCTACCCCATGAAATCAGGACTAACTGCAACTTTTACAGTTTTAGGCTTTCCCTAAAAATACATCTGTTTAAAGGGGCCTATCACATTCCATCAAACTCCACTGTGCCTAAAACCACCACACATACTGGATAGTGACAACCTCATGCAGCCTTAATATATCCCTATTCCCTCAAGATGTCTGGACCATCATTGTAAAAAAGCACTTGTACTTTGTGTCTCCCCCACCTCATTGTAGATTGTAAGCTCTTACAAGCAGGGTCATCATTATCTTTGCTTTAACTACTGTATTATCTTTAATGTTGTTAATTATGACTTGTATATGAACTGTTGAATGGTAGGCCACACTTTAAAATAAATAAATAAATAAAAACTCACCTTTCCCCTTTCCCCACTGCTCCAGTCTCGGCAGCGAGTGCATTGAAGATCCTGACTGCTTGGCACAACAAGCTCAATACAGTTAGAAGTGCAATGCACTTCCAACTGTAGAGCTGGCATCATGTGACAAATATAATCACTCCTTGGGCCAGATTTGGTCTGCTGGCCAGAGCTTGACGTGTGCCATAAAGTTATGGTGCTTAGTCAATATATGGCTTTAAAAAATATGCATTTTACATTTAACTGTTTTACAATGTATTATACTGAATATTATGAAAATATTCTAAAACTATTAGAATCCAGGAGATATAGCAAGGGATATGTGGGGCTCCCTACCATTCTACCTATGCTGTTAATCCCTATGTGTACTTTTTTCTTAACATCCTCTGATGCTTTGTTTGAGAGGAGTCTCAAATGAAATGTCGCAGGAGGATGCCCTGCAGTCACATCATCCAGATTCTATCAGCCTCCTGTAACAGAATGTCATCATGGATTGATTATGACATCTTTAACCCCTTCCCGACCTGTGACGCCACGTAGGCGTCATGAAAGTCGGTGCCAATCCGACCTGTGACGCCTATGTGGCATCATGAAATGATTGCGTCCCTGCAGATCGGGTGAAAGGGTTAATTCCAATTTCACCCGATCTGCATGGACAGGGGGAGTGGTACTTCAGCCCAGGGGGGGTGGCTTCACCCCCCCTTGGCTACGATCGTTCTGATTGGCTGTTGAAAGTGAAATAGCCAATCAGACCGATTTGTAATATTTCACTATGAAAACTGGTGAAATATTACAATCCAGCCATGGCCGATGCTGCAATATCATCGGCCATGGCTGGAAACACTAGTCTGCACCCCCCCACCACCACCGATCCCCTCCCCAGTCCTCCATCCTGTGCTCCGCCCCCCTCCGTAGTCCTGTCCGCTCCCCTGTCCTCCTGTCCGCTCCCCCGTGCTCCAATCCCACCCCCCTGCTCCGATCACCCCCCCGTGCTCCGTTCCCCCCCTGTTGTGAATTCCGTTCTCGGACTCCCTCCTGTGGTCATGAATGGTACTTTGGTTAGTTCTGCTCTTGGACTCCCTCTGGTGGCTTTGAGCGGAACTGCTGGTCACTGAGGTTGGCTTTGTCAGCTGCTCTCGTTTATTGCTTGCTGGCTTCCCTATTTAACTCCACTCAGATCGTTACTTGATGCCAGCTGTCAATGTTTCAGTATTGGTTCAGATCTCTCTTGGACTTCTCTGAGGACCTGTCTACTCCAGCAGAAGCTAAGTCTTTCCTAGTTCATTTGTTGTTACTGCTTCCTGAATATATTTCTTAGTACTGCTAATTTCTAGTCCAGCTTGCTATCATGATATTCCCTTGCTAGTTGGAAGCTCTGGGGTGCAGAGTGGCACCTCCACACCGTGAGTCGGTGTGGGGAGTCTTTTTGCTTACTCTGCGTGGTTTTTTGTAGTCTTTTGTGCTGACCGCATAGTTCCCTTTTCTATCCTCTGACTATTTTTAGTGAAGTCTGGCCTCCTTTGCTAAAACCTGTTTCATTCCTGTGTTTGTGACTTTCCTCTTAACTCACAGTCAATATATGTGGGGGGCTGCCTTTACCTTTGGGGAATTTCTCTGAGGCAAGGTTAGGCTTCTATTTCTATCTTTAGGGGTAGTTAGCTCTTAGGCTGTGAAGAGGCGTCTAGGGAGAGTTAGGTACGCTCCACGGCTATTTCTAGTTTGTGAGATAGGAGTAGGGTTTGCGGTCAGCAGAGTTCCCACTTTCCCAGAGCTTGTTCCGATTACTAGTTTACTCATCAGGCCATTCCGGGTGCTCCTAACCACCAGGTCCATAACAGTACAGCTGGCCCACAAAGTGTTAATGCATCTCAAAAGAGGGATAAGAGAAGTTCTGAACCCATTTTTTTTTCTTTGCAGTGTGTTTTGTCTCTCTTTTCCCCTTAATCTCTGGGTGGTTCAGGACTCAGGTGTAGATATGGATATTCAAGGTCTGTCCTCTTGTCACTGCAAGAGTACAAAGCATTCAAGATTATGTAGTTCAGAATCCGATGTTAGAGCCTAGAATTCCAATTCCTGATTTGTTTTCTGGGGATAGATCTAAGTTTCTGAATTTCAAAAATAATTGTAAACTGTTTCTTGCTTTGAGACCCCGCTCCTCTGGTGACCCCATTCAGCAAGTAAAAATTGTTATTTCTTTGTTGCGTGGCGACCCTCAGGACTGGGCGTTCTCCCTTGCGCCAGGAGATCCTGCATTGCTTAGTGTAGATGCGTTTTTTCTGGTGCTTGGATTGCTTTATGACGAACCGAATTTAGTGGATCAGGCAGAGAAGGTCTTGCTGGCTTTGTGTCAGGGTCAGGATGAAGCGGAGATATATTGTCAGAAGTTTAGAAAATGGTCTGTGCTTACTCAATGGAATGAGTGTGCCCTGGCAGCAATTTTTAGAAAGGGTCTTTCTGAAGCCCTTAAGGATGTTATGGTGGGATTCCCCACGCCTGCTGGTCTGAATGAATCAATGTCCTTGGCCATCCAAATTGATCGGCGTTTGCGTGAGCGCAAAATTGTGCACCATTTGGCGGTGTCCTCTGAGCAGAGGCCTGAGCTTATGCAATGTGATAGACCTTTGACCAGAACTGAACGGCAAGAACACAGACGTCAGAATGGGCTGTGTTTTTACTGTGGTGACCCCACTCATGCTATCTCTGATTGTCCTAAGCGCACTAAGCGGTTCGCTAGGTCTGTCACCATTGGTACTGTACAGCCTAAATTTCTTTTGTCTGTTACTCTGATTTGCTCTTTGTCATCCTACTCGGTTATGGCATTTGTGGATTCAGGCGCTGCCCTGAATTTGATGGACTTGGAGTTTGCCAGGCGTTGTGGTTTTTTCTTGGAGCCTTTGCAGTATCCTATTCTATTAAGGGGAATTGATGCCACGCCGTTGGCCAAGAATAAACCTCAGTACTGGACTCAGTTGACCATGTGCATGGCTCCTGCACATCAGGAAGATATTCGTTTTTTGGTGTTGCATAATTTGCATGATGTGGTCGTGTTGGGTTTGCCATGGCTACAGGTTCATAATCCAGTATTGGATTGGAAATCAATGTCTGTGTCTAGTTGGGGTTGTCAAGGGGTACATGGCGATGTTCCATTGGTGTCAATTTCTGCTTCCACTCCTTCTGAAGTCCCTGAGTTTCTGTCGGATTACCAGGATGTATTTGATGAGCCCAAATCCAGTGTCCTACCCCCTCATAGGGATTGTGATTGTGCTATAAATTTGATTCCCGGTAGTAAGTTTCCTAAGGGACGACTTTTCAATTTACCTGTGCCAGAGCACGCCGCTATGCGGAGTTATATAAAGGAGTCCTTGGAGAAAGGGCATATTCGCCCATGTTCATCACCGTTGGGAGCAGGTTTTTTTTTTGTGGCCAAGAAGGATGGTTCTCTGAGACCCTGTATAGATTACCGCCTTCTCAATAAAATCACGGTCAAATTTCAGTACCCTTTGCCTCTGCTGTCTGATTTGTTTGCTCAGATTAAGGGGGCTAGTTGGTTCACCAAGATAGATCTTCGAGGGGCGTATAACCTTGTGCGTATTAAACAGGGCGATGAATGGAAAACAGCATTTAATACGCCCGAGGGCCATTTTGAGTACCTGGTAATGCCATTCGGGCTTTCAAATGCTCCATCTGTGTTTCAGTCCTTTATGCATGACATCTTCTGAAAGTATCTGGATAGATTCATGATTGTATATTTGGATGATATTTTGGTCTTTTCGGATGATTGGGAGTCTCATGTGAAACAGGTCAGAATGGTATTCCAGGTCCTTCGTGCTAATTCCTTGTTTGTGAAGGGGTCCAAATGTCTCTTCGGAGTTCAGAAGGTTTCCTTATTGGGCTTAATTTTTAACCCTTCTACTATCGAGATGGACCCTGTTAAAGTTCAGGCCATTTATGATTGGACTCAAGCTACAACTGTGAAGAGCCTCCAGAAATTCCTGGGCTTTGCTAATTTTTACCGTCGCTTCATCGCTAATTTTTCTAGTGTGGTTAAACCTTTGACTGATTTGACAAAGTAAGGTGCTGATGTGGTGAATTGGTCCTCTGCGGCCATTGAGGCTTTTCAGGAGCTGAAACGCCGTTTTTCTTCGGCCCCTGTGTTGCGTCAGCCAGATGTTTCGCTCCCTTTTCAGGTCGAGGTTGATGCTTCTGAGATTGGAGCAGGGGCTGTTTTGTCTCAAAGAAGTTCTGATGGCTCTGTGATGAAGCCATGTGCCTTCTTTTCTAGAAAGTTTTCGCCTGCTGAGCGTAATTATGATGTTGGCAATCGGGAGCTGCTGGCTATGAAGTGGGCATTCGAGGAGTGGCGACATTGGCTTGAGGGAGCCAAGCACCGCGTGGTGGTCTTGACGGATCACAAAAATCTGACTTATCTCGAGTCTGCCAAGCGGTTGAATCCTAGACAGGCTAGATGGGCGCTGTTTTTCTCCTGTTTCTATTTTGTGGTCTCATACCTTCCAGGTTCTAAGAATGTGAAGGCGGATGCCCTTTCTAGGAGTTTTGTGCCTGATTCTCCGGGAGTCCCTGAGCCGGCTGGTATTCTCAAAGAGGGGGTAATTCTGTCTGCCATCTCCCCTGATTTGCGGCGGGTGCTGCAGGAGTTTCAGGCTGATAGACTTGACCGTTGTCCAGCGGAGAAACTGTTTGTCCCTGATAGATTGACTAGCAGAGTTATTTCTGAGGTTCATTGCTCAGTGTTGGCTGGTCATCCTGGGATTTTTGGGACCAGAGATTTGGTGGCTAGGTCCTTTTGGTGGACTTCCTTGTCACGGGATGTGCGTTCTTTTGTGCAGTCCTGTGGGACTTGTGCTCGGGCTAAGCCCTGCTGTTCTCGTGCCAGTGGGTTGCTTTTGCCCTTGCCAGTCCCGAAAAGGCCTTGGACGCATGTTTCCATGGATTTTATTTCAGATCTTCCTGTCTCTCAAAGGATGTCTGTCATCTGGGTGGTTTGTGATCGCTTTTCTAAGATGGTCCATTTGGTACCCTTGCCTAAATTACCTTCCTCCTCTGATTTGGTGCCATTGTTTTTTCAACATGTGGTTCGTTTGCATGGCATTCCGGAGAACATTGTGTCGGACAGAGGTTCCCAGTTTGTCTCTAGGTTTTGGCGGTCCTTTTGTGCTAAAATGGGCATTGATTTGTCTTTTTCTTTGGCTTTCCATCCTCAAACAAATGGCCAAACCGAACGAACCAACCAGACTTTGGAAACCTATCTGAGATGCTTTGTTTCTGCTGATCAGGATGATTGGGTGACTGTTATGATCCTAGTGGTAGAGGATCTCAGGAGTTGTAGCTAAGTCCGCAACCACAAAAACCAGCTCATAGGGAGGTGGTAACTTGGCTGACCGCAAACCTGATCCTAGCACAACAACTAGAAGCAGCCGGGGAATGTACCTACGTTGGTTCTAGACGTCTCGCACCAGCCGGAGATCTAACTAACCCTTTCAGAGAAAATAAGACCTCACTTGCCTCAAGAGAAAGGACCCCAAAGTTAATATACAAGCCCCCAACAAATAATAACGGTGAGGTAAGAAGAAAAGACAAACGTAAGTATGAACTAGATTTAGCAAAGAGAGGCCCACTAATTAATAGCAGAAAATAGGAAGCGGACTTATGCGGTCAGCAAAAACCCTACAAAAATATATACGCTGAATATCCAAGAACCCCCGCACCGACTAACGGTGTGGGGGGAGAATATCAGCCCCCTTAGAGCTTCCAGCAAAAACAGGAATCACATTTTGTACAAGCTGGAACAAAATAAGAACAAATGCAATAAACCAAAATAAGAAAGCGGACTTAGCTTTTCTTGCAAAAATCAGAGGACCAGGAGTCAGGAGAAAACAGACATAGACTGATTACATCGATTCCAGGCACTAGACTGAGCTTCCAGGAAGTCTAAATAGGAACACCCAAGGCCTAACGAACCAGGTGGGTACCAACCTGGAGAAAGACAATCAAAGTGTCATACCGCTAGTGATCACAAGAGAGAGCCAAGAAATACAGTTCACAACAGTACCCCCCCTTTAAGGAGGGGTCACCGAACCCTCACCACGACCACCAGGGCGATCAGGATGAGCAGCGTGAAAGGCACGAACCAAATCGGCCGCATGAACATCAGAGGCGACCACCCAGGAATTATCCTCCTGACCATAGCCCTTCCATTTGACCAGATACTGAAGCCTCCGTCTAGAGAGACGAGAATCCAAGATCTTCTCCACCACGTACTCCAACTCGCCCTCAACCAAGACCGGAGCAGAAGGGTCAACAGCAGGAAACACAGGCACAACGTACCGCCGCAACAAAGACCTATGGAACACATTGTGAATGGCAAACGACACCGGAAGATCCAAATGAAAAGACACCGGATTAAGGACTTCCAAAATTTTATAAGGACCAATAAAGCGAGGCTTAAACTTAGGAGAGGAAACCTTCAGAGGGACATACCGAGAAGACAACCAAACCAAATCCCCAACACGAAGTCGGGGACCCACACCGCGGTGGCGGTTGGCAAAACGCTGAGCCTTCTCCTGTGACAACTTCAAGTTGTCCACCACATGATTCCAAATCCGCTGCAACCTATCCACCACGGAATCCACCCCAGGACAGTCAGAAGATTCAACATGCCCCGAGGAAAAACGAGGATGAAAACCAGAGTTGCAGAAAAATGGCGAAACCAAAGTAGCGGAACTAGCCCGATTATTGAGGGCAAACTCAGCCAATGGCAACAAGGTCACCCAATCATCCTGATCTGCAGAAACAAAACATCTCAAATAAGCCTCCAGTGTCTGATTAGTTCGCTCCGTTTGGCCATTAGTCTGAGGATGAAAGGCAGATGAAAATGACAAATCAATGCCCATCTTAGCACAAAAAGATCGCCAGAATCTGGACACAAACTGGGATCCTCTGTCAGACACGATATTCTCAGGAATGCCATGCAAACGAACCACATTCTGAAAGAACAAAGAAACCAGATCGGAAGAGGAAGGCAACTTAGACAAGGGCACCAAATGGACCATCTTGGAAAAGCGATCACATACCACCCAGATGACAGAAATTCCTTGAGACACCGGAAGATCTGAAATGAAATCCATGGAAATGTGTGTCCAGGGCCTCTTCGGGACGGGCAAGGGCAAAAGCAACCCGCTGGCACGAGAACAGCAAGGCTTAGCCCGAGCACAAATCCCACAGGACTGCACAAACGAATGCACATCCCGCGACAAGGAAGGCCACCAAAAGGACCTAGCTACCAAATCTCTGGTACCAAAAATCCCAGGATGCCCTGCCAACACTGAGGAATGAACCTCGGAGATAACTCTGCTGGTCCATTTATCAGGAACAAACAGTCTATCAGGTGGGCAAGGATCAGGTCTACCAGCCTGAAATCTCTGCAACACACGTCGCAAATCAGGAGAAATGGCCGACAAGATTACTCCCTCTTTAAGAATACCAGCTGGCTCTGAGACTCCCGGAGAGTCAGGCACAAAACTCCTAGAAAGAGCATCAGCCTTCACATTCTTCGAACCAGGCAGGTATGAGACCACAAAGTCAAAACGGGAGAAAAACAACGACCAACGAGCCTGTCTAGGATTCAGGCGCTTAGCAGACTCGAGATACATCAAATTTTTGTGATCAGTCAAGACCACCACACGATGCTTAGCTCCCTCGAGCCAATGACGCCACTCCTCAAATGCCCACTTCATGGCCAACAACTCCCGGTTACCAACATCATAGTTCCGCTCCGCAGGCGAAAATTTCCTAGAAAAAAAAGCACAAGGTCTCATCACAGAGCAACCAGAGCCTCTCTGCGACAAAACAGCCCCTGCACCGATCCACGCTGAATATCCAAGAACCCCCGCATCGACTAACGGTGTGGGGGGAGAATATCAGCCCCCTTAGAGCTTCCAGCAAAAACAGGAATCACATTTTGTACAAGCTGGAACAAAATAAGAACAAATGCAATAAACCAAAATAAGAAAGCGGACTTAGCTTTTCTTGCAAAAATCAGAGGACCAGGAGTCAGGAGAAAACAGACATAGACTGATTACATCGATTCCAGGCACTAGACTGAGCTTCCAGGAAGTCTAAATAGGAACACCCAAGGCCTAACGAACCAGGTGGGTACCAACCTGGAGAAAGACAATCAAAGTGTCATACCGCTAGTGATCACAAGAGGGAGCCAAGAAATACAGTTCACAACAGGTGACCTTCTTGTCATTGGCTGAGTTCGCCCTTAATAATCGGGCTAGTTCGGCTACTTTGGTTTTGCCTTTTTTCTGCAATTCTGGTTTTCATCCTCGTTTTTCTTCGGGGCAGGTTGAGCCTTCTGACTGTCCTGGTGTGGATTCTGTGGTGGACAGGTTGCAGCAAATTTGGACTCACGTAGTGGACAATCTGACGTTGTCCCAGGAGAAGGCTCAACGTTTCGCTAACCGTCGTCGTTGTGTTGGTCCTCGACTTCGTGTTGGGGATTTGGTTTGGTTGTCTTCTCATTATGTTCCTATGAAGGTTTCTTCTCCTAAGTTTAAGCCTCGTTTCATTGGTCCTTATAAGATTTCTGAAATTCTCAACCCTGTGTCATTTCGTTTGGCCCTTCCAGCTTCTTTTGCCATCCATAATGTGTTCCATAGGTCGTTGTTGCGGAGGTACGTGGCGCCTATGGTTCCCTCCGTTGATCCTCCTGCTCCGGTGTTGGTTGAGGGGGAGTTGGAGTATGTGGTGGAAAAAATTTTGGATTCTCGTATTTCGAGACGGAAGCTTCAGTACCTGGTTAAGTGGAAGGGCTATGGTCAGGAGGATAATTCCTGGGTTGTTGCCTCCGATGTCCACGCTGACGATTTAGTTCGTGCCTTTCATTTGGCTTGTCCTGATCGGCCTGGGGGCCTTGGTGAGGGTTCAGTGACCCCTCCTCAAGGGGGGGTACTGTTGTGAATTCCTTTCTCGGACTCCCTCCTGTGGTCATGAATGGTACTTTGGTTAGTTCTGCTCTTGGACTCCCTCTGGTGGCTTTGAGCGGAACTGCTGGTCACTGAGGTTGGCTTTGTCAGCTGCTCTCGTTTATTGCTTGCTGGCTTCCCTATTTAACTCCACTCAGATTGTTACTTGATGCCAGCTGTCAATGTTTCAGTATTGGTTTAGATCTCTCTTGGACTTCTCTGAGGACCTGTCTACTCCAGCAGAAGCTAAGTCTTTGCTAGTTCATTTGTTGTTACTGCTTCCTGAATATATTTCTTAGCACTGCTAATTTCTAGTCCAGCTTGCTATCATGATATTCCCTTGCTAGCTGGAAGCTCTGGGGTGCAGAGTGGCACCTCCACACCGTGAGTCGGTGTGGGGAGTCTTTTTGCTTACTCTGCGTGGTTTTTTGTAGTCTTTTGTGCTGACCGCATAGTTCCCTTTTCTATCCTCTGACTATTTTTAGTGAAGTCTGGCCTCCTTTGCTAAAACCTGTTTCATTCCTGTGTTTGTGACTTTCCTCTTAACTCACAGTCAATATATGTGGGGGGCTGCCTTTACCTTTGTGGAATTTCTCTGAGGCAAGGTTAGGCTTCTATTTCTATCTTTAGGGGTAGTTAGCTCTTAGGCTGTGAAGAGGCGTCTAGGGAGAGTTAGGTATGCTCCACGGCTATTTCTAGTTTGTGAGATAGGAGTAGGGTTTGCGGTCAGCAGAGTTCCCACTTTCCCAGAGCTTGTTCCGATTACTAGTTTACTCATCAGGTCATTCCGGGTGCTCCTAACCACCAGGTCCATAACACCCCCCCTCATACTTACCGAGCTTCCCGGTGTCCGTCCGTCTCCTCCACGGGCGCCGCCATCTTCCAAAATGGCGGGCGCATGCGAGGTGCGCCCGCCGAATCTGCCGGCCGGCAGATTCATTCCAGCTACATTTTGATCACTGTGATAAAACCTATCACAGTGATCAAAATAAAAAAATAGTAAATGACCCCCCCTTTATCACCCCCATACGTAGGGACAATAATAAAATAAAGAAAATATATATTTTTTCCACTAGGGTAGAACTAGGGTTAGAACTAGGGGTAGGGTTAGGGGTAGGGTTAGGAGCAGGGTTAGGAGCAGGGTTAGGGTTAGGGTTAGGGGTAGGGTTAGGGGTAGGGTTAGAACTAGGGTTAGCGTTAGAATTAGGCTATGTGCACATGGTGCGGATTTGGCTGCGGATCTGCAGCGGATTGGCCGCTGCGGATTCGTAGCAGTGTTCCATCAGGTTTACAGTACCATCCGCTGTGCCCATGGTGTGGAAAATACAGCGCGGAAATGCTGCGTTGTATTTTCCGCAGAATGTTAATTCTTTGTGCGGATTCTGCAGCGTTTTACACCTGTTCCTCATTAGGAATCCGCATAAAAAACACTGGAAATCCGCGGTAAATCTGCAGGTAAAACACAGTGCCTTTTACCTGTGGATTTTTCAAAAATGGTGCGGAAAAATCTCACACGAATCCGCAACGTGGGCACATAGCTTTAGGGTTGGAATTAGGGCTAGGGTTGGAAATAGGGTTAAGAATAGGCTTGTTGTTAGGGCTATGGTTAGGGGTGTGTTGGGGTTAAAGTTGTGGTTGGGGTTAGTATTAGGGTTGGGATTAGGGTTAGGATTAGGGTTGGGATTAGGGTTAGGGTTGTGGTTAGGAGTGTGTTGGGGTTAGGGTTGTGATTAGGGTTATGACTAGAGTTGAGATTAGGGTTAGGGGTGTGTTGGGGTTAGTGTTGGAGTTAGAATTGAGGGGTTTCCACTGTTTAGGCACATCAGGGGTCTCCAAACGCAACATGGCGCCACCACTGATTCCAGCCAATCTTGCGTTCAAAAAGTCAAATGGTGCTCCCTTCCGAGCCATGACGTGTGCCCAAACAGTAGTTTACCCCCACATATGGGGTACCAGCGTACTCAGGACAAACTGGGCAACAACTATTGGGGTCCAATTTCTCCTGTTACCCTTGTGAAAATAAAAAATTGCTTGCTAATACATAATTTTTGAGGAAAGAAATTTTTTTTTTTTTTTCACGGCTCTGCATTGTAAACTTCTATGAAGCACTTGGGGGTTCTAAGTGCTCACTACACATCTATATAAGTTCTTTGGGGGGTTTAGTTTCCAAAATGGGGTCACTTGTGGGGGGTTTCTACTGTTTAGGCACATCAGGGGCTCTGCAAACGTAACATGATGCCCGCAGACCATTCCATCAAGGTCTGCATTCCAAAACGTCACTACTTCCCTTCCGAGCCCCGGCATGTGCCCAAACAGTGGTTTACCCCCACATATGGGGTATCATCATACTCAGGACAAACTGGACAACAACATTTGGGGTCCAATTTCTCCTGTTACCCTTGGGAAAAAAAATTCCGGGCTAAAAATCATTTTTGAGGAAAGAAAAATTATTTTTTATTTTCACGGCTCTGCGTTATAAACTTCTGTGAAGCACCTTGGGGTTTAAAGTGCTCACTATGCATCTAGATAAGTTCCTTAGGGGGGTCTAGTTTCCAAAATGGGGTCACTTGTAGGGGAGCTCCAATGTTTAGGCACACAGGGGCTCTCCAAACGCGACATGGTGTCCGATAATGATTGGAGCTAATTTTCCATTCAAAAAGTCAAATGGCATTCCTTCCCTTCTGAGCCTTGCCGTGCACCCAAACAGTGGTTTACCCCCACATATGAGGTATCAGCGTACTCAGGAGAAATTGCCCAACAAATTTTAGGATCCATTTTATCCTGTTGCCCATGTGAAAATGAAAGAATTGAGGCTAAAAGAAATTTTGTGTGAAAAAAATGTACTTTTTCATTTTTACGGATCAATTTGTGAAGCACCTTGGGGTTTAAAGTGCTCATTATGCTTCTAGATAAGTTCCTTGGGGGGTCTAGTTTCCAAAATGGGGTCACTTATGGGGGAGCTCCAATGTTTAGGCACACGGGGGCTCTCCAAGCTCTACATGGTGTCCGCTAAAGATTGGAACCAATTTTTCATTCAAAAAGTCAAATGGCGCTCCTTCCCTTCCGAGCCCTGCCGTGCGCCCAAACAGTGGTTTACCCTCACATATGAAGTACCAGCGTACTCAGGACAAATTGGACAACAACTTTCTTGGTCCAGTTTCTCCTTTTACCCTTGGGAAAATAAAAAAATTGTTGCTAAAAGATCATTTTTGAGACTAAAAAGTTAAATGTTCATTTTTTCCTTCCATGTTGCTTCTGCTGCTGTGAAACACCTGAAGGGTTAATAAAGTTCTTGAATGTGGTTTTGAGCACCTTGAGGGGTGCAGTTTTTAGAATGGTGTCACTTTTGGGTATTTTCAGCCATATAGAACCCCCAAACTGACTTAAAATGTGAGGTGGTCCCTAAAAAAAATGGTTTTGTAAATTTTGTTGTAAAAATGAGAAATCACTGGTCAAATTTTAACCCTTATAACTTCCTAGCAAAAAAAATTTTGTTTCCAAAATTGTGCTGATGTAAAGTAAACATGTGGGAAATGTTATTTATTAACTATTTTGTGTCACATAACTCTCTGGTTTAACAGAATAAAAATTCAAAATGTGAAAATTGCAAAATTTTCAACATTTTCACCAAATTTCCATTTTTTTCATAAATAAACTCAGAAATTATCGACCTAAGTTTACCACTAACATGAAGCCCAGTATGTCACGAAAAAACAGTCTCAGAACCGCTAGGATCCGTTGAAGCGTTCCTGAGATATTACCTCATAAAGGGACACTGGTCAGAATTGCAAAAAATGGCCAGGTCATTAAGGTCAAAATAGGCTGGGTCATGAAGGGGTTAAATAATTATGACATCAACAGTTGATTATGACATCATCAAATGATTATGACATCATCAAAATGATTATGACATCATCAGTTGATTATGACATCATCAAATGATTGACATCATCAAAATGATTATGACATCATCAAAAAGATTCTAACATCATCAGTTGATTATGACATCTTCAAAATGATTATGACATCATCAGTTGATTATGACATCATCAAATGATTATGACATCATCAGGTGATTATGACATCATCAAATGATTATGACTTTTTCAGTTGATTATGACTTTATCTAAATTATTAGTACATCATTAGATGACTATGACATCATCAAATGATTATAACATCATCAAAATGATTATGACATCATCTGTGATTATGACATCATCTGTGATTATAGATCAACTGACCGAACAATATATATATATATATATATAAATAATTTGTAGCCAAAAAAAGTCAAATACAAAAATAGATCAATGGCCACATTTGTCTGTGCTAAAAACTAAGGAAATGTGAAATATGTGAAATGTGAATAGCATACTGGCTTATGAACTTTATGAACAAACACATGAGATTTTTAGCACAAGATTTGCAAACGTTGTGAGCCCATTCACCAAAATGTCAAGGTAATCTCAGATCGAATGGGTAACTACACTGACTGCCTGGTGTGAACACTTACCTATGGTATCTGAGCTGACTGCCTAATGTGAACACTTACCTATGGCTAATAACAGGATAAAGCCTACTTATATAGGAGGCTCAGAACCAACTGTGTTGAGATGTAATTAAAACCTGGAGAAGGGCGGGACGTTCAAGTCAGAAAATAGTATATAGTAAAATAGATCAACTGACCGAACAATATATATATATATATATATATATAAATAATTTGTAGCCAAAAAAAGTCAAATACAAAAATAGATCAATGGCCACATTTGTCTGTGCTAAAAACTAAGGAAATGTGAAATATGTGAAATGTGAATAGCATACTGGCTTATGAACTTTATGAACAAACACATGAGATTTTTAGCACAAGATTTGCAAACGTTGTGAGCCCATTCACCAAAACGTCAAGGTAATCTCAGATCGAATGGGTGACTACACTGACTGCCTGGTGTGAACACTTACCTATGGTATCTGAGCTGACTGCCTAATGTGAACACTTACCTATGGCTAATAACAGGATAAAGCCTACTTATATAGGAGGCTCAGAACCAACTGTGTTGAGATGTAATTAAAACCTGGAGAAGGGCGGGACGTTCAAGTCAGAAAATAGTATATAGTAAAATAGATCAACTGACCGAACAATATATATATATATATATATATATATATATATATATATATATAAATAATTTGTAGCCAAAAAAAGTCAAATACAAAAATAGATCAATGGCCACATTTGTCTGTGCTAAAAACTAAGGAAATGTGAAATATGTGAAATGTGAATAGCATACTGGCTTATGAACTTTATGAACAAACACATGAGATTTTTAGCACAAGATTTGCAAACGTTGTGAGCCCATTCACCAAAACGTCAAGGTAATCTCAGATCGAATGGGTAACTACACTGACTGCCTGGTGTGAACACTTACCTATGGTATCTGAGCTGACTGCCTAATGTGAACACTTACCTATGGCTAATAACAGGATAAAGCCTACTTATATAGGAGGCTCAGAACCAACTGTGTTGAGATGTAATTAAAACCTGGAGAAGGGCGGGACGTTCAAGTCAGAAAATAGTATATAGTAAAATAGATCAACTGACCGAACAATATATATATATATATATATATATATATATATATAAATAATTTGTAGCCAAAAAAAGTCAAATACAAAAATAGATCAATGGCCACATTTGTCTGTGCTAAAAACTAAGGAAATGTGAAATATGTGAAATGTGAATAGCATACTGGCTTATGAACTTTATGAACAAACACATGAGATTTTTAGCACAAGATTTGCAAACGTTGTGAGCCCATTCACCAAAACGTCAAGGTAATCTCAGATCGAATGGGTAACTACACTGACTGCCTGGTGTGAACACTTACCTATGGTATCTGAGCTGACTGCCTAATGTGAACACTTACCTATGGCTAATAACAGGATAAAGCCTACTTATATAGGAGGCTCAGAACCAACTGTGTTGAGATGTAATTAAAACCTGGAGAAGGACGGGACGTTCAAGTCAGAAAATAGTATATAGTAAAATAGATCAACTGACCAAACAATATATATATATATATATATAAATAATTTGTAGCCAAAAAAAGTCAAATACAAAAATAGATCAATGGCCACATTTGTCTGTGCTAAAAACTAAGGAAATGTGAAATATGTGAAATGTGAATAGCATACTGGCTTATGAACTTTATGAACAAACACATGAGATTTTTAGCACAAGATTTGCAAACGTTGTGAGCCCATTCACCAAAACGTCAAGGTAATCTCAGATCGAATGGGTAACTACACTGACTGCCTGGTGTGAACACTTACCTATGGTATCTGAGCTGACTGCCTAATGTGAACACTTACCTATGGCTAATAACAGGATAAAGCCTACTTATATAGGAGGCTCAGAACCAACTGTGTTGAGATGTAATTAAAACCTGGAGAAGGGCGGGACGTTCAAGTCAGAAAATAGTATATAGTAAAATAGATCAACTGACCGAACAATATATATATATATATATAAATAATTTGTAGCCAAAAAAAGTCAAATACAAAAATAGATCAATGGCCACATTTGTCTGTGCTAAAAACTAAGGAAATGTGAAATATGTGAAATGTGAATAGCATACTGGCTTATGAACTTTATGAACAAACACATGAGATTTTTAGCACAAGATTTGCAAACGTTGTGAGCCCATTCACCAAAACGTCAAGGTAATCTCAGATCGAATGGGTAACTACACTGACTGCCTGGTGTGAACACTTACCTATGGTATCTGAGCTGACTGCCTAATGTGAACACTTACCTATGGCTAATAACAGGATAAAGCCTACTTATATAGGAGGCTCAGAACCAACTGTGTTGAGATGTAATTAAAACCTGGAGAAGGGCGGGACGTTCAAGTCAGAAAATAGTATATAGTAAAATAGATCAACTGACCGAACAATATATATATATATATATATAAATAATTTGTAGCCAAAAAAAGTCAAATACAAAAATAGATCAATGGCCACATTTGTCTGTGCTAAAAACTAAGGAAATGTGAAATATGTGAAATGTGAATAGCATACTGGCTTATGAACTTTATGAACAAACACATGAGATTTTTAGCACAAGATTTGCAAACGTTGTGAGCCCATTCACCAAAACGTCAAGGTAATCTCAGATCGAATGGGTAACTACACTGACTGCCTGGTGTGAACACTTACCTATGGTATCTGAGCTGACTGCCTAATGTGAACACTTACCTATGGCTAATAACAGGATAAAGCCTACTTATATAGGAGGCTCAGAACCAACTGTGTTGAGATGTAATTAAAACCTGGAGAAGGGCGGGACGTTCAAGTCAGAAAATAGTATATAGTAAAATAGATCAACTGACCGAACAATATATATATATATATAAATAATTTGTAGCCAAAAAAAGTCAAATACAAAAATAGATCAATGGCCACATTTGTCTGTGCTAAAAACTAAGGAAATGTGAAATATGTGAAATGTGAATAGCATACTGGCTTATGAACTTTATGAACAAACACATGAGATTTTTAGCACAAGATTTGCAAACGTTGTGAGCCCATTCACCAAAACGTCAAGGTAATCTCAGATCGAATGGGTAACTACACTGACTGCCTGGTGTGAACACTTACCTATGGTATCTGAGCTGACTGCCTAATGTGAACACTTACCTATGGCTAATAACAGGATAAAGCCTACTTATATAGGAGGCTCAGAACCAACTGTGTTGAGATGTAATTAAAACCTGGAGAAGGGCGGGACGTTCAAGTCAGAAAATAGTATATAGTAAAATAGATCAACTGACCGAACAATATATATATATATATATATAAATAATTTGTAGCCAAAAAAAGTCAAATACAAAAATAGATCAATGGCCACATTTGTCTGTGCTAAAAACTAAGGAAATGTGAAATATGTGAAATGTGAATAGCATACTGGCTTATGAACTTTATGAACAAACACATGAGATTTTTAGCACAAGATTTGCAAACGTTGTGAGCCCATTCACCAAAACGTCAAGGTAATCTCAGATCGAATGGGTAACTACACTGACTGCCTGGTGTGAACACTTACCTATGGTATCTGAGCTGACTGCCTAATGTGAACACTTACCTATGGCTAATAACAGCCTACTTATATAGGAGGCTCAGAACCAACTGTGTTGAGATGTAATTAAAACCTGGAGAAGGTGCTATTCACATTTCACATATTTCACATTTCCTTAGTTTTTAGCACAGACAAATGTGGCCATTGATCTATTTTTGTATTTGACTTTTTTTGGCTACAAATTATTTATATATATATATATATATATATTGTTCGGTCAGTTGATCTATTTTACTATATACTATTTTCTGACTTGAACGTCCCGCCCTTCTCCAGGTTTTAATTACATCTCAACACAGTTGGTTCTGAGCCTCCTATATAAGTAGGCTTTATCCTGTTATTAGCCATAGGTAAGTGTTCACATTAGGCAGTCAGCTCAGATACCATAGGTAAGTGTTCACACCAGGCAGTCAGTGTAGTTACCCATTCGATCTGAGATTACCTTGACGTTTTGGTGAATGGGCTCACAACGTTTGCAAATCTTGTGCTAAAAATCTCATGTGTTTGTTCATAAAGTTCATAAGCCAGTATGCTATTCACATTTCACATATTTCACATTTCCTTAGTTTTTAGCACAGACAAATGTGGCCATTGATCTATTTTTGTACTTGACCTTTTTTGGCTACAAATTATTTATATATATATATATATATATATATATTGTTCGGTCAGTTGATCTATTTTACTATATACTATTTTCTGACTTGAACGTCCCGCCCTTCTCCAGGTTTTAATTACATCTCAACACAGTTGGTTCTGAGCCTCCTATATAAGTAGGCTTTATCCTGTTATTAGCCATAGGTAAGTGTTCACATTAGGCAGTCAGCTCAGATACCATAGGTAAGTGTTCACACCAGGCAGTCAGTGTAGTTACCCATTCGATCTGAGATTACCTTGACGTTTTGGTGAATGGGCTCACAACGTTTGCAAATCTTGTGCTAAAAATCTCATGTGTTTGTTCATAAAGTTCATAAGCCAGTATGCTATTCACATTTCACATATTTCACATTTCCTTAGTTTTTAGCACAGACAAATGTGGCCATTGATCTATTTTTGTATCATCTGTGATTATGACATCATCAAACAATTATAACATCATAAAAAGATTATGACATCATCAAAATGATTCTGACATCATCAGTTGATTATGACATCATCAAAATGATTATGACATCAGTTGACTATGACATCATCAGTTGATTATGCCATCATCAAATGATTATGACATCATCAAAATGATTATGACATCATCAGCTGATTTTGGCATCATCAGTTGATTATGACATCATCAGTTGATTATGACATCATCAAAATGATTATGACATTATCAGTTGATTGTGACATGTGCAATGCAATGATGACATTATCAAGTGATTATGATATCATCAAATGATTATGATATCATCAAATGATTATGACATCATCAAAATGATTATGACATCATCAGCTGATTATGGCATCATCAGTTGATTATGACATCATCAGTTGATTGTGACATGCGCAATGCAATGATGACATTATCAGGTGATTATGATATCATCAAATGATTATGACATCATAAGTTGATTATGACATCATCAAAATGATTATGACATCATCAAATGATTGTGATATCATAAAAATGATTATGACATCATCAGTTGATTATGACATGATCAAAGGATTATGACATCATCAAATTATTATGACATCATCAGATGATTATGACAACGTCAAAATGATTATGATATCATCAGTTGACTATGACATCGTCAAATGATTATGACATCATCAAAATGATTATGACATGATCAGTTGATTATCACATCGGCAAATTATTATGACCATCAAAATGATGATGACATCATGGACATGAAATTACTTGTATTAAAAGGTAGCTTCAAATCTTAAAGAGACAGGAAAATATGGGAATATAAACTGTTGATGACCTTTGACACTCTTAGTGCAGGAATAAATGTGTCTCATGGATTAATGTCTTTATACAACAACTAAGGAAGTAAGGAATTTGCCCCTCAGACCATGTGGGGTCATCACAACAGAACCAGACCCCAATCAGAGGACAATAAAACACTCCTTATCTAAGAACTGGTCCAATATTTATTGACATAACTGTCTATCACTCACGGTAATTCTGCTTCAAGTCACCTGTCTTATCCCTGTTTCTTCTGTTTTTTTCTGTGATGTGTTGTGCATAAATATGTGATTCTCCAGAATTTTTTTTAGTCTATGCCTGATGAAGAGACCAGTGTAGTCTCAGAAGCTTGCAATTTGTTATCACTCGTGGTGAACCTAGCAAAAAAGCCAAACAAAAAACAAGTGTGAGATTGCACTTTTTTTGCAATTTCATCACACTTGGAATTTTTTTCCCGTTTTCTGTTACATGGCATGGTAAAACCAATGGTTACGTTCAAAAGTACATCTCGTCCCGCAAAAAATAAGCCCTCACATGGCCATATTGACGGAAAAATAAAATAGTTATGGTTCTGGGAAGTAGGGGAGCGAAAAACGAAAACGAAAAAACGGAAAAAGCTCCGGGGGTGAAGGGGTTAATGTTGTTAATTATGACTTGTATATGAACTGTTGAATTGTAAAGCGCTGCGGAATATGTTGGTGCTACTGAATATAAATAAAGATTTTTTATTATTATTGTTATTATTACTTAGTCCTCCATAAAAAAAATTGCCCCACAGAGTCCTACATACAGTATAGTAGGCCACACTTTAAAATAAATAAATAAATAAAAACTCACCTTTCCCCTTTCCCCACTGCTCCAGTCTTGGCAGCGATTGCTTTGAAGCTCCTCACTTCTTGGCACAACAAGCTCGATACAGTTGGAAGTGCAATGCACTTCCAACTGTAGAGCTGGCATCATGGGATAAAAATAATCACTCCTTGGGCCAGATTTGGTCTGCTGGCAAGAGCTTGACATGTGTCCAATAAATGTTATGGCGCTTAGTCAATATATGGCTTAAAAAAATATGCATTTTACATTTAACTGTATTACAATGTATTATACTGAATATTATGCAAATATTCTAAAACTATTAGAATCCAGGAGATATAACAAGGGACATGTGGGGTTCCCTATCATTCTACCTATGCTGTTAATCCCTATGTGTACTTGTTTCTTAACATCCTCTGATGCTTTGTTTGAGAGGAGTCTCAAATGGGATGTCGCAGGAGGATTCTATCAAGCTTCTGTAACAGAATATCATCATGGAATGATTATGACATCATAAAATGATTATGACATCATCAAATGATTGTGATATCATTAGTTGATTATGACATCATCAAAATGATTATGGCATCATCAGTTGATTATGACATCATCAAATGATTATGACATCATCAAATGATTATGGCATCATCAGTTGATTATGACATCATAAAATGACTATGACATCATCAAAATGATTATGACCACATCAAAATGATGATGACATCTTCAGTTGATTAAGACATCATCAAAATGATTATGACATCATCAGATGTTTATGACATCACCAAATGATTATGATCTCATCAGTTGATTATGACATCATCAAAACGATTATGACATCATCAGATAATTATGACATCATCAAAATGATTATGACATCATCTGTTGATTATGACATCACCAGTTGATTATGACATCATCAAATGATTATGACATCATCAGTTGATTTGACAACATCAAATTATTATGACATTGTCAGTTGATTATCACATCATCAGTTTATTATGACATCATCAAATAATTATGGCATCATCAGTTGATTATGACATCATCAGATGATTATGACTTCATCAAATGATTATGACATCATTAAATGATTATAACATCATCAGTTGATTATGACATCATCAGTTGATTATGATATTATTAAATGATTAGGACATCATCCAATTGATTATGATCTCATCAAAATGATTATGTCATCATCAGTTTATTATGATATCACGAGTTGATTATGGCATCATCAAATGATTATGACATCTGTTATGGTCTGGTGATGTAGGAGCGACATGCGACTAGCTCTAAGCAGGTGGTAACAATACAAACCGCAGTTCCTGATCTTAACACAGATACTAGCAGTAGCCGTGGGATGTTCCTGTCACTCCCTGGACACCTCGTCACAGCCGGAGAACTAGCTACCCCTAAAGGTAGAAACAGGAAAGCTATCTTGCCTCAGAGAAAATCCCCAAAGGATAGGACAGCCCCCCACAAATAATGACTGTGAGAGGAGAAGGAAATGACATACGTAGTATGAAACAAGATTTAGCAAAGGAGGCCACTTCTAGCTAGATAGAATTAGTACAGGACAGAACACTGTGCGGTCAGTAATAAAAACTAGAAAAAGTCCACCGCAGAGAAATGCAAAAATCTCCACACCTGACTAAAGGTGTGGAGGGCAAACTCTGCTGCCCAGAGCTTCCAGCTTAGCGGAATAGGTTCATACTGATAAGCTGGACAAATGAGCAAAACATAGAAAGTGCTGAACAACAAAGTCCACAACAAGTGAACTGCAAAAGGACAAGCAAGGACAGCTTTGCTGAACTGGTCAGAGTGTCAGGGAAATCCAAAGAGCCGTGACTCCAGGCTGGAACAATTGACAACTGGCATTGAATGAGAGAACAGGCCAGACTAATATAGCCGAGCCAGAAAGACGATCAGTGAAAACAGCTGCTGATGCTAAATCCCAGAAGCAGCCATACCACTCAAAACCACAGGAGGGAGCCCAAGAACAGAATTCACAAAAATGTCACTTACAACCACCGGAGGGAGCCCAAGAGCGGAATACACAACAGACATCATCAGTTGAATATGATATCATCAGTTGATTATTACACTATCAAATGATTATGACATCATCAGTTGATTATGATAAAATCACTTGTTTACCACATTATCAAATGATTATGACATCATCAGTTGATTATGACATCATCAAATGATTATGACATCATCAAAATGATTATGACATCATCAGTTGATTCTCACATCGTCAAATAATTATGACATCATCAAAATGATGATGACATCATCAGTTGATTATGACATCATCAAAATGATGATTACATCATCAGGTGATTATGACATCATCAGATGATTATGACATCATCAAAATGATCATGACATCATCTGTTGATTATGACATCACCAGTTGATTATGACATCATCAAGTGATTATGACATCATCAGTTGATTTGACATCATCATCTGATTATGACATCGTCAGTTGATTATGACATCTTCAGTTGAATATGATATCATCAGTTGATTATCACATTATCAAAAGATTATGACATCATCAAAATGATTATGACATCATCAAAATGATGACATCATCAGTTGATTATGACATCATCAAAATGATGATGACATCTTCAGGTGATTATGACATCATCAAATGATTATGACATAATCAGTTGATTATGACATCATCAAAATGGTTATGACATCATCAGGTGATTATGACATCATCAAATGATTATGACATCATCAGCTGATTTTGAAATCATCAAATGATTATTGCTTCATCAGTTGATTATGACATCATCAGCTGATTATGACATCATCAAAATGATTATAACATCATCAAATTATTATGACATCATCATTTGATTATGACATCATCATTTGATCATGACATCATCAAATGATTGTGACATCATCAAAATGATTATGACATCATCAGTTGATGATGACATTATCAAATGATTATAACATCATCAGTTGATTATGACATCATCAAAATGATTATGACATCATGGACATGAAATTACTTGTATTATAAGGTAGCTTCAAATCTCAAAGAGACAGAAGAATATGGGAATATAAACTGATGATGTCCTTTGACACTCTTAGTGCAGGAATGAATGTGTCGCATGGATTTATGTCTTTTTACATCAACTAGGGAACTTGCCCCTCAGACCATGTGGGGTCATCACAACAGAACCAGACCCCAATCAGAGGACAATAAAACACTCCTTATCTAAGAACTGGTACAATATTTATGGACATAACTGTTTATCACTCATGGTAATTCTGCTTCATGTCACCTGTCTTATCCATGTTTTCTTCTGTTTTTTTTTCTGTGATGTGTTGTGCATAAATATGTGATTCTCCAGAATTTATTTTAGTCTATGCCTGATGAAGAGACCTGTGTAGTCTCGAAAGCTTGCAATTTGTTACCATCTTTTTAGCTAGCCATTAAAAGGTATCAACTACTGAGGACTCTCAATTCTAAATATTTTTCTATCCACTGGCTCACACGGTACCAAGATATATATCTTTCCTGTAGATAAACCCATAATCACATAAAGGGCATACAGGAATGCTATAATATGTTGTGTAAAAGCAGTAAAAACCATATGGCCATGGTTTGATTTAAATATGTAATAACAAACGATAAAAAACCTTGAATAAATAAATAATACAGATCATAAGGTATGAAACCACCAAAAGTATGATACCCCCATAGTGAACTCCTTGCCCTTAAGCAAAGTATGGTGACCCCAACACAGTATGATGCCCCAAATGCCCAAATGTGATCCCCACAAAGCCCTCTATGCAGAATAATGGGCCCCACGTAGTCCTCCATACAGAATAATGGCCTCAATTAGTCCTCCATACAGTATAATGATCTCATATATATCGACCTAACCGCTTGTTACGCTCTGCAAGTGACTTTTGACTAACATCCACACTAATCTGCACCTCCCACTCTTGGCTCCAAGACTTCTCATGACTTGCAACAGTCCTCTGGAATGCTTTACCACATGAAATCAGGACTAACTACAACTTATACAGTTTTAGGCGTTCCCTAAGACAACATGTGTTTAGAGTGGCCTATCACGTTCCATCAAACTCCACTGCGCCTAAAACCACCACACATACTGGATAGTGACAACCTCATGCAGCCTTTATATATCCCCATTCCCTCAAGATGGCTGGACCATCATTGTAAATAAGCACTTGTACTTTGTGTCTGCCCCCCACCTCATTGTAGATTGTAAGCTCTTACAAGCAGGGTCGCCATTATCTTTGCTTTAGCTATTGTATTATCTTTAATGTTGTTACTTATGACTTGTATATGAACTGTGTTGAATTGTAAAGCGCTGCGGAATATGTTGGCGCTACTGAATATAAATAAAGATTTATTATTATTATTATTGTTATTATTACTTAGTCCTCCATAAAGAATAATGGCCCCACATAGTCCTCCATACAGTATTATGGGCCTCACTTTAAAATAAATAAATACTCACCTTTCCCCACTGCTCCAGTCTCGGCAGCGAGTGCTTTGAAGCTCCTCACTGCTTGGCACAACAAGCTCGATATAGTTGGAAGTGCAATGCACTTCCAACTGTAGAGCTGGCATTATGGGGCAACTATAATCACTCCTTGGGCCAGATTTGGTCTGCTGGCCAGAGCTTGACATGTGTGCCATAAAGTTATGGCACTTAGTCAATATATGGCTTAAAAAATAAGCATTTTACATTTAACTGTATTACAATGTATTATACTGAATATTATGAAAATATTCTAAAACTATTAGAATCCAGGAGATATAACAAGGGACACGTGGGGCTCCCTACCATTCTACCTAGATTGTGAGCCCCATCGGGGACAGTGATGATAATGTGTGCAAACTGTAAAGCGCTGAAGAATATGTTAGCGCTATATAAAAAATAAAGATTATTATTATTTATTACCTATGCTGTTAATCCCTATGAGTACTTTTTTCTTTACATCCTCTGATGTTTTGTTAGAAAGGAGTCTCAAATGGGATGTCGTAGGAGGATTGCCCTGCAGTCACATCATCCAGATTCTATCAGCCTCCTGTAACAGAATGTCATCATGGAATGGTGTTGCAGTCACTTATTTATTTTACTCACTTATATAGCACCATTAATTCCACAGTGCCTTACAGATATTATCAGCACTGTCCCCACTGGGGCTCTGTCACACTGTGATGGCCTTCGGTAAGGCCTCAAACTGTCCCTGGAGCTGGGACCCTAACTATCCCTGTCCTGGGGGTTCTCTTAAAGGTAGAGAGGCCCGAGTCTCCAACCTTACTTTGCTCCTGTAAAAACCCCAATCTGTCTCCTCCCCCACCCCATGAGCCATGGGAAAAAAATGAAAGGTAAACCAGACACAAAGACAAAACAGGGATAACGGAAAATCTCTATCATACAAAAGCACTAATCAACAATAGGGAGGAGAATAGGGGCTGGGAGGAATAAATTAAATGGGAAAAGGGACCAGGAGATAAAAACACACACATACTACTGCAAACCACAACACCAAACTACAACCACTTAGATTTAGCACACAGCACAGGAAAACTAATCTCCAATAGCAAGAACAAACTCTTATTCAGCACAGCATCTCCTAAGAGCAAGAAAGCAGCGTTTTCACTGGCAGGACAGAGAGGGTATGGCCAGGTTTTTTTTTTAGGAAGAGTTAACAACCAGATCAGAAGCAGCTGAAATGGAGCTGTGTTTACGACCAGCATAGAGAGGGTCATTAACCTCTTCAGCACCAAAGGAATCCGAATTTGTTTAATATGGGATCCAAATACACACAGGCTAAATGGAATATCTGCCATTTACAATATGCAGTGATCTTCTACGTCCAGATCTCCCAGGTTGGTGTTACACACTCATGACAGGCTCACAGTCTAGATTCCCTATCATATAAACCAAAAAAGAGAAAATGGCCTAGATGTATTGGCACTTCCAACCCCAATATAACCTATCAAAAAACATAGGAAGCATATACCAAAGTAGAATAAAAATATACATTTTTATTACAATACATGATTAAAATACATAAAAATAGGTAGGGACATGGTTGCAAACCTAACCACTTACAAATGAATGCTCAAAATAATTTTGGCTAGTGCTGAATAGTTTTCCACAATTTAGAAAAATATATATATCTGACATAGTGTCTGACCAAATAAATTCTATAAATATAATATACACCACCAAAAAAATTATATTTGCATAGATAAAAATAGGCAATAAACCTTAATCACAGTGCCAATAGAATATAGAGCAAATATAAATAGGATGTGCAAAAATTAGAATTTGGTATTAATGAATCAAATTTTCAGCAAAATTATACATAATTATTGCATAAGACTGGGCAAAATAAAAAAAGTATCATAAATAGCATGTAGTAGGCAATAGAGCCTTACCATATACAAAATGTATATATTAGCCCAAGGAAAAAAACCAATAAAGTGCAAAGTGCTGGTAAATGCTAAGAAGTGCAGCAGCCAAGATAACTATCTAAAAGTGCACAAGATATACAGCAGCAAGTGCTGAAGTGGCGAAACTAACCTTATGAGCAGACTGTAAGTGGCACTGTTGGACCCCGATGCGCGTTTCGCATTAGCTTTATCTCCAGGGAGTGACACCGCCACCATCCCACAGCTTTTATCACTGCCCTGAAACGAATCGTCATCCAAGGACAGTGTTAGTACCCCCAGATGATGAATCATTTCAGGGCGGTAAAAGAACCTGTAGTCCGGTGTTGCTGTCACTCATCCTGCTTCCGTTACTGACTGGAAATGAATTGTCATCACGGGGTGGTGCCGATGTCACTCTGCTTCTATCACAAACACTTGATGACAATTCATTTCAGATAAGTAGGCAGCTGGGTCAGAAGCAGAAACTGTGGTGGTGACTGAAATGTTGCGGTGACAGATCTGTGGCGGCAGCCGCAGAAGATGTGAGTGTCAAGGACAAAAGGCTATGGCACATATCCATAAACCCAATCCCCACAAAAAGGTTGCCATAAGGCGATGGCAGTGACAAAAGCTGTAATAAGTGACTGCAGCGCCATTCCCTGATGACGTCTTGTTTCAGTGGGTGTGATAAAAGCTGCGAGAGTTCACTTCAGGGTGATCATTCTTTGACATCTCATTTGTGTCTCCCCTCAAACAAAATTTCACAGGGAGTAAAGAAAGAAGAACATATAGGAAATAGCAGGATTTGGAAAAAGGGCAGGGAATTTTTTAATAATGCTAATTACAATAGTGGTTAGAGCTTAACCCAAGGGCATTGCAGGTATTGGAAAAACCTTTTAACTTTTTAAATCCCTCTCTTGCCATATTTTTAACATGCATTGTAACATCACAATGAACAAACCTTCAGCCAGTCCAGGTATTTGATGCATTTTACCTCAAGCACACCTCATACAACTAATGGAACCCTTGGTTCTTACATCAGATATGCTTGAGACAACACCCAATTTGCTAAAGTGGTTATGTTTTGATAATAAATCTAATTTGAAATAAGGGTTGAATAATTTTAAATGCAATTGCATATATAATCAGATCTCAGTTTAATATTTGGGGCAGAAGTCATGCAGTAAGATGTGATGCTATGATATAAAAATTAATTAGCATCTTTCATTCTGCTCTTCGAGATTTAGATTGAGTTGTGTTTTGCCAGTATGAATTCATGCAGTACTTGATGGACTGCTTTTCGGAAACTTTGCACTGGAGACATTTCTGCAAATGTTCTTGCTGTAAACTTTGAATGATTTATACACATGCATAAGCTTGTACTTTCATTATCCTAAGGGTTATTTAACAATTGGGCCACTGAGTATCTAGGAGACTGCAGTAGGCACGGCACATAGCTAACAATGTTCCGGTAGTGAAGAGAACATTTTAAGGACAGCATATTTTAGTTTCTGACGTGCTTCTGTTATTTTTTGGGGAAATTGTCTGGCTCGTCAAGTACCTGATTTGCTAATTGATGCATTTTTGCTGCTATGTCTGTTTCCAAATCATTTACCTTTTTCTACTTATCTGCTATCTACCTTTTGTTTCTATCTTCTTCATGATGGACATATGTAATCTGGGATCTAACAGACCTATGCTACCACTAATTGGACCATTGTCCCAAAAATGTGTTACCTGGATGATCACCTGAATGGGACATAAAGAAATATTTTACTGTAATGGGAACAATCTAACTGTAATAATAATAATAACTAGATGGGCATTTCCTGAAGGAAATACATGGTGCTTGAACAGCGCTGCCAGCTTTACAGCAGCACTTTTCACACACGGGACCAGGGGGGCCACTTACTTTTCCACACCCGGGACCAGGGGAGCACTTACTTTTCCACACCCGGGACCGGGGCGCACTTACTTTTCCACACCCGGGACGGGGGCGCACTTACTTTTGCACACGGGGCCGGGGGCGCACTTACTTTTGCACACGGGGCCGGGGGCGCACTTACTTTTGCACACGGGGCCGGGGGCGCACTTACTTTTGCACACGGGGCCGGGGGCGCACTTACTTTTGCACACGGGGCCGGGGGCGCACTTACTTTTGCACACGGGGCCGGGGGCGCACTTACTTTTGCACACGGGGCCGGGGGCGCACTTACTTTTGCACACGGGGCCGTGGGCGCACTTACTTTTGCACACGGGGCCGGGGGCGCACTTACTTTTGCACACGGGGCCGGGGGCGCACTTACTTTTGCACACGGGGCCGGGGGCGCACTTACTTTTGCACACGGGGCCGGGGGCGCACTTACTTTTGCACACGGGGCCGGGGGCGCACTTACTTTTGCACACGGGGCTGGGGGCGCACTTACTTTTGCACACGGGGCCGGGGGCGCACTTACTTTTGCACACGGGGCCGGGGGCGCACTTACTTTTGCACACGGGGCCGGAGGCGCACTTACTTTTGCACACGGGGCCGGGGGCGCACTTACTTTTGCACACGGGGCCGGGGGCGCACTTACTTTTGCACACGGGGCCGGGGGCGCACTTACTTTTGCACACGGGGCCGGGGGAGCACTTACTTTTGCACACGGGGCCGGGGGCGCACTTACTTTTGCACACGGGGCCGGGGGCGCACTTACTTTTGCACACGGGGCCGGGGGCGCACTTACTTTTGCACACGGGGCCGGGGGCGCACTTACTTTTGCACACGGGGCCGGGGGCGCACTTACTTTTGCACACGGGGCCGGGGGCGCACTTACTTTTGCACACGGGGCCGGGGGCGCACTTACTTTTGCACACGGGCCCGGGGGCGCACTTACTTTTCACACACGGGGCGGGGGGCGCACTTACTTTTCACACACGGGGGCGGGGGGCACTTACTTTTCACACACGGGGCCGGGGGGGCACTTACTTTTCACACACGGGGCCGGGGGGCACTTACTTTTCACACACGGGGCCGGGGGGGCACTTACTTTTCACACACGGGGCCGGGGGGGCACTTACTTTTCACACACGGGGCCGGGGGGGCACTTACTTTTCACACACGGGGCCGGGGGGGCACTTACTTTTCACACACGGGGCCGGGGGGGGCACTTACTTTTCACACACGGGACAAGAGGGTGTCATAGTCAGTTTATTCTGATGTTTGACTTTGATAAATGATCATGTTTTAAAATGGACACCGTACATTTGCATAGCTGCCATCTTTGGAAGGTCAAGTTGGGGGTAATGGAAAGTTCGCCATTATTTCCTATGGGAATTTTTTTTTTTAAAATGCGATTTAAATAAAATCTACATATCGGATCGACTATAAAAGTCATAGCACACCTGTCCCCATCGAGGCCTTCGAAACGCTGCCTGAACGGGGTCTCTGCGCCGAGCGGTTCGGGCCGCATTAATTGTGGAAAACGCGGAGAAGAAGAAGAATAAAATATAAGAAATCGGATTACAATATGTTGCTTGAACCTAGGAGGTTCAAGCACCATAATAATAATAAATACATACAACATTTGTGACCATAAGGAAATTACTTTAACCACTATTTACAATGAGCTCTCATAATGACAATATTTTTTAAGCAGGTCAAATACTCATATGTCAGTATAGGTCAATTTCCTCATAATGTAAGCAATCATTTAGCCATTTACACTTATCAGTTATTAATACGATATGCCAGATGCTGCTGAATATTACTATGTTTATACACAATACACCATGGCCAATTTTAAATGGAACGCCTGCTGAAAAATGGTTGTGGGTGTAATGTAATTTGTATAACAAAGTAACAGAATATTATTCAATTTTGTATCCTGATCATCTGTTTTCATGGTATCTGAAAGCTGAGTAACAGAAATGTTTAGGGAGGGTTTGACCTTTTTACTATTCAAAGTATATACTGTGTGTTATTACCCTGTATGGCAACTGAAACCATCACAAGATTTACAACAATGTAATTTGGGCAGAGGAATGCAGTAGATCATGCTTAAGTCAAAGCAAATGCAATGCTAGCCACACAGGGATGCAGCAAAAGATTCCCTCATTCAGCTGAATTTTAACAGTTGCAAAATTCTTAGTTCATTGCTTTATTATTAAGGGGAATCTGCCAGCAGGATTTCACACTCCAAACTATATTTACAGTGGGTACGGAAATTATTCAGACCCTTTACATTTTTCCTTTGCTCAGACACTCATATTTAAGTCACATGCTGTCCATTTCCTTGTGATCCTCCTTGAGATGGTACTACCCCTTCATTGGAGTCCAGCTGCGTTTAATTAAACTGATAGGACTTGATTTCGAAAGGCACACACCTGTCTATAAAAGACCTCTCAGCTCACAGTGCATGTCAGACCAAATGAGAATCATGAGGTCAAAGGAACTGGCTAAGGAGCTCAGAGACAGAATTGTGGCAACGCACAGATCTGGACAAGGTTGCAAAAGAATTTCTGAGGTACTCAAGGTTCCTAAGAGCACAGTGGCCTCCATAATGCTTAAATGGAAAAAGTTTGGGATCACTAGAAGTCTTCCTAGATCTGGCCATCCAGATAAACTGAGCAATCGTGGGAGAAGAGCCTTGGTAAGAGAGGTAAAGAAGAACCCGAAGATCACTGTGGCTGAGCTCCACAGATGCAGTAGGGAGATGGGAGAAAGTTCCACAAAGTCAACTATCACTGCAGCCCTCCACCAGTCGGATCTTTATGGCAGAGTGGCCCAACGGAAGCCTCTCCTCAGTGCAAGACATTTGAAAGCCTGCACAGAGTTTGCTAAAAAACACAAGAAGGGCTCCCTGACTATGAGAAATAAGATTTTCAGGTCTGATGAGACAAAGATAGAACTTTTTGGTGATAATTCTAAGCTGTATGTGTGGAGAAAACCAGGCACTGCTCATCACCTGCCCAATACAATCCCAAAAGTGAAGCATAGTGGTGGCAGCATCATGCTATGGGGGTGTTTTTTAGCTGCTGTGACAGGACGACTGGTTTCAATTGAAGGAAACATGAATGTGGCCAAGTACAGTGATATCCTGGATGAAAACCTCTTCCAGAGTGCTCTGGACCTCAGACTTGACTTCACCTTCCAACAAGACAATGACCCTAAGCACACAGCTAAAATAACAAAGGAGTGGCTTCAGTACAGCTCTGTGACCATTCTTGACTGGCCCAGCCAGAGCCTTGACCTAAACCCATTTGAGTGTCTTTGGAGAGACCTGAAAATGGCTGTCCACCAACATTCACCATCCAACCTGACGGAACTGGAGAGGATCTGCAAGGAAGAATGGCACAGGATCCCCAAATGCAGGTGTGAAAAACTTGTTGCATCATTCCCAAGAAGACTTGTGGCTGTACTAGCTCAAAAGGGTGCTTCTACTCAATACTGAGCAAAGTGTCATGATCTCTGCAAGCAGAGATCATAGCAAGCCTATAGAGGGACAAGCTCTCGGAAGATGGAACTATACTGACCATGAACTAAGCCTGCCGCGCAACTAAAAATAGCCAGGTAGCATTTCCTATTTATCGCTAGATGCCCAGCTCTGGCCTAAGACCTAAATAGCTAGCAGAGGGAAATATAAGACCTGGCTCACCTCTAGAGAAATATTCCAAAGAAGACAGTAGCCCCCCACATATAATGACGGTGAGTTCAGATGAAACAACAAACGCAGCAGGAAAATAGTCTTAGCAAATTTGAGGTCCGCTTACTAGATAGCAGAAGACAGATAGTATACTTTCATGGTCAGCAGAAAAACACTAACAAAACACCATCCAGAGATTACCTTAAACTCTGGCATTAACTCATAACGCCAGAGTAGCAATCCCTGATCAACGAGAGCTTTCCAGACACAGTAACAAAACTTCAGCTGTGAACTGGAACAAATAGGCAAAACAAAACATGGACAAAAGTCCAACTTATCTAGTAGTTGTCTAGAAGCAGGAACAAGCACTGAGAGGCATCAGATAACATTGTTGACCGGCAAGAAACCACCAGAGAAATGAGCTTAAATAGCGACACCCACTACTGATGGAATCAGGTGAAACAGGAAAGAGGATGACAAGTCCAATTCCACAAGCGGCCACCGGGGGAGCCCAGAATCCAAATTCACAACAGTACCCCCCCCTCAAGGAGGGGGCACCGAACCCTCACCAGATCCACCAGGGCGACCAGGATGAGCCCTATGGAAGGCACGAACAAGATCAGAAGCATGAACATCAGATGCATTGACCCAAGAATTATCCTCCTGGCCGTAACCCTTCCAGTTGACCAGATACTGGAGTTTCCGTCTGGAAACACGAGAGTCCAAAATTTTCTCCACAACGTACTCCAACTCACCCTCAACCAACACCGGAGCAGGAGGCTCAACTGAAGGTACAACAGGTACCTCATACCTGCGCAATAACGACCGATGAAAAACGTTATGAATGGAAAAGGACGCAGGGAGGTCCAAACGGAAAGAAACAGGATTAAGAATCTCCAATATTCTATAAGGGCCGATGAACCGAGGTTTAAACTTAGGAGAAGAGACCCTCATAGGGACAAAACGAGAAGACAACCACACTAAATCTCCAACACAAAGCCGAGAACCAACACGACGATGACGGTTGGCAAAACGTTGAGTCTTCTCCTGGGACAACTTCAAATTGTCCATAACCTGCCCCCAGATGTGATGCAATCTCTCCACCACCGCATCCACTCCAGGACAATCCGAGGATTCCACCTGACCGGAGGAAAATCGAGGGTGAAACCCCGAATTACAGAAAAACGGGGACACCAAGGTGGAAGAACTGGCCCGATTATTGAGGGCGAACTCTGCCAATGGCAAAAAAGCAACCCAATCATCCTGGTCAGCAGAGACAAAACACCTCAGATATGTCTCAAGGGTCTGATTAGTCCGCTCGGTCTGGCCATTAGTCTGAGGGTGAAAAGCAGATGAAAAAGACAAATCTATGCCCATCCTAGCACAGAATGCCCGCCAAAATCTAGACACAAATTGGGTACCTCTGTCAGAAACAATATTCTCAGGAATACCGTGCAATCGGACAACATTCTGAAAAAACAGAGGAACCAACTCAGAAGAAGAAGGCAACTTGGGCAGAGGAACCAAATGGACCATTTTAGAGAAACGGTCACAGACCACCCAGATGACAGACATCTTCTGGGAAACAGGCAGATCTGAAATAAAATCCATCGAGATGTGTGTCCAAGGCCTCTTAGGAATAGGCAAGGGCAACAGCAGTCCGCTAGCCCGAGAACTACAAGACTTGGCCCGAGCACAAACGTCACATGACTGCACAAAGACTCGCACATCTCGTGACAGAGAAGGCCACCAGAAGGATCTTGCCACCAAATCCCTGGTACCAAAAATTCCGGGATGACCTGCCAATGCAGAAGAATGTACCTCAGAGATGACTCTGCTGGTCCAATCATCCGGAACAAACAGTCTATCAGGCGGACAACGATCCGGTCTATCCGCCTGAAACTCTTGCAAGGACCGCCGCAGATCAGGAGAAACGGCCGACAAAATTACTCCCTCCCTAAGGATACCTGTGGGTTCAGAATTACCAGGAGAGTCCGGGTCAAAACTCCTAGAAAGGGCATCTGCCTTAACATTCTTAGAACCCGGTAGGTATGACACCACAAAATTAAAGCGAGAAAAAAATAAAGACCAGCGCGCCTGTCTAGGATTCAGGCGTCTGGCAGTCTCAAGATAAATCAAATTTTTGTGGTCAGTCAATACCACCACCTGATGCCTAGCCCCCTCGAGCCAATGGCGCCACTCCTCAAACGCCCACTTCATGGCCAAAAGCTCCCGATTCCCAACATCATAATTCCGCTCTGCGGGCGAAAATTTGCGAGAAAAGAAGGCACAAGGCCTAATGACGGAGCAGTCGGAACCTTTCTGCGACAACACTGCCCCAGCTCCGATCTCCGAAGCGTCAACCTCAACCTGAAAAGGCAGATTCACATCAGGCTGACGCAACACAGGGGCAGAGGCAAAACGGCGCTTAAGCTCCTGAAAGGCCTCTACAGCATGAGGGGACCAATTAGCAACATCAGCGCCTTGTCTGGTCAAATCAGTCAGTGGTTTAACGACATCCGAAAAACCAGCAATAAATCGGCGGTAAAAGTTGGCAAAGCCCAAAAATCTCTGAAGACCCTTAAGAGAGGAGGGCTGAGTCCAGTCACAAATAGCTTGCACCTTGACGGGATCCATCTCAATGGAAGAGGGAGAAAAAATATACCCCAAAAAGGAAATTTTCTGGACCCCAAAAACGCACTTAGACCCCTTCACACATAAAGAATTAGACCGCAGAACCTGAAAAACTCTCCTGACCTGCTGGACATGAGAGTCCCAGTCATCAGAAAAAATCAGAATATCATCCAGATATATTATCATAAATTTATCCAGAAAATCGCGGAAAATATCATGCATAAAAGACTGGAAAACTGAAGGGGCATTAGAAAGACCAAAAGGCATGACCAAATACTCAAAGTGGCCCTCGGGCGTATTAAATGCGGTCTTCCACTCATCCCCCTGCCTGATCCGCACCAAATTATACGCCCCACGAAGATCAATTTTAGAGAACCACTTAGCACCCTCTATACGAGCAAACAAATCAGTAAGCAATGGCAATGGGTATTGATACTTAACAGTGATCTTATTCAGAAGCCGATAATCAATACATGGTCTCAAAGAGCCGTCTTTTTTTGAGACAAAGAAAAACCCAGCTCCCAAGGGAGAAGAAGATGGACGAATATGTCCCTTTTCCAAAGACTCCTTTATATATTCCCGCATAGCAGCATGTTCCGGCACAGACAAATTAAACAAACGACCCTTTGGATATTTACAACCCGGTATCAAATCTATGGCACAATCGCACTCACGGTGCGGAGGTAACGACCCAAGCTTGGGTTCGTCAAAGACGTCTTGATAATCAGAGAGGAACTCAGGGACTTCAGAGGGAATGGACGACGAAATAGAAACCAAAGGTACGTCCCCATGAATACCCTTACATCCCCAGCTCAACACAGACATTGCTCTCCAGTCCAAGACTGGGTTGTGAGACTGCAACCATGGCAATCCCAGTACCAAATCGTCATGTAAATTATACAGCACCAGGAAACGAATAATCTCCTGGTGATCCGGATTGATACGCATGGTTACTTGTGTCCAGTATTGTGGTTTATTATTAGCCAATGGGGTGGAGTCAATCCCCTTCAGAGGAATAAGAGTCTCCAAAGGCTCTAAATCAAAACCACAACGATTGGCAAAGGACCAATCCATAAGACTCAGAGCGGCGCCAGAGTCAACATAGGCGTCCGTGGCAATGGATGACAAAGAGCAAATCAGGGTTACAGACAAAATAAACTTAGACTGAATGGTGCCAATGGAAACAGACTTATCAAGCTTCTTTGTACGCCTAGAGCATGCCGATATAACATGAGTAGAATCCCCACAATAGAAACACAATCCATTCTTCCGTCTAAAATTCTGTCGCTCGCTCCTGGACAGAATTCTATCACACTGCATACTTTCTGGCGTCTTTTCCATAGACACCGCCAGATGGTGCACCGGTTTGCGCTCCCGCAGACGCCTATCAATCTGAATAGCCATTGTCATGGACTCATTCAGACCTGCAGGCAAAGGGAACCCCACCATAACATCCTTAACGGCATCAGAGAGACCTTCTCTGAAAGTTGCCGCCAAGGCGCACTCATTCCACTGAGTAAGCACAGACCATTTACGGAATTTTTGGCAGAAAACTTCAGCTTCGTCTTGCCCCTGAGATAGTGCCATCAAAGTTTTTTCTGCCTGAAGTTCCAAATGAGGTTCCTCATAAAGCAAGCCCAAGGCCAGAAAAAACGCATCCACATCGCGTAACGCAGGATCCCCTGCTGGCAATGAGAAGGCCCAATCTTGAGGGTCACCCCTGAGCAAGGAAATCACAATCCTAACCTGCTGAGCAGGGTCTCCAGCTGAACGAGACTTCAGGGACAAATAAAGCTTACAATTATTTCGGAAATTCTGGAAGCTAGCTCTATTCCCTGTGAAGAACTCCGGCAAAGGAATTCTCGGCTCAGATACCGGAGCATGTACCACAAAATCTTGTAAATTTTGTACTTTCGTGATGAGATTATTCAAACCCGCAGTTACACTCTGGAGATCCATTATTGTCAGGTGCACACAGAGCATACAGAGATTAGGAGGAGAGAGAGAAAAAAGACTGCAGCAAGGCAGACTGGAGGAGAAAAAAAAAAAAAAAAATTCCAGCAGACTTCTTATAACTCTCCTTTCTCAACCTGGGTCTTTAACACTTTATTGGCCGGTCAAACTGTCATGATCTCTGCAAGCAGAGATCATAGCAAGCCTATAGAGGGACAAGCTCTCGGAAGATGGAACTATACTGACCATGAACTAAGCCTGCCGCGCAACTAAAAATAGCCAGGTAGCATTTCCTATTTATCGCTAGATGCCCAGCTCTGGCCTAAGACCTAAATAGCTAGCAGAGGGAAATATAAGACCTGGCTCACCTCTAGAGAAATATTCCAAAGAAGACAGTAGCCCCCCACATATAATGACGGTGAGTTCAGATGAAACAACAAACGCAGCAGGAAAATAGTCTTAGCAAATTTGAGGTCCGCTTACTAGATAGCAGAAGACAGATAGTATACTTTCATGGTCAGCAGAAAAACACTAACAAAACACCATCCAGAGATTACCTTAAACTCTGGCATTAACTCATAACGCCAGAGTAGCAATCCCTGATCAACGAGAGCTTTCCAGACACAGTAACAAAACTTCAGCTGTGAACTGGAACAAATAGGCAAAACAAAACATGGACAAAAGTCCAACTTATCTAGTAGTTGTCTAGAAGCAGGAACAAGCACTGAGAGGCATCAGATAACATTGTTGACCGGCAAGAAACCACCAGAGAAATGAGCTTAAATAGCGACACCCACTACTGATGGAATCAGGTGAAACAGGAAAGAGGATGACAAGTCCAATTCCACAAGCGGCCACCGGGGGAGCCCAGAATCCAAATTCACAACAGCAAAGGGTCTGAATACTTATGACCATGTGATATTTCAGTTTTTCTATTTAAATAAATTTGCAAAAGTTTCTACATTTCTGCTTTTTTTTCAGTCAAGATGGGGTGCAGAGTGTACATTAATGAGAAAAAAAATAAACTTTTTTTAAATTTACCAAATGGCTGCAATGATACAAAGAGTGAAACCCATTATTAACCCTTCAGAGGATTCACTGAAATTAAATCAATGTTGAAGGAATTTTTTTTTACTTTTTCCAGCAAAAATGTTGATTTAGCCTCAAATTTTTCCTTTTCACAAGGGTAGCCAGAGAAAATGGACCCCAAAATCTCATGTGTGATTTCTCCTGAGTACGCTGATACCCCATTTGTGGTGGAAAACTACTGTTTGGGCACATGCCAGGGCTTGGAAGGGAAGGAGTGCCAATTGAATGCTGGAGAAAAAGTTTGCCTGGAATAAATTGCAGATGCCATGTCACATTTAAAGAGCTCCTAACATGCAGAACAACAGAAAACCCCAAAGTAAACCCATGTGAAAATCTACACTTTTGTAGTGCAGCGGGGTGGGTGCAGTGTGACAGGCAGCGACCACAGGGAAAGTTCACAGCAAAATGTGTTTAATGTCAAAAACTCACACAAGTGTATAGCATTCGGTATCCTCCGGATTGCAGCTGGGAAACAAGACCGTCCATAAGTGGACCGGTTGCTGAGGGTGACTGCACCACCATATCACGTTGCGAGGTGCCAGGAGTTAACTCTGCTGGGTTCTGTGTTACTCTCACACAGGCTGAGCTTTAGCAGAACTCCACTCTCACTGACACACCCAAACCCTGCTTCAGGGTTTTTTACAAACAACCTGTGGCCATAGGCCACATGGAAAACCTGGCCCAGGGGAGGAAACTGACCAACACCTCTACCTTCCTGTAGTCCATTTTAAAAAAAAAGCCCATGACAGCTTTTCCTAAATCTGCCTTCAACAAATAGCTTGCCCACAGCTAATACTCACTTTTATTCTGCATTGCAACCACAGCTATACCCGTGACGGCAATGGACTCCCACGGCCTTAATACGCTTCTGAGCGCATTCTGGGGGACACATAGTGACCCTCACAAATAACACTGGTCGATGCCTCACATACCCCCCTCTTTTCAAACTTGTAGAGTTCCATGGTAAAATTAAAATTTAGCAAAGACAGGAACCATTGGGTGATCCGCGCATTTCTCTCCTTGGCATTCCTCATCCAGAAAAGGGTGGATGATCTGTTACCAAGCGAAATGGTCGACCAAGCAAATTATTTACACTAAAAGTTGGAGTTAATTAAGACAGAAGTGTACACTTTTAGTGACAGTGGGGCATGACAGTGGAAAGATGCAACAAACTAATTAAAGAGGTGCTTGTCTCTTAAAGAATTTAGTGCTTTGTACTATAGAGCTTCTTTCATTAAGACCCCGGTATCACCTCCTTCAATCCCACAATGTCTGTACACTATTTCATACTTCTCTGCCCATTTCCTAAAATTTTTAACATGGACAAAATTGAATTCATCATCTTTTCCCCATCTCACTCAACCCCCCCAAGAGATATATACATCATCGTCAAAGGCTGTTCACTTTACTTAGTTGCGCAAGCTTGCTGCCTCGGGGTAACCCTTGATTCTGCTTTCTCCTTCAAGACACATATCCAAGCCCTTTCCAATTCCAGCCATCTTCAACTCAAAAATATTTCCCGGATTCTTTAACAAACAATCTGCAAAAACTCTACTCTACTCTCTGTAGCTTCCCATCTAACACTCTTGCTCCCCTCCAATCTATCCTAAACTCTGCTGCCTGACTAATTCACCTGTCCCTGGCCTCTCCTCTCTGCCAATCCCTTCACTGGCTCCCCATTATCCAGAGACTCTAGTTTAAAACCCTAACCATGACATACAAAGCCATCCTCAACCTGTCTCTTCTGTGACCTAATCTCCCTGTACTTACCTGCATGCAGCCTCCGATCCTCACAAGATTTCTACTCCACTTTTATCTCCTCTATCGACAATCCCATACAAGACGTCTCCAGTGCATCGCCCCTACACTATAACTGTCTACCCCAACATAACAGACTCTCACCTACTGTGGAAACCTTCAAAAGGAACCTGAAGACCTACCTCTTCGGTCAAGCCTACAACCTGCAGTAACCCTTACTCCACTATACAGCTGCATGTCCAGCTCTACCCTTACCTACTTTATCCTTACCTATTCCTTGTAGACTGTGAGAACTCACAAACAAGGTCCTCTCTCCTCCTGTACCAGTCGGTGACTTGTATTGTTCATGATTATTGTACTTGTTTTTATTATGTATGCCCCTTTTCACATGTAAAGCGCCATGGAAGAAATAATGCTATAATAATAATAACAGTAATAATAATTAAAATTGGTGTGCAAAATGTCAGTCTTATTGTACCAGGGCCATAGTCTCTGTTACCAGTGAGTCCAAACAACTGATGTGATTGTGTGACATGCGCAAAAGAATAAAAGTGCTTTTTTTTTACCTAATTCATATATATGGATATAAGAAATATCTGTAGAACCCTACATTTTTAGTATGTCCTGTCCATATGGACTAGTTTTTCAATAGAAACGGCACAATCAAACAAAATTATCATTAAAAAAATCATTACTGTTTTGTCTCAAATGCTGATGTGGTGGAAGTTCAGTCTACAAAAGAGTGGCAGCCGATAGAGGTGAGTGGACAGGCAAAATCACCTGTTTGCGTCTTTTTACACTGGAAATTTCATTTGTGGCCAGTTGCATTTCACGAATGTGGATTTTCATGAAATTCGAATAGAATTTGATTCTACTCAAATTTATTTGCTCATCTCTAGCAGTAATAGTTGTTTATGTCCACAGAGCCTTCAGTATTTTCATTTGTTTTCTGCAGCAACATAATCTAGTCTCCAAGCAAAGAATCCATGGAAAGGATGGCCACAGCAGGAAGGGTGGCTACTCTGGGGCCTATAGTTGAAGCCAAATGTGGCAGAATTCTGGCAAAATTTGCACCAAAATCTTTTTTTTCATGACCTATTCTATATTTATTATACGTTTTGTACCCTTCTTGGATCTTGTCCAACATCTAGGCGTGGCCTCTCTGGAAAGGAGAAATTCGGTGAAAATTTCTGGCACAAAGTTAGCAAACCATAGGTGGTATATACTTAGACTACACAGTTTAAGGCCTGTCCCACACGTCCAGATAATTCCGGTACCAGAAAAATCGGTACCGGAGTTATCCGTGTCCGTGTGTCCGAGAGCTCATGTGGCACATCAGTGTGGCACACGTGCGGCAGCCGTGTGCCGCCCGTGTGCCGACTGGGTACCACACGGACCGTGCAGGAGACAGCGCTACAGTAAGCGCTGTCCCCTGCTTTGGGTGCTGAAGCCGCCATTAATTTCTTCTCTCCAGCAGCGTTCGCTGGAGAGAAGAAATGAAAAATCATTGTATTTTTTTTTTTTGCGGTAGAAATAATGATCTTTGTCTCCACCCCCCCCACACCCCCTGTGCACCCGACTGCTGGAAAGAAAATACACAGGGGGTGGGAGGGGGGGGGAAACAAAGATCTTTATTTCTACCGCAAAAAAACCCAAAATACAATGATTTTTCATTTCTTCTCTCCAGCGAACGCTGCTGGAGAGAAGAAATGAATGGCGGCTTCAGCACCACGCTGGGGGGACAGTGCTTACTGTAGCGCTGTCTCCTGCACGGCACACGGACGGCACACGGACAACATCCGTGTGCGGTACGTGTTTTACACGGACCCATTGACTTTAATGGGTCCGTGTGATCCGTGCGCTCCCACGAACACTGACATGTCTCCATGTTTTTCAAACGGACACACGGTCCATGAAAACACGCTGACATGTGCAGAGACACATTGATTTTAATGTGTCTACGTGTGTCAGTGTCTCCGGTACATGAGAAAACTGACACCTCACGTACCGGAATCACTGACGTGTGAAACCGGCCTAAACAACATGTTTTTCCAACAGCATGAACCACTGTGAAAAACATGTTGTATTTTAAGACTAGACTAGTCTAAGGCTATGTGCACACGTTAAAAAGAGGTGCAGAATTTTCTGCACAAATTCCGCATCTCCTGGCAGAATCCGCAGCTGCGGTTATTATGCGGTTTTAGTGCGTTTTATGTGCGGAATTGATGCAGATTTTGTGCAAATTTTCTGCAGTTTTTACCACTGCGGATTTCTATTAATGGAGGGGTGCAGAAACGCTGCAGAAACGCACAAAAGAAGTGACATGCACTTCTTTGAAATCTGCAGCGTTTCTGCGCCGATTTTTCTTCACCATGTGCACAGCTTTTTTTTTCACATTGATTTACATTTTACTGTAAATCACAGTGCAGATCTGCAGCGTTTCTGCAGCAGAAAAAAACGCTGCAGATCTGCACTAAATCTGCATCGTGTGCACACAGCCTAAGTCTGCACAGTTCTAGAATTTGGCAGTATTATAAATATGCTCTTATTTAATTATCTTTTATCTTTTGCCAATGCATTCTTGGTTAATTTTAACAAGTTGTCATTTCTGCCTGAACATCCAAGGCATACAAGTATATCTGACACTTATAGATAAAAGCTTTGAAGGTGGCCATGCACAATAGATTAATGTCAATCATACCCATCCCTCGTGGCAGGAGCGCCTGATTATCTAATGTGTCCCATTTCTTCCTATAGGAGGAAAAATGAAATGGGCATGTTTAATTTCGACATGCTCAATCCTATCACCTGTAATGTCTGACAGTGGCTTACTCCCCTCTTCCTACTGAATATAAAGGCAATTTCAGAAAAGGATACAACTGAGAGTGAGAGAAATGTATAGCGTATGGCCAGCATCGAATACATAGAGTTACATTCTACATTACCTATCTAAGCTAGCAAGATCAACTAAGATGATTCCCTCCTTTGGCATTTCAAGCAACAACACTATAAAATTAAGATCGGATCATTGAGATCATTTCACCATTACCTTGCAGATGGTAGACATGCCATACGACTGTTATTGAAGTGGCTGGTGACATTTTATAATTTTCCTCACCAAACCTGCTGCGCACATAATTCTTTATTTTAGCTGAAGTAGCTTGAAAGGGAAGATTTTTCAATCACACCAATTTTCATAAAATAATGTCAAGCTTTGTTATTCGCTTTGGCAATTGATAAGATGTATAAAGTGTCTGTATTTGCAAGCATTAATTCAATCAGTATGTGCACCCAAAAGTAAAAATAAAAAAAACATAGAAAATTGCTTCTAGCTATGTCATCAGTATTATTTTGACAGTACGTTGGTCATTTTGATTAGTTTTCATAATGTTTGTTATTATTGGTATCTTCTTCATAGTGCTTTCCCCACAGAATAAATCTGTGATACTTTTTTCACAACTTTTAGGGTATGTGCACACGTCAGGATTTCTTGCAGAAATTTTCCTGACAAAATCTGGACATTTCTGCCAGAAATCCGCATGCCTTTTTTTGCGCGTTTTTTACGCGTTTTTTTTGCGGATTTTATGCGGATTTTTTTCCTTTTTTTTCCTGACACTCCAATTTCATGGGAAATCCACAAAAAATCCGCAAAAATAATGAACATGTTGCTTCTTTTTCCGGAATGCGTTTTTTTTTGTGGAAAAAAGCTCAAGATTTGCACAAAAAATGCGGAATGCATTCTAAATTATTATTATTATTATTTATTGTTATAGCGCCATTTATTCCATGGCGCTTTACAAGTGAGGAGGGGTATACATAATAAAAACAAGTACAATAATCTTGAACAATACAAGTCATAACTGGTACAGGAGGAGTGAGGACCCTGCCCGCGAGGGCTCACAATCTACAAGGGATGGGTGAGAATACAGTAGTATTCTAAATGATAGGATGCATAATGTATGCGTTTTTAAAGCGTTATTATAGCTTTTTTATTGGGGAAATCTGCAAAAAAAGCGCAAAAATTCCTGAAGAAATCCTGACGTGTACACATACCCTAAAGGTTTCTAATAAAACTTAATGTTGATGTTCTCTGAAGTCCATGCACATACATTCTCCCATGGACAATTGCCTTTTTTTTGGACTATAAAACGCACTTTTTCCTCCCAAAATGTGGAGGAAATTGGGGGTGCGTCTTATAGTCCCGATGTTTGGGCTGTGGTGGGAAGGTGGGGGAGCGGTTTCGGTGGAGCATGGGGTCACAGGAGGCTGGAGCCAGCGGCTCTGGGTAACTCATGTGCCCGCTGCTAAAGAGAAATAAATATGCACTGCATTCCATGCCCATTGGCGTGGAGGGCCATGCATATTCATTTTACTGGCTTCCCTGATTTAAATGGCCCTATCCTGTTCCTGGAATGTTGGTCCCATCATTTTTCTTTTATATTTGGCCCCATCCTGTTCCTGGTATCCATGGCCCCATCAGGAAAGATTAAAAAAAACAACATTACACTCACCTACACGGTGCTCCCTCGCAGCGTCCTGCTCTGGTGCCAGCAGCTGCTTAATGCTTGTAAGCAGCACATGGCAGAGACGTCATGCGCTGCTCACAAGCAGGGCGAGCACAGCTGCCAGAATACTCACCGGGACCGTTCATCACAGAGAGTGGCGAGTATCCATTCCTTTTCAGTAGCGCGCAGTGTCAGCCGCCTGCTTCCTGCTGCTGCTGGCGGTCACGTGTGCCGATACTTAAGAGAAATGAATATTCAGAATATTCATTTCTCTTAAGTATCGGCACACGTGACCACTGGCCCCAGCAGGAAGCAGGCGGCTGACAGTGCGCGCTACTGAAGGGGATGGATACTCACCGTGATCTCCAATAAACGGTCTCGGTAAGTATTCCAGCAGCTGTGCTCGCTCTGCTTGTGAGCACCGAATGACGTCCCTGCCATGCGCTGCTTACAAGCATTAAGCAGCTGCTGGATTCGGAGCAGGACGCTGTGAGGGAGCGCCGTGTAAGTGAGTGTAATGTTTTGTGTTTTTTTTATCTTTCCTTCTGGGGCCATGGAAAAAGGATGGGGTCAATCATACCAGGACCGGGATGGGGCCAATTATAAAAGAAAAAGGATGGGGCCAATCATACCAGGAATGGGATGGGGCCAATTATAAAAGAAAAAGGATGGGACCAATCATATCAGGAACAGGAATGGGCCAATTATAAAAGAAAAAGGATGAGGCCAATCATATCAGGAACAGGATGGGGCCAATTATAAAAGAAAAAGGATGGGGCCAATCAAACCAGGAACATGATGGGCCAAATATAAAAGAAAAAGGATGGGACCATTCATACTAGGAATGGCATGGGGCCAATTATAAAAGAAAAAGGATGAGGCCAATCATATCAGGAACAGGATGGGGCCAATTATAAAAGAAAAAGGATGGGGCCAATCATACCAGGACTGGGATGGGGCCAATTAGAAAAGAAAAAGGATGGTGCCAATCATACCAGGAATGGGATGAGGCCAATTATAAAAGAAAAAGGATGGGGCCAATCATACCAGGACTGGGATGGGGCCAATTAGAAAAGAAAAAGGATGGTGCCAATCATACCAGGAATGGGATGAGGCCAATTATAAAAGAAAAAGGATGGGGTTAATCATACCAGGAACAGGATGGGGCCAATTATAAAAGAAAAAGGATGGGGCCAATCAAACCAGGAATGGGATGAGGCCAATTATAAAAGAAAAAGGATGGGGCCAATCATACCAGGAACAGGATGGGGCCAATTATAAAAGAAAAAGGATGGGGCCAATCATACCAGGAATGGGATGAGGCCAATTATAAAGGAAAAAGGATGGGGCCAATCATACCAGGAACAGGATGGGGCCAATTATAAAAGAAAAAGGATGGGACCAATCATATCAGGAACAGGAATGGGCCAATTATAAAAGAAAAAGGATGGGGCCAATCATATCAGGAACAGGATGGGGCCAATTATAAAAGAAAAAGGATGGGGCCAATCAAACCAGGAATGGGATGAGGCCAATTAGAAAAGAAAAAGGATGGTGCCAATCATACCAGGAATGGGATGAGGCCAATTATAAAAGAAAAAGGATGGGGCAAATCATACCAGGAACAGGATGGGGCCAATTATAAAAGAAAAAGGATGGGGCCAATCAAACCAGGAATGGGATGAGGCCAATTATAAAAGAAAAAGGATGGGGCCAATCATACCAGGAACAGGATGGGGCCAATTATAAAAGAAAAAGGATGGGGCCAATCATATCAGGAACAGGATGGGGCCAATTATAAAAGAAAAAGGATGGGGCCATTCATACTAGGAATGGCATGGGGCCAATTATAAAAGAAAAAGGATGGGGTCAATCATACCAGGACCGGAATGGGGCCAATTATAAAAGAAAAAGGATGGGGTCAATCATACCAGGAATAGGATGGGGCCAATTATAAAAGAAAAAGGATGGGGCTAATCATACCAGGACTGGGATGGGGCCAATTAGAAAAGAAAAAGGATGGTGCCAATCATACCAGGAATGGGATGAGGCCAATTATAAAAGAAAAAGGATGGGGCTAATCATACCAGGAACAGGATGGGGCCAATTATAAAAGAAAAAGGATGGGGCTAATCATACCAGGACTGGGATGGGGCCAATTAGAAAAGAAAAAGGATGGGGCCAATCAAACCAGGAATGGGATGAGGCCAATTATAAAAGAAAAAGGATGGGGCCAATCATACCAGGAACAGGATGGGGCCAATTATAAAAGAAAAAGGATGGGGCCAATCAAAGCAGGAACATGATGGGCCAATTATAAAAGAAAAAGGATGGGACCACTCATACTAGGAATGGGATGGGGCCAATTATAAAAGAAAAAGGATGGGGCCAATCATACCAGGACCAGAATGGGGCCAATTATAAAAGAAAAAGGATGGGGCCAATCATACCAGGAATGGGATGAGGCCAATTATAAAAGAAAAAGGATGGGGCTAATCATACCAGGACCAGGATGGGGCCAATAAGAAAAGAAAAAGGATGGGGCCTATCATATATGGACTGGGATGGGGCGAATTATAAAAAAAAAGGATGGGGCCAATCATATATGGACCGGAATGGGGCCAATTATAAAAGAAAAAGGATGGGGCGAATCATACCAGGACCAGGATGGGGTCATGCATACCAGGACCGAGATGGTGCCAATCATACCAGGATAAGGATGGGGCCAATCATACCAGGATAAGGATGGGGCCATGCACACCAGGATAGGGGATATTACAGTACAGAATTGACCATTTTTTTGCATTAATTTTTTTTTCCTAATTTTCTCCTCTAAAACCTAGATGCTTCTTATATCCGTGCATCTTATAGTCCGAAAAACCTTTACATAGAAAGACAGTAATGTGACTGTCCAGTTTAAAATATGCAAATTCCTTATATCATTTTAGAAGTCTGAATTTAATCGAGAAGGAGTCTCATCCCTTTACCAAAGTTGAGAAAAATTACAAAGAGTATCTTTCTCCCTGGAGAATCTGACCTATGGTGGGGCTGCAGAGAAATGAAACATATACTGACAGGTTTCCCTACAGATTACAGCTAATTGATAGTGGTCATACCATGGGGAAACTATCATATTTTTCTCAAGGGCTTGTTCAAATTGTAAAACCAATTTGTTTTGCTGCTCACTCAAACAAACAAAGAAACACAAAGCCATGGTAAAATTAATGGTATGTATTCAGAGTCGCAGATGTAGTAGTGTTCTTCTTAGGCTGGAGTCACACTGGCATTTAAAAAATTGGTCCCATGTTGATCCAGAAAAGCAGGACGAGGGCATGCAATTACAATGTGCAGAACTGCGTTAACCTTACTGATGTCACTGCTCATGATGCACCATTTCTGGGATGGCTGAGGGCTGGTCTTATTAGGTTGCGAAGAGGCCAATATCCTTGGACCTTCCCAGCCTATTAAAGGGAACCTGTCACCCCCAAAATCGAAGGTGAGCTAAGCCCACCAGCATCAGGGGCTTATCTACAGCATTCTGGAATGCTGTAGATAAGCCCCCGATGTAACCTGAAAGATGAGAAAAAGAGGTTAGATTATACTCACCAAGGGGCGGTCCGATGTCCGATGAGGTACGATGGGCGTCAAGGTCCAGTCCGGGGCCTCCCATCTTCTTACGATGCTGTCCTCTTCTTATATTCATGCTGCGGCTCCAGCGCAGGCGTACTTTGTCTGCCCTGTTGAGGGCAGAGCAAAGTACTGCAGTGCGCAGGCGCCGGGCCTCTCTGACCTTTCCCGGCGCCTGCGCACTGCAGTACTTTGCTCTGCCCTCAACAGGGCAGACAAAGTACGCCTGTGCCATAGCGTGACTACAAGAAGAGGACGTCATGGTAAGAAGATGGGAGTCCCCAGACCGGACCGCGATGCCTATAGGACCGGACCGCAGCGGGACAGCCCCTGGGTGAGTATAATCTAACCTCTTTTTCTCATCTTTTAGGATACATCAGGGGCTTATCTATAGCATTCCAGAATGCTGTAGATAAGCCCCTGGTGCTGGTGGGCTTAGCTCATCTTCGATTTTGGGGGTGACAGGTTCCCTTTAATAGCAGCCTGCAGCTGTCTGCTTAGCCTTTGCTGGTTATTAAAAATAAGGGGGACCAAAAATCATTTTTTAACGATTTTCCCATTTTAAGAACCATAAAAGGCTAAGTAGACAGCTAGGGGCTGATATTAATAGGCTGGGAAGGCTCATGGTTATTGGTCAATTCAAAGCTTAATAAGACCAGTTCACAGCTGTCTGCTTTCCCTTAGCTGGTTATTACAAACTAGATGGTGGCCCGATTCTAACGCATCGGGTATTCTAGAATATGTATGTATGTATATAGCAGCCACATAGTATATAGCACAGGCCACGTAGTATATAGGAGCCACATAGTATATAGGAGCCACATAGAATATAGCAGCCACGTAGTATATAACACAGCCACGTAGTATATAACACAGCCTACATAATATATAGCACAGGCCACACAGTATATAGCACAGCCCACGCAGTATATAACACAGCCCACGCAGTATATAACACAGCCCACGTAATATATTTAACACAACCCACGCAGTATATAACACAGCCCACGCAGTATACAACACAGCCCACCCAGTATATAACACAGCACACACAGTATATAACACAGCCCACACAGTATATAACACAGGCCACGCAATATATAACACAGCCACGCAATATACAACACACCCCATGCAGTATATAACACAGGGCATGCAGTATATAACACAGCCAAGCAGTATATAACACAGGGCACGCAGTATATAACACAGGCCATGCAGTATATAACACAGGCCACGCAGTATATAACACAGGCCATGCAGTATATAACAGTGGCCACACAGTATATAACAGTGGCCACACAGTATATAACACAGCCCACGCAGTATATAGCACTGCCCACGTAGTATATAACACTGCCCACATAGTATATAGCAGCCACACAGTATATAACACAGCCCACGCAGTATATAACACTGCCCACGTAGTATATAGCAGCCAGGCAGTATATAACACAGCCCACATAGTATATAGAAGTGTGGGCACAACATCCCTGTTAAAAAATAATTTAAATAAAAAATAGTTATATACTCACCCTCCGGCGTCAAGCGAAGCTGTCCCGATGCGCGTGCTGCTGCCGCCAGCTTCTGTTCCCAGAGATGCATTGTGAAATTACCCAGATGACTTAGCGGTCTTGCGAGACCGCTAAGTCTTCTGGGTAATTTCGCAATGCATCTCTGGGAACGAAAGCTGGCGGCAGCCGCGCGTGCATCGGCGGACGACGGAAGGTAAGAATAGCAGGTTTTTTGTTTTTTGATTGTTTTTAACATTAGATTTTTTTACTATTGATGCTGCATAGGCAGCATCAATAGTAAAAAGTTGGTCACACAGGGTTAATAGCAGCGTTAACGGAGTGCGCTACACCGCGGCATAACGCAGTTCGTTAACGCTGCCATTAACCCTGTGTGAGCGCTGACTGGAGGGGAGTATGGAGCGGGCGCCAGGCACTGACTGGATGGAAGTAGGGAGGGACTAATTCTCGGCCGGGCTGTGGCCGTCGCTGATTGGTCGCGGTCTGGCGGCCGCGACCAATCAGCGACGCGGGATTTCCGTGACAGACAGACAAACAGACAGAAGTACCCCTTAGGCAATTATATATATAGATGTATATATATAGATGGGGAGATCCCACACCATTTTTTTCATTTATTTATTAGCTAAATACGAGTACAGAAAACTATACATGCAAAGCGCTATATATCTCACTGACATATTTCTAGCTATCTATTTTTATCTATATATCTATTCAATTAACCTGCAGATACTGGGTAAGGCCAGAGGCTGCCATGAGAAGTACAGTTCAAATGAAAATAATGTTTTAGCCCCAAATTTTTGATTTTCACCAAGAATAATAACAGGAAATGGACTAAAACATTTATAGGAACAGGGTAGGAGCACCTGATCCCGGGATGGACATCTGACAAAAGAGTTGTGATATAAACTCTGGCATTAACCATTTTTATCTATCATGGATCCAGTGACTACTTTGGCAGGGCAACTTCAGCAACTCAGCCTGGGAGTGGCCGACCTATGCACTGTAGTTTTGCAGCATGTTAACCCATCAGGTTTGGGGACTGTGACTCCCAGGCAATCCTTAGTGAAGTCCAAAATCATTTTGCCTGACAGGCTCTCTGGGGAGCGAGACAAGTTTGCTGTTTTTAAGGAGGCCTGTAAGCTTTACTTTAAAGGGACTCTGTCACCTGAATTTGGAGGGAACAATTTTCAGCCATAGGGGCGGGGTTTTCGGGTGTTTGATTCACCCTTTCCTTACCCGCTGGCTGCATGCTGGCTGCAATATTGGATTGAAGTTCATTCTCTGTCCTCCATAGTACACGCCTGCGTAAGGCAAGATTGCCTTGTGCAGGCATGTACTACGGAGGACAGAGAATGAACTTCAATCCAATATTGCGGCCAGCATGCAGCCAGAGGGTAAGGAAAGGGTGAATCAAACACCCGAAATCCCCACCCCTATGGCTGAAAATTGTTCCCTCCAAATTCAGGTGACAGAGTCCCTTTAAGTTACGTCCCCACTCCTCAGGAACCAAGGATAAGTGGATAGGGATTGTAATTTCCCTCCTTAAGGGTGACCCCCAATCCAGGGCATTTTTTCTCCTGGCCAACTCTCTGTCCATCCTGATGGTTGAGGATATTTTTCAGGCACTAGGTCTTACACTGTGTGCAGAACTATTAGGCAAGTTGTATTTTAGAGGATTATTGTTATTATTGACCAACAACTATGTTCTCAATCAACCTAAAAGACTCATAAATATCAAAGCTCAATGTTTTTGGAAGTTGGAGTGGGTTTTTTTAGATTTGGCTATCTTCGTAGGATATATGTTTGTGCAGGTAACTATTACTGTGCAGAATTATTAGCCAACTTAATAAAAACCAAATATATTCCCATCTCACTTGTTTATTTTCACCAGGTAAACCAATATAACTGCTCAAAATTTAGAAATAAACATTTCTGACATGCAAAAACAAAACCCAACAAAATTAGTTACCAATACAGCCACCTTTCTTTATGATGACACTCAACAGCCTTCCATCCATAGATTCTGTCAGTTGCTTGATCAGTTTACGATCAATATTGCGTGCAGCAGCCACCACAGCCTCCCAGACACTGTTCCGAGAGGTGTACTGTTTTCCCTCCCTGTAGATCTCACATTTTATGAGGGTCCACAGGTTCTCTATGGGGTTCAGATCAGGTGAACAAGGCGGCCATGTCATTATTTTTTCTTCTTTGAGATATATACTGGCCAGCCACGCTGTGGAGTAGATGGAGGCATGTGATGGAGCATTGTCCTGCATGAAAATCATGTTTTTCTTGAACGATACCGACTTCTTCCTGAACCACTGCTTGAAGAAGTTGTCTTCCAGAAATTGCCAGTAGGTCTGGGAGTTGAGCTTCACTCCATCCTCAACCCGAAAAGGTCCCACAAGTTCATCTTTGATGATACCAGCCCGTACCAGTACCCCACCTCCACCTTGCTGGCGTCTGAGTTGGAGTGGAGCTCTCTGCCCTTTACTGATCCAGCCTTTGGCCCATCCATCTGGCCCATCAAGAGTCACTCTCATTTCATCAGTCCATAAAACCTTTGAAAAGTCAGTCTTAAGATATTTCTTGGCCCAGTCTTGACGTTTTATCTTATGTTTCTTTTTCAAAGGTCATTGTTTTTCAGCCTTCCTTACCTTGGCCATGTCACTGAGTATCACACACCTTGTGCTTTTTGTTACTCCAGAAACGTTGCAGCTCTGAAATATGGCAAAACTGGTGGCAAATGGCATCTTGGCAGCTTCACGCTTGATTTTCCTCAATTCATGGGCAATTATTTTGCGCCTTTTTTGCCGAACACGCATCTTGCGAACCTGTTGGCTATTTGTCATGAAAAGTTTGATTGTTCGGTGATCACGCTTCAAAAGTTTGGCAATTTCAAGACTGCTGCATCCCTCTGCAAGACATCTCACAGTTTTGGACTTTTCAGAGCCCCTCAAATCTCTCTTCTGACTAGTGTTGAGCATTCCGATACTGCAAATATCGGGTATCGCCGATATTCGCTGTATCGGAATACCGATACCGAGTTCCGATATTTTTGCGATATCGGATATCAGAATCGGAAGTTCCCATAGTGCAATAATGCACTATAATGGAGTGTGGGCGGTGCATGGGCGGAGACAGCATGTCTCTGTGTGGGCGGGGTCTGTGTGGGACCATGGGGGCGGTCTGTGTGTGCCTGCTGGGGCTCTGTGCCGGCTGCCGGCGGCTCTGTGCGGCCTGCCGGGGCTCTGTGCCGGCTGCCGGGGCTCTGTGCAGGGCTCTGTGCGGTGTGCCGGGGCTCTGTGTGGCGTGCCGGGGCTCTGTGCAGGCTGCCGGGGCCCTGTGCGGCATGCCGGGGCTCTGTGCGGGCTGTGGGGCTCTGTGCGGCGTGCTGGGGCTCTATGCGGGCTGCCGGAGTTCTGTGCGGGACTCTGTGCGGGCTGCCAGGGCTCTGTGCTGGCTGCCAGGGCTCTGTGCGGGGCTCTGTGTGGCGTGCTGGGGCTCTGTGCGGGCTGCCGGGGCTCTGTGCGGGCTGCCGGGGCTCTGTGTGGGCTGCCGGGGCTCTGTGCGGGGCTCTATGCGGCATGCCGGGGCTCTGTGCGTGTGTGCAGGCATCGTCCGATGGGACTACAAGTCCCATCGGACGATGCCTGCTACAGTGACAGTGTTTGACACATTAGCCAATGATGGGACAGTAGTAGTCCCATCATCCGGCTAATGTGTTGAATGTAAAAAAAAAAAGCTACATACATGCTACATACATACTACATACATGCTACATACATGCTACATACATACTACATACATGATACATACATGCTACATGCATACTACATGCTACATACATGCTACATACAGTACATGCTACATACATACTACATGCTACATGCATGCTACATACATACTATATGCTACATACATACTACATACATGCTACATACATGCTACATACATGCTACATACATACTACATACATGCTACATACATACTACATACATACTACATGCCACATACATGCTACATACATGCTACATACTACATACATGCATGCTACATACATGCAACATACATACTACATACATACTACATGCTACATACATGCTACATACATACTAAATGCCACATACATACTACATACATGCTACATACTACATACATACTACATGCTACATACATGCTACATACATGCTACATACATACATACAACATACATACTACATACATACATACATACTACATACATACTACATACATACATACTACATACATACTACATACAACATACATACTACATACATACATACTACATACATACTACATACAATACATTCATACATTACATACAATACATACATATAGACATACAGTACATTAAACATAGAGTTCATACTCACCATTACTTGTCACTTTGTTCCCCGAAGCCAGTGTCATCTGTAAAAAAGATTAAAATAACAAACAACCAATATACTCCCTGTCCGCAGAAATCCACGAGTGTCCCACGACGATCTCCCATGGAGAACGGGAGCATCAGCTGATGTGACCGCTCTCTAGGGGCTTCAGGAACACAGTGACTGGAGGAAGGTATCCTTCCACACTGTATTCCTCCACCGCTGTAAAAAAATTGTCCCTAGTCTCACTTTATGCCATTGCTGTGTGAGAAATTTTCCCACGCAGCAACTGACATAAAGTAAGACTCAGAGGATACTATAGTTCAGTGATGCACTGCTGGAGCCATTGTCTCCTGTCAGTGTGTCACTGAGGGTCCTATAGAGCAGTGACATCACCCGATGCAGTTTTTGGTGCAGGTTTTTGGTGCGGCTTTTGATGCGGTTTTTGATGCAGTTTTGGTGCAATTTTTATGCAGGTTTTGATGCAGTTTTTGGTGCGTTTTTTTATGCTGTTTTTGATGCAGGTTTTGGTGCAGGTTTTTGGTGCAGTTTTTGATGCAGTTTTTGGTGCAGTTTGGTGCAGTTTTGATACATTTTTTGGTGCGATTTTTGCGCGGTTTTCATGCAGTTTTTGGAAATAAATAAATAAACAGAAAATGTGCATGATTTGAATGGAAACATGCATGAAAAAACAGATTTGGATTCATCATTTCACATCTCAGATTCATAAGTTTTTTGCCGGATCCGTTGCTGTGCGTTTTTTTGTATGTGTTTTCCGTCAGGCGGAAACAGCTTTTTTGACGGATCCTGCAAAAAACGGATGAAACGTGTGGCCATCAGGCGCAATCCGGCGCTAATACAACTCTACGAGAAAAAAACGGATCCAGCAGAAAAAAACAGATCCTGCAAATGTGCTCGCAGGATGCTTTTTTTTTACCCATAGACTTGTACTAGCGACGGATTGCAACGGATGTCCACACGTAGCGTCTGTCGTGCAACAGATCCATCGAGTTTTGGCGGACCGTCGGCACGAAAAAACGTTTAAGTGAACGTTTTTTGTCCATCGCGTCTGCCATTTTCTACCAAGCATGCGTGGCCGAAACTCCGCCCCCTCCTCCCCAGACTTCAGAATGGGCAGCAGATGCATTGAAAAACTGCATCCGCTGCCCACGTCATGCACAAATTTCACAACGTGCGTCGGTACGTCGGCCCGACGCATAGCGACGGACCCGTACCGACGTAAGTATGAAAGAAGCCTTACTGAGTGTTGAATTAAAAAAAAAAACTGAAAAAAACAGCCTGGGCTCCTGCGCAAATTTCTGCGAAAGAGGGGGAAAGCTGATGGCCGGGGGCCAATATTTGTAGCCTGGGCTATGATTATCAGCCCGCAGCTGTCTGCGTAGCCTTTACTGGCTATTAAAATAGGGGGACCCCCCCAAAAAATGACGTGGGGTCCCCCTATATTTTATAGCCAGAAAGGCTATGCAGACAGCTGCGGGCTGATATTCATAGCCTAGAGAGGGGCCATGGATATTGGCCCCCCTGGCTACAAATACCAGTCCGCAGCCGCCCCGGAAATGGAGCATCTGTAAGATGCGCCAATTCTGGCACTTAGCCCCTCTCTTCTCACTCCCGTGTAGCAGTGGGATATGGGGTAATAAGGGGTTAATGTCACCTTGCTATCATAAGGTGACATTAAGCCAGGTTAATAACGGAGAGGCGTCAATAAGACGCCTATCCATTATTAATCCAATACTAGTAAAGGGTTACTAAAACACACACACATTAGGAAAAAAGTATTTTAATATTCTTCAGTTAACCATACTTACCATACTTCAACTCCTGCTAAAAATGTAAAATAATAAGCCGTATACTACCTGTCCGCCATAGTCCAATTAATAACAAGTGTCCCACGATGATCTCCCCTATAGAACAGTGACATCAGGTGATGTCACTGCTCTATAGGACCTTCAGTGACACACTGACAGGAGACAATGGCTCCTGCAGTGCATCCCTGAACTACAGTAACCCCTGAGTCTTGCTTTATGTCAATTGCTGCGTGGGAAAATTTCTCACATAGCAATGGCATAAAGTGAGACAGCTGATGCTGCCGTTCTCCACGGGAGATTGTCGTGGGACACTCATGGATTTCTGCAGACAGGGAGTATATTGGTTGTTATTTTAATCTTTTTTACAGATGACACTGGCTTTGGGGAACAAAGTGACAAGTAATGGTGAGTATGAACTCTATGTTTAATGTACTGTATGTATATATGTATGTAGTATGTATGTATTTAGTATGTATGTATGTAGTATGTATGTGGTATGTAGTATGCATGTATGTATGTTAGTATGTAGTATGTATGTAGTATGTATGTGGTATGTAGTATGTATGTATGTAGTATGTATGTAGTATGTGTGTAAGTAGTATGTAGTATGTATGTAGCATGTATGTATGTATGTTGCATGTATGTAGCATATAGTATGTATGTAGTATGTATGTAGCATGTATGTAGTATGTATGTAGTATGTATGTAGTATTTTTTTTTCTTTACATTTAACACATTAGCCGGATGATGGGACTACTACTGTCCCATCATTGGCTAATGTGTCAATCACTGTCACTGTAGCAGGCATTGTCCGATGGGACTTGTAGTCCGCACAGAGCCCTGGCAGGCAGCACAGAGCCTCGGCACGACGCACAGAGCCCCACACAGAGCCCCGGCATGCCGCACAGAGCCCCGCACAGAGTCCCAGCAGCCCGCACAGAGCCCCACACAGAGCCTCGGCAGGCAACACAGAGCCCCAGCACACCACACAGAGCCACACAGAGCCTCAGCAGGCCGCAGAGAGCCCCGGCAGACAGCACAGAGCCCCGGCACGCCGCACAGAGCCCCGGCAGGCAGCACAGAGCCCCGGCACGCCACACAGAGCCCCAGCAGGCCGCACAGAGCCCCAGCAGGCAGCACAGAGCCACGGCATGCCGCACAGAGCCCCAGCAGGCAGCACAGAGCCCCGCACAGAGCCCCGGCAGCCCACACAGAGCCCCGAGACGCACGTACAGATCCCCGGCAGGCACGCACAGACCCCGCCCGCAAACACATACATGCACAGTGTCTGCCCATGCACCGCCCACACTCTTGCCCCCTCCGGAACAGGATGTAGAAGCACAGAAAGGGCTTATTTACATTCCGATATTTGTTTCCCATTGACTTGCCATTGATATCGGGTATCAGTATCGGCGATATCCGATATTTTTGGGATATCGGCGGATCCAATCCGATACCGATACTTCTGGATATCGGACGGTATCGCTCAACACTACTTCTGACCCATTTTTCCAATGGAAAGGAAGTTGCCTAATAATTAAGCACACGTTATATATGGTTTTGAAGTCATTAGACAACACCCCTCCTCATTACAGAGATGCACATCACCTGATTTACTTAATTGGTAGTTGGCTCTCAAGCCTGAACAGCTTGGAGTAGGACACATGTATAAAAAGTATCATGTGATGAAAATACAACTTGCCTAATAATTCTGCACACAGTGTATATGCAACTTCCCCGACTATGTCTCCCTGGCTGAGTTCATGCAACGTCAGCTTCAGCAAGGAGACGGCAGAGGAGCATTTCTCTGAGTTTTAGAGGTGGTCCACAGATATGAAGTGGAATGACCCCACGCCCCATAGCCAGTTCTGTCAAGGGCTATCTGTAAAGGTAAAGGATGCCTTTGCTTTGTATGAGAATCTAGTTTCCTTTGAGACAGCCATGTCTCTGGCTATCAGGATGGATCGCCGTCTTCACCAGAGATGCTCCAATTTGCGGGAGGTCTGGGTTCAAGGGAACCTTGGTCTGAGTCAAGTGATGAACTAATGCAGTAGGGCGGGACAACTCGTTCTATTGGCCCAACTATAGATCACTATAAAAGCGGAATGTGTTTTTACTGTGGTGGAAAGGGTCACTTTCTCCATGCTTGTCCTTTCCTACCACACCATAAACAACAGCCAAAAATCTAAGGAGCCCTGGTTGTGAGGAGGTTAGCAACCCGGGTTTACATATCTCCTCTGTGGGTAGGTCACATTTTATTCCACAAGCAGAGATCCATCTAGGCAAAAATAAGGTGGATATTTCAGCTTTTCTGGACAATGGAGCGGGGTTTAATTTAGTCAACACTAGGTTCATCCAGGTCCAGCACCTCAAACCTCGTACACTGTCTAGACATATACCCATAATCGCCATTGACTCAGCCATGGGTATTTTAGTCAAGACATCCAAGGGATACATCTATAGGTAGGGGCCATGCACTCAGAATGTTTTGACTGTTATTGTCAAAAGAGTGTGCCCTCTCCTGTAGTTCTTGAACTACCTTATCTTATGCTACACAACTCTTTTTCAAATGACGCTAATGTTGATTCAAAATGGCCAAAAAAACTGCTGTGCATATTAAGTGCTGGGGGTATGCATTAGTATGCGGTGTCCGGGGGACCATATTGCAACGCTATTTTGACAGTGTAATACATGCCCCCGGACATCGCATACTAATGCGTACCCCCAGCACCTAATATGCACAGCAGTTTTTTTGCATTTTGAATCAACATTAGCATCATTTGAAAAAAGACCCTATAAGGGGTTGAAACGTCACACGCTTCTTTGCCTTCCACAACCAAAGTTATTTTTCTGTGGTGTCAATACTTTATTAAACATTCTTTGCAAATAATTGAGAGTGCAGCTGTTTGACTTTTACCTACACTTTGAATCAATCCGGTTCAGCTTGCACCTTGTTCTCTTTTTAAGCTGTTTGCACCTCCCTATTCTTCTCTAAGGACACTGCTTGGGCACCCGTCTAGCCAGGGTAAATACCCAATCTATGCCTGAATACCTATCTTACTTTGGGAATGTGTTGTCAGAGCAGGGGTGTCAAGAACTTCCACCCCATCGTCCTTACGATTGCGCCGTTAATCTTATCCCTGAGGCCAAGCTGCCAAAGAGCAGACTATACAATATCTCTGGTCCAGAGAGGCAGGCCATGCAGGACTATATCGCAAAAAGTCTGGAAAAGGGACATATCAGACTATCCTTATCCTCCATTACTGCATATTTTTTCTTTCTACAGTAAAAAGATTATGCCCCTGCCTAGATTTCTGCGATGTCAATCAGATCAAGTCTGGAATCTGTATCCTCTCCCGAATCACATTCGTTTTAAGAAGGGAGATGAATAGAAACAGCCTTCAATACTCCTCAGGGACACTATAAAAACCTTGTGATTCCATTTGGGTTGACTAATGCTCTAGCCGTTTATTGTTATATGTTTTTTAAGGATACTTAGGCTGCTAAAGCAGTCGATTGACTGACAGCCTTAGTAGTGATGCAATTTGCTGGATGTCCTCCCTTTTTTCTATTGAACCCAAGGTAGGCAGTTTATCCATGAAAACTGGTAAGTTAAACTTTCTTCTTCTGTTTACATCAACTTCATATACAGTTATTTTGTAGAGGCTTTTTTTAAAAATAGTTTTCAGTTAAATATGAAAAGCCAGACCTAAATTTAGCTGTCCTAACTTGTTAGAGCAAGAGGTAAAACACAGTTGTCTTTGTCAGTGTTGTTTAGCCTAAACATTGCTTATTTGCTTATTCAAATGACTACACAGTCTAAAATCAAAATTTCAATGCATAATTACTTACAGCAAAAATCCATTAAAAGAGTTGTCTTTAGATAATCTCCTTTGGTTAGAAAGGCCCCTTAATGATGAAGTGATCTACCAGGACCTCCAACAGTCAGCTGTAATCAGGTTTCAATTACCCAGCTGTAACTCCACAGGGGTTGAATTAAATAGTTTTCATTGCACATTGCACAAATGGAGTGGTAGAATGTACACCAGAAAATGTATATGTTCTTATAGGGAATGTATCACCACATTTCATCTGCTGCTGATAAAAGTGATACCTATATGCCTCATATCAGATGTCTTGTTGCTGAGAAATCAGCTTTTATCATTTTATATAAATGACCTCTTCCAAACTGTGGGGCGCCTGGTGCCTGGAAGATAACTCTGCCTCCAGAGCATTTTTACATGAAGAAGAGTTACCACTGTGATGTGTAATGGATACCAGGGTGATGTGTAGTAAATAATTACTAGTGTTAAAAGTGTGATGTGTAATGGTTACCAGTGTATCCAGTGTGATGTGTAAAGGTTATCACTGTGATGTGTACTGATTACCAGTGTTAACAGTGTGATATATAATGGTTACTAGCATGATGCGTAACACTGAGCTCTCCTGATCTCACTGCAGAGCTGTGTGTGATTATAATTGACACATCTGCAGGTTCTACTCAGTTTCAGTTTCCATATCACAGGCAGAAAATGTGTTTGCAAGAAGACCAATTTCATTTTTCCCGTTCTCTTTTAGGTGTTTTTCTCACACTGGTTATTGCCTCCTTCATGTAAAACAAGCTCTGGAGGCAGAGTTATCTTCCAGGCACCAACCGCCCCAGAGCCTGGAAGCGGTCATTTATATAAATCGATAGATCATTTCTCAATAATAAGGCATCTGATATGAGGCGTAGAGAAAGGACTTTTATCAGCAATCTCTAACCTGTATGCATATATTAATAGCATAGGTAGGTCAAATGTGCTGACAGATTCCCTTTAAATAGGTTCATGTAAAAAAAAAGTCTACTGCCTGACAGTGGCTTGCTGGGTTGCCAACCATCCAGAAATAAAAATAGGGCACTTTTTTGCCCTGCCCATTAAATAATGTAAGGCGTCTGTGATTTTTTTGAAGCTGAAGAAACTGATGTAGATCATTTTTACTGCGATTATCAGAATTTTAACGTTAGCAGTGAATGCAGCTGATGTCTTCAGATCAGAATTATTGGATGCAGACATTTTTTGTTTTTATTGCTGGGGCCAAGTTTTTAAGTATGTTTTCTGAAGCGGGAAAGGGTTGGTGGTGGCACAGTTACTAGTTTAATATATACAGAATGCAGTGGCTAATTTTATATTTGGGGAGTTACAGTACCTAATTTTGGTGGTGAATAAAAATGTGTGCAGCATTTGTTATTCAGGGCTAATATAAGATTGACATATACATAAGGTTGATGTTGCATCTGCTTCAAAAGTCAGGAACCAAAGACATCTGTTTTGAAAATTCAATAATGTAAGTAATAACTGCACACTAAACCAGCCTCACATTATATGGCACGAATCCCTTGTCATAACTCTGGTCATCACCCTCCAAGTAAAACGTTTTTATATCTCCCTGACTGGGGTATTTGCCGCTCTTGTGTCTTGCGGAAGGTTTTGTCTCAATACATTATAATGATACAATCTCATATGGCGGGTATAGAATGCCTGCCAGGGCTATGGGGTACTTCGTACCTTGTCCAGTACTTAAAGGGGATGTCACAGTGGCGGCAACCCGGTCCGTGGTCCTGGGCGCCCAAGTAAGATGGAATGTCCTTAAAGGGGTTTTGAATAAAGTTTGTGTTTGTGACGCCACCTGTGGATCTCGGTCAGAGGTGACTGTTGCTGCTTAAAGGGGTCCACTGGGGTGATGTTTTGGCAGCTAAGATGGTATAGCTTCCCACAGGTGAAGCTGGGTCCCCAGGGCTCCCGGTGTATAGATGAAGATGGTGGGCAGTGTAGCAAGAAACGGAGGACACAAGTTTGCAGTCTCTTACCTGGTTTACTGATGAATTCAGGCAGCCACAGTCCAGGGTACCAGATCACGGATGCAGGTGTGGTCCGGCTGGCTTGGAAGTGAGTTGGGAGTCCCCTTCACCAGGTGGAGTTAGAAGCCTTCCCTCTAGTGCTGTGGTGTAGTTCCTTGCTGCCCTAGGCCTCTCAAAAGGTCCTCACGTGTTCTCTCTGTCCTCCTTGGAGGTAGGACACTAACCCGTATGACAGGTGGCTCGAGCCTTTTTACAGTGTCTCTATCACAACCCGGGCTCTATGCACCACTGTGTCTCTAGGTGTCAGGGCGGACAGGTGACTTGTAATCCAGCTGTCCTGCCCGTTTCTGATGTGAGCCATGGAGTCCCTCACAACCTCGGTCTTCTGGCTACCGGTGTCTGCGCTATGTGGGGAGGTAGCCCAGTCGCAGCTATTCTCCCTAGTTCTCACTCCACTTCTCCTACATGCTCTCTACAATCCGTCCGGCTTTCTCTTTCTAGGAGCTGCAGCACTTCTCGTGGCTGCACGGCCCCTCTGCTCCCTTCTCCTTTGTCTCTCTGACAAGAGCTCTCTGACTTTCCCTCCAGACCAGAATATATATAAGGGAGCCACCTACAAGCTGTATCAGAGCTCCCCTTCTGGCCTGGAGTGTGAACATGTTGCATGCTTGTGTTTACCTGTTAAAGAAGATCCTTCCTCGCCTCCAAGCATGACATCACTCTCCCCATGAGTAAAGCAATGCCACTGTGACAACCAGGAACCTGGGGTGTCACAGGTATATATGCACTTGCTTAGGTACCAACTCACAATGTTGAACTCCTAGCTACATCACTTTTTAAAAAAATGTCCAAACAGTAATCGAAAAGCTATGTACACCCTCCTTTGAATACTTTTACATATCAGGGCATAATACAAGGATTTAAAAGTAGGTAAATACAATTTCAGGTGAACAGCAACACATGACAAGTTGCACTGTGTCATTAATTATTTAATTAACGAAAACTGAAGGGGGTGAAAACTTAGGCACACACTTAGGGTACCGTCACACATTGAAATTTCCATCGCTACGACGTTACGATTCGTGACGTTCTAGCGATATCGTTACGATATCGCTGTGTCTGACACGCTACTGCGATCAGACACCCTGCTGAGAATCGTACGTCGTAGCAGATCGTTTGGAACTTTCTTTCGTCGCTTGATCACCCGCTGACATCGCTGGATCGTTGTGTGTGACAGCGATCCAGCGATGTCTTCGCTTGTAACCAGGGTAAACATCGGGTAACTAAGCGAGGGCCGCGCTTAGTAACCCGATGTTTACCCTGGTTACAAGCGTAAACGTAAAAAAACAAACCGTACATACTCACCCGTCGGTGTCCTTCAGGTCCCTTTCCGTCTGCTTCCTGCTCTGAGTGCCGGCCGGAAAGTGAGAGCAGAGCGCAGCGGTGCTGCGATCTGCTCTCACTGTACGGCTGCACTCAGAGCAGGAAGCAGACGGCAAGGGACCTGAAGGACACCGACGGGTGAGTATGTACGGTTTGTTTTTTTACGTTTACGCTGGTAACCAGGGTAAACATCGGGTTACTAAGCGCGGCCCTGCGCTTAGTTACCCGATGTTTACCCTGGTTACCCGGGGACTTCGGCATCGCTCCAGCGCCGTGATTGCAATGTGTGACCGCAGTCTACGACGCTGGAGCGATGCTTATACGACGCTGCGACGTCACGAATCGTGCCGTCGCAGCGATGAAAATTTCAATGTGTGACGGTACCCTTAGGCTATGTGTGCACGTTGAGTATTTGCTTGCAGAAATTTCTGGAAGGTTTCTGCATCTCCGGGCAGAAAAACGCTGTGGCAAAAACACACATCTTTGGTGCGTTTTTGTATGCATTTTTTGTATGCATTTTTGCATGAGTTTTTGTACAGCAATGAAGACTTTTTTGAGCTAAATAAAGATATTTTAAAAAAAGTTTTGTGATGTAATTTCTTGCTTCATCACCACCTTTTTCATGCTAATGCACTAGCATCAGAATAATGGGATTAGGGCTTGGCATTGACACCTAGCCCTAAGCTTAGTAATGAAAAGGTGTCAGCCCAACACCCGCATTACTAAGCCAATAAGTAAACACAAACACACACAAATCTATACACACACATTGCCACCAGCCTATGCAGGAGCATTAACAGAAGGAAAGTACATAGACTGTAACCAGACAGCAACTAAAGAAAAAAACATTTTGTGGGCTCCCCCCGTAATTTTAATAACCAGCAGAGGGCAAGACGATGGCTAGGGGCCAATATTTATAGCCTGGGAAGGGTATAATACCCATGGAGCTTCCCAGGCTAAAATCAGCAAGCCCATGTAACAAAGATGTTGGCAACACAGGAGCAAAAAACTAAATAGACAGCCCCTCTCAGCCTACCAATTAATGGATGGGGTGACTGGTTAGTAAATTCTTGCACAGTAAAGGCCTGTATAGGGCTGTGTGCATCTTGTAGTGCATTTGTTCAGAGACCTGGGCAGTTAAGAGGTGCTGCTCGTTTTTCAGCTGTATTTTTAAATTTTTGGAGGATTTCTAGTCCTCTTTTGTGGCTTTGCTACTAGTTCAGTGAAAGGACTCGCAAGCGTTGAGGACCCTTGACATTGGGTTGCGATCTTGCATAACTTCACCAAAATATCGACCAATACCTCACATATTTATATGTATTTTGTGCACTTTATTTTTCAGGGTGCTGCCAAGCCCAGCACGTTGGGTCTTGTATACAGGGGTGTTCACATTGGGATGCATTGAGAGAGTGCTGGTCAGCCCTCCTAATCGAATAGTATGGGCGTGACTAATAGGCTGTGAACCAGACATAATGCATTGCCTGCATGTGAACAGAGCCCTATAAAGGCCTTTATTGTGCAAACATATACTAACCAGTCACCCCTCCATTAATTGGTAGGCTGAGAGTGGCTGTCTGTTTAGTATTTTGCACCTGTGTTGCCAACATCTTTGCTACTTGAGCTGGCTGCATCTTGTAGTGCAATTGTTCAGAGACCTGGGCAGGTAAGCAATGCTGCCCCTTTTTCACACGTTTTTTAATTTTTAGAGAATTTTTAGTCCTCTTTTGTGGCTTTGCTACTAGTTCATACTTACCGAATGCCTAAGCCACTGAAGCCGTCTCCTGCAACAAAAATAAAATAATAAACCACAATATTCCTCACCTGTCCACAGAGAAGATAATAATCCATAATGTTCCATGACGATCCTGATCACTTTGAGAGCAGTCACTGTTATGATCCGGTGACCTTGGAGCCGCATGAGAGACTTCCTCAGGAGTAGGTGGTACCTGTACTGACCGCAAACCCTAAACTAACACAGCAACTAGAAGTAGCCGTGGGATGTACCTAACACGTCCTAGACACCTCGACACAGCTGGAGGACTAAATACCCCTATAGATGGAAATGGGAATTCTATCTTGCCTCAGAGCAGAACCCCAGAGGATAGGCAGCCCCCCACAAATATTGACTGTGAGTATAAGAGGAAAAACACACGCAGGCAGAAAAACAGGATTTAGCAAAAGAGGCACTTCTAGCTAAACAGAAAAGGATAGGACAGAATTCTAAGTGGTCAGTATTAAAATCCTAAAAATATCCACAGCAGATAATACAAATAAACTACATCTAACTAAAGACATAGAAAGTATATCTGCATCTCCTGAGAATCCAGCATGACTGAAAAATCCAAACAAAGTCTAAGCTGGACAAAAACACAATGAATTGCACTGAATTGCAAAGCACACTGCATGTGTGCACAGAGACAAAAAACCAGACACTTATCTTAGCTGAATTGGCAGCAGGGCATGAGGAGCCAGAGAGAGATGCAATCCCTCCAAGTACAATGGGCAACTGGCGAGGACTCATGGATCCTGCACACCTAAATACCTAATAGAGCTGAAATCAGCAGAAACACCTGCCCAGGATTACAACCCCAAGACAACTGCACTACCACCAACAACCACCGGAGGGAGCCCAAGAGCAGAATTCACAACAGGTCACATCATACGGCACCACTACTGTGTGGAAAGTTGTCACGCAGCAGTGCCGTAAGTGAGAGCACCAAAGCTGATGAACTCCGGTGAACTCTCATGGCAGCTCAGTGAGCGATTACCTCCTGTCAGTATATCGCCGGCAGCCGGGTAGAGATTGCCGTGGGACACTCAGATTACCTGGACTACAGCGGACAGGTGAATATATGTTGGTTTATTAGTTTACATTATTTCTAGGAGACAAGGGCATCGGGGATTGGGCGTTAGGTGAGTATAATGGGTTTTTATTTTTATTTGAATATGTATGTGATTTTACATTTTCCTTTTTAACTGTGAGCACAGGTGCCGGCAGATGAGACTAAGTCTCCCATCAGTGGCACCTGCTGTCACTGTTGTCAGTGATAGCAGATGTAGCCTGATGAGAGCAGTAGTCTCACTGAACTGTGGTAAACTTTTTACCGCAGGTCACTGCTGTGGGTCACAGTTAGCTGCGGGATCACGCTGATATCTGACAGCATGATCCCGCAGTGCTCTTATCGACAGTCTTACCGATGGTAGCATTACTGCCGATAAAAACTACCACGCTGGTGTTTCCCACGCTGCCACACAGATGACAGTGTGGGAAACACCATAGGAAGCCGGTAAAACGCAAAACAGAAACTCAGCAAATCCGAAAACATTTTTATACCTGCGTTTTTGCTGCGGATTTTACTGACTCAATTGAAGTCAATGGGCGCAGAAACACTGCAGAAACGCAAAATGAATTGACATGCTGCAGAAAAAAACGCACTGCAAATATGTACGGAAATTTACCGATCATGTGCACAACACTTCTGGATTGTCGTTGAATAAGCTTGCATAAGGATTCCATAGTGTTTTTGGCTCATTTCCGCACGGAAAAAACACAGCAAAAATGCATCACAAAAGCGCTGTGTGCACATAGCCATACTGCTTTCATTGGAATTAGGAGGGAAAGTATCTGGGACATAGCTTAGTAAGTAAACAGTAAGTACTGATCTGGGGAGAAGCATTGTTATAGTGTCCTGTTATTTCGCCTCTCACCAGAGTGGTAGCACTGTTACTTATTGCACTCTTCTTTAAACTTGACCAATGCTTGAGAAAAGTCATGAAAATTGACTGAAACATCACATTTTCGCATGCTTTAATAACAGAACAAAAATACTTTGCAACTGATAAAAGAGTGCAGAGTTCTTTCTACTTCCTTATATGGGATTGAACCATACTTGAACACCTTAAAAATCGGATAGGAGAGCATTGTTCCGTGTCTTAGTGGTAGCAGTAGACTCCTGCCTACCTGCTCACTAATTTTAGCTACTTGCTTAATGTAATGCAATTGACCTGGACAATTAACCTCATTTCCTGTCACCTGGCTTTGATCTCTTATTTTTTCTGACTGCCTTTGAACTTTGCCCAGCCTAGAAGTCCTTAATTTCTCCATGTTCATGTGTTAAGGTCTAAGGATGATCATCAGGGAGGGATAATCATAGTGTGATCAGTGCTGCCAATAACATAGAATTCTATAGGTAACTATAAGTATAAGATTAGTCTGGCGACCATCTCTTATGGCCTCAAGTGCATTTTCATTGGATGTTGTTTCTTTTTGTAACCTATTTTTGACTTTAGTCTATTGGTTTATATGATTAGCTCTGTCTATTATTTTTACCTGCTAGATTGTGTCAAACTACAGTTACATCTTTCAAATAATAGTTATGTAGACCAACATCTTGGTCTACATCTGCTGTTAGTGTGGTATTGTAGGGATCAGAAGTGCTATTATGCATTGCATTTGCAACACATCGCAAATCACTCTCATAATTTTTATTAATTAAAAGGGAATACAAATTACTCAACTAAGCATTTATGAGTTCACTGACATTTTTCTTTATAATTAAAAAAAGATACTACAGATTTACAATTTAATTTATTTTTTGGAGGATATGTATCTATGGTGCTGTTACCAACAAATTAACTAAACTCTGGTTGTAATTCTTCTAGTGCCATTTTCAGAAGTAGTATATAGGGTTGAGCGACTTACTTTTTCATGATCGTGCCGGGTTTTGTGAAACCCGACTTTGTCAAAAGTCGGGTCGGGTGAAATCGGCCGATTATTGCGAAAAGTCGGGGATCCGAACGAAGTACGAAACACAATGCAAGTCAATGGAGAATCAAAGTCGGCAGTGAGTGGAGGACAGGAAAACACCAACAGAGCCCATTTTAATGCCAAAAACATCAATTATTGTTACTTAAGCTTGTCAATCTTAATTTACCTTATAATAATAGTTAGCCATTGAAAATTTGGGGGTCATTTGGCAACAGTTGTGGGGGGAGTAGGGCTGGCTCAAGTTTTTCATGGGCCCAGGAAACGCGGACTACGTCACGGCGGTGGAGCAGGGAGAGGTAAGTATTTCAACTTTGCAAGTGCTGTGATCCTGAGCAAGCAGGGGGGGCCCACTCGTTCGCATTGGCACAGGGCCCCTCAAAGTACGGCGGTGTGTTTGCAAAGCGGGGGCGCCTCCCACCGGCAGCGACACTTTTGCGTACTCTGAGGGGCCCTGTGCCTGTGACGTCGCCAATGAGTATGCCCCCCACCTGTTGAAGGAACCTGCACTTTCATCTGCATCTTCCCTTCCGCTTTGTCCCCGTGTAAGGTGGTATAGTATGCGTGAAGGGGAACCAGACTTTCTGCAGGGTCAGATACTGGCTATGTAGAGTGCAAGGGGAATGTAGTGGTTTGGGTCAATGTACCGGCAGACTCATCTAGCAGTGGCTGGGCAATGGGCAGGATGAGGAGGAAACACAGATATAGGCCCAAAGAATAAAGTAGGCTAAATTCAGTTCAAAATTGGTAACAGGAGTAAACAGGCAGCACTGCTTTGTTCAGTGGAGGAGAACAGCAAGGAGCGGCAGACACCGTTAGTAGGCCCAACCAAACCAGTAGGCCAAATGCAGTTTTAAAATTCCTATAGGCCGAAAGCCTGAAGATTGAAGATCAGGAGAAAAACACAGGAGAATACCAAGGAGCAGCAGACACCGTTAGTAGGCCCAACCAAACTAGTAGGCCAAATGCACTTTAATATGTGATATCGGCTGCAAATTGAGGCTCTGCTTTGTGCAGTGAAGGACAGCTGTATTGAGTGGCGCAGACAGACACAGGTAGTAGGCCTAAATTAAAAAAGTTGGCTCAATGCAGTTTAAAATTGGTTACAGGGGTACACAGGCAGCAGAGCGTTGTTAAGCGGAGGACGATTGTCAGGACTGGAGTGGCCCAGACAGACTTAGTAGGCCTAAAATAAAAAAGTAGGCGCAATGCAGTTAAAAATGGGTAACAGGGGTACACAGGCAGCATTGTTTTGTTAGGCGGAGGACGATTGCTAGGAGTGGCGCAGACAGACTTACTAGGCCTAAAATAAAAAAGTTGGCTCAATGCAGTTCAAAATGAGTAACGGGTACACAGGCAGCATTGTTTTGGTCAGCGGAGGACGATTAGTAGGAGTGGCACAGACAGACTTACTAGGCCTAAAATAAAAAAGTTGGCTCAATGCAGTTTAAAATGAGTAACAGGGGTACACAGGCAGCACTGGTTTGGTCAGCGGAGGACGATTGCTAGGAGTGGCGCAGACTGACTTACTAGGCCTAAAATAAAAAAGTTGGCTCAATGCAGTTCAACATGGGTAATGGGTACACAGGCAGCATTATTTTGGTCAGTGGAGGATGATTAGTAGGAGTGGCGCAGACAGACTTACTAGGCCTAAAATAAAAAAGTTGGCTCAATGCAGTTCTAAACTGGTAACAGGAGTAAACTGGTGGCATTGCTTTGTTCGGTGGAGGACCACTGGAATAAGTGGCTGACACAGTACGTTGGCCGAAATAGTAAAGTGGGCTAAATGTCTGCAAAAAAATGTTCGTAAATAAACAGGTGGCAAAGCAACGTTCAGGGGTGGGTTCCTCTGCTGAGTACCAGATAGTGGTAGTTCGCGCACAGTATTCACAGGTCAAAATGGAGGGCATGGTCCCTGTATATATTTACTATCATCTCTCAATTTGTATTGGCAGTGCCATTGAAGGATTTAACAGCACCGACTAAACAGCGGTGGAGCACTGTTTGAGCTTGGGGGGGGGGACACTCTCTCGTGGGCGGCGGTACTGGCCCAGGGCCCCTCATATTACGATGGTGTGTCTGACGTTGGGTGTGCACCCCCACCGCCAGAGACACTTAATTGTACTATGAGGGACCCTGTGCCAGTGCCGTCGGCCAAAAGTGGGCACACCCACCTGTCCAGGCAAACGGCACTCGCACGGGTGCTTGCGCCAAGTGGTGAACACGGGCCCGTGGGGGGAGTCAGCCCACTTAGGGAGGTGTTAAAAATGGCCTATGGTGGACATTCATCAGCAGCAAATGGAGGAATTGGAGCAGTCAGTAAGAGGAGTCCAAAAGCAAGACCTTTTTAAAAGAAAGCTATGTGTCAGCAGGGGAAGGTGGGGCAAAAGAGTTTGAAATCCATGATTGGTTCATTTTAATGAAGGTTAGATCATCAACATTTTGGGTAGCCAGTAGTGTTGAGCATTCTGATACCACAAGTATCGGGTATCGGCCGATATTTGCGGTATCGGAATTCCGATACCGAGTTCCGATATTTTTGGATATCGGGAATCAGGATCGGGATGCATATTCATGTGTAAAATAAAGAATAAAAATAAAAAATATGGATATACTCACCCTCGGACACGCCCTGGTTGTAACCGCTGCAACCGGCAGCCTCCGTTCCTAAGAATGAGCGCGTGAAGGACCTTCGATGACGTCACGGCTTGTGATTGGTTGCGTGAGCGGTCACATATGCGGTCACGTGACCAATCACAAGCCGCGACGTCATCGAAGGTCCTTCACGCGCTCATTCTTAGGAACGGAGGCTGCAGGTTGCAGCGGTTACAACCAGGGTGCGTCCAAGGGTGAGTATATCCCTATTTTTTATTTTTATTCTTTATTTTACACATGAATATGGATCCCAGGGCCTGAAGGAGAGTTTCCTCTCCTTCAGACCCTGGGAACCATCCAGGATCACTTCCGATATTTGTGTCCCATTGACTTGTATTGGTATCGGGTATCAGTATCGGCGATATCCGATATTTTTCGGATATCGGCCGATACTATCCGATACCGATACTTTCAAATATCGGAAGGTATCGCTCAACACTAGTAGCCAGATGTGTCCTTTTTTCGGTCAGCATTGAACCAGCAGCACTGAAGACTCTTTCTGATAGCACACTGGCAGCAGGGCAAGCGAGCTCCTGTAATGCATATTCTGCCAATTCAGGCCAGGTGTCTAGTTTAGATGCCCAGTAATCAAAGGGGAATGACCTGTGAGGGAGAACATCGATAAGGGAGGAAAAGTAGTTTGTAACCATACTGGACAAATGCTGTCTCCTGTCACTTTGAATCGATGCAGCTGTCCCTGTCGTGTCAGCGGTCATTGAAAAATCACTCCACAACCTTGTCATAAAACCCCTCTGTCCAACGCCACTTCGGATTTCTGCACCGCTAGCACCTCTGCCATGTTGCTCCCTACGGCTCGTGTGAGAACCATCACCGCCGCTGTGTGCTGGGAATGCCAGAACCAAACGGTCTACAAGAGTTGCTTGTTTGGTAGCCAATATTTGCTCTAGGTTCTCATGTGGCATGATATTTTGCAATTTCCCTTTGTAGCGTGGATCCAGTAGGCAGGCCAACCAGTAATCGTCATCGGTCATCATTTTGACAATGCGGGGGTCCCTTTTTAGGATACGCAAGGCATACTCAGCCATGTGGGCCAATGTTCCAGGTGTCAATTCACTGCTTCTGCTGGGTTGAGGAGCACTTTCTTGCAAATCTACATCACAAGTGTCCCGCAAGAAACCTGTACCAGACCTTGCAACGGCACCAGTTTCTATTGCCCCCTGAGAAGCTCCCTCCTCCCAAACATATTCATCCCCATCATCCTCCTCCTCATCCTCTTCATCTGCCACCTCGTCCTGGACAGTTCCCTGACCAGGCAATGGCTGACTGTCATCAAGGCTTCCCTCCTCCTCGGCTGCAGACGCCTGCTCCTTAATGTGCGTCAAACTTTGCATCAGCAGACGCATAAGTGGGATGCTCATGCTTATGATGGCGTCGTCTGCACTTACCAGCCGTGTGCATTCCTCAAAACACTGAAGGACTTGACAGAGGTCTTGTAGCTTCGACCACTGCACACCAGACAACTCCATGTCTGCCATCCAACTGCCTGCCCGTGTATGCGTATCCTCCCACAAATAAATGACAGCACGCCTCTGTTCACACAGCCTCTGAACCATGTGCAGTGTGGAGTTCCACCTTGTTGCAACATCTATAATTAGGCGTTGCTGTGGAAGATTTAGCAATCGCTGATGGTTCAGCATACGGCTGGAGTGTACGGGCGACCAGCGGATGTGCGAACAAAGTTTTCGCACCTTCAGGAGCAAGGCTGGTAACTCAGGATAATTTTTCAGGAAGCACTGCACCACCAGGTTCAAAATGTGAGCCAAGCAAGGTATGTGTTTAAGTTGTGAAAGGGCTATGGCAGCCATAAAATTCCTTCCGTTATCACTGACTACCTTGCCTGCCTCAAGATGTACACTGCCCAGCCATGACTCACTTTCTTGCTGCAAGAGCTCGGCCAGTACTTCCGCGGTGTGTCTGTTGTCGCCCAAACACAGCCTGCTGACGCTTACCACTAGCTGTTCCATAATGAGACACCTCGTGTGCAACACTGGCAGCTGCGGATGGATTTGCCAGGCGACTGCGCTCTGTGGACAAGCTGTCGCTTCTGGAGGAGGAGGAGGAGGAGGAGGGTGTGTCGAATGCCTACTGCCAACTGTTTCCTAGACCGTGGGCTAGGCAGAACTGTCCCACTATGGCTGTCCCCTGTGGACCCTGCATCCACCACATTAACCCAGTGCACCGTGATGGACACGTAACGTCCCTGGCCATGCCTACTGGTCCATGCATCTGTGGTGAGGTGCACCTTTCCACTGACAGACTGCCTCAGTGCATGGACAATGTGGTCTTTGACATGCTGGTGGAGTGCTGGGATGGCTTTTCTCGCAAAGAAGTGGCGACTGGGTAGGTCATAGCGTGGTACTGCATAGGCCATCAGGTCTTTGAAAGCTTTGCTTTCGACCAACCGGTAGGGCATCATCTCTAACGAGATTAATCTGGCAATGTGGGCTGTGACAAAACACTCCGGGATCGCCTTTGCTGGGGTCAAAGGTCACGTGGTTTGTGCATTGAACTCTGAGGCGACAGCAGGTTTCCAAGTTGACTGACCTCAAGTCAGGTTTATTAAAGTGAAAGCAAATACAGAAAACAAAACATAAAAATAAATCCTAGCCTGTCCGGCGCTAACTAAACAAATACGTTCCTATCTAACAACTGGGGGGGCTTCTCCCTCCCAGCTAACATTACATAGATCATGAGCACAGCTCTCACTCACATTTGTCTCACACAGACAGGCATTCTGTGTGCCCCAGGCTGACACCTGAAACCTCCAGCTGGTCAGCCTTTATTCCTGCACTTATTAACCCCTCGGTATCCTGAAGATACTGAGTGGCCTAATTCACATAGGACAAATACCTGGGCGAGATATACCTGCCCCCGACTACCAGACCGACATGACTCTTACATATCCTCCCCCCCTGCTCAGACCACTCAGGTCGAGCAAGAATACTCTCGAAACAGTGTACTCGGGACAGGGCATCAGCGTTCCCCATCTGCACCTGGGGCGGTGCTCCACCGTGAAAGAGTAAGCCTGCAGGGCAAGGAACCACCGGGTTACCCGACTATTACGGTCCTTGTGGAGATGCATCCACTTGAGAGGTGCATGGTCCATGACCAGCCTAAACTTCCTACCTGCCAGGTAATATTTGAGGGAGTCGAGAGCCCATTTGATGGCTAGGCACTCTTTTTCAGTCACGGCATACCTCTGCTCATGTACATTCAGTTTCCGACTGAGGTAGAGGACCGGGTGTTCGACTCCGTCCCTTACCTGGGAAAGTACAGCTCCGACACCAGTATCAGAAGCATCAGTTTGCACCACAAACTCGCTGCTGAAATCAGGAGTCACTAGTACGGGCTGAGAGCACAAAGCCCGTTTCAGGCTGTGGAAGGCCTCTTCAGCCGCTGAGGTCCATTTTACCATAACGGAATCCCTCCCTTTGGTAAGATCCGTCAAGGGGGTAGCCATGGCCGCAAAGTTGGGTATGAACCGGCGATAATAGCCGGCAATGCCCAGGAAAGCTTGAACTTGTTTCTTGTTCACTGGTTGCGGCCAGCCCTGAATTGCCTGTATTTTGTCGATCTGGGGTTTAACCACTCCTCTGCCAATCACGTAGCCCAAGTATCGGGCTTCTTCAAGGCCGATGTGACATTTCTTGGGGTTCGCCGTTAAGCCTGCGTCTCTCAGGTCATCAATCACTGCCTGTACCTTCCGGAGGTGAGCTTCCCAGTCCACGCTGTAAATTATGATGTCGTCTAGGTAGGCAGAAGCGTACTGCCTGTGGGGCCTCAAGACTCGATCCATCAATCTCTGGAACGTTGCTGGGGCTCCGTGAAGTCCAAACGGCATGTAGATATACTGGAACAGCCCTTCCGGTGTAGCAAATGCCGTCTTCTCTCTGGCCGCCTCGGCCAGAGGGATCTGCCAGTACCCCTTTGTTAGATCCAGGGTCGTAATGTATCGGGCTTTACCCAGCCGATCGATCAACTCATCGACCCGGGGCATAGGGTAGGCATCAAATTTAGAAACCGCATTCAATTTCCTAAAGTCATTGCAAAACCGTATAGAGCCATCCGGCTTAGGTATCAACACGATTGGACTGGACCAGGCGCTGTGCGACTCTTCAATGACTCCTAAGTCCAACATTGCCTTCACCTCCCGGGAGACGGCTTCACGGTGTGCTTCCGGAATCCGGTACGGCTTCACATGAACTGTGACACCAGGCTCTGTGACAATCTCATGTTTCACTAGCCTAGTCTGGCCAGGTTTTTCCGAGAAAAACTGTTGGTTCTGTAACAAAAACTGCTTAACCTCAGATTTTTGTCGTTCAGAGAGAGTCTCGGCAATCTGCACCTCCGGTACGGTAGGTGAGCAAACCGGACGGGGCAGATCCGCTGTTAGGGCAGCGTGGTCTTTCCAGGGTTTTATCAGATTCACATGATAAATCTGTTCTGGTTTTCTCTTGTAAGCATATAACCCAGGCCCATCGCCGTAAGCTCAGAGGTGGGCAACACTCCATTCAAATATTAAACATAATGATCCAAAGGGCAGTTATTAAACTGCATACTGAATCAAAGAAGTGTCAACTTTTTGAATAAAATGTTATAACTTTATTAATATACACAACACATAAAATCAGACACACATAATAAAAACAATGCCTCATCAACTTAAAATAAATATTATGGCAGATAGGCATAGGATAAATCTAATGGCTAACAGAAACACCTGCGGTAATATATGTATTACTATTGTTAAGTAGCCTGGTGCACACAGAGGCTAAGTCTCATACCAAAATTGGGTGTGGCACCTATAGGAAAGCGCTTAGTTCCCTTTATTTAATGATTGCAGTACTACATATAATGCGAATATTATTCTCAACAAAGTGCTACAAATACAGAGAAAAACTGTTGCGACGTAGTATATGGGCAAAAAAACTACCAATATAAAAACCCAAAATTTATAAATAAATAGGTGAAATGCCCAATATACACGTCCAAAAAGGCAAAAGCACCAAAATCAGCCTTTAGATCTCACACTAAAGTAGTTCAGTGATAATAATCAACATAAGCTGCATCAAAAACAGTGCGCAGCACACAGTGAAGCTGACCTTAATTCAATACGTTCGCCTACTCATATAATAAATCTCATACAGGCAATAGCTCACTGAACACAGGTGTGTTACACAGTTTGGATAACAGGGAACAAGACTTTAATAATACATATTACCTCAAATGTGGTGTCTCCTGCAGCCAGCCACATGTGGCACGCCAGTCTCTGCACTAACCTGGTTTTCTCTTACCAGGCTGGTGCACTTTATAGTTCACTTCTACAACTCGTTCCATGACCTCAAAGGGGCCCTGCCATTTCGCCAGAAATTTACTATCCACCGTAGGGATTAGGATCAACACCCTATCCCCGGGTGCAAACGTACGGACCTTGGCGCCTCTATCATAACTTAGCCTCTGGGCTCCCTGGGCCTGTAACATATGTTCCCTAACAACGGGCATGACAGCAGCAATACGGTCCTGCATTTGCGTTACATGGTCTATCACCGTTTTAAAGGGAGTGACTTGACCTTCCCAGGTTTCTTTTGCGACGTCCAACAGTCCACGGGGACGACGGGCGTATAATAGCTCGAAAGGCGAGAACCCTGTGGAAGACTGGGGAACTTCCCTAATGGCAAACAGCAAATAGGGTAACAAGTAATCCTAGTTCTTCCCATCTTTGTCTGTCGCCTTCCGGAGCATCTGTTTTAAGGTTTTATTGAACCGCTCAACCAACCCATCTGTTTGAGGGTGATAGACAGATGTACGCAACGGATCTATTTGTAAGAGTCTGCAGAGCTCCTTCATTACCCTCGACATAAAGTGAGTCCCCTGGTCGGTGAGTATCTGTTTTGGAATTCCTACCCGACTAAACACTTGCACCAATTCTTTGGCGATCGTTTTGGTAGCAGTGTTACGCAAAGGGATGGCTTCCGGGTAGCGAGTGGCATAGTCCATGATGACGAGGATATGTTGGTGCCCACGTGCGGACCGGGGAAGGGGCCCAACCAAATCCATCCCAATTCTCTCTAAAGGGACCCCAATGATAGGGAGGGGTACCAAAGGACTACAGTACCGAGGTTTAGGTGCCGAGATTTGGCACTCTGGACAGGACTCACAATAGTTACGCACATCATTGTGTATTCCAGGCCACACAAAACAATGCAATATTCTTTCTGTGGTTTTTTGTACCCCCAGATGTCCCCCCATTATATGTCCATGGGCCAGGTCCAGTACCTTCCGCCGATAAGGTTTGGGTACCACTAACTGTTGCACAGTGTCTTCCCCTTTTTTTTCTACCTGGTAGAGTAAATCATTTTCAAGAACCATGTACGGGTACGCTAGCCTAGTGTCAGGTTCTACGGGTACGCTATCTATCATTTTTACATTTTTCCTAGCCTGAGTCAGGGTAGGATCTTTCATTTGTTCGCTGTGGAAGTCATCCAACTGGACTCCCAAATCTGGTAGGCAGGGTGCGGGATGGCTGTCTGCCTCCGCCTCTCGCTGAGTTTCCTCAGTTTCCCCCGCCATAACTGAGAAGGGGTACTGAAGGTTAGATTCACCAATCTCCCCAGCAGCATCTTCCTGTGGGGTCTCCTCCAGGAGCTCGGGACCTCCAGGTAGCATGGGAGAAGATTCACGGTCACAGCTACCGTGAAGGAGCAACTGATTCTCCAACAACTGCCAGAAAAGAGGAAAATCCCTGCCCAAGATTATATCCTGTAACAATGCGGGAACGAGTCCCACTTTGTGTTGCACAGACCCATAGGGAGTGGAGATACATATGACCGCTGTAGGATATGAGCAGGTGTCACCATGCACACACGTTACAGAAAACTTGTCAGACGGACTAGTTGGACGTGCTATCAGACTGGCTTTCACTAGATTCACCACACTTCCAGAGTCTAGTAATGCCACAACATTTTTCCCATCTACAGGCAATTCACACAGATGTTTTACTGTATCATTTTGACCCGCATTCACACTTACTAGCCGTGTAACCAAAGATATGCGTTTCTTAGAGTCCGTAACGTCGCACTACATGGGTTCAGTGGTAACAGGACAGTTCACAGAAACATGGCCCTTCTCATGGCAATGGAAACACCTAACAAGCCCCCTATTGAAACCAGAGTCCGACACCCTTGATCTCGGGGTGCGAGCAGTCCCGTGTTCCTCCCCCACAGTTTTTGGCAATTTTCCTTCCCCCGCAGTCCCTGGAACAGTCTTACCGGTTCCACGAGGAGGAGGTACAGTTCGGGTAGTAGCGGTATCATCAGGAAGTCCTTCCGCCACGGAATAACGCTCCACCAAGTCCACCAGTTGATCCGCTGTCGCGGGATTTCCTTGGCTCACCCACTTTTTCAGCGCTGGTGGTAGTACTCTCAGGTACTTGTCCAGAACGACCCGCTGGATTATCTCCGGAGTTGTCAGTACCTCGGGTTGCAGCCATTTCTTTATCAAGTAGATCAGGTCGAACATCTGCGATCGCGGCGGTTTATCTTGCTGATAGGTCCACTGATGTACCCTCTGTGCATGGACAGCCGTCGTCACACCCAGCCGGGCCAGGACCTCAGCTTTCAGCCTCTCAAAGTCCTGAGCGACTTCCGGGTCCAAGTCATGGTAAGCTTTTTGGGCCTCACCGGAGAGAAACGGAGCAATTAGATCGGCCCATCGTTCCTTCGGCCACTTCTCTCTCAACGCTGTCCGCTCAAACGTTGTCAGGTACGCCTCGACATCATCTTCTGCGGTCAGCTTTTGCCAGTATCGACTCACATGGATCCTCCTGGACTCTGCTTCTGGGTCAACCTCAGGCATGCTCACCAAGCGTTGCGCCACCTGTTGGAGAAGCTGGCGGTCTGCAGCCGTCATGTCCAGTAACTCCTTCAGCTGTGCGGCCATCAAACGATTAGCTTCCTGCTGTGCCGCAGTGGCCTGCTGCTGTACGGCAGTGGACTGTACTAGGGCTTTCACCACGTCTTCCATACTGTCGCCTGTGCCATGCGTTGCATGCGTTCTCCACCACAATGTGACAAAACACTCCGGGATCGCCTTTGCTGGGGTCAAAGGTCACGTGGTTTGTGCATTGAACTCTGAGGCGACAGCAGGTTTCCAAGTTGACTGACCTCAAGTCAGGTTTATTAAAGTGAAAGCAAATACAGAAAACAAAACATAAAAATAAATCCTAGCCTGTCCGGCGCTAACTAAACAAATACGTTCCTATCTAACAACTGGGGGGGCTTCTCCCTCCCAGCTAACATTACATAGATCATGAGCACAGCTCTCACTCACGTTTGTCTCACACAGACAGGCATTCTGTGTGCCCCAGGTTGACACCTGAAACCTCCAGCTGGTCAGCCTTTATTCCTGCACTTATTAACCCCTCGGTATCCTGAAGATACTGAGTGGCCTAATTCACATAGGACAAATACCTGGGCGAGATATACCTGCCCCCGACTACCAGACCGACATGACTCTTACAGTGCGTTCAAACCCTGTGTACACGGAAGAGAGGATGAGTACTTTCTTTTCCTCACGAGAGTCTCTTCTAGGGTGAGCTGGACAGGAGACCTGCAGATGGTGGAACTAGCGGTGGTGGCGGGGGTGGACATGGCGGCTTGAGAGACAGTTGGTGATGTTGGCCTACATACAGTGCTTCCTACAAATAACCTTCTGATTCCCTGCCTGCTTTGGCCTTGCGACGATCCCTCCACATTTGCTGCTGGTGGTGTCCGAACCGGTGGGCTTACAGTGAGGGAAGCAATCTAGTGTTGCTGACTACCTTCATTCTGACCAGGTGCACCAACGGTACAGGACGTTTGGTAATTAGTCCAGGCTTGCAAGTGCATGCTGTTTAAATGTCTACGCATGCACCTTGTATTTAAATTTTGAAGAATCTTCCCTCTGCTAAAGGTCTTTGAGCATTTCTTACAGATCACTTTAGACTGATCATTGGGATCTTGGTCAAAAAAATGCCACACTGCACTCTTCGTACTATGGAATTCCTTTTCAGGCATTGCACGCTGTGCAACTTTCAGCGGTTGGCCACACTGTCCTAAAACTGTTTTTGTCACACGTTTTGGCCCTGATACGGGCCTGGCTGATGACAGCTGTTGCGATGTAGATTGGTGTTGCTGTGGATAACCCTCCTCCGCCTGTGAGCTAGTGCCAGCGGCACCCTCTTCCCCCAATGGCTGCCAATCTGGGTCAAGAACTGGGTCATCTATCACCTCCTCCTCCACAATGTCATGTGCACCTTCCTCAGTGTCACCGTGTAAGCCGGTGCTATAGCGTTCGGGACAGGGCACCATAGTCTCATCAGGGTCAGATTCTGGCTCAGGAAACTGCAAGGTCAATGTAGTGATCTGAGTCAATGGAACAGCATCATAATCTAGCTGTGGCTGTGCATCAGTGCACTCCATGTCCGTTTCTTCTTGTACTGGGCAGTGTACAATTTCCCTTTCTAACCCTGGCACGGTATGGGTAAAGAGCTCCATGGAGTAACCTGTAGTGTCGCCTGACGCATCCTTCACTTTTGGTTTGGGAGAAGGACACAAGGAAACGTCTTTTTCCGGACCAGAAGCATCCACTGACGACTGGCTGCTCTTAGATTTTGAACTTTGGGAAGAGGAGGCGAAAGAGCTAGAGGCTGAGTCAGCAAGGAAAGACAAAACTTTTTCCTGCTGCTCCGGCTTTAAAAGCTGTTTTCCTACTCCCAGGTAAGGGAGCCTTCGAGGCCTTGTGTAGCCAGATGATGACACAGGCTCAACACCTCCAGCCTTAGGTGCTACAGTGCTTTTGCCACTACCACCAGATGCAGCACCACCACCACCATCAGTACTAGCTGGCAACCCCCGCCCATGGCCTCTTCCACCAGACTTCCTCATTTTTTGGGGGGAGACACTGAACCACAACTCTGGCCCAGTGGTATAACACAACACTATGAACGTGGCAGAAAGTGGTTTCCTGATATACGACGCACTAGCAGTACAGCAGAATATAAACTGTGTGAGAATTACTATCTCACTTTTGGGGGGAGACACTGAACCACAACTCTGGCCCAGTGGTATAACACAACACTATGAACGTGGCAGAAAGTGGCTGCGTGATATACGACACACTAGCAGTACAGCAGAATATAAACTGTGTGAGAAATACTATCTCACTTTTGGGGGGAGACACTGAACCACAACTCTGGCCCAGTGGTATAACACAACACTATGAACGTGGCAGAAAGTGGCTGCCTGATATATGACGCACTAGCAGTACAGCAGAATATAAACTGTGTGAGAATTACTATCTCACTTTTGGGGGGAGACACTGAACCACAACTCTGGCCCAGTGGTATAACACAACACTATGAACGTGGCAGAAAGTGGCTGTAATTATTATAAAAAAAATTTTTAAAAAATGCAATAACAAGCTTCCTACAATGATCTCAGGGCAAGTATGGCAGCAATAAAAAGGACTGCTGAACAAAAAAATTGGTAGACAAATAAACAAGACAGGTAACTGTGCAGAAAGGAGCAACAGGATTTTTGCTTTGAAAAAAGCAGTTGGTTTGCACAGCACCGTGCACACAGCTATGCAGCTGCTGCACTAAAATACGACTTCCACTGTCCCTGCACAAAAAGGTGGTGTGGGACAGTGAAAATCGCTCCAGCACAAGCGGTTTGGGGGTTTATATTTCCTCCCTAACTCTGTACCTGCTTCTGACTAACTGCAGCAAACTCTCCCTATGCTCAGATCGGCAGAAGTAAGATGGCGGTCGGCGTGCACACCCCTTTATAGCCCCTGTGACGCTGCAGACAGCAAGCCAATCACTGCCATGCCCTTGACTAAGATGGTGGGGACAGAGACCTATGTCATCACGCTGCCCACACTCTGCGTCCTCCTTCATTGGATGAAAAATGGCGGTAACAGCGTCATACGAAACGCGACTTTGGCGCTCTGATCGTGTACCGCATGGCCGATCCCACATTAGGATCGGTTCGGGTTTCATGAAACCCGACTTTGCCTAAAAGTCGGCGATTTCTGAAAATGACCCATCCGTTTCGCTCAACCCTAGTAGTAAAGCCAAAGTTGCCAAAATTTGTGTTTAATACTACTCTTTAAGCACAATATATAATATAGAGATGATACATTTTTGTCCAGGTTGAAAAGAGAAATAATAGTACCTGATATAAATGTAATACACAAAATAATATAGAACATGACTTCACTACAGTTGCTTTCTAAAGCTTTGGATTACCTATTAAGAGGTGCATAACATTAATAAAATGTCAAGCTCTTATCTCAACAGACATCATGGGCTTATCCTTATGCTTTTACGAGCTGTGTCACTATTTGGGGTGTACAATGGTCTTGATGTATTGAGTATTGCTTCCCAAAGGTCTTTCAGTTCCAAAAGAAAAACCAGCATTAAAGATAGCACATAGGTAGAAATTGAGGCTAAGGAGGTTTGAGGTACTCCTCTGACTCTTGCTTGCATATCATTGCATATATTACTGTCCTGGAATTTCCCCGCTGCTCTAATTTTAAATTAAAGTGGTTTATTCACAAACAAAAGTTGATTTTAATCAATAGATCTTGAAATAATAATACAGTAACTTCTACAATTGTATGTGTTTAAATAAAATGTTCCTGTGCGGAGATAATCTTATAAATGTGCCCCTGCTGTGTACTGTGTAATGGCTGTGTCTGACCGTGCAGGAACATGGTTAGGATCCCTAGGGTTAGGGTTAGGGTTAGGGGTAGGGTTAGGGTTAGGGTTTGGATCCCTTTATCACCTTGATGGTGGGGGGTGGCTTATCAGTGTGTATTCTTGTTTTTTTCTATTGAAACGCATGCGTTTAAAACGCAACCAAACGCATGTGCTTAAAAACGTATGCGTTTACATAGACAGCAATACTTTTTTTGCCGCAAAAAAACGCATGCGTTTTTTTGCGGAAAAAACAGCCTCTAGAAATTACTACATGTTGCATTTCTGCAACAAAACGCAAGCATAGAAACGACGCATGCGTCGTCAAACGCGGCAAAACACATGCGTTTTTTAATGTTAAATATAGGAAAAAAAACGCACGCATTTTTTTGCGCTAAAACGCAGCGGAAAATAATGCAAATGTGAAACCAACCTAACAAACTCATTCACAGTGAATCACAATTAGTCCAATTGCCCTGAAAAGGTTTCTATAATATTCTCCAGTCTCGCAGGACTTTATTATTATTATTATTATTATTTATATAGCACCATTAATTCCATGGTGCTGTACATGAGAAAGGGGTTACATACAGGGTTATAGATATCATTTACAGTAAACAGGTTTACAGTGACACACTGGTACAGAGGGGAGAGGACCCTGTCCTTGCGGACTTACAGTCTATGGGATAGTGGGGAAGAGACAGAAGGTAGGGGTGAGGCGGCGGCGGCTCTGGCGGTGGTGAGGCGGCGGCTCGGTTATTGTAGGCTGTAGGCTTTCCTGAAGAGATGGGTTTTCAGGTTCCGTCTGAAGGATCCGAGGGTGGTGGATAATCGGACGTGTTGAGGCATGAAATTCCAGTGGATGGGGGATATTCGGGAGAAATCATTTGCAGATTTGCAGAGGGGAGAAGCAGGGGAGTAGTGAGTAGAAAGGTGGATTAGGCGGGCAGCAGAGTTGAGGACAGACTGGAGTGGTGCAAGAGAGTTAGGCTACATTCACATTTGCGTTGTGTGCTGCGTCGGCGACGCAACGCACAACGCATGCAAAAACGCATGCAAAACGCAGCAAAACGCAGCGTTTTGTGATGCATGCGTTCATTTTTTTAGCGCAAAAAATGCAACATGCTGCGTCCTCTGCGTCCTGCTGCTTGCGCCAAAAAAACGCATGCGTCACAAAAGGCAACACAACGCATGTCCATGCGCCCCCCATGTTAAATATAGGGGAGCATGATGCATGCGCCGCCGTGGCTGCGCCCGACACAACGCAAATGTGAACATAGCCTTAGCGGGGAGGCCACAGAGGAGGGTGTTGCAGTAATCGAGGCGGGAGATGATGAGAGCATGTACAAGAGTTTTGGTAGATTGTGGGCTGAGGAAGGAACGGATTCTGGCAATATTTTTGAGTTGGAGGCAAGAGCTTGGACGTGAGGTTTGAAGGACAGGGCAGAGTCAGAGTTACCCTGAGGCAGCGGATTTCAGGAGCAGGAGAGAGCGTGATGCCATTTACCATAATAGATAGATCAGGTAGGGGGGATACGTGAGGTGGGGGAAAGATGATGAATTCGGTTTTGTCTACATTGAGTTTTAGGAAGCGAGAGGTGAAGAAGGAGGATATGGCTGACAGACACTTCGGGATTCTGGGCAGCAGGGAGGTGACATCTGTGCCAGAGAGTTAGATCTGAGTGTCGTCTGCATACAGGTGGTACTGGAAGCCATGGGACTTTATGAGTTGTCCTAGGCCAAGGAAATAGATGGAAAAAAGTAGGGGTCCTAGGACAGAGCCTTGAGGGACTCCAACAGAGAGAGGGCGGGATGAGGAGGTAGTGTGGGAGTGGGAAACGCTAAATGTGCGGTTGGATAGGTATGAGGCAATCCAGGACAGGGCGAGGTCTTTGATGCCAAGGGAAGAAAGAATCTGTAGCAGTAGGCAGTGATCGACTGTGTCGAAAGCAGAGGACAGGTCAAGAAGGAGGAGGATGGAGAACTGTCTGTTAGCTTTGGCTGTGAGTAAGTCCTTAGTAATTTTTGTCAGGGCAGTTTCGGTGGAGTGGTGGGGGCGGAAGCCAGATTGGAGGTTGTCAAGGAGAGAGTTAGATGAGAGGTGGGAGGAAAGTTGACCATGGACATGCTGCTCAAGGAGTTTTGAAGCAAACGGGAGCAGTGATATGGGGCGATAGCTGGGCATAGCAGTTGGGTCAAGGTTAGCTTTTTTGAGGATAGGTGTGATGGTGGCATGTTTGAAGGCAGAGGGGAAGGTACCAGAAGAGAGCGATAGGTTGAAGAGATGGGTTAGGGCTGGAATAAGCGTGTTAGTGAGGTTGGGGAGCAGGTGGGAAGGCATGGGGTCAAGTGCACAGGTGGTGAGGTGTGATTTGGAAAAGAGGCGAGTAAGCTCAGTGATGTTGGAGAGGGAGGTTATTAGGGAAGGGCAGAGGTCTAGTATATGGAGTAGTTGGGGTGGTGGACAAGTAATGGTTTGCCTTGTTTGGTCGATCTTGTTTTTGAAGTAGGTGGCAAAGTCCTCGGAAGAGATGAAGGGAGTTGGAGGTGGCAGTGGTGGGCGGAGGAGAGAGTTAAATGTGCTGAACAGTTGTTTTGGGTTGTAGGATAGTGAAGATACAAGGTTAGTGAAATAGGTCTGTTTAGCAGAGGTGAGGGCTGATTTGAAGTCAAATGTAGCTTGTTTGAAGGCAGTGAAGTCGTCTGGCAGGCGTGTTTTCTTCCAAAGCCGCTCCGCAACCATGGATGCTTGTCGAAGTTTTTTTGTGACATTGTTATGCCAGGGTTGCCTATTGGTTTGTCGCACTGTGCCATGCATGAGAGGGGCGACTGAGTCTATGGCTGATGTGAGGGTCGAGTTATAGAAAGCGGTGGCGCTGTCCGTGTCGTGCAGTGAAGATATGGAGGACAGGGGTAGGAGAGAATCTGAGAGTCTGTGAGTGTCTATATGTGCGAGGTTTCTGCGAGGATGTGGTAATGGCTGGACATGGGGGGCAGGTGAGGAGGACAAGGATGAGAAGGTGAGTAGATGGTGGTCAGATAGGGGGAAGGGAGAGGTTGTGAGATTAGATAAGGAGCAAAGGCGGGTGAAGATGAGGTCTAGTGTATGTCCGTCTGTGTGGGTGGCTGTGGTGGACCAATGGGTGAGTCCAAAGGATGAAGTAAGGGCCAGTAGTTTGGAGGCTGCTGTCTGGTGGGTGTCAGTAGGGATATTAAAGTCACCCATGATGACTGCATCCAGTTTTATTTGTTTACCATCTCAATAGCCTAAAATTACCCTAAAATGGCTTGTTTAGGCTTTTATTCAAGCTATGGTGGTGTTAAGTCCTTCTCAGTCCCTGGCTTACTAGAGGTAGGGATCCGAGTGAAATGACACGCAGCACAAAAGGTTGTGTGTTCATAGACAGGGATAGCCCTGGAGCACGTCTGACTCACTGGGCTCTACCCCCTCCTTTTTATAGAAAAGAGTCATACATTTACAGACATGCGCACAAGCGCTCATATTTCACATCCTTTTACAAAAACAGTCTATACTAGAGATAAGGTTCAACTTCTGGTATGTAGGTAAAAGGTTACAATAGTCAAGAAGGAATGCGTCCATAAAAGGAAATGTCAACTTTGCTTAAGTTTCTTGAAATAAGCCAGATGTCTCAGGAGAAAGACACAATGGATTCTTTCAGTCTGATCTCCACAATTCCCCCCTTTGACATATTCTTTTATTTTTATTACCACAGGGCTAAAGACAAAGCCTTTATTTTTGGTATTACACATGTACATGCTTGTATTCAATAAGAGAATCAAATCTAGTATTAATTCTTCCGTTTAACTCTCGCAACCTTTTCTTTGTTTTGCAATAAGTTTGTTCATTCTTTTTTTCTTTATACGGCAGTATACTAAAACATTTATGAAACAACAAAAAGTTAATACGGTAATAATAATTAGAATCACTAGAAGATAACATAAGAAAAGAAAAAAAATGTATACTCTTGCATCTATTACACAAAGTTTATCTGTGCATACTGAGATACCCTTGAGCACAATCTGGAATAGTACGTATATGACTACAATAATCATAACTATATGTATAATGCTCTGCATAATCCCAGCAACCCACCCACCGATTCCTCTGAACCAGTTGGCTGGGTTAAGAAAAGAAAAGGTATCTGACCACCAGCTATCCTTATTCTGGTCATTATCTTTGTCATACTGATCTCTGAGTCGTTGTACGTCCTTTAATTTAAATGTCATACTCATAGTACTATTCGGGTCTATATAATGACAGCAGGTGGGTCCGATGATTTGACACATACCCCCTTGTGAGGCAGTTAGGTAATCCAATACCAGGGTATGTTGGTTGACGACTATTATAAGCTGATTCTGTACAGCTATACTAGTGTTTAGTATATCCAATATATCCCAAATTTGATCATCTAGATAGTCTGTGGCCCTAACCAGTTTATCCCACATTTGTGTAATCATAGGGTAAATAAAAATAGAACTGACAATTTTATTAGGAATTCCCATTTGTACTATATGTGGCCTCCCCGAGGGACGTGGTGAGTTATCTGCAGCTCTTTTATATAGTGTGTGCTTGGGCACGGCTTGCATATTCACTTGTTTATTTGAAATTATGAAAGTAGCTGGGGTTAGGCGTCCTAATGTACAAGTACCCTTTATACCTACGGGAAGCCATTTATATGCTCCTTCTCCGCATATCCAAAATGTACCTTCAGGCAGATCCCATAGAGCTGAGTGCTGCAATACCAATCTGTGAGCCAAATCCACAAATCTAGATACATTCTGAAGCATACACCAAGAGGGTTTTTGTCCCAAGGGGCTACAGTACCCGGCTGCGGGATTTCCACATACAGGCATTCCATTGACATACTCATCAGATTCATTACAAACCAGGTTCCCCGGTTTGCTTGTACAATCGCTTGCATTACCTTGAGGGAACAACTCAGAATGTTCCCAATTTCTATTGTGTATGTATCTTTCCAATACTACAGGTTTGAAAGCATCAGAGGGATCGGCGGTTGTACTGAAACTGAGCTGTAGATTTTCTGTGGGGACCTGTCCTAAATTAGTTAATCCAGTCTTATTCCTAGGTACCCATTTTCCTCCCTTGAATGCTAAATATTGTAGATGTGTACCAGTCCCTGAGAGATTACCCTGCCACCAAGGAAATTCTACCCATCCCACAATTGGTATGGCGATTGTAGTATTCCACAGCCTAGCATTACCAGTTTGGTTATTGGCCAGTTTGTCTGAACAATTAGGCCAAGCGAATATTTCTTCTGCTGATACGGGAACTGCTAGGAAAGGTATACTTGTGGCTGATACTGGTGAATGGGTACAGATCCAACAATCTGTCAGGGTTTGTGTATTGTTTAACAAGTCATGCACTAATTTTCTATGATGTTGTACGAATCTATTGTTCAAAGGGGTTAGAGAATTTAGTCTTTCCCATGCCTTTGTCGTGGTTAATACTATTAACATCAATATCATGAGTTTATACTGCTTTTTTTGCAATGGCTTGCATGTATCCATGATGCCTTTCCTTCAAGCTTGACTGATGTAGGTGTTGTCAACAGGACTTGGAAGGGTCCGTCAAATCTTGGTTCAAGAGCCTTTCTGGTGTGTCTTTTTACATAGACTTGATCACCTGGTTCCAACTTGTGACTTCCTTCAATGTTGTCAGGATCTGGAAGGGAAGCAAAAACTTGTGCATGCACCTTAGTTAATTGTTTCTGAAGATTTTGTACATAAGAAGTCAATGACTCAATATTTAACACAAGTTGCTGTGGAAAATAACATCCTAAATTGGCAGTCCTACCAAACAAAATTTCATATGGAGACAGTTTAGTCTTACCCCTTGGGGTATTGCGTATTGAGTAAAGGGCCAGTGGAAGGCATTCTGTCCAAGGCTTTCCTGTTTCAGCCATGGCTTTCTGTATTTTTAATTTTAAAGTTCCATTCATGCGTTCCACCTTACCAGAACTTTGAGGATGATACGGAGTGTGTAACTGACTTTCAACACCCAACATTTTCAGTACATTTTGAAATATTTCTCCAGTGAAATGAGTACCCCTATCTGACTCGATCACTTCAGGGAGACCGTAACGGGGTATCAGTTCGGCAACTAGCTTTACAGCAGTGTTTTTAGCTGAAGCCTTCCGAACTGGATAGGCCTCTGGCCACCCTGAGAACATGTCCACACACACCAACACATACTCATACCCATTACTTTTTGGCAGCTGGATAAAGTCTATTTGTAATCGCTGAAACGGATAGAGAGGTCGGACGTGGTGCTTCATAGGGGTCTTTGTTGTCTGTCCGGGATTATGTGCCAGGCATATAGCGCATGCAGCACAATAGTCTCTTGCATAGTTGCCAAAACCTGGAGCCAACCAGACTTGCTTTGCCAGTAGTGTCATTGCATTTGCAGACACATGAGTAGGGTGGTGTAGTCCACCAACTACAATCGGGTACCAGGCTCTAGGTAGACATATTAGTCCATCTTTCTTCCAAATTCCTGCTTGTTCTTCTGCCCCTTCCTTTTTCCATCTATCCCTCTCCTCTTCTCCTGCATCTTCCTGTGCTTGTCTCAGTCTATCTTCAGTATTTTCTGTGAGGTTTACAGTATGAACCTGTCGTAAGGGTTTGACTGCCGCTGCTTTGGCTGCTTTATCAGCCCTATCATTTCCCCTAGATTCCCTAGTGTCGAGTCTCACATGTGCAGCTACCTTAATTACTGCTACTTCTTTTGTTTCTTGTGCAGCCTCTAAGATCTGTTTGATCAAAGAAGCATGTTTTACAGGTTGTCCTGATGCTGTCATGTAACCTCTAGCTCTCCAGATTACTCCAAAGTCAAACACAATACCATGTGCATACCTAGAATCAGTGTATATATTAGCTGTCTGATTCTCAGCTATTTTTAGCGCTTCAATCAATGCTGTTAGTTCTGCTTCTTGTGCAGACTGTTTTGGTGGAAGTGGTTCTGCTTTGAGAGTTTCAGATTCTGACACAACTGCATACCCTGTATGAAAGTTACCTGTGTCATCTGCAAACCTACTACCGTCTATAAACAGCTCTAAATCTGGATTTTGAAGTGGTGTTTCGGATACATTGGGTAAGCCTGCCGTTTCTTGTAAAATGAGCTCTGTACAATCATGTGTGTCTGTAGGGAAAAAATTTGCGTGTGGATCAGTGTCCTTATTCCCCCCTTCAGACTCGAGAGGTAGCAGTGTTGCTAAATTAAGAGTCTGAAGCCTTGCAAATGTGATAGTAGAGGGGAGCAGCAAAGAACACTGTAGCCGCAAATGTCTGGCCATGGAAATGTGTTTTGGTTGGACCTGGTTTAATATCCCATAAACATCATGCGTAGTTTGAACTGTGAGTGGATACTCTAGGACAATTTCTGATGCTTTGTCCAACAATAGTGAGACAGCAACAACTACACGTACACAGGTTGGCGCTGCCCTGGCTACTGGATCTAACCTTGCTGAAAGATATGCAATTGGTCTTTGTTTCCCTGCATGCTTCTGGGTAAGAACTCCTGTAGCATGAGAATCAACTTCTGCAGCCATAAGCTGAAATGGTTTGGTGTAGTCTGGTAGCCCTAACGCTGGAGCTGAAACAAGGGCATCTTTTAATTGTTGGAACGAAATCTGACCTTCTTTTGTCAACAAATAAGGTTCACTTTTTACACAGTCATACAGTGGTTGCATTAGTTGACTGGCATGTATAATCCATTGTCTACAATGAGACACTATTCCTAAAAATGCTCGTAGCTGTTTATGATTTCTAGGCTCATTCATCTGTCTTATTGCTTCAGTTCTTTGAGGTGTAAGATGCTTTTTACCTTGAGAAATGCAATGACCTAGAAAGACCACTTTGGTCTGACAAACTTGTAGCTTTTGTCTATTCACTTTACACCCTTCTTTTTCTAGAAAACATAGTAAACTTACAGTGGACCTTTCTGCGGTTTCTAGATCTGGGCAGCAAAGTAGTATGTCATCCACATACTGTAAAATTACTACCTGTGGTTCAGGTTCAAACCTTTGAAGAACTGTTTGTAGGGCATTTGAATAAAGAGTAGGGGAGTGTATCATTCCCTGTGGAAGGCGTGTCCACGCCAACTGTTTGCCCTTAAATGTAAATGCAAACAAATGCCAACTATCTTTGGTGTAAAGGAACCGAGAAAAAATGCATTTGAAAGATCTATTACAGTAAACACTTGAGAACTGGCTGGTATCTGTGATAGTAACGTATGAGGATTGGGTACAACTGGGGTGATTGGATCTAGAACTTTGTTTATTTCTCTTAGATCATGTACCATACGATATTTGGGCATAGAACCCTTATCAAGAGTTCTCTTCTTGACTGGATACAGAGGAGTGTTAGCAGGTGATTGTATCTCTACCAAAACTCCTTTCTCTCTATATCCCTCTATCTGTTTTGTAATTGCTAATTCCTGCTGGGCACTCACAGGGTATTGTCTGAGCTGTGGGAGAACAGTTCCTGGTTGCACAGATAATTTTACAGGAGAAATATGCAATAATCCCACATCAGTGTCACCCTGTGCCCACAGTGTTTCTGGGATCATTGAGAGGTCTAGATCTGTAGTGTACTCTTTTTCTTCAGTATAATCCTCAAAAGCCTGAATTCTGACATATTGTTCTAATGATTCTGCATCATCAGGGATAGTCAGCATAACTGTGCCATCTTCCCTAAAATTGATGTTAGCTTCTAATTTCTTTAGGACATCAGTTCCTAACAGACATGTTGGGGCACCTCTGGCATACAAAAATCTGGATGCAAAACATTTAGGTCCTAATGAGACCTCTAGGGGCACAGTATATGGCAGTGTTCGAATTACCCCATCATAACCCTCAGCAAAAGTTGTTTGTTCTGAAATATCTTCCGGATTCGGAAGAAAATCTTGATTCAAAATTGAGGAAGTTGCACCTGTATCTATCAAAAATGGAATCTCTCTCCCCCCCACATTCACCTGTATCATAGGTCTTCTAGCTGGTAGGGAAGTTTGTAACACATCGAGTCAATCTGAATCTGGTATGGGACCATCTATGATGGTAGATTTCTGCTGGTTGTCCGTTTGGGGAGGGTTATTTCTGGGAACAAATTTGCCTGACTTTATATCTGCCAACTTCTTCCTGCACTCTCTTTGGAAATGACCTGGCTTTTTACAGTAGTGGCAAGGAAAATTGTGTCTCACTCTTCCTCCTGTATTAGCTTGTGCTATTCTAACAGGCTTACGATTCTCTCTCATATCCATGGCTATTCCTAAACATCGTTGTTTCACAATATTTGGTTGTTCAATTGTTCTCCAATCTGGAGTAGAGGATTTAAATTTTTCTCTGATTTTCGGATCTAGCCCCTCTATTAATTGTTTTGTAAAAAGTCTCCTTACTGAAGCATCAGTCAAATCCAATCCTTCATCCCTAAAGCTATTTTCTAGTTCTTGACTATATTCTTCAATACTTTGCCCAAATTTCTGCATAATCACACCTGTAGACCCCCTTTCCCTCTGTTTTCCTCTCATGAAAATTATTAATGCCTCTGTGAACTGGGTACCTGATGCTTCTGTCTGTAAGGCACCCCCTTCTGCCACTGGTCTATTGGGCTGTAGGTGTGTCAATAATTCCTGAAAAAGTCCGGGGGACATTTTCATTCTACATAATTCTTCCCCGTCCGCCCAGACCCCAGCATGAGTCTGCATGATTTGTTGTATATACTGCGCAAATCGGATAGGATATTGAGTGGGATCAGGCGCATTATGCAGGAGGGACATACCCTCGGCTGGAGACCATGGAAAATACTGTCGGGTCTGATGATATCTAGTTCCCATTACCCCGTCAGCACCAGGTTCCCTAAAGGGTCTTGGTACTACCCTAACAGGGGCAAGTACAGCGCCATGTCTAGGTGTACCACAGGCTAGGCAATCATTTCTCCAATCTGGATTTTGTTGTCCACAGTGTGAACATTCCCATCCTCCTACCCCACCAAGATTGGGATACAAGGCTGGAAATTGTTTTCCTCCTTCTGCTCTTCCAGATGGTACAAATGATTGGGCTTTTGGATCTAGGTAAGGTGGCGGGATTATGTCACAACTTTTTCCCTTCCCCATGATCCATTTGGAAGTGTCTGGATCGTACTTCCAATTCTCCTCTTTAGCTGTTTTTGAGACCTCTATCATACAGTGTATGATTTCTTCCCACCCATTGTCTTTGATAATTCCACCTCGTTCTTTACTCAGTTTTTCCCATTCTGTACTGAACATAAGTGCTTCTGAAATTCCCAATTTTTCTCTTACCCTCCTAATCTGCCTTCTGACTGTCTTTCCACATCTTTCCTGTATGATATCTGCTGCTTCCACTTGTCCTAAGACGGTTTTTGTCTGTTTATTTCCCATTTTTCTTTTCAATATTAGCTATGTCTACCCTAGGTGACGTTTGGACAATCACTTACTCTATGGTGATGTCTCGTTGCCTTCTCTCCTAGGGAGCTAAAATATTGAAAGACTCGTCTGCTCCGTTTCTTCTAATATGCAGGACGTACTTAAGTGCTATTATGCACGCAAACAGACCCAGCAACACCATACAGATCACAAAACTTTCTGTGTCAGTTAGCATACTTGTCCCAGGCTCATGAAACCGCGTCCTGGGCTCATTCTATCAAACCTTATCCAGAAATGAAGGAGGTTAAGCACTTAATTGAGAGTCAAGCATGGGCGGAGGTCTCCCAGAAGGACGCAACCACATGACCCAGTTAGGCTGACTTCCGTGTATAAGGCTTATACCCCAACTATTTCGGCTTATTTTTCTACGCACTTTTGCTCTTCTTTCACAACATACCACAACCTTCACACTGTTCACACACTGCCAGGGACAGGACTCATAAATCTATACAATATGGTAACCCGAGTTTTATAGGTATCTACTCACTACTAGACTAACCCAGCGTGACACGGCTCATAGAGATCTTTCGGATAATACAGGGCAGATAAAAGAGAACTAATAATGTCTCTTACCTGGCCAGGTTTTTCAGTTCATTTGCCGTCCATTATCCCAGATCTCCGTTGTCCGTATCCGCAGGTAAATCTCGAGCAAATACTCTCACCTCAGGTCCCTGTTCGGTGCGCCAAAGTAATGTTAAGTCCTTCTCAGTCCCTGGCTTACTAGAGGTAGGGATCCGAGTGAAATGACACGCAGCACAAAAGGTTGTGTGTTCATAGACAGGGATAGCCCTGGAGCACGTCTGACTCACTGGGCTCTACCCCCTCCTTTTTATAGAAAAGAGTCATACATTTACAGACATGCGCATAAGCGCTCATATTTCACATCCTTTTACAAAAACAGTCTATACTAGAGATAAGGTTCAACTTCTGGTATGTAGGTAAAAGGTTACAATAGTCAAGAAGGAATGCGTCCATAAAAGGAAATGTCAACTTTGCTTAAGTTTCTTGAAATAAGCCAGATGTCTCAGGAGAAAGACACAATGGATTCTTTCAGTCTGATCTCCACAGTGGCCCTGAAAGGGTTGCATGGACCAAAGTGTTCTGTCATGACCCTAGGCACCAGTGACATAGGTTTCTCTGTGTGTGTGATGTTGTTTTCTGTAGGAGTTTCCCACTCAGGCCCTCAGATGACACAGAGGGATTCAGTCCATTTTAGAAAATAGCATTTGCTCCTTTTTCCTCTAGTAAATATGGTTCAAATAGTGAGTTTTATGTTTGCATATCATTTTTAATTTTTTATTGTGCCTTTTTAAAGTTACGGTAACTTTACTTAGTTTCAACGTGGCTGAGGTTTTGGTTATCCTGATGTTTTAGCCTAATTCATCATTTGTGACCTTTGCAACATTTCCACATCAACATTTGAGTTGCATTTTTGTTTTGCATAATTATTGTACAGTACCCTAACATGCAACATTTTTAAAGATCTTGTCATTTTTTACTCTACAAAGGCAAAAAAAGTAAAAGACAAACAAAAAAGCATAATTGATTGTGTGCAAATTTCATCAACCCATGTGCTCCATTTTGAAGAGTGTGGTACAAAAAAGTCAATGAATAAATAGTAATAAAAAGCCGCAAATGATAAATCAGGGCCATAGAGTCAATATAATTTAGGATTAGTGGAAATATTTTTATATTTCTACTTGTAAATAAACAATTACTTTTAAAGGATGAAATAGATCATATCTGGTCAGATAACATACTTTTCTAGTAGCTGGGGCTATCACAGAATAGACATAAAAATCTTTACTGACTTACAGGAAATGATATCAATAAAGCATACATTAAATTTAATTGTAATTTAAGTCATTGTCAGAAGTTTGTAGCAAATGTACTGCTGAGTGTGGATATGTAATTACATTTTCTGTGGCTTTGGTTTGCTAAAACACATTAGAATTTTGTCAAAACATTAATTTCCTTTTTCAGAGTAATGATTACTAATTGACCAGCTGTTACGGGTGGCTGTGCCATTAATATAAGGAAAGGAAAAGTCTGCTCTCTGGGTCCATTATTTGTATCTGTCCGGAAATGTCTCATGGTCATCTGCCAAGAAACAGATAAAACGCTGGAACGTTTACAAAAATAAATTTAATTTCAGTGTTAAAATAACCTACAATTAAGGGAAAATAATTCTAAATTTTTTAATTAAAAAAAATCAAATCTGTTGCAGCAGTTAATCTTAGTTCTAGGTTCAATAAGATTTGTTTTAAATTTAAGAGAGACAGTAGAACACAGGCACTTGTTATCAACATTGGATCCAGGGGAAGACAAGTCACAAAACACATGGGGAACATATCTATTAAGAGTAGAGATAGATTTTAATTTCAAAACACATTTGGGGCCCATACAGATGCTGTTGGTGAACACCCTTTCTTTTCTAAACTTCTTATTTTATTAAATTTTTCACGCCACAACTTGGCCAACTGACCAAGAATGTGTGTGTGTGTGGTGGGGGAGGAGTGCAAAGCATTTTTAACAATTAACTAGTCCCAAGATGTAAAAAGGATGACGTCGCGGCCTGTGATTAGTCGCGTGAGCGGTCACGTGACCGCCACGCGACCAATCACAAGCCGCGACGTCATCTAAGGTCTTTCAAGCGCTCATTCTTAGGAACGGAAGCTGCCGGTTACATCGGTAAGGTCCAGGCTGCGTCGGAGAGGTGAGTATATCAATATTTTTTATTTTTATTCTTTATTTTACACATTAATATGGATCCCAGGGCCTGAAGGAGAGTTTCCTCTCCTTCAGACCCTGGGAACCATACAGGATACCTTCCGATACTTGGTGTCCCATTGACTTGTATTGGTATCGGGTATCGGTATCGGCGATATCCAATACTTTTCGGGTATCGGCCGATACTATCTGATACCGATACTTTCAAGTATCGGACGGTATCGCTCAACACTACTTACCAGCAGATGAGTGGGAACAAGGGGGGTCGGATGTCGCTACCCCTGTTTCTCAAATATGTATATGGGATTTCTGTTGCTACTTTATTTACCCTGTTACGGTTACTGGCAATATAGTGCTTGTGTATATATACTTATAAATACACCATGTTCCAAATTATTATGAAAATGACATTTTTATGGGATTTTCCTAAATGGTTGGTGCAAGTGACTGTGAGTCTGATATAAGTCATCACCTGTTAGAGTGTACATCGAATTTTATTGAAAAAAACTCCCAATGGTAACAGTATAATCTCCAAAATGAATAAAAACTCAAAATGCACTGTTCCAAATTATTAGGCACAGTAAAATTTCTAAACATTTGATATGTTTTAAAGAACTGAAAATTCTCATTTGTGGAATTTGCAGCATTAGAAGGTCACATTCACTGAACAAAAAAGCTATTTAACTCCAAAACATCCTAACAGGCCAAGTTACATGTTAACATAGGAACCCTTCTTTGATATCACCTTCACAATTTTTGCATCCATTGAACTTGTGAGTTTTTGGAGAGATTCTGCTTAAATTTCTTTGCATGAAGTCAGAAAAGCCTCCCAGAGCTGCTGTTTTGATGTGAACTGCCTCCCACCCTCGTAGATCTTTTGCTTGATGATACTCCAAAGGTTCTCTATAGGGTTAAGGTCAGGGGAAGATGGTGGCCACACCACGAGTTTATCTCCTTTTATGCCCATAGCAGCCAATGACTCAGAGGTATTCTTTGCAGCATGAGATGGTGCATTGTCATGCATGAAGATGATTTTGCTCCTAAAGGCACGTTTCTGCTTTTTATACCATGGAAGAAAATTGTCAGTCAAAAACTCTATATACTTTGCAGAGGTCATTTTCACACCTTAAAGGGCCCTACCAGCTGTTTCCCCATGATTCCGGCCCAAAGCATGACTCCTCCACCTCCTTGCTGACATCGCAGCCTTGTTGGGACATGGTGGCCATCCACCAACCATCTACTACTCCATCCATCTGGAACATGCAGGGTTGCTTGACACTCATCAGTAAACAACACTGTTTGAAAATTAGTCTTCATGTATGTCTGGGCCCACTGCAATCATTTCTGCTTGTGAACACTGTTTAGAGGTGGCCGAATAGTAGGTTTATGCACCACAGCAAGCCTTTGAAGGATCCTACACCTTGTGGTTCGAGGGACTCCAGAGGCACCAGCAGCTTCAAATAACTATTTGCTGCTTTGTAATGGTATTTTGTCAGCTGCTTTCTTAATCCAATGAATTTGTCTGGCAGAAACCTTCCTCATTATGCCTTTATCTGCCGCCTGAACTCTGTCTGTGCTCTGTTTCAGTCACAAATCTCTTCACAGTATGATGATCACTCTTAAGTTTTCGTGAAATATTATACCTTGTCCAAGGCATTGCACTATTTAACACTTTTCAGCAGCAGAAAGATCCTTTTTATTTCCCATATTGCTTGAAACCTGTGGCCTGCTTAATAATGTGGAACATCATTTTTAAGTAGCTTTCCTTTAATTAGAATCACCTGGAAAACTAATTATCACATGTGTTTAAGATTGACTTCAGTGATCCATTGAGCCCTGAGACAATACCATCCACGAGTTTTTTTTAGCACTTGGGGGCTCTTTATATGGAATCCACAAATTAGTCTAGGAAAATCTGCATTCCAGGAGCCAAATAGCGCGCCGTCCCTCCTGAGTCATAGAATCATAGAATAGAATAGTAGAGTTGGAAGGGACCTCCTGGGTCATCTGCTCCAACCCTCTGCTCAATGCAGGATTCACTAAATCATCCCAAACAAATGTCTGTCCAGCCTCTGTTTGAAAACTTCCATTGAAGGAGAACTCACCACCTCTCATGGCAGCCTGTTCCACTCATTGAACACTCTAACTGTCAAAAAGTTTTTTCTAATATCTATTCTGTGTCTCCTCCCATTCAGTTTCATCCCATTGCTTCTAGTCTTTCCTTGTGCAAATGAGAATAAGGATGATCCGTCTACAATGTGACAGCCCTTGAGATATTTGTAGACAGCTATTAAGTCTCCTCTCAGTCTTTTTGTTTGCAAGCTAAACATTCCCAAATCCTGTAAACTTTCCTCATAGGACATGGTTTGCAGACCAGTCACCATTCTGGTCGCTCTTCTCTGAACTTGCTCCAGTTTGTTGACATCTTTTTTAAAATGTGGTGCCCAAAACTGGACACAGTATTCCAGATGAGGTCTGACTAAAGAGGAGTTGTCACGGGAAGCCTAGGTGGGCAAGAGCTAATAACCCGGGCCCCTGCAATTTCCCTCAGACTAGGGAAATCCTGACTGACCCTCTACCCAGAGTTTACACTGATGGTGTGCATGTCTAGGCCTCCACCCTCACCCTGTCTCCTGTTTCAACCCTGGCTGAAACCACAACCCACCACCCAGTGAAGAGATCATACACCAATACCCACAGTAAGCACAGACAAGGATAACGGAAAATTTACACCACGCCGCAGTCACTCAGGAATACACTATAAATGCACAGGGCAAAACAAATACAAATATAGGAAGGAGTAAATAAGACAAAGGGAAATACACCACCAGATACGATAAACCAACTCCTAGCTCACCACTCCAGACCGAGATAACCAAGCACTAGACAGAAACTATAATCGGTGACGCCCAATGTTCAGAAGAACTATTTAAAGGCAGTGGGCGTGGCCCAGCTTCCAATTCGAGCACCAGCTAAATTAACCCCGGACCAGCTAGATAAAATCTAGCCGACGCCACTGAGCACATAGTGGACAAAGGTGGAATTACCGCTGTCTGTCGAACGCCCTGGTATGAACAGCGTCCGACATGACAGGAGTAGAGGGCAATAATGACTTCACGTGATCTAGATTGTATGCTTCTGGTAATACATCCCAGAATTGTATTTGCCTTTATTGCTGCATCACACTGTTGACTCATGTTCAGCCTGTGATCTATTAGAATACCCAAGTCGTTTTCACATGTGCTGTTGCTTAGCCCTATTCCTCCCATTCTGTATATGTTTTTTTCATTTTTATTGCCCAGATGTAGTACATTGCATTTTTCCTTGTTAAAAACCATTCTGTTAGTTGCTGCCCACTGCTCCAGTTTATTTCTCTCTTTTTGGATCCTCTCTCTCTCTCTTTTATAGTATTAGCTATCCCTCCTAGCTTTGTGTCATCAGCAAATTTACTCAGTTTACTCTCAACTCCTTCATCTAATTCATCGATAAAGATGTTGAACAATACAGGGTCCAGGACAGAACCCTGTGGTACACCACTTAAGACATTCTTCCAACTGGATGTGCAGCCATTTACGACCACACTTTGGGTTCGATCACTAATGTTATGAATCCACCTAACAGTTGCCTTGTCCATTCCATACTTAGTCATTTTTTCAATAAGGATTGTGTGAGATACTCTGTCAAATGCTTTGCTGAAGTCAACATATACTATATCTACAGCATTTCCCTGATCCACCCAGTCAGTGGGTGGCAAAGTAGTACTGTACAGTACAGCCACATTTGGAGTCTTTCTACATTCAGCAGAAATTGTGGAGCAAATTCTGGTGCCATTTTTACCCATTTCCCAGTGTAAAAATGTAAAACTTGGGGCTAACACACAATCTTGGTGGTAAAAATGTAAATTATTTTTTCTTCACTTCCCAATGGTATAAACGTTTGTGACACACCTGTGGTTCCAATATAATTACTGCACCCCTAGATGAATTCATTGAGAGGTTAAATTGGTAAAATTGGGTCACTTATGGGGGGTTCTGCTGTTCTGGCACCTCAGGGGCTCTGTCAATGTAACATGGTACCCTCAAACAAGTGCAGCAAAATCTGCACTGTAATATGGCGCTACTCAAGAGAAACTGCACAACAAAATTTTCTCCTTTTACCTTTTTGAAAATACAAAATTTGTAGCTTGAAAATAATTTTTGTGAGAAAAATGTGATTTTTTTTTCTGTTTTCACAGCTTAACGTTATAAACTTCTGAAAAAGCACCTGGGGGTTCAAGGTGCACAATACACATCTAGATAAGGTCCCAAAGGGGTCTAGTTTCCAAAATGGTGTCACTTGTGGGGGTGTTTCCACTGTTTAGGTACATCAGGGGCTCTTCAAACGTGACATGACGTCAGCTAATTATTTCATCAAATTTTGCATCCAAAAAGTCAAATGGGCTCCTTCCCTTCCAAGCCCTGTCGTGTTCCCAAACAGTTGTTTTTCTTCACATATGGGGTATCGCTGTACTCAGGAGAAATTGCACAACAAATTGTATATTGCAATTTCTCCTGAAAATGCAAAATTTAGAGCTAAAAAATATTTATTTGAGAAAAATGTGATTTTTTTATTTCCATGGCTTAACGTTATAAACTTCTGTGAAGCACCTGGGGGTTCAAGGTGTTCAATACACATCTAGATAAGTTCCAAAAGATGTCTAGTTTCCAAAATGGTGTCACTTGTTGGGTGGTTTCCACTGTTTAAGCACATCAGAGGCTCTCCAAATGCAACACGGCAACCGCTAATTATTCCAGCATATTTTACATTCAAAAACTCAAATGGCTCTCCTTCCATTCCGAGCCCTGCCATGCACCCAAACGGTAGATTTCCCCAGCATATGGGGTATCGGCATGCTCCGAAGAAGTTGCACCACAAAATGTCTGGTCCATTTTCTAATAATTAGGCCTAAAGGATAGAAAGTAAATGTTTATTTTTCCTTCCACAATCCAAAACTTCCTATAAAGCACCTGAAGGGTTAATAAACTTCTTGAATGTGGTTTTGAGTACATTGAGGGGCTGCAGTTTTTAGAATGGTGTCATGTTTGGGTATTTTCTTTCATATAGGCCCCACAAAGTCACTTCAAGTGTGTGGTGGCCCCTAAAAAATGGTTTGGCAAATTTTGTGGTAAAATTGAGAAATCGGTGGTCAATTTATAACCCTTATAACAAAAAATGATGTTTCCAAACTGTTGCTGATGGAAAGTAGACATGTGGGAAATGTTATTTCTTAACTATTTTATGTGATACAACTCTCTGATTTAAGGACATAAAAATTAAAAGTTTGAAAATTGCGAAAGTTTCAAAATGTTTGCCAAATTTCCATTTTTTTCACAAATAAACACAAGTCATATTGAAGAAATTTTACTGCTATCATAAAGTTCAATATGTTTCAAGAAAACATTCTCAGAATCACTGGGATCCGTTGAAGTGTTCCAGAGTTATGACCTCATAAAGTGACAGTGGCATTAAGGTGAAAACAGGCTTTGCCTCAAAGAGGTTAAAGTACACCTGACAATCAGCTGACAGGTTTACTTTAAGACTATGTGATAGACCGGTATCACACTTGCGACTGCAATGCGAGAAATTTGCGTGAGTCTCTCGCATCAATACTCGGCACTGCCACCGGCACTCAGGACCGGAGCATTCAGCTACATAGAAATACATGCAGCCGCACGCTCCGGTCCCAAGTGCAGGCGGCAGTGTCGGGTATTGATGGACTCGCGCAAATTTCTCGCATTGCACTCGCAAGTGTGATACCTGCCATAGTCTACTGAATAAAGATGGAAATTTCACAAGAATTGGAAATGAATGACTTCTTAAAAAACATGTTTGCAGTGGCACATGACCTTTAAAATGACCTTACAAGAATAGTATCCTCCATTAATGCCTGTGCATTTCCTAACACATTAAGTCGCGGTTAGCCATTAATTTACATTATGAAGTGACATCTAATAAGTGCTCTGATATTGCAAGCATCAAAGCTAGCTGCAAGGTGTCATATTACCCCAAGCATTGTTCTGCGCAATAAACTACTCTTCAAAAATATAAATGAATGTGTTTTTGCAGGTTTCTCATGCACATTTTAATTAAAGAGATCTAAAGCATTCCAGGAGAGAACGCTGCCTTGTACCCAGCCATAAACTCATGCAATGCAACTGTATTCATAGGTCAATACCAGACCAATCAGCAAAGGTCAGTCCAGGGCATCCGAATTAGTATAACAGATGTCTCATTTCCTTTGGCCTAAATTGATCTGGATCTATAGCCATTCATGCATCGCTCTAACGAAATGTACACAGCCTGGAAGAACCATTTAAAAAATGTATGAGCAAGGCCAAAAAAAATCACTAATCAGAACTGGAGAGCCGAAGCATCAATCCTGAGTGAGCGAGTTCCAGACCGTACTGACAGCCTTATTTATTATCAGCATCATTTATTGTTACCACGCTGACACTGTCATCTGCATCACTGTACACTTAGGAGACAATTAATGCACAAATTACAAACACTGATAACATAATATAGCAGATTTTCTGAGTCTTTTATTGTTAAATGGATCTTGTCATAAAAAGCATCCCAAAAACACAGGACTTACCTGTAGACTCTGCGGTAATCTGCAGATAATCTGCGGCTTGTGAGCAAAGCAGGATGCCAGTCAAGGTGCCGGAGTAGTAACTATAGCATGCGCAGTATGCTCACTGCATAGCAAGAGGTGGCCACTGCAGCAGCGCTGCCCGGATGGCTGAAGTGAGGAGGCTGCAGAGAGAATTGAAAATGTTCTCCCTGAACTCGCTTTCCAGTTAAGCTGCCGAACATGTTTAAGGCCTCATTCAGACATCCGTATGGCATGTATGTGTTCTATCCATTATTTTTTCACGTATACAACATGTACCCAGTATAGTCCATGGTGACCTTCACATGTCCGATACAAAACTCAGGTAACTTTTTTTCCGACAGCACGGATGACAAAGGCCAATATAAGTCTATGGGTCCGTGAAAAACACGTACAGCACACAGATGGCATCCATGTGTCATCCATGTTTAGCATTGCAAAGTATAGAAGTTTTGTAATGTATTTATTTCTTTATCCATCTGTGAAAAACACTGATGACACACTGATGCAAAACACTGATGACACCAGCACCATTATTTCACGTATGTGTTTAACCACGGAGGTGTGAAAGACGCTGTAATAATTATAGGGGATAACTCAGGAGACTCTGCGTGGAACAAGACAACTACAGGACACAGTTTTATAAGTGGTAAAGTCTATATTATCACACGGTGATTCAAACAGGTGCAGAGAGAAACTCAAGTCCACAACACTTGGAGTAAATATAAAATGCAGCTTAGCAGTCTATAGGAAATTTCAGAGGAAAATGCAATCACGCAGAAAGTCTATGAAGCACAATTATTCTTGAGGATACTTGACACGAATAAGTCCTTGCTTAGTCCAAAACACAGATAGATATGCTTATAAGGCAGTTCAAATAATATCTTAGCTCAACCAGGGAGGCCTGGGTAATAGTCTCAGGTTCTTGCAGAGCAGCAACAGCTTACATGTCCAGCAAATGCAGATGGAAGTACACACGAGCAGCAGATGAAGGAGGATTACTGGAACTGGTGTATGCAGCAGGAACTCAGAGCAGAGTAGCAGGATAACCCCACAGGTTCACAGGAGCCGGTATATAGCCAGGGAGTCACCAGAGGTCAGGAGCTGGATGCAAGGCAGAGTACTCTAACACAGACTGAAGGTTGGGGTGGAGTTTTATAGCAGGAAGACACAGTGCACATGAGACCAAAGACGCCATCTTGGAAAAGGGCAGTAATGCACAAAAGGTAATAAAAAATGTTCAGAGTCCTGACATTACTCCCTCCTTAGAAGCGGCCTCTGGACGATCCTGGACCTGGTTTCTCAGGGAATCTCTGATGAAAATAAGAAATCTTCTGTTGGGCATTGATGTTTTCCACAGGTTCCCAAGAGTCTTCCTCAGGGGAATATATCCCTGCCATCTTATCAGATATTGGAGCCGATTCCTGCGAATCCTGGAATTAATAATTTCCTCCACCACAAATTGTTCTTGCCCATCAATCACCACAGGCTGCGGAGGTGGCACAACACGTCCCTGGAAGGTATTAGGAGATACAGGCTTTAGTAAAGATACATGAAAAACTGGGTGTACCTTCATAGTCCTGGGCAGCTTCAGCCAGCAGGCCACAGAGCTCACAATACCATAGATCTTGAAAGGGCCAATAAATTTCTGTCCAAGTTTTTGTGAAGGAACGTTTAACTTCAGATTCTTAGTTGCTAACCACACGGAATCTCCTACCTTGAACATGGGTGCAGGTTTACGGAATCTATCAGCCGATCTCTTATAACGTTCTTGAGCTGTGGTCAGGGATTCCTTCAGAACCTCCAGATTTTGCCTCATCGCAGTCAGCCTTTCCTCCACTGCCGCAACTGGAGAATTAATTGGAGACCTAGGTAAGATACACGGATGATAACCCAGATTGGCAAAGAAAGGTGTAAATTTAGTGGAGGCGCCCTGAGAATTGTTATATGAAAATTCGGCTAACAGCAGCAACTCCAACCAATCATCCTGGAGATGGCTGACATAGCATCTTAGATATTGTTCCAGCGTCTGGTTGGTACGCTCAGTCTGACCATTTGTCTGGGGATGGTAAGCGGAAGAGAGACAGACATTAATATTGAGTGCAGAGCAAAACCCCTTCCAGAATCTTGAAGTGAACTGCACTCCACGGTCAGAGATGATCTCATCCGGAACCCCATGCAACCGAAAGACATTCTGTATAACCAAGTTCACTGTATCTTTAGCTGAGGGGAGGCCGGTGCACGGAACAAAATGAGCAGCTTTAGTCAGGTGATCAACTACCACCATGATTGTATTCATGCCCCCCGATGTAGGCAGCTCCACAATAAAGTCCATTGATATAGACCCCCAAGGGCGGGACGGAACAGGTAATGGTTGTAGAAGACCCGTAGGTGCCACATGAAAAGTCTTGTAATGAGCACATACCGAGCAAGAGAGAACATAGTCCTTGGTATCCTTCAGGCAAGTTGGCCACCAGAAGAATCGGCTCAGGAACTCTTGTGTCTTCTATACCCCCCTGTGACCAGCCAACTTGGAGTCATGTACCAACTTGAGGATCTGCAGACGGATGACCTCAGGGACATAGATACGTCGATCTCTGAACCACATGCCACCCTTAAAGACAAGATTAATATCCACAGGTGAGTTGGCCAGAAATGCATCACCGTAATAGGCCTCCCTGCACTCCTTCCACAAGTCCTGATCGTGGATAACTCCGATGAAATTGGCATCAGATAGAATGGTCTTGGAAGGGGCTCCAGGTACGGAATCTGCAGCATGGATTCGGGATAAAGCATCAGTCTTCCCATTACGAGTACCTGGACGGTACAAGATAACAAAGTTAAATTGATTTATAAATAAGTTCCAATGAGCCTGATGAGGAGAAAGACATCTAGCGGATCTAAGGAACTCTAAATTGCGATGGTCAGTTAGCACTATGATCTGTTGTGCAGCTCCTTGCAGATGATGCCTCCATTCTTTGAAAGCTGCAATAATAGCCAGCAATTCCTTGTCTCCCACATCGTAATTCTTCTCTGCTGAGGTTAGTCTACGGGAAAAGAAAGCACAAAGATGTAGCAGACCCTTCTCTCCAGTTCTTTGGGAGAGAATAGCCCCCAAAGCATTATCAGAAGCGTCCACCTCCACAGTGAAAGAAAGTGTTGGATCTGGGTGTATCAACAGCGGTGCTGATGTGAAACAGATCTTAAGCCGATCAAAGGCTTCTTGAGCCTGTGATGACCACTTAAAGGGCTTTTCCTTCTTTGTCAAGGAAGTAATGGGATGGACAATATCAGAAAAATTTCGAATGAAGCGTCTGTAGAAATTTGCAAAACCAATAAAACGTTGAACCTCTTTAACGTTCTTGGGTACCGGCAAGTCAAGGATAGCCTGAATCTTACCAGATTCCATTTTCAGCCCCTGGGGAGAGATGATATAGCCTAAGAACTGTATCTCAGAACGATGGAACTCGCATTTCTCCGGCTTAATATACAGATGGTTCTCTTTCAGACGTCTTAAAACAGTTTTGACATGTTCATGTTCCTGTAGAGAGTTAGAAAAAATTAGTATATCTTCCAAATAGATCACTACAAAGTGGTCCAACAAATCTCTTAAAATGTCATTAGCAAGGTGTTGAAACGTTGCAGGGGCATTACAAAGCCCGAAGGGCATCACAAGAGATTCAAAATGTCCATACAGGCATCTGAATGCTGTCTTCCACTCATCCCCTGGACGAATACGCACCAAATTATAAGCCCCACTAAGATCCAGTTTAGAGAACACCTTAGCATGACGGACTCTTTCCAGTAATTCAGGAATCAGAGGCAAATGGTAACGGTTTCGTACGGTTACCTTATTGAGTTCCCGATAGTCAACACAGGGTCTCAGGGTCCCATCCTTCTTCTTTACAAAAAAGATAGGTGCCCCTGCTGGTGAGGAAGAAGGACGTATGAAGCCTTTGGCCAGATTTTCATCAATATACTCCTTTAAGGCTTGAAGCTCAGGTGCCGCCAAAGGGTATACGTTACCAAAAGGAATTCTTCCCCAGGAAGCAACTCAATGGGACAGTCATAATGCCTGTGTAGAGGAAGCTGATCTGCATTCTTCTTGTGTCAGAGAACTCTTTATATGCTGGAGGTAAAGAAAATACCTGTACATGTGGTTCCGTAGCCGTGGACTCAGGGACAGCTTCTGTTAACGCTGAGTTGCTCCTTGTTGGAAAGATAATCTCCTTGGTCTCCCAGTTGATAATTGGGTTCTGAGAACGCAACCAAGGAATGCCTAAAATCACAGGAAAATGAGAAGAAATTAGCAAGAAAGAAAGTTGCTCCTGATGATTAGGCTCCAACAAAATTTCAAGGGGTATGGTCTGCTGATCCACAGGCCCAGAGAATAAAGGTGACCCATCCACTGTTTCCATGGTAATTGGAGAGGCTCTTTGCTGAATTTCAATACCATGTACCTTGGCAAATGCGATATCCATGAAATTGCCACCTGCAGCAGAGTCAATCATAGCTGCACTGGAAATCCACTGTCCTGAACACAGGATCTTAATAGAGAGAGAACAGTGAGAGTTCTTTTCCTTAAGCTCCTTGTGGGGTGAAGTCATAGAAAGTGAATGGAATACAGCGTTTAAAGGCAGGCTACATTCAGAGATGTCAGATTCATCATCACAGTTGTCATACTCCCCTACCACTGCTAGCACCTTGTTAGGCCGTCTGGAACACTTAGGACAATTGATCAGAAAGTGGTCAGACTGGCCACAGTAGAAACATAGACTTTCATGAAGGCAATGCTCCCGGCGCTCATTGATCTCGCGCCTCTGAACGGAATTAATTTGCATGGGCACCTCCTCCACCTCCCGAGATGTTTTACCTGCAGGCTCTTTGGAAGGAGGGGAAAAGTTAGAAATACAGTTATATGCAGCAAACGTCTCCTGCCTACGCTCAGTAAGGCGAATGTCAATGCACACACAATGCTGTATAAATGTCTCTAGCTCTTGTGGTGACTCAGAGCGAGCTAGCTCATCTTTTACAATACTAGACAGACCCCTTTTAAAAATAGGCAATTGTGAATAACTCATGCAATGCAACTGTATTCATAGGTCAATACCAGACAAATCAGCAAAGGTCAGTCCATGGCATCCGAATTAGTATAACAGATGTCTCATTTCCTTTGGCCTAAATTGATCTGGATCTATAGCCATTCATGCATTGCTCTAACGAAATGTATACAGCCTGGAAGAACCATTTAAAAAATGTATGAGCAAGGCCAAAAAAAATCACTAATCAGAACTGAAGAGTAGAAGCATCAATCCTGAGTGAGCGAGTTCCAGACCGTACTGATAGACATATTTATTATCAGCATCATTTATTGTTACCACGCTGACACTGTCATCTGCATCACTGTACACTTAGGAGACAGTTAATGCACAAATTACAAACACTGATAACATAATATAGCAGATTTTCGGAGTCTTTTATTGTTAAATGGATCTTTTCACAAAAAGCATCCCAAAAACACAAGACTTACCTGTAGACACTGTAGTAATCTGCAGATAATCTGCGGCTTGTGAGCAAAGCAGGATGCCAGTCAAGGTGCAGGAGTAGTAACTACATCATGCTCAGTATGCTCACTGCATAGCAAGAGGTGGCCACTGCAGCAGCGCTGCCCGGATGACTGAAGTAAGGAGGCTGCAGGGAGAATTGAAAATGTTCTCCCTGAACTCGCTTTCCAGTTAAGCTGCCGAACATGTTTAAGGCCTCATTCAGACATCCGTATGGCATGTATGTGTTCTATCAACTATTTTTTCATGTATACAACATGTACCCAGTATAGTCCATGGTGACCTTCACATGTCCGATACAAAACTCAAGTGACTTTTTTTCCGACAGCACGGATGACAAAGGCCAATATAAGTCTATGGGTCCGTGAAAAACACGTACAGCACACAGATGGCATCCATGTGTCATCCATGTTTAGCATTGCAAAGTATAGGAGAAGTTTTGTAATGTATTTATTTCTTTATCTATCTGTGAAAAACACTGATGACACACTGATGCAAAACACTGATGACACCAGCACCATTATTTCACGTATGTGTTTAAACACGGAGGTGTGAAAGAGCCTGAAATAATTATAGGGGATAACTCAGGAGACTCTTTGCGTGGAACAAGACAACTACAGGACACAGTTTTATAAGTGGTAAAGTCTATATTATCACACGGTGATTCAAACAGGTGCAGAGAGAAACTCAAGTCCACAACACTTGGAGTAAATATAAAATGCAGCTTAGCAGTCTATAGGAAACTTCAGATGAAAATGCAATCACGCAGAAAGTCTATGAAGCACAATTATTCTTGAGGATACTTGACACGAATAAGTCCTTGCTTAGTCCAAAACACAGATAGATATGCTTATAAGGCAGTTCAAATAATATCTTAGCTCAACCAGGGAGGCCTGGGTAATAGTCTCAGGTTCTTGCAGAGCAGCAACAGCTTACATGTCCAGCAAATGCAGATGGAAGTAAACACGAGCAGCAGATGAAGGAGGATTACTGGAACTGGTGTATGCAGCAGGAACTCAGAGCAGAGTAGCAGGATAACCCCACAGGTTCACAGGAGCAGGTATATAGCCAGGGAGTCACCAGAGGTCAGGAGCTGGATGCAAGGCAGAGTACTCTAACACAGACTGAAGGCTGGGGTGGAGTTTTATAGCAGGAAGACAGTGCACATGAGACCAAAGACGCCATCTTGGAAAAGGGCAGTAATGCCCAAAAGGTAATAAAAATGTCCTGACAGAGGCCTAAGATGGTATTTACCTGCACATTACCACTATATCTGCAAGTATATACCTTTTTTATACTGACAGGTTCAGTTCATTCTGTTTGCAGTGATGCAGAATGGATTGTAATTGTATTGTGACTACAATTTTTTTAGTTTATAGGTAATCTGTCACTTGATTTGTGGTGCCCAAAACGTGGGCAGCATGAATCAGAGCCTGGCTGCACGATTGAAGTAAGGTATATTACTCTCTGAAACATTCCAGTGTTTTAGAGAAAATGTAATCTAAAGATCTGATGAGAGGTGAGATGAGTCCAATATGGCTTTTGCCCACCCTGCCCCAGGCTATAGACAAGTTCCTGCTGTGTGTGTAGATATGGAGATCTCATATACAAACATGGAGAAATCGGCCACCTCTGAATTCCTGAGACCTGCACCTGTTAGAAATGTATTTAAATTTATTTATATTTTGAGGATATCCTGTAAAAGTCCCACATGGGAAAATCATTTTTAATTTACTTTCGGGAAATGTAATTGACTTGTTCTGCTGGAATCACAATATAAATATAATGGTGAATTTTATGATTGAGGCTATAATAGTAATTTTCAATACATCTTGTGTTGTACCTGCACTGTCTTCATGCTGTGCTTTTAATAGGTGCAGCTAAGTATACATTCATAGCCTTAGGGTCAAAGGAAATTTAAGAAGATTCATATTCTCAAAAATGCAGCCTTTTAGTATATTCCAGTAAAATTAAATTCCACTTGAATAAATTCACTCATCTCTACTTGAGGCTACTTTGATGTACAGTTTAAACCAGAAGTTTACATACACTATATAAAAAGACACATATGCATGTTTTTCTCAATATCGGACATGAAATCAGAATAAACCTTTCCTTTTTTAGGTCAATTTGGATTACCATAATTATTAATATTTGTCAAATGCCAGAATAATGAGAGAGAGAATGTTTTAAGGTATATTTATTACTTACTGCAAAGTCAAAAGTTTACATACACTAAGATTACTACGACAGGGAAGAGGGACAGGGAGTCTCCACGTGAGTAGTATCCAGCTGGAATCCAAGCGAGTTTGCTAGCATGCAAGGGCGGGCTGGGCCGGGTGGCAAAGAGGCAAATGCCCCCTGGGCCACTCCCCCAGCAGCTGTTCAGGGCTGGCTGCCTTTGGTGGCTACAGCCACAGCAAAAATTGTGCGCGGCCATGTGCGCTGTACTGTGACGTGGCTGGCAGCAGATACAGCCACATCACAGTCAGCGCACACGTCTGTGCGGGGCCAGGAGCTGTGCACGGCCGTCACCTTGACAGCTGGGCATCTCCTGCTCGCTCCATGTTCTCTATACTTCCGGGTCAGGTGTCGGGCATGCGCGATGATGTCATCGCGCACGCGCTGACATGTCCCAGACTCTAGAAGCAGAGAGGCGCTGCAGGGGAGCGACTGGTGAGGTAAGTATGAAAAACTTTTTTGTTTTCTTTACAAAATAAATTCAATGGTGGGTAACTGCAAGTGATAAAGTGGGGGGGTAAGGAGACTGCACATGATGGAATTTGGGGGTTAAAGGAGACTGCACATGATGGAGTGGGGGGTTAGTGGGGCTGCACATGATGAAGGGGGAGTGGGGCTGCACATGACGAAGGGGAGTGGGTCTGCACATGACGGAGTTTGGGGGTTAAAGGAGACTGCACATGATGGCGAGGGGAGTAAGTGGGGCTGCACATGATGAAGGGGGAGTGAGGCTGCACATGATAGAGTTTGAGGGTTCAAAGAGGCTGCACATGATGGAGTGGGGGAGTAAATGGGGCTGCACATGATGAAAGGGGAGTCTGGCTGCACATGATGAAGGGGAAGTGGGGCTGCGCATGATGGAGTTTGGTGGTTAAAGAAGACTGCACATAATGGAGTGAGGGGAGTGGGGCTGTACATAATGGAATGGGGCTGCACATGATGAAGGGGGAGTGGGGCTGGACATGATGGAGTTTGGGGGTTAAAGGAGACCGCACATGATGGAGTGAGGGGAGTGGCGCTGTACATGATGGAGTGGGGCTGCACATGATGAAGGGGTAATTGGGCTGCACATGATGGAGTTTGGGGGTTAAAGGAGACTGCAAATGATGAAGTTGGGGGAGTGGGGCTGTAAATGATGGAGTGGGGCTGCACATGATGATGTGGGGGGTAAGGAGGACTGCACATGATGAAGTGGAGGGGAGTAAGGGGGACTGCACATGATAAAGTGGGGGGAGAGGGGCTGCACATGATGAAGTGTTGGGTAAGGGGGACTGCACATGAAGTGGGAGGTAAGGGGGACTGCACATGATGAATTGGGGGTTAAGGGGGACTGCACATGATGATATAAGGGGTAAGGTGGACTGCACATGAAGTGGGGGGTAAGGGTGACTGCACATGATGAAGTGGGGGTAAGGGGGACTGCACTTGATGAAGTGGGTGGGTAAGGGTGACCGCACATTATAAAGTGGTGGGTAATGGGGACTGCACATGATGAAGTGGGGGAAGGGGACTGCACATGATGAAGTGTGTCTTAGGTGGGACAGTACATGGTGAAATGGAAGGGGGATAGGGGGCTGCAAATGATGAAGGGCACTGCAGATGAAGTGAGGGGGTGATAAGGGACTACAATGGATGAAGTAAGGGGACTTCAAATGATGAATTCAGTGTGAGGGCCAGGGGAAAGCAATTTAATTGAAGGTGGGGGTGGGGAGAGCAAATGATCTATTGAAGAGGGGGTGGGGAGAACAAATAATGAATTTTGAGGATGGGGGAGTAAATGATGTATTGAATGTTGGGTAGAGCAGTTGATAATGAATAGAGGATGGTAGAAAAAGACTTGACAATGAATTGGGGCGGGATGGGCATGTAAATATAATTAATCGGGGTTAGGGTTAGAGCAGGAGGTACATAGTGGGGGCATTGAGGATGAAGTGACTGGTAATGAATTTGGGGGAAAGAGTACAGGCACTAATTAATTTATATATTAAATGGGTAAAAATGGCTATTTACAGTTAGTGGGTGCACAGTGGTGGATTATAATTTATATTTTGAATGGTGAGTTAATAATAATAATAATAATAATAATAATTTTATTTCTATAGCGCCAACATATTCCGCAACACTTTACATTTTAGAGGGGACTTGTACAGACAATGGACATTAAGCATAACAATAAACACACAGATCAACAGACACCAAAAGGAATGAGGGCCCTGCTCACAAGCTTGCAATCTATGATGTTGCATAATAACCAATTATATATTCATTGTGGGTGCACCTCTGTATTCAGATGTGTAGTGCAGAAGAAAGGGAAAAAGTGGGGAATATGCTCTGGAAGCCATGCTCTAGGTAACGGTGTTATTTTATGCAGAGACGAGTCCTGGCTGGAAGAAGTGACTGCGGTCTGTGCTGGATGAGAAAGAAAAGATGAAGGACTTCACCTAGAGACGTCACTGGTGAGTCAGTGTATTACCTGTGCACTGTATACTATATACAGAGCTCCTGTGTATAATGTCACTGGCGATCCCTGTATTAGGCTACATTCACATTTGCGTTGTTGTGCGCAGCGTCGGCGATGCAATGCACAACGCATGCACAACGCATGCACAACGCATGCATAACGCAGCGTTTTGTGACGCATGCGTTCATTTTTTTTACGCCAAAAAACTGCATCATGCAGCGTTGTCAGCGCCCTGATAGTTGCGCCAAAAATGACGCATGCGTCACAAAACGCTAGACAACGCATGTCCATGCACCCCCCATGTTAAATATAGTGGCGCATGACGCATGCGTCACCGTGGCTGCGCCCGACGCAACGCAAATGTGAATGTAGCCTTACCTGTACACTGAAAGTAAATTCAGAGTTCTAGTATACAATGGCACTTAGTATTGTGGGTTTTTTTTAAATTAATGATCAGTATTGTAGTATTCAGTCACTATGTGGTGGTAATATGTGGTCTGGTCATGGTGTGGTGGTATTTGTTCATTGTATGTGGTATTATTCGGTCACTATGTGGTGGTAATATGTGGTCTGGTCATGGTGTGATGATGTTTGTCCCTTGTAGGTGGTAATAATGGTTGTTTAAAAAAAAAAGTAAATGTATGTCACTCATTCCCTTAAAGAAAAATACATAAAAATAAATTTCTTTTTAATAGTTTAGAGTAGAGTAGGGCCCGGCCGAAAGAGTCTACCGTGCAGGGCCAGACTGGCCATCGGGCAGTTCTGACAAATGCCAGAAGGGCCGGTGGCAGTCGTGGGCTGCTCTCCAGCACCGAATCACCTCCCCCACCAGCGCCACCGCATTCAGCTATACCGGCATCTATGACGCCGGTACAGTTGAATGCAATGATGGAGAAGAGAGCATCTGCTTACGCTCCCTCTCCCATCACTCCCCGCTCTGCCTGGCGCTGACACTGCAGGTGCGCGATGACGTCATATCATCGCGCACCTGCTGTGTGACAGGGCAGACTGCAGCTGCTGAGACCGGAGCCAGGAGCAGCACTGGGCACGAGGAGAGGTGAGTGTTTTTTTTTTAAAATATATCACTGAGTGATAACTGGATTGTGGGGCTATTGGGGGGCTGCATTACATTCTATGGGGGCTGTGCTGTATTACATTCTATGGGGGCTGTGCTGTATTACATTCTATGGGGGCTGTGCTGTATTACATTCTATGGGGGCTGTGCTGTATTACATTCTATGTGGGCTGGCTGCATTACATTCTATGGGGGCTGTGCTGCATTACATTCTATGGGGGCTGTGCTGCATTACATTCTATGGGGGCTGTGCTGTATTACATTCTATGGGGGCTGTGCTGCATTACATTCTATGGGGGGCTGTATTACATTCTATGGGGGCTGTGCTGCATTACATTCTATGGTGGCTGTGCTGCATTACATTCTATGGGGGCTGTGCTGCATTACATTCTATGGGGGGGCAGTATTACATTCTATGGGGGCTGTGCTGCATTACATTCTATGGGGGCTGTGCTGCATTACATTCTATGGGGGCTGTGCTGCATTACATTCTATGGGGGCTGTGCTGTATTACATTCTATGGGGGCTGTGCTGCATTACATTCTATGGGGGGCTGTATTACATTCTATGGGGGCTGTGCTGCATTACATTCTATGGTGGCTGTGCTGTATTACATTCTATGGGGGCTGTGCTGTATTACATTCTATGGGGGCTGTGCTGTATTACATTCTATGGGGGCTGGGCTGCATTACATTCTATGGGGGCTGGCTGCATTACATTCTATGCGGGCTGTGCTGTATTACATTCTATGGGGGCAGGCTGCTTTACATTCTATGGGTGGTTAGCTGCATTACATTCTATGGGGCTGTGCTGTATTACATTCTATGGGGGCTGGCTGCATTACATTCTATGGGGGCTGTGCTGTATTACATTCTATGGGGGCAGGCTGCTTTACATTCTATGGGTGGTTAGCTGCATTACATTCTATGGGGCTGTGCTGTATTACATTCTATGGGGGCTGGCTGCATTACATTCTATGGGGGCTGTGCTGTATTACATTCTATGGGGGCAGGCTGCTTTACATTCTATGGGTGGTTAGCTGCATTACATTCTATGGGGCTGTGCTGTATTACATTCTATGGGGGCTGGCTGCATTACATTCTATGGGGGCTGGTTGCATTACATTCTATGGGTGGCTGGCTGCATTAAATTCTATGGGGGCTGCCTGCATTACATTCTATGGGGGGCTGGCTGCATTACATTCTATGGGGTAGGGCTGTATTACATTTTATGGGGTACTGTATTATATTCTATGGAGGGGCTACATTATATTCTATAAGGGCTGCATTATGCTCTATGAGGGGGCTACCATATATTATATATGCAGGGGCTGCATTATACTATATGAGGGGGCTGCATTATATTCTCTGGGGGGGTTACATTATGCTCAGGGGGCTACAATATATTCTGTGGGGTGGCTTCATTATAATCTGGGATGCCATCATTATACTATATGTGGGCTGCATTATACTGTATCGAGGACTATGGGGAATACATTATACTACATGAAGAACTATGGGGTGCATTATACTATGGGAAGTGAATTGTACTACATGGATTACAATGGTGGGGCATTATACTATATGGAGCACTATGATGAATGTATTATACTATTTGGAGGACTGAGGAGTGTATTATAATATATAATAATCTTTATTTTTATATAGCGCTAACATATTACGCAGCGCTTTACAGTTTGCACAGATTATCATCGCTGTCCCCGATGGGGCTCACAATCTAAATTCCCTATCAGTATGTCTTTGAAATGTGGGAGGAAACCGGAGTGCCCGGAGGAAACCCACGCAAACACGGAGAGAACATACAAACCCTTTGCAGATGTTGTCCAAGGTGGGATTAGAACCCAGGACTCCAGCGCTGCAAGGCTGCTGAGCTAACCACTGCGCCACTGTGCTGTCCTATATGGAGGAATTGCAGTGTATTTTAATATATGGAGGTCTATGAGGAGTGTATTATACTATATGGAGGACTATGTGGAGTGTATAATACTATATGGAGGACTGAGGAGTGTATTATACTATATGGAGGACTGAGAAGTGTATTATACTATATGGAGGACTGAGGAGTGTATTCTACTATATGGAGGACTGAGGAGTGTATTATGCTATATGTAGGACTGAGGTGCACATTATAATATATGGAGGACTATAGGGTGTATTATACTAAACAAGCAAAATGCTGCCTATTCATCGAGTGATTGGATTGTTTATGTGGGAACAGAAATCCTTGTTCTTAGCAGCACATCGCCGATGTAAACTGTAGTTGTGCTGCTGATAACATGATACTGTATGGGGACAGATTGATCTAATTGTGATTGTTCTGTTCCCTTCATTCTTTCTCAGTTGGTGTAAAGAGGCCGGGAAACAAGGGAACGACTTCAGTATTGTCGATCACACTCATTTAGTGGCCTGAGATCAGCGCATGTAAATACAGCAGAAATGCTTCTCAGGGAGACCAGGCAAGGATGATGACAGTTGTAGTTAGTACCCGATGCCTGGGAATAGCGCTAACTCTACTGCTTTTCCCAGCCGCCAGAGCATTTAATTCTGGTATGTGTAATGATTTTTAGGGTTGATGTCAGCTGCGTAATGTCAGCTGCTATCAATCCCTGGTGTAAGTAATGGAGAGGTGTCTATCAGACACCCCCACTACTAGCCCAGACCTGGCGAGACCCAGCGGCTCTTAAGAGCGGTGATGGTAGTAACAATACCGCTCTTCACAGTCGCCAAGCTCAGCGCAAGACCCGGAATATCTGAAGAGCGGTGACGTTGCTGATGTCACCGCTCTTCAGAGTCACCGGGTCTCGTGCTGCGCAGGGGAACCAAAAGTGGCTGTAGGCAAAGTTTATGGAGCATCAGAATGAGGTTCCATAGCCTTTGGTCGTCTCAATCCCTTCATTATCTACAAGATCCAGTTATGTAGGTAAAGTAGCGGCTTTTCTTGGTACTGCAACTAAAAGCAATAAATAGGACCGAGCTGTAAGGCTGGATACAGCTGTGATTATATGGTTATATAGTTGTGTTACACTCCCCTCACTTCTTGTAACCTACAAGCAGTGGTGGGATTCAGCCGGTACGACCCGGTACGGGGCAGCCGTTTACTAAAATTTCTATCTGCCAGCGTTCCGGTAATTGAAAATGGTTACCACGCCCCCGGACCGCCTCCGGACCGCCCCCGGACGGGTTGCTGTGCTGCTGGTGGGGATTGTTCACCCTGGGAGGGTGTAAACTACAATCCCCATAATGCAGTTCGCTCACACCGGAAGCGCTTCTACTGCAGGGCACGGGTAGAGTGGCGGTTAATGTGAGTGGCCGAGATAACTAGTAAACGCAGTGGCATGGTGGGAGGAGACTGGGAGCTATCGGCTGCCATGGTAACAGTGAGACGCCCCGTGCTGTGCAGCAGCTGCGGTTCCGGCCTGAGCGCGGCTTTGTTATGAGTCCCACTCCCAGCAGGAGCCGTGTATGTGGCGGCCCGGCGCTGCGCTATGGTGAGTGAGCCCATCATCTGGGGTCCTCCAGGGTCATGTGACCGGCGCCTGGGATTCACTGCTGACTTCTGTATTTCAGGCTGCCAGGAATAAGGCTGGATTTAAGGGTGAGTGCGCCGCTGTGTACTTGTCACTTAAGGTGCCGTTACACTGAGCAACTTACCAGCGATCGCGACCAGCGACGTGATCGCTGGTAAGTTGCTGTGTGGTCGCTGGGGAGCTGTCACACAGACAGCTCTCTCCAGCGACCAAGCGACTTCGGCATCGCTGAAACTGTCTTCAGCGATGCCGAAGTCCCCATGTAAAAAAAAAAAAAAAACACTACATACGCACCTTCTGTCGTCCTTCATGTCCCTCGGCGCTTGCCGTACTGACTGTCTCAGCGCCGGCCGGCCGTAACAGCGGTGCCCAGCGGTGAACCGCTGTTACTGCAGGTTCACCGCTGGGCTCTGCTTTACAGCCGGCCGGCGCTGAGACAGTCAGTACGGCAAGCTCCAGGGGACATGACGGACAACAGACGGTGAGTATGTATTTTTTTTTTTTTACTTTTACCCTGGTATCCATGGTAAATATCGGGTTACTAAGCGCGGCCCTGCACTTAGTAACCCGATGTTTACCATGGATACCAGTGAAGACATCGCTGGATCGGCGTCACACACGGATATCCAGCGATGTCAGCGGGAGAGTTGCGACAAAAGAAAGTTCGTCCACTCTCCCTGCAACCAGCGATATCCCAGCAGGATCCAGATCGCTGCAGCGTGCCAAACATAGCGATATCGCTATGCAGGACGCTGCAACGTCACGGATCGCTGGCGATATCGCTGCAACCTCGCCCAGTGTGACGGTACCTTTAGGGATTTGCAATATTTCCTATGAATTATGTGAAGGACTGGTGCAGTAATTACCCAAACATACCTCTCCGGACGTTATAGTCCCCAGCATGAATCTGCCAGGGCATGCTTGGAGTTGTAGTTCTACAACTGGACACTGCATAACTTACAAGGTTTTGTCAAATTTAGCAATTTTCAAACTCAATTTTTGTGCCCTTAAGGCCGGAATCACACACAGGGCTGTATTTGCCACTAGGCACGCGAGGGCACGTGCCTAGGGCGGCGACATTGCGGGGGGGGGCGGCACCTGAGCAAGGTTTTTTGGTTTTTTTTAGTCCCGGGTCACAAACACGACCGACCGCCCCCGCCCGCCTCCGAGTCCCACCCTCCCTCCTTGCAGACGATACTCACCCTGCTCCAGCGATGCCTGGTCTCAGCGTCTGTAGCGCGTCCAGAGTGAGCGGTCACGTGGTACCGCTCATTAAAGGTCATGAATATGCGCATATTCATGACCTTAATCAGCCGTACCACATGACCGCTCACTCAGGAAGAAGGCGCTGCGGCGGGACAGAGCCAGAGGGAGGATGTCGGCGCAGCCGCGCGGTGTGTGGGACAGCTGACAGGTGAGTATGGGGGGCGGAGGGATGAAGGAGGAAGGTAAGCCGCTCGAGCCATGCAAGATGGGAGAAGGAGCGGGGGAGGGGGTGGAGAGATGAGCCATGCATACCGGGGAGTATGAGCCATCAGCCATGCATATGGGGGAGGGGAATATGAGCCATCAGCCATGCATACAGGGGGGGGAATTATGAGCCATCAGCCATGCATACAGGGGGGGGGGAATTATGAGCCATTAGCCATGCATACAGGGGGGGGAGAATTATGAGCCATGCATACGGGAATATGAGCCATCAGCCATACATACGGGGGGGGGGGGAATTATGAGCCATGCATACAGGGGGGGTGGAGAGATGAGCCATGCATACGGGGGGTGGGGGGGTGGAGAGATGAGCCATGCATACAGGGGGGAGGTGGAATATGAGCCATGCATACAGGGGGGAGTGAATATGAGCCATGCATACGGGGGGGGGGGAGTATGAGCCATGCATACGAGGGGGGAGTATGAGCCATGCATACAGGGGGGGTCATTATACAGTATGGAGCATCATGTGTGGCCATTATACAGTATGGAGCATCATGTGTGGCCATTATACAGTATGGAGCATCATGTGTGGCCATTATACAGTATTGAGCATCATGTGTGGCCGTTATACAGTATGGAGCATCATGTGTGGCCATTATACAGTATGGAGCATCGTGTGGCCGTTATACAGTATGGAGCATCGTGTGGCCGTTATACAGTATGGAGCATCATGTGTGGCCATTATACAGTATGGAGCATCATGTGTGGTCATTATACAGTATTGAGCATCATGTGTGGCCGTTATACAGTATTGAGCATCATGTGTGGCCGTTATACAGTATGGAGCATCATGTGTGGCCATTATACAGTATGGAGCATCGTGTGGCCATTATACAGTATGGTCCATGACTTTAATACCGTATGTCACAACGTATTCTTGTCATTAAGGGAGACAAACTGCTTCCAAAAATATGAATCGTGCCACTGGGCGTGGCTTATTAGTATGGGCGGGGTTATTGAAAATGGGTGTGGCCAAAATTCCGGCCGCCGCGACTTAGAGGACCTGTTGTTAAAAATTTGAATCCCACCCCTGCCTACAAGTATACAAAGATATTATACAGTCACCATGTGACAAGTGGGTCTGTGTACCTTCAAATGCCAGGGCTGAATTTTAGTCCCAGTCCGGCCCTGATTATACTGTACGTGAGCTGCAAAAAGACTAGGAGTTAGACTCACTTGTTAAGCCATCTTTAATTGTGCTACCAGTTACATTTCCTGACTAAGGGCTCATTCAGATGTCAGTTTTTCGCAACGAGTTCTATCAATTTTTTTCATGAATAGAACTCGAACCTGTTATAGTCTATAGTTGTTCACATGTCCATGTATTTTCACAGACTGAACTGTCTTCACAAACTCATGGTGTTTTCTCAGATTATTAAAGTCACCAATTAAGTCTATGAGTCAATGAAAAAATAAACACATCACTCTGATACCATCCATGTTCTGTCCGTTTTTCACTGTCTGCTTGATATGAGAAACTCGAGGAAAAAAACGGATGAAACTCTGACCAAACACTGATAATAAAAACTGTCACTGACCAAAGTCAGTGATAGAATCACTGATTAAACTTGAACTGTTTTATACACATGAGAAAATCACTGACATATGAATGAGCACTTAGTGCTCTCCACTCTTGACATTGAGAGGCATTAAAAATATAGCAGCCTAGCATTCAGTTACAAAACCATATATCCCAAATTTATGGAATAAATGCTATAGAAAGCGGGAAAACTAGGTAAGGTGGATTCTGTAAGTCCACGATCTGTTTGGGCACAGGGGCCACAGACGTCAGTGCAGCAGGCAGCTGTTGCACATGGGAAACAGATTTACTGAAGGCAAACCAAAGTATTAATGGGGTTTTGGAAGCTGCAAATGAACAGGAGACCTCCTGAAAGCAGCAGGCAGACTGAAAACTGAAAGTCTTAAAGGGTTCCTGGAGACTGCAGATAGGTAGCAGTGAAGTATATCGTGGCACAGCTGCGTCGGTGCACAAGATATGTTTCCCACACCAGTAGATAAATGATAGATAAGTAACTTGGCACTCAACTTAGTAAATCGTGATGATTTTTATTCAGATGGCAGTCCAAATTAAACGTTTTGGTCAAAACATTAGACCTTCTTCAAGTGCGGTGTAAAGCTGGTATGCCTCAACGCGGTGTCCACCGCTAGTTGAAGATAGATTTAACTAGCGGCGGACACCGCGTTGAGGCATACCAGCTTTACACCGCACTTGGGCCGCAGTTTTATTCCAAGCGCGCCCATTCCATCAGAAGTCTCTATATACCTCAAATACTTTTTATTATCAACACTTCCTATGATACCACAGTGGACATAGAACCCTTATACCTAGTTATCAGCAAGCTACCTACACTAGTTGCAGTGTTTTCTCCAAACCTGGAACACTAGGCCCATTTACGATACTCTTCTCTGGTATCTTACTCGGGCTATTACCATTCCCAGATAGGTCCACTCGAAACCATAATCTAGGACCTACTCCATAATTAGAGACATCCTCCATCCTTGTTACATAAGCAGTCGGTTTACTGAAGAAGGTCTAATGTTTTGACCGAAACGTTTAATTTGGACTGCCATCTGAATAAAAATCATCACGATTTACTAAGTTGAGTGCCAAGTTACTTATCTATCATGCAGATAGGTAGCAGACAAAACTCCAAAGTAACAAGAAAGTCTAAACACCATGGAAGCTGCAGGCGGCTAGTAGACAACCTGAAAATGGAAATGCAGAAGATGTCCTAGAGGATCGGGAACAGGTAGCAAACAGATTACAGAAGCTACAGACAAACAGGTGAAGTCCCGAAGTCCTCAGACTGGTAGCTAAGTTGCTGGAAACCACACACAAACAGGGAAAGTCCTGAAGACCACTAACAGGTAGCAAGGTTATTGGAAATTGTGGACAAACAGGTGAAGTCCTGAAGACCACTGACAGGTAGCAGGGTTACCAGAAACAGCAAAGAAACAGGTGAATCCCTGAAGACCACTGACAGGTTGAAAAGTTACTGGAAAACTCAATCAAATAGGTGAAGTCCTGAAGACCACTGGCAGGTAGCAAGGTTACTGGAAATCGCAGACAAACAGGTGAAGTCCTCCATTAAAATGGAGCAGGGTTACTGGAAACTAAAAGGTAGCAGGGTTACTGGAATCTACAGATAAACAGGTTAAGTACTGAAGACCACTGATAGTCAGCAGGTTTACTGGAGTCCATAGACAAATGAAGCACTGAAGACCTCTGACAGGCGGCAGGATCACTGGAGGCCACATACAAGTAACTCAGTGACTGGAAACCACAGAAAGGAACTCTGCAAAGACATTAAAAGAGTTACTAAAAAGTCTTAATACCAAGACACAGGTGTGTGTCTTGGGAGGCTTTATATAGGCCTAGAAAATAAACATATGGGAGCACACCGGGCTACTTACAATTCCTGACGTGGAACACAAGAAAATCTAACAATAAATCTCTAGGAATCTTTGGTACAATGAATCAGGAACACAATTTCCTAGCTGCTCCATGATACTGTATAAATTGTCTTAAGGTGCTTTTACAGTGCATGATAATTGAGACTGAGTGTTCCTAGGAATGCTCGTATCGTGATCATTGTGCAATCCAAACAGGATGACCTGACACATTAACAAAATGCTCGTTCATTGAGTGAAATTATTTTTTGGTTTGTCTAAAAGATAACAGTTCTCGGCAGCACATTGTCAATGTCTACATAAAAAGTGAACAAAGTAGGAATTGTTCCAGCTTCTGGTAGAAGTCGAATAGACCAATTTTATTTAATCAAAGTTAAAAAGTCCAAGGCAGGAAGGCCAATATGGCTTAATGGCCATCCTGCCTTGGACTTTTTAACTTTGATTAAATAAAATTGGTCTATTCGACTTTTACCAGAAGCTGGAACAATTCTTACTTTTTTTTCATGCTCCAAAACACGAGTGGTAGAGAAGAGAAAGATGTGCACTCTGGCTTTTTAATGATGGTGCTGACTGAACGTGGAGGTATTCCACCAAGATATAGTCCCAAACATAATCAGTCGCACTCAGAATTTTTGCAGAATTTTGCCAAACAAGTGATTCTTTTAATTTTCAAAACACCAAAATAGAACAATTCACTGCAGTGTTGTAAGGTAACGTTTCGACCCACTGGGCCTTTTTCAAACCTTACTGAAAGAACAAAGAAAAAATTTGGGGGGGTCAGTCTAATATGCAAAATGAATAAAATACACAAATACGAATTTACAATGGCCCAAACTATAAAATACAGACAAAAAAAAAATATATTAACAGATGAGGCAACAATATTCAGGGTCCCATGCTCTATATGGCGGTACTATCATAGAGAAAGTTCTAGATATTCACAAATATCACAGATTGTAGTGGTGAAAATGCCACTCATAGTACGAGCGATCCAAAGAGGATTTAGGATAGGCTATACACTAGCACATTTATGTGTGTCATAAATTATATTCACAGGGTTTACAGAGAAGACATCCACTAAATCATAATAGTATGCTGTTGTCGCCCCTGATGATATCACAGAGATCATATTGAGGGTAGAACGTAACGTAGCCTGGTGGTGGATAGAAACAGCAGTTTTGTAGCAGTTGATACTGACCTCATAGTCAAGGCAAAGGGAGGGTATGTTCCCAGGAGAGGTACTGTAGTCCCGTTAGGGGCTGTAGGGAGGAAAGCCACAAGAATAAGTCTAGGGTAGAGACAAGCTGGAGTAGAGGGGTTGGTAGAAAGATAGAATTAACTGACCTATTTATGTGCTGCATCCGGTATCTGCGGTGGTGGTGTGTGGGAGCATGTTGCTCAGCGCTTTAGATATGCAGGACGAACGGAAGTGTGAACGCTAAGAGTGCGGTATGCCCATGCACAGTTGCGGGCCATAGATTAGAGGTTTGGAACGCATATGAGGTGAGGGGAACTGTACGCAGGCGCCATGTAAGCGCTGGCTGGCTGGGAGAGGAGAACGCGTAATAGACTTGTATTGTCTACTGCGCAGGCGCAAATGAAGGTGCCGATATAGAGGAACTGCAAGGAACAGTGTGTCTGAATTGGCTTGTGCTGGGGCGCTGTGAGGTAGACGGGGGGAGGGTATCTATGAGGGGGATAATATCAGGGGAGGGGGATGACTGTAGGAGTAAGAGGTAATTGCTGGGGGGTAAAATGATTATTAATGTGGAAAATATAATAAAGGAATGAGAAATGAATGATGAAGTAGAGTTTATTCATGTGGGGAAACAAGAAAGAAATGAGATGAAAAGGAATATGTAATGGAGAAGAAGCTGAAAATGATAGGAAAGAATGCGATAAAATAAAAATGAAGTTGAAATGAAAAAATTGAAAAAATGAGATGAAAAAATATAAAAAATAAAATGAAATAATGATAAAAAAAAAATTACCATGGAATGGAGGTATAAATGATGAAGAGGAGGTATAATGATGAGGCATGGAACGAAATATGTAAATGAAAAAAATGAAAAAAAAATGAAAAAAATAAATGAATAAAAATTGAAAAAATTGAATGAAAAAAAAAACAATAATACTATTAATAAAATAAAAATGAATGAAAGAAATATGAAATAAATAAAAATTATAATAATATAGAAATAAAAAAATGTCAACCAACCAGAGCTCACGGCCGGTACACAGGAGGAGACCGACAAGGAGGGCCACCCGTAAATACCACAGATCGGATGACGACAAGATCTCAGGTAAACCCACCAACTCCATTCTCAATATATCCTCATACACTCTCAGGCCAGCAGAACTAGCCATCCTCCAACGGGGACTGTCTTTCTGTCCTACTCCCTCATGGGACAAATTTCAATTGTCCCAGGACCTTGAACACTTTTATAGGAACATTCGTTTGAAGACATACTTTGGACGTGAACATGAAACAACAAGGAACAGGGTCCCTCCATCAGGGGGGAACCCTGCTCCCGAAATATCTATTTTGAACCTGGGCCTACGTAGTCCTATCCCCCTCCCCTGATATCATCCCCCTCATAGATACCCTCCCCCCGTCTACCTCACAGCGCCCCAGTACAAGCCAATTCAGACACACTGTTCCCTGCAGTTCCTCTATATCGGCACCTTCATTTGCGCCTGCGCAGTAGACAGTACAAGTCTGTTACGCATTCTCCTCTCCCAGCCAGCCAGCGCTTACACGGCGCCTGCGCACAGTTCCCCTCACCTCATATGCGTTCCAAACCTCTTATCTATGGCCCGCAACTGCACATGCGCATACCGCGCTCTTAGCGTTCACACTTCCGGTCGTCCTGCATATCTAGGGCGCTGAGCAACATGCTCCCACACACCACCACCGCAGATACCGGATGCAGCACATAAATAGGTCAGTTAATTCTATCTTTCTACCAACCCCTCTACTCCAGCTTGTCTCTACCCTAGACTTATTCTTGTGGCTTTCCTCCCTACAGCCCCTAACGGGACTACAGTACCTCTCCTGGGAACATACCCTCCCTTTGCCTTGACTATGAGGTCAGTATCAACTGCTACATAACTGCTGTTTCTATCCACCACCAGGGTACGTTACGTTCTACCCTCAATATGATCTCTGTGATATCATCAACAGCATATTATTATGATTTAGTGGATGTCTTCTCTGTAAACCCTGTGAATATAATTTATCACACACATAAATGTGCTAGTGTATAGCCTATCCTAAATCCTCTTTGGATCACTCGTACTATGAGTGGAATTTTCACCACTACAATCTGTGATATTTGTGAATATCTAGAACTTTCCCTATGATAGTACCGCCATATAGAGCATGGGACCCTGAATATTGTTGCCTCATCTTTTAATGTATTATTATGTCTGTATTCTATAGTTTGGGCCGTTGTAAATTCGTATTTGTGTATTTTATTCATTTTGTATATTAGATTGACCCCCCAAAAAATTTTTCTTTTTTCTTTCAGTAAGGTTTGAAAAAGGCCCAGCGGGTCGAAACGTTACCTTACAACACTGCGGTGAATTGTTCTATTTTGGTGTTTTGAAAATAAAAAGAATCACTTGTTTGGCAAAACTCTGCAAAAATTCTGAGTGCGACTGTTTTTGTTTGGGACCAAAACACGAGTGGTCGGTTTGTGGTTCCGTGCACGTTGGACTTCTATAGTGAGCTGGCATTATCTTCTTTTTTCATGCATTAAAAGCACCTGCATTGCTGAGAACAATTGCAGCCTATGTGCACTGAATAATTTATTACAAATCATTCAGAGCACATCTCAATCACGGTCTCCTATTAAATAGCCACTGGCTGGCAAGCATGTTGTCGATTGGTGGTGGTTTAATGATGGGCACCATGCGGTGTAAATGCACACTTATTCACTACATATCAATCCAAGTAACAAGTATGGCACTGTTTGCATTATTTCCCTAATATACTGTATGCACAATGACTAGGTTAAATAAAAATAAATTACTCTGTCAAAAAACTGTTTACCCCATTGTTGCCTGAATCAATATTTAACTCACCCTCTTATGTTTACATAAAAAAAAGTCAATAGGAACTCATTATTTTCTTATCAGTCATGGCCTGTGCTTGAAGAGCGATTCCTTACGCCATCTCATTCATCATGAACATTCTGTATAAAGATTGTTTAACAAGGTGGGATCTGGTTATAAGTAATAACATTCTAGTTTGTATTACAAAGGTCTGCTGAACCCAGTTGTCACTTCTTGTCACGGGCTAGAATGCAAAGCTGCAACTCAGATATAGGAAGATGGCTCCAGTTAGATGGAAGCACGGCGCAGTAAACATTTATTTCTCCTAAGAAAAACAAATACAGAATGTTCTACATTATGGGATTGTTTGATTTTCATCCTCTCCCTTTCTTTGTAAATATGCCATGTAAATATTATTCATCATGAATGGATAAACATCAATTCTTATATGGCTTTATGCACTATCAAGAGTTATGTTTGATTAACCTATTGGCTACACCTGGGCTATTTATACCTTTATTACAATACAAAAGCTGAGAGGGTTACCCACATTGAAGATCAATCAAGAGACAACATTTATGGTAGGAATAAAATTATCATGGAGATACATCCACGCAGAAATCAAATTGTGGTAGGTTGTAGAAAATGTTGACCGTGTACATCTTTTTTACTCCATTATTTATATAGCTGCATGTTGTACTCCACTAAGGCATATGGACATCACAAAGAATGGGGTTCCCCACTCCCCTCCAAGATCCACAACTACGATCTGTAAGCACCTGACCAGTTCAACCAGACTTCACAAGTTCTTGTATTACATAGACAGCTATTTAACTGAATGGTAACCACAAGTGACAGTGGATTTCTATTCATATTATTATGAGTCTTTATACAGGTGCAGGCAACTCTCCATCTGAGAAAATCCGATTATGCTAATACGACTTTGATCAGAGTTTGACTAGAGTTGTATCTGTATAGGTGGAGAGAAAATAAAACATTTTTCCACCTTATCCTTTATGCAAGTCTGTGAAAAGCGATTTTTTTTTCCATGGACCCATAGACTTGAATTTGGTAAGTGCCATCCAATTCTTGGAGGCAAATTGTGCAATATGTGCACACCCCATAGAATAACATGCTTAAGGCCGCGGTCACACTAGCGTAGAATATGGATGAGTGCTATGCGATAAAACATCGCATAGCACTCGGACCAGTGTTAATTTATGGGGCAGATCACATCTGTGATTATTTTCTCATGCCGAATCAGCATGCGAGAACAATCACAGCATGCTGCGATGGGCACCGAGACTCGGCCGAGTCTCGGCTCACTCACACCCATATAAGTATATGCGTGCAAGTGACACAATGCACATCGCGCGGATATCATCTGAGTGCGGTGCGATATATGCCGACACCGGCAGTGGAGGAGATGGGGAAATTATTTTCTCTGCCTCCTCCACAGCTGTGCTCCGATTCTCTCTGTGCGAGAGAATCGGAGCACAGACACATGACACTTGGCTCCCGCTCGCAGCAGAGCAGGAGCCGAGGGTTATTAGCATATCGCATCCGATGTTCTCTCATCATATGCAATACGCTAGTGTGATGCCGGCCTAAGAGAGATAGCCATCAAAACCCCTCATAGCACTTGCCCAATTTAAACGGTTGTCTTCCCGAGCCCTTAGACAGAATCAGTTTTTTGTCGAGAGGTGGATAATTATGGTAGACAACCAGATTTGATAAATATAACCGCATGTTCAAGAATGTTTCTGCACCGGCTTTTATGCCACCTATTGAATGGAGTGAATTTTTGTAAGTTTATGTAACTATTTCAATTGTCACAAATGGTAAATCAAGCAAAACAAGTCACTTCAATGAAACCACACACGCCTTCTCAGGCATAAATATATATTTAGCTAGGAAAATAACAGGGCACGCAGTACAGAATCATTTGTTTTATGAAATTAAACAACTCAAGGTAGTATGCTCAAAGTAATCTCAGCTAAGAGATGAGCTATTACCAGACACAACTCTGTCTCAGAACCATGTCTGCTGAACACCAGCTGTGTACAGTGCTCATTTTAGGACATGATCACATATCAAAGTCAAACATCAGAAATACTCTGTCTGATACCTGATTCTGATACTTGATTCTGATACCTGACTTTCATATATCAAAGTCAAACATCATAAATACTTTGTCTGATACCTGAGTCTGATACCTGAGTCTGATACTTGACTCTGATACTTGAGTCCGATACCTGAGTCTGATACCTGACTCTGATACTTGACTCTGATACTTGAGTCTGATACCTGACTCTGATACTTGACTCTGATACTTGAGTCTGATACCTGAATCTGATACCTGAGTCTGATACTTGAGTCTGATACCTGAGTCTGATACTTGACTCTGATACTTGAGTCTGATACCTGAGTCTGATACTTGAGTCTGATACCTGTCAAGTATCAGACTCAGGTATCAGACAAAGTATTTATGATGTTTGACTTTGATATATGAAAGTCAGGTATCAGAATCAAGTATCAGAATCAGGTATCAAACAGAGTATTTCTGATGTTTGACTTTGATATGTGATCATGTCCTAAAACGAACACTGTACAGCTGCTTCTATTCTCAAATGTCCAATATACTGTAGTACAAGTATCTCCATTTAGTAGAGATTACTAGCTGTTTCCAGCCAGCTAACGCTCGGCACGCTCATTACTATCTAATTAACGCTGCTGGTGATTAAACTAAAGTAAATAATGACAGCAATCCTACGATTTAGTCGATATTGTTGTTGTCGATCAGCTACTGCATCATTGTCCGGATTTTCCTGCGGCCTGTGAAATGGACCTGGTGACTCTTCTTGGCTCATTTTGTTTTGGAGAATGCGGATGCAATTAAATGTACGTTTACCTTGGCTGAAGTGGTTGAATTACATAGAAAGGAAGTGCTGCGTGTGGTAATGTGGGGGGGCGGAGCCTTGTGTGGTAATGTGTGGGGACGGAGCCTCGTTTGGTAATGTGTGGGGACAGAGCCTCGTGTGGTAATGTGGGGGGACGGAGCCTTGTGTGGTAATGTGGGGGAACAGAGCCTCATGTGGTAATGTGTGGGGACAGAGTTTCGTGTGGTAATGTGTGGGGAAGCAGCCTCATGTGGTAATGTGTGAGGACGAAGCCTCGTGTGGTAATGTGTGGGGACGAAGCCTCGTGTGGTAATGTGGAGGGACGGAGCCTCGTGTGTTAATGTGTGAGGATGGAGCCTCGTATGGTAATGTGTAGGGACAGAGCCTCATGTGGTAATGTGTGGGGACGGAGCCTCATGTGGTAATGTGTGAGGACGTAGCCTCATATGGTAATGTGTGGGGACAGAGCCTCATGTGGTAATGTGTGGGGATGCAGCCTCGTGTGGTAATGTGTGAGGATGGAGCCTTGTGTGGTAATGTGTGGGGACGGAGCCTAGTGTGGTGATGTGGGGGGAAGGAGCCTCGAGTGGTAATGTGTGGGGACGGAGCCTCGTGTGGTAATGGGAGGGGATGGAGCCTCGTGTGGTAATATGGGGGGGCGGGATTATGTGTGGTAATGTGGTGGGGGGTGGGATTATGTGTGGTAATGTGGTGGGGGGCGGAATTATCTGTGGTAATGTGGTGGGGGCGGGATTATGTGTGGTGATGTGGTGGGGGGGCAGGATTATGTGTGGTAATGTGGTGGGGGGGCCGGATTATGTGGTAATGTGGTGGAGGGCGGGATTATGTGTGGTAATGTGGTGGGGGGCGGGATTATGTGTGATGATGTGGTGGGGGGCGGGATTATGTGTGGTGATGTGGTGGGGGGCGGGATTATGTGTGGTGATGTGGTGGGGGACGGAATTATGTGTGGTAATGTGGTGGGGGCAGGATTATGTGTGGTAATGTGGTGGGGGCGGGATTATGTGTGGTGATGTGGTGGGGGCGTTATTATGTGTGGTGATGTGGTGGGGGGGCGGGATTATGTGTGGTAATGTGGTGGGGGGGTGGATTATGTGTGATAATGTGATGGGGGCGGGATTATGTGTGGTAATGTGGTGGGGGCGGGATTATGTGTGATGATGTGGTGGGGCGGGATTATGTGTGGTGATGTGGTGGGGGGGCGGGATTATGTGTGATGATGTGGTGGGGGGGCGTGATTTATGTGTGGTGATGTGGTGAGGGGGTGGGATTATGTGTGGTAATGTGGTGGGGGCGGGATTATCTGTGTTAATGTGGTGGGGGGGCGGTATTATGTGTGGTAATGTGGTGGGGGACGGAATTATGTGTGGTAATGTGGTGGGGGCAGGATTATGTGTGGTAATGTGGTGGGGGCGGGATTATGTGTGGTGATGTGGTGGGGGCGGGATTATGTGTGGTGATGTGGTGGGGGGGCGGGATTATGTGTTGTGATGTTTTTGGGGGGGCGGGATTATGTGTGGTAATGGGGTGGGGGGCGGGATTATGTGTGGTGATGTGTTGGGGGGGCGAGATTATGTGTGGTGATGTGTTGGGGGTGGGATTATGTGTTGTGATGTGGTGGGGGGGCGGGATTATGTGTGGTGATGTAATGGGGGTAGGATTATGTGTGGTAATGTGGTGGGGCGGAATTATGTGTGGTAATGTGGTGGGGGGCGGGATTATCTGTGGTAATGTGGTGGGGGCGGGATTGTGTGTGTTGATGTGATGGGGGGCGGGATTATGTGTGGTAATGTGGTGGGGGGGCGGGATTATGTGTGGTAATGTGGGGGGCGGGATTGTGTGGTAATGTGGTGGGGGGCAGGATTATGTGTGGTAATATGGTGGGGTGGGATTATGTGTGGTAATGTGGTGGAGGGTGGGATTATGTGTGGTAATGTGGTGGGGGGCGGTATTATGTGTGGTAATGTGGTGGGGGGCGGGATTATGTGTGGTAATGTGGTGGGGGGCGGGATTATGTGTGGTAATATGGTGGGGTGGGATTATGTGTGGTAATGTGGTGGGGGGCGGGATTATGTGTGGTAATATGGTGGGGTGGGATTATGTGTGGTAATGTGGTGGAGGGTGGGATTATGTGTGGTAATGTGGTGGGGGGGCGGGATTATGTGTGGTAATGTGGTGGGGGGCGGGATTATGTGTGGTAATATGGTGGGGTGGGATTATGTGTGGTAATGTGGTGGGGGGCGGGATTATGTGTGGTAATATGGTGGGGTGGGATTATGTGTGGTAATGTGGTGGAGGGTGGGATTATGTGTGGTAATGTGGTGGGGGGGCGGGATTATGTGTGGTAATGTGGTGGGGGGCGGGATTGTGTGGTAATGTGGTGGGGGGCGGGATTATGTGTGGTAATATGGTGGGGTGGGATTATGTGTGGTAATGTGGTGGGGGGTGGGATTATGTGTGGTAATGTGGTGGGGGGCGGTATTATGTGTGGTAATGTGGTGGGGGGCGGGATTATGTGTGGTAATGTGGTGGGGGGCGGGATTATGTGTGGTAATGTGATGGGGGCGGGATTATGTGTGGTGATGTGGTGGGGGGGCAGGATAATGTGGTGATGTGGTGGGCGGGCGGGATTGTGTGTGGTAATGTGGTGGGGGCAGGATTGTGTGTGGTGATGTGGTGGGGGCGGAGCTACTGTGCAGGGGGCGGGATTAGCGAGTAATCACGATGCCTCTTATATGTATAGATGAAGGAAATGGTACAGAAGTTCAATTATAAGTTTTGCTTATACAATAAATCCGAAGGTATATACCAAAAAGAGAATATAGAACACAGAGCAATAGATAAAAATCGAAGTTTTTATTAACAAATATTAATAACAAATATTTAAAAATCAGAGAAAGAATTAAATTTAAAGGGGTAGTTACACCTAAGTGTCACATCCAAAGACGGTTGGTTTATATATATCAAAAAGGCATAATCAAACCACACACAAGTAAAAATATGACATTGTCTCCATCATTGGTACATTAATAGGGAGCAGCACAATAATTGGAATGGCAATTATTAATATTTGTTAATAAAAGTTTCAATTTTTATCTATTGCTCTGTGTTCCATATTCTCTTTTTGGTATATATTGTCATTTTTTATGGATGAGCTTTAATTATATGTCCTGGCTTTCTGGAAAATAAATCCGAAGGTACAGGCCAAGATGTTTCACCATTGGTCTAATGCCTTCCTTAGGCTAGTGTACAAGTGATAAGGCTCGCAATCAAATATTACATAGGCTCAAAAAGCAAATGGGATGTCATCATCAAAATCAAAGGTTAGTCTATGCTGTCAAGAATAACAGCAGAGGGAATCACATAGATCCTACCGCTGCCACCAGTTTGTCAAAGGATGCAACTCCACTGCTTTCAGTCATCAGGACAATTACGCAATTGAATGACGAGTGATGGACGAGGCCGCGGCTGCTTCCACTACTGGGCCGGTTATTGGGGAACTCACGGTGAGTGTATAGTAGGCAATGTTTAACCACTTCAAGACCTTACCCTTTTTCATTTTTGCATTTCTGTTTTTCTCTCCCCTTCTTCCCAAAGCCATAACTTTTTTTATTTTTCAATATGGCCAGGTTAAGGCTTGTTTTTTGCAGGGCTAGTTGTACTTTTGAATGACACTATTGGTTTTACCATATCGTGTACTCAAAAAACGGGAAAAAAATCCAAGTGCGGTGAAATTGCAAAAAAAGTGCAATTCAACAACGTTTTTTTGGATTTTTTTACCATGTTCACCAAATTCTAGAGCTGACCTGCCATTCGTAGACACCAAACATGTGTAGGTTCTTTTTTATTTACCAGTTATACTCAAGTATAAGCCGACCCCCCTAATTTTGCCACAAAAAACTTGGAAAACTTAATGACTCAAGTATAAGCCTAGGGTGGGAAATGCAGCAGCTACCGGTAAATGTCAAAAGTAAAAATAGATACCAATAAAAGTAAAATTAATTGAGACATCAGTAGGTTACGTGTTTTTGAATATTGATATTGAATCAAGAGCCCCATATAATGCGCCATAAAGTTTATGATGGGCCCCATAAGCTCCATATTAAAATATGCCCCATATAATGCTGCACAAACGTTAATTATGGCCCCATAAGATACTCCATATAGACAGTTGCCCCATACAGTGCTGCACAAACGTTAATTATGGCCCCATAAGATGCTCCATACAGACACTTGCCCCATTCCCTGTTGCTGCGCTAAAAAAAAAAAATCACATACTCACCTCTCATCGATCAGGGCCCCGGCACTTGCTATATTCACCTCTCCTGGTTCTGGCCGCCACTCCGTCTTCAGCATCTTCTGCACTGACGTTCAGGCAGAGGGCGCGCACTAACCACGTCACCGTGCCCTCTGATCTGAGCGTCACTGCAGAAGACGCTGAAGATGGAGCGGCACCGGAATGAGGAAAGGTGACTATCGCGCAGCGCTCCCTCTCCCCATTATACTCACCTGCTCCTGGCGCCCACCCCTATGGGAGGTGGAGCCGCATATTCATTGCTGTAGTGAGCGGTACCATGTGACCGCTCCGTGCAGGAAGAAGCTGCGGCGCCGGGGAACCAGAGACCTGCAGAGACAGCGCCAGGAGCAGGTGAGTATAACTAGACAGCCCCCGCTCCCCCTCCCCAGCCGACCCCTGGGTATGACTCGAGTATAAGCCGAGAGGGGGCCTTTCAGCCCAAAAAATGGGCTGAAAATCTCGGCTTATACTCGAGTATATACGGTAAGTGGTGAAAAAAAATCCAAAGTTTGTTGAAAAAAAAAGAAATTGTGCCATTCTCTGATAATGCAATATCACGGTGATCAAAAAAACGTAATTCTGGCATTTTTACTTTTTTCTCACTACGCCGTTTAGCGATCAGGTTAATCCATTTTTTCATTGATAGATCAGGTGATTCTGAATGCAGCGATACCAAATATGTGCATGTTTGATTTTTTTATTGTTATATTTTGAATGAGGCAAAAGGGAGGTGATTTAAACTTTAATATGTACATATTTTTTATATTTTTAAATACAATTTTTTTTACTTTTGGCATGCTGCAATAGTCTCCATGGAAGACTAGAAGCTGCCATAACCCGACTGGCTCAGCTACATGTAGCCGAAATGATCACTTGCTATGAGTGCCGGCCACTGTCAGCGTTTGACAGCGGCATTTAACGGATCGTCATTCCACCCGCGACTATTCCAGGCACATGTCAGCTGTTCAAAACAGCTGACGTACTGGGAAAGATGTGGGCTCACCGCCGGAGACCACATCAAAGGGAGGGAAGCGACCTCTGCAGTACTTGTACAGCGGAGGTCGTGAAGGGGTTAAAAAAATATGCAAAAGATGTTACGAAATTGGAACGATATGATCTATACAATTACGTACAACAAAATGGGACGAGAGAGAATTACTAAACCTGATGTTGCAGGACTGGCTCTTATCTCAAAACAATTCAATATGTACTGACCACTGCCAAGCACTGGAGAACTGCTTAGTGATGAGCGAATATTCTCGTTACTCGAGATTTCCCGAGCATGCTCGAGTGTCCTCCGAGCATTTTTTAGTGTTCGGAGTTTTTGTTTTTAGCGCCGCAGCTGAATGGTTTACATCTGTTAGCCAGCATAAGTACATGTGGGGGTTGCCTGGTTGCTAGGGAATTCCCACATGTAGTTATGCCGGCTAACATATGTAAATCATTCAGCTGCGTCGCTAAAAACTAAATCTCCGAGCACTAAAAAATACTCGGAGGACCCCCGAGCGTGCTCGGGAAATCTCGAGTAACGAGTATATTCGCTCATCACTACTTATATTATTTTGAATTGGCGTTGTTCTGCAGTACCTGGGAGCAGCAACTAAACAATGAATGGAGCTGTGCAGTGAATCTCCATTATACAAGTGCTTCTCACTAATTTAGAATATCATCAAAAAGTCAATTTATTTCAGTTCTTCAATACATGATATGAATCTCATATTATATTATATAGCGTCATTACCAACAGAGTGATCTATTGTCAAGTGTTTATTTCTATCAATGTTGATGATTATGGCTTACAGCCAATAAAAATCCCAAAGTCATTATGTTAGTAAATTAGAATACTTTATAACATCAGCTTGAAAAATGATTTTAAATTATTAAATGTTGGCCTACTGAAATGTATCTTCAGTAAATGCACTCAATACTTGGTCGGGGCTCCTTTGGCATCAATTACTGCATCAATGAGGCGTGGCATGGAGGCGATCAGCCTGTGGTACTGCTGAAGTGTTATGTTCTGGAGAGAGGAACAGTAATAAACATGACTAAGGCCTCAAAGATTTCTGTGAGTTTTCATGTACACATGTTTAGGTTTGAAGTTTTTTCAGTATTTGGTCAGTGTTTCAGTTTTTAACATCAGTGTTCCAAAGCTTTTCCAATTCATTGCAATGTTAAGCACATACAGCAGATTGCTTTCATTGATTTTCATGGACCCATAGACTTGCATCTGTAATATTGATCTATGAGTCCAAACAAAAATGGACATGTCTATATTTTTTTTTATCGACATGTGAAAAGCACCAAAAAACATTACAAATGTCTAAAATGCAAACCTGTTTGCATAGCAATGCAGCAACAATGATACAATACAATACTGTATGATTTGCAAGTCGTGGGACATGACACTGAATGAGACCTAATGCTGAAGATAGAGATACATTAACTATAGGATGGAGGATGATAGTGGGGTGTGTGATAATTAATGATTGTGTAATACAATAAAACAGTGGGAAAGGTTGACATACATGGTAAATAAGCCTCTGTAATAGAGCAAATAAATTGATAAATGTGTACAGTATACATACAGTTATATGAAAAAGTTTGGGCACCACTATTAATCTTAAAGGGAACCTGTCACCTGAATTTGGCGGGACCAGTTTTGGGTCATATGGGCGTGGTTTTCAGGTGTTTGATTCACCCTTTCTTTACCCGCTGGCTGCATGCTGGCTGCAATATTGGATTGAAGTTCATTCTCTGTCCTCCGGAGTACACGCCAGCACAAGGCAATATTGGCTTCTCCAAATGTGCTTTTGCATACCTCAGCCGACTCGGTTTGTGGCGTGCTTGCAGAAACGGCTTCTTTCGCATCACTCTCCCATACAGCTTCTCCTTGTGCAAAGTGCGTTGTATAGTTGACCGATGCACAGTGACACCATCTGCAGCAAGTTGATGCTGCAGCTCTCTGGAGGTGGTCTGAGGATTGTCCTTGACTGATCTCACCATTCTTCTTCTCTGCCTTTCTGATGTTTTTCTTGACCTGCCACTTCTGGCCTTAACAAGAACTGTACCTGTGTTCTTCCATTTCCTTACTACACTCACCGGCCACTTTATTAGGTACACCATGCTAGTAACGGGGTGGACCCCCTTTTGCCTTCAGAACTGCCTCAATTCTTCGTGGCATAGATTCAACAAGGTGCTGGAAGCATTCCTCAGAGATTTTGGTCCATATTGACATGATGGCATCACACAGTTGCCGCAGATTTGTCGGCTGCACATCCCAAAGATGCTCCATACAAGGCAGGATGGATCCATGCTTTCATGTTGTTTACGCCAAATTCTGACCCTACCATCCGAATGTCGCAGCAGAAATCGAGACTCATCAGACCAAGCAACGTTTTTCCAATCTTCTACTGTCCAATTTCGATGAGCTTGTACAAATTGTAGCCTCAGTTTCCTGTTCTTAGCTGAAAGGAGTGGTACCCGGTGTGGTCTTCTGCTGCTGTAGCCCATCTGCCTCAAAGTTCGACGCACTGTGCGTTCAGAGATGCTCTTAGGCCTACCTTGGTTGTAACGGGTGGCGATTTGAGTCACTGTTGCCTTTCTATCAGCTCGAACCAGTCTGCCCATTCTCCTCTGACCACTGGCATCAACAAGGCATTTCCGCCCACAGAACTGCCGCTCACTGGATTTTTTTTCTTTTTCGGACCATTCTCTGTAAACCCTAGAGATGATTGTGCGTGAAAATCCCAGTAGCTCAGCAGTTTCTGAAATACTCAGACCAGCCCTTCTGGCACCAACAACCATGCCACGTTCAAAGGCACTCAAATCACCTTTCTTCCCCATACTGATGCTCGGTTTGAACTGCAGGAGATTGTCTTGACCATGTCTACATGCCTAAATGCACTGTGTTGCCGCCATGTGATTGGCTGATTAGAAATTAAGTGTTAACAAGAAGTTGGACAGGTGTACCTAATAAAGTGGCCGGTGAGTGTATGTTCCTCACAGTGGAAATTGACAGGTTAAATCTCTGAGACAGCTTTTTGTATCCTTCCCCTGAACAACTATGTTGAATAATCTTTGTTTTCAGATCATTTGACAATTGTTTTGAGGAGCCCATGATGTCACTCTTCAGAGGAGATTCAAACAGGAGAACAACTTGCAAGTGGCCACTTTAAGTAGCTTTTCTCATGATTGCATACACCTGGCTATGAAGTTCAAAGATCAATGAGGTTACAAAACCAAAAAAGTGCTTTAGTAAGTCAGTAAAAAGTAGGTAGGAGTATTTAAAACAAGAAAATGATAAAGGTGCCCATACTTATGCACCTGTCAAATTTTGTTTGAATGCAGATTGCACATTTTCTGTTAGTACAATAAACCTCATTTCAAGGCAGAAACATTACTGTGTCCAACAGTTATTAGATATATGAAACTGAAATAGCTGTTGCAATAAAAACAATTTTTATAAAACATTAAACTTAAGATTAATAAGGGTGCCCAAACTTTTTCATATAGCTGTAAATGAATACGTTAAATAAATAGAGCAAACAGCAAGGTTGATATAAAAAGTGATTTTCTGCCATAATCGCAATAAAAAGAACCCTGTCACTACTATACATATACGCGGACCAAAGAAACCTATTTGGAACAAATTACAACAATTCACTTAATAATGGCAATATGACAGTACAGTCGTGGCCAAGAGTTTTAAGACTGACACAAATTTTGGTTTCACAAACTTTGCTGCTTCAATGTTTTTAGATCTTTTAGTTGGATGTTTCTACGGTTACTGATATTATAAGTATTTCAAAAGTTTGTATTCTTTTAATGAAAAATACATCAACTTTATGTAAAGACTCAATATTCACAGCATTGACCCTTATTTTTCAAGACCACTACAAATCGTCCTGGCAGCTCGATATAAGCTTCTGGGCCAAATTCTGACTGATGGCAGCCAATTCTTGCCTAATCAGTGCTGTTTAACCAGTGCTTGGAGTTTACCACAATTTTTGTGGTTTCGTTTGTCCACCTGATTTTTTAGGATTGACAATAGGTTCTCAATGGGATTGAGGTCTGGGAATTTTCCTGGTCATCGCCCCAAAATTTCAATATTTTGTTCACTGAGGGCAAATTACAGAAGTCTTGAAAAATAAGGCTCAACACTGTAAATATTGAGTCTTTACATAAATTTGATGTACAGTATTTCTCAAAGACAATGTAAAAACATATGAAATGCTTATAACTGTACCTCAGCAATCATAGAAACATCTGACTAAAAGGTCTAAAAACATTTAAGCATTAAAAAGGGAAAAACAAAATTTGTGTCAGTCTTACATCATTTGGCCATAACGAGTCTTGAGCCACCACCTAGTGTTCGAGTTCGGTTAGTCGAATTTGGGCGTGTTCATCGAAATTTCGTCGAACGTTCGACGAACACCGTCGAACCCCATTAAAGGGAGAGCGGACACCCAAGAGCCAAGGGGCTAGATTAAGAAAGGAAGAAGGCGGTGTAGCTTGCTTCATGGGTGGGGTACTCTGCTGAGTAGCAGAAACTGCTACTAGGCCCAAAACGATTTCCTGGGCTAGATGTAGTTAAAAAATAGTAATTACTAGATAAACAGGCGGTGTAGCTTGCTTCATTGGTGGCTACTCTGCTGAGTAGCAGAAACTGCTACTAGGCCCAAAAGGATTTCCTGGGCTAGATGCAGTTAAAAATTAGTACTTAGATAAACAGGCGTTGTAGCTTGCTTCATGGGTGGGGTACTCTGCTGAGTAGCACAAAATGCTACTAGGCCCAAAAGGATTTCCTGGGCTAGATGCAGTAAAAAATTATTAATTAGATAAACAGGCGGTGTAGCTTGCTTCATGGGTGGGCTACTCTGCTGAGTAGCAGAAACTGCTACTAGGCCCAAAGTATTGCCTGGGCTAGATGCAGTTAAAAATTATTAATTAGATAAACAGGCGGTGTAGCTTGCTTCATGGGTGGGCTACTCTGCTGACTAGCAGACACTGAAACTTTGGAGCAGACCTATGAATCCCAGGCCATAGTATGAGTTAATAGCTCTGCAGACTCAACCATCTGTGTTACCCCAAGCCATAGTGTATGTAGTTTCTAAAGGTTAAAAGGGGAGAACGACCCCACCCACCTGGAATTTACGATACCACCGTCATGTAAAACACAAGGGGACTCCAAAAAAGAGTCTCCATTTTTTCCAAAAATTGGGCCACAGACACCACCACTTAAGTGGCATCAATTTCGCCAGAGTTTCTTAAAATGGTTGGTGAGGTGATTTTCAAAAATCATCAAGCTTTTAGTCTTCCCAGGATGACACAGGGGAAGAAAAGTCCTTGCGGATCCAGGATTTGTTCATCTTGATAAACGTTAGTCTGTCTACATTGTCACTGGACAGCCGCATGCGCTTATCTGTCAGCACCAGCAGCGCTGAACACACGTTCAGAGAGAATGCTGGCTGCGGGGCACGACAAGATCTCCAAGGCATGAGTGGTGAACTCAGGCCATTTTTCCAGATTGGAAGCCCAAAATGAGCAAGGGTCCAGTTCCACAGTCATGGCATCGATGTTAACTTGGAGATACTCCTGTAGCATCCTCTCTAGGCGTTGGCTATGCGTCAGACTTCTTGCCTCCTGTGGCCTTGCAAAGGATGGTCTAAAAAATTCTTGAAAGGATTGGAAAAAATTGCTGTTACCACCAGATACGATGTTACTGTTACAGTTTGAGTGATGAGTCAACAGTCCCATGGTTGGCAAGTTAGACCTCAGAGATTCACTACGTGCACCACTGGTGTTTTGAGGAAAAGCAGATGTAAGATTTGGTAACAGTCTCTGCTGATACTCCTGCATGCGTGAATCCCTTTCTATGGCAGGAATTATTTCACCAAATTTACTTTTGTACCGGGGATCTAAGAGTGTGGCAACCCAGTAGTCGGCATCACTTCGGATTCTGACAATCCGAGGGTCATGTTGCAGGTAGCACAGCAAGAAGGCACTCATGTGTCTTGCGCATCCAGGAGGACCAAGTCCTTGTTGTCTTGGTGGCGGCAAGGTGAGAATCATGCTTCCTTCCTCTGTCCTCTTCCCTCAACCTCGCACAACAGAAATTTGGTCAAGGTCTCCCTCATCTGATGAGTCTTCCATGCCCAGCGCCAGTTCGTCCTCCACTTCTTCCTCGGCTCCTGCACCTTCCTCAACAGTTTGGCTGCTACCATGTGCCCTTGGTAATCCCTCTCCCCCACCCTCCAATGCCAGTCACCTTGGTGCTGCCGACCGTCTGGACCTTGGAGATATTATCCCTTCCGCATACGACTCCTCCTGTTCCTCCTCTTGTCCCACCACCTGACTCCGAATACTGTTTAAGGTGTGCTCCAGCATGTAAATAACTGGAATAGTCATGCTGATAATGGCATCGTCAGCACTAAACATCTTCGTCGCTATTTCAAAAGTGTGTGGAAGGGTGCATAGGTCCCTGATCTGAGACCACTCCTGCAGCGTGATTTGCCCCACCTCTGGATCTCGTTGGCCCAGGCTATACGTCATAACGTACTGCACCAGGGCTCGTCGGTGCTGCCACAGTCACTGCAACATGTGCAGAGTTGAATTCCAACTTGTGGGCACATCGCATTTCAGCCGGTGAGCTGGCAGGCCCAACGACTTCTGTACAGATGTAAGTCGTTGAGCTGCGGAAGTGAGCACACAGCGACTGTGCCCTCTGCAGAAGCCCATCTAGTCCGGGATAGTGGGATAAAAATTGCTGGACAACCAGGTTCAAAACGTGGGCCATACAAGGCACGTGTGTGACATTGCCCCGGCGAAGGACCGCACCTAGGTTTGCAGCATTGTTGCACACGGCCTTCCCTGGCTGCAGGTTCAGTGGAGACAACCATTGATGGAACTCGGTCTCCAGAGCTGACCACAGCTCCTCAGCTGTGTGACTCACATTTCCCAGACATTTCAAGGTAAACGCCGCCTGATGCCATTGAGTCCTGGTGACAGCATAGTAAGAAGGTGTGCCGGATTCCTTCTGCGCAGTTAGAACGCGGGTAGCATTACCAGACAGGCTTTGGGTGCAGGTGGAGGACCGAGAGGAGGTTGAGGAGGCAGAAGCAGTGGAGGAACATAGAGATACAGAGGATCAACGCGCAACTCGTGGGGGTAGCAAGACTTGGACAGCAGCCCCTTCTCCTGATGTCACCATAGTTACCCAGTGCCCAGTCACCGACATGTAACTCCCCTGTCCATGTCTACTCATCCAAGTGTCTGTGGTGAAATGCACCCTGTCACACACAGAGTTTCTCAAGGAAGCGATGATGTGTGTGACATGCTGGTGTAGCACAGGCACAGCTTTCTTTGAGAAGTAGTGGCGACTGGGCATCTGGAACTGGGGCACTGCGACGTACATAAGGTCTCGAAAATCCTCTGTGTCCACCAGGTGGAAAGGCAGCATTTCTGAAGCCAACAGCTTGCAGATGGTGAAATTCAACCTTATAGCTTTGTCATGGCTAGGAGGAAATGGTCTTTTACTTGTCCACATCTGAGGGACCGAGGGCTGGCTGCCGTGCTTAAACAGGGTTGAGTAGGGTGTCCCCGGCAAACTGCTGGTCTGTGAGGAAGGTGCAGGCGGAGATATTATGTTGCCTTGATCAAAATGTGGTGGTCTCAATGTCGGAGAGCGCTCAACACCAGCAGGTGTTTCCACTTGCAAATGTCCTGATGACCTGCCAATCACACTGGCTGTTGCGGGTAAAGAGGTGGAAGGCCTGCAAAACCATGTGCGACTGCTGTCCCCACAGTCACAGAGGATGAAGAGGCCGCGGATGCTCTTGATGGGGAAGACGGTGGTTGGCCCGGCCCACTAGGCCGCATTGTAGCACAGTGAGCTTCCCACTGCAACTTATGCCTCATATCCATGTGACGGTTCATGCATGAAGTACTCAAGCTAGTCATTTTTTGGCCTCTACTGAGATTTTGGTGACAAATCTTACAGACAGCATGAGTTGGGTCATCCTTTGCAATCTCAAAAAATGCCCAGGCTATGCAAGGCTTAGAGCCCATGTGACCTGAAGAGCCACCACGACTCGTGCTCAGAGGCACAGTTGTGGTTGAAGATGCAGTTGTTGACATGCTCCCAGTACTTCATCTCTGTCCAGGAAGGCGCAACCTAACCTCATCATCAGACTCGTCACTAGAGTTGAGCGACTTTCATTTTTTTAAGATCGAGTCGGGTTTTGTGAAACCCGATTTTGTCCAGAGTCGAGTCGAGTGCAGTCGGCCGATTATCGCTAAAAGTCGGGGATCGACCGAAACACGAAACCCAATGCAAGTCAATGGGGAAGCATAGTCGGCAGTGAGTGGAGGCCAGGAAAACACCTACAGTGCCCATTTTAATGCCAAAAACATCCATTCTTGTTTCTGAAGCTTGTCAATCTTAATTAACTTTATAATAATAGTTAGGCATTGGAAATTGGGGGTCATTTGGCAAAAGTTGTGGGGGGTAGGGCTCGTTCAAGGTTTTAGTGGGCCCAGGAAACGTGAACTACATCACGGCAGTGGAGCAGTGAGAGGTAAGTATGTAAAGTTTGCAAGTGCTGTGATCCTAAGCAAGCAGCCAGGGCCCACTCGTTGGCACTGGCACTGGCACAGGGCCCCTCAAAGTACGGCGGTGTGTTTGCATGGCGGGGGCGCCTCCCACCAGCAGCGACACTTTTGCGTACTCTGAGGGGCCCTGTGCCAGTGACGTCGCCAACGAGTATGCCCCCCCACCTGATGAAGGAACCTGCACTTTCATCTGCACCTTCCTCTTTGTCCCTGTGTAAGGTGGTATAACATGCGGGAAGGGGAACCTTACTTTCAGCAGGGTCAGATTCTGGCTGTGTAGAGTATAAGGGGAATGTAGTGGTCTAGGTCAATGTACCAGCAGACTCATCTAGCAGTGGCTGGGCAATGGGCAGGATGAGGAGGAAACAGATATAGGGCCAAAGAATAAAGTAGGCTAAATGCAGTTCAAAATTGGTAACAGGACTAAACAGGCGGCATTGCTTTGTTCAGTGGAGTAACAAACCCAAGAGCAGCAGACACTGTTTCAAGGGCCTAACCACACTAGTAGGCCAAATGCAGTTTAATATCTGATAGTATAGGGCGAAAGCCAGAATGTGGAAGCTCAGCTTTGTTCAGTTGAGGACAACACCAGGGAGGGGCAGACACCTTTAGTAGGCCGCAACAGCCAATTTTTTAAAAAAACAGCAGTTAATAAGAGGCAGAAGGTAGAAGCTCAGCTTTATTCAGTTGAGGACAACACCAGGCAGGGACAGACCCCTTTAGTAGGCCGGAACAGCCAATTGCATTTTTAAAAATGGTAATTTGGAACAGAAGGTTGAAGCTCAGCTTTATTCAGTTGAGGACAACACCAGGCAGGGACAGACCCCTTTAGTAGGCCGGAACAGCCAATTGCATTTTTAAAAATGGTAATTTGGAACAGAAGGTTGAAGCTCAGCTTTATTCAGTTGAGGACAACACCAGGCAGGGGCAGACAGACCCCTTTAGTAGGCCGGAACAGCCAATTGCATTTTTAAAAATGGTAATTTGGAACAGAAGGTTGAAGCTCAGCTTTATTCAGTTGAGGACAACACCAGGCAGGGGCAGACAGACACCTTTAGTAGGCCGGAACAGCCAATTGCATTTTTAAAAATGGTAATTTGGAACAGAAGGTTGAAGCTCAGCTTTATTCAGTTGTGGACAACACCAGGCAGGGGCAGACAGACACCTTTAGTAGGCCGGAACAGCCAATTGCATTTTTAAAAATGGTAATTTGGAACAGAAGGTTGAATCTCAGCTTTATTCAGTTGAGGACAACACCAGGCAGGGGCAGACAGACCCCTTTAGTAGGCCGGAACAGCCAATTGCATTTTTAAAAATGGTAATTTGGAACAGAAGGTTGAAGCTCAGCTTTATTCAGTTGAGGACAACACCAGGCAGGGACAGACCCCTTTAGTAGGCCGGAACAGCCAATTGCATTTTTAAAAATGGTAATTTGGAACAGAAGGTAGAATCTCAGCTTTATTCAGTTGAGGACAACACCAGGCAGGGGCAGACAGACCCCTTTAGTAGGCCGGAACAGCCAATTGCATTTTTAAAAATGGTAATTTGGAACAGAAGGTTGAAGCTCAGCTTTATTCAGTTGAGGACAACACCAGGCAGGGACAGACCCCTTTAGTAGGCCGGAACAGCCAATTGCATTTTTAAAAATGGTAATTTGGAACAGAAGGTTGAAGCTCAGCTTTATTCAGTTGAGGACAACACCAGGCAGGGGCAGACAGACACCTTTAGTAGGCCGGAACAGCCAATTGCATTTTTAAAAATGGTAATTTGGAACAGAAGGTTGAAGCACAGCTTTATTCAGTTGCAGCTTCTTGGCAATAATATAAAGAAGACGAGACAGGACAACACTCGTTGGATGCCATATCTGTGTTTTCACTGGTAAAAAAACTGTCAGTTAACTACTTGTAGGAGAAAGTTTTTGTAGCTGGAGGCCACTTTTTGTATTGTACCAGTTTTTTGTTGTATGTTTGGAACTGAAGGTTGAAGCTCAGCTTTATTCAGTTGAGGACAACACCAGGCAGGGACAGACACCTTTAGTAGGCCGGAACAGCCAATTGCATTTTTAAAAATGGTAATTTGGAACAGAAGGTTGAAGCACAGCTTTATTCAGTTGCAGCTTCTTGGCAATAATATAAAGAAGACGAGACAGGACAACACTCGTTGGATGCCATATCTGTGTTTTCACTGGTAAAAAAACTGTCAGTTAACTACTTGTAGGAGAAAGTTTTTGTAGCTGGAGGCCACTTTTTGTATTGTACCAGTTTTTTGTTGTATGTTTGGAACTGAAGGTTGAAGCTCAGCTTTATTCAGTTGAGGACAACACCAGGCAGGGACAGACACCTTTAGTAGGCCGGAACAGCCAATTGCATTTTTAAAAATGGTAATTTGGAACAGAAGGTAGAAGCTCAGCTTTATTCAGTTGTGGACAACACCAGGCAGGGGCAGACAGACACCTTTAGTAGGCCGGAACAGCCAATTGCATTTTTAAAAATGGTAATTTGGAACAGAAGGTTGAAGCTCAGCTTTATTCAGTTGAGGACAACACCAGGCAGGTGCAGACAGACACCTTTAGTAGGCCGGAACAGCCAATTGCATTTTTAAAAATGGTAATTTGGAACAGAAGGTTGAAGCTCAGCTTTATTCAGTTGAGGACAACACCAGGCAGGGACAGACCCCTTTAGTAGGCCGGAACAGCCAATTGCATTTTTAAAAATGGTAATTTGGAACAGAAGGTTGAAGCTCAGCTTTATTCAGTTGAGGACAACACCAGGCAGGGGCAGACAGACACCTTTAGTAGGCCGGAACAGCCAATTGCATTTTTAAAAATGGTAATTTGGAACAGAAGGTTGAAGCTCAGCTTTATTCAGTTGAGGACAACACCAGGCAGGGGCAGACAGACACCTTTAGTAGGCCGGAACAGCCAATTGCATTTTTAAAAATGGTAATTTGGAACAGAAGGTTGAAGCTCAGCTTTATTCAGTTGAGGACAACACCAGGCAGGGGCAGACAGACACCTTTAGTAGGCCGGAACAGCCAATTGCATTTTTAAAAATGGTAATTTGGAACAGAAGGTTGAAGCACAGCTTTATTCAGTTGAGGACAACACCAGGCAGGGGCAGACAGACACCTTTAGTAGGCCGGAACAGCCAATTGCATTTTTAAAAATGGTAATTTGGAACAGAAGGTTGAAGCACAGCTTTATTCAGTTGCAGCTTCTTGGCAATAATATAAAGAAGACGAGACAGGACAACACTCGTTGGATGCCATATCTGTGTTTTCACTGGTAAAAAAACTGTCAGTTAACTACTTGTAGGAGAAAGTTTTCGTAGCTGGAGGCCACTTTTTGTATTGTACCAGTTTTTTGTTGTATGTTTGGAACTGAAGGTTGAAGCTCAGCTTTATTCAGTTGAGGACAACACCAGGCAGGGACAGACACCTTTAGTAGGCCGGAACAGCCAATTGCATTTTTAAAAATGGTAATTTGGAACAGAAGGTTGAAGCACAGCTTTATTCAGTTGCAGCTTCTTGGCAATAATATAAAGAAGACGAGACAGGACAACACTCGTTGGATGCCATATCTGTGTTTTCACTGGTAAAAAAACTGTCAGTTAACTACTTGTAGGAGAAAGTTTTTGTAGCTGGAGGCCACTTTTTGTATTGTACCAGTTTTTTGTTGTATGTTTGGAACAGAAGGTAGAAGCTCAGCTTTATTCAGTTGAGGACAACACCAGGCAGGGGCAGACAGACACCTTTAGTAGGCCGGAACAGCCAATTGCATTTTTAAAAATGGTAATTTGGAACAGAAGGTTGAAGCTCAGCTTTATTCAGTTGAGGACAACACCAGGCAGGGACAGACCCCTTTAGTAGGCCGGAACAGCCAATTGCATTTTTAAAAATGGTAATTTGGAACAGAAGGTAGAAGCTCAGCTTTATTCAGTTGAGGACAACTTGAATTAGGGACTGCAGACAGACTTTGCAGGCTGTCCCCTGTGTGGACCATGCATCCAATACATTAACCCATTGAGCCACAAAGGACACGTAACCTTCCGTGGCCAGGCCTACAGGTCCATGTGTCTGTTGTCAGGTATACCTTTGGACTGACAAATTGACAGAATGCAAGGACAATGCGGTCTTTAACATGCAGGTGGAGGGGTGGGATGGCTTTTCTCGCAAAAGAATTGTCAACTGGGTAGCTCATAGCGTGGTATATCGTAGTTCATCCTGGCTTTATTAATATTAACTTAAATAAAAAAATAGGCTCTAGGCACTTTATAATTGGTTCCAGGGGAACACGGGCAGCAGTGGTCTGGTCAGTGGAGGCCTAGTGGAAGGAGGGACCGCAGACAGGCTTCAAAGGCCTAACATAATAAAATGGGCTGGCTGTAGGCACTTTATAATTGGTTCCAGGGGAACACGGGCAGCAGTGGTCTGGTCAGTGGAGGCCTAGTGGAAGGAGGGACCGCAGACAGGCTTCAAAGGCCTAACATAATAAAATGGGCTGGCTGTAGGCACTTTATAATTGGTTCCAGGGGAACACGGGCAGCAGTGGTCTGGTCAGTGGAGGCCTAGTGGAAGGAGGGACCGCAGACAGGCTTCAAAGGCCTAACATAATAAAATGGGCTGGCTGTAGGCACTTTATAATTGGTTCCAGGGGAACAGGGGCAGCAGTGGTCTGGTCAGTGGAGGCCTAGTGGAAGGAGGGACCGCAGACAGGCTTCGAAGGCCTAACATAAAAAAATGGGCTGGCTGTAGGCACTTTATAATTGGTTCCAGGGGAACACGGGCAGCAGTGGTCTGGTCAGTGGAGGCCTAGTGGAAGGAGGGACCGCAGACAGGCTTCGAAGGCCTAACATAAAAAAATGGGCTGGCTGTAGGCACTTTATTATTGGTTCCAGGGGTACACGGGCAGCAGTGGTCTGGTCAGTGGAGGCCTAGTGGAAGGATGGACCGCAGACAGGCTTCAAAGGCCTAACATAATAAAATGGGCTGGCTGTAGGCACTTTATAATTGGTTCCAGGGGAACACGGGCAGCAGTGGTCTGGTCAGTGGAGGCCTAGTGGAAGGAGGGACCGCAGACAGGCTTCAAAGGCCTAACATAATAAAATGGGCTGGCTGTAGGCACTTTATTATTGGTTCCAGGGGTACACGGGCAACAGTGGTCTGGTCAGTGGAGGCCTAGTGGAAGGAGGGACCGCAGACAGGCTTCAAAGGCCTAACGTAATAAAATGGGCTGGCTGTAGGCACTTTATAATTGGTTCCAGGGGAACACGGGCAGCAGTGGTCTGGTCAGTGGAGGCCTAGTGGAAGGAGGGACCGCAGACAGGCTTCGAAGGCCTAACATAAAAAAATGGGCTGGCTGTAGGCACTTTATTATTGGTTCCAGGGGTACACGGGCAGCAGTGGTCTGGTCAGTGGAGGCCTAGTGGAAGGAGGGACCGCAGACAGGCTTCAAAGGCCTAACATAATAAAATGGGCTGGCTGTAGGCACTTTATTAATGGTTCCAGGGGTACACGGGCAGCAGTGGTCTGGTCAGTGGAGGCCTAGTGGAAGGAGGGACTGCAGACAGGCTTCAAAGGCCTAACATAATAAAATGGGCTGGCTGTAGGCACTTTATTATTGGTTCCAGGGGTACACGGGCAGCAGTGGTCTGGTCAGTGGAGGCCTAGTGGAAGGAGGGACTGCAGACAGGCTTCAAAGGCCTAACATAATAAAATGGGCTGGCTGTAGGCACTTTATAATTGGTTCCAGGGGAACACGGGCAGCAGTGGTCTGGTCAGTGGAGGCCTAGTGGAAGGAGGGACCGCAGACAGGCTTCTAAGGCCTAACATAATAAAATGGGCTGGCTGTAGGCACTTTATTATTGGTTCCAGGGGTACACGGGCAGCAGTGGTCTGGTCAACGGAGGCCGATTGTAATGAGTGTCTGCCAGTTAGTAGTCCAAAACAACAACTAAATGTGAATGTCTCGCATTAAAACAAAACAAAAACACTAAAGGGTGCAATCATTAGGTTCAGGGGTGGGATCCTCTGCGTTGTTTCAGACCTACTAATTTTGCGCAAAGTATTTACTGTGGTAAATAGAGGACACTGCCCCTGACTATGTTAAGTACCATCATACATGTCAACACATTGGTATTGTCAGTGGCAGGTATGGAAGGATGTCAGCGCATAGACTTAACATTGGTGGAAGTGTGAGAGATAACTGTGGAAGTGGTAGAGCAATGTTTGACCTGGGGGTGGGTGAACTCTCTTGTGGCCGGCGTTACAGGCCCAAGGCCCCTCATGTTACAACAGTGTGTCTGACGTTGGGTGGCCACCACCACCGCCAGAGACACTTTATTGTACTATGAGGAACCCAGTAGCAATGCCGTCGACCAAAAGCGAGTACACCCACCTCTTCAGACAAACAGCAGTCTCACGGGTGCTTGCGCCAAGTCGCGATACCACGGCCCCGTGTGGGGAGTTTGGCCATTTAGGGAGGTGTAAAATTGTCGTATGCTGGTCAATCAGCTGCAGTAAATTAGACATTAGAAAAGTAATTCACAGTAGTCCACAGGCAAGAGCTTTTCATTGGAAAGCTAGGTGTCGGCCGGGCAAGGTGGGGCAAAAGATTTCGAAATCCAGTTGTGGTTCATTTTAATGAATGTTAGATCATCAACATTTTGGGTAGCCAGACGAGTCCTTTTTTCGGTTAATATTGAACCTGCAGCACTGAATACTCTTTCTGATAGGACACTTGCTGCCAGGCAAGCAAGCTCCTGCAATGCATATTCTGCCAATTCTGGCCAGGTGTCTAATTTTGATGCCCAGTAATCAAATGGGAATGACGGTTGAGGGAGAACATCGATAAGGGATGAAAAATAGTTAGTAACCATACTGAACAAATGTTGTCTCCTGTCACTTTCAATTGATGCAGCAGTACCTGTCCTGTCTGCGGTCATAGCAAAATCACTCCACAACCTGGTCAGAAAACCCCTCTGTCCAACGCCACTTCTGATGTGTGCACCCCTAACACTCCTAGTCTGCTGCCCCCTTGAGCTCGTGTGAGAACGATCACGTGCGCTGTGTGCTGGGAATGCCTGAAGCAAACGGTCAACAAGAGTTGATTGTTTGGTTGCTAATATTAGTTCCAAGTTCTCATGTGGCATAATATTTTGCAATTTGCCTTTATAGCGTGGATCAAGGAGGCAGGCCAACCAGTAATCGTCATCGTTCATCATTTTTGTAATGCGTGTGTCCCTTTTTAGGATACGTAAGGCATAATCCGCCATGTGGGCCAAAGTTCCAGTTGTCAAATCTCCGGTTGTGATTGGGTGAGGGGCAGTTGCAGGCAAATCTACGTCACTTGTGTCCCTCAAAAAACCAGAACCCGGCCTTGACACGCAACCAATTTCCAGTGCCCCTGGGAAAGGTTCCGCATTAAAAATATACTCATCCCCATCATCCTCCTCGTCCTCCACCGCCTCTTCGCCCGCTACCTCGTCCTGTACACTGCCCTGACCAGACAATGGCTGACTGTCATCAAGGCTTTCCTCTTCCTCTGGTGCAGACGCCTGCTCCTTTATGTGCGTCAAACTTTGCATCAGCAGACGCATTAGGGGGATGCTCATGCTTATTACGGCGTTGTCTGCACTAACCAGCCGTGTGCATTCCTCAAAACACTGAAGGACTTGACACATGTCTTGTATCTTCGACCACTGCACACCTGACAACTCCATGTCTGCCATCCTACTGCCTGCCAGTGTATGTGTATCCTCCCACAAAAACATAACAGCCCGCCTCTGTTGGCACAGTCTCTGAAGCATGTGCAGTGTTGAGTTCCACCTTGTTGCAACGTCTATGATTAGGCGATGCTGGGGAAGGTTCAAAGACCGCTGATAGGTCTGCATACGGCTGGCGTGTACAGGCGAACGTCGGATATGTGAGCAAAGTCCACGCACTTTGAGGAGCAGGTCGGAGAACCCAGGATAAGTTTTCAATAAGCACTGCACCACCAGGTTTAAGGTGTGAGCCAGGCAAGGAATGTGTTTCAGTTGGGAAAGGGAGATGGCAGCCATGAAATTCCTTCCGTTATCACTAACTACCTTGCCTGCCTCAAGATCTATTGTGCCCAGCCACGACTGCGTTTCTTGTTGCAAGAACTCGGACAGAACTTCCGCGGTGTGTCTGTTGTCGCCCAAACACTTCATAGCCAATACAGCCTGCTGACGCTTGCCAGTAGCTGGCCCATAATGGGACAACTGGTGTGCAACAGTGTCATCTGCCGATGGAGTGGTTGGCCGACTGCGGTCTGTGGAAGAGCTGTAGCTTCTGCAGGAGGATGAGGAGGAGGAGGAGGAGGGGGTGCGAACGCCTACAGTCAACTGTTTCCTAGACCGTGGGCTAGGCACAACTGTCCCTAAATTGATGTCCCCTGTGGACCCTGCATCCACCACATTCACCCAGTGTGCCGTGATGGACACATAACGACCCTGGCCATGCCTACTGGTCCATGCATCTGTAGTCAGGTGCACCTTTGTACTCACAGATTGCCTGAGTGCATGGACAATGCGCTGTTTAACATGCTGGTGCAGGGCTGGGATGGCTTTTCTGGAAAAAAAGTGTCGACTGGGTAGCTCGTATCGTGGTTCAGCGTACTCCATTAGGGCTTTGAAAGCTTCGCTTTCAACTAACCGGTAGGGCATCATCTCTAACGAGATTAGTCTAGCTATGTGGGCGTTAAAAGCCTGTGTACGTGGATGCGAGGATAAGTACTTCCTTTTTCTAACCAGAGTCTCATGTAGTGTGAGCTGAACTGGAGAGATGGAGATCGTGGAACTTGCGGGTGTGCCGGTGGACATGGCAGACTGAGAGACGGTTGGAGACGGTATTGTTTCCGCCGGTGCCCTAGATGCAATATTTCCTCCTACAAAACTGGTGATTCCCTGACCCTGACTGCTTTTGGCTGTCAAAGAAACCTGCACAGATACTGCCGGTGGTGCGGAAAATGGTGGCCTTACAGTGACGGAAGGGATGTTGCGTTGATGACTAGCTTCATTGGCCGAGGGTGCCAATGGTGTTAGTCCAGGCTTGAAAATGCATGGTGGTTAAGTGTCTATGCATGCAACTAGTATTGAGACTTTTCAGATTCTGACCTCTGCTTAAGCTAGTTGAACATTTTTGACAGATGACTTTGCGCTGATCAATTGGATGTTGTTTAAAAAAATGCCAGACTGCACTCTTCCTAGCATCGGATCCCTTTTCAGGGATTGCAGACTGAGCTGTAACCGGATGGCAACGCTGTGCTCCAACAGGTTTTGGCTTTGACACGCGTTTTGGGCCAGATAGGGGCCCGGCAGATGGAACCTGTTGCGATGTTGATGCCTGCTGCGGCCCCTCCTCCACCTCCGCTTCTGAACTACTGCTGCCTGCACCCTGTTCCCCCAATGGCTGCCAATCGGGGTCAACAACCGGGTCATCTATTACCTCCTCTTCGAGCTCGTGTGCAACTTCGTCTGTGTCACTGTGTCGGTCTGTGGTATAGCGTTCGTGGCGGGGCAACATAGTCTCATCAGGGTCTGATTGTGGATCTGTACCCTGAGAGGGCAATGTGGTGGTCTGAGTCAAAGGAGCAGCATAGTACTCTGGCTGTGGCTGTGCATCAGTGCACTCCATGTCAGATTCTACTTGTAATGGGCATGGCCTGTTAAGTGTTTCACTTTCTAAGCCAGGGACGGTATGTGTAAAGAGCTCCATGGAGTGACCCGTTGTGTCGCCTGCTGCATCCTTCTCTCTTGTTGTAGTTTTTGCTGAGGAGGACAAGGAAGCGACTTGTCCCTGACCGTGAACATCCACAAGCGACGCGCTGCTTTTACATTTACCAGTTTCAGAAGAGGAGGCAAAAGAGCTAGAGGCTGAGTCTGCAATGTAAGCCAAAACTTGCTGTTGCTGCTCCGGCTTTAAAAGCGTTTTTCCTACTCCCAGAAAAGAGAGCGTTCGAGGCCTTGTGTAGCCAGACGACGAAACTGGCTCCACAGCTCCAGACTTAGGTGGAATATTTTTATCCCCACGACCACCTGATGCTCCACTACCACTACCATCATTACCAGCTGACAATGAACGCCCACGGCCACGACCTCTTGCACCAGACTTCCTCATTGTTTTAAAAAATTAACCAAAGTAACTTTATTTGTTGCTGTCAAACAACTTACACGGTGAGCTATAACTTCAGTATGATTTCTATATCCCTTAACAGGTTGGTGAGACCACAAGGAAAATCAGGCACAATGTTACACACTCTGTTTTCTGTGGCACAAAATCACAGAGATGACACACACGCAGGACTGTCACTCAAGCACTAATGTCAATATTATTCTCCCACCTAATTTTTTTTTTTTTTTCTCAGGGAGACTTTAGAAACCAAATACTAATAAAAAAAAAAATAAAATAAAAAAATAAACAGGCTTTCTATGGCCCACTGTATGAGAGAGAGAGAGGTGGCACACCCAGGAGTCAAGACTGGCACACAAACTGAAAGGGCAATATTACTCTCCCACTGTTTTTTTATGTTTTTTTTTTTTTTTTCAGGGAGACTTTAGAAACCAAATAATATTAAAAAAAGGAAAAAAAATAAATAGGCTTTCTATGGCCCACTGAATGAGAGAGAGAGAGGTGGCACACCCAGGAGTCAAGACTGGCACACAAGCTGAAAGGGCAATATTACTCTCCCACTGTTTTTTTATGTTTTTTTTTTTTTTTTCAGGGAGACTTTAGAAACCCAATAATATTAAAAAAAAATAAAAAATAAATAGGCTTTCTATGGCCCACTGAATGAGAGAGAGAGAGGTGGCACACCCAGGAGTCAAGACTGGCACACAAGCTGAAAGGGCAATATTACTCTCCCACTGTTTTTTTATGTATTTTTTTTTTTCACGGAGACTTTAGAAACCCAATAATATTAAAAAAAACAAAAAAATAAATAGGCTTTTTATGGCCCACTGAATGAGAGATGCCACACACGCAGGACTGTCACTCAAGCACAAATGTCAATATTAATCTCACACGTTTTTTTTTTTTTTTTTTTTTCTCAGGGAGACTTTAGAAACCAAATAAGATCAAATGATTTCTTTCAGGGACAATTTAGAAACCAAATACTAAAAAAATAAAAAGACTTTCTAGGGCCCACTGAGTGAGAGATAGCACACACAGGAGTCAGGAGTGGCACACAAGCCCTGAGGCCAATATTAATCTCCCACTGATTGATGTTTTATTTTTTTTTCTGGTTGATTTTAGAACCCAAATCAAGCAAAAAAATAAATAGGCTTTCTATGGCCCACTGAGTGAGAGATGGCACACACAGGAGTCAGGAGTCAGGAGTGGCACACAAGCCCTGAGGCCAATATTAATCTCCAACTGATTGATGTTTTATTTTTTTTTCTGGTAGATTTTAGAACCCAAATCAAGCAAAAAAATAAATAGGCTTTCTATGGCCCACTGAGTGAGAGATGGCACACACAGGAGTCAGGAGTGGCACACAAGCCCTGAGGCCAATATTTTTCTCCCACTGATTGATGTAGTGATTTTTTTAAAGGTAGATTTTAGAACCCAAATCAAGCAAAAAAATAAATAGGCTTTCTATGGCCCACAATTTGAGAGAGAGAGGTGGCACACCCAGGAGTCAAGACTGGCACACAAGCTGAAAGGGCAATATTAATCTCCCACTGTTTTTTTAATTTTTTTTTTTTTGTTTCAGGGAGACTTTAGAAACCAAATAATAAAAAAACAAAAAATAATAAGCTTTCTATGGCCCACTGAGTGAGAGATGGCACACACAGGAGTCAGGAGTGGCACACAAGCACTGACTGAGGCCAATATTTTTCTCCCACTGATTGATGTAGTGATTTTTTTAAACGTAGATTTTAGAACCCAAATCAAGCAAAAAAATAAATAGGCTATCTATGGCCCACAATTTGAGAGAGAGAGGTGGCACACCCAGGAGTCAAGACTGGCACACAAGCTGAAAGGGCAATATTACTCTCCCACTGTTTTTTTTATGGTTTTTTTTTTTTTTTCAGGGAGACTTTAGAAACCCAATAATATTAAAAAAAAATAAAAAATAAATAGGCTTTCTATGGCCCACTGAATGAGAGAGAGAGAGAGGTGGCACACCCAGGAGTCAAGACTGGCACACAAGCTGAAAGGGCAATATTACTCTCCCACTGTTTTTTTTATTTTTTTTTTGGTTTCAGGGAGACTTTAGAAACCAAATAATAAAAAAACCAAAAAATAATAAGCTTTCTATGGCCCACTGAGTGAGAGATGGCACACACAGGAGTCAGGAGTGGCACACAAGCACTGACTGAGGCCAATATTTTTCTCCCACTGATTGATGTAGTGATTTTTTTAAACGTAGATTTTAGAACCCAAATCAAGCAAAAAAATAAATAGGCTTTCTATGGCCCACAATTTGAGAGAGAGAGGTGGCACACCCAGGAGTCAAGACTGGCACAAAAGCTGAAAGGGCAATATTACTCTCCCACTGTTTTTTTATGTTTTTTTTTTTTTTTCAGGGAGACTTTAGAAACCCAATAATATAAAAAAAAAATAAAAAATAAATAGGCTTTCTATGGCCCACTGAATGAGAGAGAGAGAGAGGTGGCACACCCAGGAGTCAAGACTGGCACACAAGCTGAAAGGGCAATATTACTCTCCCACTGTTTTTTTATGTTTTTTTTTTTTTTTTCAAAATGACTTTAGAAACCCAATAATATTAAAAAAAAAATAATAATAATAATAAATATGCTTTCTATGGCCCACTGAATGAGAGAGAGAGAGGTGGCACACCCAGGAGTCAAGACTGGCACACAAGCTGAAAGGGCAATATTACTCTCCCACTGTTTTTTTATGTATTTTTTTTTTTTCAGGGAGACTTTAGAAACCCAATAATATTAAAAAAAAATTAAAAATTAATAGGCTTTCTATGGCCCACTGAATGAGAGAGAGAGAGAGGTGGCACACACAGGAGTCAAGACTGGCACACAAGCTGAAAGGGCAATATTACTCTCCCACTGTTTTTTAAATTTTTTTTTTGTTGTTTCAGGGAGACTTTAGAAACCAAATAATAAAAAAACAAAAAATAATAAGCTTTCTATGGCCCACTGAGTGAGAGATGGCACACACAGGAGTCAGGAGTGGCACACAAGCATTGACTGAGGCCAATATTTTTCTCCCACTGATTGATGTAGTGATTTTTTTAAACGTAGATTTTAGAACCCAAATCAAGCAAAAAAATAAATAGGCTTTCTATGGCCCACAATTTGAGAGAGAGAGGTGGCACACCCAGGAGTCAAGACTGGCACACAAGCTGAAAGGGCAATATTACTCTCCCACTGTTTTTTTATGTTTTTTTTTTTTTTTTCAGGGAGACTTTAGAAACCCAATAATATTAAAAAAAAATTAAGAAATAAATAGGCTTTCTATGGCCCACTGAATGAGAGAGAGAGAGAGGTGGCACACCCAGGAGTCAAGACTGGCACACAAGCTGAAAGGGCAATATTACTCTCCCACTGTTTTTTTATGTATTTTTTTTTTTTCAGGGAGACTTTAGAAACCCAATAATATTAAAAAAAACAAAAAAATAAATAGGCTTTCTATGGCCCACTGAATGAGAGATGGCACACACAGGGATGGCACTGTAGCAGAAATGCCAATCTTAATCTCCCACAAAAAAAAAAAATGTCCTACAATTACTATCTCCCCTGCAGTAATCTCAGCCAGGTATGGCAGGCAGCAATAGGAGTGGACTGATGCACAAATTAAATAAAAAGTGTGGACAAACAAAAAAGATAGCTGTGCAGAAAGGAAGGAACAAGAGGATATGTGCTTTGAAAAAAGCAGTTGGTTTCCACAGTGGCGTACACACAGCAATACAGCTATCACGGAGCCTTCTAGGGCAGCCCAATGAGCTACAGCGCTGAGATAAAAAAAAAAAAAAATAGCTTCCACTGTCCCTGCACACCGAAGGTGGTGTTGGACAGTGGAAATCGCTACAGCACAAGCGGTTTGGTGGTTAGTGGACCCTGCCTAACGCTCTCCCTGCTTCTGACGAAGCGGCAGCAACCTCTCCCTAAGCTCAGATCAGCAGCAGTAAGATGGCGGTCGGCGGGAACGCCCCTTTATAGCCCCTGTGACGCCGCAGACAGCAAGCCAATCACTGCAATGCCCTTCTCTAAGATGGTGGGGACCAGGACCTATGTCATCACGCTGCCCACACTCTGCGTTCACCTTCATTGGCTGAGAAATGGCGCTTTTTGCGTCATTGAAACGCGACTTTGGCGCGAAAGTCGCGTACCGCATGGCCGACAAGCACAGGGGTCGGATCGGGTTTCATGAGACGCCGACTTAGCCAAAAGTCGGCGACTTTTGAAAATGAACGACCCGTTTCGCTCAACCCTACTCGTCACTAGTATCCTCCTCCACCTCCGCTGCTGACCTCATGGACTGGCAGACTGTGTGTTGACAGTAAATGGGGTCTCCAACCTCGTCTTCATCAGCCTGTGTGTTCTCACACCCGTTGTCCTCAGAGCCAACCTCTTCCTGCCCTGACCGAAAAGTCAAGTTTTCGTTCCAATCATCTCAGTCTCATCATCATCTTCCTCATTGTCTCTAACAACAGGAGTTACAGTTTGGGAACGAGAGTCTACATTATGCTCAGAACCTTCTTCATCTGTGCCTAGATCCGACTCACAAGGATTCTGGGCATCAGTGCAGATCATTTCCTAGTCTGGATTCACACAAGCTCTGGAGCAGACCTCTGATTCCCAGGCTATAGTATGAGTAAACAGCTCTGCAGACTCAACCATCTGTGTTACCCCATACTCAGACGGGCGGCTGGAGACTTGGGAGCTGTGAGGAAGCAAGTGCGATTGGGGTGACACCTCTTTGAACTGGAGTATTTGTGATGTTGAAGTTGAGGTGGAGGAGAGCCCACTTGAACGAGCACTTGATATCCGTTCAAGCACCTGCTGTTTTTGTGCCTCGTCTGGAATTTGTAGCGATGCTCGTAGCAATGGTCGTAAGAAAGGGATCATATCAAATTGTCCACGAATAGGAGTAGACATCTTACTTTTGCTGGAAGATGGTCTTTCTTCTGTAGATGTTACTGTTGCTTTACCACCTACCACACGGACACAACCTTTTTTTCCCTTTCCAACACGCCTATTCCCCTTTTCAACAGCAGCAGGTCTTTTGCCACTCTATTTGGTGCTTTACTAATTGGCATCTCTGTATCTGTAGTTGTTGGCACAAAAAACGATGGATGGAAAACGAGCAGAGCTGAGTGGCCAAACTGTGCTCTTAGGCCCAAAACGATTTACTGGGTTAGATGCAGTACAAATTTAGATACACAGGCGGTGTAGTTAGCTTCACAGGCGGGCTACTCCGCTGACGTGCAGACACTGCTCCTAGGCCCAAAACGATTTACTGGGTTAGATGCAGTAAAACTTTAGATACACAGGCGGTGTAGTTAACTTCACAGGCAGGCTACTCCGCTGATATGCACACACTGCTCCTAGGCCCAAAACGATTTACTGGGTTAGATGCAGAACAAATTTAGATACACAGGCGGTGTAGTTAGCTTCACAGGCGGGCTACTCCGCTGACGTGCAGACACTGCTACTAAGCCCAAATTGATTTACTGGGTTAGATGCAGTAAAAATTTAGATACACAGGCGGTGTAGCTATCTTCACAGGCAGGCTACTTCGCTGACATGCAGACACTGCTAGTAAGCCCAAAACGATTTACTGGGTTAGATGCAGTAAAAATTTAGATACACAGGCGGTGTAGCTTCACAGGTGGGCTACTCTGCTGATGTGCAGACACTGCTCCTAGGCCCAAAACAATTTACTGGTTTAGATGCAGTACAAATTTAGATGCACAGGCGGTGTAGCTTCACAGGCAGGCTACTCCGTTGACGTGCAGACACTGCTCCTAGGCCCAAAACGATTTACTGGGTTAGATGCAGTAAAACTTTAGATACACAGGCGGTGTAGTTAGCTTCACAGGCGAGCTACTCCGCCGACGTGCAGACACTGCTACTAAGCCCAAAACGATTTACTGGGTTAGATGCTGTAAAAATTTAGATACACAGGCGGTGTAGTTAGCTTCACAGGTGGGCTACTCCGCTGACGTGCAGACACTGCTCCTAGGCCCAAAACGATTTACTGGGTTAGATGCTGTAAAAATTTAGATACACAGGCGGTGTAGTTAGCTTCACAGGTGGGCTACTCCGCTGACGTGCAGACACTGCTCCTAGGCCCAAAACGATTTACAGAGTTAGACACAGTAAAAATTTGGATACACAGGCAGTGTAGCTAGCTTCACAGGCGGGCTACTCTGCTGACGTGCAGACACTGCTACTAAGCCCAAAATGATTTACTGGGTTAGATGCTGTAAAAATTTAGATACGCAGGCGGTGTAGTTAGCTTCACAGGTGGGCTACTCCACTGACGTGCAGACACTGCTCCTAGACCCAAAACGATTTACTGGGTTAGATGCAGTAAAAATTTAGATACTCAGGCGGTGTAGCTAGCTTCACAGGCGGGCTACTCCGCTGACGGGCAGACACTGCTACTAAGCCCAAAACGATTTACTGGGTTAGATGCTGTAAAAATTTAGATACACAGGCGCTATCTTCACAGGCGGGCTACTCCGCTGACATGCAGACACTGCGCCTAGGCCCAAAACCATTTACTGGGTCAGATGCAGTAAAAATTTAGATACACAGGCGGTGTAGTTAGCTTCACAGGCGGGCTACTTCGCTGACGTGCAGACACTGCTACTAAGCCCATAACGATTTACTGGGTTAGATGCAGTAAAAATTTAGATACACAGGCCGTGTAGCTAGCTTCACAGGCAGGCTCCTCTGTTGACGTGCAGACACTGCTACTAAGCCCAAAACCCCAAAACAATTTACTGGGTTAGATGCAGTAAAAATTTAGATACACAGGCCGTGTAGCTAGCTTCACAGGCGGGCTACTCCGTTGACGTGCAGACACTGCTACTAAGCCAAAAACGATTTGCTGGGTTAGATGCAGTAAAAATTTAGATACACAGGCGGTGTAGTTAGCTTCACAGGCGGGCTACTCCGCTGACGTGCAGACACTGCTTCTAGGCCCAAAACGATTTACTGGGTTAGATGCAGGAAAAATTTAGATATTTAGATACACAGGCGGTGTAGCTTCAGAGGTGGGTTACTCTGCTGACGTGCAGACACTGCTCCTAGGCCCAAAACTATTTATTGGGTTAGATGCAGTAAAAATTTAGATACACAGGCGGTGTAGTTAGCGTCACAGGCGGGCTACTCCGCTGATGTGCAGACACTGCTGCTAGGCCCAAAATGATTTACTGGGTTAGATGCAGTAAAAATTTAGATACACAGGCGGTGTAGTTAGCTTCACAGGCGGGCTACTCCGCTGACGTGCAGACACTGCTCCTAGGCCGAAAATGATTTACTGGGTTAAATGCAGTAAAAATTTAGATACACAGGCGGTGTAGTTAGCTTCACAGGCGGGCTACTCCGCTGACGTGCAGACACTGCTACTAAGCCCAAAATGATTTACTGGGTTAGATGCAGTAAAAATGTAGATACACAGGCGGTGTAGCTAGCTTCACAGCGGGCCACTCAGATGACTACCAGACAATGACCAGACAATGCTACTAGTGCAAAAGAATTGGCTGAGCTAGATTACACCAAATGCTGTGACTAACACTTGCACAGCACTGGCTCAAACCTGCCTGGCAAAAAGTGCTATGAACTGCTGTAACCTACCCTGAAAAGGGCTGATATTACAACTAGTCCCGACTCCCTAAACCTATCTCTCAGAAAATTTGCTCCCAAAAAAGACTCTTAGGCCATGTTCACACTTTGCGGCGTCCCTCTGTGGGTTCTCCCGCAGCGGATTTGATAAATCTGCAGGGCAAAACCGCTGCGGTTATCCCTGCAGATTTATCGCGGTTTGTTCCGCGGTTTCCGCTGCAGGTTTCCGCCTATACTATTGGTGCTGCATATGCAGCAATATGCAGCATCAATAGTAATGTTAAAAATAATAAAAATTGGTTATACTCACCCTCTGATGTCCGGATCTCCTCGGCGCTGCACCCGGCGGTCCGGTTCCAAGGATGATGTGCGAGAAGGACCCTTCGTGACGTCACCGCAGGTCCTGTTCGCACAGCAACTCTGACCGGCCGGCCGCGTGCAGCACTGAGAGGTGAGTATAACATGATTTTTTTTTTTTATTCTTTTTTTTTTACCCCAAATATGGTTCCCAGGGCCTGGAGGAGAGTCTCCTCTCCTCCACCCCGGGTACCACCCGCACATTAGCCGCTTACTTCCCGCAACGTGGGCACAGCCCCATGCGGTAAGTAAGCGGTTCAATGCATTCCTATGGGTGCAGAATCGCAGCGATTCTGCACAAAGAAGTGACATGCTGCGGGTTTTAAACCGCTGCGTTTCTGCGCGTTTTTTCCCGCAGCATGTGCACAGCGGTTTGTGGTTTCCATAGGGTTTACATGTAAATGGAAACGCTATGGAAACTGCTGCGGACCTGCAGCATCAAAATCGCGGCGGTTCCGCGGTAAAAACCGCAAAGTGTGAACATGGCCTTAGACTGTATGGTGCCCACAGCAGCAGCGGTGCCGTCTAACACTAAGCTGCAGCAGTGAGGAAATGGTGGCGACGGGGAAAATGGCCGGTTCTTATAGGGCAAGGACATGTGACATACACAGCCAATGACATATGCCCTTGCTTGTGTGCATCACATGCACATTGCTGTGTGTGTGTGTGCACTGCTGATAGGCTGAGAGACTGCACCGCCCCACTGTAAATGCGGGAAAGGGAAAAAAATGGAGATCGGCATTATTTCAGCACAGATCTATCCCCTTGTGCAAATCAAGTTAGGCTTTTGGTGATTGAACAGTTATGGAACAGAAACTCGAACAGCCGAATTTTAAGCAAATTGTTCGAGTTCGTCGAACGACTCGAACACCGCCCAAAACAGCTCGAATTTGAAATTGGAGAACAGTTCGACTCGAACACCGCTCATCTCTAGCCATAACTTCTTAGGGAGAAAAATATTGAAATTCAATTACAGTTAAAACACTGTTTCAACTGCAATGTTAAAGCTGTCTGTATACAAACCAGACAATCTGTACATCCAATAAGCCTCCCGTTTTTTGCATTTCTATAGACTGTTGGAGGCTTCATTTGATACCTGTTTAGTTGTCAGAATGGTAATGGTAAAGTCAGAATCATGTTCAGGAACAAAATGTCTGGAGACCCTATGTTCCAGGGAACCAGTGCTCATATTGGACTGATTTAGTTATGCATTGTCGAAATTGCTCTACCGGGCTAAAGACATATTGCAATGAGCAGAGTTACTAATAGATAACATAATTTGAACAACAGTTCAAAATGCTTTAATGGCAAAGGATTCTTTCTTGCTGATAAACACATTAACCCGATGTTGAATATTATTCAAACATTCACATATCTCACTGCCACATTTGTAAGAACCAACCAGAAAGCAAAAGAGGCCAACAGCTTTAGGACTTTTGTAATGGCGTCTATTTGAGGCGAGTAAATTGTGTATTTCTGTATGAGATTTTGGGTTTTTTTGGAAGGTACATTCACTTTATAGAATATACCAGTGCTGTAACAGTATAGAACTAATGATAAGGCTTGGTTTATACGTGGTCAGGAAACTATGGTTGTGGAAATGGTCATAGTCAGGAAACTATGTTGGAACAAGGAAGTTTCTGCTCATTTTTGCAGGTTTGGTAGTAACTTAAGTCACTGCAGTTAGGGCGTCAGGGATACGTTTGGGTGGTAGGTTGTTTTATTCCTTGAAACATTTCTTTCAGGACTTTAGCTCGCTCCTCAAATGTTTGTGTAAGTGTTGACTGATGGAATCAAAGCAACTTAAATAAAGAAGACAGAAAAACTTGATAATAACTTAAAATATCAAAAACAAACTTGCAAAACCCACCAAAAAAGCTGCAAAAATAAATGGCCACCAAAACTGGATAATCTTAAAATGGGCCAAAATTATCCTGTGTTATAAAACTGGTGCATCTGTAAACTGACAGGTTAGCTTCTACATGAAAATGATGAGCCTAATTTTGGCAGAACTTTGGTTCACATTATTTCATTCTATGGAAAAAAAATGCAATTTCAGCTCAGTTTTCTATGGAGACAAAATCCATGATTTGATGAGCAGGTTGTGAACGGAATGTAAAAAGATGTATACATACTCATTTTAAGATTCCCTAAAAAAAACTTATTCATTACATTCATTGAAAATTAATGGTGCAAAAATGTAAAAAAAAAAAATATTTAGACTGGTTTTTTTTACATTGTTTTATCGACGATTCTTAATAAATCTAAAAAATGGCATTTTTTTATTGAATCATGGCACGAGTGCTGGATACATTTTTTCTGCATTCTTTGGGACTGTTGCATTTCAAGCCATGTCTCTTTTAACCAAGCTGTCCCTTGGAACTCAGCCATGCCCTTTAGTTGACTAGATTGATAAAGTTTTACACACATGATAAATATTACACTTGAATATTCGCCTTTTTGGTGCAAAAATTGACAGAATTTTTTAGCATTTATAATCTTCACCTATGTTTTCAGTGTCTTGCCTAGAAAGACAAGCCACATCAGAATGAGATCATGAGGATGGTGAACCCTAAAAGCTTGGTCATGTGTGGATGTTGAAAGATACAAGGAGAATTTGGCACCTGTGCTTTCTGCATTGAACACTTTGTTCCAATACTGTGTAAAAAAAAATCCTCCCACAATCTCCACATTCCTCAAGCTCTTAGCCCTGTCAAAGCCATGTATCCAGATAACTTTCTGATGTCTCTTCACATTTATCTGACCCCGTGACAGTCAACATGTTTTTAAAACAAAACCTGACATTTCAAGAGAGACCTCTTATATGCAACTGAAGATGCCTAGCCTGGATCTTAAAAAGTGTATGATGGACAGGGAAGGAGTGTTTTAAGACATAGGTACAGAATATTTCATATGGATGCTGCAATGCAAGTTTAATGTGAAGAGTGACAGTGAGAACTGTGAAGCTGCTGGATCACAAGTGGACACAGCGTCATTAGCATACCAACACCCAGGGAATGGCAAGTATTTAGCGCCCTCAACCATTAGCATACCCCGAGTCCCTTCTGCTAATCCAGCATTGAACCCCCATATACCTAAAGCACATGAAATTTGAGGAAAATGCTACTAGTATTATAGTTTGAGCTTTGACTTCATTTTTTCTGCTGAAATGTATATAACATTTTTAAAAAATTTAAAGTTATAGGTTGTTATAAAAAATTTTTTTTACATTTACTGTTTTGGTGCTTTTTCCAAAATGAGGCATAAAATGTTAAAAATAAAAGTTATACGCAGTTATGTTTTTTGTTTTTTTAATTAAAATTTTTTCCATGTTACAATTTTATTACTCTATCCCTATCCCTAATTCTATCATTAATCCTAACGTTAAGCTAATCGCTAACCCTAGTCAGGGTTGGAAAAACAGCTTTTTAGTAATAGATGAAGACATTATTAAACCCTGCACTGCACATCCAAAAATATTCATACCCTTGAACCTTTGCCATATTTTTTCATATTACACCCACAAACTTAAATGTGTTTTACTAGGAATATATGTGATATGTCAACACAAAGTAGCAAGTATTTGTAAAGTATTAAGGAAATGATACATGGTTTTCTAATTATTTTAAAATAGAAATCCCAAAATAGTGTTTTATTGTTATCAATGGCATACCTCCATTAGGATGTGGTGGGGAGGGGTAGTGACAGATATGCGAGGCTCAAAAGAAAAGGAAAGCAGATGCTTTGGATTACAAAACTAGGAATATTGCCCCCTAATGGTATGAACTTGGATTTCAATTTGTTACTAGTGATGAGCGAGTGTACTCATTGCTCGGGTTTTCCCGAGCACGCTCGGGGGTGGTCTCCGAGTATTTATGACTGCTTGAAGATTAAGTTTTCATCGCCTCAGCAGCAAGATTTACAGCTACTAGCCTGCTTGATTACATGTGGGGATTACCTAGCAACCAGGCAACCCCCACATGTACTTAGGCTGGCTAATAGCTGTTATTCATTCAGCTGCCGCGATGAAAACTAAATCTCCGAGCACTAACAAATACTCGGAGGACACCCGAGCAACAAGTACACGCGCTCATCACTATTTGTTACCCTATATTTGAATTATATTTTTTCCATGTTTCAGCATTGGTAGCTGTCTCTGTTGGATGACGGATGTTCAGATTGTAAGTGGTGAAGTCGAGGGCTGGGAGTAATTACACATAGTTATTTATCATTTTGAATGGGATTCTTATGGAGAACAGATTAGTATAACAATATGTTGCAATCGGAGTCTTTATCTTTATTATAACCATTACATTGGCCTTCTTTAATTCCTACAGATTTGTCATATGTTTAAAGGGCTTAGCTGCTCTTCTGCTAGAGGTACAGCCATGCCCGGCGTCACTCAACTGCCCTGAATCAGCGAGGCTGAGCACGTCTTGTCAGAATGTGTCTGGAAATGCGCAAAACGAACAGATGCAGTCACAGGACCACATTCTCTCGGCATTAACCCCTTCACCCCGAAGCCTGTTTTCAACTTCCTGACCAGGCCATTTTTTTCAATTCTGACCACTGTCACTTTATGAGGTCATAACTCTGAAACGCTTCTACGGATCCTGGTGATTCTGAGACTGTTTTCTCGCGACATATTGTACTTTATGATAGTGGTAAAATTTATTCGATTTGGACCTGTCTGAGACAAGCGGGGATTCCGTGTCTGGACACAAGCACAGCACCTATCAGCGTGAATAAGTCCATTCTGTGTGCCTAAACCTATCTGCGCAAATACCAGACGCAGACCATGCTGTGCCTTATATGACACTACAGTCATTTACTTTTTTCATCATAGTACGTAACTGATGAAGGTCCAGATATAGGACCGAAACGTTTTGGCTACTACGATTAAAATCTCACAAGCATTAAGTTGAGTGCCAGGTTCTTTCTTTTAGTTTTCAATGAACATTGGCTGGAATTGAGATTGGACACCATTTTTTTTTTATACATTTTATTTTTTTTTACTTTCTAACATTGTCCCAGGGTAGCAGGGTGACATCCCTATATTAGATCAGATCGCTGATCTGACACTTTGCATGGCACTGTGTCAGACCTGCTCTGAGCAGGCACCGGCTAGCCACCTCACTTCAGGACCCGGAAGGAGCCCCGCGGCCATCTTGGATCCGGATTCTTTCCAGGACAGTGGAACAACGCGATCGCTTCACGTTGTTCCGGTGGGAGAGCGCAGGGAGCCCCCATCCCTGCGCGATGCCCCTCTGTGTCGCTGTCACTACTAACAGCGGCATCAGAGGGGTTAAATGCCCACGATTGGCACTAGCGCCAATTGTGGGCATTGCTGCGGGGTGTCAGCTGTCAAATACAGCTGACACCTGCACGCGATAGCCACGGCGCTCAGCGTGAGGCCGCGCGATCGTGCCGCCGTACTAGCACTGCGGTTTGCGGGAACTCATGTCATGAAGGGGTTAATATCATATATCAAGCAGTAAAATCTACTCTAAGGCTGCCGATACACTAGCAATATTTGGTCAGTATTTTACATCAGTATTTGTAAGCCAAAACCAGGAGTGGGTGATAAATGCAGAAGTGGTGACGTGTTTCTATTATACTTTTCCACTGATTGTTCCTCTCCTGGTTTTGGCTTACAAATACTGATGTAAAATACTGACCAAATACTGATAGTGTGACGGCAGCCTAAGAGTAGTTTTTACTACTTGATATATGATATATGCTGGCCCTTAGTATGATGCATGTACTGTATATGTGTTGACCTGTTGATATGTAATCTTGTGACCTTTGGTCATGTATTTAGAGGACACATGATGTCATTGGTGCTGTCCATAGACGTGACATCTCTTTCAGCCAATGACATCTAAGATGTGAGCGGCTGTGTGAGAGCCGAGCTGTCTTCATGATTATAAGTTGTTCTGTCTTAAAACTTGTATTCATTATGAAAGTAAGTGTACATCTATGTGTGTGGGCTAGTCCCTTATACATCAATGGATGGAAATGTGGTCAGTTGATTATTAATAGTTACATTTTTTCCGCAAAGAAGAGTATTCTGGTGGCTCCACTTTCGGAGATATAAGCTGAAAAGCTACTTTTAAAGAGTCTTACAGATGAGTGATGCCAAATATGTTTATTTCGTTTTTTCTAATAATAAAGGAAGAAAGTGCATTTTTTTACATGATTTTTTTATTTTGTACTTGTATAAACCTATTTTTTACTTTCCTGTTCTGATATACTAGTGTTACACAGGAACAGGAGGAGGATCACGAATCACTGACCTCCTCCAATTCCTGAAATCTGTCAACTCTCCTGTGCTGCCTCTCCTCTACATTTTAGTAGGTTGTATATCAGTATATCAGTTATATATCAGTATATCAGCCTAGATTGTCACTACAGCAGTAATACATGGCTCATTGTAAGGGTATGTGCAAATGTTTCAGATTTGCCGGCAGAATTTTCTGCACAGAATCTGCACCTCTTGGCAGAAAACGCAGGTACAAATCCACACATTTTTTATGCGTTTTTATGCAGATTTGATGTGTTTTTTCAGGGGTTTTTGTAACCTAAAAAAAGATCTGTTATTTTGAAAAAAAGAACTGTGATGTCATTTCTTTGTCCAACCTCTTATTTTACATATTCCATGGAAGAATAGTGTTTACACAGACAGACAGTCAGACAGACAGCTAGATAGATAGATAGATAGTTAGTGTAATAATTGTAGGGGATAACACAGGAGACTCTTTGCATGGAACAAGACAACTACAGGACACAGTTTTATAAGTGGTAAAGTCTATATTATCACACGGTGATTCAAACAGGTGCAGAGAGAAACTCAAGTCCACAACACTTGGTGTAAATATTAAACGCAGCTTAGCAGTCTATAGGAAACTTCAGCAAACTTCTTCTGCCTACACTCAGTAAGGCGAATGTCTATGCACACACAATGCTGTATAAATGTCTCTAGCTCTTGTGGTGACTCAGAGCGAGCTAGTTCATCTTTTACAATACTAGACAGACCCCTTTTAAAGATAGGCAGTTGTGCATAACTGTCCCAATTGGTATCTACCGCTAATCTTCTGAATTCAGTAGCATACTCAATAACAGAACGTTTAGCCTGGCGTAAAGACAATAAAGCAGATTCAGCGGTAGCACGGCAATTAGGGTCATCAAACATTAATGCCATAGCATCCAAGAAATCATCCAAGTTATTTAACCGTGGGTCACGAGACTGAATCATCGGATTTGCCCAGGCGAGCACTTGTGCGGTCAGCAGCATTATTACACACAATACTTTGGATCTGTCATTAGGAAAATAGTCAGCATGCACATCAAAATATAGCATACATTGATTCACAAAGCCACGAAATTTGTCGCAATCACCATTAAATCTGAATGGGGGAAACTTAGGTGGGCTAGCTGGTGGCGGTTGCCCAAAAGGTAAAGTCGCTTGTGCAGCTATTTGCGTGCTTATGTCCTGAAAAGCCCATCCATACTGGGACTCTATGCCAGCAAGTTTGTTTTCCTGGGCTGCCATGTGGGTGCTTAAGTCCTGCAAAGTCTGTCCAAACACTTGTTGATTGTGTTCAAAGCTTTCAAACTTCTTTTGCAGACCTTCCACATCTTTCTGCAGTGATCTAATTATGGAAAACACCTGCTCTAATCTGCTCTCTGCAGTCATTGTTCCAGCAGTCTCCTCTTTTCTGGCTATAGTATCCTGTAATAATTATAGGGGATAACTCAGGAGACTCTTTGCATGGAACAAGACAACTACAGGACACAGTTTTATAAGTGGTAAAGTCTATATTATCACACGGTGATTCAAACAGGTGCAGAGAGAGAGAGAAACTCAAGTTCACAACACTTGGTGTAAATATTAAACGCAGCTTAGCAGTCTATAGGAAACTTCAGAGGAAAATGCAATCACGCAGAAAGTCTATGAAGCACAATTATTCTTGAGGATACTTGACACGAATAAGTCCTTGTTTTAGTTCAAACACAGATAGTTATGCTTATAAGGCAGTTCAAATAATATCTTAGCTCAACAGGTTTTTGCAGAGCAGCAACAGCTTACATGTCCAGCAAATGCAGATGGAAGTAAACACGAGCAGCAGATGAAGGAGGATTACTGGAAACTGGTGTATGCAGCAGGAACTCAGAGCAGAGTAGCAGGATCACCACACAGGTTCGCAGGAGCAGGTATATAGCCAGGGAGTCACCAGAGTCAGGAGCTGGATGCAAGGCAGAATACTCTAGCACAGACTGAAGGCTGGGGTGGAGTTTTATAGCAGGAAGACACAGTGCACATGAGACCAAAGACGCCATCTTGGAAAAGGGCAGTAATGCACAAAAGGTAATAAAAAATGTTCAGAGTCCTGACAGATAGATAGAAAAAAATGATACATAAATCATAAATCAAGACACAGACACACCAAATCTGCACACAATATCTTTAATTTAAAAAAAATGGCATGGATCACCTGAACAACAATTTTTATTATGAAATAGGATACCAAATAAGAACAACATAGGCCACACAATAAATACCTTTAAAAAATTCCAATAGGCACAAATGCTCAAAACCAAAAATGGTCCCTCCTAAAGGGACTCCCATAGCACAATAAAGAGATGATAAAGACAATAAATGCATTTGTCATAACCAAAACGTAATGCATAAAATTTAACACTCAGATGCAGGCAGAAAACATATAAATCTATGCTATACCAAAAATAGGTGGACCCTATAAATAATAGGTATGTTGCCAGCCTTAGTGAAGCAATAGATAATTGGAGGGTAAAAAAAAAGCCTCATACAAATAGAGCCTAAGGGTACCGTCACACAGTGCCATTTTCATCGCTACGACGGCACGATTCGTGACGTTGCAGCGTCGTATAAGTATCGCTCCAGTGTCGTATACTGCGGTCACACGTTGCAATACACGGCGCTGGAGCGATAATTTCATGACGTATTTGCGATGTAGAAGCCGTTGGTTACTGTGCGCACATCGTATACAACCTGTGTCACACAATGCAATCATGCCGCCACAGCGGGACACTAGACGACGAAAGAAAGTTTCAAACGATCTGCTACGACGTACGATTCTCAGCGGGGATCCGGATCGCAGTAGCGTGTCAGACACAACGATATCGTAAATGCATCGCTGGAACGTCACGAATCGTGCCGTTGTAGCGATCAAAATTGCACTGTGTGACGGTACCCTTAGTGTAGAGGAATGGCCCTAGTACTAGATCATGATATAATTACCAAGTGGAGAACCCGCCAGTGTGATCAATGGATAAGGCCGTGGCAACTCAGGGTCACCATCTGAGGCTAAAGTGCTATGTGCAGTCCGGGGGAGGGGAAGTGCCCCAAGTGTATCGACACTGCACGAGTGTCTTCCTCAGGGGTAAACGTGTGTCAAATGGCTGCCGAGCGCTCCTCTTATACCCAGTATCACAGACAGGGGTGGACACAGACTGCAGAGGGCCCCTGTGCAAGAAATCTTACCGCCCCCCCCCCCTCCATAGCACAACAAAGTTATGTAAACATATAGGTTGTAATATTTATCAGTTTAGAACACAACTATCAACTCTAAATAATACATTTAAGTTCCATACTTAACAACTGAATATAACACAAAAGAGTCATGCAATTTATGTCATATCTGCACAGAAGACACATGCAGCTCATCCTGTCAGCCAATCACAGATGTGCTTGTAAGGCAGTGTGTGATTGGCTGAGAGGTAACCATGCACAAATGTCACTGTGCACTCCATATAACCTTAAACATGTACCAGGTGCTCTGTAGATCTCTATCTCCATTGACCCCCTATATAGTGGATCGATCATTTTAATACATTTATTCCAAGGGGGCTGGCCCTTCCCCTACCTAGACCAGTGATTAATTAATTCCTCCCCTCACCCCCCCATTTTCATGTGTAATGTAAAAAGTCCCGCGGATCACTGAGGCTCTGGGAAGAGTGCACGAACTACTGCCCGTGCACAGCAACAGTGAGTCACAAGAAGAGCAAGCAGGGGTCGGATTCAAATTTTTAACAACAGGTTTTGTGTTTGTGTGTAGGATAACCACACCCATTTTTAAGCCACACCCATTCACACACACCTTTTCCTCAAACATATACAAGTAGGGGCGCAGTTAAACCATACCTCCCAACTTTAGAGGTATGATGCTTCATACTGTATAATGGCCACACATGATGCTCCATACTGTATAAAGGCCACACATGATGCTACATACTGTATGATGGCCCCAAATGATGCTTCATACTGTATAATGGCCACACATAGTGCTCCATGCTGTATAATGGCCCCACATGATGCTCCATACTGTATAATGGCCACACATTATGCTACATACTGTATGATGGCCCCACATGATACTACATACTGTATAATGGCCACACATGATACTACGTACAGTATAATGGCAACACATAGTTACTCCTACACACATGGCTCCGCTCCGTACACCTTGCATACACTGCTCCACTCCGTACACTTCATACACAGATGGCTCCACTCCATACACCTCATACACACACGACTCTGCTCTGTACACCTCATACACACACGGCTCCGCTCGGTACACCTCATACACACATGGCTCCGCTCCGTACACCCCATACACACACATGGCTCCGCTCTGTACACCTCATACACACACGGCTCTGCTACATCCACACTGTAAACAACTCCTGACCCCACACATAAGCTTACTGTCTAGCACATGACAGCACAGCAGAGTCCTGCAATACACGGAGGCCCCTGATCATGTGACTCTTGAGTCCTCCCCTCCTGTGACCTCATCACAGGTCTTGTGCGCACAGAGCAGCGGCAGCCATACATGTGATGTGCGGCTCTCTGCGGGTGGAGGGATGCAGCTCTGCAGTGCTGGACCACGGGGCACTCTCAAATCGGGACTCCCCAGTGGGATACGGGAAGGTTGGGAGGTGTGGTACCAGATCGCGGCTCTGAATCTCCCTGGTTTGGGGAATCGGCTGCTTTTTTAACAAGCGGTTCCATCGAACCGGGGAGAACCAGCTGAATCCCACCCCTGAGAGCAAGCTTCAGTGACTCACTGTGACTGAGAGGCCCTCCCCCTCCCTCCTCCTCCCTCCTCTCTTCCTGGTCCAGCGTCTGCTACCCGTCACCTCACCGCAGACCGCAGCAGTGACAGCCAGCTGGACAGCAGCATAATGTATGCTAGCAGGTGAGGAGGGGGGCCCGTTTAACTGTCAAATCACATGCGTGCAGCAGAGCGGGCCCCCCTGCTTCTCCTGTTAGCAGTACTACTGCCGCCGGCTGTCATTCACATTCATTGCTTTGTATGCCTGTCGGGGCCCCCTCCCGCTCTGTGCCCCTGTAGGTTTGCACAGGTTGAACAGGCGGTATGTCCGCCCATGATCACAGAGTATAAAGTATTACCAACTGACGGGAGGCAGGTGCTACATATCAATTAGAATATCCAAGAGAGGCATGACTGGAGTCCGGCGTTCCTATTGTCCCAGTGAGCATGCCCCCAGGACACCAATCATGTCTTCCATACTTCAATGACGCAAATAATGATAGACCAATAAGTGTGGAGGCATTTGAGAGCGGTTGACGGTATGGACAGAGCATCTACCAATAAACAAGAAATATAATATATAATATAAGTATAAGAGCCTTCACCGCGCACGCTCAGAGTGAGTCAAGCAAAGTATAGCTCACCCAGTACGATAATACGCAGGCGCACTGTTGGCCAATCATGTCCCTTTAAGCTTTGGTGATGCAAAAACCAGTAAAACAAAGACATTCAGAGCGAATAGGGATATAGGTGGCGCAGGCGTTAATTTGCTTAGAGAAATATTCAGTGCGCACGATATGCGTGAATTAGATAGATGCAATTCCCTAAGTACGGTAATACGCAAGCACACTATTATCAAATCATGAGCCTTATATTACGAATTGCTCAATGTGCCATTGCGCAGACGCAACAAGTGCGAGCGCTATTGGCATAGGTGTCAAACAGTGCGCGCACTTCAAGCAGTGCAGGCACAACATACGCTGGTCAAATATCCCATGTCTCTATAAGATGCAAATATTGGGAAAGTATACACAAAAACGGGGTAAACACGCAGACGCTAGAAAAATATATAGCCTGATAGTGCACATATTTTGCAATAAATATAACAAGTAAAGCACACCAAACTCAGAAAGCTAGAGCTATAAGAATGCATACAATAAATACTGTAACACACCCCACTCGTTCGTGCATAAATATCCCCCTGACGTGGGTCAAAAAATATTGCGCACTACACATACGTAACAACTTGTACTCATGTCAGAATGGACATGGTCAGATAGTCAAAATAAAAAAAATAAAAAAAGGAGGAGGAAAAGTCCACTAATCATAGCATGTCCTTTGGTGACATGATTATATGTAGTGTACGTGGGACAGAGAGAACAGTGTCAACAGCTAATGTGTAGGGGAAATATTAACATATGTATACTACATACAAATACCGTCACAACAGATACAGTACACACAGCTAGGGCTGGCATCATACCACCACATTACAAAAGGTCAGCAAGACAATAAATCATCTACTATATAATTGTCTAAGGGGTACTTCCGTCTGTCCTTCTGTCTGTAACGGTTATTCGTTCGCTGATTGGTCTCGCCAGCTGCCTGTCATGGCTGCCGCGACCAATCAGCGACGTGCACAGTCCGGAAGAAAATGGCCGCTCCTTACTCCACACTCACTGCCCGGTGCCCGCATACACCCCTCCGCTCACCGCTCACACAGGGTTAATGCCGGCGGTAACGGACCGCGTTATGCCGCGGGTAACGCACTCCGTTACCGCTGCTATTAACCCTGTGTGACCAAGTTTTTTACTATTGACGCAGCCTATGCAGCGCCAATAGTAAAAACATCTAATGTTAAAAAAAATAAAAAAAATAAAACATGATTATATACTCACCTACGCCGCCTTTCCCGCTCCTCGCGATGCAACCGGCACGTTCCGTTGGCACGGATGGTCTGGCAGAAGGACCTGCCATGACGTCACGGTCATGTGACCGCTACACCGCACACAGGCGACACAGCTACAACGGAAGGTGAGTATATGTTTATTTTTTATTTTTTTTACCTGTGTCATACGTGGCTGGCCAATATACTACATAGCTGGGCAATATACTACGTGGCTGGGCAATATACTACATAGCTGGGCTATATACTACATAGCTGGGCAATATACTACGTGGCTCTGTGCTGTATACTACGTCACTGGGCAATATACTACATAGCTGGGCAATATACTACGTGGCTGGGCAATATACTACGTGGCTGGGCAATATACTACATGGCTGGCCAATATACTACATGGCTGGGCATACTACTACTACGTGGACATACATATTCTAGAATACCCGATGCGTTAGAATCGGGCAACCATCTAGTAGAGAGTATAAACATCCAAGTATATTATTCTGTAGATCTTCATCCTGGTGATAGGTTGTCCAAACTGAGGATGGCCACCTGAGAGGAAGGAACCACTCGTGATATAATGTTTGTTTCTGTACTAAAGGAAAAATCTGATAAAGAGGTTATTAAAGGTAAAAAACTAAAATTTCAGTGAGACAAATTGGATTCTGACAATCAGAGGATGTATAGGTGGTCACATCATGGCAATAGGAGGAAGATAGATACAGTACATACAAGAGATACTGCACAAGTCATAGCTATTGAACCAGTCTCAAGTGATTACTTATCTTCCGACGTAAGTGACGGAGAAAACATACTAGGAGGGGCAGAAGTAAGCCCCACAAACAACAATAGCAAGCACTGTACTGTGTAAGGAGGGTGCCTCTGACTGCAGCACCCCCTCCCCCTTTTCCCTTAAGGTTTCAGATCATTCTGCTTCCCTCCTGCCAGCTAGCCAATGGGGTGAGGGGATGGAGTTTAAATTTGTAGGGCCAATGAAAGGGATGGAAAGTACATTACAGCCTCTCCAGGAGATATATATTGTGGCTCATTGCCGCCCTCTCCTCATCTTCCCCCTCTGTTTTGGGTCCTGGAGGTGCTTGTCCCACCCTCCCTCCCTGTTTTTAATGTTTTATGTTAATGTTGAATTCTGTTTATTTTCTAGAATGCAAATCACAGCAGTAAAGAAAGAAGGACACATGGGTACGGCTCTTTGGCTGACTTGCCTGTGAATATGCAACAGGGCATTTGGCGGCAAGCATGGTTTTTAATTAAATTTAAGTGCCTTTCTAATGGTTCAAATTAAATAAGTTAATAAAGCTGTGACCGACCTTCACCCATCGGTTGGTGTTAGTTGTATTATTTCTTATACAGATTGGTAGTGGGTTGGAGGGCGTGCTGGCAGTTATTATTGGGTCGCCGCAGTCAAGGAGGGGGAGGGGACCCAGGGACTGGTCCTCTACTTTCAGGAGGAACACAAGGAAGAACAACCGGAATCGGTAATAAATCCTATGGACACGGATGTCCGGACCATGGGTGAGTTAAAAATAATAATTTATCCCCCTATGTACTCTCCCCCGATTAAACCTTTTTACTATCTAAATGTCTTTCCTTTTCACTGACGTATTCATTGGATAAATTTGAATTCACAAAGGATCTGTATCTTTTTTGTAGGCAGCAGACCTTTAAACTTTTATACCATCAGCCATCTGTAATTGACACACTTCCTGACTGTGACAATCAAGTTTTTCGCGACCTGTTGGAATTGCTAGAGGAAAATGAAAATAGATCTGGTAAGTCTTCTAGATTCACTGGTCGCTTACCCTCACAGGCAACCCCTTCCTTCTCCCTATTCCTGGCAGTGCAAATATTTTTTGAAACTGTAAGGATGTTGATAAGTTCAGATTAAAATGGGGCCCTCCAAAAAATCAGACCAAAGGAGAAACGTGCTCAGCGACAATTGAAAAAACAAGACACCTTTGTCATTAAGGAGGAAGATAAGGGAGGAAACAGTCATCTGGCCTAAGAAGATGTATATTAGGGAAGCCAAACGACAACTGGATAATACTTTTCATTATCAGGTCCTGCCTTCTGATCCGACGGAGGTCTTCAAGACACAGACTGATCGACTTATTATTACCAGCCGATTATTGCTGGTATCGGTGGTCTGTTTGAATGACCCTGCATCTATTTGGACTATTCTTTACAACCCTTTGTTTGATCCCTAGGATGCTTTGTCAGGGACTCAATGCACCTAATTCAATTCTTGGAGGAGCTTATTATACCGGCTGGCACCATCATAGTATCTCTTGACATGGAATCTTTGTATACCATGATTGAGCACCATTTGGCCAATCATGCAGTGGCCTTTCTTTGGGACAAGGGTCTAGGCAAAGACAGAAAACACGATTCTTTCATCCTAGACCTTTTGAAAATCATACTGGAAAAAAACTACTTTGTTTTTGACCGAATCTTTTACAGACAGGCCTCTGGGACCGCAATGGGTGCCAGATGTGCACCTTCATATACTAATCTCTTCATGGGATGGTGGGAAGACACCTATGTGCGACATCTGGCACCCTTTCAGCAGTCTGTATTAGTGTAAGTTCATACAGGGCGTTTTTGCAGGTTTTTTTTACTGCAGCAAAATCTAATCATCTTGGCAGGAAAGAAGCTGCGTCAAAAATGCAGGTTTAGGTGCATTTTTGTTGCGTTTTTGGTGCGTTTTTTTTTCTCTTTGTCCAGGCTAATGTCCTTGGATTTTCATCAGCAAAAATGCAGCAAATAATGATTCCTGCGTTTTTGCTGTGTATTTGCTGCATTTATTTTAACACCCATTCAAGTCAATGGGTGAAAATACGCAGCAAAAATGCTGAAAGAAATGACATGCCCTATGTCAAAAAAATGCAGCAAACCACAAAATACTGATCAAACAAAAAACAATGTGTGTGCATGAGATTTCTGAAATCTCATAGGCTTTGCTGGTACTGTAAAAAGCAGCTGAAAATTAGCATAAAAAACGCAGCAAAAATATGCAGCAAAAACGTCCTGTGTGAACTTACCCTTAAGGTGGTTTTGTTATTTCGATGATATATTGTTTTTTTGGACTGGATCTTTGGAGGATTGTAATCGCTTTGGCTTTATGTTTTGGGTCATTGTCCATCTGTAGTATGAAACGACGACCAATCAGTTTGGCTGCATTTGGCTGGATCTGAGCACACAGTATGTCTCTGAATACCTCAGAATTCATTCGGCTGCTTCTGACCTGTGTCACATCATCAATAAACACTAGTGACCCAGTGCCACTGGCAGCCATGCATGCCCAAGCCATCACACTGCCTCCGCCGTGTTTTACAGATGATGTGGTATGCTTTGGATCATGAGCTGTACCATGCCTTCGCCATACTTTTCTCTTTCCATCATTCTGGTAGAGGTTGATCTTGGTTTCATCTGTCCAAAGAATGTTCTTCCAGAACTGTGCTGGCTTTTTTAGATGTTTTTTAGCAAAGTCCAGTCTTGCCTTTTTATTCTTTATGCTTATGAGTGGCTTGCACAGTGCAGTGAACCCTCTGTGTTTACTTTCATGCAGTCTTCTCTTTATGGTAGATTTGGATATTGATACGCCGACCTCCTGGAGAGTGTTGGTCACTTGGTTGGCTGTTGTGAAGGGGTTTCTCTTCACCATGGAGATTATTCTGCGATCATCCACCACTGTTGTCTTCCATGGGCGCCCAGGTCTTTTTGCATTGATGAGTTCACCAGTGCTTTCTTTCTTTCTCAGGATGTACCAAACTGTAGATTTTGCCACTCCTAATATTGTAGCAATTTCTCGGATGGGTTTTTTCTGTTTTCACAGCTTAAGAATGGCTTGTTTCACCTGCATGGAGAGCTCCTTTGACCGCATGTTTACTTCACAGCAAAACCTTCCAAATGCAAGCACCACACCTCAAATCAACTCCAGGCCTTTTATCTGCTTAATTGAGAATGACATAACGAAGGGATTGCCCACACCTGTCCATGAAGTATCCTTGGAGTCAATTGTCCAATTACTTTTAGTCCCTTTAAAAACAGGGTGGCACATGTTAAGGAGCTGAAACTCCTAAACCCTTCATCCAATTTTAATGTGGATACCCTCAAATGAAAGCTGAAAGTCTGAACTTCAACTGCATCTGAATTATTTTGTTTAAAATTCATTGTGGTAATGTCTATAACCAAAATTAGAAAAATGTTGTCTCTGTCCAAATATATATGGACATAACTGTATGCACAACAAATCTCCATTTCCCATAGATTAACATTGGCTGTGCACTACACTGCGGATTTGATGCAAATCCGTGTGGCCAAAGAAGCTGAGGATCCCCATCTAAATCAGCAACGTGTGCACATAGCCTAAAGCTAGCATGTGACATAAGGGCTCACTCACATGAGAGTATAACAAGGCCGAGTGCTATCTGATGTTTTATCAGCGTACTCAGATATTGGAGAAGATAGGTAAATTAAAGGGAACCTGTCAGCAGGATTGTGCACAGTAACCTACAGACACTGTCAGGTTGGTGTCACTATACTGATTAAAATGATACATTGGTTGATGAAATCCATCTTGTGGTTGTTGTGTAATCTCTTTTCAATTTGGAGATAACGATATGCTCGTGGTTCTGGGCAGCCTGTGGGAGGTCTTCATGTGGTGCTCTGCTTAGGTATTCATGTGTATGGCTTCTGACAGGTCACTGATCCCTCACTGACCTGCCCCCTAGTATACATGCGAAATGGGAAGAGTCCTCCAGCGATGAGACCAGTAAAAAATCGGAGTGTAAAAATGTAGAAACTTTATTAGAACAATTGCAAGGACACAAGTGCAGGTCACCACGTGGAACCTGGGTGTACCAACCGACGTTTTTCCCGCAAAGAGCCTTAATAATGGTATGTGTCAGTATCGAAAGACAGGACTCTTATACATACTGTGGTTGCTATGCACAGGTGGAGGATCATGCAGTCAACAGATCATCGGAAATTTAACTCTATAGAGTGTGGAGCAGAAATATAGTCAAAAGTTCAGAGAAGGAAAGAAGAAAACAAAAGAAGGAAAGAAAAAGAGAAAAACATAACTAAAAAAATCTTTTTGAGCTAAGAAAAGAACAAGTATATGTTGAACAGTAGAAATAAACAATGGCAAAAATATATATTATAAAGGTACAAACCATTGTCAATCATATTGCAAAATAAGATCTTGTCTTAAGTTCATAGCATGGGGCACCGTAGTCCGTAACTTAAAAATCCAAAAAGATTTGTGGTTCAGCAGTTTACGCCTCAAGTCACCCCCCTATTTGGTTTGTGGACTTTTTGTATACCATAGAATTGAGAGAGCTAATGTTGCCACCACGCATATACCCCAACAATTTTAGAGCTAACCATATCAGACATATATCTTCTTATCCGTTTTTTTAATGGTCCGATAGTCAAACCGGTGTATTGTTTCTTGCATACACTGTGTTCCAAATTATTATGCACAAAGAGTTTAGGAGTGATAAGGTTGGAATTTTTTTGTTTGTCATTTAAACTCATTGATGGTGATGTGTGTCAGGGTATGTGCACACGTTGCGGATTTCTTGCAGAAAATTCCTGAAGAAAACCGGAAATTTTCTGCAAGAAATCCGCATTTTTTTTTTTGCGTTTTTTTTCCGTTTTTTTCGCGTTTTTTTAGCATTCTGCAAGCGTAATTAGCTTGCAGAATGCTAAAGTTTTCCCTGCGATCTGTAGCATCGCTTGGAAAACTGACTGACAGGTTGGTCACACTTGTCAAACATAGCGTTTGACAAGTGTGACCAACTTTTTACTATAGATGCTGCCTATGCAGCATCTATAGTAAAAGATAGAATGTTTAAAAATAATAAAAAAAATAAAAAAATGCTTATACTCACCCAGACATCTCACCGGCGTCCGTTCCGTATAGCTGGTCTGTGCGCACAGGACCTCCCGTGACGTCACGGTCACGTGAGCGGTCACATGACCGCTCACGACCAATCACAGGACAGTGACGTCATTCGGCGAGGTCCTTCAGCGCACACCAGGTACAGAAACCGAACGGCAGCGTGCGAGGAGGCGGCAAGACATCGAGGGTGAGTATAGGACTGTTTATTATTTTATTTCTTATTTTTTGACCACTTATATGGTGCCCAGTGCGTGGAGGAGAGTCTCCTCTCCTCCACCCTGGGTACCAACCGCATATAATCTGCTTACTTCCCGCATGGTGTGCACAGCCCCGTGCGGGAAGTAAGCAGATCAATGGACCCCTAGGTGTGCGGAATCCCTGCAATTCCGCATTTTTAATGAACATGTTGCTTTTTTTTCCGCTATGCGATTTTTTCGCGGAAAAAATCGCAACATTTGCACCAAAAATGCGGAATACCCTGTAAATAATAGGAGGCTTATGTAAGCGTTTTTTTTCGCGTTTTTATCACGTTTTTATAGCGAAAAAACGCGAAAAAAACGCTAACAATCCTGAACGTGTGCACATGGCCTCAGGGCTCTTGATATCACTGAAAGCAATTGCAGATACCTGTGCAAATGAGTTTGGCAGGTGTGTCCAAATAAAGGCAAGACTACTTAAGAAGGCTGTTCCACATTATTAAGCAGCCTACATTTTTTGCCAAAATGGGAAAGAAAAAGGATGTGTCGGGCTGCTGAGAAGCAACAAATTGTGGATTATTTATGTCAAGGCATGACTACAATCAACATTGCCAAGACACTTCATTGTGATCATCGCACAATCAGGAAGTATGTAGCTGATTCCCAGCACACACATGTGCTTGCTGATAAGGAAAAATTGAGGACTCTTTCCAACAGGCAATTGCGTAAGGTTAAAAGAGCAGCTGCAAAAATGCCTTGTCATAGCAGCAGACAAGTTTTTGAAGCTGCTGGTGCCTCCAACATCCCCATAACAACAAGATGCAGGGTCCTTCAGAGGTTTGCAGCTGTGCGTAAGCTATAATGTCGACCACCTCTATCCACTGCACACAAGCAGAAACGGCTCCAGTGGGCCAAACGATACATGAAGACTGACTTCCAAACTGTTTTGTTCACCGATGAGTGCAGTGCTCGATGGTCCAGATGGATGGAGTGGAGGATGGCTGGTTGACGGACACCCCATGAAAACATGGCTAAGGCACCAACAAGGAGGAGATGGAGTAATGTTTTGGGCTAGAACCATAGGGAGAGAGATTGTCGGCCCCTTTATGATCCCTGAAGGTGTAAAGATGAACTCCATAATCTATGTGGAGTTTCTAAAACAACACTTCCTGCCATGGTTCAAGAGGAAGAACCGTGCTTTCCGCAGCAAGATCATTTTCATGCATGATAATGCACTGTCTCATGCTGCAAAAAAACACATCTGCATCTCTGGCTGCTATGGGCATAAAAGAGAACAAACTTATGGTGTGGCCACCATCTTCCCCTGACCTCAACCCCATTGAGAACCTCTGGAGCATCAGCAAAAGGAGTGTCTATGATGGCGGCAGGCAGTTCACATCTAAGCAACAGCTCTGGGAGGGTATTCTGTCCACATGCAAAACAATTGAAGCAGAAACCATCCAAAAACTGACAAATTCAATGGACGAGAGAGTTCAGAAGCTTCTTTCGAACAAGGGGTCCTATGTGCAAATGTAACATCACCTAGAATAAAGTTTTCACTTGAAAACTGTTTGATCTCATTTTGTAATAAGCTGATAATGCTTAGAACTTCACAACTGACCATTTTTTTGTTCAAAATAAAAAAAGGTTGAAAACTCTGCTGTGCATAATAATTTGCATGCATTTTGAGTGTTTATTTTTTTTTAAAAAGATACTGTTTTCATAGGCAGTTTGTTCCAAAACATTGCAATTATACTAGAATAGTAGATGACTGGAAAATAACAATGACTGCAATTCAGATAGGTAATTTAGAGAAAATATGAGGAAATTTTATTTGCATAATAATTTGGAACACAGTGTAGTTTGCATTCAATTACATAACCCATGTTGTAATGCAGTTTATAAAGATGTTTATCGTAAACTAGATGGTGGCCCGATTCTAACGCATCGGGTATTCTAGAATATGTATAGTCGTATATAGCACAGTCCACGCAGTATATAACACAGCCCATGTAGTATATAGCACAGCCCACGCAGTATATAACACAGCCCACATAGTATATAACACAGCCCACGTAGTATATAATACAGCCACGTAGTATATAGCACAGCCACGTAGTATATAGCACAGCCACGTAGTATATTGCACAGCCCACATAGTATATAGCACAGCAATGTAGTATATAACACAACCCACGCAGTGTATAACACAGCCCACGCAGTATATAACACAGCCCACGTAGTATCTAACACAGCCCACGTAGTATATAGCAATGTGGGCACCATATCCCTGTTAAAAAAAAAGAATTAAAATAAAAAATAGTTATATACTCACCTTCTGGCGGCCCCTGGATCCAGCCCAGGCGTTTAGCGATGCTCCGGTCCCAAGAATGCATTGCGGCAATAACATGTGATGATGTCGTGGTCTCGCGAGACCGCTACGTCATCTCCGGTCCTTGCCGCAATGCATTCTTGGGACCAGAGCGTCGCGAGGAGCGGGAAAGGCGCCGGAAGGTGAGAATATAATGATTTTGTATTTTTTTATTTTTTTTAACATTAGATCTTTTTACTATTGATGCTGCATAGGCAGCATTAATAGTAAAAAGTTGGTCACACAGGGTTAATAGCAGTGTTAACGGACTGCTAAACCGTTATGTGGGCCCTGACTGGAGGGGAGTAGGGAGGGGGCACTGACTGGAGGGGAGTAGGCAAGGGCGAATTCGCGGCCGGACAGTGCCCGACGCTGTGTGGTCGCGGTCGGCTGGCCGCCACCAATCAGTGACGCGGGATTTCCGCGACAGACAAACAGACAAACAGACAGAAGTGACCCTTAGACGATTATATAGATAGATTATTTGTTAGTAGTATTGGATATAAATTTTTGTTTGTTATTAGATGCATGAGAGCATGCTTTACATGGTGTGTGTCCTTATTTAAAAATGCCCTTCACAGAGAGCCAAGTGGAACGGGGAGCCAAAATTTTGTTAGAAAACTCACTAGAAGAAAGAATCTTCGCAAGTGTAGATGCTTTTTTGGCCACAAAGCGTATTTCAGATTTATTAAGACATTGGTGAATTTTGGGTCTTCATTAAGTATAGGCAAATATTTTCACATGATGTTAGTAATTTCAGTATATTGGGGACTGTACTGGGTGGGAAATGTAAAAAACTGGGCATTATTTTTGTTCTTAATTTTGTTTGATAATAGATTGTGTCTATTTATGTTATTCACCACAGAGTCTGCTTTTTTCAGGGTACGATCGGAGCACCCCCTAAGTTGTAATCTAGTTAATATATTATTTGCCTCAATGTTGTATCGCCAATAGGGATATTTTTTATCACATGGGGTGGGTGACACGAGCTGGCTTCCAAAATGGAATTGCAGCCTGTGGGGTTTTTGTAAGGTGACATGATGATAAAACCTGTGTCTATATTCCCGACATGAGAAATATCCATATAGTTAATTGAATCATCAGAAAATTGATGTGTAAACGATAAGTTAAATTCATTATCGTCCATGTATATCATAAATTGTGCCGCTTCCGCATCTCAACCTTTCCAAATAATCATTAAGTTGTTAATATAACGACCGTAAAAATCAATTCTGTCATGGAAAATATTGGTGTCAGAAAACAAAAATCTCTCTTCCCAAACTGCAATAGCCAGGTTAGCAAGGGAGGGTGAGAATTTCCCTCTCATGCTAACACCCTGCGTTTGTAGGAAGATGGTGCCCGCAAAAGAAAAATAATTGTAGAAAGGTAGAAACAAAACCACCAAAACAAAAAAATACTGTATTTCTTTTTCTAAGAACTATGTTTGTTAAAACAAAATTCAAGACTGGTAATAGCTACGTTAAGTTGTATGGAAGACCTTAAGCTTACCACATCACAACCCAGTCAATTGTGAGACGAGCACCATGGATATCTATCAAGAGTAGTAATAAACATTTTTATATCTCTGATGAAGCCATGCAAGGCTCTCACAACTGGCTGTAGAAATAAATCCACTGATTCTCCCAATCTTTCTCCCACAGCCCCAGTGCCAGAGATGATTGGTCTGAATGGGGGGAAATACATTTTTGTATATTTTGGGTAAGGCATGATAGATAGGTATAATAGGGTGCTCTATAAATAGATATTCAGAAATATTAGTGGTAATAGCCCCCATGGAAATGCCTTCCTTGAGAATTTTAGAAAGTTCTAATTGGAATTGGGAAGTAGGATTAGATTTTAATTTAGTATATGAATTTACGCAATTGAGAATTTTTTAATTTTTTTGATAGTACAATGCCGAATTGAGAATCACTATGCCCCCCTTTGTCTACTGAATGAATCAGAAGAACATCATTGGCACTGAGAAGATCCAGTGCTAGTTTTTCTTCAGTAGTTAAGTTATCTTGTACAGATGCATTATGATAATCCAAGATGACCGATTCTTTTTCAATGAGCTTTTGAAAGTGTCCAAAACCCTGGGTCGGAACTGAATCGGGTAAAAAAGAAGATTGTGAATGCAGAACTTATCATTCAAAAAGTCTATCGCATTAACTGATTCTGCAGCCAATCCCTGCAAAACAAAGTTAAATGTTTGAGTTCTTTAAAAGAAAAAAACCTTGTCCCGTTAATATTGATTCTTCTTCTGCTGTGGATAGTATAGGATAGTGGCATTTGTATTAATCCACAGTCCTCTAGGAATCAAATGTTTGGCAACATAAGATTTTTAAAGAAGAGTCCCACCAAAAATTAATCTCTTTAGTCTTTTTGTTTTCCAATTGTCTAAATAGTCCACAGAATTGTCAGTGGTGCCAGTCACATTTTGAGGTGATTTGTCAAAAATAGAGGTAAACTTATTAACACCTTCATGACCGGAGGTATTTTCGCTTTTGCGTTTCAGTTTTTTGCTCCCCTTCTTCCCATAGCCATAACTTTTTTATTTTTGGTCAAAATGGCCATATGAGGGCCTGTTTTTTGTAGGGCAAGTTGTACTTTTGAACGACACTGTTGGTTTTAACATATCGTGTACTGGAAAACAGGTAAAAAATTCCAAGTCCAGTAAAATTGCAAAAAAAGTGCAATTCCACATATGTTTTTGTTTTTTTACCATGTTCACTAGATGCTAAAACTGACCTGCCTTTATGATTCTCCAGGTCATTACGAGTTCACAGACATCATACATGTCTTGGTTATTTTTATTTAAGTGGTGAAAAAAATCCAAACTTTGGTAAAAAAAAAAAAAAAGGCGCCATTGTCAGAGACCTGTAGCGTCTCCATTAGTGATGAGCGAGCACTAACATGCTCTGCTGCTCATTGCTCAGGTCGAGCTGATTGGAATACTCGGGTACTAAGCCAGAACAACAAGCCCAATGTAAGTCTGTGGGAGACCCGAGTATTTTTACCGCGATCCCCCCGGGAGTCCTTTTAAGGTCTAAAAAGTCTGAAAATGATGGAAACACTGCTCAAATGACACAGGGATATCATGGGGATCACCCCTGGAAGCATTCCTGACTCCTAGTTCACAGCTGTAAACTTTTTTTTTCTGAGATTCATGCCATTTTTCCCGGTGCCACAAAAAACACACTAAAACGAAACCAAAATGGATTTTGCTGGGAAATATGTCAAGGTACATCCTTTGCAGGTTAATGACTTGCCTGTAAGGCCAAAATATTGACCCCAGACTGAAAATTTCCTCCCCCACTTAGGCTTAGGTCAGACGCTGCGTTTTTGAGGTGTTTTTCAACTTTAACATTGCTTTTAACCACTACAAATGCATTCACTGGGAAATGTCATTGTTACATTTAACAACCCTAGCTGGCCATGTGGTGTGTGACACATAAGCAGACCCATCTTGTTTCATTTATAAAGGAGGGACTCTTAAAGTCACAGAGCATATTTTTACTGGTGCATCAGGCGGCATTAATCTTCTTAAAGGACCATTATTAAACAGTGGGTCTCCTAAGTTGTTGTAGCCTATGCTGTGAGTCGATGGGCTGCCAAGAATTACGACGCACCACAATACCCTTTTCATAAGATGTCCAGGGGGGACTCCTGAAAAAGGGTTGCATTGAATTCAAGGCCTGCCCTGCTACCAATTCATATGCACTCCAATAAGCCTTTGAACTGGATGGGCCCCTGAAAATCCACTTCACAATATGCATTTTGTACTCCGTACTCCTTTGTTTTACACATTGGCAGCAAAGCCAGCCTTGCTGCATAGTCAGTCATATGCACCCCATTACGCCTTGGAACCCACTTACTGGATGGGCCCATGAAAATCCACTTCACAATATTCATTTTGTACTCCCGTACTCCTTTGTTTTACACATTGGCAGCAACGCCAGCCCTGCTGCATAGTCATGTGCACCCCATTACGCCTTGGAACCCACATACTGGATTGGCCCATGAAAATCCACTCATATTTTTTAATGGTATGATGGTTCACTCTTTGCAGAATTATTTACAGGAGAATTTGGCAATTTTATTTGCCATGTTTTTAACACTAAGGTTCAGATACAGCTTTAAATAAGGCTAATACTTGCAAAACAACACAATTTTATATTTTATAGTGTTAGTGCGCACACTTTTGTATATGCTAACATATAAAGGTTAATAAGAACATATAAGGATTAAATACATATAGTGATTATGTATATATGAAGATTAACTACATACAGTATACTTACATCATCCACAAGAGGCTTTTAAACATCATCCGTCTGGAATATCAGAGAAGCAACACCAAGACAGAGAACCCCTGGGAGATTACCTACACTGCATGGGTGTCCCCAATTAGGCAGGCATCAGCACACTGTACATGTACAGGTACCCCAGTTTTGGCATCGGTCTTAGTCATGTTTCTCTGGTCTTATATAGTGATTTACACTATGTAGTAACTCTAGGTTCACCCAGACCTTCAAGTGGCCAGCTTTCAAGGATGTATGAAACTGAGATATCATGGAGTCATCAGACAAGGGGCCATAAACCCCTAGAAAATAAAAGCCACAAGGATTTAGATCACCACCACAGGCAGAGTTTCAGTAAACCTTAATGTTTTACAATGACAAACAGCAAACATAAATGAATAAACAAACATTTCTCAAGATTGTGTCACTATGAGCATTGTCTGTCACATCTGTAAATGTTTTACAAGAAATGCAGCTATGTGATTGTCTGAATGCGTTTGGAATACAGCATTTTAATCAGGATTCCAAATCGCCATTTGTATATTCACCATTTCTACATTCACCATTTGTACATTTTAGGCAGCAAAAGTTATCGCTTTCAAGAAGAGAAACTAATATAGTCGACAAAGAAATATTTGTAATGAACTACTGAGCCAAACTAACAGCATTGCTTTCTCAAATTTATATGAAGTGTATTGTGTCCAATGTGAGCAACCAGCCAACACAAAAAGGAGCTTTTCAAGTGAGCTCTTTATGGTACACAAATGTTATGAAGTCTTTGCCTACAAGGATGTGGTTTCACCAATGGGGGGTACCTTTTTAAAAAATATGCTATTGCCATCACAGCCCCCTTTCCCAAAATTCACCGTACAGAGCATGTTCACCCTGGTGATCTAGTGGCTGGTAAAGGACACATTGCAAGAGACAGAGTTAAGAAGTTGGCCCAATGTAATGTAATGCCCAATTCCCCAATGTGGGGTCCTTTTTTACTAAATAAAATAGTGCCGTCACAGCCCCCTTGCCCAAAATTCACCGTACAGAGCACGTTCACCCTGGTGATCTAGTGGCAGTTAAAGGACACATTGCAGGAGACAGAGTTAAGAAGTAGGCCTAATGTAATGTAATGCTCAATTCCCCAATGTGGGGTCCTTTTTTTTACTAAATAAAATAGTGCCATCACAGCCCCCTTGCCCAAAATTCCCCGGCCTATAACAGTACAGAGCACGTTCACCCTGGTCATCTAGTGGCTCTGGTTGATGAGGATGAAGATAAGGAGGATAAGAACAAACAGACCAAGTCTGGAAGCATATATCCATGTGTGGTTACGAAGAGGTGCATGAGAATACACCTTCCCAAAACAGAGAATGTATTTGAGGTTATGTTTCGCTGTTTTCGCTTGGTTGTATACACAAGTCTTTCCCAATGCAGCCCTTGTTCATTTTTATAAGAGTCAGCCTGTCAGCATTTTCCGTTGACAGGCGGATGCGCTTATCTGTTATAATTCCACCAATGGCACTAAAAACCCGCTCTGACAGAACGCTAGCAACAGGGCACGCCAGGATCTCCAAGGCGTAGAGAGCCAGTTCATGCCACGTGCCCAGCTTGCATACCCAATAATTAAGAGGCACAGAGGAATCATAGAGGACGTTTATACGATCTGCAAGGTACTCCCTCACCATCTTCATAAACATTGCACTTCTTGTGACAGCACCCCTTGCCTCTGTGCCGTCACAATGGGAGGGTCTGAGAAAACTGTCCCAGAACTTTGCCATTGTTCCCCTGCCTGAGCTGGATTGTACTTCTGTCTCTCTTGCTTGGACTCCTTGGTTGTACAACAAACTGACATCTGCTGCCAGCGTTCTCACATGGGAATTTTCTAAGAAATTCCGCTACACGGGCCCTTTGGTACTGCAACATTTTAGTACACCTCTCTGCCTCTGGCAGAAGAGATTGAAAGTTCTCCTTGTAGCGTGGGTCTAGAAGTGTCACCAACCAGTAATGAGTGTCACCCAAAATTTTTATAATGCGAGGGTCATGTGAAGCGCAGCGCAACATAAAGTCAGCCATGCATGCCAGACTGCTAACAGGCAAGACTTCCGTGTCCTCACCAACAGGACGACTGACCATGCTGTCCTCTTCCTCCTCATCCTCATCCTCCTCCTCCCTGTCCTCAGGCCAACCCTGCTGACCAGACGGTATGACAGCTGTGTTTGTAGTACAGTCTATAGCGCATAAAAGTAGCTCCTGCTCTTCCTCCTCCTCATTGCCTACCAATCCACATTGAGAAGACATGAGGCTGGGCTGAGTGTAATCCCCCTGTATGGTTCCTTGCTCCATGTCTTCATGCTCTGCCTGCAATGCATCCTCTTTAATTGTGAGCAGAGAGGTTTTCAGAATGCTGAAATGCGGGATGGTGACACTAATTATGGCGTCATCACAGCTCACCATCTTGGTGCAGTCCTCAAAGTTTTAGAGGATGGTACATATGTCAGACATCCATGTCCATACCTGAGGTGTGTGGAGTCTGAACTGAATGTCGATGGCCTTGTTGATATTGATAGTCAACAACTGCCCTCTTCTGCTCACAAATTCTTGCCAACATATGCAGAGTAGAGTTCCAGCGCGTGGGGACATCACACACCAGTCGGTGATCTGGAAGCTGCAAATGCTGCTGAAGCACAGCAAGGGCGGCTGAAGCTGTAGCTGACTTTCTGACTGACTTTCTAAAATTGGCAGACAGATGGCATACTTTCATTAGCAGATCCGGCAGCTCCGTGTAGCTTTTCAGAAAACGTTGAACCACGAGGTTAAGCACATAGGCCAAGCAAGGAACGTGTGTGAGCTCACCTTGCCTCAGAGCTGCCACCAGGTTACGGCCATTGTCACACATGACCATGCCTGGCTGTAGGTTCAGCGGTGTCATCCAAACATCTGCCTGCTCTTTCAGCGCTGTCCACAACCCTTCTGCATTGTGCGGTTTGTCACCTATGCAGATTAGCTTCAGCACAGCCTGTTGCCACTTAGCTGAGGCAGTGCTGCAGTGCTTTCAGCTTCTGACTGATGTGTTGAATTCAGAGATGGAGGATGAAGAGGAGAAGGATGAGGAGGTGCAGGAGCTGTAGACTGTGGGGGCAACCCTGTTTGACATAGGGCCAGCAATCCTTGGCATGGGGAGGATGGTCCAACTGGGTCCCAGCTTCCACTATGTTAACCCAGTGTGCTGTCAGTGAGATGTACCATCCCTGCCCACAAGCACTTGTCCATGTGTCCGTGGTTAGGTGGACTTTCCCTGGAACAGCACGGGTAATGTTGTGGGACACATGCTGGTGTAATGCCGGTACGGCACACCGGGAGAAATAGTGGCGACTGGGGGACAGAGTACCTTGGGACGGCCATCGCCTTCAGGTTGCGGAAAGCTTCCATCTCAATGAGCCCAAATGGCAGCATTTCTAGCTCAAGCAGAAGAGAAATATTAGAATTTAGGACTGTGGCCTGTGGAGCGTTGGCTGGGTATTTCCGCTTGTGTTCAAAAGACTGGGGTATAGACAACTGAAGGCTGTGCTGGGACAAGGACGTGGATGGGCTTGATGATGGTGCTGGTTGGCTGTGGGCCACAACAGGTGCAGGGATAGAGGCATCTTCACATGCACGGTGGACTGGGGATTGGCTTCTACTCAAAACAGAGGAAGAAGCAGTGGTGTCACCTGCAGAGAGTGGTCCTGTAGCCTGGGGTTCAGCCCACAAAGTCGGGTGCTTTGCTGCCATATGCCTGATCATGCTGGTGGTGGTCAGGCTGGTTGTTTTACTACCCCTGCTGATGCGGGCATGGCAGGTGCTGCAATAGTCTGTTTGGGGTTATCGGCAGAGTCTTTAAAAAATAACCAGTTAAGAATAGTAATAACGGTCCTAGGAGCTCTGGAAATGAGACCAAAATAAGGATTTTAGTGTTGAACCACAACGCGTTTCAACGGTTAAACCGTCTTCATCAGGTGGAAACTTCGGAATCTTGAAATGGAAAGCTGAACAGCTCTTCAGAGTTTCCAAGTGTGGGATCAGTTGTCTCAGGGCACTCGGCATGGTGGGAGGAAGGAGGATCAGGGTGAGGAATATCCGGGCCACACTCACGGCTACTCAGTCTTGACCGTGTGGAAGACATGGTGGTGGTGGTGGTGGCTAAGTGACTGGAAGCATTATCCGTTATCAAACCAACAACCGTTTCACACTGCTCTGGCTTCATTAGTGGTGTGCTGCAGTCCCCTAGAAACTGGGACAGGAAGGTCAAGCGAGAAGATGTGGGTCTTTGTTGTTGCCCACTTTCACCTTGACCACGGCCTTGTCCCCTGCATGCACCATCAGCATCACGTCCATTTCCCCGTACCTTGCCCATTGCCTGGCCCATTTTAAATGGACTACTGCACTATTTCAAATGTTCAACACAAATGTATTTATTAGTAGCAAAATAATATCTGATCAGCATGTCTGCAAATCTACGATTTTTCAAACCCAAACACCAGGCAGGCCTCAGCCTTACATATCAGACTGTATTCAATTTGGGGGGGCTTTTTTCGAATATAATTTATGCAAAATAGTGCTGTATATAAGTAGAGCATCAGACAGCAAAAAAGTGGTCCACCGGCCTACAATGACCAAACTTGGAGCACGCAGATATATGAGGGCTGTCACGGAAATACCACACTGGCAAATATGTGGCCTTTTTATATTTCTTTAATGCTAAATAGTGCTGTACATAATTAGAGTATCAGACAGCAAAAAAATGGTCCACCGGCCTACAATGCCCAAACTTGGAACGCACAGATATGAGGGCTGTCACGGAAATACCACACTGGCAAATATGTGGCATTTTAATATTTTTTTATGCTAAATAGTGCTGTATATAATTACAGTAACAGACAGCAAAAAGAGTGGTCCACCGGCCTACAATGCCCAAACTTGAAACACGCAGATATATGAGGGCTGTCACGGAAATACCACACTGACAAATATGTGGCCTTTATATATTTTTTTAAGCTAAATAGTGCTGTATATAATTACAGTAACAGCCAAAAAAGTGTTCCACCGGCCTACAATGACCAAACTTGGAGCACGCAGATATATGAGGGCTGTCACAGAAATACCACACTGGCAAATATGTGGCCTTTTTATATTTTTTTATGCTAAATAGTGCTGTATATAATTAAAGTATCAGACAGCAAAAAAGTGGTCCACCGGCCTACAATGACCTATCTTGGAGCACGTAGATATATAAGGGCTGTCACGGAAATGCCACAATGGCAAATATGTGGCCTGTTTCTTTTTTAAAATGCCAAATAGTGCTGTATATAATTAAAGTAACAGACAGCAAAAACAGTGGCAAAATGGGCTAAAATGCCAAAACTTGGAGCACGCAGATATATGAGGTCTCTTTTGGTGAATTTAAAACACGAGAAAAAAAAAAACAGTGGCACAAGGCTACCACACACAACGATGCTACGTATGCCTGACAAACTATGATTTTTAAACAGGCCTCAGTTTGACATCACACACTGTATATTTTTTTTTGGGGGGGGAATTTTTGGGAAAAAAAAATGCAACCAGGTATATAGTAAAGAAGCTGCAGCAGCAGACAGTTATGGACCTTTGGGAGGGATGAAGGGAGCAATGTATGCAAATACAGTGCCTGCAGGCTTTGCACTGATGTGGATATGCTGTGCCCTGCCTAGCTAGCGCTGCACTATCGGGGCCCACGAATTAGCCCTAAAAAGGACTGTAGGTTTCTCAGGAGTTGTGGATTTAAGAGTTGCAGACCTACACTATCTGTAAAAACCACGATTCTGACCCTATCTCAGCAGCAGCTCTCCCTACTCTCGCTGAATCTGGTGCAGAATGTGGCGAGTAGGGCGGCGCCAGTTCTCTTATACTCGGGATGATGCTGTGCGGCCAAGCCAATCACTGCTCAACCACAACAAAGATCGCTGCGGCGATTCATGGCCTGGTAGACAATCCCTGCAGCGTGATTGGGTCTTTAAAGTCCGCCAAAAATGCTGGGTGGTGACACCAGATACCGCCAAATAATCACGGAAATGCTCGATGCTCGTGCAGCGCCCCAGAGTCCTGGTCGTTGCAGTACTGTGGCTCCGCTACTATGGGGAGCTATGGTACGTCTGATGGCACTGAAGGAGTTCATCTGATCAGGTATCACAGACACCAATACATTTCACAGTCGGGCCTCCGGGGGGAGCTAAGGGTTCTATTCACTAGGCCACTCCCCACCATAGTGGGTAAACTGGGGGTCAGGCAGGAAGTTAGATGAGAAAGCTGACTGGGTTGGAACCAGGCAACACCTTGTGGCAGAGGGTGTTGTGGGGGAAGATACAGTAGGGTCTCTGTCAGGGGTGGGATCCTGACAGAGGCTTGGCAACTTGAGCGAACGTAATGGGATCGTGCCTGCTCAGGATAGCGGCGGTGCCCAAGGAAGGACCAGAAGCGAGATAGATTGTGCTGAGTGAGAAACGAGATCAAGGCAATAAGGAGAATACCAGTAGGGGTCGTGCTGTAAGACCGAGGCAACACCCTACTGAGGCGCACTACCGGTGGCCGGAACGCCGAGGGAGTATTACAACATTCAGCTTCAAGCAATACTCTAAACAGCGGCAGGACAGTCAGTCTAAGGCGGGCTGTCTCACTTAAATCAGCTATGCAGTCTTGGGGGGCAACTTGTGGAGAGGGGCGACTCTAGGGTCCCGGAAGAGCTCCGAGCCTACCCGTCAAACGGGTGCCGTCCCAACCGTAACATCAGGGAGGGACGGAGGATTAGCAGAACATCATCTAATCGAGTTGTGAGGGAACTTAAGAAACAGACACAACAGTTGTGGGGACTTTCCGTAAGCACAGCAGGGAAGGACCGCAACACATAGCGCTAGAAGGAAGGCACAGATTTCCACCTGCTAAGAGAACTCTGGAGGTGCCATTGGACCGGCCGGACTTGCGCAGCCTGGTTATCCAGATTCTGGACTGAGGACCCAGAGATCTTCAGTAAAGAGGTAAAGAGACTGCAACCTGGTGTCCTCGTTATTTACTGCACCGCACCACTACAACCTCACCACCATCAACCGTCATACTAATTTACTGTACGCCCCTCGGCAGGGTCACGGACCGGGCCTAGCCACTGTGACAACCCCAGAGCAGAGACTCAGAGGCCCGGTACCGGGTACCCCTTGGCCCTGCGGCAGTGGGGGCGCTTCAATTTGGCGTCACGAACAGGATCTACTTAAGCCTGAAAAATCAGGTCATGTGTGCCTTGGAACTGTGATTTATTCTGCTTAAAACTGTACTTTATTGTAAAGACTGTGCTGTGTCATTTACCGCCAAAACTCCCGCCAAAAGTCGCCACCATTGCAGCACCACGGGGAGCGCAGAGGGAGAAGAAGGGCGTGCCATGGGAGGAGATTACCAAAGCGGCGCCAGAAGTAGCGACCGCCCCCTCCGACTCCTGCTGCGAGAGGACGACCTACCCAGCAGCAGAGGAGAACCGCCCCCTGACTTGCAACGGCGGGAAAGAGGTGAAGAAGGAGCTCAACCTCGGAGAAATGGCGGAGCCAGGTGCATGCATTGCCGCCGAATGCCAGACAGCGACGATGAGCAGCAAGTGCCCGAGCAACGGCGAGGTGATCCCGGCTTGCCCTCACCCATCAGAGGCGGACTCGCGTCCACCGCCGGTGAAGGACCTGAACTCCTTGGAGCCGCCAGTGGAGGAGCCGAGCCTACCTATCCCAGCCATGGAACCATGGAGGGCGGAGCCACATCAAGAGGCGATTCCAGAAGAGCCGTGGTCCGGGCTGCAGCCGATTCCAGTGTCCTTGTCAATGGGACAGATCGACATCGGTGGAATCACATCAGGCGCAGGTATGGACGGCACCCCTACTCCCCCGGCCGATTCTGCTCTCCCGACCGATCCGGCTCCCCTGACCGATCCCGCTCCTGTGACCGCTCCTCACCCCAGCACTAATCGTTCCTTCTTGGTGGAGCGGGTGATCCTAACCTCTAACGCGATGGGGAAGTTAGTGCCTCCGCTACCAACCAAGATGGGAGAACCCATAGATGTGGGCCCAGACGGGGTGATCCTCCGGTGGGACACCCCCTGGACCGGGCCGGATGGAACCCGGGAGGATGGCCTCACCCTTGCCGTGCTCACTTGGGAGCAGTATAAGCAATGTCTAATCCACCACTGGAAGGATCGAGACGAGGCCGACCAACATGATACACAACGTAGAAAGTTTGCACACAGCAGGAAAGACGTGGTAAAGCGGGGAACTGTGCTGGCCTACCACCCGAAGAGGGGATGGGGCTCCATACAGGAACCGGGACTACCAACTGATGTCTTTGTTACTAGTTATAATGTGAAAACCCCCTGCTGCAGTCGGGATGGTGACCCATTACAAAGGGGGGATCAGGTGACCTACACCCGTCATCGGAATGCACAAGGATGGTGCGCCCAGAACGTTCGACGGTGTGAACCTGAGAGAGCGCCCCCTGTTGCCCCGATCATGACTGATCCCGATTTGCCAGAACTTGTTCCTATCACCACCGTACGCCTTGTAGCGGCTACTGAACTTGCAAGCAGGATTAGCCTTCAAATCCAGACACCGGCTGATCTGATGGCGCCTGAGAGACCAACTACCAGCATGGGTGCCGCCTCAGCCAGGGGTGGGGAACCACCTTCTGTACCGAAAGATGAGTAAGATAATACTACTCTTAAAATATGTACATAGTTTCTTAACTGTTTGTTCATTTCCTGTTTTGCTGCTAAACCCGTTCAGGGTTAACTTTTAAAGGGATCCCTTTGTTGACCCGGGATCCCTATTGTTTTGTTTATTTTTCTGAGTTTTTGCACAAGTTTCCAGAACTGCCGCAATCATGAACAGTGCATGATACAAACTTTTTGTAAATAGTTTGCACATTATTAAAGGTGCTCCCTACTGGTTTTACTTCAAAAAGGACTCTTTGTGAAGATACCTGTTGTGAATTTGCTTTTTGCTCCCTCTAGTGGTTACTAGTTTTTTGACTCTGGTTTTTCTGTCATTCCTTTTATCCGCACCTGGGTCGTTAGTTAGGGGTGTTGCTATATAAGCTCCCTGGACCTTCAGTTCAATGCCTGGCAACGTAGTTATCAGAGCTAGTCTGCTGTGCTCTTGTCTACTGATCCTGGTTCCAGTTATATCAGCTAAGTCTGCCTTTTGCTTTTTGCTATTTGTTTTGGTTTTGTATTTTTGTCCAGCTTGTTCCAAATCTATATCCTGACCTTTGCTGGAAGCTCTAGGGGGCTGGTGTTCTCCCCCCGGACCGTTAGACGGTTCGGGGGTTCTTGAATTTCCAGTGTGGATTTTGATAGGGTTTTTGTTGACCATATAAGTTACCTTTCTTTATTCTGCTATCAGTAAGCGGGCCTCTCTGTGCTAAACCTGGTTCATTTCTGTGTTTGTCATTTCCTCTTACCTCACCGTCATTATTTGTGGGGGGCTTCTATCCAGCTTTGGGGTCCCCTTCTCTGGAGGCAAGAAAGGTCTTTGTTTTCCTCTACTAGGGGTAGCTAGATTCTCCGGCTGGCGCGTGTCATCTAGAATCAACGTAGGAATGATCCCCGGCTACTTCTAGTGTTGGCGTTAAGAGTAGTTATATGGTCAACCCAGTTACCACTGCCCTATGAGCTGGATTTTTGTATTCTGCAGACTTCCACGTTCCTCTGAGACCCTCGCCATTGGGGTCATAACAGTTTGCCAGGCCCGTATTAAATGTTTAATGCATTGCAGAAGAGGGATTATAAGAAAGAAGATTCTGAGTTTTTTTTTTTTTTTCTTCTTCCCCTTTACCTCAGAGTGGCTATGCTTGCTGCAGACATGAATGTCCAGACCTTGATTACAAGTGTGGACCAACTGGCTACTCGTGTGCAGGGCATACAAGACTATGTTATCAGGAATCCTAGGTCAGAACCTAAAATACCGATTCCTGAACTGTTTTCCGGAGACAGGTTTAAGTTTAGGAATTTCGTGAATAATTGTAAATTGTTTTTGTCCCTGAGACCCTGTTCATCTGGAGATTCTGCTCAGCAAGTAAAAATTATTATTTCGTTCTTACGGGGCGACCCTCAGGATTGGGCTTTTTCGCTGGCGCCAGGAGATCCGGCATTGGCTGATCTTGATGCGTTTTTTCTGGCGCTCGGTTTACTTTATGAGGAACCCAATCTTGAGATTCAGGCAGAAAAGGCCTTGCTGGCTATGTCTCAGGGGCAGGACGAGGCTGAAGTGTATTGCCAAAAATTTCGGAAATGGTCCGTGCTGACACATTGGAACGAGTGTGCACTGGCCGCTAATTTTAGAAATGGCCTTTCTGAAGCCATTAAGAATGTTATGGTGGGTTTTCCCATTCCCACAGGTCTGAATGATACTATGGCACTGGCTATTCAAATTGACCGGCGGTTGCGGGAGCGCAAAACCGCAAATTCCCTCATGGTGTTGTCTGAACAGACACCTAATTCGGTGCAATGTGATAGAAAAACCGCAAATTCCCTCATGGTGTTGTCTGAACAGACACCTGATTTAATGCAATGTGATAGAATCCTGACTAGAAATGAGCGGAAAATTCATAGACGCCGGAATGGCTTGTGCTACTACTGTGGTGATTCTACACATGTTATCTCAGCATGCTCTAAACGTATAGCTAAGGTTGTTAGTCCTGTCACCGTTGGTAATTTGCAACCTAAATTTATTCTGTCTGTAACTTTGATTTGCTCACTGTCATCTTATCCTGTCATGGCGTTTGTAGATTCAGGTGCTGCCCTGAGTCTCATGGATCTCTCATTTGCTAAGCGCTGTGGTTTTACTCTTGAACCATTAGAAAATCCTATTCCTCTTAGGGGTATTGATGCTACACCATTGGCAGCAAATAAACCGCAGTATTGGACACAGGTTACCATGTGCATGACTCCTGAACACCGCGAGGTGATACGTTTCCTGGTTTTACATAAAATGCATGATTTGGTTGTTTTAGGGCTGCCATGGTTACAGACCCATAATCCAGTCCTGGACTGGAAGGCTATGTCAGTCTCAAGTTGGGGCTGTCGTGGTATTCATGGGGATTCCCTGCCTGTGTCTATTGCTTCTTCTACGCCTTCGGAAGTTCCGGAGTATTTGTCTGATTATCAGGATGTCTTCAGTGAGTCTGAGTCCAGTGCACTGCCTCCTCATAGGGACTGTGACTGTGCTATAGATTTGATCCCAGGCAGCAAATTTCCTAAGGGAAGACTGTTTAATCTGTCGGTACCTGAACATACCGCTATGCGTTCATATATCAAGGAGTCTCTGGAGAAAGGACATATTCGTCCGTCTTCTTCCCCTCTTGGTGCGGGATTCTTTTTTGTGGCAAAAAAGGACGGATCTTTGAGACCTTGTATTGATTATCGACTTTTAAATAAGATCACTGTCAAATTTCAGTATCCTTTACCGCTGTTGTCTGACTTGTTTGCCCGGATTAAGGGTGCCAAGTGGTTCACCAAGATAGACCTTCGTGGTGCGTACAACCTTGTGCGCATTAAGCAAGGTGATGAATGGAAAACCGCATTCAATACGCCCGAAGGTCATTTTGAGTACTTGGTGATGCCTTTTGGGCTCTCCAATGCGCCTTCAGTTTTTCAGTCCTTTATGCATGACATTTTCCGGAAGTATCTGGATAAATTTTTGATTGTTTATCTGGATGATATTTTGGTTTTTTCTGACAATTGGGATTCGCATGTGGAGCAGGTCAGGTTGGTCTTTAAAATTTTGCGTGAAAATTCTTTGTTTGTCAAGGGCTCAAAGTGTCTCTTTGGTGTGCAGAAGGTTCCCTTTTTGGGGTTCATTTTTTCCCCTTCTGCTGTGGAGATGGACCCAGTCAAGGTCCGAGCTATTCTTGATTGGACTCAGCCCTCGTCAGTTAAGAGTCTTCAGAAGTTCTTGGGCTTCGCTAACTTCTACCGTCGTTTTATCGCTAATTTTTCTAGCATTGTGAAACCTTTGACGGATATGACCAAGAAGGGCTCCGATGTAGCTAACTGGGCTCCTGCTGCCGTGGAGGCTTTCCAGGAGTTGAAACACCGGTTTACTTCGGCGCCTGTTTTGTGCCAGCCTGACGTCTCACTTCCCTTTCAGGTTGAGGTGGATGCTTCGGAGATTGGGGCAGGGGCCGTTTTGTCGCAGAGAGGCCCTGGTTGCTCTGTTATGAAGCCTTGTGCCTTTTTCTCTAGGAAGTTTTCGCCTGCCGAGCGAAATTATGATGTGGGCAATCGGGAGTTGTTGGCCATGAAATGGGCATTTGAGGAGTGGCGTCATTGGCTCGAGGGTGCTAAGCATCGTGTGGTGGTCTTGACTGATCACAAAAATCTGATGTATCTCGAGTCTGCTAAACGCCTTAATCCGAGACAGGCCCGCTGGTCATTGTTTTTCTCCCGCTTTGATTTTGTTGTCTCGTATTTACCAGGTTCAAAGAATGTGAAGGCCGATGCTCTTTCTAGGAGCTTTGTGCCTGATGCTCCTGGAGTCGCTGATCCTGTTGGTATTCTTAAAGATGGAGTTATCTTGTCAGCTATTTCTCCGGATCTGCGACGTGTGTTGCAGAGATTTCAGGCTGATAGGCCTGAGTCTTGTCCACCTGACAGACTGTTTGTCCCGGATAAGTGGACCAGCAGAGTCATTTCCGAGGTTCATTCCTCGGTGTTGGCAGGTCACCCGGGAATTTTTGGCACCAGAGATCTGGTGGCCAGGTCCTTTTGGTGGCCTTCCTTGTCAAGGGATGTGCGGTCATTTGTGCAGTCCTGTGGGACTTGTGCTCGAGCTAAGCCTTGCTGTTCTCGTGCCAGCGGTTTGCTCTTGCCCTTGCCTGTCCCGAAGAGACCTTGGACACATATCTCCATGGATTTCATTTCTGATCTTCCGCTATCTCAGGGCATGTCCGTTATCTGGGTGATATGTGATCGCTTCTCCAAGATGGTCCATTTGGTTCCTTTGCCTAAGCTGCCTTCCTCTTCCGATCTGGTTCCTGTGTTTTTCCAGAACGTGGTTCGTTTGCACGGCATCCCTGAGAATATTGTGTCAGACAGAGGATCCCAGTTCGTTTCCAGGTTCTGGCGATCCTTTTGTAGTAGGATGGGCATTGATTTGTCGTTTTCGTCTGCTTTCCATCCTCAGACTAATGGACAGACGGAGCGAACCAATCAGACTTTGGAGGCTTATTTGAGGTGTTTTGTCTCTGCTGATCAGGACGATTGGGTGACATTCTTGCCGTTGGCTGAGTTTGCCCTTAATAATCGGGCTAGTTCCGCCACCTTGGTTTCGCCTTTTTTCTGCAACTCTGGTTTCCATCCTCGCTTTTCTTCGGGTCATGTGGAGCCTTCTGACTGTCCTGGGGTGGATTCTGTGGTGGATAGGTTGCAGCAGATCTGGAATCATGTGGTGGACAACTTGAAGTTGTCACAGGAGAAGGCTCAGCGCTTTGCCAACCGCCGCCGCGGTGTGGGTCCCCGACTACGCGTTGGGGATTTGGTATGGCTTTCTTCCCGCTTTGTTCCTATGAAGGTCTCCTCTCCCAAATTTAAACCTCGTTTTATTGGGCCTTACAAGATATTGGAAATCCTTAATCCTGTATCTTTTCGTCTGGATCTTCCTGTGTCGTTTGCTATTCACAATGTATTTCATAGGTCCTTGTTGCGGCGGTACATTGTGCCTGTAGTTCCTTCTGCTGAGCCTCCTGCTCCGGTGTTGGTTGAGGGCGAGTTGGAGTACGTGGTGGAGAAGATCTTGGATTCTCGCCTCTCCAGGCGGAGGCTTCAGTACCTGGTCAAGTGGAAGGGCTATGGTCAGGAGGATAATTCCTGGGTGGTCGCCTCTGATGTTCATGCGGCCGATTTAGTTCGTACCTTTCATGCCGCTCATCCTGATCGCCCTGGTGGTCGTGGTGAGGGTTCGGTGACCCCTCACTAAGGGGGGGGTACTGTTGTGAATTTGCTTTTTGCTCCCTCTAGTGGTTACTAGTTTTTTGACTCTGGTTTTTCTGTCATTCCTTTTATCCGCACCTGGGTCGTTAGTTAGGGGTGTTGCTATATAAGCTCCCTGGACCTTCAGTTCAATGCCTGGCAACGTAGTTATCAGAGCTAGTCTGCTGTGCTCTTGTCTACTGATCCTGGTTCCAGTTATATCAGCTAAGTCTGCCTTTTGCTTTTTGCTATTTGTTTTGGTTTTGTATTTTTGTCCAGCTTGTTCCAAATCTATATCCTGACCTTTGCTGGAAGCTCTAGGGGGCTGGTGTTCTCCCCCCGGACCGTTAGACGGTTCGGGGGTTCTTGAATTTCCAGTGTGGATTTTGATAGGGTTTTTGTTGACCATATAAGTTACCTTTCTTTATTCTGCTATCAGTAAGCGGGCCTCTCTGTGCTAAACCTGGTTCATTTCTGTGTTTGTCATTTCCTCTTACCTCACCGTCATTATTTGTGGGGGGCTTCTATCCAGCTTTGGGGTCCCCTTCTCTGGAGGCAAGAAAGGTCTTTGTTTTCCTCTACTAGGGGTAGCTAGATTCTCCGGCTGGCGCGTGTCATCTAGAATCAACGTAGGAATGATCCCCGGCTACTTCTAGTGTTGGCGTTAGGAGTAGTTATATGGTCAACCCAGTTACCACTGCCCTATGAGCTGGATTTTTGTATTCTGCAGACTTCCACGTTCCTCTGAGACCCTCGCCATTGGGGTCATAACAGATACCACACTGGAACTTTTGCTGAGTATGGACTGGTAGCTTGAGAAGACGTGCTACCTCATAGAGACTTGGTCCCCTCTTAAAGGGGACGTTCATGTGTTGCACTTAGAGAATAGTATTGCTTTAAGACTGAGAGATAGCAATAATGTTTTGATAAAGAGAACGTGACGATAATGTTTATGTGAGAAAGTTATATATATCCAACTAGTTAATTGTAGAGAAATGCTGATGATGTTTCCTGAAAGATAGTGGAAGCTAGAGGAAGGATGCAGTGGGCCCGTAGGGGTAGACGTAGTGACCAGCATACATGTCAGTAAGAAAAATAATGAGGAAGTTTAATGTTCTATAGAAAATGTTTGGTAATGTTGATAGACAACGAGGACAGAAGGTGAACCCTGAGTCCTCCTAGGAGTCATGTAGAGATGGCTCGGTGCTCTTAAACTGAAAGTAATGTTATGTTCTATACTGTGTATAGTAGTTGAAAAGGCAGTAGGCCCGGGCTGAAAGGGGCGGTCCTGTAAAGAAGGGAGAGGCAGTAGGTCTGGTGCCGTTAGGACAGGTGGTCCTGCAGATTTAAAGAAGGAGAATGTAAAAGTTAAATTGCCTTATAATGTGATTATAAGAAGGTCTTTAGTGGATTCAGAGTGTACATCCTTAAAGGCGATGTTAAGTTATTGTTCAAAAGTTTGTACTAGTAGAATACCCGGTTGGGTAAGAAAAGTTATTTATAGCATGTTGCTATGATATTTAACCATGTTTGTAACGTTCAAGTGTCCTCACCTCCCATAAAGGGAAGCTCTGTTTAAATATACTTATTGTTATTGCACTCAACAAAACTGTATGTCTTTTTGCTAACTTGTATTGTTGTTTTCTTCCCAGTCCCGGAGTACTGTGTTTAACCAGGGGGGAGTGCAGCGCCCCAGAGTCCTGGTCGTTGCAGTACTGTGGCTCCGCCACTATGGGGAGCTATGGTACGTTTGATGGCACTGAAGGAGTTCATCTGATCAGGTATCACAGACACCAATACATTTCACAGTCGGGCCTCCGGGGGGAGCTAAGGGTTCTATTCACTAGGCCACTCCCCACCATAGTGGGTAAACTGGGGGTCAGGCAGGAAGTTAGATGAGAAAGCTGACTGGGTTGGAACCAGGCAACACCTTGTGGCAGAGGGTGTTGTGGGGGAAGATACAGTAGGGTCTCTGTCAGGGGTGGGATCCTGACAGAGGCTTGGCAACTTGAGCGAACGTAACGGGACCGTGCCTGCTCAGGATAGCGGCGGTGCCCAAGGAAGGACCAGAAGCGAGATAGATTGTGCTGAGTGAGAAACGAGATCAAGGCAATAAGGAGAATACCAGTAGGGGTCGTGCTGTAAGACCGAGGCAACACCCTACTGAGGCGCACTACCGGTGGCCGGAACGCCGAGGGAGTATTACAACATTCAGCTTCAAGCAATACTCTAAACAGCGGCAGGACAGTCAGTCTAAGGCGGGCTGTCTCACTTAAATCACCTATGCAGTCTTGGGGGGCAACTTGTGGAGAGGGGCGACTCTAGGGTCCCGGAAGAGCTCCGAGCCTACCCGGCAAACGGGTGCCGTCCCAACCGTAACATCAGGGAGGGACGGAGGATTAGCAGAACATCATCTAATCGAGTTGTGAGGGAACTTAAGAAACAGACACAACAGTTGTGGGGACTTTCCGTAAGCACAGCAGGGAAGGACCGCAACACATAGCGCTAGAAGGAAGGCACAGATTTCCACCTGCTAAGAGAACTCTGGAGGTGCCATTGGACCGGCCGGACTTGCGCAGCCTGGTTATCCAGATTCTGGACTGAGGACCCAGAGATCTTCAGTAAAGAGGTAAAGAGACTGCAACCTGGTGTCCTCGTTATTTACTGCACCGCACCACTACAACCTCACCACCATCAACCGTCATACTTATTTACTGTACGCCCCTCGGCAGGGTCACGGACCGGGCCTAGCCACCGTGACAACCCCAGAGCAGAGACTCAGAGGCCCGGTACCGGGTACCCCTCGGCCCTGCGGCAGTGGGGGCGCTTCACTCGCCGAGTACTCGGGCGTGTAACGAGCAGTGGCGAGCAAGTTTGTTCATCACTATTCTCCATTTTTCGTGATCTTAGGCTGGGACAGGGCTTATTTTTTGTACCCTGAACTGACATTTTTATTGATACTATTTTGGTGTAGATGCGATTTTTTGATCGCCCGTTATTGCATTTTATTGCAATGTAGCGGCGACCAAAAAGCGTAATTTTGACGTCTTGAATTTTTTCTTATTTATGCCGTTCAGCAATCATGTTATTTTTTTAACATTGATAGATTGAGCGAATCTGAACGTGGCGATCCCAAATATGTGTAGATTTCAATTTTTTATTGTTTTATTTTGAATAGGGCGAAAATGGGATGATTTAAACTTTTATATTTTTTTTATATTTTTAGAAACATTTTTTTTTACTTTTTGCATGCTTCAATAGTCTCCATGGGAGACTAGAAGCTGCAGTTGTCAGATTGGCTCTGCTACAAACAGGCGATGATCAAATCGCCTGTATGTAGCAGAAATGCTCATTTGCTATGAGCGCCGACCACCGGGGCGGCATTCATAGCACTCCAGCTATGACAACCATAAATGTCTGCTGGAGACCTCTGGTTGTCATGCCAACAAATCTCTGGCGCGCTTACTGGAAGCGCAAGTTAAAGCTGTCAGAGATTGACAGCGGCATTTAGCAGGTTAACAACCGCAGGTGGATCGTGATTCCACACGTAGCTGTTAGAGGCACATGTTAGCTGTTCAAAAACAAAACAGCTAACATGTGCCGGGAAAGATGTGGGCTCAGCACCGAAGCCAACATCAAAGGGAGGGATTTCAGAAAACATGGGAGAAAAAGAAGTGTGCAACCACAAGGCTAAATAACATCAATAATTTTTTTTAAATGCAGATACAGTATGTATGCAAGACAAAAAAGACATGTTTAAAAGTAACATGAACAGGGGAAACAGAAAATACCAGGCATACAAATATTCACTCACATATAACAATGGAATGCACCAGGGAGTGGAGGATGGGGTAAAACCAAAGTAGGTGAAGGAAAGGGAATTATCACACTTACTAAACAGTTACAGATAAACCCACCAAAGGCCTTCTCATATAAACACTAACTACTATCCTCCCAGCCATGCAGCAAAAGCTAACTCTGACAATGTGTGTCAGTCAGGTACCAGATTATATAGGGAATACGAGTGGCTGACTCTGCTCAGCTGAGAGCCCAGACTCCCAGGGCTTTCAACATGTCCAATTAATCCCTGTACTGTCAAAAGAAATTTGCACTGTTTAAAAAAAAGGTGAAACGCTTCTTTTCCGTGCAGGAGGAGGCGCAATCAGATGCTGCGGTTTTCTGGCTGCTCTCTGTCTCGGTAACCAAGTGACAATTAGATTGTAACCATAATCCAGTAACATTTATCAAATGTGTATGGTCAACTTTAATATTCTTATTTCATATGGATGAGTATAACATAGTTATATATTATATACTGAGACTGTAGATTTACCTTTTAAGGAATGCACTGTTGAATACACTAAAATAGAACAGTTAATGCACTCTAATTAAAAGATGAAATTATAGTGTTTGAGATATTACTTTAACCGTGTGACACGTTAAAGACCTACAGCTAAATTACAGGGATTAAAAACATCTTATACAAAAGTGAAAAAGCAATCTTTACACAATGATCTCTATCTACAATGTGTAGCTGTAAGATATTTTTGAGGATGGAGAAGTACTGTACCTATAAATATGATAATTTATTGCACAAGATCCCTAATGGTATTGTGAAATGTGGAGGGAAAAAAACAGTTGCTGTAATGACCAATGATAGAGTCAGATGTGTTTAGTAAAAAGGGAAGCCATCTCTGATCTTCTGCCACTTCTGTATCATTTCTCCGCTGCAGGAGAATCTATGGCTCACATTTGCAGTTATCAGATTAAATATCTTTTCAGATATCTTCTCTAAACGGAAGAACAATTCAAATGCTGGCAGAAAAGATAATAAAAAAATGAAAAAAAGAAGAACTGAACATTATTGGAATTTTAGAAACTTGCAGAAATAAATAAGTATAAAAATTTTCAGTTGGCAATAAAAGGGATGCAGATTTACAAAAAAAAATAGTGTCAGCTACTAGTGATGAGCGAATATACTCGTTACTCGAGATTTCCCGAGCACGCTCGGGTGACCTCCGAGTATTTTTTAGTGCTCGGAGATTTAGTTTTTCTTGCCGCAGCTGAATGATTTACATCTGTTAGCCAGCATAAGTACATGTGGGGGTTGCGTGGTTGCTAGGGAATCCACACATGTACTTATGCTGGCTAAGAGATGTAAATCATTCAGCTGAGGTGAAGGAAACTAAATCTCCGAGCACTAAAAAATACTCGGAGGACACCCGAGCGTGCTCGGGAAATCTCGAGTAACGAGTATATTCGCTCATCACTGTCAGCTACCCAAAATGTGAAAGTAGCTAAAGAGCTGACATGTATTTGTTGTGCTGTGACGGTCTTAGGTAGGGGAGAGGGGCCTCAAACTGTCCCTGGAATCCTAACTATCCCTGTCCCAAGGGGTACTCTTGATGGTAGAAAAGCCCGAGTCTCTGACCTCACTATGCCCCTGTTAATCCCTGGTCTGTCCCCTCTCCCACCCCATGGAGTCTGGGACAGAAATGTAATGTGAACAAGACAAAACAGGGATAGCAGAAACCCTCTGTCATACAAAAGCACCAACCAACAATAGGAAGGAGGATATGGATAGGTAGGAATAAACAAAATGGCAACAGGGACTAGGAGATAAACACTCATGTGCAATGGCAAACTACAGAACATATCACAACTCCGACTACAAACTACAACTACTTAGATTTAGGACACAGCACAGGAAAACGAATCTCCAATAGCAAGAACAAACTTATTCAGCACAGTGTCTCCTAAGAGCAAGGAAGCAGAGCTTTCACTGACAAGACAGAGAGGGTCTGGCCAGGTTTTACAGGAAATGTTAATGACCAGATCAGAAGCAGCTGAAAAGGAACTGCATGTTTCTGACAGCATAGAAAGGGTTGTTAACCTCTTCAGCACCAAAGGAAACCAAATTCATAAAATATGGGATCCAAACACATAGGCTAAATGGAAGATCTGTAATTCACAATACGCAGTGGTCTTCTACCCCCAGATCTCCCAGGTTGGCATGACACATGTGAAAGTACTACAACATGATTTAACTATTCTATTACTCTGTCAAAAAAAGAAACCAAAACTGTCCCTTCCATGCATAATGCTTTTTACTAGATATTTTCTAACTACTGAATTAATAGGAAGAATAGAGTTTTCAAATAAAATGTAATGGAGTGTACTTGCAGAACCCCAGGTAGCCGGTTGCTGCAGTGATGTTGCCTTCCCTTCGGGGAGGGTGATGTCACGCTTGGATTCTTTCTATCAGGTAAGGCACTTACATTCAACACATCTGAATCTAGGCCAGGAGGGGGAGCTCTGAACCCGGATTCAGGGGAGCGTGCTTTAGCTATATGTATCCTTGTCTGGAGGAGGAGCCAGTCAGTCTTAGGGAATCTGAGAGAGGAGAGGAGAGGAGAAGGACGTCTGGAGCTGACGTAGGGGCCGATGTTGTGAATTTGGATTCTGGGCTCCCCCGGTGGCTACTGGTGGAATTGAACTTGTGACATCATCTTCCCTGTTCACCTGTTCTGATTAGATCTGGGTGTCGCTATATAACCTGGCTTCTCTGTTAGATGCTTGCCGGTCAACAATGTTATCAGAAGCCTCTCTGTGCTTGTTCCTGCTCCCAGACATCTACTAGATAAGTTGGACATTCGTCCATGTTTTGTTTTTGTATTTTGGTTCCAGTTCACAGCTGCAGTTTCGTTACTGTGTCTGGAAAGCTCTTGTTGATCAGGAATTGCCACTCTGGTATTATGAGTTAATGCCAGAGTCCTAAAGTAATTTCTGGATGTGTTTTGTTAGGGTTTTCTACTGACCATGAAAGTATGCTTTCTGTCTTCTGCTATCTAGAAAGCGGACCTCAAATTTGCTAAAACTATTTTCCTGCTGCGTTTGTTGTTTCATCTCATATCACCGCCAATATATGTGGGGGGCTTCTGTCTCCTTTTGGGCATTTCTCTAGAGGTGAGTCAGGTCTTATATTTCCCTCTGCTAGCATTATTTAGTTCTCCGGCCGGCGCTGGGCATATAGGGATAAAAAGTAGGACATGCTACCTGGCTACTTCTAGATGATGCGGTAGGTTTAGTTCATGGTCAGTACAGTTACATCTTCCAAGAGCTTGTTCCTATAGAGGCTTATGCTAGTTCTCTGGCCATGGAGATCATGACAGTTTGACCGGCCCACTAAAGGGTTAAAATCCTTGGCAGAGAAAGGAGAGAAATAAGAAGTCTGCTGAGAGTTTTTTTTTTTTTTTTTTCCTCTGTGCTCTTAATTGGATCACTTGCCAGTCTGTCTATGCTGCAGTCTTTCTTTTTTTTCTCTCTCCTTATAATCTTTGAATGGCTTTGTGTTCACCTGTTAATAATGGATCTTCAGAGTGTAACTGCAGGTTTGAATAATCTCACCACGAAAGTACAAAATTTGCAAGATTTTATTATTCATGCTCCGGTATCTGAGCCGAGAATTCCTTTGCCGGAATTCTTCTCAGGGAATAGATCTAGCTTTCAGAATTTTAGAAATAATTGTAAGCTATTTTTGTCCCTGAAATCTCGTTCTGCTGGAGACTCTGCACAGCAGGTTGGGATTGTGATTTCCTTGCTCCGCGGCGACCCTCAAGACTGGGCTTTTGCATTGGCACCAGGGGATCCTGCGTTGCGCAATGTGGATGCGTTTTTTTTGGCCTTGGGCTTGCTGTATGAGGAACCTCATTTGGAACTTCAGGCAGAAAAAACTTTGATGTCCCTATCGCAGGGGCAAGATGAAGCTGAAATTTACTGCCAAAGATTCCGTAAATGGTCTGTGCTTACTCAGTGGAATGAGTGTGCCTTGGCGGCTACTTTCAGAGAGGGTCTCTCTGATGCCATTAAGGATGTTATGGTGGGGTTCCCTGTGCCTGCGGGTCTGAATGAGTCCATGACAATGGCCATTCAGATCGATAGGCGTCTGCGGGAGCGCAAACCTGTGCACCATCTGGCGGTGTCCACTGAGAAGACGCCAGAAAGCATGCAGTGTGATAGAATTCTGTCCAGAAGCGAGCGGCAGAATTTTAGACGGAAAAATGGGTTGTGTTTCTATTGTGGGGATTCTACTCATGTTATATCAGCGTGCTCTAAGCGTACTAAAAAGCTTGATAAATCCGTTTCCATTGGCACTTTACAGTCTAAATTTATTTTGTCTGTGACCCTGATTTGCTCTTTGTCATCTATTACTACTGACGCCTATATCGACTCTGGCGCCGCTTTGAGTCTTATGGATTGGTCCTTTGCCAATCGTTGTGGGTATGATTTAGAGCCTTTGGAAACTCTTATTCCTCTGAAGGGGATTGACTCCACCCCATTGGCTAATAATAAACCACAATACTGGACACAAGTGACTATGTGTATTAATCCGGATCACCAGGAGACTATTCGTTTTCTAGTGCTGTATAATCTACATGAGGATTTGGTGCTGGGATTGCCATGGCTGCAGTCTCACAACCCAGTCCTTGACTGGAGAGCTATGTCTGTGTTGAGCTGGGGATGTAAGGGGACTCATGGGGACGTACCTTTGGTGTCCATTTCATCATCTATTCCCTCTGAAATCCCTGAGTTCCTGTCTGATTATCGTGACGTCTTTGAAGAACCCAAGCTGGGTTCACTACCTCCGCACCGTGAGTGCGATTGTGCTATAGATTTAATTCCGGGTAGTAAATACCCAAAGGGTCGTTTATTTAATCTGTCTGTGCCTGAACATACTGCTATGCGAGAATATATAAAGGAGTCCTTGGAAAAGGGACATATTCGTCCATCGTCATCTCCCTTAGGAGCCGGTTTTTTCTTTGTGTCAAAAAAAGACGGCTCTTTGAGACCATGTATTGATTATCGGCTTTTGAATAAAATCACGGTTAAATATCAATACCCATTGCCGTTGCTGACTGATTTGTTTGCTCGCATAAAGGGGGCCAAGTGGTTCTCTAAGATTGATCTCCGTGGGGCGTATAATTTGGTGCGGATCAGGCAGGGGGATGAGTGGAAAACCGCATTTAATACGCCCGAGGGCCACTTTGAGTATTTGGTGATGCCTTTTGGTCTTTCTAATGCCCCTTCAGTCTTCCAGTCCTTTATGCATGATATTTTCCGCGATTTTTTGGATAAATTTATGATAGTGTATCTGGATGATATTCTGATTTTTTCGGATGACTGGGACTCTCATGTCCGGCAAGTTAAGAGGGTTTTTCAGGTTTTGCGGTCTAATTCTCTGTGTGTCAAGGGTTCTAAGTGCGTTTTTGGGGTTCAGAGAATTTCCTTTTTGGGATATATTTTTTCTCCCTCTTCCATTGAGATGGATCCTGTCAAGGTTCAAGCTATTTGTGATTGGACGCAGCCCTCTTCTCTTAAAAGTCTTCAGAAATTTTTGGGCTTTGCCAACTTTTATCGTCGATTTATTTCTGGTTTTTCGGATGTCGTTAAGCCATTGACCGATTTGACTAGACAGGGTGCTGATGTTGCTAATTGGTCCCCTGATGCTGTGGAGGCCTTTCAGGAGCTTAAGCACCGTTTTTCTTCTGCCCCTGTGTTGCGTCAGCCTGATGTGACTCTTCCTTTTCAGGTTGAGGTCGACGCTTCTGAGATCGGAGCTGGGGCAGTGTTGTCGCAGAAAAGTTCTGACTGCGCCATGATGAGGCCTTGTGCCTTCTTTTCCCGTAAATTTTCGCCCGCTGAGCGGAATTATGATGTTGGGAATCGGGAGCTTTTGGCCATGAAGTGGGCGTTTGAGGAGTGGCGCCATTGGCTCGAGGGGGCCAGACATCAGGTGGTGGTATTGACTGACCACAAAAATTTGATTTATCTTGAGACCGCCAGGCGCCTGAATCCTAGACAGGCGCGCTGGTCATTATTTTTTTCTCGGTTTAATTTTGTGGTATCGTACCTACCAGGTTCTAAGAATGTTAAGGCGGATGCCCTTTCTAGGAGTTTTGAGCCTGATTCACCTGGCAACTCTGACCCCACAGGTATTCTTAAGGAGGGAGTTATCTTGTCAGCTGTTTCTCCAGACCTGCGGCGGGCCTTGCAGGAGTTTCAGGCGGATAGACCGGATCGTTGTCCGCCTGATAGGCTGTTTGTTCCTGATGATTGGACCAGTAAAGTCATCTCTGAGGTGCATTCTTCTGCGTTGGCAGGTCATCCTGGAATTTTTGGTACCAGGGATTTGGTGGCAAGATCCTTCTGGTGGCCTTCCCTGTCACGAGATGTGCGAGGCTTTGTGCAGTCTTGTGACGTTTGTGCTCGGGCCAAGCCTTGTTGTTCTCGGGCTAGTGGATTATTGTTGCCCTTGCCTATTCCTAAGAGGCCTTGGACACACATCTCGATGGATTTTATTTCAGATCTGCCTGTTTCTCAGAAGATGTCTGTCATCTGGGTGGTGTGTGACCGTTTTTCTAAGATGGTTCATTTGGTTCCCCTGCCCAAATTGCCTTCTTCTTCCGAGTTGGTGCCCCTGTTTTTTCAAAATGTTGTTCGTTTGCATGGTATTCCTGAGAATATCGTTTCTGACAGAGGAACCCAATTTGTGTCTAGATTTTGGCGGGCATTTTGTGCTAGGATGGGCATAGATTTGTCTTTTTCGTCTGCTTTTCACCCTCAGACTAATGGCCAGACCGAGTGGACTAATCAGACCCTGGAGACATATCTGAGGTGTTTTGTGTCTGCTGACCAGGATGATTGGGTTGCTTTTTTGCCATTGGCGGAGTTCGCCCTCAATAATCGGGCCAGCTCTGCCACCTTGGTTTCCCCGTTTTTCTGTAATTCGGGGTTCCATCCTCGATTTTCCTCCGGTCAGATGGAATCCTCGGATTGTCCTGGAGTGGATGCGGTGGTGGAGAGATTGCATCATATCTGGGGGCAGGTGATGGACAATTTAAAGTTGTCCCAGGAGAAGACTCAGCTTTTTGCCAACCGTCACCGTCGTGTTGGTCCTCGGCTTTGTGTTGGAGATTTGGTGTGGTTGTCTTCTCGTTTTGTCCCTATGAGGGTCTCATCTCCTAAGTTTAAGCCTCGGTTCATCGGTCCGTATAAAATATTGGAGATTCTTAACCCTGTTTCCTTCCGTTTGGACCTCCCTGCATCCTTTTCTATTCATAACGTTTTTCATCGGTCGTTATTGCGCAGGTATGAGGCACCGGTTGTGCCTTCCGTTGAGCCTCCTGCTCCGGTGTTGGTTGAGGGTGAGTTGGAGTACGTTGTGGAAAAAATCCTAGACTCCCGTGTTTCCAGACGGAGACTCCAGTATCTGGTCAAGTGGAAGGGATACGGCCAGGAGGATAATTCTTGGGTCACTGCATCTGATGTTCATGCCTCTGATCTGGTTCGTGCCTTTCATAGGGCCCATCCTGATCGCCCTGGTGGTTCTGGTGAGGGTTCGGTGCCCCCTCCTTGAGGGGGGGGTACTGTTGTGAATTTGGATTCTGGGCTCCCCCGGTGGCTACTGGTGGAATTGAACTTGTGACATCATCTTCCCTGTTCACCTGTTCTGATTAGATCTGGGTGTCGCTATATAACCTGGCTTCTCTGTTAGATGCTTGCCGGTCAACAATGTTATCAGAAGCCTCTCTGTGCTTGTTCCTGCTCCCAGACATCTACTAGATAAGTTGGACATTCGTCCATGTTTTGTTTTTGTATTTTGGTTCCAGTTCACAGCTGCAGTTTCGTTACTGTGTCTGGAAAGCTCTTGTTGATCAGGAATTGCCACTCTGGTATTATGAGTTAATGCCAGAGTCCTAAAGTAATTTCTGGATGTGTTTTGTTAGGGTTTTCTACTGACCATGAAAGTATGCTTTCTGTCTTCTGCTATCTAGAAAGCGGACCTCAAATTTGCTAAAACTATTTTCCTGCTGCGTTTGTTGTTTCATCTCATATCACCGCCAATATATGTGGGGGGCTTCTGTCTCCTTTTGGGCATTTCTCTAGAGGTGAGTCAGGTCTTATATTTCCCTCTGCTAGCATTATTTAGTTCTCCGGCCGGCGCTGGGCATATAGGGATAAAAAGTAGGACATGCTACCTGGCTACTTCTAGATGATGCGGTAGGTTTAGTTCATGGTCAGTACAGTTACATCTTCCAAGAGCTTGTTCCTATAGAGGCTTATGCTAGTTCTCTGGCCATGGAGATCATGACAGGCCGAGCAGCCACGAGGGAGCTGCTACCCCTGGAAAGAATGAGAATTAGAAGGAGAGTTGAATAGTGAAGGAGCTTAGAGGGAAGAAGCACAGTGGAGGAAAGGGCTCAGGAGGGGAACGGCAGAAGGACACCCTCAGAGCCAGAGCGCAGAAGCCGGGTATCGGGAGCCCAAGGTCGTGTTGTTCTCCAGGACGCGCGACAGAACCGGAGGGCATAGTACTATATTTCAATTGCCTGTAACAAGTCTGAGGTGAAGCAGTAACCCTAAGAGCTGGGTCATCTAAGAGCTCCTATAAACAGGCTGAAACTGCCTACCGTACAGACATCTGTCTTAGGACAGGAGAGAGGGGACCCTGTCAGCAAGCTATTTTAAAACATCAATGCATCACAAGCTGATTGCAAAGGGATCATGCAGAAGAACGGGGAGTGGGCTGTCAGATATAACCTGACTCCCCACAGAAAAGGCAGAGAGGCTTTATCACCATTTCTACTATCCTGAACGCCTCCCCAGCCCCAACCCCCAAAGGTTTTTAAGAACTTATATGGGGCAAAGTATGTCAAATAAATGAAAAAATGAAGTAAATTATAAAAAAAAAGACAGTGCAACACTGTCCAAATCACAAAATAATTTCAAAAGAAAGGGGAACACAATTTAAAATATATTTAGAGCTCCTTTGTGGTTGGCAAAAAAATATAAAATAGACATATTTTATATCTTGTTTACATTTTCTTGATATCTTTAAAGAACTGAAAAAACAGGAATATATATATAGCATAAATAATTAAGCCCAATGTGTTGCCAAAACAAGAAGCAATATCTGTATGAGAAAAAAGATTAGAGCAGTTAAAAGCGCACGTATGAGATAAAAATGTGCCTGGTCTTGCATGGGGTAAATTGACCCAGTCCTGATCTGGTTAAAGAAGATCTTTCACCATATTTTTCAGTTGAACTTTATATATGACATATATATATATATATGACATACTAGGCATAGAAGAGCAGAATAAGACAATTTTTTTCTTAGTTTTGCAATCTCTTTTGCAGAAATATTAGCAATCAAAATATTGGGCAATTAAAGAGTTAAATTTGTTTTAATCCAAGTGAGCATTATCAGAGAGCTTTTACTGGTGATATGTACTTCCTCCTCTTTCTGACACTAACCAATCATAAACTGCCAGCAACACACTGAAGAAACTACATGCCTACACAATAGCATTGAAAAACAAAACAGTTTTCTCTACTCTGCAGAGTGATGACGTGCTGGAGCACAGCAGAGCTGAGTGTCATTAACTTATAGCTTTCAGTGCTCATCTCTGGCAGTCTCATAGCAAATCTTCTAATAGCTCTACTCTCATAGTGCTACCAGCTCTGTCAATCATAAGAATGCATACATATACGAGGGGGGAAAGAACATTCCTTTCCCTCCCCCCAAAAAAATAGCTTAGAACAGGCTCTTTGTGAGATTTAATGACACAGCATTCAATGTGGGCGGTGCAGTACAGCAGAGTTGGCAGCACTATATGTGATTTATCAATGCTAACGTGTATTTGGTCCTTCCAATAAAGCTCCTTTGCATTTGAGAAGAGAGCTGATAGAAGTGTTTGTAATGAAAGTCACCATCTGCAACACTGCTGCCCCAAACCACACACACATACACTGAATATCAAAGATTAATCACACTTAGGTCTGCTGAGCTCCAGCACATCATCACTCTGCAGTGTGTAGAGTAGACTGTTTGTCACTGCTACTGTGGGGGATGTTCATCTTTCCCCAGTGTGCTGCTACCTGCTTATGATTGGTCAGTGTCAGAAAGAGGAAAAAGTACACTACTCCAGTGAAATCTATTTATCTATTTGTCTTTTTATTAAAAAGACGGTTTAGGTGCCAAGTACTTTGATTGCTAAATGCTCATATCTCTGCAATGTGGAGGCAAAATAATAAAATGTTTTATTCACCTATTACATTGTGCGTCCAGTTCAACATGAAAGTTTGGTGAAACGTCATCTTTAAGCAACTTTCTCTATACTTTTACATTCCAGATTACCTTCTCTAATATTTCTGTAATCCTTACCTTATAAAGAGCTATCCTACTCTCCATATGGTCTCCATACTTTTTATCTACTTATTCTGCAGATCAAACAAACATGACTATGGCCACAGTCACCCATGACTTTTGCTGATTTCTACTTCTTAATAATGCGATATAGATATATACTGTATATTATTACTTAATGCTACAGTATTGGATTGCATATAGTAGATGAATAGGGACATAGTCAGGGCCAGTTTTAGACAAAGTGGGGCCCTAGGAAAAAGTTTAAATTGGTTCCCCAAATGCTAATATATCGCACCATCACACAGAAACATTTCTGTTGCATTTACAAGCGCTAAGTTCAGGCCACTAATCGAGCGTCATCGACAACATTGAAGTCGTTCGACGCTTGTTTCCCGGCCTCCTTAGGGGAGATGCACATGTTCGGTAATTGGCAGCGCTTTGGACGCAGCACATGTCCGCTGTGTCCAAAGCGCTGCCGGCTATTAAACGCAGGTGAATCCGCATGTGTTCATTGAACTGTGCAGATTCACTGCGTCCAATACAATGTATGGGTAAAATTTATCTTGCGGAGACAAATAAAGATAAATATACATGCTGCGGTCTGGAAAGACGCTCCGTATGTCCGTCTTCGCAGGTAAGCTGGCGGCATCTGTGCACACATAGTGGGCATGGGATTTTTTGAAATCCCATCAACTATGTGGTAACATCTGGCCACTGCAGAAGTACACAACGTCCAATCCCACATCGTTTACTGACCGTGTGCACCTCCCCTTACTTCGGCTGAAGAAGAATGATTGGTACAGATAGTCCTCGATACAGTATAATGCAGGTCCCATATAGTACATATAGTAAAATACACTTCCCATGGTCCTTCCTAGACTATAATTCAGCCCTCTCATAGAGTATACTGTGGCCCCCCTTAGAGTATATTGCAGCCCCCTCAGAGTATAATGCAGTCCCACCCACACAGTATAATGTAGGCCCCACAGACACACACAGTATATTACAGCCCTCTTCACACACATAAGTGTTATGCAGCCCCCCACATTCAGTATAATGCAGCCCCCAGAGTACAATGCAGCCCCACAAACACACACAGTGTATTGCAGCCCCCAACATAAGTTAATACAGCCGCCCACACACAGTATAATGCATCTCCCAGATAATAAAGCAGCCACACACACAATATAATGCAGCCCCCTTCACACACAGTATAATGTAGCCCCCCACATACACAGTATAATGCAGCCTCCCACACAGTATAATGCAGCCACCCCAGAGTATAAAGCAGCCCCCTCAGAGTATAATGCAACCCCCAGAGTATAAAGCAGCCCCATCAAAGTATAATGCAGCAATACACACAGTATAATGCAGCCCCCCACAAACACACACAGTATAGTGCAGCCCCCCCACATACAGTATAATGCGGCCCGCCCACACCCAGTATAATGCAGCCCCCCACACATACAGTATAGTGGAATCCCCTCCACACGCAGTATAGTGCCACCCTCACACACAGTACAATGCAGCCCCCCTCACATACACAGTATAGTGTAGCCCCCACACAAACTGAGTATAGTGCAGTCCCCCACACACTATCATGCAGCAGACACACACACACAAACATACACACACTATAATGAAGTCACAGGCAGAGAGGGAGTGATGGGAGAGAGAGTGTCACATCATGCTCTCTCCTCCATCACTGCTTTCAACTTTGTCAGCATCTATGGTGTGGATAAGTTGAATGTGCGATGCGGGGAGGGGAGGGGAGGCGCCGGACCCCTCTTACTCAGGGGCCCCATAGTGGCCACTGGCTGGGGGCCCCTGGAGGAGCGGGGGCCCTAGGTGGCTGCCTGGTGTGCTTGCCCCTAATGCCACCCCTGGACACAATTATGAACCACAGATAGCATTACTAGCATATTTTTAATGTCTTGTGTAATTGCAGCCTGTTTATACAATGGATTCCATGTTTACCCAACGTAAGAATTTTTGGAATATGATTAGCATATCCTAGAGATACTTTATGCATTTGTTGATGACCTTTCCATAACTAATTTAAAGATGTGCTCACTTGTCTGATAACTGAGTACTGGGGAACATTGCCACTTTACTGCTATCTGAGCAACATTCTTAGCATACTATGATACACTGTATCAGCTATTGCAGCCAAGCACATGGTTTTGGGAATGGCGCCATGGAAAATACATCTGCCATGCCTACAAATAAATTGCTTGCAGTGGCGATTATAATTTAACAGAAGATAGTAGGAGGAACATAGAATAAATAGCATTTCATAGAATCTATAAATCCAAGCATTAAGCGTTTTTCAAGTTTACATGATATAAAATACGAAGATCCCTCATAAATCATTAAACATTAAGTTGTATATGACTTTTGGGTTATAATAAGTGAAACACAGCAGTTAAAAGAAACAAAGCAAAGTGAAATGAAATTGTGTCCAAAGACATTGATGGATAAAAGAAAAATCTTACAATCTGATCTCAAAATTACAATGCTTAAAGGGGATATCCGGGACTTTACTAAAAACAAAAAATGTACCTAAGCACTAATAGGTAGGTAATTGCAACATACCTGCCTATTCTGCACGGTGCCGTTCTTCATCGGCAGAGAGCTGCTCCTGCCGGGGATTCAGAAGTCTCTGCTGGCATCACATTTAGGCCTGTTTCACACGTCAGTGGCTCCGGTACGTGAGGTGACAGTTTCCTCACGTACCGGAGACACTGACACACGTAGACACATTAAAATCAATGCTTCTGTGCAGATGTCATTGATTTTTTGCGGACCGTGTGTCCGTGTGCCAAACACGGAGACATGTCAGTGTTCGTGGGAGCGCACGTATCACACGGACCCATTAAAGTCAATGGGTGCGTGTAAACACGTACCGCACACGGATGACGTCCGTGTGCTGTCCGTGTGCGTTTTCAAAATTTTAGGGTTAACATTTGAAGCAAATGTAGCAATTACCAGAGAGGTGTCTAGACATTGATTGGGACAAAGCTAAACATAAGTCTAGACATCATTTTAGCCTCTGAGGTGAAGTTGTCAACTTATCAGAGTGCTGGCATGGCATCTTCAGACTCTGCTGACTGCCTAATACTATGCCCCCTCGTGTGGACACAGAGAAGCTAATTACTTTGGTGGAGCAACATCCGGAATTATGGGACACACGATGCGAAGGATACCATGACAGGCTGGCGATTGAACGGACTTGGTTTGCTGTAGCTGCGCAGCTGTACCCCAGACGTGGTTGGTCCACATATTCACCCGCAAAGCAGGCAAAGTTTGGTAAGTTACCCCATAGGTGTTCCTTGTTGTATTAAACATAAATTTCAGAGAAACATATGACCAAAATTCATATTGTGCATTATATATGTTACGGTCCATGTCTTAACATCATAACCATTGGGCTTATGTGTTCTTAATATTTATATTTACATGGACCTTATCATATACACTTTACAAGATTCTTACTACTTTCCAGTATGTTCCCTGTGTTTGATTGTTTATTTTCGCATGAAGCATGCTTGTTTAGAATTGTTAAAAAAAGCAGTGTGTGTTTGTGTCAGCATTTTAGGTTTTGTGTGTATATTGTTTTTTAAAAGTGTTTTTGTCATGTTTGAAAATACTAAAGAATACCTAGGTAACTGAAGGCCTAGTTGTCTGGCATGTTCACAACCTGCATTTTTGGCACACAATTCCCTGCTGGTCAAAAACCTGGTACATGAGATTTGGCAAAGTGAACTGTATTCAAGCATATCTCCATAGATGTCTAACATTATTTTCTCTTATGCTTTACAATGTTTTATGGGGTCAGATTTTGAAATTGACCGTTGGACTATATGCCAAAAGTCAAGCCCTAAGGGTACGTTCACACAGGACTTTTTTGCTGCTTTTTTTGCTGCTTTTTTTAATGCTAATTTAGGTGCGTTTTTTTGGTGCGTTTTTTGGGTACGTTCACACAGGACTTTTTTGCTGCAGATTTTTGCTGCAGATTTTTGCTGCTTTTTTTATGCCAATTTTCAGCTGCTAGGACACCTCACAATGGCTCTTCACACCTTACTACCAGGAACTCCCTCACAATAGATCACAATCAGGACCCTCACAATGGCTCTTCACACCTCACAATGGCTCACAATGGCTCTTCACACCTCACTAACCACACCCCTAAGCTCTTGGCTGTGAGATCCCTTCCTGCTGGCCATGATTTTCTGCACAAAAAACGCAGCAAATAATGCTACATGCGTTTTTTCAGCGTTTTTGCAGCGTTTTTTTCATCACCCATTCAAGTCAATGGGTGAAAAAACGCTGCAAAAACGCAGCAAAAACGCTGAAAGAAGTGACATGCCCTATGTCCAAAAAAAGCAGCAAAGCAGAAAAAACTGATCAAACAAAAAACCAACGTGTGTGCATGAGATTTCTGAAATCTCATAGGCTTTACTGGTACTGTAAAAAGCAGCTGAAAATTAGCATAAAAAAAAGCAGCAAAAAAAAGCAGCAAAAAAGTCCTGTGTGAACGTACCCTTAAAGTATCTTTTCCTTTTTTAGATGTTTAAATTTATGTGAAAATATAATGTTAAACATGTAAGGATCAACATGTGCTGACTGTTTGTGTCCTAACAAAACCAGGATTTATTTAAAAATGTAGTGTTTGATTTTAACATGTCTTGCTGGCCACACCACAGTTTGTGTGTGTGACTGATTGAAAACAAATGTTTCCACTTAATTAATGCCATCATCCACAATTATTCACACAAGGCAAGCCCTTACATATGTCTAATGGCCAATGCATGGGCGGACATACCGCCGGTTCAGCCGGTGCGGCTGCACAGGGGCCCCGAAGGAGAGGGGGCCCAATCAGCTGTTGAAGTGTTTTGTTCTTTCATAGAGCCAGCGGCAGCATATCCACTAAGTGGAGAGGAGTGGAGTCATTTGCTGTCAGAGAGGGCCCTGCACGCTGCAGGAGACGCTGTACGGGGCCCCCTTCCTCTCCTCTTGATGCTGCTGCTGGCTCTATGAGGCAGGAGAATCACAGCATCGCTTCCCAGTTCCACATGCAGGGGCGTGGCTAGGCAGCATATACATTTTAAATAAAGTTTGTTTCGATTGCAAACTTCAGCCTCTCAGTGAGTGGCTGAGTGCACCCCGCTGCCCTGGTCTGCACCTGACCCTGCTCCTCCTCTGGGTCCTCTGCTTGCCACAGGTCTCCTGCAGCCTCTGTGTTCCAGATCTCAGGGCCTCTTCTTCCAGAGCACAAGGTGTGGGATGGCCGGGAGTTCTCACTGCTGCTGGTTAGTATCCCCCGAGCAGCGGTGTCAGGAGACTGTGTGCTCGGTGCTTCCTGGTCGGTGCAGTGAGTGGCTGAGAAACCTGATCCTGCACCGATCAGATAGCAGGGAGCTGCATCACAGGCACTAATTCACTGCTTGTAATCACTGACCCCAGACACCTCCTGCCATCACTGCAGCACTAACTCCAGGCTCAGAGTGGCTCCTGTCCCCTCCCCATCCTTCCTCCGATGCAGCATTTGTATTGCTTCACATAATATATACCGTATATAGAATTCTACTGTATCTGCACATACCTTTAGCCTCCTCCAACAGAAAAAAAGCTTGAGGGTATGTGCACACGCTGTGGATTTTGCTGCGGATCCGCAGCGGATTTGACGCTGCGGATCCGCAGCAGTTTTCCCAAAGTTTACAGTGCCATGTAAACCTATGGGGAAAAAAAACTGCTGTGCACATGCTGCGGAAAATTCCGCGCAGAAACGCAGCGGATTATTTTCCTCAGCATGTCACTTCTTTCTGTGGATTCCGCAGCGGTTTTCAACCTGCACCAATAGGAAAGTGCAGTTGAAAACCCGCAGAGGAATCCGCAGAAGAAACCGTGATAAAATCCGCAGTGAAAACCGCAGTGGCTTTGCACTGCGGATTTTCCAAATCCGCTGCGGAAAAATCCGCAGCAGAATCCGCAACGTGTGCACATACCCTTATCATGCTCCATCAGTTATCATTTCAGTGTATAACTAACAAAACAGGGCAGTATGAAATAAAGACCAGGGCACTATAAATAACAATGCTGTACATAACGAGAGGGCACTGTGTAATAAGTGACGGCGTTACACATAACAAGAGAGGGGACTGTGTAATAACGGGTGGCAATATACATAATGAGAGGAGACTATGCAATATGCCGTATTTTTCGGATTATAAGACGCACTTTTTTCCCTCAAATTTGGGGGGGAAAATAGGTGTACGTCTTATGTGTATATACCTTACCGGTACCTTTGCCGCTGGCTGGGATGAGGGGGTGTCCGGCGGTGCTACAGGGGTGTCCGGTGCTGCGAGGGTGTCTGGCGATGCTGCCTGTTGCTGCGGCGGGTGTCTCCGGTGCTGCAGGGCGCTCTGCCGACATTTTGTGAAAGGCCAGAGCCCCCCGCAGTTCCATGGTTTCCTGTGCGGTGGACTCCAGGAAAATGGCACTGGGGGCGGCGCATGCACAGATGGAGATCACCCGCAGCAGCACCGCCGGACACCCCCTCAGCGCCAGACACCTGCAGCACCGGAGACACCCGCAGCAGCACCACCGGACACCTGCTGTGGCGCACCCACATCGGAACACCCCCTCATCCCAGCCTGCGGCCTGCAGCGTCACCCCACTCCTGCCTCCTCCAGCAGCGACCCCAGGACCCCGTTTCACCACAGCTACTACCCCCAGTAAGCAATAAGACGCATGGATTATAAGGGTATGTTTCCACGTTCAGGAAACGCTGCGTTTTTGCCGCAGCATCAAAAACGCAGCGTCCAGATGTTACAGCATAGTGGAGGGGATTTAATGAAATCCCGTCTCCACTATGCCGAAAAAAACGCATGCGGCAGACCCGCGGAAACGGACATGCGGCGCAACGCAGCATGTCCTTAGGGTATGTGTCCACGTTCAGGATTGCATCAGGATTTGGTCAGGATTTTACATCAGTATTTATAAGCCAAAACCAGGAGTGGAATAATTAGAGGAAAAGTATAATAGAAACATATGCACCACTTCTGCATTTATCACCCACTCCTGGTTTTGGCTTACAAATATTGATGGAAAATTCTGACCAAATCCTGATGCAATCCTGAACGTGGACACATTCCCTTACAGTGCAGAAAGAACGCAAGGACAGCACAGGTGACCTGCCAGTGACCTCAGGTGCAGATTTGATGAGGATTTTACTTGCATAAAATCCTGACCAAATCCTGATGCAATCCTGAACGTGGACACATACCCTAACTTAGGGTAAGTCTCCACGTTCAGGATTGCATCAGGATTTGGTCAGGATTTTCCATCAGTTTTTGTAAGCCAAAACCAGGAGTGGAACAATTAGAGGAAAAGTATAATAGAAACATATGCACCACTTCTGTATTCATCACCCACTCCTGGTTTTGGCTTACAAAAACTGATGGAAAATCCTGACCAAATCCTGATGCAATCCTGAACGTGGAGACTTACCTTTAGAAGCACCACCATTTTATTAAGAAAAATTTTTTTTTCCTGTTTTTCTCCTCAAAATTTGGGGTGTGTCTTATAATCCGGAGCGTCCTATAATCCGAAAAATATAGTATGTATATATCTGTACATTGGTAGCCATAAAAGGAGGGGGGCCCAAACACATTTCTTGCACAGGGGCCCCAAATCGTCTGTGTCCGCCCCTGGGCCAATGCAACTTGTGTTAATGTTTGTGTTGTTAGACACACACACAGTCATGCAGCCTATGTTTTGGGCAAGCATTTATAACAGTACTCATGCTATTTATATCTTACTTGTAAACATTACAACATGGTGCAAAATGGTCACACAATTATTACTCAGAAATGTTTGTTTTAATTTTTTCTAAAATTAGTTTACAGCCAGGCATGATGATCACAAGCATAATACTTTGAAACTATAACATAGATGAACATATTGTGTTGTTTAAGGAATATGTTGTTATTTGTGGGAATGTGACTTGTTGTGTCTCTACTTTTCCTACAGTTGATTTGGTTAAACGGCGATGGCGCTCAGCCAGGGACCAATTTAGGCAGGAATTTAATCCCCTACCCTCCACAGCAGGTGCAACAAAAAAGAGGAAATATGTTTACTACCGCAACTTAGCCTTTCTTCGCCCAATCATGGAGATAAATCAGTAAGTGTGACTGTGTATGATTGAGCAAACATATTAAAATACCTTTTTTTTTTTGTTTTAATTTGTATGATCACACAACAGGGATCCACAAGTGATAAAACATCCGAGCAGGGAAAACGTCCAGCCCAGGACGTGGTAGAAGCCCAAAGAGTTGATTAATCCATTTCCATGAAAAAGGCAAGAATTTGATGTATTAAAATCCAATAACCTTTATTGAAACAAATCCATAAAATAGTCGATACCAATAGTTGTTTAGGCATAGTATCACATATCAGCCCTCTCTGTATGCGTTTCAAACACAAACGTGTTCTTAGTCTGCAGCTGAACACTAAGAACACGTTTGTGTTTGAAACGCGTACAGCGAGAGCTGATATGTGATACTAGGCCTAAACAACTATTGGTATCGACTATTTTATGGATTTGTTTCAATAATTTTAATACATCAATAATACATCAAATTCTTGCCTTTTTCATGGAAATGGATTAATCAACTCTTTATATTCAAATAACTACACTGTATTTTAACACATTTACAAAGCTTCACCATGTTACAAAATTCTGGGACAGATTTTACCCATAGTTATTTTTCCCAAGTACATTTGTGCTTACAATAATCATCATATTTATAGGTTCCATTACAAAATACAAACATGTTCAAAAATAATCCTAAAGTGTTTAAAAAATATATATTTAACAAATGTTGTTTAAAATTTGGTTAGCATTGTGAACTAAACTGTTAATGTTATTTGCTAATAGGACTGATGACAACCTTGATGACTCGGATGACTCGTCCAACAGCCAAATCACTGCCATGTACCTCGGCATCGGAGACCGAAGCCCCAGCAGACCCGACACCCACAACACAGCCTGATGAGCAGGTGTCTGATGCTGCTGAAACCTCCACTGATGCTGGTCCTGGAAGCACACAAACAGCAGCCCCAAGCACTTCTCAAACAACAGCCCCAAGCACTTCACAAACAACAGCCCCAAGCACTTCTCAAACAGCAGCCCCAGCACCACAGCCAGCATCAACAGCAAATCTACCTATGTATCTAACACACACTCTCCGAGATAGGCGAACTAGGCGACAGGAACAGCCACGTATGCTGCCCGAGCTCATTGATGCTAGAGTTTTATCCATACTCAATTCCATGACACCAGAAACTGCTGTAGATAGGTTTTGTCGCTCACTGTCTCCTTGCCTTGGCAAAGTTCCTGATGGACGGCAGGAACGAGTACGTGCTGCAATCTTGACCCTCATTGCTGCAAGCCAAGGAGAGCTGGAACCCAACCAGGTGCTAGGGCCCATTGAACAATGGCGAGCTGCCCAACATCAAATACAGATGCCATCTGCTAACAATATAACAAATGACCAAAATGTAGGTACCCAACAAACACAGGAAAGGCCTGCATTATCCCCAAAGGTCTGCTCCAGTTTGGTTTCCTCCTGCCCATAGCTACACCCATGATTATGGACAAATGTCCGATCCTACCTCTGTGCCCCATTCACGTGGCAGTAGCCAGCAATACGGACAAATGTCCGATCCTACCTCTGTGCCCCATTCACGTGGCAGTAGCCAGCAATATGGACAAATGTCCAATCCTACCTCTGTGCCCCATTCACGTGGCAGTAGCCAGCAATACGGACAAATGTCCGATCCTACCTCTGTGCCTCTGTCCTGTGCCAGTAGCCAGCAATATTGGCAAATGTCTGATGAGACTTCTGTGCCTCATTCACGTGCCAGTAGCCATCAATATTGGCAACTGTCTGCTCCTACCTCTGTGCCTCATGCCCGTGCCACAACTCAGCAATATTGGCAAAGGTCTGTTCCAAGCCACACCTACAGCCAACATTCCGAATCCCTGTCCTCCAGCATGTCTGTGGGTGATATTAGTGGTGCTCATTTTGCAATTCCACAGCCCTACAATATACCGTATGGCAAGAGGTGAGCCCTATAGTAGTTCCCAATCATATGTGAGCCAGATTGGTCAGTCACAACCTACTTTACCTCAACCACAAAGTGATGATGCCACATTTTTGAAAGAGACAGACCAAAGGCAACCTTATACCCCATCTACATCAGGAACAGCATCAGTTTTGCACACTGAACCACCTCAAACAACCACATGCCAGCCCACAGTGACTACAGGACAAATGCCCACACCCTCAAGCAGCCCTGAATGTGTCAGCGCAGAAAATACCACAGATGAATCTTTCTCCAGTCATGGTGACTTTGTGGATTTATAAGGAACATAACTCTGTTTTGTTGGATTTTTGTTGTTAAAGTTAGCTTGATTTGTCAGACACAATTGGCTGACTAAATGTGTTTGCTGAAAAATAAAACACATTGGTCAAGTGTTAATATGTCTTGTTTAGTTTTGAATGTATATGTAATTTGCACACTACTTTATTGATATGAGCATAATCATAATGTGTAACACATTTTTCTCAACCAAAAAAAAAAAAGGTTAAGCAGTAGGTCACACTAACTCACCCATATATTGCAAAGACACAATTTCCAAAAAGGATGGTGTAATTAATAATCCATCATGGCTTCAAAATAATGGTAAAGGATGAGACGGTGTTGATGCACGCAGCTGCAGTGACTCTCAGTGAGGTTTTTAAAGATGCGGCCTCTCAAAGACTCAACTGTGTTGATCTATTTTCCATGGCAAAGTAGCTTGGTAAATGTACATTTAGATTACAGTATGTCTGAATAACATGATCTAACGGTCACACACACTCTTCTTCAAAATCACACTCAATGATGGCGGGTCTTAGTTATTTGTTTGTAGTACACAATTATGTGACCAAATCAATACTTTCAGACATGGGATATTTCGGACAACCACAGTAAACACATTAGAATGAGGTATTAGTTATTTGTAATGGGTAGCAATGGGTTTTAGACACACACATGTATCAGTTACCCACATCAAATGTAAGCTCGCAACCCACGTCAAGGGTCCTCATTGCCTTGCGAGACCCTAACAAATTTTGACATAAATAAAAAAAAAATGTTTAGTAAAACAAAAAAAAAAAAAAGGGTAACATTAGTTGTGCTCCTCCATTTGCCATTGCACACTACCCTCTGGTGTTAAAAAATAATCTGCAAAAATATTCCTCACTATAAGGGCAGACTGAGATACTCGTGGAGCATGGTCTCTATCCTCTGATAATGCCACATTAACCACTCTCCCATCATCAACATCATCCAAGGCTGGTTCTTGTCTGCAGAAATGATACAAAACAACAGTTGCCTTTATGACTGCCTGTACATTTTGGGGATGCATTTGGATTTGGGTTTCAAATATACGCCATCTTGAAGTCAAGATTCCAAAAGCACACTCAACCAATCGCCGGGCTTTCATCAGTCGAGTGTTAAAAATTATTCTCCGGTTATCCAAACCTCGACGTGGAAAGGGTCTCATAACGTGCCTTGAGAGTGCAAAACCCTCATCAGCAACCATGATAAATGGTGCAGGTGGGCCTGATGCACCAGGAAGCACACATGGTTGTGGAAGATTTAGATTAGTCTCAGCAAGTCGCCGAGCTAATCTTGAAGCTCTAAAGATGCGAGCATCAGAGGCACTCCCATATGCCCCAATGTCAGCAAGAACAAAACAGTAGTTGCTGTCAGCTACAACCAGGAGCACAACAGAAAAATATTTTTTATAATTAAAAAAACGGGAACCAGAGTTTGGTGGCTTTTTGACACGAATGTGTTTACCATCCAGGGCACCAATGCAGTTTGGAAACTCAGTGGCTTCCATGAAACCCTGGGAAATCCGCAGCCAGTATTGTGTGTTTGGCTGAGGCATGAGGCGACTCTTGAGCTTGTCCCAAATCACATCACAGGTTGACCGCACAATCCCGGATATGGTTGATGTGCCAAGAAGGAACTCAAAATGAAGTGAAGAATATGAGTGTCCAGTAGCCAGGAATCTGTTAACAAAACCATATTTTTGATGTGAAATACTCGCCATCAATTGTTTATTATGTAGATATTTTGATAAAAGGTACACATAGTGAATGTTAAAAAGCACATAGAAACATCAAATACATGTTTTAACAAATAAAAAACACACCCATTAATGCACCACATAGGGGTAACTTCAAAAGAGCATTTCAAAAAGTGACCATGTTTCGATTTTGTTTGTGGGCCCTACTATTTTATTGTTAGTTTAAAATGATAACCAAACTGTTTTTGGCTTCATTTGTATGTCAATGGATAAACAAGACATGATTAAAATTAACCATTATGTTAATTGTCTAACCTAGTGACCTGGAACATTGCTAACTAGAGATAGAAACACAACCCATTAGGATTCCTTGCACGTTATTGGGGCCAATATTCATTATTTGGGCTTACAAATTACCTCAAGGTTACTAACAAACGCTCCTCCGGAGAAATGCTGAGTCTCATGCAGGTGTCTTGTCTGAGAAGGTAAGGCCGCAAAACATGAAGTAGGTTGTCAAAGCCAGGAATGGAAAGGCGACAAAAAGCCACAAACTTCACCGGGTATCTGCGAAGTTCATGATATAATTTATGAAAATGACCATATGCCCCACGTAGCAACAGTAGAGGGTGAACCCACAGCCTCTTTTGGAGCTGTGGATCCTCTTCAAGCATATGGTTGCGAACACCAAAGCGATGTGAAACAATCCATGCCAACCACACCAACGCCTCTTTGTCAGTAGACATGTTTGTGACACCTAAGGAGTCCTACTACACACCCCAAAGCTGATATGTAATTGTGCTTACATTTATAGGAACTAAGTTCCAACACCTGCACTAATGGATCACACCTTTGCAAGTTCAATGCCTTTAATTAGGCCTTAACACCTCATATGGACCTGAAAACCTTTGTGTGTGATACGTATGCACACGGAGAGCACACGGATGTAAAAAACGGACACACGGCCCGCACACGGACAGCACACGGACGGCATACACGGACTCACGGACACGGATAACTCCGGGACCATTTGCTCCGGTACCAGAATTATCTGGATGTGTGAGACTGGCCTTACAGAGGGGAGGCTTCTTTTCCTGTCCGCTATGTCTGAATGATGCTGGAAGTCCCACCCCATTGCATCAACAGAGGCTTCTGAATCCCCGGCAGGAGCGGCTCTGTGTCGGGGACGAAAGGCACTGTGCAAAATAGGCAGGTATGTTGATTACCTGCCTGTTAGTGCTTAGGCACATTATGTTCTTTTTGTAAAGTCCTCGATCTACCATTTAATGCTGGAAAATATTGGAGTATATTTACTCTAAAATGAACTAAGGCTCGTGGTAAACTAGAGGTTTTGTTCAGCTTTATTGCTTCATTTCTGTTAATTTTCACCTGTTTTATTGTGATTTTTGTGCCATTGGTTTGATTCTATTAGGTTCTATTCCATTGCTTTTCATTGGTTTCGATGGACAGAATGATATACAATGCAGTGCCAACTTAGCCACCAAAAATGCCAGGTACTCTTCAATCCATAAGGATATTTTTTTTTTTTCCCCCCTCACAATCTATAAAACTTGAGCAGATATCACTGTAAACAGAGCCTTAAAGGGTTATTCACAGTAAAACATGATATCCCCCATTCAGGATTCCCAAAATGATGTTATCCTGCTCTGTGATGCTACAGCAGTGTGGGAAATAGTTACAGGCAAGTTTGTTTTTTTTGCAAAACATGAATTGAATCTCAAAGTATTTGAATTTGCATGAACCTGCAAAATTACGGAAATTCGCCTCAAACTCGAGCCTCTGCACATCTCTACTATTGAAGAATGAGTATACACCCACCTCAAACTGAAATTGCAAGACAAAGAAGGAAAAGTCCTGGAATTATGGAGATCACAGGATGGATAGAAATGTTAATGATATGCAATTGATGAAAGAAAATGGAAACATTTTCAAAACACCTTGATTTTTTCAGTATTATGTATGAGCATCATGTGCAGAAATATACAAATTTACATGCCTTGGCTGCTATTACTGAGGTTATTAATAATTATCTGAGGAATGTCCTGCCACACTGAATGCACATGGACACACAAATCATCAAGATCCGCTCCTGGAAGCTCACTTTGTAATGATGTCCCAGAAGTGCTTAAAGAGTAACCTTCATTTGAATTGTTATTTCAGAAATCAATAGTACACATGAAAATAAGCAACTTTGTACTATATCTTATCAGAAAAAAAATCTACATCTTTCTCTGCCAGAATTGTTCAGTTATTAAAGGAGATATCCGGGACCTTAAAAAAAAGGTCATGTAATTGCTGACAGATGTAACTATCTGTCTGTTGTATCTGGAGCCAGTCACCTGCTCCCTTTCAGCACAGCAGCAGTTTGTTTTCCTTTTGACAGAGCGAGACTACTAGTGTGATGGTAATTGATAGCTTGCTTTCCGCTGCCTAATTGGGGAGCCAGCTGTCAATCAGCATGATATCAGTAGTCCTGCCCAGTCACCAGTTGTTTCATTGAGTACAGGGACGCCATTAGTGGGTGATTGCAAAGGCAACTGCCAGCAGCTGATCTTGATGATTTGCATGTCCAAGTGCATTCAGTGTGGGAGAATATTCCTCACACAACCATTAATTACCTCAATGATTGCATGCCAAGGAATGTGAGGGTATTTTTGCGGTATGGCTCATACTCGATGCTGAATTGATAGAGATGTTTTAAAAATGTAGTTTCCATTTTCTCATCATTTGCATTAACATGTCTATCGATCAGTGATTTCCATAACTCCACTACTTTTCCTATATGGTGTTGCAATTTCAATATTGAGGCGATTAACACTATAATCTGAGTAAAGATTCCGCTTTACTTTATATCATACAGCTGACAATCTGTTACATTTTGTTAGGTACTCAAGGAAAAAGGTTTTAATTACCCAGAGCAGATGAGTGGCATGGAGTGCATCTAGTGTCAGTTGTGAATGCATTAGGTCTAGAAATAGTCACAGGCTCGTGTAAGAGAGAAAATGTCAAACATTTGATTACACATGGCGTCCAGTAATGGTTCTAATAAATGACAAGCACTTTTGGAAATTAAGATGTGGCTTCTATTTCCAGTATGTTTATTTTAATAAAGGATTTAACAGAGAAAGAGGCAAGGGAACAGCTAGCGAAAACGAAGTGCAGTCATGTGAATCATAAACACCGCCTAAGCAACAGACCATGAGTCACAGAGAGCAAGTATACCCTGTATCCTAAGTGTGTGTGGATCTCCAGCTCAATCGTGGCAGAAAAGCAAGTAATTGAGATTCACTATTTAAGTTTAAAGTGCATCTAATGTAAGATCCTAGGCTTATTAATAACATAAATATCCCTTAAAGCAGTAATACACCAAAACAGACCTAAAGAAAGCAGAGAGGCTCCTAGATAAGACAGCCTAATATGATACCAGGCAAGATCAGGGGTCACTAAGAATGCCCTACAACTGAGCTTTAAACACCAATACTGCTTAGAAAGTTGGCACCCTAAGTGATGAACGAGTATGGTACCCCTGTTTCACGGAGGTTGTCCCTCAACTGCAATATATGTCCCTGTGATAAGAATGACCCGAGAAATCAATACCTCTGGATAATGTTCAAAACAGTGGACCAAACAACAAGTAGAAAGGCAAATATTAAATAGAAAACACCAAGGTTACTTACCAGTAGCCGGTTTTTCTGGAGCCCATGACAGCACACCTGAGAGAGGGATCCGCCCAGTCAGGACAGGAAACCTACTGAAATAAAAGGGCGGTACCTCTCCCTCGCTTCAGTTGGTTTTCAGAGCATGAGAGGCCCCCTTGGTTAGTACACATGGCAATCTACCACCACATTATAATAATAATAAAAAGACCCAACTAAAAGTGCGCACCAAAGGGTGAAAAAAGAAGGGAGGGAATATACAGGTTGTCACGGGAAACCTAGGAAGGCAAGAGCTAATAACCCAGGCCCCTGTGATTTCCCTAAACTCTGGGAAACCCTGACTGACCCTCTCCCAGAGTTTACACTGATAGTGTGCATGTCTGGGCCTCCATCCTCACCCTGTCTCCTGTAATAACCCTAGGCTGAAACCACCACCCACCACCCAGTGAAGAGACCACACACCAATACCCACAGTTAGCACAGACAAGGATAACGGAAAATATGCACCATGCCGCAGTCACACAGGAATACACTATAAGTGCACAGGGCAAAACAAATACAAATAAAGGAAGGAGAAAATATGACAACGGGAAATACAACACCAGATACAAAACTCCTTCTCCTAGACCACCACTCCAGACCGAGTTAACCAAGCACAAGACAGAAGCTATAATCGGTGACGCCCAATGTTCAGAAGAACTATTTAACCCCTTCCCGACCCATGACGCCACATAGGCGTCATGAAAACCCGTGCCAATCCGACCCATGACGCCTATGTGGCGTCATGGAATGATCGCGTCCCTGCAGATCGGGTGAAGGGGTTAACTCCTATTTTACCCGATCTGCAGGGAGAGGGGGAGTGGTACTTCAGCCCAGGGGGGGTGGCTTCACCCCCCCGTGGCTACGATCGCTCTGATTGGCTGTTGAAAGTGAAACTGCCAATCAGAGCGATTTGTAATATTTCACCTAAAAAACAGGTGAAATATTACAATCCAGCCATGGCCGATGCTGCAATATCATCGGCCATGGCTGGAAAACCTGAAGTGACCACCCCCCACCCCACCGATCGCCCCCCCACCGCTCCGTTATGGGGTCCGGTCCCCTCCGTCCTGTGCTCCGCTGCCCCGTGCTCCTGCCCGCTCCCCCGTCCTGCTGTCCGCTCCCCCCGTCCTCCGATCACCCCCCCTGTGCTCAGATCCACCCCCCCACCACCCCTTCATACTTACCGATCCTCCCGGTGTCCGGCCGTCTCCTCGCTGGGCGCCACCATCTTCCAAAATGGCGGGCGCATGCTCAGTACGCCCGCCGGCCGGCAGATTCCTTACAGGTACATTTTGATCGCTGTGGTAGGTTCTACCACAGCGATCAAAATAAAAAAAATAATAAATAAACCCCCCCCTTTATCACCCCCATAGATAGGGACAATAATAAAATAAAGAAAATATTTTTATTTTTTTTTCCCACTGTGGTTAGGGTTAGAACTAGGGTTAGGGTTAGAACTAGGGTTAGGGTTACGGGTAGGGTTAGGGTTATGGCATGTGCGGATTTGGCAGCGGATCCGCAGCGGATCGGCCGCGGATCCGCAGCGGATCGGCCGCGGATCCGCAGCGGATCGGCGGCGGATCCGCAGCGGATCCGCAGCGGATCGGCCGCGGATCCGCAGCGGATCGGCCGCGGATCCGCAGCGGATCGGCCGCGGATCCGCAGCGGATCGGCCGCGGATCCGCAGCGGATTGGCCGCTGCGAATTCGTAGCAGTTTTCCATCAGGTTTACAGTACCGTGTACACCTATGGAAAACCAAATCCGCTGTGCCCATGGTGCGGAAAATTCCGTGCAGAAACGCTGCGTTGTATTTTCCACAGCATGTCAATTCTTTGTGCGGATTCCGCAGCGTTTTACACCTGTTCCTCAATAGGAATCCGCAGGTGAAATCCGCACAAAAAAACACTGGAAATCTGCTGTAAATCCGCAGGTAAAACGCAGTGCCTTTTACTTGCAGATTTTTCAAAAGTCGTACGGAAAAATCTCACACGAATCCGCTACGTGGGCACATACCCTTAGGGTTAGGGTTGGAATTAGGGCTAGGGTTGGAATTAGGGTTACGGGTGTGTTGGGGTTAGGGTTGTGGTTAGGGGTGTGTTGGGGTTAGGGTTGGGATTAGGGTTATGGCTACAGTTGGGATTAGGATTAGGGGTGTGTTGGGGTTAGTGTTGAAGTTAGAAATGAGGGGTTTCCACTGTTAGGGCACATCAGGGGTCTCCAAACGCAACATGGCGCCACCATTGATTCCAGCCAATCTTGCATTCAAAAAGTCAAATGGTGCTCCCTCCCTTCCAAGCCCCGACGTGTGCCCAAACAGTGGTTTACCCCCACATTTGGGGTACCAGCGTACTCAGGACAAACTAGGCAACAACTGTTGGGGTCCAATTTCTCCTGTTACCCTTGCAAAAATAAAAAATTACTTGCTAAGACATAATTTTTGAGGAAAGAAGAATTATTTTTTATTTTCACGGCTCTGCGTTGTAAACTTCTGTGAAGCACTTGGAGGTTGAACGTGCTCATCACACATCTAGATAAGTTCCTTGGGGGGTCTAGTTTCCAAAATGGGGTCACTTGTGGGGTGTTTCTACTGTTTAGGCACATCAGGGGCTCTGCAAATGCAACGTGACGCCCGCAGACCATTCCATCAAAGTCTGCATTTCAAATGTCACTACTTCCCTTCCGAGCCCTGACGTGCGCCCAAACAGTGGTTTACCCCCACATATGGGGTATCACTGTACTCACAACAAACTGGGCAACAAACATTGGGGCATAATTTCTCCTGTTACCCTTGTGAAAATAAAAAATTGCTTGCTAAAACATCTTTTTTGAGGAAAGAAAAATGATTTTTTATTTTCACGGCTCTGCGTTGTAAACTTCTGTGAAGCACTTGGGGGTTGAATGTGCTCATCACACATCTAGATAAGTTCCTTGGGGGGTCTAGTTTCCAAAATGGGGTCACTTGTGGGGTGTTTCTACTGTTTAGGCACATCAGGGGCTCTGCAAATGCAACGTGACGCCCGCAGACCATTCCATCAAAGTCTGCATTTCAAATGTCACTACTTCCCTTCCGAGCCCTGACGTGCGCCCAAACAGTGGTTTACCCCCACATATGGGGTATCACTGTACTCACAACAAACTGGGCAACAAACATTGGGGCCCAATTTCTCCTGTTACCCTTGTGAAAATAAAAAATTGCTTGCTAAAACATCTTTTTTGAGGAAAGAAAAATGATTTTTTATTTTCACGGCTCTGTGTTGTAAACTTCTGTGAAGCACTTGGGGGTTCAAAGTGCTCACCACACATCTAGATAAGTTCCTTGCGGGGTCTAGTTTCCAAAATGGAGTCACTTGTGGGGAGTTCCTACTGTTTAGGCACATCAGGGGCTCTGCAAATGCAACGTGACGCCCGCAGAGCATTCCATCAAAGTCTGCATTCCAAAACGTCACTACTTCCCTTCCGAGCCCCGGCATGTGCCCAAACAGTGGTTTACCCCCACATATGGGGTATCAGCGTACTCAGGAGAAACTGGACAACAACTTTTGAGGTCCAATTTCTCCTGTTACCCTTGCAAAAATAAAAAATTCTGGGCTAAAAAAATATTTTTGAGGAAAGGAAACACATTTATTATTTTCACGGCTCTGCGTTATAAACTTCTGTGAAGCACTTGGGGGTTCAAAGTGCTCACCACACATCTAGATAAGTTCCTTGCGGGGTCTAGTTTCCAAAATGGAGTCACTTGTGGGGAGTTCCTACTGTTTAGGCACATCAGGGGCTCTGCAAATGCAACGTGACGCCCGCAGAGCATTCCATCAAAGTCTGCATTCCAAAACGTCACTACTTCCCTTCCGAGCCCCGGCATGTGCCCAAACAGTGGTTTACCCCCACATATGGGGTATCAGCGTACTCAGGAGAAACTGGACAACAACTTTTGAGGTCCAATTTCTCCTGTTACCCTTGCAAATATAAAAAATTCTGGGCTAAAAAAATATTTTTGAGGAAAGGAAACACATTTATTATTTTCACGGCTCTGCGTTATAAACTTCTGTGAAGCACTTGGGAATTCAAAGTGCTCACCACACATCTAGATAAGTTCCTTGCGGGGTCTAGTTTCCAAAATGGAGTCACTTGTGGGGAGTTCCTACTGTTTAGGCACATCAGGGGCTCTGCAAATGCAACGTGACGCCCGCAGAGCATTCCATCAAAGTCTGCATTCCAAAACGTCACTACTTCCCTTCCGAGCCCCGGCATGTGCCCAAACAGTGGTTTACCCCCACATATGGGGTATCAGCGTACTCAGGAGAAACTGGACAACAACTTTTGAGGTCCAATTTCTCCTGTTACCCTTGCAAAAATAAAAAATTCTGGGCTAAAAAAATATTTTTGAGGAATGGAAACACATTTATTATTTTCACGGCTCTGCGTTATAAACTTCTGCGAAGCACTTGGGGGTTCAAAGTGCTCACCACACATCTAGATTAGTTCCTTGGGAGGTCTAGTTTCCAAAATGGGGTCACTTGTTAGGGAGCTCCAATGTTTAGGCACACAGGGGCTCTCCAAACGTGACATGGTGTCCGCTAATGATTGGAGCTAATTTTCCATTCAAAAAGCCAAATGGCGTGCCTTCCCTTCCGAGCCCTGCCGTGTGCCCAAACAGTGGTTTACCCCCACATATGGGGTATCATCGTACTCAGGACAAACTGGACAACAACATTTGGGGTCCAATTTCTCCTATTACCCTTGGAAAATTAAAAAATCCTGGGCTAAAACTCATTTTTGAGGAAAGAAAAATTATTTTTTTATTTTCACGGCTCTGCGTTATAAACTTCTGTGAAGCACCTGGGGGTTATAAGTGCTCACTATGCATCTAGATAAGTTCCTTGGGGGGTCTAGTTTCCAAAATGGGGTCACGTGTAGGGGAGCTCCAATGTTTAGGCACACAGGGGCTCTCCAAACGCGACATGGTGTTCGCTAACGATTGGAACTAATTTTCCATTCAAAAAGTCAAATGGCACGCCTCCCCTTCCGAGCCTTGCCGTGCACCCAAACAGTGGTTTACCCCCACATATGAGGTATCAACATACTCAGCAGAAATTGCCCAACAAATTTTAGGATCCATTTTATCCTGTTGCCCATGTGAAAATGAAAAAATTGAGGCTAAAAGAAATTTTGTGTGAAAAAAAAGTACTTTTTAATTTTTACGGATCAATTTGTGAAGCACCTGAGAGTTTAAAGTGCTCACTATGCTTCTAGATAAGTTCCTTGGGGGGTCTACTTTCCAAAATGGGGTCACTTGTGGGAGCGCTCCAATGTTTAGGCACACGGGGGCTCTCCAAACGTGACATGGTCTCTGCTAGCGATGGAGATAATTTTTCATTCAAAAAGTCAAATGGCGCTCCTTCCCTTCCGAGCCTTACCATGTGCCCAAACAGTGGTTTACCCCCACATGTGAGGTATCAGTGTACTCAGGAGAAATTGTCCAACAAATTTTAGGATCCATTTTATCCTGTTGCCCATGTGAAAATGAAAAAATTGAGGCTAAAATAATTTTTTTGTGAAAAAAAAGTACTGTTTAATTTTTACGGATCAATTTGTGAAGCACCTGGGGGTTTAAAGTGCTCACTATGCTTCTAGATAAGTTCCTTGGGGGGTCTAGTTTCCAAAATGGGGTCACTTGTGGGGGAGCTCCAATGTTTAGGCACACGGGGGCTCTCCAAACGCGACATGGTGTCCGCTAAAGATTGGAGCCAATTTTTCATTCAAAAAGTCAAATGGCGCTCCTTTCCTTCCAAGCCCTGCCGTATGCCCAAACAGTGGTTTACCCCCACATATGAGGTATCAGCGTACTCAGGACAAATTGGACAACATCGTTCGTGGTCCAGTTTTTCCTTTTACCCTTGGGAAAATAAAAAAATTGTTGCTAAAAGATCATTTTTGTGACTAAAAAGTTAAATGTTCATTTTTTCCTTCCATGTTGCTTCTGCTGCTGTGAAACACCTGAAGGGTTAATAAACTTCTTGAATGTGGTTTTGAGCACCTTGAGGGGTGCAGTTTTTAGAATGGTGTCACTTTGGGGTATTTTCAGCCATATAGAACCCTCAAACTGACTTCAAATGTGAGGTGGTCCCTAAAAAAAATGGTTTTGTAAATTTTGTTGTAAAAATGAGAAATCACTGGTCAAATTTTAACCCTTATAACTTCCTAGCAAAAAAAAAATTTGTTTCCAAAATTGTGCTGATGTAAAGTAGACATGTGGGAAATGTTATTTATTAACTATTTTGTGTCACATAACTCTCTGGTTTAACAGAATAAAAATTCAAAATGTGAAAATTGCGAAATTTTCAAAATTTTCGCCAAATTTCCGTTTTTTTCACAAATAAACTCAGAAATTATCGACCTAAATTTACCACTAACATGAAGCCCAATATGTCACGAAAAAACAATCTCAGAATCGCTAGGATCCGTTGAAGCGTTCCTGAGTTATTACCTCATAAAGGGACACTGGTCAGAATTGCAAAAAACGGCAAGGTCATTAAGGCCAAAATAGGCTGGGTCATGAAGGGGTTAAAGGCAGTGGGCGTGACCCAGCTTCCCATCCGAGCACCAGCTAAATTAACCCCGGACCAGCTAGATAAAATCTAGCCGACGCCACTGAGCACATAGTGGACAAAAGCGGAATTACCGCTGTCTGTCGAACGCCCTAGTATGAACAGCGTCCGACATGACAGTACCCCGCCTTCTACGAGGGACCCCAGGGCCCTCACGACTTATAGGACCCGGCTTGTCCGGATGGCGGCGGTGAAACATACTGACCAGCCGATCTGCATGAATGTCCGAGGCTGGTACCCAAGACCTCTCCTCAGGCCCATAACCACGCCAGTGTACCAAGTACTGTAAAGTGCGGCGCACTACCCGAGAGTCAACCACCTTGGAAACTTCAAATTCCAAATTACCATCCACCAAGACTGGAGAAGGCGTCGGCGTCGCGTCCACGGAACCCACCACCTTTTTTAATAATGATCTGTGGAAAACGTTGTGTATCTTATACACCGTAGGAAGCTCCAATCGGTACGCTACTGGGTTAATGACGGCGGCGACCCTAAATGGACCAATAAACCTAGGACCCAGTTTAAGGGATGGTATTTTGAGTCTTATGTTTCTTGTGGATAACCACACCCAGTCATCCACACTCAGGTCCGGACCTGGCACACGCCTACTGTCAGCCACACGTTTGTACCTAGCACCCACGCTCAACAGGCGCTGTTTAACTCTCCTCCAGACTGATGACAGTTGTGCTCTTAACTGGTCTTCCTCCGGAACGCCGGAAGAGCCCCCCTGACTCAAAGTACAAAATTGAGGATGTAGCCCGTAAACACAAAAAAACGGAGACTCCCCAGAAGACTCCTGGCGGTGATTATTGATGGCAAACTCAGCCAAAGGAAGGAACGTCGACCACTCCTCCTGATTGTCAGAAACAAAACAGCGTAAGTACTGCTCCAAATTTTGGTTCATACGCTCGGTCTGACCATTTGACTGAGGATGAAACGCCGAAGAATGAGACAACTTGATCCCCAGCCATGAGCAAAACGCTTTCCAAAATTTTGCCACAAACTGAGTACCTCTATCAGAAACGATGTCAGATGGAACCCCATGAAGTCTGACCACCTCCTGCACAAATACCTGAGCCAGAGTCTTAGCGTTAGGCAACGAAGGCAAAGACACAAAGTGCGACATTTTTGAGAACCGATCAACAATCACCAAAATGACCGTGTTCCCAGCTGAGGAGGGTAAGTCAGTGATAAAATCCATGGAGATCTCTGTCCATGGCTTACTAGGTACCTTGAGAGGAAGTAGTGTGCCAACAGGACGGGAACGGGGCGTCTTAGCCCTAACGCACGTGGTGCAAGCTGACACGTATGAGACCACGTCCTGTCGAATTTTGGGCCACCAAAACCGACGTGACACCAACTCCAAAGTACCCCTGACCCCTGGGTGACCAGCCAGGACAGCATCATGATGCTCCGCCAAAACCTTTAAGCGGAGATGAAGCGGTACAAACGATTTGTTGATGAGGAGTTCAGATGGTACCTCCTCCTGAGCCTCGGCAATCTCAGCCTCAACCTCGGTTGTGAGAGCCGAAACCACAACACCCTTTTGGAGGATGGGTACCGGATCTTCCCGAGGTTCTCCCCCCAGAAAACACCTGGACAGAGCATCCGCCTTAGTGTTTTTAGACCCAGGTCTGTAAGTAACAACAAAGTTGAACCGCGTGAAAAACAATGCCCAGCGAGCCTGCCTGGGAGATAGACGCTTGGCAGACTCCAGATAAAGCAAATTCTTATGGTCGGTAATAACAGTAACCTGATGAACCGACCCCTCCAAGAAGTGTTGCCATTCCTCAAAGGCCAACTTGATTGCCTACAACTCCCTGTTGCCGATATCGTAGTTACGTTCGGCGGACGACAGTTTCTTGGAGAAATAGGCGCAAGGATGCAAATCGCTCAAGGATGAGCCTTGTGACAGCACCGCCCCCACACCAACCTCAGACACATTGACTTCCATGACAAAAGGTTTCGACACGTCTGGCTGCACAAGAATGGGGGCCAAAACAAAACTGTTCTTAAGAAATTCAAATGCGCACACAGCAGCCTCATGCCAAACGGAGAAATTGGTACTCTTTTTAGTCATGTCAGTTAGCGGTTTAGCAATGATAGAAAAATCTTTGATAAACTTCCTATAGTAGTTAGAAAACCCAAGAAACCGCTGAAGTGCTTTTAGGTTATCAGGCCGTTCCCAACGCAACACCGCTTGCACCTTAGCGGCGTCCATTTTAAACCCAGCAGCAGACACAATATAACCCAAGAAAGGCAACTCCTGAACCGAAAATACACGTTTCTCAAGTTTTGCATAGAGCTTATTCTCTCTGAGAAGCTGTAACACCTGCCTGACATGATCTAAATGAGTCTCACGGTCGCAAGAATATATGAGAATGTCATCTAGGTACACAATAATGAATTTCCCCAAAACATGCGAGAACACATAATTTATGAAATGTTGAAACACTGCAGGTGCGTTTGTCAACCCAAATGGCATTACCAAATTTTCAAAATGACCCTCAGGGGTATTAAAAGCCGTCTTCCACTCATCACCTTGACGGACTCTTATGAGGTTGTACGCCCCCCTGAGGTCAAGCTGGGTAAACCACTTAGCACCTGCCACCTGGTTGAACAAATCTGGTATCAGAGGCATAGGGTATGGATCACGAACCGTAATCTGGTTCAACTCCCTGAAATCCAAACACGGGCGTAATCCGCCATGTTTCTTCTTCACGAAGAAGAACCCCGCTGCCACTGGCGAGGATGAGGGCCTGATGTGCCCTTTGCTCAAACTTTCAGCAATGTAATCCTTTAACGCTTGTCTCTCCGGACCGGAGATGTTAAACATCCTTGCTTTAGGCAATTTGGCCCCTGGTTTAAACCTGATAGTACAGTCATGGGGCGATGTGGTGGCAACTCTGAACAACCCTTCTCAGAGAACACATCCGCAAAATCCTGAAGTGACTCAGGAACGCTTGAAGACACAGCAGACACACATGTGGCCAGGCAATTCTCCTGGCAGAACTCGCTCCACTGAATTAAGTCCTGAGTTTTCCAGTCAATAACCGGGTTGTGCATAGACAACCATGGAAAACCCCATACCACCTGTGCAGGAAGATTCCTGAGCACCTTACATGTAACCTGCTCGACATGTAGAACCCCAATGTGGAGTTTCACCTCAGCCTAAAACTCAGTAATCTCCCCCTGCGAGAGAGGAGCAGCATTGATGGTGACCACACGGATAGGATGAGGCAGTTTTTCGATCCTAAAACCGGCTGTGCGCGCAAACTCCTCATCAATGAGATTTGTGGCAGAACCACTATCAACAAAAACAGTGATTGGCAGCTCTCTGCCAGCGATAATAACTTTGGCAGGGAGCATGCATTGAGAAACAACCATGGAGGATATGCATAAGCTCAGATTGGCCTCCTCCACACCCTCTGAGCTTAGAAGTTTTCCGCCGTTGCGTTTTTCTTAGACAGCAGAGGACAAATGTTAACAAAATGACCAGTTTTACCACAGTAAAAACAAGCTCCCTGCTTCTTGAACACAGAGGCTCGACGCATAACCTGTGACACCCCTGCGATTTGCATAGGCTCCGTGGGCTCACCTGCAGCAACCTCACGTGAACCTAAACCCTCTCCCATAGGCGGCGTCTCATGCTCCCCCTGACGCAAACGGCGATCAATGCAGACAACAAGACTCATAGCGAAATCTAGAGAAGCAGGAGTCTCGTACATCAGAAGGGCTTTTTTAACCCTTCCAGAAACCCCATGAATAAACTGACTCCACAGCGCGGGATCATTCCACTGAGTGTCGACCGCCCAGCGGCAAAATTCAGAACAGTAATCCTCTGCAACACGCTCCCCCTGGCGAATAGCGCGTATCTTAGCTTCTGCTAGAGCCATTCTGTCAGGATCATCGTAAATGTGTCCAAGAGCAGAAAAAAAACTCTCCACTGAGTCAAATGCAGCAGAATCAGAAGGCAAAGAAAATGCCCATGCTTGAGGATCCCCGTTTAGTAATGACAACACCACACGCTGAGCCTCATTACCTGAGGAGATCGGGCGCATGCAAAAATATAGTTTGCAACCTTCACGAAAAGTAACAAATTTACTACGTTCTCCATCAAATCTTTCAGGTAAAGGAAGCTTAGGCCCAGCAACTCTACCTGTCACTCCAGCTTGCACATTAGATACTGCTAGTCCCTGTTGCTGCACTGCTCCCCTCAACTTAGTGACCTGTAGGGACAGCGCCTCCAACTGGCGGGTTAAGGAAGTCATGGGATCCATGGAATTCAAATAATGTAGGCCGATTATAATGTCACGGGAAACCTAGGAAGGCAAGAGCTAATAACCCAGGCCCCTGTGATTTCCCTAAACTCTGGGAAACCCTGACTGACCCTCTCCCAGAGTTTACACTGATGGTATGCATGTCTGGGCCTCCATCCTCATCCTGTCTCCTGTAATAACCCTAGGCTGAAACCGCCACCCACTACCCAGTGAAGAGACCACACACCAATACCCACAGTTAGCGCAGACAAGGATAACGGAAAATATGCACCACGCCGCAGTCACACAGGAATACACTATAAGTGCACAGGGCAAAACAAATACAAATAAAGGAAGCAGAAAATATGACAACGGGAAATACAACACCAGATACGAAACTCCTTCTCCTAGACCACCACTCCAGACCGAGATAACCAAGCACAAGACAGAAGCTATAATCGGCGACGCCCAATGTTCAGAAGAACTATTTAAAGGCAGTGGGCGTGACCCAGCTTCCAATCCGAGCACCAGCTAAATCAACCCCAGACCAGCTAGATAAAATCTAGCCGACGCCACTGAGCGCATAGTGGACAAAAGCGGAATTACCACTGTCTGTCGAACGCCCTAGTATGAACAGCGTCCGACATGACACAGGTGCTGTCATGGGCTCCGGAAAAACAAGCTACCGGTAAGTAACCTTGGTGTTTTCCCGTCTCCCATGACAGCACACCTGAGAGATTTTTGGAGAAAGAAACACCTTAGGGAGGGACCACCGCTTGTAGCACCCTTCTACCAAAGGTAAGGTCAGTCGAGGAGGATAGATCTAGTCGGTAGTGTTTAAAGAAGGTAGACGGTGAGGACCAGGTTGCGGCCTTACAAATTTGATCAATTGATACCTCCGCTTTTTCTGCCCAGGAAGTAGCCACAGCTCTGGTGGAGTGAGCCTTGATGCCTTCAGGGATCGGGACACCATGTGAAGCATAGGATAAGGAAATAGCCTCCCTAATCCACCTAGCAATAGTACCTTTGGATACCCCATATCTCTTCTTGCAACCCTGGAAAGCTACAAATAGGGACTGATCCTTCTTCCACTGACTGGTCAAAGACATGTACTGTAAAATAGCTCTTCTTACTTCCAGTGTATGGAATTTTTCTTCCCATGGGTTCTTAGGATTATCACAAAAAGAGGGTAATACAATTTCTTGACTCCTATGGAACTTAAGTACCACTTTTGGCAGATACGCCGGGTCTGTCCTCAAATATTTGCGTGTAAGGAGGGGGAATAGACAGGGCTTGCAAGTCACTCACCCTACGGGCTGATGTCAACACTACCAGAAGCACTGTTTTAAGAGTGATGATTTTTACCGATGATTCTTGTAAATGCTCAAATGGACTCCTGGTTAGAGCTTCTAACACTAGATTCAATTCCCACGGGGGAACCCTCTGCACTACCACCGGTCTAGACCTACTACAAGATTTTATAAAGCGGGACACCCACCTATTGGAGGCCAGATTACAATTACACTATGTTCCAAATTATTATGCAAATGACATTTTTCTCTGATTTTCCTAAATGGTCGGTGCAAATGACAATCGGTCTAATAAAAGTCATCACCCGATAGAGTTTACATCGAATTTTATTGAAGAATCCTCCCAATGATAACAGTATAATCTCTAAAATGAATAAAAACTCAAAATGCACTGTTCCAAATTATTATGCACAGTAGAATTTCTAGACATTTGATATGTTTTAAAGAACTGAAAATGCTCATTTGTGGAATTTGCAGCATTAGCAGGTCACATTCACTGAGCAAAAAAGCTATTTAACTCCAAAACATCCTAACATGCCAAGTTACATGTTAACATAGGACCCTTCTTTGATATCACCTTCATAATTCTTGCATCCATTGAACTTGTGAGTTTTTGGAGAGTTTCTGCTTGTATTTCTTTGCATGAAGTCAGAATCACCTCCCAGAGCTGCTGTTTTGATGTGAACTGCCTCCCACCCTCATAGATCTTTTGCTTGATGATAATCCAAAGGTTCTCGATAGGGTTGAGGTCAGGGGAAGATTTATGCCTTTATGCCCATAGCAGCCAATGACCCAGATGTATTCTTTGCAGCATGACAGCATGAGATGGTGCATTGTCATGCATGAAGATGATTTTGCTCCTGAAGGCACGTTTCTGCTTTTTATACCATGGAAGAAAGTTGTCAGTCAGAAACTCTATATACTTTGCAGAGGTCATTTTCACATCTTCAGGAATTTTAAAGGGCCCTACCAGCTGTTTCCCCATGATTCCGTCCCAAAACATGACTCCTCAACCTCATTGCTGACATCGCAGCCTTGTTGGGGCATGGTTGCCATCCACCAACTATCCACTACTCCTTCCATCTGGACCATTCAGGGTTGCTCAACACTCATCAGTAAACAAGACTGCTTGAAAAATAGTCTTCATGTATGCAGCGTCGGACTGGGGTGTCTGGGGCCCACCAGAGGAATGGACTCTAGGGGCCCACCCTACAGCTATATGCAAATATCTGTCATTATAGTGGAGCATTGGCTGTAAAACACCGGCGGCTGCTGCACATCTACCGTGTACCCCAATAACTGGGATGTATAATTACGGTAGTTTACATTAATGGGGTTCTTGGTTAAAACAAGTTATCACTGATCCATGGGCTCCACAGGATAGGTGATCGCTTAGATCTGACCATTAGAAATTGCACCGATCGGAAGAATGGGGACGTTTTATCCCTGACAGGACACTTTTATCACTATTTTAAAATGCAGCGGCAGGTGGGATTTCTGACCGCAGCTCCATTAATTCTCTTTGGGGCTTCCAGAAAAAAACAAGTGCAGCCACTAAGGGAATGAATGGATCAGTGATCTAGTCGGACATGCCACTCCAGTCTAATGGGGATAAAAAGTTCCACATTTTGCGGAGTGGGTCCAAGCAGTCAGACCCCCACCAATCAATATGTTATCACTTATCCTGTGGAGAGGTGATTACTTTTTTCCACAGGAAACCCCTGTAAGTGCATCTCCGCCGCTGTGTACAAAGCATTACAACTCTAATCGAAATAAAGAATCTTCTCCTAATTAATATCAGAGAGAACAAATGACCGCCATACACAACACAATCCACTATACCAAGACCAATAATACCACATACAGGAAGAAATACCACCACACCATGACCAGACCACTGTCATGATTCCCAATGGCAAGGGAACAGGGACAAAAACGGACAAGCTCTAGGAAGATGGTAACTAAGGTAACCGCGATGCTGAACCTACCACGCAACTAATAGTAGCCAGGGGGTGTTCCTACGTTGTTTCTAGACACCTCGCGCCAGCCGGAGATCTAACTACCCCTATCAGAGGAATACACAGACCTGGCTTGCCTCCAGGGAAACCCCAAAAGTCATAGCAGCCCCCCACATATAATGACGGTTAGGTAAGAGGAAAACACAAACGCAGTATGAATATAGATTCAGCACAGTGAGGCCCTCTAACTAGATAGCAGAAAATACAAAAGAGGACTTCACAGTTACCTCAAAAATCCTAAGTAGCCATCCTGAAATTACCTTAGCTCCGTTATCAACTCATGACACCGGAGTGGCAATTTCAGCTCACTAGAGCTTCCAGCAGCACAAGAAACATAAATGCATGCTGGACAAAAAACAAACGTTCAAATGCCAAAGATTCAACTTAGCTGAATTGCAGACTTGGAGCAGGTAGCAAGCAACAGGGGAGCTCTGGTAACATTGATTGCCGGCACTAGAATGACTAAGAAGCCAGCCTAAGTAGGAAACTCCCAATAGCCTGATGAAGACAGGTGCACTGGGAACCCAAGCCACAAGTCAGCAGTACCACAAGTAGCCACCAGAGGGAACCCAAAAACAGAATTCACAACAGTACCCCCCCCTTAAGGAGGGGGCACCGAACCCTCATGAGAACCACCAGGGCGATCTGGATGCGCCCTATGAAAGGCGCGGACCAAATCAGAGGCATGAACATCAGAGGCAGTCACCCAAGAATTATCTTCCTGACCGTATCCCTTCCATTTAACCAAATACTGAAGTCTCCGTCTGGAAATGCGAGAGTCCAAAATCTTCTCCACAACATACTCCAATTCACCCTCCACCAGCACAGGAGCAGGAGGCTCAACAGAAGGAACAACCGGCACCTCATACCTCCGCAACAACGACCGATGGAAGACATTATGAATGGTGAAAGATGCTGGTAGGTCCAAACGAAAAGATACAGGATTAAGAATCTCCAAAATCTTATACGGACCTATAAACCGAGGTTTAAACTTAGGAGAAGAGACCTTCATAGGGACAAAACGAGAAGACAACCACACCAAGTCCCCAACACGGAGACGATGACCCTCACGACGATGACGATTAGCAAACTGCTGAGTCTTCTCCTGAGACAACTTCAAATTGTCCACCACATGACTCCAAATCTGGTGCAGTCTATCCACCACAGTGTCCACTCCAGGACAATCCGAAGATTCCACCTGGCCAGATGAAAAACGAGGGTGAAACCCTGAATTGCAAAAGAAAGGAGAAACCAGAGTAGCAGAACTGGCCCGATTATTGAGGGCAAACTCGGCCAACGGCAAAAAGGCGACCCAATCATCCTGATCAGCAGACACAAAACACCTTAAATAAGTCTCCAAGGTCTGATTAGTTCGCTCCGTCTGGCCATTAGTCTGAGGATGGAAAGCAGACGAGAAAGACAAATCAATGCCCATCCTGGCACAGAACGCTCGCCAAAACCTAGACACAAATTGAGATCCCCTGTCAGAAACGATGTTTTCCGGGATACCATGTAAACGAACCACATTCTGAAAAAATAAGGGAACCAACTCCGATGAAGAAGGCAATTTGGGCAAGGGTACCAAATGAACCATCTTAGAAAAACGGTCACACACCACCCAAATGACGGACATCTTCTGAGACACCGGGAGATCCGAGATAAAGTCCATAGAGATGTGCGTCCACGGCCTCTTTGGAATAGGCAAGGACAACAACAATCCACTAGCCCGAGAACAGCAAGGCTTAGCCCGAGCACACACATCACAAGACTGCACAAAGGTACGCACATCTCGAGACAGGGAAGGCCACCAGAAGGACCTGGCCACCAAATCTCTGGTACCAAAAATTCCAGGGTGGCCTGCCAACACAGAAGAATGAACCTCTGAGATGACTCTACTGGTCCACTCATCTGGAACAAACAATCTCCCAGACGGACAACGATCAGGCCTGTCAGTCTGAAACTCCTGCAACGCACGTCGCAAGTCTGGAGAGACAGCAGACAAAATCACTCCATCCTTAAGGATACCAGTAGGCTCGGAATCACCAGAGGAGTCAGGCTCAAAACTCCTAGAAAGAGCATCAGCCTTTACATTTTTCGAGCCCGGCAAGTATGAAACCACGAAATTAAACCGGGAGAAAAACAACGACCAGCGCGCCTGTCTGGGATTCAGACGCCTGGCAGACTCAAGGTAAATCAGGTTCTTGTGATCAGTCAAGACCACCACCTGATGTCTAGCACCCTCAAGCCAATGACGCCACTCCTCAAATGCCCACTTCATAGCCAAGAGCTCCCGATTACCGACATCATAATTTCGCTCAGTGGGCGAAAACTTTCGAGAGAAAAATGCACATGGTCTCATCACTGAGCAATCGGGACTTTTCTGTGACAAAACCGCCCCTGCTCCAATCTCGGAAGCATCTACCTCAACCTGAAAAGGGAGCGAAACATCAGGCTGGCGCAACACAGGGGCAGAAGCAAAGCGGTGCTTAAGCTCCCGAAAGGCCTCCACAGCCGCAGAGGACCAATTGGCAACATCAGCACCCTTCTTAGTCAAATCAGTCAAAGGTCTAGCAATACTTGAAAACCCAGTTATAAATCGACGATAGAAATTAGCAAAGCCCAAGAACTTCTGAAGACTCTTCAGAGAAGTAGGCTGCGTCCAATCACAAATAGCCCGAACCTTGACAGGATCCATCTCAACAGAAGAAGGGGAAAAAATATACCCCAAAAAGGAGATCTTCTGAACCCCAAAGATACACTTTGAACCCTTTACAAACAAGGAATTGGACCGCAAAACCTGAAAAACCTTCCTAACCTGTTGAACATGCGACTCCCAGTCATCCGAAAAAATCAAAATATCATCCAGATACACAATCATAAACTTATCCAGGTATTTACGGAAAATATCGTGCATAAAGGACTGAAAGACTGAAGGAGCATTAGAAAGGCCAAAAGGCATCACCAAATACTCAAAATGGCCCTCGGGTGTATTAAATGCAGTTTTCCACTCATCTCCTTGCTTAATCCGCACCAAATTATACGCCCCCCGAAGATCAACCTTAGAGAACCACTTTGCCCCTTTAATACGAGCAAATAAATCAGTCAATAGTGGCAAAGGATACTGGTATTTGACTGTAATCTTATTCAACAGGCGATAATCAATGCAGGGCCTCAGGGAGCCATCCTTTTTACCCACGAAAAAAACCCCTGCTCCTAAAGGGGATGAGGATGGACGAATATGTCCCTTTTCCAAGGACTCCTTAATATACTCTCGCATAGCAGCATGCTCAGGCACAGATAGATTGAACAAGCGACCCTTGGGAAACTTGCTGCCAGGGATCAAGTCTATTGCACAATCACAATCCCTGTGGGGGGGAAGAGAACTAAATTTAGGCTCCTCAAAAACATCAGAGAAATCAGACAAAAATGCTGGAATTTCAGAAGGAGTAGATGAAGCAATAGAAACCAAAGATGCTCCCCCATGAGCCCCCCGACATCCCCAGCTTAATACAGACATAGTTTTCCAGTCAAGGACTGGATTATGAGTTTTCAACCATGGCAGTCCAAGCACTAAGACATCATGCAAGTTATGTAGCACAAGAAAACGAATCACCTCCTGATGATCAGGAGTCATACACATAGTCACTTGTGTCCAGAATTGTGGTTTATTCCTAGCCAAAGGGGTGGAATCGATACCCTTCAGAGGGATAGGAACTTCCAATGGCTCTAGGCTAAACCCACATTGTCTGGCAAAGGACCAATCCATAAGACTCAAGGAAGCGCCAGAATCCACATAGGCATCCACAGTAATAGATGATAATGAACAGATCAAGGTTACAGACAAAATAAACTTAGACTGTAAGGTGCCAATTGCAAAAGACTTATCAGCCTTTTTTGTGCGTTTAGAGCATGCTGATATAACATGAGCAGAATCACCGCAGTAGAAGCACAACCCATTTTTACGCCTATAATTCTGCCGTTCACTTCTGGACAGAATTCTATCACATTGCATAATCTCCGGTGCTTGATCAGAAGACACCGCCAAATGGTGCACAGGTCTGCACTCCCGTAAACGCCGATCAATCTGAATAGCCATAGTCATGGACTCATTCAGACCTGTGGGCGTAGGAAACCCCACCATGACATCTTTAACGGCGTCAGAGAGACCTTCTCTGAAATTAGCCGCCAGGGCGCACTCATTCCACTGAGTAAGCACTGACCACTTTCGAAATTTTTGACAATATATTTCAGCTTCATCATGCCCTTGAGAGAGGGCTATCAAGGCCTTTTCCGCCTGAATCTCCAAATTAGGTTCCTCATAGAGCAACCCCAGTGCCAGAAAAAACGCATCCACATTGAGCAACGCAGGATCCCCTGGTGCCAATGCAAATGCCCAATTCTGGGGGTCACCCCGCAACAAGGAAATAACAATTTTAACCTGCTGAGCGGGGTCTCCAGCGGAGCGAGATTTCAGAGAAAGATACAATTTACAATTGTGCTTAAAATTCAAAAAGCAAGATCTATCTCCAGAAAAGAACTCAGGTATAGGGATCTTGGGTTCAGATATAGGAGCATGCATAACATAGTCTTGGATATTTTGCACCCTAGAAGCAAGTGTATTCAGGTCCGAAGCCAAACCCTGGATATCCATTTTTCAGCAGCTGAGATCTGAGCCATTCAGGGGTTAAGAGGAGAGAAAAAAAAAACAGCAAATTGCAATTATGGCTAAGCAGAGTTTCAGAGCAAAAAAAAAAAAAAACAGTGTCAGAAACTTCTTTCCTTTTCTCTCTTTCTTCAGCCAATACATTCAGGCCGGCAATACTGTCATGATTTCCAATGGCAAGGGAACAGGGACAAAAACGGACAAGCTCTAGGAAGATGGTAACTAAGGTAACCGCGATGCTGAACCTACCACGCAACTAATAGTAGCCAGGGGGTGTTCCTACGTTGTTTCTAGACACCTCGCGCCAGCCGGAGATCTAACTACCCCTATCAGAGGAATACACAGGCCTGGCTTGCCTCCAGGGAAACCCCAAAAGTCATAGCAGCCCCCCACATATAATGACGGTTAGGTAAGAGGAAAACACAAACGCAGTATGAATATAGATTCAGCACAGTGAGGCCCTCTAACTAGATAGCAGAAAATACAAAAGAGGACTTCACAGTTACCTCAAAAATCCTAAGTAGCCATCCTGAAATTACCTTAGCTCCGTTATCAACTCATGACACCGGAGTGGCAATTTCAACTCACTAGAGCTTCCAGCAGCACAAGAAACATAAATGCATGCTGGACAAAAAACAAACGTTCAAATGCCAAAGATTCAACTTAGCTGAATTGCAGACTTGGAGCAGGTAGCAAGCAACAGGGGAGCTCTGGTAACATTGATTGCCGGCACTAGAATGACTAAGAAGCCAGCCTAAGTAGGAAACTCCCAATAGCCTGATGAAGACAGGTGCACTGGGAACCCAAGCCACAAGTCAGCAGTACCACAAGTAGCCACCAGAGGGAACCCAAAAACAGAATTCACAACAGACCACATAGTGACCGAATAATACTACATACAAAGGACAAATACCACCGCACCATGTCAAGACCACATATTATCACCACTTGGTGACCAAATAGCACATACAAGGGACAAATACCACAACACCATTTCCAGACCACATATTACCACCACTTGGTGACCAAATAGCACATACAAGGGACAAATACCACAACACCATTTCCAGACCACATATTACCACCACATAGTGACTGAATACTACAATACTGATCAGAAATTTAAAAAAACAAACAAAACACAATACTATCATCATAAGGCTGCCGTCACACTAGCAGTATTTGGTCAGTATTTTACATCAGTATTTGTAAGCCAAAACCTGGAGTGGAACAATCAGAGGCAAAGTATAATAGAAACATATGCACCACTTCTGTATTTATCACCCACTCCTGGTTTTGGCTTACAAATACTGATGTAAATTACAGACCAAATACTGAATGTGTGACGGCAGCCTAAGTGACATTATACACAGGAGATCTGTACTTAGTATGCAGTGTCTGTGTAGAGGTAATACAGAGATCACTGGTGACATTATACACAGGAGCTCTGTATATAATGTACAGGTAATACAGTGATCACTGGTGACATTGTACACAGGACCTCTGTATATAGTATACAGTGTATAGTGTCAGTGTATAGGTAACACTGACTCACCAGTGACGTCTCTAGGTGAAGTCCTTCATCTTTCATCCAGCACAGACCGCCGTCACTTCATCCAGCCAGGACTCGTTTCTGCAGGAAATAACACAGTTATCTCGAGCTCCGCTTGCAGAACACATTACTTAATTTTTCACAACTTCTACATTACACCACATGAAGAAAAAAAGGCGATATAGTGTCACTCTGCACACTAACAGGACCGCCCCCCCATTTAAAACAGTGTCCTCAAAAAATAAAATAAATACATCACTGCAGTAATAATATCCCTTAATTAGCCCCTATGGTAATAATATTCCCCACCCTGGCCCCGTTTATCTCATTCCTGGCTCCAGCCATATGTTCTCGCATCCTGCCCTCATGAGTATACATTCTACCCCATATGATCTCCCCATCCTGCCCCATTCTGTCTCCTTCGTATCCATCCTGCCCCATGATCCAATCCTGCCCCATGTCTTTCATTCTGCCCCGTGTCTCCAATCATGCCCCGTGTCTACATTCTGCCCATGCCTCCAGTCCTGCCCCCAGTGTGTCCAGCAATCTGCCCCAGTATGTCCAGCATTGCCCCCAGACATTGTGTCCAGCAATCTTCCCCAGTATGTCAAGCATATTGCCCCAGTGTGTCCCGCATTTCCCCCAGTGTGTCCAGAAATCTGCCCCATTGTGTCCAGCATATTACCCCAGAGTGTCCAGCATTGCCCCCAGACAGTGTGTCCAGCAATCTGCCCCAGTGTGTCCAGCATATTACCCCCAGTGTGTCCAGCAATCTGCCCCAGTATGTCCAGCACTGCCCCCAGTGTGTCCAGCAATCTGCCCCAGTGTCCAGCATTGCCCCCAGACAGTGTGTCCAGCAATCTTCCCCAGTATGTCAAGCATATTACCCCCAGGTTGTCAAGCAATCTGCCCCAGTATGTCCAGCAATCTGCCCCAGTGTCCAGCATTGCCCCCAGTGTGTCCAGCAATCTGCCCCAGTGTGTCCAGCATTGCCCCCAGTGTGTCCAGCAATCTGCCTCAGTGTGTCCAGCAATCTGCCCCAGTGTACAGCATTGCCCCAGTGTGTCCAGCACTGCCCCCAGTGTGTCCAGCAATCTGCCCCAGTGTCCAGCACTGCCCCCAGTGTGTCCAGCAATCTGCCCCAGTGTCCAGCATTGCCCCCAGTGTGTCCAGCAATCTGCCCCAGTGTCCAGCATTGCCCCAGTGTGTCCAGCAATCTGCCCCAGTGTCCAGCATTGCCCCCAGTGTGTCCAGCAATCTGCCCCAGTGTCCAGCACTGCCCCCAGTGTGACCAGCAATCTGCCCCAGTGTCCAGCAATCTGCCTCAGTGTCCAGCATTGCCCCCAGTGTGTCCAGCAATCTGCCCCAGTGTGTCCAGCAATCTGCCCCAGTGTGTCCAGCAATCTGCCCCAGTGTACAGCATTGCCCCAGTGTGTCCAGCAATCTGCCCCAGTGTCCAGCACTGCCCCCAGTGTGTCCAGCAATCTGCCCCAGTGTCCAGCACTGCCCCCAGTGTGACCAGCAATCTGCCCCAGTGTCCAGCAATCTGCCTCAGTGTCCAGCATTGCCCCCAGTGTGTCCAGCAATCTGCCCCAGTGTGTCCAGCAATCTGCCCCAGTGTGTCCAGCAATCTGCCCCAGTGTACAGCATTGCCCCAGTGTGTCCAGCAATCTGCCCCAGTGTCCAGCACTGCCCCCAGTGTGTCCAGCAATCTGCCCCAGTGTCCAGCACTGCCCCCAGTGTGTCCAGCAATCTGCCCCAGTATCCAGCACTGCCCCCAGTGTGTCCAGCAATCTGCCCCAGTGTCCAGCATTGCCCCCAGTGTGTCCAGCAATCTGCCCCAGTGTCCAGCATTGCCCCAGTGTGTCCAGCAATCTGCCCCAGTGTCCAGCATTGCCCCCAGTGTGTCCAGCAATCTGCCCCAGTGTCCAGCACTGCCCCCAGTGTGACCAGCAATCTGCCCCAGTGTCCAGCAATCTGCCCCAGTGTCCAGCATTGCCCCAGTGTACAGCACTGCCCCCAGTGTGACCAGCAATCTGCCCCAGTGTCCAGCATTGCCCCCAGTGTCCAGCAATCTATCTGCCCCATTGTCCAGCAATCTGCCCCAGTGTCCAGCATTGCCCCCAGTGTGTCCAGCAATCTGCCCCAGTGTCCAGCATTGCCCCAGTGTCCAGCACTGCCCCCAGTGTCCAGCAATCTGCCCCAGTGTCCAGCATTGCCCCAGTGTCCAGCACTGCCCCGGTGTCCAGCACTGCCCCCAGTGTGACCAGCAATCTGCCCCAGTGTCCAGCAATCTGCCCCAGTGTCCAGCATTGCCACAGTGTCCAGCATTGCCACAGTGTCCAGCACTGCCCCCAGTGTGACCAGCAATCTGCCTCAGTGTCCAGCAATCTGCCCCAATGTCCAGCATTGCCCCAGTGTACAGTACTGCCCCCAGTGTGACCAGCAATCTATCTGCCCCATTGTCCAGCAATCTGCCCATGTCCAGCATTGCCCCAGTGTACAGCACTGCCCCCAATGTGACCAGCAATCTTCCCCAGACTTACCCCCACCCCCACCCCGCCGCCGCAGCCGCAGCCGCCGCCGCCGCCGCCCCCGCTTATGTCCTCCTTCAGCCCCCAGTACCCCCGTCCTCATACTCACCTGTCCCACACACTGCACGGCCATGCCGACATCCCTCGCGCTCTGTCCCGACTCCCGGCGGCGGCGGCGCAGCATCACATCTGCTTCCTGCTTGTGCGGTCATGTGATACTGTCATTAAGGTCATGAATATGCGCATATTCATGGCCTTAATGAGCGGTACCACGTGACCGCACAAGCAGGACGAGCTGCAGTGCAGACGCCGAGACCATCGCTGGAGCAGGGTTCTGGTGATTATCATCTTCAAGGGGGGGCGGGCGGGGCCCTGGAGCAGTGGGGGCCCTACCAGCAGGTGTCTGTGCCTGGGCCCACCGGAGGATCCTCCGGTTCTCCGGTGGGCCAGTCCGAGCCTGCATGTATGTCTGGGCCCACTGCAACCATTTCTGCTTGTGATCACTGTTTAGGGGTGGCCGAATAGTAGGTTTATGCACCAAAGCAAGCCTTTGAAGGAGTCTACACCTTGAGGTTTGAGGGACTCCAGAGGCACCAACAACTTCAAATAACTTTTTGCTGCTTTGTAATGGTATTTTGGCAGCTGCACTCTTAATTCAATGAATTTGTCTGGCAGAAACCTTCCTCAATATGCCTTTATCTGCATGAACTCTGTTTCAGTCATAAATCTCTTCATAGTATGATGATCACTCCTAAGTTTTCATGAAATATCTAATGTTTTCATACCTTGTCCAAGGCATTGCACTATTTAATACTTTTCAGCAGCAGAGAGATCCTTTTTATTTCCCATATTGCTTGAAACCTGTGGCCTGCTTAATAATGTGGAACATCATCAGCCAGCCTAAGTAGGAAACTCCCAATAGCCTGATGAAGACAGGTGCACTGGGAACCCAAGCCACAAGTCAGCAGTACCACAAGTAGCCACCAGAGGGAACCCAAAAACAGAATTCACAACAGACCACATAGTGACCGAATAATACTACATACAAAGGACAAATACCACCGCACCATGTCAAGACCACATATTATCACCACTTGGTGACCAAATAGCACATACAAGGGACAAATACCACAACACCATTTCCAGACCACATATTACCACCACTTGGTGACCAAATAGCACATACAAGGGACAAATACCACAACACCATTTCCAGACCACATATTACCACCACATAGTGACTGAATACTACAATACTGATCAGAAATTTAAAAAAACAAACAAAACACAATACTATCATCATAAGGCTGCCGTCACACTAGCAGTATTTGGTCAGTATTTTACATCAGTATTTGTAAGCCAAAACCAGGAGTGGAACAATCAGAGGCAAAGTATAATAGAAACATATGCACCACTTCTGTATTTATCACCCACTCCTGGTTTTGGCTTACAAATACTGATGTAAATTACAGACCAAATACTGAATGTGTGACGGCAGCCTAAGTGACATTATACACAGGAGATCTGTACTTAGTATGCAGTGTCTGTGTAGAGGTAATACAGAGATCACTGGTGACATTATACACAGGAGCTCTGTATATAATGTACAGGTAATACAGTGATCACTGGTGACATTGTACACAGGACCTCTGTATATAGTATACAGTGTATAGTGTCAGTGTATAGGTAACACTGACTCACCAGTGACGTCTCTAGGTGAAGTCCTTCATCTTTCATCCAGCACAGACCGCCGTCACTTCATCCAGCCAGGACTCGTTTCTGCAGGAAATAACACAGTTATCTCGAGCTCCGCTTGCAGAACACATTACTTAATTTTTCACAACTTCTACATTACACCACATGAAGAAAAAAAGGCGATATAGTGTCACTCTGCACACTAACAGGACCGCCCCCCCATTTAAAACAGTGTCCTCAAAAAATAAAATAAATACATCACTGCAGTAATAATATCCCTTAATTAGCCCCTATGGTAATAATATTCCCCACCCTGGCCCCGTTTATCTCATTCCTGGCTCCAGCCATATGTTCTCGCATCCTGCCCTCATGAGTATACATTCTACCCCATATGATCTCCCCATCCTGCCCCATTCTGTCTCCTTCGTATCCATCCTGCCCCATGATCCAATCCTGCCCCATGTCTTTCATTCTGCCCCGTGTCTCCAATCATGCCCCGTGTCTACATTCTGCCCATGCCTCCAGTCCTGCCCCCAGTGTGTCCAGCAATCTGCCCCAGTATGTCCAGCATTGCCCCCAGACATTGTGTCCAGCAATCTTCCCCAGTATGTCAAGCATATTGCCCCAGTGTGTCCCGCATTTCCCCCAGTGTGTCCAGAAATCTGCCCCATTGTGTCCAGCATATTACCCCAGAGTGTCCAGCATTGCCCCCAGACAGTGTGTCCAGCAATCTGCCCCAGTGTGTCCAGCATATTACCCCCAGTGTGTCCAGCAATCTGCCCCAGTATGTCTAGCACTGCCCCCAGTGTGTCCAGCAATCTGCCCCAGTGTCCAGCATTGCCCCCAGACAGTGTGTCCAGCAATCTTCCCCAGTATGTCAAGCATATTACCCCCAGGTTGTCAAGCAATCTGCCCCAGTATGTCCAGCAATCTGCCCCAGTGTCCAGCATTGCCCCCAGTGTGTCCAGCAATCTGCCCCAGTGTGTCCAGCATTGCCCCCAGTGTGTCCAGCAATCTGCCTCAGTGTGTCCAGCAATCTGCCCCAGTGTACAGCATTGCCCCAGTGTGTCCAGCACTGCCCCCAGTGTGTCCAGCAATCTGCCCCAGTGTCCAGCACTGCCCCCAGTGTGTCCAGCAATCTGCCCCAGTGTCCAGCACTGCCCCCAGTGTGTCCAGCAATCTGCCCCAGTGTCCAGCATTGCCCCCAGTGTGTCCAGCAATCTGCCCCAGTGTCCAGCATTGCCCCAGTGTGTCCAGCAATCTGCCCCAGTGTCCAGCATTGCCCCCAGTGTGTCCAGCAATCTGCCCCAGTGTCCAGCACTGCCCCCAGTGTGACCAGCAATCTGCCCCAGTGTCCAGCAATCTGCCTCAGTGTCCAGCATTGCCCCCAGTGTGTCCAGCAATCTGCCCCAGTGTGTCCAGCAATCTGCCCCAGTGTACAGCATTGCCCCAGTGTGTCCAGCAATCTGCCCCAGTGTCCAGCACTGCCCCCAGTGTGTCCAGCAATCTGCCCCGTCCAGCACTGCCCCCAGTGTGTCCAGCAATCTGCCCCAGTATCCAGCACTGCCCCCAGTGTGTCCAGCAATCTGCCCCAGTGTCCAGCATTGCCCCCAGTGTGTCCAGCAATCTGCCCCAGTGTCCAGCATTGCCCCAGTGTGTCCAGCAATCTGCCCCAGTGTCCAGCATTGCCCCCAGTGTGTCCAGCAATCTGCCCCAGTGTCCAGCACTGCCCCCAGTGTGACCAGCAATCTGCCCCAGTGTCCAGCAATCTGCCCCAGTGTCCAGCATTGCCCCAGTGTACAGCACTGCCCCCAGTGTGACCAGCAATCTGCCCCAGTGTCCAGCATTGCCCCCAGTGTCCAGCAATCTATCTGCCCCATTGTCCAGCAATCTGCCCCAGTGTCCAGCATTGCCCCCAGTGTGTCCAGCAATCTGCCCCAGTGTCCAGCATTGCCCCAGTGTCCAGCACTGCCCCCAGTGTCCAGCAATCTGCCCCAGTGTCCAGCATTGCCCCAGTGTCCAGCACTGCCCCGGTGTCCAGCACTGCCCCCAGTGTGACCAGCAATCTGCCCCAGTGTCCAGCAATCTGCCCCAGTGTCCAGCATTGCCACAGTGTCCAGCAATCTGCCCCAGTGTCCAGCATTGCCACAGTGTCCATGTCCAGCACTGCCCCCAGTGTGACCAGCAATCTGCCTCAGTGTCCAGCAATCTGCCCCAGTGTCCAGCATTGCCCCAGTGTACAGTACTGCCCCCAGTGTGACCAGCAATCTATCTGCCCCATTGTCCAGCAATCTGCCCATGTCCAGCATTGCCCCAGTGTACAGCACTGCCCCCAATGTGACCAGCAATCTTCCCCAGACTTACCCCCACCCCCACCCCGCCGCCGCAGCCGCAGCCGCCGCCGCCCCCGCTTATGTCCTCCAGCCCCCAGTACCCCCGTCCTCATACTCACCTGTCCCACACACTGCACGGCCGTGCCGACATCCCTCGCGCTCTGTCCCGACTCCCGGCGGCGGCGGCGCAGCATCACATCTGCTTCCTGCTTGTGCGGTCATGTGATACTGTCATTAAGGTCATGAATATGCGCATATTCATGGCCTTAATGAGCGGTACCACGTGACCGCACAAGCAGGACGAGCTGCAGTGCAGACGCCGAGACCATCGCTGGAGCAGGGTTCTGGTGAGTATCATCTTCAAGGGGGGGCGGGCGGGGCCCTGGAGCAGTGGGGGCCCTACCAGCAGGTGTCTGTGCCTGGGCCCACCGGAGGATCCTCCGGTTCTCCGGTGGGCCAGTCCGAGCCTGCATGTATGTCTGGGCCCACTGCAACCATTTCTGCTTGTGATCACTGTTTAGGGGTGGCCGAATAGTAGGTTTATGCACCAAAGCAAGCCTTTGAAGGAGTCTACACCTTGAGGTTTGAGGGACTCCAGAGGCACCAACAACTTCAAATAACTTTTTGCTGCTTTGTAATGGTATTTTGGCAGCTGCACTCTTAATTCAATGAATTTGTCTGGCAGAAACCTTCCTCAATATGCCTTTATCTGCATGAACTCTGTTTCAGTCATAAATCTCTTCATAGTATGATGATCACTCCTAAGTTTTCATGAAATATCTAATGTTTTCATACCTTGTCCAAGGCATTGCACTATTTAATACTTTTCAGCAGCAGAGAGATCCTTTTTATTTCCCATATTGCTTGAAACCTGTGGCCTGCTTAATAATGTGGAACATCATTTTTAAGTAGTTTTCCTTCAATTAGAATCACCTGGAAAACTAATTATCACATGTATTTAAGATTGATTTCAGTGATCCATTGAGCCCTGAGACACAATACCATCCACGAGTTTATTTGAAAAACAAAACAATTAAATCTTTAAGACACTTAAATCCAATTTGCATAATAATTTGGAACACAGTGTATAAGGCTCCTAATGCCGACACTTGTACTTTGAGCGTATTGGTTGCCAACCCCAGCTGTAAACCCGTTTGTAAAAACTAAAATAGTTCCTACAGGAGCCTCATCCCCCAAAGGTTGCCCTGAAAAATCTAGAAACTTTTTCCATGTTCTACCATAAATTCTTGACCTGACCGGCTTTGTACTTTTCAACAAGGTGGAGACTAGCCCTGTTGAAAAACCCCTGCCGACTCAGTAATGCCCTCTCAAATTCCAGGCTGCAAGATGGAAGCCCTTCACCTGAGAGTAGCATATTGGACCCTGGGTAAGCAGGTCCGGAATCTCTGGTAGAATCCATGGATCGGTTATTGACATCTGTCTTAGGAGGGAAAACCAAGGTCTTTTCAGCCAAAATGGAGCAATCAAAATTATTCTCGCCTGCTCCATTCTGATCTTCCTTACCACTGCCGGAATCATCGCTATCGGTGGAAAAACATAAGCAAGACTGAATTTCCATTGGATTTGAAGAGCATCCACCGCAAAAGGTTTCTCTCTCGGGTCTAATGAACAGAAACTCTCCACTTTCCTGTTGTGCATAGTGGCAAATAAATCTATTACCGGTATGCCCCAGGCCTGCACTATCTGTTGAAACATGCGGGGATTCAATGACCACTCTCCCTGTTTTAGTGTCTTGCGACTTAGGTAGTCCGCTTTCGTATTTTCGACCCCCTTTATGTGAAGAGCAGAGAGGGATAGTAGGTGGTGCTCTGCTAGTTGTAGGAGGACAGACGCTGACTTCATAAGGGAAGGGGATCTCGTCCCCCCTTGGTGGTTGATATAAGCTACCACTGCATAATTGTCTGACATGACTCTGGTATGGTGACCCCGAAGGATAGGGAGGAAATGTTTTATAGCTCTCTCTACAGCCCATAATTCTCTTAAATTGGAAGCCTGCTGTGATTCTAGTCGGGACCAGGATCCCTGAACTGAGAGAGTTCCTAAATGAGCCCCCCATCCTGAACCGCTTGCGTCTGTGGTGATGACTTGCTCTATTGGAGTTACCCACTGGACCCCCGATGCCAAATGATCTCTTACTGCCCACCATTTTAGGGAATCTGTTACCTCCAATGAAAGGCGTAGCTTCCCGTCTAAACGCCCTTTTAACCACTTTTGTGCTGACAGGACCTCCCACTGTAACTGTCTTAGATGAAACTGTGCCCATCTTACTGCGGGTATACAGGATGACAGAGAACCCAACAGGGACATCGCCTTTCTCAGTGTCATTACAGGGTGTTGAATTGCTGACTCCACAAGATTTTGAATTTTGACCAATTTGTTTTCTGGTAGGAGACAAAGTTGACGCCTGGAGTCCAGAAACAAGCCTAGAAAGGACTGAACTAACTCTGGCGTCAACCTTGATTTGGTGAGATTTATTTTCAAACCCAACACCTCTAGGGTTGCCTTGACCTCTTTTATTTGTGACAGGCAGTGTACTGCCGAATTCCCTATTACAAGGAAGTCGTCTAGATACGGAACTATAAACACGTTCCAAGAAGGAGGAAGGACATGACCTCTGACATTAGCTTGGTGAATATTCTTGGAGCTATAGACAGGCTGAATGGGAGGGCAGCGTATTGATAGTGCCTGAGACTTCCTTGGACATAAACTGCTACTCTTAGAAATTTTTGGTAGTCCCGATGGATTGGAACATGGTAGTAGGCGTCCTTTAAGTCTATAGCCACCATGAAGCAATTTGGGAACGAGAGCTTTATCGCTGTATTTACGGACTCCATTTTGAAGGAGCAGTTTACTACCAACTGATTGAGATTTCTTAAATTGACAATAGTTCTTAATAACTAGTGTTGAGCGATACCGTCCGATACTTGAAAGTATCGGTATCGGAAAGTATCGGCCGATACCGGCAAAGTATCGGATCTAATCCGATACCGATACCCGATACCAATACAAGTCAATGGGACTCATGTATCGGACGGTATTCCTGATGGTTCCCAGGGTCTGAAGGAGAGGAAACTCTCCTTCAGGCCCTGGGAACCATATTAATGTGTAAAATAAAGAATTAAAATAAAAAATATTGCTATACTCACCTCTCCGACGCAGCCTGGACCTCACCGAGGGAACCGGCAGTGTTGTTTGCTTAAAATTCGCGCTTTTCCTTCCTTACGTGAAGTCCCGGCTTGTGATTGGTCGTGTGCCGCCCATGTGGCCGCGACGCGACCAATCACAGCAAGCCGTGACGTAATTTTAGGTCCTTCAGGATTTTAAAATTACGTTCTGGCTTGTGATTGGTCGCGTCGCGGTCACATGGGCGACGCGACCAATCACAAGCCGTGACGTCACGGGAGGCTGGACACGCGCGCATTTTAAAATGCGCGCGTGTCCAGCCTCCCGTGATGTCACGGCTTGTGATTGGTTGCGTCGCCCATGTGACCGCGACGGGACCAATCACAAAGCCGGAACGTAATTTTAAAATACTGAATGCCTAGAAGGACCTGAAAATTACGTCACGGCTTGCTGTGATTGGTCGCGTCGCGGCCACATGGGCGGCACGCGACCAATCAGAAGCCGTGACGTCACGGAAGGAAGGAAAAGCGCGCATTTTAAGCAAAGAACGCTGCCGGTTCCCTCGGTGAGGTCCAGGCTGCGTCGGAGAGGTGAGTATAGCAATATTTTTTATTTTAATTCTTTATTTTACACATTAATGTTGTTTCGATACCGATACCCGATACCACAAAAGTATCGGATCTCGGTATCGGAATTCCGATACAGCAAATATCGGCCGATACCCGATACTTGCGGTATCGGAATGCTCAACACTATTAATAACCCGTCCGGTTTTCGTATAAAAAAAAGAGGGGAATAAAAACCTTTTCCTTCCTCCTTCCCTGGGACTTCTACCAGAACTCGCTTTAACACCAGTTCTAGTACCTCTGCTTCCAAAGCTAGCTGTTCTTCCGGGGATTTTCTTTGGGATGTCAAAACAAAAGTCTGTCACGGTGGATGAACAAAGTCTATTTTTAGGCCGTCTTTGACAACCTTCAGAGTCCAATGACTGGGGGAGATATTTACCCAGGCTGGGAAAAAGAATGAGAGTCTTCCCCCTACCTCTGGCCTGGTGTCATTGGGAGGGCTTTTTTGCTGATGTTGAGGGACCCTTAAACATGTATCCAGATCCTTTTCTGTCTCTGGAGTCCCAATTCCTTCTATCTCCTGGGGGGCAGCCTCTACTACATTTCCCCCTCCGAAAATAGGGTCTTCTAATGTCCACCGGAAAGCGAGGAAAATCCTTTTTCCTATCCCCTGCTTTTTCCAAAATGTCTTCTAATTTCTGACCAAAGAGGAAATGGCCGTCACACGGTATGGAACAAAGTTTATTCTTTGAAGGCAAGTCGTCCGGGCACCCCTTCAACCAAAGAGCACGTCTAGCCGCATTAGATAAACTTGCTGCTCTAGCTGCTAGCCTTACGGAGTCTGCCGAGGAATCTGCTATAAAGGCTGCCGCTCCTTTAGCCATAGTTATATTGGTTAGGATGTCTTCCCTCTGTACTTTAGGTTTCAATTGCTCCTCTATCTGTTGTATTACCCGATTTCTCCGGCTACTTCTTTTTACTGAGCCTTCAACTCTAATTATGGCTCTAAGACTAGAGGCAAAGTCAGGGGTCTCTTCCTGGATAGTCTTTTGGATGCAATCTACACAAAGACTTTTCTGCCACTGGACTGCCAACGGAACTCTACAGAGGGCACATTCCTTGTTCTTATACTTGGTGCTAGCCTTCCTCGGCGCCTGCCAAGTAAACAGAAAATGTAGCCCATTACCACCAGGGAGACATTCACGAAGATCACTCACCACCCGCTGACTATGAAGGGTACCGGATTCGGAGGCTGAATAGGAGCACGGACAACATCCCTCCTAGAAGCTGGAGAGTCCTGTGACGTCCGAGGACGATTGCCGCTCCTTCCACTCGAGCGGCTACTTCTCTTAACGCGTTGTTGAGCAGGTGCATCACCTGATAAGGGCCTTGCTGCTGCTGCTGTAATGGCTGCTGCTGCTGCTCCATACGATCCTCCATATCTGGAGAGCTGTATCGAAGTGAGCAACGCTCTATGCAAACTTCACCCTTAAAAAAGGGTGATCCGCAGTGCTCACCGCCTCTTCCGGTACTTGTTATGCACCTCTCCCTCCTCCTGTATCCCGCCGGGAAGCCTGAATCGTTGCCGGTGTCCGAGCCATGGGTACTCCCATCTTGGATCCCATTCCCAGCGTGCCTTGCGCGCAACGCCAGCTACGCGCCCAGAAGTCACCGACCACAGAGGGGGAGAGAGCGGCGTGGGAGACACAAAAGGGCCCCAGGACCCCGGACTGTGCTGGCCCGACGCCCACAAGAGCCCGCAGGATCTGCAAACGGCGCTTCCAGCATCCTGAAGGCTGGCATACAAGCGCCCTGCCTGTGCCGGGACAGGAGTGGGTGAGTGGAAATCCTCGAACAAAACACCGCCGTGATTCAGCACAAAGGTTCCCATCAGGACAGGAAACCCAACTGAAGCGAGGGAGTGGTACCGCCCTTTTAATTCAGTAGGTTTCCTGTCCCGACTGGGTGGATCCCTCTCTCAGGTTTGCTGTCATGGGAGACGGGAAAACAATGTATCCCTCATATTGGTAATTTGAGAAAAACATATACTTATACTTGACCCTTATCATTCTCAGCTAGTGCCTCTACGTGTTTCTCCATTGTTATCACAAGGTTGTTTAGGGCAGTTAAGGGACAGCCTCTGAAGTGGGCCGTGTATTCTAGGAGCCCCTCTTTTTACGCCCTCTTTAGGGCTGTTTTGGTGTATTACTTTGTATTACTTGTCTACTTATTGTTGGGGCATTATATATATTGTAGTGCAGAGGTGCTCACAGAGTGTGACAGATGGGCAGGAACCCCAGAAAGTTCAACATAAAACGTCTTTATTCCAGAAAACTTACAAAACAAGTAAGCAATATCCTACGATTCCTCAAAACAGTCCGTGTCCAAATCAACATCACCACCATATATCTCTTCTGTGTCTGAAGCTTTGAAGTCTCTAGCCTGGATTGCACTGAGCCTCCAGCTCTGCAGCTTGCAAAACAAACCACTGACACACCCAAGACAAAACTGGGAGTTTAAATGGGAATCATGGAGTTTGAGCTACTCTGAAAACCCGGAGTGGAGGAAGGGATTAATAATAATAATAATTTTAATAATAATTTTATTTATATAGCGCCAACATATTCCGCAGCGCTTTACAACTTATAGAGGGGACTTATACAGACAATAGACATTACAGCATAACAGAAATCACAGTTCAAAACAGATACCAGTAGGAATGAGGGCCCTGATTCACACCACTACCAAACCTGCAAAACCCTATAAAAATAAAATCACATGTTGGTTTTCTTAAAATCCGACTTGGTCAACTACTTTTACCCAATCCATGCTTACTTTTACTCCAGCGGGTTTAATATGTCTCTATATGCATCCTGGAGGACATATACCGGCCCTCGTCACTGCCTCACAATACTTTTAATGCATATCTAATAAATTGTTGTTTTAAAGGGATATTTATGTTATTAATGTTCTAATGATCCTCATGCTATATGCTAGGCTTACTAGAAGTTTTTCTGCTGCACCACTCCACCCTAGTCAAAAGAGTTTCAGGTGTCACGGTGGGTTTAGTCCATTTAATTATTGTCTTTAGTGGATTGGACTGGTTTAGATAAGTAATTTTCACATAAGCTATTATGGAATTCTGAGGATCTTCATCTATTATAATAGTTATCCTGAATAGAGAATGGCTACAAAGACTAGCTTTAGCTTTGAAGGACTGACATTACAAGGACAACTCATTGATTTTAATGAAAATCGTGGAATTTTCTAATTTTTTCTGTGATTTCTCTTAAGGCAAAATAAACACTTGTTGCTAGGTTTGACATATATTATAGCTGATTGCTAAGGTTCTAAGAATTATGGGCATTCATAAGGGCACAAAAAGGACACCTTTTAAGGCTTTGAAAAATGGAAGTGGATGACAGAAGATGAAATACATTCCCATTTTTAAGACAAATAGCTCTAGTGTCGGTGTGGGTTTAAGTGATGCAAACCTAACTGATTGCCAGAATAGGAAACTTGCGTCCCTTGTACTTCCATAGCCACATGATTGTACATTCAACCTGCAGCTTCAATGAAAGCCTATGTTGACTATTTCAGACTTTTGATGACAGAATGGTAAGTAGTTTACATGCAGTCACTCGATGATTATATATTATAGCCATATCAGATAATCACCATGTGTAAAAACACACTATATTCTTCCTTAACAACAGTCACTCAAGCATTTGAATTGCTGAATCAAACTCATAATCGAAACAAGTTAGCCAAGCCTGACTTTTTATACCATTCATTAGAATGCATTGTTCTGGGCTAGTGTTATACTGACAAACATACGTTTTTGGCATCATGTTTGTTGAATTTACACTCCAGAAAGGAATTTTTAATCATTATATATCAAACAATTCTTACAAAAGAAAATCTTTTAATCTTTATAGGGAACCTGACAGCTGATTTATTATTTATTTATTTTACTCACTTATGTAGCACTATTAATCCACCAGTACTTTACTGACATCAGCAGCGCTGTCCCTGTTGAGGCTTGCAATCAGTGTCATACCGCCAATGGTGGCAGGCCATACTGTTGCTATGGGGTCAGTGAGCCTGGGGGGCACAGTAATGGCATTGGTACCAACCCCCCTATCCACCATCGCACTTTCAACTGTATCAGCATCCTGGAAGTTGATACGATTGAAAGTAAAGATGAAAGAGGAAGAGTCAGCTGACGCTTCATCTATCATTCTTCCTTGGCTCGAGGCGCTGACCTCACTAAGTAGTGACCTTTTGCTGAGATGTAATACACGTAAGAACACTCGCTTCCGAGACCAGAGTAGCAGGGAAACAAGGAGAAGAGGTGAGTATTGTTATTTTTTTTTTAAAATAAGTGAGTACAGTATGGTGGCAATAATGCTGTACTGAGAACTATGGGAATTCATTAATGCTGTGGCATCACTAAACACTAGAAGAAGCGATCAGATTATAGAAGAATCAAGTCTGAAAAATATAAAAAAATATAAAAGTTCAAATCACCCTCCCTTTGCCCCATAAAAAGTAAAGATATTACAAAAATAAAAAACTACACATGTGTGGTACCACCGAGTTCATAAAAGTCTGATTTATCAAAATATAATATTAATTAACCTGATTGAAGAACACTGCATATGAAAAAAAAAATCAAGAAGGACAAAATTAAGTATTTTGCTCACTGCAATTCCACAAAAATGCTATATGCTGTATCAATTAAAATGTTGTCTCATCCTTCAAAAAATAAGCTCCCACACAGCTCCATTGACCATAAAACAAAAACGTTACAGGTCTCGGAAATTGGAGACACAATGCCAATAATTTTATTTTGCAAAATGTCAAATTTTTTATCACCACTAGAATAGTTTAAAAAAACGGACATATTTAATATTGCTGTAATTGTACGGATGAACAGTCTTTTTTACCACCGTAAAAACAATTCCCAAAAAACAATGTCAGACTCAAGGGTTTTTTTTCACAATTTCTTCCCACTTGGAATTTTTTACCCATTTTTCAGTACACTATATGTTAAAATTAATGGTGTCATTCAAAAGTGCAATGCGTACCAAAAAAAAAGCCCTCATATGTCGATCTAGACAGAAAAATAAAAGTTATAGCTTTGTGAAGAAGGGGAGGAAAAAAAAATGCAAAAACAGAAATTGGCCCCGTCGTGAAGGGGATAAAAGCTGTCTGCTCAGATATTTAGTCCAAAAGGCCAGTGTTCTCCCTGTCCAGCTCCCCTTGAGTGACAGTTCTCTCTTTATACACCCACATAGAGAGACATTTATCACTTATGGTAAATAGGACAGAGATAAGCTACCAGCTCTTAAACGTTCTGTATGTCTTCTCGGAAACACCAAAGTAAAACATATCCTGCGGAAATTATACAGTCAATGTCTGATTCAGGCTGTCTGTAGAATAATTTTATATATATATATATATATATATATATATGCACTAGCTGTTCCCAGCCAGCTAACGCTAGGCATGCTCATTGCTATCTAATTAACGCTGCTAGTGATTAAACTAAAGTAAATAATTACAACATTCAATAGCGCTTACGCAGGTGGTAAATTAACTTAAAATGAAGTTAATAACAATAATAATAATTAAAAATCAGAATAATACTAATACATTTTATTCACAGTGTAAAATCAAAAGCAAACTGGATTCGTGTGGTAATGTGTGGGGACAGAGCCTTGTGTGGTAATGTGTGGGGACGCAGCCTCGTGTGGTAATGTGTGGGGACAGAGCCTTGTGTGGTAATGTATGGGGACAGAGCCTCGTGTGGCAATGTGTGGGGACGGAGCCTCGTGTGGTAATGTGTGGGGACAGAGCCTTGTGTGGTAATGGGTGGGGACGCAGCCTTGTGTGGTAATGTGAGGATGGAGCCTCGTGTGGTAGGGTGTGGGGACGGAGCCTCGTGTGGGAATGTGTGGGGATGGAGGCTCGTGTGGTAATGTGTGGGGACAGAGCCTTGTGTGGTAATGTGTTGGGACGGAGCCTCTGGGGTAATGTGTGGGGATGGAGCCTTGTGTGGTAATGTGTGGGGACAGAGCCTCGTGTGGTAATGTGTGGGGACAGAGCCTCGTGTGGTAATGTGTGGGGACAGAGCCTCGTGTGGTAATGTGTGAAGACGAAGCCTCGTGTGGTAATGTGTGAGGACGGAGCCTCATGTGGTAATGTGTGAGGACAGAGCCTCGAGTGGTAATGTGTGGGGACAGAGCCTCGTGTGGTAATGTGGGGGGCGGGATTATGTGTGGTAATATGGTGGGGGGGTAGGATTATGTGTGGTAATGTGGTGGGGGGCGGGATTATGTGTGGTAATGTGGTGGGGGGTGGGATTGTGTGTGGTTATGTGGTGGGGGGGATTGTGTGTGGTAATGTGGTGGGGGGCAGGATTGTGTGTGGTAATGTGGTGGGGGGCGGGATTGTGTGTGGTAATGTGGGGGGCGGGATTATGTGTGGTAATATGGTGGGGGGCAGGATAATGTGTGGTAATGTGGTGGGGGGCGGGATTATGTGTGGTAATGTGGTGGGGGGGCGGGATTATATGTGGTAATGTGGTGGTGGGGGGTGGGATTATGTGTGGTAATGTGGTGGGGGGGCGGTATTATGTGTGGTTATGAGGTGGGGGTGGAGCTACTGCGCAGGGGGCGGGATTATGTGTGGTAATGTGGTGAGGGGCGGGATTATGTACGGTAATGTGGTGGGGGCGGGATTATGTGTGGTAATGTGGTGGGGGGCGGGATTATGTGTGGTAATGTGGTGGGGGGTAGGATTATGTGTGGTAATGTGGTGGGGGGCAGAATTATGTGTGGTAATGTGGTGGGGGGGTGGGATTATGTGTGGTAATGTGGTGGGAGGCGGGATTATGTGTGGTAATGTGGTGGGGGCGGGATTATGTGTGGTAATGTGGTGGGGGCGGATTTATGTGTGGTAATGTGGTGGGGGGCGGGATTATGTGTGGTAATGTGGTGGGGGCGGGATTGTGTGTGGTACTGTGGTGGGGGGCGGGATTGTGTGTGGTAATGTGGTGGGGGGCGGGATTGTGTGTGGTAATGTGGTGGGGGGCGGGATTGTGTGTATTAATGGGGTGGGGGCGGGATTATGTGTGGTGATGTGTGGGGGCGGAGCTACTGTGCAGGGGCGGGATTAGCAAGTAATCACGATGCCTCTTATATATATAGATAGATATAGATATATATATATTAGATGGTGGCCCGATTCTACCGCATCGTGTATTCTAGAATATGTATAGTAGTATATAGCACAGCCCACACAGTATATAACATAGCCCAAGTAGTATATAACACAGCCCACGTAGTATATAACACAGGCGACGTAGTATATAGCACAGCCATGTAGTATATAACACAGGCCACATAGTATATAGCACAGCCACGTAGTATACTGTATTGCCCAGCTATGCAGTATATTGTTCAGCCATGCAGTATATCGCATGGACACGTAGTATATAGCACAGCCACGTAGTATATAACACAGCCTACGTAGTATATAACACAACCCACGATGTATATATCACAGAGACATAGTATATAACACAGGCCATGCAGTATATAACACAACCCATGCAGTATATAACAGCCACGTAGTATATTGCACAGCCACGTAGTATATAGCACAGCCGGCCGCGACTAATCAGCGACGTGGGATTTCCGTTACAGACAGACAAACAGACGGAAGTACCGCTTAGACAATTATGTATATATATATATATATATATATATATATATATATATATATATATATATACACTCACCGGCCACTTTATTAGGTACACCTGTCCAACTTCTTGTTAACACTTAATTTCTAATCAGCCAATCACATGGCGGCAACTCAGTGCATTTAGGCATGTAGACATGGTCAAGACAATCTCCTGCAGTTCAAACCGAGCATCAGTATGGGGAAGAAAGGTGATTTGAGTGCCTTTGAACGTGGCATGGTTGTTGGTGCCAGAAGGGCTGGTCTGAGTATTTCAGAAACTGCTGATCTACTGGGATTTTCACGCACAACCATCTCTAGGGTTTACAGAGAATGGTCCGAAAAAGAAAAAAAATCCAGTGAGCGGCAGTTCTGTGGGCGGAAATGCCTTGTTGATGCAAGAGGTCAGAGGAGAATGGGCAGACTGGTTCGAGCTGATAGAAAGGCAACAGTGACTCAAATCGCCACCCGTTACAACCAAGGTAGGCCTAAGAGCATCTCTGAACGCACAGTGCGTCGAACTTTGAGGCAGATGGGCTACAGCAGCAGAAGACCACACCGGGTACCACTCCTTTCAGCTAAGAACAGGAAACTGAGGCTACAATTTGTACAAGCTCATCGAAATTGGACAGTAGAAGATTGGAAAAACGTTGCTTGGTCTGATGAGTCTCGATTTCTGCTGCGACATTCGGCTGGTAGGGTCAGAATTTGGCGTAAACAACATGAAAGCATGGATCCATCCTGCCTTGTATGGAGCATCTTTGGGATGTGCAGCCGACAAATCTGCGGCAACTGTGTGATGCCATCATGTCAATATGGACCAAAATCTCTGAGGAATGCTTCCAGCACCTTGTTGAATCTATGCCACGAAGAATTGAGGCAGTTCTGAAGGCAAAAGGGGGTCCAACCCGTTACTAGCATGGTGTACCTAATAAAGTGGCCGGTGAGTGTATATATATATATAGATATATACAGCTGGGCTCAAAAGTTTACATACCTCGGCAGAATTTTTGCTTTCTTGGCTTTTTTTCAGAGAATATGAATGATAACACCAAAACTTTTTCTCCACTCATAGTTAGTGGTTGGGTGAAGCCATGCCACGCTGCATTGATGCTGTAATTAATTGATGCAAAAGGAGCCCCAACCAAGTATTGAGTGCATTTACTGAACATACATTTCAGTAGGCCAACATTTCGGATGTTAAAATAATTTTTCAAGCTGGTGTTACATAGTATTCTAATTTACTGAGATAATGACTTTTGGGTTTTCATTGGCTGTAAGCCACAATCATCAACATTAACAGAAATAAACACTTGAAATACATCACTTTATTTGTAATGATTCTACTTAATATATGAGATTCACTTTTAGTATTGAAGAACTGAAATAAATTAACTTTTTGATGATATTCTAATTTTGCGAGATTCACCTATATCTTTTGGTAATGTAGGTCACTGCACATGTCATGTTTTATCTATCTATCTAAATACGCAGTGTATATATACACAGAGATACAAAACAGGAGCATTGTCTCTTTAAATATGCTGTTACTTTATTATATGGCCGCATAAACCAAAAAGAAGGGGAAAGTAAAACACAGCCCTTCAGGCAAAAGCAGAAAAACAACAAAGAAAACAAAATGCTGTAAAACAGTCCATACTTTTCTGGGTAGCACCACACTCTGGAGCAACACAGGTTCAGTCTTTCCTCCTCAGGACACAAACTACTGGAGGTCCTCCCTCCAGTCCTGCTGAATAAAGACTGCCTCTGGAGCCCAGCTATTTAAGCCCCAGACCACACCCTGGGGTGGAGATAAGGTGAACATCCTGCCACCCACTCTATGGATGTCCACATAAAAGCCAGTCCATTATGAAAATTAGTTTAACCCCTAACGGCACTTAGGGTGCTGGAGGAAAATACTCCAGTACTTTACCAGTGAGATATATGTATGTATATATATATATATATATATATATATATATATATATATATATATATCTAATATATAAATCTGAATGTGTGTGTGTGTGTGTATGTGTGTGTGTGTGTGTGTGTGTGTGTATGTCCGGGATTGGCATCTGCACCGTCGCAGCTACAGCCACAAAATTTTGCACAGTCACACGTCTGGACCCCGAGAGCGTCATAGGCTATGTTGTGAGGCGAAATTTTAACCCCGCGCGTTCCAATTCACCAAACAATTTTGCCCCTATCTACATAATGGGGAAAAAGTGAAAGGAAAAATGTTGGAGGCAAATTGACAGGCAGGAGGAGATGGCATACAGGTATATACTATATACAGGGGAGATGATATACAGCTATATATTATATACAGGAGGAGATGACATACATGTATATTATATATACAGGGGAGATGACATACACGTATATACTATATACAGGAGGAGATGACATGCAGCTATATATTATATACAGGAGGAGATGACATACAGGTATATACTATATACAGGGGAGATGACATACAGGTATATACTATATACAGGGGAAATGACTTACAGGTATATCTAATATATAAAGCTGAATGTGTGTGTGTATGTGTGTATGTCCAGGATTGGCATCTGCACCGTCGCAGCTACAGCCACAGCCACAAAATTTTGCACAGTCACACGTCTGGACCCTGAGAGCATCATAGGCTATGTTGTGAGGTGACATTTTAACCCCGCGCATTCCAATTCACCAAACAATTTTGCCCCTATCTACATAATGGGGAAAAAGTGAAAAGAAAAGTGTTGGAGGCAAATTGACAGCTGCCAGATGTGAACAAGGGGGACTTAAAGAGTGAGAGCGATGGTGCCAAAGAGTATATACCGTACAGTTGCTAAGGTGGGGCCCCGACATGGGATACTCACCACACACGGGGATATGAACACACACACAAAATGCGCCACACACTACCACGTGCTTGAACACGTATACCACCCTCAGCACACATTTCACCACACATACACTAACCTCGCCACATAAAAGTCAAAACACAAAAGTCGAAACTCAAAACTCGCCACGCGCAAAACTCGCCACATGCAAAACCAGGCTCACGCAAAACTCGCCACACATGCAAAACTCACCTCATGGAAAACTCGCCACACACAAAACTTGCACACGCGGAAAAATTGCCACATGCACAAAAGTTGCAACACATGTAAAAGTTGCCTCACACAAAACTTGCACATACTCAAAACACACCACACATAAAACTCGTCACGTGCAAAACTTGCCATGCGCAAAACTTGCTGCACACAACTTGCTACACTAACCTGTTACATGCAACTCGACACACAAAAAGTTGCTACACGCATGTCGCCACACAAAACTCACCTCACAAAAGTCGCTACATGCATGTCGCCAAACGCAGCTCAACACACACAAGTTGACACATGAAACTCGCCCTAAAACACACACAAGTCTGGTATTATCCTTCAAAAATAAAAATCTGATTAATAAGCAGACAAACTACAAGAGCAACAACTGTACCATATAGGAAATACGGCAGCTGTCAGTCACATGACCTGTCTATTATGTCTAGGTGTGAGCTAATATATATTGCCAGGGGGGAGGGCTTCCTGTTGGCTGGGGATTTATCAGGCTGCCAATTTAGCTTACAAATACTGAGGTAAAAATACTGAGCAAATAACCTGTGAATGAGGTCTAATACAGGAGGAGATGACACACAGATATATACTATATACAAAGGATATGACACACACATATATACTATATACAGGGGAGATGACACACAGGTATATACTATATACAGGAGGAGATGACATACAGGTATATACTATATACAGGGGAGATGACACACAGGTATATACTATATACAGGAGGAGATGACATACAGGTATATACTATATACAGGAAGAGATGACACACACATATATACTATATACAGGGGAGATGACACACAGGTATATACTATATACAGAAGGAGATGACACACTGGTATATACTATATACAGGGGAGATGACATACAGGTACATACTATATACAGGGGAGATGACACACAGGTATATACTATATACAGGGGAGATGACACACAGGTATATACTATATACAGGAGGAGATGACACACAGGTATATACTATATACACGAGGAGATGACATACAGGTGCATACTATATACAGGAGGAGATGACATACAGGTACATACTATATACAGGGGAGATGACACACAGATATATACTATATACAGGAGGAGATGACACACAGGTATATACTATATACAGAAGGAGATGAAACACAGGTATATACTATATACAGGGGAGATGACACACATATATACTATATACAGGAAGAGATGACACACAGATATATACTATATACAGGAGCAGATGACACACAGGTATATACTCTATACAGGAGGAGATGAGACACTGGTATATACTATATACAGGAGGATATACAAAAGAATTCCAATATGCATTATTGGTGGTACATGTAATCAACCCAATAAGGAAGTCATATGGCCCCATATAACCATGTATCAACACACCACCCATGCAAGGACAAGAAGGATAACTGCAAAACACAGATAAATAGGAAAGAAGGAATGCCGCGCAGTCGTAGAATCCTAGATTAAATAATACTTTATTCTCAATAGACACAATAAAAAACCAGACAGACAATACTCAGCAGGGCTAAAGGATGACAATAGGTGCCACCAGCAACATGTAAAAGCCCAAGGTACGGCAGTCCCTAACTGATAGGTGAATTAGAAAGTGCAACATGCAAAAACTAGCAGCAATAAAGACCACCGGACAGAAAAAAATGCAGTTAATACCATGATCTTTGTCAGACAAAATAGCAAACAGTATGGTGGCTATGTATATATACCAGAATGGAAACGTGCACATCACCTGATGATGATAGTCAATAACGTAGGGACGCCGGTCCACCCCAACGCGCGTTTCGGTTAGGATACCTTCCTCCTTATGCGGCCCCTAAGGGAGATGACAAACATGTATATACTGAGGGGAAAATGAGAGGTGTAAGGTGAAAATGAGGGGTGTGAAGTGAAAATGAAAGGTGTGAGTGCAAAATGAGAGGAGTGAGGGAAAATAGTGGAGTGATCAGAAAATGACAGATGTGAGGTTGAAATGACAAGTGTTAGGGGGGAATGAGAGGAGTGAGGGGGAATATAAGAGGAGTGAGGGGGAAAATGAGAGGTGTAAGGGAGAAAATAAGAGATGTGAGGGGGAAAATGAGAGGCGTGATGGGAAAATAAGAGAAGTGAGGTGCTATAACTAACCACAGATATTTACTATGCCCAGGCAATGCCGGGCTCTTCAGCTAGTATATATATATATATATATATATATATATATATATATATATATATATATATATATATATATATATATACACACACACACACACACACACATACTGTATATATACACACTACCGTTCCAAAATTTAGGGTAATTTACAAATGTCCTTATTTTTTAAAGAAAAGCACAATTTTTTCCAATGGAGCTAACATTAAATGATTCAGAAATACACTCTATACATTGTTAATGTGGTAAAAGACTATTCTAGCTGCAAACGTCTGGTTTGTAATGCATAGGTGTATAAAGGCCCATTTCCCACAACCATCACTCCAGTGTTATTATGGTACTTTGTGTTTGCTCACTGTGTAAGAAGGCTAATGGATGGTTAGAATACCCTTGAAAACCCTTGTGCAAGTATGTTAGCACAGCTGAAAACAGTTTGGCTGATTAGAGAACCTATAAACCTGACCTTCCTTTGAGGCTAGTTGAGAATCTGAAGCATTACATTTGTTGGTTCCATTAAACTCTCAAAATGGCCAGAAAAAAAGAACTTTCATGTGAAACTCGACAGTCTATTCTTGTTCTTAGAAATGAAGTCTATTCCATGCGAGAAGTTGCCAAGAAACTGAAGTTTTACTACAACGGTGTGTACTACTCCCTTCAGAGGAGAGCACAAACAGGCTCTAACCAGAGTAGAAAGAGAAGTCGGAGGCCCCGCTGCCCAACTGAGCAACAAGACAAGTACATTAGAGTGTGTAGTTTGAGATATCGACGCCTCACAGGTCCTCAACTGGCAGCTTCATTAACAGTACATGCAAAACGCCAGTGTCAATGTCTACAGTGAAGAGGCGACCCCGGGATGCTGGCCTTCAGGGCAGCGTGGCAAAGAAAAAGCCATATCTGTGACTGGCTAATAAAAGGAAAATATTAATATGGGCAAAAGAACACAGCCATTGGACAGAGGAAGATTGGAAAAAAGTGTTATGGACAGACGAATCCAAGTTTGAGGTGTTTGGTTCACATAGAAGAACATTTGTGAGATGCAGAACAACTGAAAAGATGCTGCAAGAGTGCCTGACGCCATCTGTCAAGCATGGTGGAGGTAATGTGATGGTCTGGGGTTGCTTTGGTGCTGGTAAAGTGGGAGATTTGTACAAGGTAAAAGGGATTTTGAATAAGGAAGGCTATCCATTTTGCAACGCCATGCCATACCCTGTGGACAGCGCTTGATTGGAGACAATTTCATCCTACAACAGGACAATGACCCAAAGCACACCTCCAAATTATGCAAGAACTATTTAGGGAAGAAGTAGGCAGCTGGTCTTCTATCTGTAATGGAGTGGCCAGCACAGTCACCAGATCTCAACCCCATTGGGCTGTTGTGGGAGCAGCTTGACCGTATGGTACGCAAAAAGTGCCCATCAAGCCAAACCAACTTGTGGGAGGGGTGAAACTTCTCCAGATTACAGCAAATTAACTGCTAGAATGCCAAAGGTCTGCAACGCTGTAATTGCTGCAAAGGGAGCATTCTTTGACTAAAGCAAAGTTGGAAGAGAAAATTATTATTTCAAATAAAAATCTTTTTTTCGAACCTTGTCGATATCTGGACTAGATTTTCAATTCATTTGGAAATTCATTTGATTAATAAAAGTATGAACTTCCATGGAAAACACAAAATTGTCTTGGTGACCCTAAACTTTGGAACCGTAGTGCGTATATATATATATATATATATATATATATATATATATATATATATATATATATATATATAAATATATATATATACACACATATACTCATATGTATATACACTGTGTGTATATGTATATATATATATATATATATATATATATATATATATATATAGTGGCTCTGCATGATCAGCATGCAGTTTTCAATGTAATATCCTACCTTTAGTCTATTACTCTCTATTACTAGTGTGGCTGTGTTAGTGTGGGAATACTTGATAATGGTTTTAGCGTAATACTCTTATAAAAAATGAATGGATGGGGAATCATCAAAACCTATTGTCAATGCATCTTTTCTCCAGGCAATTGTAGCACAGTTCTGTACTCCCAATGCACTTAGTAAATGAGTCATCCAAATCTTTTGTTGTGCAGAAGTGCGAGATAAAAGCAATTATTTTGTATTGTTAACAGTAGAAAAGCTTTGTGCAAATGTATTGCTGTTACGCATGCTATATTTATTGCTTGCTGGGGTCTGCCTGCTATAGACAGGGTACAACTTTGATTTTAGGGCATGCAAGGTTTACAGAAAATGATTGGTAATGATGGACCAGTCTCCGTACATATAACAGTCCTACTGTTACATTATATTACTACTAAGTATTTTAAGTCTGTAGGTACTTTAAAATAAATATAAAATTATACTGTATCAATAAATGTAACAAAGAGCCCTACAGAGTAGAGATGGGCACACACCAGCCCTCGTCTTCTGTAATAAAACAAAACAAAAAAAACAACAATATCCCTCACCTATCTGTCATTCTGTCCCACGCTGTAATCCATGTCTGGGGGATAAACAGTTTTCAACCTGGACGGTGCCAAAATTACATATTTTTATGCAATTTTGGTGATTGTTGTATTCTGTCAACTATTAATTATATGTTTCTTTTTTGATTATCCATGTTTAATTACCTCCTCCATTGCGAGGAATCTCCAATGTTTGGAGAGCTCCAGACGGACGAATATGAGAGGTCTTAGAAAGCATACAGACACTGCAGGCTGCTACATACTCCCGGACATCCTGATGATCATCTGTCCACCAAAAACGCTGAGTAAGCAGATCAGCGGTGGCTTTATTACCAGTTTGTCCAGCCAACACTTAATAGTGATGTTCGCTGAGGTCTCTAAGACAGAGATTAAAAAGAACAAACAGTTTACCAAGTGGACAGGTGGCAGTGGAGTCCCCCTGAGCGTCAACAACCTCTCTTTCCAGATCGGAGAATATAGACTCCATAACCACCCCTTTTTGAAGATTAGGCTCCGGTTCACACTTACATCCTCTCCCAGGAAAGCAACGAGACAAGGTATCTGCCTTAATATCTTTGTTCCCCAGCCTATATGTGACAAAAAAGTTAAACCCGGTAAAGAACAATGCCCATTTTGCCTGTCGAGGCATTAAACATTTTGCCGATTCCAAATATACCAGATTCTTATAATCCGTGATCACCATAACCGGATGAACTGCTCCCCCCAAAAAATGATGCCATTCTTTAAATGCCCACTTGATTGCTAAGAGTTCTCTGTTACCGATGATATAATTTTTCTTTGGAAACAACAGTTTTTTCTTAAAATAAGCACATGGATGCCATTTACCAGATGCACGCTGCGACAACACAGCCCCACTTTCACCTCAGACGCATCAACATCAACGATAAATAGCTGAAAGATGTCTGACTATATGAGGATCGGTGCAGATGAAAAACACCTCTTTAAAGTATCGAATGCCTCCCTGGTGGGACTGGACCACTTGGAGAAGTACCTCCTCTTCCTGGTCATATCCATCAGAGGTTTGGCTACTACCAAAAAGTTCTTTATGAAACCTAAAAACTAGTGTTGAGCGATACCGTCCGATACTTGAAAGTATCGGTATCGGATAGTATCGGCCGATACCCGAAAAGTATCGGATATCGCCGATACCGATACCCGATACCAATACAAGTCAATGGGACACCAAGTATCGGAAGGTATCCTGATGGTTCCCAGGGTCTGAAGGAGAGGAAACTCTCCTTCAGGCCCTGGGATCCATATTACTGTGTAAAATAAAGAATTAAAATAAAAAATATTGATATACTCACCTCTCCGGAGGCCCCTGGACATCACCGCTGGTAACCGGCAGCCTTCTTTGCTTAAAATGAGCGCGTTTAGGGCCTTCCATGACGTCATGGCTTCTGATTGGTTGCGTGCCGCTCATGTGACCACCACGCGACCAATCGCAAGCCGTGACGTAATTCTCAGGTCCCAAATTCCGAATTCTAGGAATTTAGGACCTGAGAATTATGTCACGGCTTGTGATTGGTCGCGTGGCGGTCACATGAGCGGCACGCGACCAATCAGAAGCCGTGACGTCATGGAAGGTGCTGAACGCGCTCATTTTAAGCAAAGCAGGCTGCCGGTTACCAGCGGTGATGTCCAGGGGCCTCCGGAGAGGTGAGTATATCAATATTTTTTATTTTAATTCTTTATTTTTTACATGGATATGGATCCCAGGGCCTGAAGGAGAGTTTCCTCTCCTTCAGACCCTGGGAACCATACACTGGGAACTTCCGATTCCGATTCCCGATACCACAAAAGTATCGGATCTCGGTATCGGGATTCCGATACCGCAAGTATCGGCCGATACTCGATACTTGCGGTATCGGAATGCTCAACACTACTAAAAACCCTTTGTAATGCCTTCAAATCTTCTGGATGATCCCAATCCAATACCGCCCAGACTTTCACCAGATCCATGTGAAAACTGGTGGAAGACAACACGTATTCTAAGAAAGGAATCTCCTCAACTGAGAACATACACTTTTTTGACATAAAATTTATTGTCTGGGAGAATATTTAAGACATACCTGATATGTACCTGGTGTGACTCAAGGTCAGGTGAATACATTAATATGTCACCCAGATAGATAACCACAAATCTGCCTAGCAGGTGACTAAAGGCTATGTTGGGCTCATGCAGTATATGCGGAGACTGTGTGGGGCTCATGCAGTATATAGGGAGGCTGTGTAGGGCTCATGCTGTATATGGGGAGTGTGATGCAGTGGTAGGTCTATACACAGTGAAATGGCAGTGACCCAAGCAAGTTAAAACAAAACGTTTCTTTATTGTGCTACTTCACACAGTCATTTAGCAATACATAGTAAATGGCTTCTTCATCCAGGCCAAAGGAAAATATACAGTACACAGCTTCTTCACACAGTCCATCAGAAATACACAGTAACCGGCTTTACCTTTGCAGTCTCTACACAGGCCAGACTTCCCTTTGTCTAGTTTCCCTGGGGTGACCGCCCGCTGATACCAAGTCTCTACTCACGCCATGCACATAACGCTATCCTCCGGATTGCAGCCTGGCAACACAAGACAGCCCGGGTGTCAGTTCCTTTTGCCCTTGTGTTGCTCCACACACAAAGAGCTCTGCAGACAATTGTCTGCTTCCAAACCAACACTGACACATCTCCCCCTCTACTACAGGGCTTTTAATCAGTCACTGCTTCACTATTCTAATTACAGCCACACCTGTGTCTGCAGTACGCCCTCATGGCCTCACTACGCTTCCATGCACATTCTGGAGAGCACATACAGCTTCCCCTAGCTGTAACAGGGGTCACTGCCTTACATGAGGCTGTGGGGGCCTCATGCAGTATTTAGGTAGGCTGTGTGGGGCTCATGCAGCATATGGAGAGGCTATGTGGGGACTCATGCACTATATGGGGAGGCTGTGCGGTGCTCATGCAGTATATATAGGGAGACTGTGTGTGGCTCATGCTGCATATTGGGAGGCTGTGTGGGGCACATGCTGTATATGGAGGAGGCTTTGTTTTGCTCTTGGAATTCACATTAGACTAAAGTTGTCTGAACCTGGAAATATCGACAAGTTCGGTTGACAGTCTAATGTGTATGAGTGCCCCTGACATATGATTGTTGGGAGAGATAAGGATCTGGCATATTTGTTTTATGATTGCAGATACTTTTGTTCTCTATGCGCTAAGGGCTGACATTAATTGGCACCCTGAAGAAGCCTATGCGGAACGTGCGTTGGGGCTGTCCAAGTGGTGTCTCTCCTGGGGAGCTATGGATAAGGGCAAGTCATGATCATGAGCATGCATGTAGGATGATTTATGGGCTCATAACTGTACACGGTATTATACAGGCCCCTATCTTTGGGCAGATACGTGGCTATTACTTCCTCTGCATCCCTGCACATATAGTGACATTTCACATTTAAAACTCAAGGCACCGGCACTTTATAATCAATTACTCTATTCTTCTTGTGACTGCTTCTCCCACCCCTTTACTACTCCCTCATTGAGAGACAGGTTATTCTATCCATCTCACTATTTTTATGACCTTGTTTTGATACATGTTTTTATTTTTCACGTCCCATTGTATTTAATAAAGATATATGTTTGCATCTGATTTTGGACTCTTGCTTCCTGTATCTCAAATGTCCTGCCATTAGTAGCGTAGCTACCAGGCATGGAGGCAGAGAGTGCAGTCGCTCGGGCCCCATGCTTTGAGGGACCCACCCGGAGCTACGCTACTGTTAACTATGAGCATGCACAGTGTACAGTTATCTCTGTAGCAGAGCAGGGAGACATAATCTCCGGTACTGCCACGCCTCCGCTATGGGGCTCCTGAGCCGGGGGAAGCCCGCCATCATCGCAAGTTCAACTCTATCGGCTGGATGCAGATACAGTTGAAAGCAATGATGAGAAAGAGTGTTACACTCCCTCTCCCATTATTTCCCCTCTGCATCTGACGTCACTGACAGTGGGCGTGATGACATCACTGCATGGCGTCCATTGCAGAGACCAGAGCATTTTTTTGTTTTAATGGGGAGTGCATTATACTGTATGGAGGCCTATGGGGAGTGCACTATAATATATAGATGCCTATGGGGATTGCATTATACTATAAGAGGCCTATGGGTAGTGAATTATACTATATAGAGGCCAATGGGAAGTGTATTATACTATATAGAGGCCTATGGGGAGTGCATTATATCATATAGAGGCCTATGGGGGGTACATTATACTATATAGAACCCTATGGGGAGTGCCTTTTACTACATAGAGGGCTATGGGGAGTGCATTATTCTATATGGAGGCCTACGGGGAGTGCATTATACTGTATGGAGGCATATTGGGAGTGCATTATACTGTATGGAGGCCTATGGGGAGTGCATTATACCATATAGATATAGAGGCCTACTGAGAGTTCATTATACTATATATAGGCCCATGGGGAGTTCAATATACTACATAGAGGCCTATGGGGAGTGCATTATACTATATAGAGGCCTATGGGGATTGAATTTTACTACATAAAGGCCTATGGGAAGTGTGTTATACTGTATGGAGGCTTATGTGGAGTGCATTATACTGTATAGAGGCCTATGAGTAGTGCATTATACTACACAGAGGACTATTGGGAGTACATCATACTATATGGAGTATATATACTTCTGACACAGAGACATAAAAAACTGGACTTCAGTTTGCCAAAATGTACTTGAGTAAGCCACAATCCTTCTGGAAAAGCATCTTGTAGATAGATGAGACCAAGATAGATCTTTTTGGTAAAGCACATCATTTTACTGTTAACCGAACACGGAATGAGGCCTACAAAGAAAAGAAAAAGGTACCTAAAGTCAAACATGGTTGAGCTTCAAAGATGTTTTGTTTTGGAGTTGTTTTGCTGCCTCTGGCACTGTGTGCCTTGACTGTGTGCAAAGCATCATGAAATCTTAAGAGTACCAAAGGATTCCTGGTCACAATGTAGTGCTCAGTATCTGAAAGCTGGGTCATGGGTCTTCCAGCAGGATAGTTATCCCAAACATACTTCAAGAATCACCCAGAAAGCGCTGGAAAGTTTTGTAGTGGCCAGCAATGAATCCAGATCTAAATGTCATTGAACACCTGTAGAGAGATCTTAAAATTGTTGTTGGGAGAAGGCACCCTTGAGAGACTTGGAGCAGTATGCAAAAGAAGAGTGGTCCAAAATTCCAGTTGAGAGGTGTAATAAGCTTGTTGATGGTTATAGGGAGCAATTGATGAATCCTCTGTCGAAATTTAGACATAAGCTCTTGAGCTATTCAAAATTCTTATATTGGTCACAGATGTATATAGTCCATAAATAATGACCAGTTCTAATAGCACGAATGGTATGTGCTGGATGGGATGAACTTGAATGTAATAAAGTGGTAATGCTGGTGTCCTTCCTCAGAATTATAATATGTATTTTTCTTTTTAACTCACTGCATGTCAGATCTAATATATTTCACTATTCACTTAAAATATGAAAACATTCAGTATTAAAAAGATTTACATTAGATTTTTTTTGTAGCAAGTCATAGAAATATTTCTGACATTGCTTTCACAACTGGAAAGACCATACGCAACTTTTGAAAGGCTATTTTCATCTCCACAGGGCATTCCATAAATGTTTAATAGATGAAAAACTCATTTAATTGGAGTAGGGTTGTAAACCTGATTTCAGCAGCGTTTTACCATTTATTACTTTTTTGCCATGTCAGGTAAATGGCTAAGGGATCAAGTCTTTGCCCTGTTCCCAAGTGGTGAGCGGAAAATGTGTAGGTTGTTACGGTACTTTCTCCTTAAAAATAAATATGACTAATGGTACACTCACAGCCATGATCGAGGGCACAGCACTTGATCCTTCAGACCGTGATAGGATTTTGATTTTAGCACAGGCAAGCACACTGTAATACAATTCTAGGCGATAATGTTTACTTTCAAGGTTCTTCACCCCTTCACAAACTTTGAATTACATGTACAGCAGGTGAAATAAGTGTTGAACACGTCACCAATTTTCTAAGTAAATATATTTTTAAAGGTGCTATTGATAAGAAATTCTCACCAGATGTCGGTAACAATCCATCCAATCCACACAGTCAAAGAAATCAAACCATAGCTGTCCATAAATTAAGTTATGTGTAATAATGAGAAATTACACAGGAAAAAAGTATTGAACACATGAAGAAAGAGAAGTGCAAAAAGCCATGGAAAGTTATTACACCAGCTGACATCTATCAGTAATTAGAAAGCAATCCTGCCACTAAGCAAAAAGGTCTCTCATTACCAAGGTGCCACACAAGAAACATCTCATGATGGGTAAAAGTACTGAGCTGTTTCAAGACCTTGGCAACTGCAATCTTATTTTTATTATTGCAAAACATACTGATTGAATTGGTTTGCAGAACAATTGCTAAGCTACTGAAGGTTCCAGTGAGCACTGTTGTGCCATAATCCGGAAATGAAAAAACATAATTTCACCACAAACCGCCCACAACCAGGTGCAAGATTTCAGAGAAGTGAAAAGAATCATCAGAAGAGCTGTCCATGAGCTAAAGATCACCTGTGGAGCACTACAGAAAGACCTAGAATCAGCAGGTACAATTGTTTCAAAGAAAACCATAGCTAAGGCACTCAACCTCCATGGCCTGTATGCACGCTCACGATGCAAGACTTCATTGCTGAAAAAAAAGCATATTCAAGAGCGTTTAAGATTTGCTTAACAACATTTATACAGGCCTGTGAAATACTGGAAGAATATACAGTTGTGCTCAAAAGTTTACATACCCCGGCAGAAGTTTTGCTTTCTTGGCATTTTTTTCAGAGAATATGAATGATAACAACAAAACTTTTTCTCCACTCATAGTTATTGGATGGGTGAAGCCATTTATTGACAAACTAAGGTGTTTTCTCTTTTTAAATCATAATGATCCAAATGACCCTGATCAAAAGTTCACATATCTCATTTCTTAATACCTTGTATTGCCTCCTCTAACATCAATGACAGTTTGAAGTCTTTTGTGGTAGTTGTGGATGAGGTTCTTCATTTTCTCAGATAGTAAAGCGCCCACTCTTCTTGGCAAACGCCTCCAGTTCCTGTAAATTTCTGTGCTGTCTGGCATGAACTGCACGCTTGAGATCTCCCGAGAGTGGCTCAATGAGGTCAGGAGACTGAGATGGCCACTCCAGAATCTTCACTTTGTTCTGCTGTAGCCAATGACAGGTTGACTTGGCTTTGTGTTTTGGATCATTGACATGTTGGAACGTTCAAACACGTCCCATGCCCAACTTCCAGACTGATGAGTGCAAATTTGCCTCCAGTATTTGCTGATAATGTGCTGCTTTTACCTTTCCTTTAACTTTTACCTAGTTTCTTGTGTCTTTGTAGCTCACACATCCCCAAAACATCAGCGATCCAACTTCGTGCTTAACAGTAGGAATGGTGTTCCTTTCATCATAGGCCTTTTTGACCTCTCTCCAAATCTAACATTTAAGGTTGTGGCCAAAAAGTTAAATTTCGGTCTCATCACTCCAAATTACCTTGTTTCAGAAGTTTTGAGGCTTGTCTCTGTGCAGTTTTGCGTATTGTAGGCAAGGTACTTTGTGGCATGTGCGCAGTAATGGCTTTCTTCTGGCGACTCGACCATGAAGCCCATTTTTCTTCAAGTGCCTCCTTATTGTTCATCTTGAAACAGACACACCGCTAGTTTTCAGAAAGTCCTGTATTTCAGCTGAAGTTATTTGTGGGTTTTTCTTTGCATTCCGAACATTTTTCCTGGCAGTTGTGGAGTACATTTTTGTTGGTCTACCTGACCATGGTTTTGCTTTTACAGAGCCCCTGATTTTCCATTTGTTAATCATAGTTTGAATGCTGCTGACTGACATTATCAATTCCTAGGATATCTTTTTTGTATCCCTTTCCTGTTTTATACAATTAAACAACCTTTTCCCGTAGATCTATTGACAATTCTTTTGCTTTCCCCATGAGTCACAATCCAGAAACATCAATGGCTGGATGAAAGATGCAAGAGTCTGTCTGGATCCCAGAAACTCACTCAGCTTTTATGCTCAAACACTCATTACAAGCAATCAGGTCACAGGTGCGGAAATTACCTTTAGTAGTCATTCAAATCCATTTGCATCAACTTCTGTACACGTTATCAGGCCAAAATCACCAGGGTGTGTGAACTTTCGATCAGGGTCATTTGGATGTTTTAGATTGTCTTTATGATTCAAAAAGAGAAAACACAGTAGTTTGACAATAAATGGCTTAACCTAACCATTAACCATGAGTGGGGAAAAAGTTTTGGTGTTTCATATTCTCTGAAAAATGGCCAAGAAAGCAAAAATTCTGCAGGGGTATGTAAACTTTTGAGCGCAAGTGTAGTTTGGTCAGAACTGACTAAAATGGAACTCTTTGGATGTCATAATACATACCATGTTTGGAGGCCAAAACACACTGCATATGTCACACACAAAGCACCCCATACCAACAGTGAAGTTTGGAGATGAGAACACCATGGTGTGGGTCTGTTTTTCAACATATGGCACTTGCAAAATTCATTTGACTGAAGGAAGGATGAATAGACAAATGCAACTTCTTCATAAAATTCTGCTCTCATCTACCTGGATGATGAAGATGAAACAAGAGTGGACATTAAAGTAAGCCAATAATCCCAAACACACAGCTAAGGAAACTCTCAATTGTTTTCAGAGAATAAAAATAAAGCTGTTAGAATAGCCCAGCCAATCACCTGCCCTGTATCCAATGGAAAATTTATGGAAGGAATTAAACTTCAGAGTTCATAGAAGGAGCCCACAGAACCTTCAGGATTCTAAGAGTGTTTGTGTGGAAGAATGGACCAAAATCCCACCTGAGAAATACATGCTACTGGTTTCTCCATATAGGAGGTGACGTGAAGTTGTCATCATCAACAAAGGCTTTGTAAGAAGTATTGATTATATTTCAGTAAGCATGTTCAATATTTTTTCCTGTATCATTTCTCATTATTACACATAACTTAAAGAGGTTGTCTACTACTTTATCAGTGCTGACCTATCCATAGCATAAGTTATCAATATCTGATCTATCGGGGTTCGACATCCGGAACTGTTCACTTGCAAAGCTGCTTCGTCTTCTGATAGTGGCTGTGGCAGGATACTGCATATCCATCTCCTATTGATTTGAGAAGGTTATTTAACACGTGACGTCAGGGAGCACGTCAACTCACGCACCCATTGGCACGACCATGACATCATGGGGTGTCAATGGGTTGCTACAACAGTCATTACAATACCCCTATGAAAGCCAATGTTTAGCTGGCATTCAATGGAGATTGTGATTTTTACTATACATAGCGAGCACAAGTGACCAGATATTCGCAGCTTCAAGCCCCCAAATTAATTCCTTCAGTTCCCAAGCCTGTTTCCACCTTCATGACCAGGCAAACTTTTTCAATTCTGACCAGTGTCAATTTATGACGTAGTAATTCTGGAATGCATCAACAGATCTCACTGATTTTCAGAATGTTTTTTGTGACATATTGTACCTCATGATAGTGGTAAAATTTCTTCAATATGACTTGCTTTTATGTGTGAAAAAAATAGAAATTTGGCAAAAATTTTGAACATTTTGCAATTTTCAAACTTAATTTTTATGCACTTAAATCAGAGAGTTATGTCACACAAAATAGTTAATACATAACATTTCCAACATGTCTGCTTTACAACAGCACAATTTTTGAAACTTTTTTTATTTGTTAGGACATTGTAAGGGTTAAAAGTTGACCAGTCATTTCTCATTTTTTCAACAAAATTTACAAAATCCTTTTTTAGGGACCACATCACATTTCAAGTGTCTTTGAGAGGTCTATATGATAGAAAATACCCAAAAGTGACACAATTCTAAAAACTGAACCCCTCAAGGTGCTCAAACCCAGGTTCAAGAAGTTTATCAACCCTTCAGATGCTTCACAGAAATTTTTAGAATGTGGAAAAAAATGATCATTTAGGCAGATTTCACACTTGCGTTTTGATCTGCAGCGTTTTTTTTAAAAAACGCATGTGGTGAAAAAACGCATGTAAACGCGGCAAAACGCAGCGTTTTTTAGACGCATGCGTTTTTGCATGCAGAAAAAAAAACGCGGTGTTTTGCGGCGTTTACATGCGTTTTTTTCCAGCGTTTTGCGTTTTTTAAACGCATGCTGAGAAGTGTGTGACAGCTGCCAATCATCAAAATCAATTAGAAAACCCACTAAAAACAGAAATAGCTAGGGTTAGGGTTAGGGTTAGGATCCCTAGGGTTACTAGGGATCCTAACCTTAGGGTTAGGGTTAGGATCCCTAGTAACCCTAGGGTTAGGGTTAGGGTTTTCTTGTTTTTTCTTGTGTTTAGGGTTAGGGTTAGGGTTAGGGTTTTCTTGTTTTTTCTTGTGTTTAGGGTTAGGGTTTTCTTGTTTTTTCTTGTTTTTTCTTGCGTTTTTCTAAAAAAAACGCATGCGTTTTTAACGCAAACGCATGTGCTTAAAAACGCATGCGTTTACATAGACAGCAATGCATTTTTTTGCCGCAAATAAACGCATGCGTTTTTTTGCGGCAAATAAACGCATGCATTTTTTTGCGGCAAAAAAACGCCGCTAGAAATTACTACATGTTGCATTTCTGCAAATGCATCAAAAAACGCATGCGTTGCCAAAAATGCATCAAAACGCACGCTAAAATAGGCATGCGTTTTTTTATGTTAAGTATAGAAAAAAAACGCATGCGTTTTTTAGCGCAAAAACGCTGCAGATCAAAACGCAAGTGTGAAACCAGCCTTAACTTTATTTCACAAAAATTTTACTTTAGACCCAATTTTTTTTACTTCTACAAGGGTAACGGGAAAAAATAGACCCAAAAATATGTTGTGTAATTTTTCCTGAGCATGCCAATACCCAATATGTGGGGAAAACCACTATTTGGGTGCATGGCAGGGCTCGGAAGGGAAGAAGTACCATTTGACTTTTTGAATGGAAAATTTGCTGGAATCATTAGCGGATGCCATGTCGTGTTTGGAGTGCTTATCTAGATGTGTGGTGAGCACCTTGAACTTAAAATTTAAAAAAATATAATTTTTCCCACAAAAACTTTGTGGGCACATGGCAGGGTTCAGAAAGGAATGAGTGACATTTTGGCAAATCGATTTTGAAAGGTCTGTAGGTGTCATGTCACATTTGGAGAACCCCAGATGTGCCTAAACAGTGGAAACCCCCCACAAGTGACTCCAGTTTTCAAAATAGACCCCTCAATAAATGTATCTAGATGTGTGATGAGCACTTTGAGCCCCCCCAGGTGCTTCACAGAATTTTATAACTTATAGCAGTGAAAGTAAAAAAATCTAATTTTTCCCACAAAAATGTTATTTTAGCTAAAAATGTTGTATTTTCACAAGCGTAACAGGAGAAAATTTAGTACGCTGATATATGGAATCTTCTGCAGGGGGTTCCGTCTGAATAACATATTTCAGACATTTACACGGAAAACCTGATACAAGCGCTCAGCCTAGAACGCAGAATAAATGTACTGTATGTCAAGCCTTACTGCCATCATTGGGAGGTAGAATGAGCAAATTAACAGCAGGTGAAGAATTGTTTTTTATTTATTTTTTATGCTGTTCCTCGTGTGGTATAAGTGATTAGATGACTTTATTCTTCGGGTTGGTGCGATTACAGCGATACCAGATTTATATTGGGTTTTTATGCTTGACTAAAAGACGCTTTTTATTGCAAAAACTAGTTGCATCGCCATATTTTGAGAGCTATAATTTTTCCATATTTTGGACGCCACAGTCATATGTCAAAGGTCGATACTAGTACCAGCCAACCAGGATGTATGGCTACGTCCACTGTCGGGAAGGGGTTAAATACAGTAATAATTTCCACTAATAAATACAGTAAAAAGTAAAAAAAAAAGTTTGATATGAAAAAATAAAATTCAAATCACCTTCTTTTTGCTTCATTAAACAATAAAACAATTTTAAAAAATAGACATATTTGGTATCGATATGTTCGTAAAAGAGCAATTTATCAAAATATAATAAATTAATCCAATTGGTAAATGGCATAACGAAAAAAAGAAAAATAGAATTTTTTTTTATTCAACACATTGTATTTACCCCAAAATGATATCAGTAAAAATGTCAGCTCAGGGCACAAAAAATAAGCCATCACACAGCCGCATATCCCGAAAAATGAAAACATTACAGAAAATGGAAATGGCGACAAAAGCAAATTTATTTATTTATTTACAAATTCCCCCCCAAAAAATATCACCAATTAAATTAAAAAAACTATACATGTTTGGTATCTGCGTACTCATACTGACCTGGGAAATCATATTACCAGGTCAGTTTTAGAAAAAACAGCAAAACAAGGCAGAGATGCTTACCTGCCTAAGCCTCCAAACAAATGCACTATCAGGATGCAGTGGACCATGAGGTTAAGATGGAGACAACACAGGTGCAGCATAACCGATGAGGCAGCCACTCACCAGCTACCAAACTAATGGAGGGGGTGGCTGCTTGGCACATTGCTGCACATAAAAGACTTGTATGTGGCGCTGTTCACACAATGGAGATGCACAGCATCCAGGCAAGCCTAGTAGTGACACCCTTCTATTAGAACAGGCGGGCCTGCCCAGCGCTATCCAAGTGCACCCCACGTGAACAGACACCACAGTTTACAAGACAAAAATGGGCCCAATTGCACCCCGAAAAAAAGGGCAAAAACACATAAAAAAAAAAAAAACCATGAACATGGTAAATAAAAAAAACTAAAAACCAAATGTGTAATCACACTTTTTTTGCAATTTCAACACACTTGGAATTTTTGTTCCACTTTCCAAAGCATTACATCATAAAATGAATTAGGTCATTCAAAAGTGTAACTCGTCCCACAAGAAAGCAAGCTCTCATATGGCTATATGGACAGAAAAATAAAAAAAATTATGGATCTTAAAGAAGGGGAGAGAAATAGTGTTGAGCATTCCGATACCGCAAGTATCGGGTATCGGCCGATATTTGCTGTATCGCTATTCCGATACCGAGATCCGATACTTTTGTGATATCGGGAATCGGTATCGGGATCGATATTAATGTGTAAAATCAAGAATAAAAAAAAAAATATATTGATATACTCACCTCTCCGGCGCAGCCTGTACCTTACCGAAGTAACCGGCAGCTTCCGCTCATAAGAATGAGCGCTTGAAAGTCCTTAGATGACGTCGCGGCCTGTGATTGGTCGCGGAGCAGTCACGTGACCGCAACGCGACCAATCACAAGCCGTGACATCATCTAAGGACTTTCAAGCGCTCATTCTTATGAACGGAGGCTGGCGGTTACAACCAGGGCGCGTCAGAGGGTGAGTATATCAATATTTTTTATTTTTATTCTTTATTTTACACATTAATATGGATCCCAGGGCCTGAAGGGGAGTTTCCTCTCCTTCAGACCCTGGGAACCATCAGGATACCTTCCGATACTTGGTGTCCCATTGACTTGTATTGGTATCGGGTACCGGTATCGGCGATATCCGATACTTTTCGGGTATCGGCCGATACTATCCGATACCGATACTTTCAAGTATCGGACGGTATCGCTCAACACTAGAGAGAAAGCAAAAACAAAAAAACGGAAAATTGCCCGAGAGTGAAGGGGTTAACTGGTTTCTTGCATTAGGATTGTTGGGGAATTTTTTTTTTCGCTCTATAGCCATGGGCTCACAAGATTTCAGCTAACTGGAGCTTACTTCTCTTAATATACAGTATGTCTAGTAATTATCAGATTCTTTTTATTAATCATGGAATTCATTATGTATTTCTGCAGTGGGCTGAATCTGTCTTGGAGTTAAAAATGTTGCAACTGTTTTATTTTATCAAGCTAAAGATGCAAAACTTTCCACTAATATTTTAAGTTCAGGTTTAAAGAGAATCTTACCCTAAGTTTGTGCTACCTAATCTGAAAGCAACTTAATGTATTGGCAGAGACTCTGAATCCAATGATGTATCACATACTGGGCTGCTTGCTGTAGTTTGATAAAATCATTGTTTTATCATCAGAAGATCATCACTAGAGGAATATTATATTTGGTGCCATGTTGTCCAACCCCACCATATCAACTGATTGGCAGTTTTCTGCCTGTGCACAGTGTAAGCAGAAAGCTGTCAATCAGTGGAGTGGGCGGAGTTATACAGAGCTCAGCATTAGAAAACTGGTAGATCTGCAGCAGATAAAATCTAGATTTCATAAAAAACTACAGTAACCAGCCCAGTAAGTGACTCATCGCTGGAATCAGGATCTCAGACCTTAAATTATGTTGCTCTCAGATGGAGTAGAAAAATCTTGGAGACAGATTCCCTTTAAAATAACTGACTAGACACAACTGATGTATACGAACTCAGCATTAAAAGATTACTCCATAAATAGGCTACTTTTAATATTAATTTACATTAATGGCATATCCCTAGGTTATGTCATGAATGTTTGATCAGCTGGGTTCTGAACTATTTTACTGGAAAAAATGAATAAAAGAGGAGAATAAAATCTAAAAAAATCCTCACGCTTGATACACCACTCACCTGACTAAAATATTTAACCTCTCTCTTTCTTCAGGTATCTTTCCCTCCTCATTTAAACATGCCATCATAACCCCTTTACTTAAAAAGCCATCCCTGGACCAGAACTGCACTGCTAACTAAAGAACTGTCTCTAACCTTTCCTTCATCTCTAAACTCCTGAAACGCTTGGTCCACTCCCGTCTAATCCGCTATCTCTCGGATAAGGGTACCGTCACACAGTGGCATTTTCATCGCTACGACGGCACGATTCGTGACGTTCTAGCGATATAGTTACGATCTCGCAGTGTCTGACACGCTACTGCGATCAGGGACCCTGCTGAGAATCGTACGTCGTAGCAGATCGTTTGAAACTTTCTTTTGTCGCTGGATCTCCCGCTGTCATCGCTGGATCGTTGTGTGTGACAGCGATCCAGCGATGCGTTCGCTTGTAACTAGGGTAAACATCGGGTTACTAAGCGCAGGGCCGTGCTTAGTAACCCGATGTTTACCGTGGTTACCAGCGTAAAAGTAAAAAAAAAAAAACCGTACATACTCACCATCTGATGTCCGTCAGGTCCCTTGCCGTCTGCTTCCCGCTCTGACTGACTGCCGGCCGGAAAGTGAGAGCAGATCACAGCGGTGACGTCACCGCTGCACTCTGCTCTCACTGTAAGGTATGGAATATTGTTGTTTGTTTTTTTAACTTTGTTTCAGGACGATGGTCTTCAGGTGGATTAAGAGTCTGATAAACTATTACAACAACCTGTGTCTTTATTTCATTAAAATACTTTGTAATCATGTGTGTGTGTTTTATTAACCATTTCATACTATTGGATTAATAATGGATAGGTGTCATAATTGACACCTCTCCATTATTAACCTGGCTTAATGTCACCTTACAATAGCAAGATGACATTAACCCTTCATTACCCCATATCCCACTGCTACACGGGAGTGGGAAGAGAGTGGCCAAGTGCCAGAATAGGCGCATCTTCCAGATGTGCCTTTTCTGGGGTGGCTGGGGGCAGATGTTTTTAGCCAGGGGGGGCAATAACCATGGACCCTCTCTAGGCTATTAATATCTGCCCTCTGTCACTGGCTTTACCACTCTGGCGGAGAAAATTGCGCGGGAGCCCACGCCAATTTTTTCCGCGATTTAACCCTTTATTTTACAAGCTACAGCGCCCAAATTTTGCACACACACACTACTAACATTAGTAGTGTGGAATATGCAAAAAAAAGGGATATGAGATGGTTTACTGTATGTAAACCATGTCTCATATCCTGTCGGGTTTGTGAAAGAGAAATGAAAAGCCGGCAATTGAGTTACCGGCTTTTCACATATATCGCGCTGAATTAAATATAAATACAGAATATATATATATATGTGTCTCAATGACATATATATATATATATATATATATACTGTATATATGTTTTAACGAACATTAGAGCACATAAATCCATTAGATGTCGGATTTGCAAGCCTGCGAGAAAATATCGCAGTACGGATGCCATACGGATTACATACGGAGGATGCCATGCGCAAAATACGCTGACACACCCTGCCTACGGATGACATACGGATCACTATTTTGGGGACTTTTCTGCGTATTACGGCCGTAAAAAAATGGACCGTATTTACATATGCTGAGTGTGAGGCCGGCCTAATGGTAAGTTATACATTCTTCGTATAGGATTTACCTATTCTTGTTAAACTCTTGTTTTTTTCTTCCTACATAGACTCAGACCCAATGAAATAATGTTGTGAAACCTAAAATTATATATTAAAGAATAATAAAAAAAAGTGACAAGAGGACATGAAATGAAACATTTACACTCACCGGCCACTTTATTAGGTACACCATGCTAGTAACGGGTTGGACCCCCTTTTGCCTACAGAACTGCCTCAATTCTTCGTGGCATAGATTCAACAAGGTGCTGGAAGCATTCCTCAGAGATTTTGGTCCATATTGACATGATGGCATCACACAGTTGCCGCAGATTTGTCGGCTGCACATCCCAAAGATGCTCCATACAAGGCAGGATGGATCCATGCTTTCATGTTGTTTACGCCAAATTCTGACCCTACCATCCGAATGTCCCAGCAGAAATCGAGACTCATCAGACCAAGCAACGTTTTTCCAATCTTCTACTGTCCAATTTCGATGAGCTTGTACAAATTGTAGCCTCAGTTTCCTGTTCTTAGCTGAAAGGAGTGGTACCCGGTGTGGTCTTCTGCTGCTGTAGCCCATCTGCCTCAAAGTTCGACGCACTGTGCATTCAGAGATGCTCTTAGGCCTACCTTGGTTGTAACGGGTGGCGATTTGAGTCACTGTTGCCTTTCTATCAGCTCGAACCAGTCTGCCCATTCTCCTCTGACCTCTGGCATCAACAAGGCATTTCCGCCCACAGAACTGCCGCTCACTGGATTTTTTTTCTTTTTCGGACCATTCTCTGTAAACCCTAGAGATGGTTGTGCGTGAAAATCCCAGTAGATCAGCAGTTTCTGAAATACTCAGACCAGCCCTTCTGGCACCAACAACCATGCCACGTTCAAAGGCACTCAAATCACCTTTCTTCCCCATACTGATGCTCGGTTTGAACTGCAGGAGATTGTCTTGACCATGTCTACATGCCTAAATGCACTGAGTTGCCGCCATGTGATTGGCTGATTAGAAATTAAGTGTTAACAAGAAGTTTGACAGGTGTACCTAATAAAGTGGCTGGTGAGTGTATAAGAACCCCAGAACACAAAATGCACCAAATCATTTTCACATGTTAAGTTAGTGATTTGCTACATACAGTACGTTTATTATAAAATGCATGTCTGCCAGAATCAACTAACCACATTTTTATGTGGATTCGGCCTTAAAGGTTTTTTTTGTCTATTACAAGCAATGTGAGGAAATATAAGGAAAATTCACTGCGCTTATTTATTTAGACTTATTTCTGAGCCTGGATGATCCCTATCAATGTTAGCCTGTATGACCTTGCCTTACACAAATATTTATTGTGCTATGTGGATCATTTCTATATACATACAATTACACAGTGACTCATGTTTATCTCTGTAATCAAAGAAACACTTCTGTTACCTGGCTATAAATTGAGATGAAGCAATGTCAATCTTTAGTCAATATAATCATATAGAGAGGGAAAACTCCCATGTCCCAGTGCCAAATATCTACCTTGGGATTAGTGTAACGCCATTTATACCATCGTGCTGGGGTATGAATGGTCCGTGCACTAAGTCCTTGTATTATTTCTTTTGATCTTAAGATACCTATTTATAAATAGTAAAAAATAAATAAAACAATAGAAATTGGGTATTGCTATATTACTACTTAGATCCGCGGCAAATCAAATTTGAGTACAATTTCCTGAAATTTGCAGCTCCTGACATATTTGAATAGTTTGCAACTCAATTGTTTGCGGGTCGGTCAAAAAGTACACAAATGTTAGCGCCATTTCACACACAGCTGAAGTGTCACAGAGCAGGCGCGGCCAGGCGGGATTCCCCATTATGCAGCTATCACATCACATGGTCTAGTGTAGCCAATCCTGGAGGACTATCACAGCCAGCAAAAAGGAAGAGGGTAAGGCCAAGCAACAACATGTTATGCTTTTGCATCGTAGGGATAGAGGTCAACACACGGCTCATTCCTCACAGGGACAGAAAATGACACCGGTGTTGATGAACACATATCAATAAGGAGAGAGGCATAAGGCAGGAGGCGGCAGCATCAGTCTAACTGAATAATGGACTCCATTTACAAAAAATATATTTATCTCTCTCCTGTCTTTCTTGCTTCTCTTATTTCTTCTATATTTCTCTTTCCTTTTTTATATTTCCTTTCTCTCCCATTAGGATATATCAATAATAAAACAGATTGGATGCAGTTTTGGGGGATGGAAAAATGTTCTACACACTTCCACCAGTTAGGCATGAAGGCCAAGACTGGCTGTGATACCAAGGACCTAAGCAAGGAGCAGAGCGCCGCTAGTCACAGCACCTGGACCAGGAGGTTACCTATCAACCTTCCTATCAACCTATCACGGGGAGACTAGGTGGGCAAGAGCTAATAACCCGGGCCCCTGCAATTTCCCTCAGACTAGGGAAATCCTGACTGACCCTCTACCTAGAGTTTACATTGATGGTGTGAATGTCTAGGCCTCGACCCTCGCCCTGTCTCCTGTTTCAACCCTAGGCTGAAACCACCGCCCACCACCCAGTGAAAAGATCATACACCAATACCCACAGTTAGCACAGACAAGGATAACGGAAAATATACACCACGCCGCAGTCACTCAGGAATACACTATAAATGCGCAGGGCAAAATAAATACAAATATAGGAAGGAGTAAATAAGACAACTACTAGCTCAGCACTCCAGACCGAGATAACAACGCACAAGACAGAAGCTATAATCGGCGACGCCCAATGTTCAGGAGAACTATTTAAAGGCAATGTGCATGGCCCAGCTTCCAATCCGAGCATCAGGTAAATTAACCCCGGACAAGCTAGATAAAATCTAGCCGACGCCAATGAGCACATAGTGGTCAAAAGCGGAATTACCGCTGTCTGTCGAACGACCTGGTCTGAACAGCGTCCGACATGACAGTACCCCGCCCTCTACGAGGAACCCCAGGGCCCTCACGGCTTATAGGACCCGGCTTGTCCGGATGGCGGTGGTGAAAAAACCTGACCAGCCGATCCGCATGAATGTCCGAGGCTGGTACCCAGGACCTCTCCTCAGGCCCATAACCACGCCAGTGTACCAAGTACTGTAAAGTGCGGCGCACTACACGAGAGTCAACCACCTTGGAGACTTCAAATTCCAAATTACCATCCACCAAGACTGGAGGTGGCATAGGCGCCGCGTCCACAGAACCCACTACCTTCTTTAAAAGAGACCTGTGGAACACGTTGTGTATCTTATACACCGTAGGAAGCTCCAATCGGTACACTACTGGGTTAATGACGGCGGTGACCCTAAATGGACCAATAAACCGTGGACCCAATTAAAGGGATGGTATTTTGAGTCTTATGTTTTTTGTGGATAACCACACCCAGTCATCCACACTCAGGTCCGGACCTGGCACACGCCTACTGTCAGCCACACGTTTGTACCTAGCACCCACACTCAACAGGCGCTGTTTAACTCTCCTCCAGACTGATGACAATTGTGCTCCTAACTGGTGTTCCTCCGGAACGCCGGAAGAGCCCCTCTGACTCAAAGTACAAAATTGAGGATGTAGCCCGTAAACACAAAAAATGGAGACTCCCCAGACGACTCCTGGCGGTGATTATTGATGGCAAATTCAGCCAAAGGAAGGAAGGTAGACCACTCCTCCTGGTTATCAGAGACAAAGCAGCGTAAGTACTGTTCCAAATTTTGGTTCATACGCTCAGTCTGACCATTTGACTGAGGATGAAAGAAGAATGAGACAACTTGATCCCCAGCCTTGAGCAAAATGCTTTCCAAAATTTTGCCACAAACTGAGTACCCCTATCAGACACGATGTCAAAGGGAACCCCATGAAGTCTGACCACCTCCTGCACAAATACCTGAGCCAGAGTCTTAGCGTTAGGCAACGAAGGCAAAGACACAAAGTGCGACATTTTTGAAAACCGATCGACAATCACCAAGATGACCGTGTTCCCAGCTGAGGAGGGCAAATCAGTGATGAAATCCATGGAAATCTAGGTACTAGGTACCTCAAGAGGAAGTAGTGTGCCAACAGGACGGGAGAGGGGCGTCTTAGCCCTACCACACGTGGTACAAGCTGACACGTATGAGACCACGTCCTGTCGGATCTTGGGCCACCAAAACTGACGTGACACCAACTCCAAGGTACCTCTAACCCCTGGGTGGCCAGCCAGGACAGCATCATGATGCTCCGCCAAAACCTTTAAGCGGAGATGAAGCGGTACAAAAGATTTGTTGATGGGAAGCGCAGATGGTACCTCCTCCTGAGCCTCGGCAATCTCAGCCTCAACCTCGGTAGTGAGAGCCGAAACCACAACACCCTTTTGGAGGATGGGTACTGGATTCTCCCGAGGTTCTCCCCCCGGAAAACACCTGGACAGAGCATCCGCCTTAGTGATTTTAGACCCCGGTCTGTAAGTGACAACAAAATTGAACCGCGTGAAAAACAATGCCCAGCGAGCCTGCCTGGGGGACAGACGCTTGGCTGACTCCAAATACAGCAGATTCTTATGATCGGTAATAACAGTAACCTGATGAACCGACCCCTCCAAGAAGTGTCGCCATTCCTCAAAGGCCAACTTGATTGCCAACAACTCCCTGTTGCCGATATCGTAGTTACGTTCGGCGGACGACAGTTTCTTGGAGAAATAGGCGCATGGACGCAAATCACTCAAAGATGAGCCATGTGATAGTACCTCCCCCACACCAACCTCAGACGCATCGACTTCCACAACCAAAGGTTTTGATACGTCTGGCTGCACAAGAATGGGGGCTGAAACAAAACTGTTCTTAAGAAATTCAAATGCGCGCACCGCAGCCTCGGGCCAAATGGAGAAATTGGTACCTTTTTAGTCATGTCAGTTAGCGGTTTAGCAATGATGGAAAAATCCTTGATAAATTTCCTATAGTAGTTAGAAAACCCAAGGAACCGCTGAAGTGCTTTCAGGTTATCAGGCCGTTCCCAATGCAGCACCGCTTGCACCTTAGCGGCGTCCATTTTAAAACCAGAAGCAGACACAATATAACCCAACAAAGGCAACTCTTGAACAGAAAATACACATTTCTCAAGTTTAGCATACAGCTTATTCTCTCTGAGAAGCTGTAACACCTGCCTGACATGATCTAAATGAGTATCACGGTCGCAAGAATATATGAGAATGTCATCTAGGTACACGATAACGAATTTCCCCAAAACATGCAAAAACACATCATTAATAGTGTTGAGCATTCCGATACCGCAAGTATCGGGTATCGGCCGATACTTGCGGTATCGGAATTCCGATACCGAGTTCCGATATTTTTGTGGTATCGGAAATCGGAATCGGAAGTTCCCAGTGTATGGTTCCCAGGGTCTGGAGGAGAGGAGACTCTCCTTCAGGCCCTGGGAACCATATTCATGTAAAAAATAAAGAATTAAAATGAAAAATATGGATATACTCACCCCTCCGGCGGCCCCTGGACCTTACCGATTGTAACCGGCAGCCTCCGTTCCTAAGAATGAGGAGTTTAGGACCTGCGATGACGTCGCGGCTTGTGATTGGTCGCGTGAGCATGAGTTTCCTCTCCTTCAGATCCTGGGAACCATCCAGGATAGCTTCCGATACTTGTGTCCCATTGACTTGTATTGGTATCGGGTATCGGTATCGGCGATATCCGATATTTTTAGGGTATCGGCCGATACTATCCGATACCGATACTTTCAAGTATCAGAAGGTATCGTTCAACACTAATCATTAATGAAATGTTGGAACACTGCAGGTGCGTTAGACAACCCAAATGGCATCACCAAATTTTCAAAATGACCCTCAGGGGTATTAAAAGCCGTCTTCCACTCATCACCTTGACGGACTCTTATGAGGTTGTGTTGAGGGAGGATTTAAAGTGATCCTTCACGGTTAACCCAGTGATTTCCAAATTAATATATAAAGTGTTGCCGGCAACTGAAAATGACCAGACGGAGACGTGTGTCTCTGTATGGGGGATCGAGCAGATCTCTGGCCCCCGTTTATTCTGCATGACTTTATCACAGTCATAGAAATTACACTTCAACCAATCAGCATAAGAACACGCTCACGGTTCTTAGCCTATAAGAATACAGGAACAATCTGTGCGTCAAAGTTTTGTAGAACAATACACCCTCAGTCTCATGTTCTACCGAGGTTGCAACAATCAAGGTCTCATCAAAATCTCATAACAGCTGTAACCTTTAGCCTACTAACAAAATTTATATCAAAACAACAAAATGGAGTCGAAAAGCACAAAATGGAGATTCTTTCTTAATTTCTTCCTTCACATTCCCCCCTAGATAAATTTTGTTAATTAATGTCCAGCATCAGAGATACTATCCCAAGCTCTAAGCTCGAGGGGTACTGGTCTTCACATGACTGGTGCCATGTTACCAGCCATGGCTGTTGCGGCATACCCGTCCCCCCTGTATACTAGAATTTACGAATAACAATTATTGATAACAGTAGTGGGGATCCTTTGAAGATAGCCATGCGCTTGGCTTCAACATCTTCATCAGGTAACTTTGTGAAATTGGTGTAGAGAAGAGCAGAGGTGGCAACGCTTTTGGTTTCATCACTAGTTATCCTAGTGCAGAATTCCCTAATACACACAGAAATACACCAAAAAAAACAAGTTTTAGTATTACATACATGACAAAGATAAAGGTGAATACTGGCAGCCATTTTAAATACAGTTATATCTGCAAGCATAGGAAAAACTTATTGTTTCACAGTATGAGAGTATAGCAGTACAAAAAGGTATAAAGATATATATTTTCATCTTGACAATCCCCCCTAAATACTAAGTTTTTCCCCTAAAGAAAGATCCTTCGAGACTGTCCATGTGATGGGAAAAGGGGAGGTGGATTTCTTCATCCAGACACCTCAGAAACTCTCCCCTAGCGAGAGGCCTCCAGGCAGCTGAACCCTCCACTAACCTCACATGGAGTTCTCCCACTGTCCCTAAACTAAATCTCTTAACATTATTTGAGAATGGGGGGGGGTTTGTTTACTCTCTTGAGGGGGACATACTTAGGGATCTCCCCTGGATCAGTACCATCGTACTCTGGTGGGTCTACTTCTTAATTGAGGAAGGTGCCAGTCGGGATTGCTTTCACTAACTACCTAGGCCTGCCTAGGTGTACTTATACGTCCATCATATTATCATTGTTTGTTTGTAAAATGAGAGAGGTTGGTTCTCAGGGTCAGCCAATTGTTTTTGCATAGCTAGTCAGAGGGCCTCCAGGGATAATACTCCTGTATCTGTCTTACCCTACCTGATGTGGTTGGTTCTCTGGTGGTGGGGGCGACATGACATGCTGGTCTACAGCTCCTTCCCAAAAGGATTACTGTCAGCCTACTCCCAAAAGTTAGTGTCTCCAGTATCCACCAACCACAATCCTGTGTCAGCTTATGTCACTGCATGTGATCTTGTCTGGACAGGATTCAGTGTAATTCTCTTAGGTCGGGTTGCAGCACGGGTCATACAAGTGTTAGGGCCCAAATCCTCAACTATACCCTGGAAGGCATCACAGCTATAATTAACAAATCTTTGTTCACTGTAATATATATATTTGATCCATTCAACATTTTTATTAATCTGCACCTGTGGGATTATAGAAGCAAAGCCAGCATAAATCTGGTTCTGGGCTTTAAACTGGTCAGGCACCCCCCTTGGCACCCCAATAGCATCAATATATACTAGTGGATCTTCTTCACAACTCATGTGGAGCTGATCGAGACTTCTCCTCTTTCTGGTAGGTTCATCAGGTATCTTTGGATCCCAAAAATAAAATCTTGAACTGCATGGCTAGTTTAACAAGGGTGCATTGACCTATCCAGGCATTAGGCAACCTAGGACGGAGCTTACCATCTCCACATAACCAATAAATGTCGTACATATATTCTGTATGTTTGGTTAGCAAATCAGTATCTAGAGAACTGCTCCCTTTGTAGAAACCTGTCTCGAAGATCCCTACTGGTGTACCTGTGGTGTCGTGGGAATTATAGCAGGTGTAATTGTCAGCTAATACGGTTACTTCTCCTGGAACCTTTAGTTTTTAGGTTCCTCATGAATTAGTGGGACATAATCTGGGCAATCAGTGGACTTCAAACCTTTCAACAAGTTCATGACACAGGCAGTGGTGTTGTCATCAGGAAAAAGCAATGCATATGTGTAGAGATGTGTATTCGCAGCAGAACAAGCAATACATCATACAGAGATATTCTAGACTCTTACATTGTATCTCACCCATTCTAACCATAGGTTTTTCCTTGGGGCTGTTTGTATTTCTATGGAGCAAACCTCTTGCCAACTGAGACCTGGAATGGGGATCACTTCATTAACTACATTTTGCAAACGCTCACCTGGGCTTGTTTTAGGTGTACTGGTAACAGGGGCTTTGGTTGGTCTGAAACTAATATCCTGGAGCTGTATATGGCCTAAATTCCCATGGTATCCACTACTAAATACATAATTATAATGCCTTCCCAGTACAAATGTCTGCAGGTCAGCAGATTGGGGGCTTTCGAGATTTAGGAGGAGGGGGTGACAACTTTTACCCCATTTACAGCCCCTAAGTGGTTGCAGAAGGGCTGTTAGATGCATTCTCTCACGAAGACTCCTACCCGTCCTATCCTTGGGAACATGGCTCCACTAGGTTTATATCCCCAATTATCTCCTGTATTCCAGGCGGCATCTGTCCAATAATAACAATTATTGTTGTCATTTCTGGTAACACATATATAAAACTGGATGATTCCCTCTACCACCCGTCCAGTCTCGGGGCACTTGACTACATCACAGAAATCAAATCGCCAGATATTCGCCGTGGCTGTCAGGTTTACCCAGAGAATAGTGGGACCAGAATTCTTATTTTTACAATAGGGAACAAAGAGGTAGGGGCGAGGATAGCCCTCAGTTCCAGGATCAAAAACAATAGCAACATTTCCCTTCAGTCACTACTGTGACTAAACACTGGTTCGGTCTCTTTTACAGTGTGAAGCATGGATCCAGGTGCTCTTTCCTTCAAGTTTTACTGCAGTGGGGGGTGACCAGGATCACCGTGTGAGGTCCTTCAAATCTCGGCTGGAGACAATCTCTGCGCACAAACTTTTTCACATACACCAGGTCTCCTGGCACAAAGGGATGGTGTCCAGGAACCTTGTCTGGGTCTGGAAGAGAACTGAAAATGGTTAAATGCACTCTAGCAAGGTGTCCATGTAAGGCCTGCACATAGCTAGTCAAGTCCTGGTACTTGAGCTGCAACTGTTGTGGAAAGAAACATTCAAGATTGGGGCTCCTGCCAAACAGATTCTCATACGGTGACAGTCCTGTCTTCCTGTTTGGGGTATATCTTACTGAAAACAAAGCTAGAGGAAGGCATTCTGTCCATGGTTTACCAGTCTCTGTCATTGCCTTCTGGATTTTAAGCTTAAGAGTTCCATTTAGTCTCTCCACTTTTCTACTACTCTGCGGATGGTATGGAGTATGCAATGCTTGACTTACCCCCAGTGCTGCCATTACCTCTGACATGATCTCTCCAGTAAAATGGGAACCCCGATCGCTTTCAATGACTTCAGGAACTCCATACCTGCATATGATCTCAGCCATCAGTTTCTTCACCGTTGTCTTAGCCGTAGCTTTGGCAACTGGGTAGGTTTCTGGCCAACCTGAAAATAAATCAATGCAGACCAACACATACTCATACGTCCCTACCCTGGGTAACTGAATATAATCAATCTGCAGTCTCTGGAATGGGTAAAGGGCCAGGGAGTGTGTTTGGATGGGGTTTTCACTGTCCTACTCTGATTATGTGTGGCACATATCATGCAGCTCTGTACCTGGCTTTCTGCGCAGGTGGAAAACCCGGAGGCAATCCATTGTCTCTGTAGGGTGTCACACATGGCCGTCTTCGAGTGGTGCACATTCCCGTGCAGAACCTGTGCCATCATTGGGTACAGTACCTGTGGTAGGCAGACCTTTTCACCCCTCCCCCATAGTCCAGTGACGGTATCAGAGCAAGCCCCTATCTTTTGCCACCTATTTTTCTCCTCCTTACTTGCCTGTTCTTGTAACCGGGCTAAGATGTCTTTCAACACAAGTGGAGATGGTGGGGTGTCTAGGTGATGTACTTGAGAGGCTACAGGAGTGCTTGCTGCTTTCTTGGCAGCCTGGTCTACCAGTGCGTTACCCTTTGTCCGTCCATCAGTGCCTTTGGTATGTGCCTTTACCTTTATGATGCCTGCTTGGGTGGGAAACTGTAGTGCATTCATAAGTTGCTGGACTGCCTCAGCACGTTTAATGGGGTGGCCATTTGCTGTCAGGAAAGCCCTGGCTCTCCAGATAGGCCCATAACCGTGTATAATGCCAAAAGCATACCTGGAATCAGTGTAGATATTTACAGTCTTACCTTCTGCTAGTTTGCACGCTTCTATGAGCGCCTTGAGCTCTGCTTCTTGTGCAGACATATGAGCTGGCATTGACTCTGCCTTGATTATCTCATGTTCTGAGACCACAGCATATCTGGTACAGTAGCGTCCTTGGTCATCTTGGTGACGGGATCCATCTACAAAAAGCTCAAAATCAGCATTAGAATAGGCACACTAGAGACCAGCCGTTTCCTGAGACATCAATTCTAGACAATCATGTGGTTTGGAAACCTAATCTTGTTCCTCTGGATCCATTCTAGAAAGAAAAAGTGTCCTTTAGTGTCCTTTTTCATGTCACCTACTCCTCCCCCCTTTGGATCCATAGGAACTAGGGGAAGAGTAGCGGGGTTTAGGACAGTGCACCTTTTTTAAAATCACATTAGTAGGCATAAGAATAGCACACTGAAGTCGCAGCTGTCCAGCCATGGACATGTGGCTAGATTGTACTTGGTTAAGGATACTATATACATCGTGTGGGGTGTGGACCATCAGTGGGAGATCCAAAACAATCTCTGAAGATTTGTGTAGCAACAACTGGACAGACACCACGGCCCAAACACAGGAGGAACTTCCTCTTGCCACCGTATCCAGGCGTGCTGTAATAAGCAACAGGTCTCTGTTTGTCTCCATGAAGCTGAGTCAGCACACCTGTAGCATGTCCTGCATAGGTGAGCTCTGTCTGCAAGGCAGTCTGCAATACTGTACGGCAGGGCTCGGGTGTCTTGTAATCATATACGGGGCCTGCGGTGTGTAACACTATATCACAGGGCAAATTCCCTCTTTGGGTGGACATAGCGTCTCTTGGATGCAAGGGGCCATAAGTGGCAAGGTAGGCCTAACACTCTTGGGCTATGACTGGGCCCCCCTTGTTAGCTATCTGTTGGGCCAAACAACCTCTATGTGACAGGGTAGAATTAGCTGGGTTCACTATGGCTCCCACCTGGTGGGTAAGTATGTCCCATACCCCACTGAGAAAAGAACTTGGGAGCCCTGAGGTGTGATGTAGTAACGTGAATGACAGGGAAACGAACTTCAGGTTCTTGGAGAGTCTGGCCTTATAGGTGTGAGGGTTTCACGGGAAGAAGAGATCTAGGGGCCTTTCCGGGCTGGGGGGGGGTCTGCCATCTACACCGATTAAAACAAGCTCTTGGTCTGAGAATTAAATAGGGATATCCGTAGGTACATCTGATGACCTGGTTATAGAGTTGGCCGCTTCAGTATGGGCGATTATCAGGATTTTGAGGCTGTCTGTAATTGGGGTATCCTCTGGGGTTCCCTGTATTCAGGTTGTGACTGGAAGGGGGAACTTGAGGGTAGCATCTGTCAGCAGGGGTGTGACAACTTCTCTGAAAGTGACCGGGCCGGCCACAGCGCCAACACTGCAAATGAGAACTGGTGCGGCGGGGCTGGGGAGCGATACCTCCAGACATAGGGTTAAAAGAAATATTTGAGTAGGGGACTGAATTCGTATAAGGTGGGAGGGCTGGAGTTGGAATTTGCTGCTGGGCAGGCCACTGATAAGGAGCCAGCTGCATTCTTGTACCTGGGGTGGGGGCTAGAATTGGAGCAGACACTGCTGCAGCTACAGTTTTAACCCTTGATTTTCCTGTTGATGCAGAACGTGCTAAATTCTTTTGAAAACTTTTAATTACTTTTAATGCATCATCCGGAGTGGAAATCTCAATATCGGGTCTGACCGACACTATTGCCTCCTTCAATTCAGATTTAAGGCCGGACATTAATGCTGCCACAAATAGGTGTGAATGGGCTTTATTATACAATGAGAATCCCAAATCTTTAAACACTATCATAAGACGCCCATAAAACTTCTCGGCAGTCTCCTCCTTGTCCTGTGTGACATCTGTGAGGGAGGTAACTTGGTCCGCTAATTTATCTTGTGCCCAAACTTTTAAAGCATTACAGAAATCAACCCCACTCTCATATATTCCCCCATCCAGGTTCACATTATACATTATGCCACCCTTAATGATTTGGAAACTATCCCTCCCCAGCCTTCACTTGGAGTAAATGTAACAGATCTCTCTACACTGAGAATTAGTAACTCCGCATACATCACAGATCCACGCAGCCGGATCATAGGATGGATATTGGTGCCTTGGGATTGAGGGGCACAACCAGATTTCACTTTCAGTTTACAATATTTCACAGATCTACCAGCACGTACAACACTAAGAAAACACAGAGAGACTCAAAAGCGCAGCGACGCGCGCGCGCCCTCCCTTTTCAGAAACAGCGATAAGAAAAATCACAGCATTCCTCAGTGCAGAAAGGAAGAAAAACCACAGCGCAGCTGCTCAACCCCTCCCATCTGATATTCCAAAGACTAACACAGACACAAAATTACTTAATTAATTTCTACAAAATCTTCATCACACAATTCACATGCCAGATTGAGAATATTTTCCCTGCATTCCTGACAGATTTCTTTTCCCTTCTTTGGGCTAACAATATCAAATTTTTATCACACAATTCAAAGTCTTCTTCTTCCATGGACTGATTCTCCTTTAGAGTTAAATACCCCTACTTAGTCGTGCATAGATACCAGAGCGGCCCCTTAGTCTATTCCACTGGGGTTTTTACCTGTCCCCCGCTGGGACAACCCAAAATCGCGGTACTCAGTGAAAGGAGGAGGGCGTCTTAGACTTAACCCTCCGGACACCCCTGGAAATATTTAAATCAATATATTCCTGAGTTATGCATCCTACCCATCTTCGATCACCTCACCGCGCAAATCGCGGTACTCAGTGAAAGGAGGAGGGCGTCTCAGACTTAACCCCTCCGGACGCCCCTGGACATACACATATATATCTATGTATTCCTGAGTTGCGCATCCTACCCAATCTTCGATCACCTCACCGCGCCTGATTCTAACAGTGATCAGGAATTCAGGGTATTTTGACTGTAAAGAGAATTACATCACTGGTTAATCCGGGGTGTCCGTCCCTTATGAGGTACGGTTCGAGCACTGGGCTTCCAATGGAACTACACCTCTATATGATTCCACCCAAGAATCATCCCACTCCGGGGACAAACCTCAGATCCTCTTTGCAGCAACAAACACAGGAAAACCACACCAAACGGTCAGTCTGGACAGTATAACTGCCAACTTACCGTGGTTGTTGTGGGGGATGATCAGTCCCAATTTTCCAGTGCCTGCGTCCGGTCCGAGGGTCCTTTGTCTTGTTGTCCTCCGGGGGGCAGAAGCGTTCCTGCTTGGGTCCCGGGTTTCGGCACCAACTGTTGAGGGAGGATTTAAAGTGATCCTTCACGGTTAACCCAGTGATTTCCAAATTAATATATAAAGTGTTGCCGGCAACTGAAAATGGCCAGACGGAGACGTGTGTCTCTGTATGGGGGATCGAGCAGATCTCTGGCCCCCGTTTATTCTGCATGACTTTATCACAGTCATAGAAATTACACTTCAACCAATCAGCATAAGAACACGCTCACGGTTCTTAGCCTATAAAAATACAGGAACAATCTGTGCGTCAAAGTTTTGTAGAACAATACACCCTCAGTCTCATGTTCTACCGAGGTTGCAACAATCAAGGTCTCATCAAAATCTCATAACAGCTGTAACCTTTAGCCTACTAACAAAATTTATATCAAAACAACAAAATGGAGTCGAAAAGCACAAAATGGAGATTCTTTCTTAATTTCTTCCTTCACAGTTGTACGCCCCCCTGAGGTCAAGCTTGGTAAACCACTTAGCACCTGCCACCTGGTTGAACAAATCTGGTATTAGTGGCAGAGGGTATGGCTCACGAACCGTAATCTGATTCAATTCCCTGAAATCCAAACACGGGCGTAATCCGCCATCTTTCTTCTTCATGAAGAAGAACCCTGCTGCCACTGGCGAGGATGAAGGCCTGATGTGCCCTTTGCTCAAACTTTCAGCAATGTAATCCTTTAATGCTTGTCTCTCCGGACCGTAGATGTTAAATATCTTTGCTTTAGGCAATTTGGCCCCTGGTTTAAACCTGATAGTACAGTCATAGGGGCGATGTGGCGGCAACTCTGAACAACCCTTCTCAGAGAACACATCCACAAAATCCAAAAGTGACTCCGGAACGTTTGAAGTCACAGCAGACACACATGTGGCCAGGCAATTCTCCTGGCAGAATTCGCTCCACTGAATTATGTCCTGAGTTTTCCAGTCAATTACTGGGTTGTGCATAGACAACCATGGAAAACCCAAAAACCACCTGAGCAGGAAGATTCCTGAGCACCTTACATGTAACCTGCTCGGAATGTAGAACCCCAATGTGGAGTTTCACCTCAGCCACAAATTCAGTAATCTCCCCCTGTGAGAGAGGAGAAGCATTGATGGTGAAGACGCGGATAGGATGAGGCAATTTTTCAATCCTAAAACCTGCTGTGCACGCAAACTCCTCATCAATGAGATTTGTGGCTGAACCACTATCCACAAAAACAGTAATTGGCAGCTCACTGCCAGCGATTATAACCTTAGCAGGAAGCATGCATTGAGAAACCACCATGGAGGATATACATAAGCTCAGATTGGTCTCCTCCACACCCTCTGAGCTTAGAAGTTTTCCGCCGTTGCGTTTTTCTTAGACAGTAGAGGACAGATGTTAACAAAATGACCAGTTTTACCACAGTAAAAACAGGCTCCCTGCTTCCTGAGCTCAGGGGCTTGACGCTTCACATGTGACACCCCTGCGATTTGCATAGGCTCCGTCGGCTCACCTGCAGCAACCACACGTGAACCTAAACCCTCTCCCATAGGCGGTGTCTCATGCTCCCCCTGACGCAAACGGCGATCAATGCGGACAATCAGACTCATAGCGGAATCTAGAGAAGTAGGAGTCTCGTACATCAGGAGGGCTCTTTTAACCCTTCCAGAAACCCCATGAATAAACTGACTCCGCAGCACTGGATCATTCCACTGTGTCGCCCAGCGACGAAATTCAGAACAGTAATCCTCTGCAACTCGCTCCCCCTGACGAATAGAGCGTATCTTAGATTCTGCTAGAGCCATTCTGTCTGGCTCATCGTAAATATTTCCAAGAAAGGAAAAAAAACTCTCCACAGAGTCAAATGCAGCAGAATCAGATGGCAAAGAAAACGCCCATGCTTGGGGATCCTCGCTTAACAATAACAACACCAGGCCCACACGCTGAGCCTCATTACCTGAGGAGATCGGGCGCATACGGAAATATAGTTTGCAAGCTTCACGAAAAGAAACAAATTTACTGTGTTCCCCAGCAAATTTTTCAGGCAAAGGAAACTTAGGCTCAGCAACTCTACCTGTCGCTCCAGCTTGCACATTAGATACTGCTAGTCCCTGTTGCTGCACTGCCCCCCTCAACTCAGTGACCTGTAGGGACAGCGCCTCCAACTGGCGGGTTATGGAAGTCATGGGATCCATGACAAACAAAAAACAAAAAAAAGGAAACCCCCTTTTTTTTTTTTTTTTCTCTTTAAGGCCGATTATAATGTCACGGGGAGACTAGGTGGGCAAGAGCTAATAACCCGGGCCCCTGCAATTTCCCTCAGACTAGGGAAATCCTGACTGACCCTCTACCTAGAGTTTACACTGATGGTGTGCATGTCTAGGCCTCGACCCTCACCCTGTCTCCTGTTTCAACCCTAGGCTGAAACCACCGCCCACCACCCAGTGGAAAGATCATACACCAATACCCACAGTTAGCACAGACAAGGATAATGGAAAATATACACCACGCCGCAGTCACTCAGGAATACACTATAAATGCGCAGAGCAAAATAAATACAAATATAGGAAGGAGTAAATAAGACAAAGGGAAATACACCACCAGCAATGATACTCCAACTACTAGCTCACCACTCCAGACCGAAATAACAACGCACAAGACAGAAGCTATAATCGGCGACGCCCAATGTTCAGGAGAACTATTTAAAGGCAATGGGCATGGCCCAGCTTCCAATCCGAGCATCAGGTAAATTAACCCCAGACCAGCTAGATAAAATCTAGCCGACGCCAATGAGCACATAGTGGTCAAAAGCGGAATTACCGCTGTCTGTCGAACGACCTGGTCTGAACAGCGTCCGACATGACACAACCTCCCTCCTCTGCAGCCAAGTACCTGCAGGGTTGTACCCACAAGAAAACTCTTCCATCTACTCTAAACATAGGTGATATCCCACTCATTACAGACTGAAGCCATGTAATGACTAAGACCGGGATGGGTCGAAATGTCTAATATATTTCATAGTCGCCTGTCTCTAACTCAACTTGACCTGCTCCCTATTTTTGAATTTTGTATAAAAGACTTGAATAAAAACTCTTTTTGCATGATTATACTTATGAGTGTGATGTGAATTTTGGTTCTACAAGGTGTAAAAGGCAGCTGTTCTGAGTCCTAAAGGGATCGTAAACTGGACAGAGTGGTCTCTCTTTAGACAGTGTGGTCTCTCTGTCTTGGTAGTGTGGACTCTGTCTCTAGACAGTCTGGTCTTTCTTTCTTGATAGTGTGATCTCTCCCTGGACAGTGTAGTCTCTCTCTGGACAGCATGGTCTCTCTATAGACATTTTATTTTCTCTCTCTCTAGACAGGGGGATCTTTCTTTTTTGATAGTGGGGTCTCTCCCTAGACAGCGTGGTCTCGCTCTATAGACAGTGTGGTTTCTCTGTAGACAGTGGACAGTGTGTGCTCTCCCTCTCTCTGTAGACAGTGTGGTCTCTGTAGACAGTGTGGTCTCTCCCTCTCTCTGTAGACAGTGTGGTCTCTCTCCGGACAGTGTGGTCTTTCTCTGGACAGTGTGGTCTCTGCCTCTCTCTGTGGATAGTGTGGTCTCTCCCTCTCTCTGTAGACAGTGTGGTTTCTCTGTAGACAGTGGACAGTGTGTGCCCTCCCTCTCTCTGTAGACAGTGTGGTCTCTCTGTAGACAGTGTGGTCTCTCTCCGGACAGTGTAGTCTCTCTCTCTCTCTGTAGACAGTGTGGTCTCTCTCTGGACAGTGTGGTCTCTGCCTCTCTCTGTGGATAGTGTGGGCTCTCTACCTGGACAGAGTAGGGTTGCTGCTCACAAGCTGCATGCATACGGAAGGTTCAGGTTGCTGATATTGTATGTGTAAGACAGACGGGGAAGTGGTACTGTGCAGTAAGTGCTCAGGCGAACAGGATTTAGTTTCTTTTGTTTTGACCTTACAACCTGTATGTGTGTTGTCTGTACTGAATATATGATACCAATAAAGCCAGAAAGGAGCCGAGCTTTGGACAATACGTACAGTATACACAATACGTATAAGAAAAGAAGACATCTTTGTTTCATCATAACTCTTATATGTCTCTGCTATGATAAAAACTCCAACTACCCTGAGTAATCGTGAGTGCCTAACTCTCCAGCGCGTTCCTATAATCCTCTGATACATTTTAATCCCATTACATTTTCCATGTGGCTATTTTAAGCGGGCCTTGTGAACAGCAGATGTTGTTTAATTAACAATTTTGCTGCCAAAAACTTTATTTGTTGATGAGAAAAAAATGGATGGAATACATTTTTAATTTTGCTGTAGAAAAACTAATTCAGACATTTTAAAAGGTGGGTCTCGTAAGGTGAATGCTTATTAATTCTAAAAAAAAGAAATTGTCCATAAATCCTATGAAGGAAATGAATACTACAGAATTACCGTAAATGAAAAGTGCATTGAGTTACACATGTAATGCAATATCTTATTTACTACAGGGGATGGCAAGAAACTGTGCTGTAAGTGCTCATTTGTCAGCATGCTGAACTGTCGTCTCAGTGCTTTTTACAGCAGTGATCTGGTGCGATATTATTGAACAGGAATCAGAGAAAATCCTTTTTGTACATAAAAAGTAACATTACTGATGCTACAGTACTTCAGTATATATAGCTGCATGCTAGTGGGTGTCACTAGAATTCAAGAAGTCACTAGGAAATTGAAACTAAAACTTCTTGCTGCATACATCCACAGGATAGGCTGTAAAGAATTAGGTGTTTGAACCCTGAAACACCATGTCTGCGAATTGAGATACTGATTTGGCTTTTATCCTAAGTCATATTGCGCGACTCGTTAAAAGGTTGATTGTGACTTGTAGGATCGCTACTTCCAACAGGTGGCGCTATAGAGTTCAAGTACTCTTTTTCTCTGAAGAGGCAATTTGCGTGTCTGAACCCCACACCCCACCTACCTTTCCCCAAAGCTAAGTCAGCTCTTCACAGGGCTAGGGCTGTGTTAGGCCTGTTTCACACGTCAGTGGCTCTGGTACGTGTGGTGACAGTTTTCTCACATACCGGAGACACTGACTCACGTAGACACATTAAAATCAATGTGTCTCTGCACATGTCAGCGTGTTTTCATGGACCGTGTGTCCATTTGAAAAACACGGAGACATGTCAGTGTTCGTGGGAGCGCACGGATCACACGGACCCATTAAAGTCAATGGGTCCATGTAAACACGTACCGCACACGGATGCTGTCCATGTGCTGTCCGTGTGCCGTGCAGGAGACAGCGCTACAGTAAGCGCTGTCCCCCCAGCGTGTGGTGCTGAAGCCGCCATTCATTTCAGGGGGTGGGAGGTGGCAGGTGACAAGGATCTTTATTTTAAACACAAAAATAATAAAAAAACATTGATTTTTCATTACTTCTCTCCAGCGAACGCTGCTGGGGAGAAGAAATGAATTCCGGCTTCAGCACCCAAAGCAGGGGACAGCGCTTACTGTGGCGCTGTCTCCTGCACGGTCCGTGTGGTACTCAGTCGGCACACGGGCGGCACACGGCTGCCGCACGTGTGCCACACTGATGTGCCACGTGAGCACATGGACACACGGACACGGATAACTCCGGTACCGATTTTTCCGGTATCGGAATTATCTGGACGTGTGAGACTGGCCTTATACAGCTGGCTCTGGCCACTTGCAGCTTTTTAGGAGATCAGTAATTTTACTATATACTGCAATACTATGGTAATGCAGTGCATAGTACAAGGGATCAAATGATTATAAAAAATATAACATAAATAAAAAGTAAAAATTACGGTCAACGTTTTGAAATATTAAGCTATAAAACAAGCAAAAAGTATATAAAAGTTTAAATCAATTCCCTTTTCCCCATATAAAAATATAAAGAAATATAAAGAATAAAAAATTTAAATTGTCATCTCCGTAAAATACACTGGTCAAAAAAGTAAAGGGAATGCTAAAATACCATATTCTATATATCACTGAATTAAATATTCCAGTTGCAAATCTTTATTCATTACATAGTAGAATACTTTGAGAACAATAAAACATAAAAATGATCAATGTAAATCAAAACTAATATCCCACCGAGGTCTGGATTTAGAATGATACTCAAAACCAAAGTGGAAAATCAAATTACAGGCTGATCCAACTTCAGTGGAAATGCTTAAAGACAAGGAAATGATGCTCAGTAGTATGTATGGCCCCCACATGCCTGTATGACCTCCCTACAATGCAGAGGTGTATCTAACAGGACCATGAGTATGAAAGTCGCATTTGAGTGAAGTGTCCATGTGACGACGACTGGAACCTGCAGAGCTGAATCCTGACATAGCAGCTTCTGAATTCTCACAACGCATGCACTGCACACTTTTAGGATTCTCCCTTGCCAGTGGACAGTCATGTCAGCACAAGCATGTGATTTGTATACTTCTGACCACATTCCGACTAGACGTGCCCGGCCTCGCTCAGTTCATTATCACTGAGTGAGGCCACACATGTCTAGTCAGCATGTGACCGCATGTATGTAAATCGCCAGCATGAGACAATCCTGACAGTGTGCAGGGCGCACTGTGAGAATTCAGAAGTCTGCAGTCACAAAGAATGACTGCAGACTCATCACAAACCTGGACATCCCCTTTAATGCTCCTAACATAAATAAAAACATGAGAGTTAGTCAGCATCACAAATAACATTTACATCCAGGTACCTTATAGATGACATCGCCTCTGGAGTTGTTCTCCTTCATTTCTTCATCTTGTCCAGACCCCATGATGAGTTTTCTCATCCACAGCCGTCTCTGCAGACTTCCATCTTCTCCGCTCTTTTGCAGAAAATCTCCACATGATACCCCTAAAGATACAAGTGTCATTAAAATGCTCCTAAATAAAAAATTGCCCCACACTATATTGTCTGCATAAAATATGACCCCCACACTGTCCCTCTTATGGTACATGCTCTTTACACTGACCTCTCCTTTCCATACTGGCCCCCTCTTCACACTGTCCTCTCACACTGTGTCCGCCTATAAGGCCCAGTATTTATACTGTACTCTCTCATCACACTCCTCCTCCTTGGTATACTATCCCCTCCTGGCTGTGCCCTTACACTGTCCCCCATGCTACGCATGCACACATCCCAACACCCTCACTCCCCGTACCCTGTCCACATACATTTTTCACATCGCTACTCATTCTGTGTCTGCATACATTCCCCCGTTTGACCCCAAACTGTCTGCACCCATCCCCCATACTGTTTCCTCATACATGCCCCCTGATTTCCCCCTTTGCTCTTCATTTTGTGTCCTCAGATCTCCCCCACACATTAAATCCCCCCATCCCCATGACAAATCTCCCCCCACACACATTCAATCCCCCATCTCCACTCCAATTCTCCCCACACACAATAAATCCCCCCATCTCCATTCAAATTAAATCCCTTCCCCCAATAAATCCCCCCATCTCCACTCATATTAAATCTCCCCCCCAACAAATCCCCCCTCCCTACTCACATTAAATCTCCCCCCACAATAAGTCCCCCCATCTCCACTCATATTAAATATCCCCCATCCAATAATATATCCCACCATCCCCACTCACATTAAATCACCCCCACTCACATTAAATCCCCTCCACCCCGACTCACATTAAATCCCTGTTATGGTTTCCAATGGCAAGGAAACATCAGAAGCATAGAATAAACGGACAAGCTCTCGGGTGATGGAAACTAGAGCTGACCGCGATGCTAAACCTACACACCACACTAGAAGTAGCCAGGGGGCATTCCTGCGTTGTCTCTAGATGCCGCGCGCCAGCCAGAGGACTAACTACCCCTGGTAGAAGAAAACACAGTCCTGGCTTGCCTCCAGAGAATGTCCCCACAGGAGATAGCAGCCCCCCACATATAATAACGGTGAGAGCAGATGAAAAGACACACGTAGTATGAAAGCAGATTTAGCACAGAGAGGCCCGCTAACTAAATAGCAGAAAGATTCAACAGAGGACTTCGCGGTCAGCTGCAAAACCCTTCAAAACACCATCCTGAAATTACCTTAACTCATGTGACAACTCATGCCACTGGAGTGGTAATTTCAGCCCAACAAGAGCTTCCAGCTGCAGAGATTCACATAAGTGCAAACTGGACAAAACATACAAAAATAGACTTAAGGACTAAAGTGTCCAACTTAGCTGAGCAGAAAACTGGGAGCAGGAACATGCAACAGAATCACTCTGGATACATTGATGGCCAGCATTAGAATGACTGAGGAGCAAGGTTAAATAGGATACTCCCACATCCTGATAGGAACAGGTGAACTGAGAAGGCAAAGCTTGCAGGACACCAGTACCACAAGAGACCACCAGGGGAGCCCACGAACCGAATCACAACAGTACCCCCCCCTTAAGGAGGGGGCACCGAACCCTCACAAAAACCACCAGGGCGATCTGGATGAGCCCTATGAAAGGCACGGACCAAATCAGAAGCATGAACATCAGAAGCTGTAACCCAAGAATTATCCTCTTGACCGTAGCCCTTCCATTTCACCAGATATTGAAGTCTCCGTCTGGAAACACGGGAGTCCAAGATTTTCTCCACCACGTACTCCAATTCACCCTCAACCAGCACAGGAGCAGGAGGCTCAACAGAAGGCACAAGTGGTACCTCATACCTCCGCAATAATGACCGATGGAAGACATTATGGATAGCAAAGGATGCTAGGAGGTCCAAACGAAAAGACACAGGGTTAAGAATTTCCAAAATCTTATAAGGACCGATGAACCGAGGCTTAAACTTAGGAGAAGAGACCCTCATAGGGACAAAACGGGAGGACAACCACACCAAGTCCCCAACACGAAGACGAGGACCAACACGACGATGGCGATTAGCAAAACGTTGAGTCTTCTCCTGGGACAACTCCAAATTGTCCACCACCTGCCCCCAAATACGATGCAACCTATCCACCATGGTATCCACTCCAGGACAATCCGAAGACTCCACCTGACCAGATGAAAAACGAGGATGGAACCCTGAATTGCAAAAGAAAGGGGAGACCAAAGTGGCAGAACTGGCCCGATTATTAAGGGCAAACTCAGCCAACGGCAAAAAGGAGACCCAGTCATCCTGATCAGCAGACACGAAACACCTCAAATAAGTCTCCAAGGTCTGATTAGTACGTTCCGTCTGGCCATTTGTCTGGGGATGAAATGCAGACGAAAAAGACAAATCAATGCCCATCCTGGCACAAAACGCCCGCCAAAATCTGGACACAAACTGGGATCCCCTGTCGGAAACGATATTCTCCGGAATACCATGCAGCCGAACCACATTCTGAAAAAACAGGGGCACCAACTCAGATGAGGAAGGCAGCTTGGGCAAGGGCACCAAATGAACCATCTTAGAAAAGCGGTCACACACCACCCAAATGACGGACATCTTCTGAGAAACAGGGAGATCAGAAATAAAATCCATAGAGATGTGTGTCCAAGGCCTCTTAGGAACAGGCAAGGGCAACAACAACCCACTAGCCCGAGAACAACAAGGCTTGGCCCGAGCACAATCATCGCAAGACTGCACAAAAGTACGCACGTCCCGAGACAGGGAAGGCCACCAGAAGGACCTAGCCACCAAATCTCTGGTACCAAAAATTCCCGGATGACCTGCCAACGCAGAAGAATGAACCTCCGAGATGACTCTATTGGTCCACTCATCCGGCACAAACAATCTACCAGGCGGACAACGATCAGGCCGATCCGCCTGAAACTCTTGTAAAGCACGTCGCAGGTCTGGGAAGACAGCAGACAATATCACCCCATCCTTAAGTATACCCGTAGGTTTAGAATCACGAGGGGAATCAGGTTCAAAACTCCTAGAAAGGGCATCCGCCTTCACATTCTTAGTACCTGGCAGATACGAAACCACAAAATTAAACCGGGAGAAAAACAACGACCAGCGCGCCTGTCTAGGATTCAGACGTCTGGCCGACTCAAGATAAATCAAATTTTTGTGATCAGTCAAGACCACCACCTGATGTTTAGCACCCTCAAGCCAATGACGCCACTCCTCGAATGCCCACTTCATCGCCAAAAGCTCCCGATTACCGACGTCATAATTTCGCTCGGCGGGCGAAAATTTTCGAGAAAAGAACGCACAAGGTCTCATCACTGAACAATCTGAACTTTTCTGCGACAAAACCGCCCCCGCTCCGATCTCGGAAGCATCAACTTCCACCTGAAAAGGAAGAGAAACATCAGGCTGGCACAACACCGGAGCAGAAGAAAAACGGCGCTTAAGCTCCCGAAAGGCCTCCACAGCAGCAGGAGACCAATCTGCAACATCAGCACCCTTTTTAGTCAAATCAGTCAAAGGCCTGACAACGCTAGAAAAACCAGTTATGAATCGACGATAAAAGTTAGCAAAGCCCAAAAATTTCTGAAGGCCCTTAAGAGAAGTCGGTTGCGTCCAGTCACAAATAGCCCGAACCTTCACAGGATCCATCTCAATAGAAGAGGGGGAAAAAATGTACCCCAAAAAAGAAATCTTCTGAACCCCAAAAACACACTTTGAACCTTTAACAAACAGAGAATTGGTCCGCAAAACCTGAAAAACCCTCCTACTTGTTGAACATGAGATTCCCAGTCATCCGAAAAAATCAAGATATCGTCCAAATACACAATCATAAATTTATCCAGATATTCACGGAAAATATTGTGCATAAAAGACTGAAAGACCGAAGGGGCATTTGACAGACCAAAAGGCATCACCAAATACTCAAAATGGCCCTCGGGCGTATTAAATGCGGTTTTCCACTCATCCCCCTGCTTAATTCGCACCAAATTATACGCACCGCGAAGATCAATCTTAGAGAACCACTTCGCCCCCTCAATGCGAGCAAATAAATCTGTCAGCAATGGCAAAGGATACTGATACTTGACTGTGATCTTATTCAAGAGTCTATAATCAATACAAGGTCTCAAAGAACCATCGCTTTTAGCTACGAAAAAGAACCCCGCTCCAAGAGGAGACGAAGAAGGACGAATATGTCCCTTTTCCAAGGACTCCCTAATATACTCTCGCATGGCAGCATGTTCAGGTACAGACAGATTGAATAGACGACCCTTAGGAAATTTACTGCCAGGGATCAAATCTATGGCGCAATCGCAATCTCTGTGAGGAGGAAGAGAATTAAGAGTAGATTCCTCAAAAACCTCACGATAATCAGACAAAAACTCAGGAATTTCAGAGGGAATAGATGAAGCAATGGAGACCAAAGATGTGTCCCCATGATTTCCCTGACATCCCCAGCTTAGTACAGACATTGTTTTCCAGTCAAGGACTGGGTTATGAGTTTGCAACCATGGCAATCCCAGCACCAACACATCATGTAGATTATACAGTACAAGGAAGCGAATCACCTCTTGATGGTCTGGAGTCATACGCATAGTCACTTGTGTCCAGTATTGTGGTTTATTACTAGCCAATGGCGTAGAATCAATACCCTTTAAAGGTATAGGAACTTCCAGAGGCTCTAGATCAAACCCACAGCGCCTGGCAAAGGACCAATCCATAAGACTCAAAGCGGCGCCAGAATCCACATACGCATCCGCAACAATAGAAGATAACGAACAAATTAGAGTTACAGACAAAATAAACTTGGACTGCAAAGTGCCAATAGCAGAGGATTTATCAACTTTCTTTGTTCGTTTAGAGCATGCTGATATAACATGAGAAGAATTTCCACAATAGAAGCACAAATGATTTTTGCGCCTATAAATCTGTCGTTCGCTTCTGGACAGAAAGCTATCACATTGCATACTCTGTGGTGCCTCTTCAGAAGACACCGCCAACTGGTGCACAGGTTTGCGTTCCCGTAAACGCCGATCAATCTGAATTGCCATTGTCATGGACTCATTCAGACCCGTAGGCGCAGGAAACCCCACCATGACGTCTTTTACAGCATCAGAGAGACCTTCTCTGAAAATTGCCGCCAGAGCGCACTCATTCCACTGAGTAAGCACAGACCATTTTCAAAATTTTTGGCAATATATTTCGGCTTCATCTTGCCCCTGAGAGAGGGCTATTAGGGCTTTCTCAGCCTGAATCTCCAAATTTGGTTCCTCATAAAGCAACCCCAAAGCCAGAAAAAACGCATCCACATTGAGCAACGCAGGATCCCCTGGTGCCAATGAAAATGCCCAATTTTGGGGGTCACCCCGCAGTAAAGAAATAACAATTTTTACTTGCTGGGCAGGATCTCCAGCAGAATGAGATCTCAGCGAAAGAAACAATTTACAATTGTATTTAAAATTTAGAAAACAAGATCGATCTCCAGAAAAAAACTCCGGTATAGGAATTTTAGGTTCAGACCGAGGAGCATGTAACAAAAAATCTTGTATATTCTGAACTTTAGAGGCAAGATTATTCAAATTGGTAGCCAGACTCTGGGGATCCATATTTCAACAGATAAAGTCTGAGCCATTCAGGGGTTAAGAGGAGAGGAAAACAGGAGACTGCAATTAGAGCTGGAGTGCAACTTCAGAGGAAGGAAAAAAAAAAAAAAAAAAAAAAAGGTTTCACACAGTTCCTTTTCTCTCCTGCTTCAGCCTATAGATTAAACATTTGGGCTGGCCATACTGTTATGGTTTCCAATGGCAAGGAAACATCAGAAGCATAGAATAAACGGACAAGCTCTCGGGTGATGGAAACTAGAGCTGACCGCGATGCTAAACCTACACACCACACTAGAAGTAGCCAGGGGGCATTCCTGCGTTGTCTCTAGATGCCGCGCGCCAGCCGGAGGACTAACTACCCCTGGTAGAAGAAAACACAGTCCTGGCTTGCCTCCAGAGAATGTCCCCACAGGAGATAGCAGCCCCCCACATATAATAACGGTGAGAGCAGATGAAAAGACACACGTAGTATGAAAGCAGATTTAGCACAGAGAGGCCCGCTAACTAAATAGCAGAAAGATTCAACAGAGGACTTCGCGGTCAGCTGCAAAACCCTTCAAAACACCATTCTGAAATTACCTTAACTCATGTGACAACTCATGCCACTGGAGTGGTAATTTCAGCCCAACAAGAGCTTCCAGCTGCAGAGATTCACATAAGTGCAAACTGGACAAAACATACAAAAATAGACTTAAGGACTAAAGTGTCCAACTTAGCTGAGCAAAAAACTGGGAGCAGGAACATGCAACAGAATCACTCTGGATACATTGATGGCCAGCATTAGAATGACTGAGGAGCAAGGTTAAATAGGATACTCCCACATCCTGATAGGAACAGGTGAACTGAGAAGGCAAAGCTTGCAGGACACCAGTACCACAAGAGACCACCGGGGGAGCCCACGAACCGAATCACAACAAATCCCCCCACAATATATCCCCCCATCCCCACTCACATTAAATCCCCCCACAATATATCCCCCCCATCCCCACTCACATTAAATCCCCCACAATATATCCCCCCCATTCCCACTCACATTAAATCCCCCCCACAATATATGCCCCCATCCCCACTCACATTAAATCCCCCCACAATATATCCCCCCCATTCCCACTCACATTAAATCCCCCCACAATATATGCCCCCCATCCCCACTCACAGTAAATCCCCCCACAATATATGCCCCCCATTCCCACTCACAGTAAATCCTCCCCACAATATATGCCCCCATCCCCACTCACATTAAATCCCCCCCACAATATATCCCCCCCATTCCCACTCACAGTAAGTCCCCCCACAATATATCCCCCCATTCCCACTCACATTAAATCCCCCCACAATATATGCCTCCCATCCCCACTCACATTAAATCCCCCCACAATATATCCCCCCATTCCCACTCACATTAAATCCCCCCCACAATATATGCCCCCCATCCCCACTCACAGTAAATCCCCCCACAATATATGCCCCCCATCCCCACTCACAGTAAATCCCCCCCACAATATATGCCCCCCATCCCCACTCACATTAAATCCCCACCACAATATATCCCCCCCATTCCCACTCACAGTAAATCCCCCCCACAATATATGCCCCCCATCCCCACTCACAGTAAATCCCCCCACAATATATGCCCCCCATCCCCACTCACAGTAAATCCCCCCCACAATATATGCCCCCCATCCCCACTCACATTAAATCCCCCCCACAATATATGCCCCCCATTCCCACTCACATTAAATCCCCCCCACAATATATCCCCCCCATTCCCACTCACATTAAATCCCCCCTGCACCTTCGGTGTCTTCAGCTCCACTGGAGCACTTACCACCGATCTGCGTCTCCTGCTCTGCCGCGCAGGTGAGTGACGTCAGCAGCGTGATCACATGATCTTATTACGCTGCTGGCATCGCTCTGACATGGCAGTCAGAGCTTCAATTGTACTCGCATCTCAGATACGAGTACAATTGTACACTGGGAGCCGATGCGCCGCAGCTTCTCTGTGCCGGCTGTCAGCTTGACAGTCGGCACAGAGAACAGCCGACTCCCAGTGCGGGGGGCGGCAGAATGCAGCCGCCGGGGGAGACACTGCGGACCGCGGCTTAAGGCGGCCCGACTGCGCCCCCCTGCCGGCTGCGCCCGGGGCACATGCCCCGGCTGCCCCCCCCCCCCTAGATACGCCACTGGTAGACACCAGGAAAAGTGTCAAAAAGAAGTGAAGGACAGCATCCAATCTGTGTGAATTATCAAAAGTTCTTTATTGTGCCAGATGCCATCTGGCACAATAAAGAACTTTTGATAATTCACCCGGATTGGATGCTGTCCTTCACTTCTTTTTGGTATATATTTCCATTGGGTCCAGTGGAACTAGGACTTGCATCCCCATATCTGATGTGCTGTCGGCTATTTTCTAACCAGGAAAAGTGTCATCAATTGACCTACAGTAGAAATTTGATCATAATATAATAAAGATAATTTTTATTTCTATAGCGCCAACATATTCCACAGCACTTTACATTTTGAAGGGGACTTGAACAGACAATAAAAGACATTACAGCACAACAATAATCACATAAACAACAGATACCAAGAGGAATGAGGGCCCTGCTCACAAGTAGTGTTGAGCGATACCGTCCGATACTTGAAAGTATCGGTATCGGATAGTATCGGCAGATACCCGAAAAGTATCGGATATCGCCGATACCGATACCCGATACCAATACAAGTCAATGGGACACCAAGTATCGGAAGGTATCCTGATGGTTCCCAGGGTCTGAAGGAGAGGAAACTCCCCTTCAGGCCCTGGGATCGATATTAATGTGTAAAATAAAGAATAAAAATAAAAAATATTGATATACTCACCCTCTGACGCACCCTGGTTGTAACCGAAAGCCTTAGTTCCTAAGAATGAGCGCTTGAAAGACCTTAGATGACGTCACGGCTTGTGATTGGTCGCGTGGCGGTCACGTGACCGCTCCGCGACCAATCACAGGCCGCGACGTCATCTAAGGACTTTCAAGCGCTCATTCTTATGAACGGAGGCTGGCGGTTACAACCAGGGCGCGTCACAGGGTGAGTATATCAATATTTTCTATTTTTATTTTTTATTTTACACATTAATATCGATCCCGATACCGATTCCCGATACCACAAAAGTATCAGATCTCGGTATCGGAATTCCGATACAGCAAGTATCGGCCGATACCCGATACTTGCGGTATCAGAATGCTCAACACTACTCACAAGCTTACAATCTATGAGGAAATAGAGAAGACACAAAAGGTGGATGGTAACAATTGCTTGTATTGTACGGACCAGCCATAATGTAAGAAATTGGTTGTTCATGTAAAGCTGCATGTGTGGCAGCCAGGCCGCTCCAGGTATATAGGACATGGACAGTGGCATTATTGGAGCTGTTACTGCAGCGGGGTCCTGCTGGTTTATAAGCGCTGTGGGCACTGCGGGGCCTGGTGGCATTATAGGACCTGCGGCTGTGACCACTACAGGGCCTGGGGTTACCATGGGACCTGCGGCTGCATCTGCCACCAGTTTTCCTCCTGGGTCAGACATGGCTTTTCCCATTTCCGGCGTCTTCACTGGTGGCTCCTGGCAGCGCGGCACTCGGTTCCTTCTTCACGCTCTTTCACTGACTCTGCCCACAAAGGTATGCCTCCTTCTTCCCCTCGTGCTCCACGTGGCACGGCAATGGCAGCTTGCAAGCAAACTGTCACAGTCTCTGGCACACAGTACCTGGCAATGCCAGTGCACGAATCTTGTTCATGACGCCAAGGTTGAGTTGCCCACCAGGACCTGGGGCACTCGGCACTGGGTCCAGTCGCAATTAAAAGAGTGGTCACGGTGGCAGCGACCCGGTCTGTGCCCTGGGTGCTCAAGTAAAGGGGAAAGGTCTCTAAAGGGTATTTTGGAATAAAGTTTATTCATGACACCACCTGTGGTTTTCGGTCAGAGGGGACCGATGCTGCTGAAAGGGGTCCTCTGGGGTGATGTTGATGCAGCAAGATGGTGATGCTTCCCACAGGTGAAGCGGGGTCCCCAGGGCTCCCAAGGTGTATGGGAGGGATGGTGGATTGCCGGTAAATAAAGGAGGACACAGGGTTACAGTCTTTATCTAGTTTACTGAAGTAGTAGTCAGCCTCAGTCCAGGATACTGGCAACAGGTGCAGAAGAAGTCCAGGAAGCCCAAAAACAAGTAGAAATCCCCTCGGCAGGTCAGGTTGGGAACCTTCCACTATGCGCTGGTTTTCTTGTCCCTTGCTACCTGTAGTTTGCTTGCAAGGTACCCCTTTCTCTCTCTCCTCTCTCTACTCCACTGAACTGACTCCTCCTCCAGACCAGGATCTTTATTGAGGGAAGCCCCCCTAAAGCTGGGTTTTGAGCTCCCCCTTCTGCCTGGATTCAGAATGTGTTGTGTGTAAGATTACCTGCCAAAGGGATCCCACTTTTCTCCAGGCATGGCACTACCCTCCCCGAGATGAAGGCAGCCCCAATGTGGTACCATTACTCCTGGGGTGCCACATGTACCGGTTATCAGCCAGAATATGTAAAAGTACAGACACAGAGGGCTATTAAATGCATAAAGCATGTGAGAACATTATACGAGGAACCTGGTATGGTGAAAATTTTGAATGTGCAACACAAGGATAGTTAAATAAATGTGTTGAGGTGGTAGGCCAGTCTGAAGAAATGTGTTTTTAGGGCATGCTTAAAACTGTAGGTATTGGGGATTAATCAAATTTTCCTGGGTAGTGCATTCCAAAGAATTGGTGCAGCACGTGAGAAGTCATGGAGACCAGAGTGGAATGTTCTGATTATTGATGATGTTAATCTTAAGTCATTAGCAGAGTGGAGGGCACTGGTAGGGTGGTAGACTGAGACGAAGGAGGAGATGTAGGGTGGTGCTAAACCATGGAGCACTTTGTGGGTGAAAGTGATAAGTTTTTATTGAATTCTGGAGTGGATGGGTAACCAGTGCAATCACTAGCACAAAGTAGAGGAATATGATCCTGGCACAGCAACAGCCAGTCATGGGCCATACATGAGGTATCAGGGTCTGGGCCAGCATTTACAGCTTTGAATCCCTGATACCTCATGCAACAGCTCAAACTGCTTTTCTGCTCAGCCACAAATATCAGCTTCGTTGACTACTATTGTTAGAAACATTTAAGAATAGTAACACAGGTAGTTGACTGAAAGTTATTGCCACATACCACTAAAGTGGCACAAATTTCCCCAGAGTAGAAATAGTATAATTGCGCAGCATTTTGACAACTTCTGTTACTGGACGGGATACTCAACTCCCTTTCTTTGGCAGCCGCACAGTGGTATTATTATTATTATAGAGCCATTTATTTCATGGCACTTTACATGTGAAAAGGGGTATTCATAATAAAACCAAGTACAATAATCTAAATCAATACAAGTCACCAACTGTTACTGGAAGAGAGAGGACCCTGCCCATGAAGCAGGGATGGGTGAGGATACAATAGGTGAGGGTAGAGTTGCTTGTGCAGCGGTATGGTGGAACAATGGTTACTATAGGTTGTAGACTTGTTAGAAAAGGTGGTTCTACAGGTTCCTTTAGAAGGTTCCCATGGTAGGCGAGAGTATGGTATGTTGGAGTAGAGAGTAGAGGGGATGCACGGGAGAAGTCTAGTATGCGATTGTGGAAAGAGGAGATAAGAAGGGAGTAGAGAAGGAGATCTTGTGAAGATTGGAGGTTGTGTGTAGCTAAGTACTGGGAGACTAGGTCACAGAAGAATGGAGGAGACAGGTTGTGGGTTGCTTTGTATGCAGTGGTTAGAGTTTTGAACTGAACTCTCAGAGTAAAGGGGAGCCAGTGAAGGGATTGACAGAGGGGAGAGGGTTGGGAATAGCAGGGGTAGAGGTGGATTACTCATGTAGCAGAGTTTTGAATAGGTTGGAGGGATGCAAGACTGTTAGAAGGGAGGGCACAAAGCAGGAGCATGAAGTTGTCGAGGCGGCAGATGATGAGTGCATGGGCTAGGGTTTTTACAGATTCTTGATTAAGGAATGTACAGATCAGGGAATATTTTTGAACTGTAGTCGGCAGGAACTGGAAACGGCATGGATATGTGTTTTGAAGGAGATATCAGAGTCCAGGGTTATCCCAAGGCAGTGAGCCTGCGGACACCCTCATCTATACCTTGTAGATGAGGGCCAGAAAGAGCATGTGCTCCAGTAGATGGTAAGTGCTGCATCATGTCACCTCCCATCCTCTTCCTCCACCTTAACATCACACACAGTACAGTCCTCAGAAGTGGTACCCCAATTACCCTTGTTTCCTCCCACATCACAACTCTCCAGCCACCCAACTGACTGAGAGGAACCAAAGATGGGCGAGTCTGCAGAGCTGTTTACACATTCTATTCCATGGGCACCAGAAGTCAGCTACAAAGAGGAGGAAAGCATCTGCACCAAAGCCCAAATTTTTTTCTCAATTGATCCGAGACCACGCAATGCAGGGTCCGAGTAGAATCCAAACCCATGTCACACCACATGCTAATCTCCGGGGGTGGAGGTGATCCTGATAAGAGTCAGATATCTGAGTCGCATGTGGACTGTACTGTGCTGTCAGGTCAGGAAGAAGAGGAGGGTGACTCTCAGGGCAAGGAGTGGGAGAACAGAGAGGAAGGTGATGAGGTTGTAGATCCCACTTGTTGTGAACCCAGAGACACATAGCTGAGTAGCTCAGCTGAGGTGATGGAGGAGGAGGAAGATGAGGAGGTTACGTTGCAGCTTGCTGCACAGACACTGAGTGATGCAACCACGACAATCCCTGCATCCTTAGCCACAAGTTTTGGTTGTAGCCAGCAGTGATTACTGGTCTGCAGCTTGCATAAGCGGCAAGGGTTGCCTAGCCTGGCCTTTTTGGAGACTGAAAGGATGACCCAACTCACGTTATCTGCCAACTTTACAGAAAAAGACTCTGTTGAGGCAAAAATTTGAATAATTTGACTCCTACCTGCATGAACTGGCAGCTGCACGATCAACCTGTGTCTGGGAATCTCACAGTGCTAAAATGCGGCTGTGAAGACACAGAGATTTAGTGGATGCCCCGGTCCACTAGCCAAAAACGCATGGACCAGGGGTCATACCACTGAACGCCAGCTCTTATTTTAACATGGGCATAATGCTACGCAGACAACACAAGGTGACGGTAAAACAGTGTGGCAATACTTTATTGAACCACAAAACAGGCAGATAACACATAGAACAGTCCCAGCAAAATTCCCAAGATGGTGCACTTTACAGTCTCACCCTTCTGCTGATTCACCAGGATAAGAGCAGCTGTGACTTCAGAGTTTACTACCCACCTGTGGCATGCACACAGAGAGGAGGTAGGGACAGCCTTATGAAGATGACAGTCTATTGAGGTACTTGGCCAGGAGATCGGATAGTTCCAACTTTTTTTCCCCAAATGTATCTATGGTACCAGGTGACCAGATGGTCCCAGCCTGGTTTCTCCAAACGTATCCATGCTGCCAGGTGACCAGATGGTCCCAACCTGTTTTTGCCAAATGTATCCATGGCGCTGGGTGACCAGATGCTCCCAAAGGAGTTTCTCCAAACGTATCTATAGGACCAGGTGACTGGATGGTCCCAGCCTGGTTTTCACAAACATATCCATGGTTCAGCGATGGTCAGTGGAGCAGATCTGTAGTCTTCCAGCCAGGGCCATGGTCCCCTAAGCTGGCATCCTGTGGAATGATAAATCTGTGTCCCTCGTGATTGAGCCTTGATGTCTTGGCTGCTGTCCTGTCTCTGGTTCTTGGATGTTTGTACGTCTTGGTTGAATCTCTGTCTCTCTCCTGTTACAGAGGCATATAATTATATAACCTCTTTTTATAGTTATCTGTCCGTCATCCAGTATTCACAGATAAAGGGGAAGAATGCTGACGGACCAACTCTCATTGTTTGATTATTTAATCTATTTGCATAGTAAAAGAATGTTTTCTCCTACATATGGCAAAGCTACGAGCTTGAACTTCACCATCTCCAATCTGTTGGCCATGGAAATGCTGCTTTTCCTCCTGGTGTATGTAGACGCATTCTGAAAGCTGATGGCCATCGCAGTTCTCCAGTACCAGTATCCCGGTTGACAGTACTTCTCTAAGAAAGATGTTTCTGCGCTATAACAGCATGTTGAATACAACATCACCCATTCCTTGAAAAAAAATCTATGTCTGCCAGGGTGTATTTCACCACTGACACTTGGAGGAGCAAGCATGGCCAGGGGTGCTACATTGGCACAGAGTGACTCTGGTGGCAGTCGACGAAGGTTCAGATCCACAAGTCTTGGAATCTCCAAGGTTTGCAGGACACTTGGGAATGGAGAACTAAACCTTTACATACCCGAGGATAGAGAACTAAACTACTAGAAAACAGGGGTTGGAGAACTAAACTACTAAACACCTAGGCCTGCCCCAGAGTATTAGCCCAGGTGATTTTGATTATGAAATGAGGCATGGTGCCTGCACTAGAGTATTAACCCAAACAATTTTGATTATGAGATCTGGTGCCTGCACCAGAGTATTAGCCCAAACCATTTTGATTATAAAATGTGGCATGGTGCCTGCGCCACAGTATTAGCACAAAGAATTTATATTATAATTAGTGTTGAGTGATACCTTCCGATATCCAGAAGTATCGGTATCGGATTGGATCGACCGATATTAAAAAAATATCGGATATCGCCGATACCGATACCCGATACCAATGCAAGTCAATGCGACAAAAATATCGGAATTAAAATAAACCCTTTCTTTCCTTGTAGGTTAATTCTACATGAAGGAAAACAACTAAGAATAATGTAGGATGTATTGGGGGAGGTGGAGGAGACATTAAAGGCATACAGAGACACAGAGACCGTGCAGACAGCCGTGAACGGCGCTGCAAGGCCAAACAAAGCTCCTCTATGTAATCCTATATAGTGTTTTTCCACAATCTAGCAGGATACAGATGGAAAGCCACTAATAGGATAAATTTGAAAAAATGTGCAGCATGCTGCACTAATTAAAAAAAGGACAATGGAACGGTATGAGGCAGTGACGCACCCTGAGCTTACTACAACCGGCTGTGGCGGCAGAACAGACTACAGAGTGAGCTGCACTCACACACACAGAGACCTTGCAGACAGCCATGAACAGGGCTGCAAGGCAAAAACAAGGTTCTCACACAGTGGTTGCTAAATTAGCCTGGGTAAAGCACAATGAAGCAAATCGCTATCTCAAAATTGGCCCTCAGTCAGAACACAGCGTCCTGTCCCTAACTGAATTCACAGCAGAGTGAACCCAAAATGGCGGCGGCGACTTTTATAGTGCATCATGACATCATTTCAGCAGCCAATCATAGCCATGCCAGTAGTTACATGCCTAACATGCAGAACAGGATGTGCCCACACTTCTAATGATTCCTCATTGGCTGAATTCGGGCTCTTTGAATTATGGGAACTTCCGACTCCGGTATCCGATATACTGAAAGTATCGGAACTCGGTATCGGAATTCCGATACCGCGAATATCGGCCGATACCCGATAGGAATGCTCAACACTAATTATAATATGTGGGCTGGGGCCTGCACCCGAGTATTATCCTAGATGATTTTGATTATGAAATGAGGCATGGTGTCTGCACCAGAGTATTAGTCAAAACTATTTTGATTATGAAATATGGGCTGCTACCTGTACCAGAGTATTAGCCCAAACGGTTTTTATTATGAAATGAGACATGGTGCCTGTGCAGGAATATTAGCCCAAACAATTTTGATTATAAAATGAGGCCTGGTGCCTGCACCACAGTATTAACACAAAGGATTTATATTATAACTAGATAGAGGCCCGATGCTATCACATTGGGAGGGCGGTAATGTCACGATGGGGGCAAGCTTTGCAGCATTGAGAATTGCTCTTCAAGTCTCATTTGCCCGTTGTTGTCTTCGACGTTGTGCCTTTGCTGCTTTCCTTTCATTGTCATTGGCATACTTTTAAGGAGGAGCCATTTTAGCATTGATATTTGCTTTTTAAAGGGGCTTTCCCACAAACGAAAGTTGATTTTAAAAATTGTCTGTGTCTGACCATGTACAGAACATACCACAGCTCCTGGGCAGGGGATGAAGCAAAAGACAATACTGAAATTACAGCAGGAGATCACAGGGGATACATTTTGTGAGGTAAAATATTGTTTAAAAACAGTCAGTGAAATATTTTATCTGACAAAATGAATCCTCTGTGATCCCTTGCTGTAATGTCAGTATTGGCTTTTGCTTCCTCCCCTGCCAAGAAGATGTGGTATGCTCCGTACACGGTCAGACACAGACAATTTTTAAAATGAACTTTCGTTCATGGTGAAACCCCTTTAATGTGACCGGCTTCCTCTGCCTGTAGACATGTCGCGCATCTGCTGCCAGGATCAGCTGACTGATTCACTGTGCCTGCACGGAATTCACGTAGGCGCAGTAAATCAAACCACTGCCATCTTTGTGCATGTGCTCCTCCTGTACAAAGATGGTGGCAGTCAGTGAATCATTCGGCTGATCCCGGCGGTGGCGTGTTCACGACGGTATTCCGCTGGTGGTACTGCGCAAGAGATTGCAAACGGCATATACAGTGTGTGTGTGGTGGGTACGGCGTATACAGTGTGTATGCTTGTGGTGCGCATGGCATATACAGTGTGCGTTTGTGTATGTGTTGTGCGTATGGCGTATACTGTGTGTGTGTGTGTGTGTGGTGCGACGGTTTTACGCTGGTAGTACCGCGCAAGAGGCTGGTACCACCAGCAGTTTCCATATTGAGACACCCATCACTTGGGTCCAATAAACAAGTAAAGAACCAGCGCTCCATCCAGGTGTAGTATTCCAAGTTAGAACTTTATTGAGCCATGTTACAGCAACATTTTGACCCGAAGGTCTTTCTCAAGCATAACAAATCCTGTCAGGGGACGGCTTTAAATAGCGTCGATGCCACACATTGCACCAATCGCGATCAAGCCAACCCCCATACACAGTATATCACAATTAAAAAATATAAAAACAGACATCAACTATACACATAATAAAAATCCACCACCGCAAGTATAATCACCACTTAGTAAGTTCAGAAAACATATACATACACGGAATTACATAGATTGTTTACTTTTTCATCAACCAATCGGCATAATGTATCAGTCATTGCCATTGGAACAAGGGCCCAATCAAAAGTAAGCCATATACTATCTCATATAATGGTTTAGGCCAATAGGTAACCTCCGAAACCAGCGCCTAAAGCACCCGATACCTATCAGAAGTCACTTACCAGCAAGTGGTCTGTCACCCAACCAATCACTCAACATCTCACATAACGCACCACCCACGTCATATCCCTGCACCGACTATGTCGTACAGCAGTCCACTCCCCACCTTCAGTCATTTCGACGTCACCCCAGGAGTGCGCACGTGCACACCATGCCAAAAGAGTGCACCGTATGACGCGGTGGACCCAGCCGGCAGGAGCGCCCGCCCCCACACCAAGCGGCAGCATCACATGACCGCGGCCAGAGGAAGTAACCAAGGCGATATCAGTAAACACAACCATTCTTGCCGCATCATCCAACGCAGCCTCTTAGATGTCACAGCTTGAGCGTACACCACCGCAGAGGTAGTCACGCGCACCACCAGCCCGGAGAGGACGCCGCCTGTCGGTAGTGAAATCAACTAGCAGGAGTACCAGCCCCCACATCCGCAGCGGCGCCACACGTCTGAGACCAAAAAGAGTCACCTAGGTAATCAAAAAACAAAACATAGTCCTTCATTAATTACATGATAGGGCGCTACATTCTAAAGATATAGACCCACCAGTCACACATCCAAAACTGCAGACAACAGCATATAACCCATCTATTATTACATAATGGGGAAAACAGAGTAAACAGGAGGCGGATCCAATAAACCGACCCCAACATACATCTTCCTCAACGAATCCAATCCCCAATCATCCGTATATATATACAGCAACCTACAAGATAAAATCAAGGTAAGTATACAAATACTAAAACACAGAGTAGACAATATAAAAACAATACCGATGTGAGTGACTCGGATCCTATCAATGTGATGAAACTATCTCACACAAGTCTGTAAATTGAAATCCAAATTGAGACCCCTTGGTTGTAGGGATCCCAACATGTAAATCCATTTTAATTCCTTCTTTTTCAACAGTTGCAATCTGTCTCCCCCCCTCCTAAGAACTGGGACACTATCGATTACCCTAAATCTAAGCTGATTAACCGAGTGCTTATGTTCAAGAAAATGCTTCGGTACCGGTAACTCAGTAAGCCCTGTTCTCACGGTACTCTTGTGCTTACTGATGCGAGCCCTAACCTCCATGGTCGTCTCACCCACATAGGTGAGTCCACACGGGCATACAATCATGTACACAACCCAACTCGAACTACACGTGTACCTCTCTTTAAGGAAAATCTTTTTACCAGTATGGGGATGGCAAAAAATTCCCCCTTCAGCATGTTGTTACAGCACGCACAGCCCAAGCATGGGAAGTTACCATACCTGACTGTGCTAAGGGTGTTTTGTATTGAAATTTTTAATGTTCCAATATCAGAGCGAACTAACTTGTATCTCAAATTTCGTCCTCTTCTGAAGGACATCAATGGATATGTCCCGAAGCTAGGAATCGACGGGAGACCTCGTTGCAAGAGAGACCAATGTTTCCTAATCACTCTACCAATTTGGTTACTCGCTGAATTATATGTAGTCACAAAAGGAATACTGTCACAGGTCCGTTTGACACGTGTTTTGTTGCGAATGCTCTCACGGGAGCAACTCAGAGTCTTTTCCTTAAATCTTACCACCTCCTTCACAGGATAACCCCTCGCCAGAAATTTAGAGCACATCTCATCCAAACGTTGGTCCACTTTACCCTCATCAGACACTATCCTCCGAACCCTCAACAGTTGGCTCCACGGTAGAGAATTCACCATTCTCCTTGGATGGTTACTATCGAACATCAACAAACTGTTCCTATCCGTTTCCTTCACAAAGATGTCAGTTCTCAACTTGTCCCCATCCTTATAAACCAGAGTATCAAGGAACTGTATTTGTGTCGTTGAATGTGTTAGCGAAACTGTAACTCAGAGTGTATCTGATTCAAGTATACCTGAAAATCATGCAGCTCCTCCAAACTACCTTCCCAAATAACAAAAATGTCATCAATATAACGCCGCCAAGCTCTGACGTGGCGCCAGAGGATGGAATTGTACACGAACTTGTCCTTGAGCCATGGACCTCATGGCGGTACCCCTCAACTGCAGGAAAAAATCGTCCCCAAAGAGGAAAAAATTCCTCCTGAGGATGAATTCCAGCAGTGTGAGGACAAGACGTGCACACTCAGGGGCCATGTCAGAGCCTGGTAGCATGCACGAGACAGCATCCAACAAAATTGGTAGAGTGATTAGGAAACATTAGTCTCTCTTGCAACGAGGTCTCCCGTCGATTCCTAGCTTTGGGACATATCCATTGATGTCCTTCAGAAGAGGACGAAATTTGAGGGACAAGTTAGTTCGCTCTGATATTGGAACATCAAAAATTTCAGTACAAAAGACCCTTAGCACAGTCAGGTATGGTAACTTCCCATGCTTGGGCTGTGCGTGCTGTAACAACATGCTGAAGGGGGAATTTTTTTGCCATCCTCATACTGGTAAAAAGATTTTGCTTAAAGAGAGGTACACGTGTAGTTCGAGTTGGGTTGTGTACATGATTGTATGCCCGTGTGGACTCACCTATGTGGGTGATACGACCATGGAGGTTAGGGCTCGCATCAGTAAGCACAAGAGTACCGTGAGAACAGGGCTTACTGAGTTACCGGTACCGAAGCATTTTCTTGAACATAAGCACTCGGTTAATCAGCTTAGATTTAGGGCCATCGATAGTGTCCCGGTTCTTAGGAGGGGGGAGACAGATTGCAACTGTTGAAAAAGAAGGAATTAAAATGGATTTACATGTTGGGATCCCTACAACCAAGGGGTCTCAATTTGGATTTCAATTTACAGACTTGTGTGAGATAGTTTCATCACATTGATAGGATCCGAGTCACTCACATCGGTATTGGTTTTATATTGTCTACTCCGTGTTTTAGTATTTGTATACTTACCTTGATTTTATCTTGTAGGTTGCTGTATATATACACGGATGATTGGGGATTGGATTAATTGAGGAAGATGTATGTTGGGGTCGGTTTATTGGATCCGCCTCCTGTTTACTCTGTTTTCCCCATTATGTAATAATAGATGGGTTATATGCTGTTGTCTGCAGTTTTGGATGTGTGACTGGTGGGTCTATATCTTTAGAATGTAGCGCCCTATCATGTAATTAATGAAGGACTATGTTTTGTTTTTTGATTACCTAGGTGACTCTTTTTGGTCTCAGACGTGTGGCGCCGCTGCGGATGTGGGGGCAGGTACTCCTGCTGGTTGAGTTCGCTGCCGACAGGTGGCGTCCTCTCCGGGCTGGTGGTGCGCGTGCGCACCTCTGCGGTGATGTACGCTCGAGCTGTGACTTCTAGGAGGCTGCGTTGGATGATGCGGCAAGAATGGTTGTGTTTACTGATATCGCCTAGGTTCCTTCCTCTGGCCGCGGTCATGTGATGCTGCCGCTTGGTGTGGGGGCGGGCGCTCCTGCCGGCTGGGTCCACCGCGTCATACGGTGCACTCTTTCCGCATGGTGTGCGCATGCGCACTCCTGGGGTGACGTCGACATGACTGAAGGTGGGGAGTGGACTGCTGTACGACATAGCCGGTGCAGGGATATGACGTGGGTGGTGCGTTATGTGAGATGTTGAGTGATTGGTTGGGTGACGGACCAGTTGCTGGTAAGTGACTTCTGATAGGTATCGGGCGCTTTAGGCTCTGGTTTCGGAGGTTACCTATTGGCCTAAACCATTATATGAGATAGTATATGGCTTACTTTTGATTGGGCCCTTGTTCCTATGGCAATGACTGATACATTATGCCGATTGGTTGATGAAAAAGTAAACAATCTATGTAATTCCGTATATGTATATGTTTCTGAATTTACTAAGTGGTGATTATACTTGCGGTGGTGGATTTTTATTATGTGTATAGTTGATGTCTGTTTTTATATTTTTTAATTGTGATACTGTGTATGGGGGTTGGCTTGATCGCGATTGGTGCAATGTGTGGCATCGACGCTATTTAAAGCCGTCCCCTGACAGGATTTGTTATGCTTGAGAAAGACCTTCAGGTCGAAACGTTGCTGTAACATGGCTCAATAAAGTTCCAACTTGGAATACTATACCTGGATGGAGCGCTGGTTCTTTACTTGTTTATTGGACTATGTGGATTATCCGGCAAGGTTCTCTGGATCAGGACCGGAAGCCCCAATTTGTGAGTGCTGTCAGTCTTTTTCTTTTTCTTACCCATCACTTGGGTGTCCCAATATGTGGTCGGTGAACTTCCACCACTTGGAATTCTTGGATCCGGACACATCTGGACGGAACAAGATGTGAAGACATTACAAGGTAAGTATATATTAAGAAGATATAAATTGAAAAGAGCATAAAATAAAAACTGCCAAAATAGAGGTGAAGGTAAGAAAGTCCACTGGATCTCTAACGTGGTCTGTAGTCAATGGTGAAAAACCTTCAAAAGGTCATACTGCGCTGTCTTGAGATGAAGGAATGGCAGACATGAAGAAATTAAGGGATGAAATAATGATGGGCAAAAAACTAGAGGCAAAAAAGATAAAATTATCAAATAACCAGATTAAAATATAAAAATGATTACTGTAGAAACAATGATATAAGGGGCAGCAGAGCAAGGACCACTATATAAATCTATAGATAGCAATATTAGAGAAAGGATGCAAATCCCAAAGATTTGTTGACACCATGAGGGGTCATTGTTCCCAAGATCATTATCCATTTGCACTTACTCTGTGCAAGGAGGTAGTTAATATCTCCCCCTCTAATCCCACATTGAATATGTTGAATCCCTCTGACCATGAAGGACCTAGAGTTGCATTAGTGAAATGTTTTATAACATGTAATAATATAATGCTGTAATGTCAGTATTGTCTTTTGCTTCCTCCCCTGCCCAGGAGCTGTACACAGGGGGAGGGGAGAGTGCACATAGGAAACAGGACACAAAGGAGGGAGACAGCTCAAACGAGAGAACACTTGAGGGAAGAAGACAGCACAGTGGTGGAGAGAGAGAGAGAGAGCACACAAGGGGAGAGCACATGGGGTATACAGGTCAAAGAAGAGATGACATGAGAGGAGAAGACAGCAGATGGGGAGTGAGAACGCACAGGGGTGAGAGAGACAGCACAGGAAGGAGACAGCTCAAACGGGATAGCACATTAGGAGAGAACACAGCACAGGAAGGAGAAAGACAGAAGACAAGGGGGATAGCACATGGGGTAGTCAGGTCAAAGAAGAGAGCACAGATGGGAGAAGTCAGCACATGGGGAAAGAGAGAGTGGATAGGTGGGCAAGCACATGGGGTGTAGAGATTCTAAACGCTGCAAAGCCTGCCCCCATCATGACATTACCGCCCTCCCGATGTGATAGCATCGAGCCTCCATCTAGTGTATACATAATTGTCATCGTATGTTCCCCAATTGAAGATATTTGTATATTCATCATATGAATTTGCCTATTGTTCCTGTGTCATTCTGCTGTTCTTCATATCTATTTATTGTGTTTATGTACTTCTGAATTTGCACTGATTTTCCCTTGGATTATACTTATTTTCCACTTTCCTTCTGCGCGTGCCCTCCCAATTGCCTCGTGCTCTGCTCATCTTCCCTTCCCAGTTTGTGGTGTGGTTGCTTGGTTGCTAGGCGCCGGCCACCCCACGTGACTGCATTCAGCTGGCGGGTGGCCGGGCGTGAGCAGTGTTGCCAGGGCCATGTGATCGGAGGAGTTGGGTATATAGAGGCACATGTGATTGCACTGGCCACACCCCCTGAAGAAGCAAATCATTTGTGAAACGTACATCGGGGACTGCTGACCGGTGCACTTTATTTACTGCAGCAATGGATATACTTTGAAACTTTTCCTTGATTACATTCATCCTTTTGAACTTGGACATTTTGATGTCTGTATGTGGCATCGAGTTCCCTCACAGTCATCTCCATGACATTTTTTCTTGACACTTCTTTGTGGATGTTCTCTGAGGAAAATCTCTGCTGCAGTATATCTGTTACTCACCTCTGTCGCCACTTCATACGGACACCTTGTCCTTTTGACTGGAATTATTTTTACCATATTTATTGAAGTAGGCTATTAACGTATTGTTCTGGATGATTGTTCCCCTACCCTGCTTTTATTTTACATCCTAGTGCAGTCTGGCCAGCATTTTTTCTTCGGGTATTCTGGTCACTGTATTTTCTTTGTTATTTACCCATTCACTTTACCATTTTAATGTGTTGTGTTGCATCTATGTGTCTTTTTGTATTCTATTAAAACTTTACCGTATACACACAGTATAAGGCGAGATTTTCAGCCCATTTTTTTAGGCTAAAAGTGCCCTTCTCAGTTAATACTCGAGTCATTGTCCCAGGGGGTTGGCAGGGGAGGGGGAGCGGCAGGAGTGGCGGCTGTGACATCATACTCACCTGCTCCCGGCGCGGTCTCTGCACTTCCCTGCTTCTCCGATGGTCTCTGGTGCCCACAGCTCTTCCTGTGTTCAGTGGTCATGTGGTACTGCTCATTAATGTAATGAATATGGACGCGACTCCACTCCCATATTCATTACTTTAATGAGCAGCACCATGTGACTGCTGAACACAGGTACAAGCTGCCAGCGTGCACCAGAGACTATTGGAGAAGCAGAAAGAGCTGAAGCCACCTTAGATACAGAACACACCAGAAAGTTTTAAAGCTTTTGGAATCATTTAAATAAGCCTTTATTTCTAGAAATGGCAACAATATAATAAAAGGTATATATATAAAAATGGGAATTTTATAATATAAAATTTATATAAACATATATATGAAACCACCGCAGGTACAGAATAAAAATACCCATATACAGAATTGTACCCCAATATATATATAAAAATATATATATATATATATAAAAAAATATTCCTTATATCTTCATTTGATCACACTGTGTGCATAATAAAGTGCAAAAAGTTAGAAAGTGCAATAAAAAACCAGGTTGAGAAACCAATATATCTGTGAAAAGATCATGCCATAATTTCATAATAATGTGCAAAATACGCAATAGCAGCTATAAACAGAACTAAACCAAATCGTGTGCAAGGGAAAACCTAAAAAAAGAGAAAGTGCACTATATCAGAAAATTTTCTTATATAATTAGCACTACGTATCCTAAGAAGTGCCTCCGTGCCTAGTGCCTGGATCAGTGTGAAGATAATGGACAAATGTCCACATACAGCGATATAGTGCTGCAATAATATCGCCGCTGCAAATACCTGGGGTTGTATAGGGTCCTGAGCCTGCGGGCGCCCGACGCGCGTTTCGGAATAGTTCCTTCGTCAGGGGGTGCTAAAGGGTGAATATGAGCTATTTTTATAGTGGGGACTTACCAAACGCTGTGGTCCGAATGTTTTTGGCGCGTGCGCGGTCAGGAGGTCCGAAACTTCCGGTCTCCACGTCACATGGCCGGCCGCACAGGAACGGAGTACCCGGCGTGACCTAGCAACCATGGACGCAGAGAGCCGGAACTCACAGACACAGACCGCGCATGCGCACCACCGGGACCCTAGCGTGGGAGGAGGAATACACGTCGATGATACGGTTCTAATAAATATACGGTACTCACTGTTGCTATTTGGTTTTCTGCATGTAACTACAAGGGCCAGGGAGATTAAAAAATGTATTTGACTACATAATAAAGATGGAGGTTTTTTTTATATATATGCAAAATAAGTCTATATCATATACTTTGTATCTATACATATTATATTGGAGATTATAAACTAAGAATACGCGTATATTATACATACGCATAGATGTACGTCAATGTGACATATATCACAAATGATCTATTGCCACCCAACTTTCTGCATAAAATTATGAGAACACAGGAGATTGAAAAATTAAACAATTGCCTGCATTATGTTAAAAGGAAGGGGGAACCAAGTCATAGGAAAAATAAGTCTATATCTTATCCTCAACAACTATACATAATACATTGGAGATTATATACTCAAACAATGTATATATAGATATACATACGCATACATGTATATAGATGTAATTTATACACATATCTCTATTGACAACAGGTTTTAAACATCAATATATTATGATGGCACAAGAGGCACAGCTAATATAATATATGATATGAAAAAAAAAAAAAAAAAAAAAGTCCTCAAAAAAATATTTAAAAAAATCCTTCAAAAAAATATAATAAGTAAATAAGTCCTCTTCCATCCTTTACTTCTTCCTTCTATTTTTCATTTCAGATTCACAAATTCCATCAAGTGCCACCACGCTCCTTGGTCCGAGCCTCCAGCAAAGCAACAGGAGCACCATACAAAAGCTCACAATCCGCCCACGGTAAGTAAAATCAAACTAAGATCAATAAAAATATAAAATATTAAAAACACATCATACCACAAAAGATAAAAATATAAGAATAAGATAAAAGATTACACAACGGTTTACAAAAAAGGTACAAAGCTGAGATTTTCATTTAACCCATTAGGTGATACCGTATTAAGGGTCCATATCCATTTTGTTTCTTTTCTCGCTAAAGCCATACTTATCTCACCACCTCTCTCATTCGTTTGTATCATTTCTATGCCGGTTACTCTCAACAGAGAGGCATCACATTCATGATATAATTTAAAATGTTTCGGGATAGTTTTTAAAACAGATATATCTTTTACTTCTTTGGCATCCAAGATTCCCAAAACATGTTCTCTGGTGCGTACCTTGAGTTGTCTAGTTGTCATACCCACATACACCAGAGAACATGGACAAGTGGCATGATATATCACGGCTTTGGAGGTGCAGGTGATAGCCTGTTTAATTTTGTATGTGGTAGTGCCATTATAGTTGCAAAATATGTCAGTTCTGTTGATATTAGTACAAGCGACACAATGGCCACAAGGTTTGCAACCAGGTACCACCTTGGTATTTGTAAGGAACGATGGAATTTCCGAGTTGTATGCATAATGGCTTTTAACTAATTGGTCCTTCAAATTTTTTGATCTACGGTAGGTTATGTTGCATGTCTCACCAATGTATTGGGTTAGAACAGGATCAGATTTTAGGATTGCCCATGATTTATTTATATATGTTTTCATTAATTCTGTCTGGCCATGATACTGTGTGATGTATCTGACTATCCTATTTGATTTGTGAGGTTTACTGCCATAAAGTGCTTGATGTCTTGATACGTGCTTGGCACGGTTATACCCCTTTTTAACTGAACGTTTGCTGTATCCCCTTTCTAAAAATCTTTCTTTAAGGTCCAAAGCTTGTTTTTCAAAATCCGCCTCATTCGTACAGATTCTTCATAGGCGCAAGAATTGGCCTATCGGGATCGATTTGATCATAGTAGGAGGGTGTGACGAAGAGGCGTGTAAAAGGGAATTAACTGATGTGGATTTCCGAAAAATGTTAGTGTACAGGCAGCCACCCTCATCCCTATGTATACCCACATCCAAGAACTCAATGAATCTGGTATCACATTTGTAGGTTAGATGGATGTTTAGATTGTTTTGATTCAATTGCTCCTTAAAATTATGGAGTGAATCCATCGAACCCTGCCAAATAAAGAATACATCATCAATGAACCGCACCCACAGGGGAATGCGGTCCATTGGTGATACAGACTCGGTATAAAATAGGTCCCTCTCCCACAGCCCCAGGAACAAATTAGCATATGACGGCGCAAATGACGCACCCATTGCTGTGCCCTGGAGCTGTAGGTAGAGGGACCCCTTAAAAAGGAAAAAATTTTTGGTTAATGAAAACTCAAGCATAGTTAAAATAAATTGTCTCATGGATGTGGGTACAGGTGAGGAATTTAAAAAATATTCTGCTGCCCGGACACCATCACCATGTCGGATATTGGTGTACAAACTCTCGACGTCACAAGACACCAAGAGTGTGTCATCACCAACATGGAGGCCATCTATCTTTTTCAAAAGCTCATTGGTGTCCTTAATGAACGAGGGCAAACTTTCAACCAAGGGTTGTAATTTTGAGTCAATAAATTTATTTATTTTCTCAAGATAGTTACCGCATCCAGATATGATGGGTCTACCTGGAGGGGTATTATTCTGTACCTGCGGTGGTTTCATATATATGTTTATATAAATTTTATATTATAAAATTCCCATTTTTATATATATACCTTTTATTATATTGTTGCCATTTCTAGAAATAAAGGCTTATTTAAATGATTCCAAAAGCTTTAAAACTTTCTGGTGTGTTCTGTATCTAAGGTGGCTTCAGCTCTTTGGGTTTCCCTTAATTGCAGTGGTTTCCACTGTTGCTTTTTCAGTACACCCTGATCACCGGTCACTTATTATTTTTGAGTAATATACATATATATATATATAGATTAATTATATAAGTTGAGGGATTATAAGGGTGTACTGTATTCAATTTATTGGAGAAGCAGGCAGATAGAGACAGCACCAGGAGGGGGGAGTATGATGTGAGAGGGTGAGCCATGCGATATTCACCTGTCCCCGTTCCACCGCCGGGCTCTTACTTTCACTTCCTCTGGCTGTGACGTTCAAGTCATAGGGCGCGATGACACGGTTAGTGTGCACCCGCTGCCTGAATAGTCACTGCAGAGACCCAGAAGACACAGCGACGCACGGTGGTGGAACAGGGACAGGTGAATATCGCAAGTGCCGGTGTCCTGAGCCAGCGGCGACTCGGGCACCAGACCCCCAGCGACGAGAGGTGAGTATGTCATCTTTTTTAATCGCAGCAGCAGCATACAGGGCATGTTATTCTATGGAGCATTTTACGGGGCCATCAACCTTTATGGAGCATTATATGGGGCATAATATTCTATGGAGCATCTTATGGGGCCATCAACCTTTGTGCAGCATTATATGGGGCATAATATTCTATGGAGCATCTTATGGGGCCATCATTAACCTTTTATGCAGCATTATATGAGGTATATTTTAATATGGAGCATCTTATGGGGCCCATCATGAACTTTATGGAGCATTATATGGGGTTTCTGATTCAATATGGATAGCCAAAAACACTTAACCTACTGATGTCTCAGTTAATTTTACGGGTATCTATTTTTATTTTTTACATTTACCAGTAGCTGCTGCATTTCCCACCCTTGGCTTATACTCGAGGCAATATGTTTTCACAGTTTTTGTGGCAAAATTAGGGTATGTGTCCACGTGCCGTTTTACATCTGGAATAGCAGCGGATTGAACGCTGCGTGGAGCCGCAGCATTCAATCCGCAGTGTCCAGATGTTACAGCATAATGGAGGGGATTTTATGAAATCCCGTCTCCACTATGCGTGGTAACACGCACCCGGCGGCCCTGCGATTCCGGACATGCGGCACGTCTTTTTAGAACGCAGCATGTCCGTTTACCTTGCGGCGATGCTGCGCCGCCGCAAGGTAAAGCACAGGGCCCTATGTGTCGGGTGTGATGATGCCGGATGTGTGCAATGATCATCAATGTGCAATGGCATCATCGCGTCTCCAGAAGGGGGCAGAGCTTTGGGCGGAGCGAGTTTGCTGCTCCGTCCAAACCACCGGCCATCCTGAAAGTGGACACGTACCCTTAGGGGTCTTGGCTTATACTCGGGTCGGCTTATACTCGAGTATATACGGTAAACTTTTTTTGTAGTTTTGATTCGGGTTCTCCTTTTTCTAATTGAAGTGTATTGCAGTGCAGGGACCCTCTGGCTACCTCTGCTGCAATACACGCCGCTGGCCAATCAGAGGTCGACATGCCAGTCACGAGTGATGCATGGCAGTGACATCATATGCTTCCTGTGTCGACACACTGAAGTGAGCTGCTGGCTACAGAAGAGGATGCCACTTGTCATGGAGGCTGAGGAAGGTAAGAGGAATTGTGTAATTTTTTAATGTTTTGGAAAACAGAACAGACAGGAAGGGACCCAGGATCGGAGTCATTATATAGAATGGTAGACATTGTTACAGGAAAGGGCCAGAATGGAGGACATTATTACTACAAGGAGTTCATGACACAGGACGTTATACCAGGAAGGGGCCTAGCATGGGGAATATTTTTACTGGGAGGGGATTGGAAGGGGATTAGGATGGGGAACATTATACCAGGAATGGGCAAGTGAGGGGGCATTATAACAGGAACAGGCCCAGGGCTGGGGATATTATAACAGCAATGGGCCTAGTATGAGAGACATTATTACAGAATGGGGACAGGACATGGGACGTTATTACAGAAAAAGGCCAGGTCTGGAGACATTATTACAGGAAGGGGACAGGACAGGGTACATTGCTATAGAAGTGGACACAAACTGGGGGACATTATTACAGGAAGGGGACATTATTACAGAAAGAGACTAGGATGGGGACTTTATTACAGGAATGGGCCATGATGGGGACAATATTGCACATATTTTTTAATAGGATCTAGAAAACTATAAAGGTCCTTATATCTGACAACATAACATAACATAACATGGAGGTGGGGACCCATGTCAAAATTTTGCACTGGAGCCTATGGGACTCTTGTTATCAGTAGAATGTGAGATGATAACTGGTATACAGAGCTTCTGACATTGTTGCATTATATAAAAGAAAATTAAACATGAATGTGCCAAATAGTTTTTTCCTGTATTTTTTCTTCTTTTACTATTGTTGATTGGGAATGGAGGATAAGTGTGTGAAATGTAACTACAGTCAAAATATTGCCGTGTGAAAGTGGCTTGAGGCAAGTAGTAAAATGGTTTATAAGAAATGGGTTTATAAAGAATAAATGTTTCACTCTTAATTCATCTTAACATTTAATTATGCAGCCAGCTGTTTTCATTTAAAAAGTCTTAAAAAGAATGCCATCAATATTAATTATAACATATAAATAGATAAATAGATCTAATAGAACATTTTTGTAACATTTCTGTTTAATTTAAAATACTGAAAGAAATAAGCTATTACCCAGAAACTTCAAGGGAAGGTGCCATCAAAACAAACAAAATCAGCAATCGGAAAAATGTAAAGTATTCATGTTTTATTTAAAAAAAAAAATATTATCATTTGTTTTTAATAAAGTAAAATATGAAAAATAATTTTAAAACGTTCAGTATTTTCACTTTTAAGCACTAGGGGGGGCAGCTGCTTAAATTTGCCATGAAAACATAGTGTACAACTAGCTCACATTACAACTGCAGTAAATGTGGGATGGATCTGCTCACTTGTGTGTGACATCACTCCTCATCTCTCCTTCTGGGCGTTTGCAAAAGGATGAGGAAGTTTGGAATCACAGTGGGGAGCCATTTTGTTTGTGACTGCCAGTGATACTGACAAGTAGACAGTGTCACCGAGGATGGTCAGCAGTGCAGATTCTGTTAGTGCTGCTCACTTTATCATAAGCTGGTGTTACCTATGTGGAGTGTATCACAGGCTCGATTAGATACGCTAAGAGTAACACAGTCTGGGATTAGATACACGGCTCAGTGTAGTTTATCACTTGATCTATTAGATCATAAGATCAGCTGAGTGTATCACACAGGATGGGATTAGATACACAGAATCTAATGAATATAAGATATGACCCCCCGCTCCGTTCACTTCTATGGTAGCAGTGGTGTAATGCGTGACCCCCACTCCATCCACTTCTATGGGGGCAGTGGTGTAATGTGTGACACTCCTCTGTCACAGTATAATGACCCTATATTGTGCATGACAGTATAATGGCTTCATGTAGTGCCCCACAGTATAATGGCTCCATATAGTGACCCATAGTATAATGGCCCAAAATTGACCCACAGTATAATGTGCCCCAAAGTCTAATGGCCCCATATATTGGCTTCAGTATAATGGCCTCATATAGTGCCCCACAGTATAATGACTCCATTTAGTGCCCCACAGTATAATTGACTCATAGAGTGCATCACAATATAATAGCCCCATATAGTGCATCACAGTATAATGGCCTTATACACTGCTCAAAAAAATAAAGGGAACACTAAAATCCCACATCCTAGATATCACTGAATTAAATATTTCAATTGTAAATCTTTATTCATTACATAGTGGAATGTGTTGAGAACAATAAAACCTAAAAATGATCAACATAAATCACAACTAATATCCCATGGAGGTCTGGAGTTTGCATGATGCTCAAAGTCAAAGTGGAAAATGAAGTTACAGGCTGATCCAACTTCAGTGGAAATGCCTCAAGACAAGGAAATGATGCTCAGTAGTGTGTGTGGCCTCCACGTGCCTGTATGATTTCTCTACAATGCCTGGGCATGCTCCTGATGAGGAGGAGGATGGTCTCCTGAGGGATCTCTTCCCAGACCTGGACTAAAGCATCCGCCAACTCCTGGACAGTCTGTGGTGTGGTGTTGGTGGATGGTGCGAGACATGATGTCCCAGATGTGTTCAATCGGATTCAGATCTGGATAACGGGTGGGCCAGTCTATAGCTTCAATGCCTTCATCTTGCAGGAACTGTTGACACACTCCAGCAACATGAGGTCTGGCATTGTCCTGTATTAGGAGGAACCCAGGGCCAACTGCACCAGCATATGGTATCACAAGGTTTTTGAGAATCTCATCTCGGTACCTAATGGGAATCAGGCTACCTCTGGCGAGCACATGGAGGGCTGTGTGGCCCTCCAAAGAAATGCCACCCCACACCATTACTGACCCACTGCCAAACTGGTCATGCTGAAGGATGTTGCAGGCAGATCGCTCTCCACGACGTCTCCAGACTCTGTCACGTCTGTCACATGTGCTCAGTGTGCACCTGCTTTCATCTGTGAAGAGCACAGGGCACCAGTGGTGAATTTGCCAATCCTGGTGTTCTGTGGCAAATGCCAAGCGTCCTGCACGGTGTTGGGCTGTGAGCACAACCCCCATCTGTGGATGTCGAGCACTCAGACCATCCTCATGGAGTCGGTTTCTAACCGTTTGTACAGACACATGCACATTTGTGGCCTGCTGGAGGTCATTTTGCAGGGCTCTAGCATTGCTCCTCCTGTTCCTCCTTGCACAAAGGCTGAGGTAGCGGTCCTGCTGCTGGGTTGTTGCCCTCCTATGGCCCCCTCCACATCTCCTGCTGTACTGGCCTGTCTCCTGGTAGCGCCTCCAGCCTCTGGACACTACGCTGACAGACACAGCAAACTTTCTTGCCACAGCTTGCCTTGATGTGCCATCCTGGATGAGCTGCACTACCTGAGTCACTTGTGTGGGTTGTGGAGTCAGTCTCATGCTACCATGAGTGTGAAAGCACAACGAACATTCAAAAGTGACCAAAACATCAGCCAGAAAGCATTGGTATGGAGATGTGGTCTGTGGTCCCCACCTGTAGAACCACTCCTTTATTGAGAGTGTCTTGATAATTGCCAATAATTTCCATCTGTTGTCTATTCCATTTGCACAACAGCATGTGAAGTTGATTGTCAAACAGTGTTGCTCCCTAAGTGGACAGTTTGATTTCACAGAAGTTTGATTTACTTGGAGTTATGGTCTGTTGTTTAAGTGTTCCCTTTATTTTTTTGAGCAGTGTATATTACCCCACAGTATAATGGCCCCATATACTAACTCACAGTATAATGTGACTTATATAGTGACATACAGTATAATGTGCCCCACAATCTAATGGCCCAATATAGTGCACCACATTATAATGTGCCCCACATATTGCTCCACAGTATTATGGCCACAAATAGTGCTCCACAGTATAATGGTCCCATATTGTTCACCACAGTATAATGCCCCATATAGTTCCCTTATAGTGCACTACAGTATAATGGCCCCACATTATAATGGCCCGATATGGTGCACCATAATTGCCGTACATAGTGCACCACAGTATAGTGTCCCCATATAGTGCACCATAGTATAATGGCACCTATATAGTGCACAAAAGTATAATAGTCCCATAGAGTGAACCATAGTACAATGGCATCATATAATGCCCCACAGTATAATGGCCCCATATAGTGCACCACAATATAATGGCCACATATAGTGCCCCACAGTATAATAACCTCATATAGTGCACCACAGTATAATGACTTCATATAGTACCCCACAGTATAATGGCCATATATAGTGACCCACAGTATAATGTGACCCACAGTATAATGGCCCCATATTGTGACCTACATTATAATGTGTTCCACAGTATAATGGCCCCATATAGTACATCCTGGTATCTGTCCCTCATCTCGGTATATGTTCCCCCATCCAGGTATATGCCCCCATCCTTGTATATATTCCCCATCCTGGTATATACTCCCCCATCCTGGTATATATTCCCCCATTCTGGTATGTGGGCCCCATCCTAGTATATGTCACCATCCTGGTATATGTCCCTCATCCTGATATATATAGCCCTAATCCTGGCATATGTCCCTCCATCCTGGTATATGGCCCCCATCCTTATATATGGCCCCTATCCTGGTATAATGTCCCCCCATCCTAGTATAATGTCCCCTCATCCTGATATATATCTCCATCCTGGTATATGGCCCCCTCCTATTATATGGCCCCATCCTGGTATATGGCCCTCATCCTGTCATATGGTTCCCATCCTGGTATATGGCCATCATCTTGGTATATGGCCACCATCCTGGTATATGGCCCCCATCCATTCAATGCATAGAAAAAAACCAATCACCTTCCCTGCACTTCCACGCAGTGCTCCATCTTACTCAGTGTGTTCCAAGCACAATAGCGTGATGGCTTCCCCGCTGTGCTCTGCACAGGTTGGTGAGGAGAGGTGATCGCAGCCTGTACTGTAATATTGATGACAATGATCACTACTCACCGCTGCCGCTAGTAACCTCACCTGGGACCTCTGCACATCAGCACCTCTTGTCATTGCACTCTCTGAGGGGTAAAGCGAAGCCTTACAGCGTACGCTGTTGGCAACAACAAAATGGCCACAATCTTCTCCCACAGAAGTGACCTGGACAGCCCAGGGCCAGGGGACATCTCTAAGTCACAGCTAGAGGCATGAGAAGCAGCCTTAATGCAAAAGATGAGGTCGGACGGCAACCGCAGACTCTTATACCCAAGGGCAGCCATATTTGAGGTGTGTAAGTGTTGTGCTCAGTCTCTTACACACTCCAAAATGCAAATGGCAGTCCACAGTGGCTTAGAGGTAAAAATGAATCAATACAAAACTATTAAATTAGTTAATTTAATTTTGTATTTAAAATAATTGATTATGTAAGCAATAATTATTAATACAAAAATAAAAATTGCATCACCTTCCCTTTAATAGAAAAAAAGAGGCTTGAAACCAACTGACTGTACTATCAGTCTATAGATTGAACAGTCTGTACAGGATTGAACTCAAGTCAAATTTTCTTTTCAACGTGAACTCAAGCAATCTGCAATTCGATTCTAGAGGTTCGCCATAGAAGAAAAACCTTCACCACTTCACACATGCTGCACACTCAGGGAACAGCCTAATGGCATCTGTTGCAGCAGTGTGGTCTTCTCCATAATTGCCTGCAGCAATCCAATTATATTCCAATCAGGGGCGCTATCACAGGCATTATAAAACATAGGGGCCCAGCCAGGGCCGTATTTGCCACTAGGCACTTGAGGGCACGTGCCTAGGGCGGGGACAATGCAGGGGGCGGCACCTGAGCAAGGTTTGTTTTTTTGTTATTTTATAAGTCCTGGGTCACCTCCCGACCGACCACCACCCCCCGCCCCCCATGCCCCACCCTGGCCACCCGCCTCCCACCCACCCTCCTTGAAGACGATACTCACCCTGCTCCAGCGATGCCTGGTCTCGGCTTCTGCAGCTCGTCCTGAGTGAGCGGTCACGTGGTACCGCTCATTAAGGTCATGAATATGTGCATATTCATGACCTTAATGAGCGGTATCACATGACCGCTCACGCAGGAAGAAGGTGCTGCGCCGGGAGTCGGGACAGAGCCAGCGGGATGTCGGCGCGGCCGCGCAGTGTGGGACAGGTGAGTATGAGGGACGGGGGGGACCTGGGGGGACCGGGTGGACAGGGGAGGGGGGGTGAAGGAGGACGGTAAGCCGCGCCATTCAAGATGGGAGCGGGGGGAGCGGGGGGGTGGAGGAGAGATGAGCCATGCATACAGGGGGCGGGAACTGGGGGGAGGAGAGATGAGCCATGCATACAGGGGGGGATTATGAGCCATGCATACAGGAGGGGGGTGAATATGAGCCATGCATACGGGGGGGAATATGAGCCATGCATATGGGGGGGAAATATGAGCCATGCATACAGGAGGGGAATATGAGTCATGCATACAGGGGGGAGAAATATGAGCCATGCATACAGGACGGGGGGTGAATATGAGCCCTGCATACAGGGGGGAATATGGGCCATGCATACAGGAGTGGGGGTGAATATGAGCCATGCATACAGGGGGGAATATGAGCCATGCATACAGGGGGGGGAATATGAGCCATGCATACAGGGGGGAATATGAGCCATGCATACAGGAGGGGGGGTGAATATGAGCCAGGCATACAGGAGGGGGAATATGAGCCATGCATACAGGGGGAATATGAGCCATGCATGCAGGAGGGGGAATATGAGCCATGGATACAGGAGTGGGAATATGAGCCATGCATACAGGAGGGGGGGTGAATATGAGCCATGCATACAGGGGAGGAATATGAGCCATGCATACAGGGGGGGGAACATTAGCCATGCATACAGGGGGGAAATATGAGCCATGCATACAGGGGGGGAATATGAGCCATGCATACAGGGGGGAATATGAGCCATGCATACAGGAGGGGGGTGAATATGATCCATGCATACAGGAGGGGGGGATATGAGCCATGCATACAGGAGGGGGGGTGAATATGAGCCATGCATACGGGGGGGGAATATGAGCCATGCATACAGGGGGGGGAATATGAGCCATGCATACAGGAGGGGGAATATGAGCCATGCATATGGGGGGAAATATGAGCCATGCATACAGGGGGGGAATATGAGCCATGCATACAGGAGGGGGAATATGAGCCATGCATACAGGAGGGGGGGATATGAGCCATGCATACAGGGGGGGAATATGAGCCATGCATACAGGGGGGGAATATGAGCCATGCATATGGGATGGGAGGGAGATGAGCCATGCATACAGGAGGGGGGGTCATTATACAGTATTGAGCATCATGTGGGATCATTATACAGTATGGAGAACTGTTGTGAATTCTGCTTTTGGGTTCCCTCCGGTGGTAGTAGGTGGTAATGCAGTTGTCCCTGGGTTGCAGTCCTGGTCAGGTGTGTCTGCTGATTGCAGTTCTGACTGGGGTATTTAGGTGTGCAGGATTCATTAGTCCTTGCCAGTTGTCAATTGTTGTTGGGAGGTGTAGGACCTCTGCCTGGTTCCTCCTGCCTTTCTGCCAAATCAGCAAAGATAAGTGTCTGTTTTTTTTTTCCTGTGGCACACATTCTGTGTGCTTCACAATTCAGTGCTATTCTTTGTGTTTTCTTGTCCAGCTTAGATTGTGTCAGTATTTTCTCAGTCTTGTTGGATTCTCTGGAGTTAGATTGTGGAACTTTTTGTATTATCTGTTGTGGATATTTTTGGAAGGGTTTTAATACTGACCGCCTAGTAATCTGTCCTATCCTTTCCTATTTAGCTAGAGTGGCCTCTTTTGCTAAATCCTGTTTTCTACCTGCGTGTGTCTATTCTTCCCCTACTCACAGTCATTATTCGTGGGGGGCTGCCTATCCTTTGGGGGTCTGCTCTGAGGCATGATAGCATTCCTATTTCCATCTATAGGGGTATTTAGTCCTCCGGCTGTGTCGAGGTGTCTAGGGTTTGTTAGGCACACCCCACGGCTACTTCTAGTTGCGGTGTTAGTTCAGGATTTGCGGTCAGTACAGGTTCCACCGACTCCAGAGAAAGTTTTCATGCGGCTCCAAGGTCACCAGATCATAACAGTACAACTGGCCAATAATGAGTTAAATGCATCTCAGAAGAAGGGAAGAAAGGTGTTGAGCCATTTTTTTTTCTGCAGTCTGTTCTGTCTTTTCTTCCCTCTTTATTTATGGGTGGCTGAGGAGTATTGTGCCAGCATGGATGTTCAGGAATTAGCTTCTCGTGTAGACCAGCTTGCTGCTAGGGTACAGGGTATTTCTGATTATATTGTTCAGACTCCTGCTTCAGAGCAGAGTAGAATGTGAGATGATAACTGGTATACAGAGCTTCTGACATTGTTGCATTATATAAAAGAAAATTAAACATGAATGTGCCAAATAGTTTTTTCCTGTATTTTTTCTTCTTTTACTATTGTTGATTGGGAATGGAGGATAAGTGTGTGAAATGTAACTACAGTCAAAATATTGCCGTGTGAAAGTGGCTTGAGGCAAGTAGTAAAATGGTTTATAAGAAATGGGTTTATAAAGAATAAATGTTTCACTCTTAATTCATCTTAACATTTAATTATGCAGCCAGCTGTTTTCATTTAAAAAGTCTTAAAAAGAATGCCATCAATATTAATTATAACATATAAATAGATAAATAGATCTAATAGAACATTTTTGTAACATTTCTGTTTAATTTAAAATACTGAAAGAAATAAGCTATTACCCAGAAACTTCAAGGGAAGGTGCCATCAAAACAAACAAAATCAGCAATCGGAAAAATGTAAAGTATTCATGTTTTATTTAAAAAAAAAAATATTATCATTTGTTTTTAATAAAGTAAAATATGAAAAATAATTTTAAAACGTTCAGTATTTTCACTTTTAAGCACTAGGGGGGGCAGCTGCTTAAATTTGCCATGAAAACATAGTGTACAACTAGCTCACATTACAACTGCAGTAAATGTGGGATGGATCTGCTCACTTGTGTGTGACATCACTCCTCATCTCTCCTTCTGGGCGTTTGCAAAAGGATGAGGAAGTTTGGAATCACAGTGGGGAGCCATTTTGTTTGTGACTGCCAGTGATACTGACAAGTAGACAGTGTCACCGAGGATGGTCAGCAGTGCAGATTCTGTTAGTGCTGCTCACTTTATCATAAGCTGGTGTTACCTATGTGGAGTGTATCACAGGCTCGATTAGATACGCTAAGAGTAACACAGTCTGGGATTAGATACACGGCTCAGTGTAGTTTATCACTTGATCTATTAGATCATAAGATCAGCTGAGTGTATCACACAGGATGGGATTAGATACACAGAATCTAATGAATATAAGATATGACCCCCCGCTCCGTTCACTTCTATGGTAGCAGTGGTGTAATGCGTGACCCCCACTCCATCCACTTCTATGGGGGCAGTGGTGTAATGTGTGACACTCCTCTGTCACAGTATAATGACCCTATATTGTGCATGACAGTATAATGGCTTCATGTAGTGCCCCACAGTATAATGGCTCCATATAGTGACCCATAGTATAATGGCCCAAAATTGACCCACAGTATAATGTGCCCCAAAGTCTAATGGCCCCATATATTGGCTTCAGTATAATGGCCTCATATAGTGCCCCACAGTATAATGACTCCATTTAGTGCCCCACAGTATAATTGACTCATAGAGTGCATCACAATATAATAGCCCCATATAGTGCATCACAGTATAATGGCCTTATACACTGCTCAAAAAAATAAAGGGAACACTAAAATCCCACATCCTAGATATCACTGAATTAAATATTTCAATTGTAAATCTTTATTCATTACATAGTGGAATGTGTTGAGAACAATAAAACCTAAAAATGATCAACATAAATCACAACTAATATCCCATGGAGGTCTGGAGTTTGCATGATGCTCAAAGTCAAAGTGGAAAATGAAGTTACAGGCTGATCCAACTTCAGTGGAAATGCCTCAAGACAAGGAAATGATGCTCAGTAGTGTGTGTGGCCTCCACGTGCCTGTATGATTTCTCTACAATGCCTGGGCATGCTCCTGATGAGGAGGAGGATGGTCTCCTGAGGGATCTCTTCCCAGACCTGGACTAAAGCATCCGCCAACTCCTGGACAGTCTGTGGTGTGGTGTTGGTGGATGGTGCGAGACATGATGTCCCAGATGTGTTCAATCGGATTCAGATCTGGATAACGGGTGGGCCAGTCTATAGCTTCAATGCCTTCATCTTGCAGGAACTGTTGACACACTCCAGCAACATGAGGTCTGGCATTGTCCTGTATTAGGAGGAACCCAGGGCCAACTGCACCAGCATATGGTATCACAAGGTTTTTGAGAATCTCATCTCGGTACCTAATGGGAATCAGGCTACCTCTGGCGAGCACATGGAGGGCTGTGTGGCCCTCCAAAGAAATGCCACCCCACACCATTACTGACCCACTGCCAAACTGGTCATGCTGAAGGATGTTGCAGGCAGATCGCTCTCCACGACGTCTCCAGACTCTGTCACGTCTGTCACATGTGCTCAGTGTGCACCTGCTTTCATCTGTGAAGAGCACAGGGCACCAGTGGTGAATTTGCCAATCCTGGTGTTCTGTGGCAAATGCCAAGCGTCCTGCACGGTGTTGGGCTGTGAGCACAACCCCCATCTGTGGATGTCGAGCACTCAGACCATCCTCATGGAGTCGGTTTCTAACCGTTTGTACAGACACATGCACATTTGTGGCCTGCTGGAGGTCATTTTGCAGGGCTCTAGCATTGCTCCTCCTGTTCCTCCTTGCACAAAGGCTGAGGTAGCGGTCCTGCTGCTGGGTTGTTGCCCTCCTATGGCCCCCTCCACATCTCCTGCTGTACTGGCCTACCTGCGTGTGTCTATTCTTCCCCTACTCACAGTCATTATTCGTGGGGGGCTGCCTATCCTTTGGGGGTCTGCTCTGAGGCATGATAGCATTCCTATTTCCATCTATAGGGGTATTTAGTCCTCCGGCTGTGTCGAGGTGTCTAGGGTTTGTTAGGCACACCCCACGGCTACTTCTAGTTGCGGTGTTAGTTCAGGATTTGCGGTCAGTACAGGTTCCACCGACTCCAGAGAAAGTTTTCATGCGGCTCCAAGGTCACCAGATCATAACAGTACAACTGGCCAATAATGAGTTAAATGCATCTCAGAAGAAGGGAAGAAAGGTGTTGAGCCATTTTTTTTTCTGCAGTCTGTTCTGTCTTTTCTTCCCTCTTTATTTATGGGTGGCTGAGGAGTATTGTGCCAGCATGGATGTTCAGGAATTAGCTTCTCGTGTAGACCAGCTTGCTGCTAGGGTACAGGGTATTTCTGATTATATTGTTCAGACTCCTGCTTCAGAGCCGAAGATTCCTACTCCTGATTTGTTTTTTGGTGATAGGTCCAAATTTTTGGGTTTTAAAAACAATTGTAAACTGTTTTTTGCTCTGAGACCGCGATCCTCCGGTGATTCCATTCAGCAGGTTAAAATTGTCATCTCCCTGCTGCGTGGCGATCCACAGGATTGGGCATTTTCCCTGGAATCTGGGAATCCGGCCTTGCTTAATGTAGATTCCTTTTTTCAGGCTTTAGGATTATTATATGATGAACCTAATTCTGTGGATCAAGCGGAGAAAACCTTGTTGGCCCTGTCTCAGGGTCAAGAGGCGGCAGAATTGTATTGTCAGAAATTTAGAAAATGGTCTGTGTTGACTAAATGGAATGATGATGCTTTGGCGGCAATTTTCAGAAAGGGTCTTTCTGAATCCGTTAAATATGTTATGGTGGGGTTTCCCACGCCTTCCGGTCTGAGTGATTCTATGTCTCTGGCCATTCAGATTGATCGGCGCTTGCGGGAGCGTCAAACTGTGCGCGCTGTGGCGTCGCCCTTAGAGCAAAGTCCTGAGCCAATGCAGTGTGATAGGATTTTGTCTAGAACGGAACGACAAGGATTCAGACGTCAGAATAGGTTGTGTTATTATTGTGGCAACGCTTCTCATGTCATTTCAGTCTGCCCTAAGCGGACAAAAAGGATCGCTAGTTCATTTACTATCAGTACTGTACAACCTAAATTTCTGTTATCGGTGTCCTTGATCTGCTCATTGTCATCATTTTCTGTCATGGCGTTTGTGGATTCAGGCGCCGCCTTGAACTTAATGGATTTTGAGTTTGCCAGGCGTTGTGGTTTTCCTTTGCAGCCTTTGCAGAACCCTATTCCTTTAAGGGGGATTGATGCTACACCTTTGGCTAAAAATAAGCCCCAGTTTTGGACACAGGTGACCATGCACATGGCGCCAGCCCATCAGGAAGATTGTCAATTTCTGGTGTTGCATAATTTGCATGATGTTATCGTGCTGGGTTTCCCGTGGTTGCAGGTACATAATCCTGTGTTGGATTGGAAATCTATGTCTGTGACTAGTTGGGGTTGTCAGGGGGTTCATAATGATGTTCCTTTGATGTCAATTTCCTCTTTTTCCTCTTCTGAAATTCCAGAGTTTTTGTCTGATTTTCAGGATGTATTTGATGAGCCCAAGTCCAGTTCCCTTCCACCGCACAGGGACTGTGATTGTGCGATTGACTTGATTCCAGGCAGTAAGTTTCCTAAAGGCCAACTTTTCAACCTGTCTGTGCCTGAACATACCGCCATGCGGAGTTATGTTACGGAGTCTTTGGAGAAAAAGCATATTCGGCCATCTTCTTCACCGTTGGGAGCAGGGTTTTTTTTGTTGCTAAGAAGGATGGCTCCTTGAGACCTTGTATTGATTATCGCCTCTTGAATAAGATCACAGTCAAGTTTCAATACCCTTTACCTTTGCTTTCCGATTTCTTTGCTAGGATTAAGGGGGCTAGTTGGTTTACGAAGATTGACCTTCGAGGGGCATATAATCTTGTACGTATTAAGCAGGGTGATGAATGGAAAACTACGTTTAATACGCCCGAAGGCCATTTTGAGTACCTTGTGATGCCATTCGGGCTCTCTAACGCTCCATCTGTTTTTCAATCCTTCATGCATGATATCTTCCGGACTTATATTGATAAATTTTTGATTGTATATTTGGACGATATTTTGATTTTTTACGATGATTGGAAATCTCATGTGGAACAGGTCAGGATGGTATTTCAGATGAATGCTTTGTTTGTGAAGGGGTCTAAGTGTCTCTTTGGGGTGCAGAAGGTTTCTTTTTTGGGCTTTATTTCTTCTCCCTCATCTATGGAGATGGATCCGGTTAAGGTTCAGGCCATTCATGATTGGATTCAACCCACATCCGTGAAGAGCCTTCAGAAATTTTGGGGTTTTGCAAATTTTTATCGCCGGTTCATTGCTAACTTCTCCAGCGTGGTTAAACCCTTGACTGATTTGCCGAAAAAAGGCGCTGATGTGGCGAATTTGTCCTCTGCGGCTGTCTCTGCCTTTCAGGAGCTTAAACGCCGATTTACTTCTGCTCCGGTGTTGCGCCAACCAGATGTTTCTCTTCCGTTTCAGGTTGAGATTGATGCTTCTGAGATTGGGGCAGGGGCCGTTTTGTCTCAGAGGGATTCTGTTGGTTCTTTGATGAAACCGTGTGCCTTCTTCTCCCGCAAGTTTTCGCCTGCTGAACGCAATTATGATGTTGGCAATCGGGAGTTGTTGGCTATGAAGTGGGCGTTTGAGGAGTGGCGACATTGGCTTGAGGGAGCTAAGCACCGTATTGTGGTCCTGACCGATCATAAGAATTTGATTTACCTCGAGTCTGCCAAACGGCTGAGTCCTAGACAGGCTCGATGGTCCTTGTTTTTTTCCCGTTTTGATTTCGTGGTTTCTTATCTTCCGGGTTCTAAGAATATTAAGGCTGATGCCCTTTCTAGGAGTTTTTTGCCTGATTCTCCTGAGGTCCTTGAACCGGTCGGCATTCTGAAAGAAGGGGTGGTCCTTTCTGCCATTTCCCCTGATTTACGGCGGGTTCTTCAGGAATTTCAGGCTGATAGACCTGATCGCTGTCCTGTGGGGAAATTGTTTGTTCCTGACAGATGGACTAGTAGAGTGATTTCTGAGGTTCACTGTTCTGTGTTGGCTGGTCATCCTGGTATTTTTGGTACCAGAGATTTGGTTGGTAGGTCCTTTTGGTGGCCTTCGTTGTCACGTGATGTGCATTTTTTTGTGCAGTCCTGTGGGACTTGTGGGCGGGCCAAGCCTTGTTGTTCCCGTGCTAGTGGGTTACTTTTGCCATTGCCGGTCCCTGAGAGGCCCTGGACGCATATTTCTATGGATTTTATTTCTGATCTTCCGGTTTCCCAGAGGATGTCGGTTATCTGGGTTGTTTGTGACCGGTTTTCTAAGATGGTTAATTTGGTGCCTTTGCCTAAATTGCCTTCCTCTTCAGAGTTGGTTCCGTTGTTTTTTCAGCATGTGGTTCGTTTGCATGGTATTCCGGAGAATATTGTGTCCGACAGAGGTTCCCAGTTTGTTTCTAGGTTTTGGCGGGCCTTTTGTGCTAGGCTGGGCATTGATTTGTCTTTTTCTTCTGCATTTCATCCTCAGACAAATGGCCAGACCGAGCGAACTAATCAGACTTTGGAGACTTATTTGAGATGCTTTGTGTCTGCCGATCAGGATGATTGGGTGGCCTTTTTGCCATTGGCCGAGTTTGCCCTTAATAATCGGGCTACTTCGGCTACTTTGGTTTCGCCTTTTTTTTGTAATTTTGGTTTTCATCCTCGTTTTTCTTCTGGGCAGGTTGAGCCTTCTGACTGTCCTGGTGTGGATTCTGTGGTTGACAGGTTGCAGCAGACTTGGGCTCATGTGGTGGTCAATTTGGTGTTGTCTCAGGAGGAGGCTCAACGTTTTGCTAACCATCGTCGGTGTGTTGGTTCCCGGCTTCGGGTTGGGGATTTGGTTTGGTTTATCTTCCCGTCATGTTCCTATGAAGGTCTCTTCCCCTAAGTTTAAGCCTCGGTTTATTGGTCCTTATAGGATTTCTGAGATTATTAATCCGATTTTTTCGATTGGCGCTTCCGGCCTCTTTTGCTATCCATAATGTCTTCCATAGATCTTTATTGCGGAAATATGTGGTGCCCGTTGTTCCCTCTGTTGATCCTCCAGCCCCTGTTTTGGTTGATGGGGAGTTGGAGTATGTGGTTGAGAAGATTTTGGATTCTCGTTTTTCGAGGCGGAGGCTTCAGTACCTTGTCAAATGGAAGGGTTATGGCCAGGAGGATAATTCTTGGGTTTTTGCTTCTGATGTCCATGCTGCTGATCTGGTCTGTGCCTTTCATCTGGCTCGTCCTGATCGGCCTGGGGGCGCTGGTGAGAGTTCGGTGACCCCTCCTCAAGGGGAGGGTACAGTTGTGAATTCTGCTTTTGGGTTCCCTCCGGTGGTAGTAGGTGGTAATGCAGTTGTCCCTGGGTTGCAGTCCTGGTCAGGTGTGTCTGCTGATTGCAGTTCTGACTGGGGTATTTAGGTGTGCAGGATTCATTAGTCCTTGCCAGTTGTCAATTGTTGGGAGGTGTAGGACCTCTGCCTGGTTCCTCCTGCCTTTCTGCCAAATCAGCAAAGATAAGTGTCTGGTTTTTTTTTTCTGTGGCACACATTCTGTGAGCTTCACAATTCAGTGCTATTCTTTGTGTTTTCTTGTCCAGCTTAGATTGTGTCAGTATTTTCTCAGTCTTGTTGGATTCTCTGGAGTGGCAGATATACATTCCATGTCTTTAGTTAGATTGTGGAACTTTTTGTATTATCTGTTGTGGATATTTTTGGAAGGGTTTTAATACTGACCGCCTAGTAATCTGTCCTATCCTTTCCTATTTAGCTAGAGTGGCCTCTTTTGCTAAATCCTGTTTTCTACCTGCGTGTGTCTATTCTTCTCCTACTCACAGTCATTATTCGTGGGGGGCTGCCTATCCTTTGGGGGTCTGCTCTGAGGCAAGATAGCATTCTCTTTTCCATCTATAGGGGTATTTAGTCCTCCGGCTGTGTCGAGGTGTCTAGGGTTTGTTAGGCACACCCCACGGCTACTTCTAGTTGCGGTGTTAGTTCAGGATTTGCGGTCAGTACAGGTTCCACCGACTCCAGAGAAAGTTTTCATGCGGCTCCAAGGTCACCAGATCATAACAGAGAACTGTGTGTGGCCATTATACAGTATTGAGCATTATGTGTGGCCGTTATACAGTATGGAGCATCATGTGTGGCCATTATACGGTATGGAGCATCATGTGGGGCCATTATACAGTATGGAGCACTGTGTGGCCATATTTTTTTGTTTATAATTATTGTATATAAAACAGTGTGATCAGCAGTGCTAAATGGGTTTGGTTGGGAAGTGGATATGGGTGTGACTAGTTGGGAAATGGGTGTGGTCAGAGGCATGGCCTAAAATTTGCCGCGGCGCATAGTGCGCCGCAAACTTTGTACCTCCTTCCCTTCTTCAAAAGTTGGTAGGTATGGTACCACATTTGCCAGATCAAGGCAAGTGCCGCAAATCCCATAGGGAATGAATGAGGCCAAATGCAGTGTTGCCGTAAGTGATCCGTTACGCGGTACATGCAGAAAAACTGCCAGATCTGCTGCAAAAGGCTACTTTTCACATCAGCGATTCTTGCCAAAGTCACTGCCGATAGTGTCATACTCACCAAAGGGGGAGGCAGTACTAAAAGTGCCTAGGGCAGCAGAAACCCTAAATACGGCCCTGGGCCCAGCCAAGGAACACCATTTTATGCATGTACTGTGTAGGGATAGGAACTCAGAGTGCACAGCAAAGAGATAAAAACATTTCTAATGTAATTGTGGTGTACTATTTCAGCGCTAATGTACCAGATTGAAAATGAGACTGATAACCTGAGTCTGTGAATAGAAATCCAAGTGATATACTGTGAACTCTTGTCTCACCACTCACAGTGTGACCAAATCAATACATCTGTAATAGCAGCTTTTTTCATATAATGTCAGCAAGCGAGGATATTATTTCATAACTCATTGCAGATTTTTCAACTAAATATATATTCTGAATTCAAGGCTTGTTCTTTGTTCTAAATGAAAGTGCAATCCCTGTGTTTTCAGGTGCGCCATTTTTTTGAAAAAGCAATCTCTCTATTCTGAAACTTAAACACAAGTGTTTACCTACTAAAGTGTGTGCATTGTTTAAAATAATTTCTAGAAACACTTGATAACTCCAATGCTATTCTAATATTGGTTGGGTACACATGCCACCTGAAAACAGCACATTTGTGAATACTTCTGAGAAGTGATTATACCTACATTTTGTGGACCTATCCCATTGTAAAGACATGTGTCCTTTTTTCCCTTCACCTTTAATATAAAATGTCTCTCCATTTTTGGTATACCTGGTTTAATTATCTACTCTAGATACCCCACAGCCATGCTGCCATTGTTGCTGCATATTTGTTACTGGTTGCAAACTTAACATGTAGCAACTTCGCAACCTAGGTTTAAAAAAATAACTTTTCAATTTGGGTGAAAGTCAATATTTAAAAAATAAATACATAAATAAAAAATAATGATAAAAAAAAAAAAAAAAACGGTATGTGCACACGTATTTTTTAGCTCTGCGGATTTTTACCTGCGGATTTACCGCAGATTTTATTCGGATTTTGTGCGGATTCCACCTTCGGTTTTACACCTGCGGATTCCTATTATGGAGCAGGTGTAAACCGCTGCGGAATCCGCACAAAGAATTGACATGCTGCGGAATGTAACCCGCAGCGTTTCCAAATGTGTTTTTTTCCACAGCATGGGCACTGCAGATTGCGTTTTCCATAGGTTTACATTGTACTGTAAATGCATGGAAAGATGCTGCGGACCCACAGCTGCAGATACACTGCGGATCCGCCGCAAAATCCGCAACGTGTGCACATAGCCAAAGAGGTTAAGTTTTGGCAACGGTTTGACTAGTTGCGTTTAATAGTTGTTGGCACTACAGCAATAGTGCCGACTTTTGCTGCAAATTACTTTCTGTGTGTGTACTTATGTAGCATCCTCTTTATTTAAGGTTAATCTCTTTATGTCAAGAGTGGGAAAATTTGAAATAAAAAAATTGGTTAAATTTGTTAGCAAAAGTCTATAAACAAAGTTAAATGTTAATTGTTTGTCCAAAATGTATGCTAAACCCAAACATGGTACACGTGGCAGACATAGTACCGTGATAGAAAATGGTAATAGAGTAGATGTCCCGTTGCTCACCTCAATCACAGCAGGAGTACAAAGCCTCTGATGGTGACACCAAAGCTAGTTCATAAAGAGCACAGCATCCACCTTAAATACATGTATAGACAATTGGTATATCAAAAACAGGTGGTACAAAAAATTCTGCAAAAACATTTTTAGTGCAAAGTTTCCTCTCTTCAGAGAGGAAGAGGACTAGAAATCTCTCTGAAGAGACAATTTGCATATTTCCCAGAGGAGCATTGCGGCTTTAAGTCTCCTCATCTCGACATGCTTAACATGTCACTTTCCCCAAGGAGAAATGATACTTCTTGGATCCTAGTGCAAAGTTTAATACAGAAAGACAATGGATGAAAAAGAAGGCACAAATTGTTAACATCAAAAACCTTTTGCATGAAGAAGAAAAATAAAAATAAAAAAAATTCTATAACAAAAAAAAAAAAAAAAAAAGTCATTCTTCCCACTATCCTTTATCTGCTTCCATTGAGTGGTATGGCAGATACATTGATGATGCACTGCTCATATGGTAGGGCGACGTGTCTGCCATACCACTCTTTGGTCAGTACATCAACATAAACAATTTTAATTTGCCTTTTACTTTGGTTCATCCCCATTGCGATATTTCTTTTCTTGATTTAAATCCATTTTTCATAAATATTCAGCAGGCCATTCCATCATGCATGCTAAAAGCAGCCATCCGAAACAAGTCACAAAGGCAATCCCTGACGGTTAATATATTCGTGTCAAGCGTAACTACAGCAATTCCTATGATTGTAATGAGAAAATATTAAAACTTAACACCAGATTAAAGAGTAGTGATTCTTCTAATTGGATGTTGAGTAAAGCGCAAAACATTGTCGCAAAGAAAAACCGCTTGGAACTTATTGATTACAATAGAACCAAATTTCCAAGATAGAATAAATTTGAAAAACCTATTCTTTCTGTCCAATTTAGGTCCCAATTTTCTAAAATCAAACAAATCATTCATAAATACAGTGCCTTGCGAAAGTATTTGGCTCTCTGGAACTTTTCAACCTTTTCCCACATATCATGCTTCAAGCATAAAGATACCAAATGTAAATTTTGGTGAAGAATCAACAACAAGTGGAACACAATTGTGAAACTGAAAGAAATTTATTGGTTACTTTAAATTTTTGTGGAAATTCAAAAACTGAAAAGTGGGGCGTGCAATATTATTCGGCCCCTTTAACTTAATACTTTGCTGCGCCACCTTTTGCTGTGATTTCAGCTGCAAGTCACTTGGGGTATGTCTCTATCAGTTTTGTACATCGAGAGGCTGAAATTCTTGCCCATTCTTCCTTGGCAAACAGCTCGAGCTCAGTCAGGTTTGATGGAGGTCGTTTGTGAACAGCAGTTTTCAGCTCTTTCCACAGATTCTCGATTGGATTGAGGTCTGGACTTTGACTTGGCCATTCTAACACCTGGATACATTTATTTGTGAACCATTCCATTGTAGATTTTGCTTTATGTTTGGGATCATTGTCTTGTTGGAAGACAAATCTCCGTCCCAGTCTCAGATCTTTTGCAGACTCCAACAGGTTTTCTTCAAAGAATGGTCCTGTATTTGGCTCCATCCATCTTCCCATCAATATTAAGAATCTTCCCTGTCCCTGCTGAAGAAAAGCATGCCCAAACCATGATGCTGCCACCACCATGTTTGACAATGGGGGTGGTGTGTTCAGGGTGATGAGCTGTGTTGCCCTTACGCCAAACATATCGTTTGGCGTTGTTGCAATACCAAAAATATAGTTTATTCTATAATATGCATTGCTTGCAAAAAGATATACATTGGATGTACGGTACGGAATTTAAAAGTTCGCATCTCAGAACATCTGAATGATATTATAGTAATAGTTTGGGCCAACATATTTCTTCTGGTGCTAAACATTTTTTTCTGTGCACTAGAGACATGTTACTCCGCTTCAAATATGGGGTTTGGAACAAGTGTATAAATCTGCACTGGATGGAGACCTGAGAAGATGCTTCTTAACCAGGGAGGGTTTTTTGATTTTCAACTCCCTGACGAAGCGGTTGCAAAACGTGCGTTGGAGTGGTGTGTGCGGAGGTTGTGGCACGTCATTTTGGTTGGTAAACATGACTGGATTTCTTTTTCTCTAACTGATTTTTCTTCTGGCTCTGATATATATTTGCTATGGATATATTTTTTCAGGACATGTATATATACTATTCACTATTATATTTATGAATTACATGCACTGATTTATGCACTAATATATTCACCTTTCAAACCATATTTTTATCATTGATTTTTTCAGCACTATGCACTTTTAAATTAATGTATATCCATAATATATTTAGTGGTCACCTTTAATTTAATGTATATCCACTTTTAAATTGAATTATATCCAATTATTATTCTTCATATTTTATTTACTATATTCAGTGGCCACCATATATACTTATATATAGAATTCATATACAGTACAGACCAAAAGTTTGGACACACCTTCTCATTTAAAGATTTTTCTGTATTTTCATGACTAAGAAAATTGTACATTCACACTGAAGGCATCAAAACTATGAATTAACACATGTGGAATTATATACTTAACAAAAAAGTGTGAAACAACTGAAATTATGTCTTCTAGTCTAGGTTCTTCAAAGTAGCCACCTTTTGCTTTGATGACTGCTTTGCACACTCTTGGCATTCTCTTGATGAGCTTCAAGAGGTAGTCACCAGAAATGGTCTTCCAACAATCTTGAAGGAGTTCCCAGAGATGCTTAGCACTTGTTGGCCCTTTGCCTTCACTCTGCGGTCCAGCTCACCCCAAACCATCTCGATTGGGGTCAGGTCAGGTGACTGTGGAAGCCAGGTCATCTTACACAGCCTGGAAGTGTGTTTGGGGTCGTTGTCCTGTTGAAAAATAAATGATGGTCCAACTAAAAGCAAACCAGATGGAATAGCATGCCACTGCAAGATGCTGGTTCAGTATGCCTTCAATTTTGAATAAATCCCCAACAGTGTCACCAGCAAAGCACCCCCACACCATCACACCTCCTCCTCCATGCTTCACGGTGGGAACCAGGCATGTAGAGTCCATCCATTCACCTTTTCTGCGTCGCACAAAGACACGGTGGTTGGAACCAAAGATTTCAAATTTGGACTCATCAGACCAAAGCACAGATTTCCACTGATCTAATGTCCATTCCTTGTGTTCTTTAGCCCAACCAAGTCTCTTCTGCTTGTTGCCTGTCCTTAGCAGTGGTTTCCTAGCAGCTATTTTACCATGAAGGCCTGCTGCACAAAGTCTCCTCTTAACAGTTGTTGTAGAGATGTGTCTGCTGCTAGAACTCTGTGTGGCATTGACCTGGTCTCTAATCTGAGCTGCTGTTAACCTGCGATTTCTGAGGCTGGTGACTCGCATAAACTTATCCTCAGAAGCAGAGGTGACTCTTGGTCTTCCTTTCCTGGGGCGGTCCTCATGTGAGACAGTTTCTTTGTAGCGCTTGACGGTTTTTGTCACTGCGCTTGGGGACACTTTCAAAGTTTGCCCAATTTTTCAGACTGTCTGACCTTCATTCATTACTTAGCTGCTTTTTTCTTGCCATAATACAAATTCTAACAGTCTATTCAGTAGGACTATCAGCTGTGTATCCACCAGACTTCTGCACAACACAACTGATGGTCCCAACACCATTTATAAGGGAAGAAATCCCACTTATTAAACCTGACAGGGCACACCTGTGAAGTGAAAACCATTCCCGGTGACTACCTCTTGAAGCTCATCAAGAAAATGCCAAGAGTGTGCAAAGCTGTCATCAAAGCAAAAGGTGGCTACTTTGAAGAACCTAGAATATAAGACATAATTTCAGTTGTTTCACACTTTTTTGTTAAGTATAAAATTCCACATGTGTTAATTCATAGTTTTGATGCCTTCAGTGTGAATGTACAATTTTCATAGTCATGAAAATACAGAAAAATCTTTAAATGAGAATGTGTGTCCAAACTTTTGGTCTGTACTGTATTTTTTTTATTTTTTAGAATTTATCACCATCACCTTTGTGATATCATTTTTTTTCTTTGGTTATGTTTATTACTGTATTTTAAAGATTTGATTTTGGTTTTATATGGATTATTGAATATATTTTGGCTGCCAATATATACCTGCATTGCACTATTGTTATTTGCACTTCTTCTAAATATGGAATTTTAAGTGGAATTTGTTGACAAATTGTTTCTTTACTTCTTTTTATTATTACTTTTTTTATTATTATTTTTTTTTCTTCCAGTCATGTGATATTCATTATTATACTTTATTATTAATTTTTATTCATTTTTCATTATATTATTTTTCTTTACATTTATTTATATATTTTTTTTTCCAATTACTCTGACGTGCCCTGCCCCCCACATACAGAACTTATCCAATTGTTATTTATTTTATATTTTTAATAAAATATTGTATTTTAATCTATGTATTGTGTTATATCGCCTTTTATGCAAATAAAATAATAGAATTTAATTAAAATAGATTCATTTATTTAGTAAATATTTTCTTTGGGTATATATTTATTCGTAATATTTACTATTGGTTATTTATCAAATATTATTTGATATTTCTTTTCTATATAGGATTTTTTTTATTATTTTCAACCTGGGCACTCGCTTTCCCCAAAGTTTAAATTTGAAGTGTAAAATTGCATAACTTTATTAGCACAATTTAAAAAAAAGAGAGAAAAAAAGAAAAAGAGAAGAAAAGAAAAAAGGGACAATTTTTATAAAAAAAAAACAATTTGGGGGGGTCATAAAAAATATTTTTTCTTTTTCAGACAAAAGGTTTTTGATGTTAACTCTTTGTGCCTTCTTTTTATCCATTGTCTTTCTGTATTTTTAAACTTTGCACTAGAAATGTCTTTGTAGAATTCAAATTTTTGCACCACCTGTTTTTTATATGCTAATTATTTACACATATATTTAATGTGGATGCTGTGCTCTTTAGGAACTAGCTTTTACAAGTAACGGTTGCATCTGTTCAAAATGCATCACTTTCTGTATTTCTGCCCTTGTATCCGGGTGACATTTTTAAATCTATGATGGAATAAAGATTAAAGAAATTTTACCAGGAGCTAGAAATATCTTTTTTTTCTATTTTTTCTCATCGTCACATGAATTTTCTAATAGTGATTTTCCTGCACACTGGACTATGACAATTGGTGAGCAGGCATAAATTTTGTCTACTTAGGAGAAATGGAAGACAGAGCGAAAAATATGATGACTACTATGCTGGCCATGATAAACAAATGTTGCAGTGGGGTTATGACAATGAAACAAAAGGACCTTCATTCGTTCTGGTGAACATAGCAAGCTGTATTCTGCAATGCTCGTGAGAGGACAAGCGTATAGTTAACATGTCACAAAGTGGTGACTATTGGTTAGATACTCTTTTAGACCCTCGATATATAAGAGCAAAATGGGAGAATTTTTTCCAGCTTCCAAAATGGAGTCCTAATTGGCTTGCTACCAGAGTAAGCTGTTACCTGCTTTGTGAAGCTTTTGCCAAGGAAATGCCTGTCACCCGCATGGATGACCAGAAGACCCCTCTGTGATCCACAAAAAGACCACATTCCCCTGCCTGTTCCAGTGTTAAGGCTACAGCAAGTATGAAGGTCCTTCAGCCCCACCATATAGTATAATGGCTTCCAGCTCACTCCACATAGTATGATGACTTCCACAGCCCTCCATACAGTATGATGGCCTCTACAGCACCCTGCAGAGTGTGATGAACCCTAAAACTCTCCAAACCATATATGAAGGTGCCCACAGCCACCCACACCATGTATGATAGAACTCACAGCCTGCCACACTATGTTTGATGGTCCCAACAGCTCCATATACAGTTTGATGACTCACAGTATCTTTTTTCGATTGACAAAATAAATAAAAAATTACACACCTAACCTCGTTCCCCAACTTCTCTGTCCTGTGCTGTTTGGAGTGTGAAGCAGTGATGACATCATGTCTGTGGCACTGACACGTCATAGCTTAACCCCTTCAAGACCCTGTCTGTTTTCACCTTTCTGACCCAGCCAATTTTTACAATTCTGACCACTGTCCCTTTATGAGGTAATAACTCTGGAACCCATCAACGGATCCCACTGATTCTGAGGTTGTTTTCTCATGACATATTGTACTTTATGATAGCAGTAAAATTTCCTCAGTGTGACTTGCATTTTTTGTGAAAAAAAAAACTGAAATTTGGGGAAATTTTGAAAATTTCGCAATTTTCCAACTTTTAATTTTTATGCCCTCGAATTAGAGAGTTATATCGCACAAAATAATAAAATAAATAACATTTCCCACATGCCTACTTTACATCAGCACAATTTTGGAATTAAAATTTTCTTTTGTTAGGAAGTTATAAGGGCTAAAAGTTGACCAGTGGCAGTGATTTCTCATTTTTACAACAGATTTCCAAAACCATTTTTTTTAGGGACCACATCACATTTGAAGTCACTTTGAGGGGTCTATATGACAGAAAATACCAAAAAGTGACACCATTCTAAAATTTGCATCCCTCAAGGTACTCAAAGCCACATTCAAGAAGTTTACTAACCCTTCAGGTGCTTCACAGGAATTTTTGGAATGTTTAAAAAAGATGAACATTTAACTTTTTTTCACATAAATTTATTTCAGATCCAATTTGTTTTATTTTACCAAGGGTAACAGGAGAAATTGAAGCCCAAAATTTGTTGTACAATCTGTCCTGAGTACGCTGATACCCCATATGTGGGGGTAAACTACTGTTTGGGTGCATGGAAGAGCTCGGAAAGGAAGGAGAACCATTTGACTTTTCAATGCAAAATTGGCTGGAATTGAGATCGGATGCCATATCGCATTTGGAGAACCCCTGATGTGCCTAAACAGTGGAAACCCCCACAAGTGACACCATTTTGGAAAGTAGACCCCCTAATGAACTTATCTAGATGTGTGGTGAGCACTTTGAACCCCCAAGTGCTTCACAGAAGTTTATAATGTAGAGCCCAAAAATATATATATATATATTTCTTTCACAAAAATGATCTTTTCACCAAAATTTTTTTATTTTCCCAAGGGTAACAGGAGAAATTAGACCCCAAAAGTTGTTGTGCAGTTTGTCCTGGGTACACTGATACCCGACATGTGGGAGTAAACCACTGTTTGTGCGCATGGCAGAGCTTGGAATGGAAGGAGCGCCGTTTGACTTTTTCAACGCAGAATTGGCTGGAATTGAGATCAAGCGCCATGTGGGGTTTGGAAAGCCCCTAATGTGCCTAAACAGTGGAAACCCCCACAAGTGACACCATTATGGAAAGTAGACCCCTAATAAACTTATCTAGATGTGTGGTGAGCACTATGACCCTCCAAGTGCTTCACAGAAGTCTTTAACGCAGAGCCGTGAAAATAAAAAATCATTTTTTTCCCACAAAAATGATTTTTTAGCCACCAAATTTATATTTTCACAAGAGTAACAGGAAAAATTGGACTGCAAAAGTTGTTGTACAATTTGTCCTCAGTATGCTGATACCCCATATGTGGGTGGGAACCACAGTTTGGCCTCATGGCAGAGCTCGGAAGGGAAAGAGCGCCGTTTTGGAATGCAGACTTTGATGGAATGGTCTGTGGGCATCACCTTGCATTTGCAGAGCCCCTGTGTGTATCTAAACAGTAGAAACCCCCAAGTGACCCCATATTGGAAAGTAGACCCACCAAGGAACCTATCTAGATGTGTGGCGAGCACTTTGAGCCCCCAAGTGCTTTACAGAAGTTTATAACGCAGAGCTGTGAAAATAAAAAAATCATTTTTTCCCCCAAAAATGATTTTTAAGCCCCCCAATTTTTTGTCTTACAAGGTTAACAGGAGAAATTGGACTGCAAAAGTTGTTTTCCAATTTGTCCTGAGTGCGATTATACCCTATATGTGGGGGTAAACCACTGTTTGGGTGCATGGCAGAGCTCGGAAGGGAAGGAGCACCTTTTTACTTTTTCAACGCAGAATTGGCTGGAATTGAGATCGGACGCCATGTCGCGTTTGTAGACCCCTGATGTGCCTAAACAGTGGAAACCCCCCAATTCTTACTTCAACCCTAACCCCAACACACCCCTAGCCCTAATCTCAACCCTAACCATAACCCTAGCCACGTCCCTAACTCAAACACACCCCTAACCCTAATCCCAACCCTAACCACAACCCTAACCCCAACACACCCCTAACTGTAACACACCCCTAATCCCAACCATAACCATAACCCTAACCACATCCCTAACCCTTACACACCCGTAACCCTAATCCCAACCCTAACCCTAATTCCAACACTAACCGTAATCTCAAATGTAAATGTAATCCAAACCCTAACCCCAACTCTAGCCCCAACCCTATCCCTAACTTTAGCCCCAGCCCTAACCCTAACTTTAGCCCCAACCCTAACCCTAACTTTAGCCCCAACCCTAACCCTAGCCCTAACCCTAATGGGAAAATTGAAATAAATATATTTTTTCATTATTTTTCCCTAACTAAGGAGGTGATAAAGGGGGGTTTGATTTACTATTTATAGTGGGGTTTTATAGTGTTTTTTATGTTTGGCAGCTGTCACACACTAAGAGACACTTTTTATTGCAAAAAAATAGTTTTTGCATCACCACATTTTGAGAGCTATAGTTTTTCTATATTTTGGCCCACAGAGTCATGTGAGGTCTTGTTTTTTGCTGGACGAGATGATGTTTTTATTGGTACCATTTTTGGGCATATGACTTGTTGTGATTGCTTTTTATTCCGATTTTTGTGAGGCAGAATGAACAAAAACCAGCAGTTCATTAATTTCTTTTGGGATAGGGGCCTTTATACCGTTCCGCGTGTGGTAAAATTGATAAAGCAGTGTTATTCTTCGGGTCAGTATGATGACAGCGATACCTCATTTACATCATTTTTTTATGTTTTGGCGCTTTTATACAATAAAAACTATTTTATAGAAAAAATAATTATTTTTGCACTGCTTTATTCTGAGAGGCATAACTTTGTTATTTTTCCAGTGATGGAGCTATATAGTGGCTTATTTTTTGCGGGACAAGATGGCGTTTTCAGCGGTGCAATGTTTATTTATATCAGTCTTTTTATCAGTCGTGTTATTCCACTTTTTGTTTGGCGGTATGATGATATAGCATTGTTTTTTTGCCTTTTTTTTAATGGTGTTCACTACAGGGGTTAACTAGTGGGGGAGTTTTATAGGTCGGGTCATTACGGACGCGGCGATACCAAATATGTGCACTTTTATTGTTTTTTTATTATTATTTACATAAATAAATGGATTTATTGGTAAACTATTAATTTAATTTTTTTTATTTATTTGGGGATTTTTTTATATTTTTACACATTATATATATATTTTTAACTTTATTACATTGTCCCATGGTGGGACATCACTATATAAAGTCAGATCGCTGATCTGACAGGCAGTGTAAGAGGCTTGCCGGCGCCTGCTCTTAGCAGGCCCTGACAAACCACCTCACTGAAGGACCTGGAAGGACCCTGCAGCCATCTTGGAGCAGGGGATCTCCATGGAGACCACAGGAACAACGTGATCGCATCGCGTTGTTCCGGTGGGAGAGCGCAGGGAGCCCCCGCTATTGTTCTCTATGCCGCTGTCAGTACTGACAGCAGCATCAAAGGGGTTAAATGCCCACAATCAGTGCTAGCATCGATCGTGGGCATTGCTGTGGGGTGTCAGCTGTCACCCGATCACCGCGGTGCTCAGTGTGAGGCCGCAGTGATCGTGCCGCCATACTAGTACTGCTCCGGGCAGAAATGCAGTTCCCGCAGAGCAGTACTAGTACGGCGGAGGTCTGGAAGGGGTTAAATTAAACATTCATGATGAATTATGAATAGTGTTGAGTGATACCTTCCGATACTTGAAAGTATCGGTATCGGATAGTATCAGCCGATATCCGAAAAATATCGGATATCGCCTATACCGATTCCCGATACCAATACAAGTCAATGGGACACAAGTATCGGAAGCTATCCTGGATGGTTCCCAGGGTCTGAAGGAGAGGAAACTCTCCTTCAGGCCCTGGGATCCATATTCATGTAAAAAATAAAGAATTAAAATAAAAAATATGGATATACTCACCCCTCGGACGGCCCCTGGACCTTACCGATGTAACCGGCAGCCTCCGTTCCTAAGAATGAGGAGTTTAGGACCTTCAATGATGTCGCGGTTTGTGATTGGTCGTGTAACCGCTCATGTGACCGCTCACGCGACCAATCACAAGCCGCGACGTCATCGCAGGTCCTAAACTCCTCATTCTTAGGAACGGAGGCTCCCGGTTACATTGGTAAGGTCCAGGGGCCGCCGGAGGGGTGAGTATATCCATATTTTTTATTTGAATTCTTTATTTTTTACATGAATATGGATCCCAGGGCCTGAAGGAGAGTCTCCTCTCCTCCAGACCCTGGGAACCATACACTGGGAACTTCCGATTCCGATTTCCGATATCACAAAAATATCGGAACTCGGTATCGGAATTCCGATACAGCAAATATCGGCCAATACCCGATACTTGCGGTATCAGAATGCTCAACACTAATTATGAACAGGGAGCTTGTGTCAGGGATAGATTATAAAAAAATAGCCCAAGCTCTGAACATCTCAAGGAGCACTTTTCAATCTATTATCTAAAATGGAAGCAGTATGGCATAACTGCAAACTTACCAAAACATGGCTTTCCTCCTAAACTGACATTCCAAGTAAGGAGAGCACTAATTAGAGATGCAGCCAAGAGGACCATGGTCACTCTGGTGGAACTGCAGAAATGCACAGCTCAGGTTGGAGAATCTGTCCTCGGGACAACTATTAGTTTCATACTCCACAAATCTGGCATTTATGGAAGTGTGGCAAGAAGAAAACCATTTTTGGAAGTAAGTCATAAGAAGTTATGTTTGCAGTAAAAAGGCATGTAGGGGACACAGCTAGCATGTGGAATAAGGTGCTCTAATCAGATGAGGCCAAAGTATACATTTTTGGGCTAAATGCAAACCGCTATGTGTGGAATAAAACTAACACTGCCCATCACCCTGAAAACACCATCCATCAAACATGATTAGAAGCATCATGAAGTTGAGATGCTTTTCTTCAGCAGGGACAGGAAAGCTGGTCAGAGTTGATGGAAAGATGGGTGGAGGTAAATGCACGGTGAACATGGAGGAAAACCTGTTAGAGGCTGCAAAGGCTTAAGACTGGAGCATAGGTTCACCTTCCAGCAGGACAATGACTCTAAACATACTGCCAGAGCTACAATGGAATGGTTTAACAACTTCTTGACCGGGCCAGTTTTTAAAATCTGACCAGTGTAAATTTATGTGGTAATAACTCTGGAATGCTACAACATATCCCATTGATTTTGAGATGTTTTTCCGAGACACGATCTACTTTACGACAATGGTAAATTTAGGTTGATTTGTTTTGCATTTATTTAAAAAAATATCAGAAATGTGGCAAAAATGTTAAAAATGTGCAATTTTTGAACTTTGAATGATTACACTGGTCAACAGCATTTTTGGTGCCAAAGATATTTCATCGAATTTGGGGTATTTTTGGGGTGCTGATTCTGAATATGTCATCAGTTTTGCCAGATTGGCTCAAGTTTTTGAGATTTTTGGTATCTTATTTATAGCACTTGTTGGTAAATGCGACGCATCATCTCATTAATTTCTTTGGATTAGTACTTGAACTGAGCAGTTCTCAATATAGTTTTGTGTTAATTAGTGTTCTAAAAGTTTGTTCATAGCTTGATTTTTGCACTAACTTTATGTTGTTGTCTGTTTTCCAGTGAAAAGCATGAACTCATCAAGAAGAAGTTGTCTTAAAGGGAACCTGTCACCACGTTTTTGGAAGATGGGATAAAAATAGCGTTAAATAGGGGCAGAGGTGGGCGTTACATTAGTGTGTGTGTTATGCGTTTATTACCCACCTAAGTTGCCGAAATAACTTTGCAAAGTCTCCGTTTTCGCCTGTCAATCAGGCTGGTCAGGTCGCATGGGCGTTGTCTTCCCCCAGATTTGGCGTAGTTTTCCGTTGGTGGCGTAGTGGTGTGCGCATGCCCAAAGTCCGGAATCCTCTTCCAGGGGATTTAAAATAGCGCGGTGTTCGTTATTGCATTGGTGATCGGTGGGCGCGGCCATCTTCCTTTGGCCGCGCGTGCGCAGAAGCGGCGCTCTGCTGGCCGCGGCTTCAGGAAAATGGCCGCCGCGATATCCATCTGCGCACGCGCGGCATCCCGCGGCCATTTTCCTGAAGCCGCGGCCAGCAGAGCGCCGCTTCTGCGCACGCGCGGCCAAAGGAAGATGGCCGCGCCCACCGATCACCAATGCAATAACGAACACCGCGCTATTTTAAATCCCCTGGAAGAGGATTCCGGACTTTGGGCATGCGCACACCACTACGCCACCAACGGAAAACTACGCCAAATCTGGGTGAAGACACCACGCCCATGTGACCTGACCAGCCTGATTGACAGGCGAAAACGGAGACTTTGCAAAGTTATTTCGGCAACTTAGGTGGGTAATAAACGCATAACACACACACTAATGTAACGCCCACCTCTGCCCCTATTTAACGCTATTTTTATCCCATCTTCCAAAAACGTGGTGACAGGTTCCCTTTAACGATCCAGACTCATTCTGTTACATTTGTGGTGAATACACACTGCCAAAACATAGAAGAAACATAACAGACTTCGTAAAAAAAGTGTATTTTGCCTATTTTGGGGTTATGCTTGGGGACCAAGACAAGTTTTGGGCACCACACATAGTGTGCAAAGCATGTATGTCAAAAATGTCAAAAACTTGAGCCAATCTGGCAAAACTGATAGCATATTCAGAATCAGCACCCCAAAAATACCCAAAATTCATTAAAATATTTTGGACACCAGAAAAAAAATTTTTTTTTGTTGACCTGTGTTATCCCTTTAATCCAGATAGTCATACCACACAGAAACATTAATAAATAACATTTCCAACATGTCTGCTTTACCACAGCACCATTTGTAAAATGTTTTATTTTGCTCTCATTTTAGGTTTAAGTAGCAATAATTTTTCATTTTTTCAAGGAAATTAACAAAATAGATTTTTGTAGGGACCTGTTCAGTTTTGAAGTGACTTTGGGGCTCCTATATGTTGGAAAAACCCCAAAAGCCATACAAATTGTTAAATCCACACCCCTCAACGTTTTCAAAATTGGTTTTGGGCAGTTCATTAACCCTTCAACTGCTTTTCAGGAATTAATGCAAAGTAACATAACAGGAATGAAAAAGTGAATTTCACCATCTAAATTTTTATATCTTCTGAACTAGCTGCTATAGCTAGAAGACTTTAAGGCCATTATTTAGCCATGAACTGCCAATGCAAACATCAGGACCACACGATCAAGATCTCAGTGTACCAATGGGGTTAAAGAGGGAGCATCCACACTCTGTTAACCATCTAGATGCCGTAGTCACTATTGACACCAGCATTTAAGGGGTTAAACAACCATAATCAGTGCCAACACTGATCGTGTCTGTTGTAGCAAGTTGTCAAGCTAGTCTCTTTTATCACAGGTCAGTAAAAAGATGTATTGGTGGTCACTAAGGGGTTAAATCAAAACATATTCATATTTGGCCCATTCAAAGTCCATACCTAAATTCTATACAGAATCCATGGCAAGACATGAAAATTGCTGTTAAGTTCACAGAGCGATACCGTCCGATACTTGAAAGTGATACTTGAAAGTATCGGTATCGGAAAGTATCGGCCGATACCGGCAAAGTATCGGATCTAATCCGATACCGATACCCGATACCAATACAAGTCAATGGGACTCAAGTATCGGACGGTATCCCTGATGGTTCCTAGGGTCTGAAGGAGAGGAAACTCTCCTTCAGGCCCTGGGATCCATATTAATGTGTAAAAGAAAGAACTAAAATAAAAAATATTGCTATACTGACCTCTCCGACGCAGCCTGGACCTTACCGAGGGAACCGGCATCGTTCTTTGCTTAAAATGCGCGCGTTTACTGCCTTCCGTGACGTCACGGCTTGTGATTGGTCGCGTGCCGCCCATGTGGCCGCGACGCGACCAATCACAGCAAGCCGTGACGTAATTTTCAGGTCCTGAATGCCTAATTCTAGGCATTCAGGATTTGAAAATTACGTTACGGCTTGTGATTGGTCGCGTCGCGGTCACATGGGCGACGCGACCAATCACAAGCCGTGACGTCACGGGAGGCAGGAAACGCGCGCATTTTAAAATTACGTCACGGCTTGTGATTGGTTGCGTGCTGCCCATGTGACCGCGACGCGACCAATCACAGCAAGCCGTGACGTAATTTCAGGTCCTGAATGCCTAATTCTGCATTCAGGACCTGAAAATTACATCATGGCTTGCTGTGATTGGTCGCGTCGCGGTCACATGGGCGGCACGCAACCAATCACAAGCCGTGACGTAATTTTAAAATGCGCGCGTTTCCTGCCTCCCGTGACGTCACGGCTTGTGATTGGTCGCGTCGCCCATGTGACCGCGACGCGACCAATCACAAGCCGTAACGTAATTTTCAAATCCTGAATGCCTAGAATTAGGCATTCAGGACCTGAAAATTACGTCACGGCTTGCTGTGATTGGTCGCGTCGCGGCCACATGGGCGGCACGCGACCAATCACAAGCCGTGACGTCACGGAAGGCAGTAAACGCGCGGATTTTAAGCAAAGAACGCTGCCGGTTCCCTCGGTGAGGTCCAGGCTGCGTCGGAGAGGTGAGTATAGCAATATTTTTTATTTTAATTCTTTCTTTTACACATTAATGTTGTTTCGATACCGATAGCCGATACCACGAAAGTATCGGATCTCGGTATCGGAATTCCGATACCCGCAAGTATCGGCCGATACCCGATACTTGCGGTATCGGAATGTTCAACACTATTCACAGGTGCTCTCCATCCAATCTCACTGAGTTGGAGCTAGTTTGCAAAACAGAATGGGCAAAAATTTAGATTCTAGATGTGCACATTTCATAGTGCTATACCCCAAAAGATTTGCTGCATTAATTGCAGCTAAGGTCCTACAAGGTATTGACTCGGGGGGGGGGGGGGGGGGTGCTGAATACAAATGTATGTCGCAATTTTCTGAATATTTTTTAAATATTTAGAGAACCATGTATCATTTCTTTCACACTTCACAAATACTTGCTACGGTACTTTGTGTCGGTCTGTTGGCATATCACATTAAATCCCAATAAAATGCATTTAAGTTTGTGGGAGTAACACGAAAATATGTGGAAAATGAATATTGATCATGAATACTTTTTCAAGGCACAGTATATCCAGCTATTCTTAAATGGAAGGCTTTGCTTCATATTACAGTTTTAATAACCTAGTCCAAGACATTTGTAAAGTCTATAAACCCAGACTGCTCTATTTAATTACCAAACTTTGAGATGAGATCCGAAAGGAAAGGAAAGTGAGAATTGATGTTCCTTAGGTTGCCATAACACCATAACCTCGTCAAATGTTGTTATTACTGCTTTTTGCCGCAGTGTGAAACAGCACCATGTTATAACTTTATGGACTTGAAAGTCTGTCAGTCCCTTAACCAGGTGGAAATCAGTAGCCTTCCTACTAGCGCCTGTGTGTTGTAGTACCTCTCTGCTGAGCACCACGGGATAGTCCTCACAACTTTCGTGGATGTTTCTGATGTTCTCTCTCTCTTTCTGTCCCCCAGATGGTATGGATAGGACAAACCCGTATGACTGGGATGGCCTGAGGCTTGTTTATAGGGACCCTAGAGACGCCCCGACCCCCACAATTTGCCACCGTGTCTTCTTAGGTATTTAGGTCAGGCAGCCAACTTGGAATTGACTGTCCTGCCGGTCTCTGAAGTAATGCGTAGAGTCAATTACTGCCTCGGTGTTCCGGCCACCGGCTACGCGCCTCAGAAGGAGGCTGCCGATCTCAGTGCAGAACTCCTCCCGGTATTATCTCCTTGTGCTGTGACTTCGTTTCTCACTCTCTACAATACAGTTCTCTTTGTGTCCTTTCTTAGGAGACTGCCGCACGTGGGGCAGGCGCAGCTCTGTGTCTTGCTGTCTCATGCTAGGCCTCTGTCAGGATCCCACCCCTGACAGGGACCCTCTGTCTGCAGCTCAGATGTTCCTCCTTTCCCCCTGTCTGCCTGACAGGTGTTGCCTGGGCAAAGCCCAGCCAGCTTCTCTCTAACTTCCTATCCAACCCACCAGTTTTACCCTTCTGTGAGGAGTGCCCTACTAGATAGGAGCATGGCTCCCCCTGGTGGATTGGAGTGTGAAATGTGTTGTGATGCCGTGATACCTGGAAAGATGAACTCCTTTAGTGCCATCAGATGTAATATCCCTCCCCCTGGTGGAAGAAGGACATTATTGCAGCAACCAGGACTCTGGGGCGCTGCACTAGCTCCCCCCCCCGTTAAATCCAGTACTCCCGGACTGGGAAAAGAAGAATAACAATACATGTTAGCAGAAGACATACAAAATTTTTGGAATGCTGTAAACAAGTAAATGTAACAATGCTTCCCTTTATGGAAGGTGAGAACACTTGAACGTTGCAAAACAAGAACATATTTACATTGTGCATAAGGCAAATGGGAAACGGTTATTATCTATTATCTACTAAGTGCTATCTCTCAACAATAAATTAACATTTTTATTTTTCTCTAAGTGCAAAGTCTACTAACCATCTATCTATGGCTATCTAGAGGACTCACTAACCCCTACAGGTTCACTTTATTGAAATTCAGAACAGGTTTCACCTTCACTACAGGCTAGACTGTATCTTTCTTCCAACTTCTTTTGTCCTCAATTTTATTTAAAGTACATCATTAAACATTTTACTCTCAACATCTATCAAACATTTGTTATCACTAGCTTTCTAACTACATACTATCACTATGTAAAACATTATCGCTATCTAACTTCTTTAAGCAACATTTTCACTTTTAGACATTCCCTTTAAGAAGAAACTCCAAGTCTTTTCAGAGGTAGTGCAAATAATCACATCAGCAATTTCCAAGTTTGTTTAAAGCAGCATGATGTGATATGAGGGACCCGTTACGAACCCCCAAACGTTGGTCTTGGGTGGGCTACAAGACGTGTAATCCTGACCCGGAATTCTGCCACACCAACGGATTTTTCTTCAGGTCTGTGAAGCAAAGCAGTTATTTTACAGCATAATTAACAGCAGTTTCTGTTAAGAGGCAGTCTCTGTAAAAGCCTCCTATGTAAAACCAGTAGAGTACCTTTAAGAAGGTGCAAACTATTTAAAGAAGCAGTTTGTGAATCATTCACCGTCCATGATTCCAATGTTCTTTGGTAAAACAGTGATGAACTTTTGTGCAAAACGGGAACAACAGGGATCCCGGGTAAACAAAGGGATCCCTTTAAGAGTTAACCCTGGATGGGTTTTAAATCAGCAAAGAAGGAATGAACAGTTAACTATTTACAATTTCAGGTTTCCGAGGTTTATTCTCACAATAGGTTGCAAGACATCAGTAGATAATGAACACTTCCTGACCGGGGAAGCTTTGGTTCTGTGCTCTCGTCTGATGCGGTGTCAATGTCGTTGGTTCGTCTTTCAAATGTGGTCAAGTCACTAGGAGTCTTGGTTCGAATGTCAGTTTTAGTGGCAGGTTCAGTAGTAGAAATGATGCACACAGTGGTGGTAGTGTTAGGATTTGTCAGTTCAGAGTTAGTCTTAGTCAGGACGGCAGGTGGAGCTACAGCAGGTTCACATCGCTTAACATTTTTGGTGTACCAACCTTGCTCACTCCAATGGCGGGTGTAGGTCACATGATCTCCTCTGTTCAAGTTTCGGTGATGGTGTCCATCGCGGAACTGAGCTTCCACGTTGTAGCTGGTAACAAAGACTTCAGTTGGTAATCCCGGCTCCTGTATAAAGCCCCAACCCCTTTTCGGGTGAAAGGCCAATACCGTTCCTTGCTTCGCCGAGTTCTTATTACCGCGCTTGGTCTTAGGCTTCGGTACTTTAGGTGGGTCATTTTGTTCTGTCTCCTTTCGATGTTTCCAGAGTAAAATTAAGCATTGTTTATACTGCTCCCAGGTGAGCACGGCAATGTAGGTCCCCTCCTGCTTGGACCCGTCCGGTTTGGTCTTCGGAGCATCCCATTTGAAGATCACCCCCTCAGAGCTCAAGTCTAACGGTTCGCCCATAGATGTCGGTAACGGGGGTAGTATCCCTTCCATCGTGTCGAGAGCTGTCACGACTAGTTCGGCAGCAGGTGGTTGGTCAAAGTCGGGGCGGGGAGCGGTCACCGGAGCAGGATCGGTCGGTGGGGCGGGGGCGTTTCCCGTACCTGCGTCTGATGTGGTTTCACCGATGTCGATCCGCTCTGCTGATGAGGACACTGGAGTCTGCTGCTGCTCGGACCGCGGTTCTTCCAATGCGGTCTTCCTGCACAGTTCCGACTTCCATTCCCTCGCTGCTGTCGGCTCCGCGTCCTGGAGTGGGGAACTCAGCTCCTCCACCGGCGGATCCAAGGAGTCTGGATCCCCCAGCTGCAGCAAGTTCGGGTCCGCCTCCGGTCGGCTGAGACAGTCCTGGGTCACTCCATCGTCGTTCAGGTACTCGCTGGTCACCCTCACTACCTCGAGGTCGGCGGCCGCACATACACGTTGCTCCTCCATTTTCTGGGGGTGGAGCTCCTCCTTCACTTCTGGGCACGTCGTCATCTCGTAGCAGTAGTCGGAGGGGGCGGTCATCACTTCTGGCGCCACTTTGGTAGTCTCCTCCCATGGCACGCCCTTCTTCTTCTCCTGCGCTCCTCATGGCGCGGTAATGGCGGCAGTTTTGGCGGGAATTTTGGCGGCAAATGGCAATACACAGTCTCTAAGCAAATCACAGTTCCAATCACAATTCTGACACAGTTCTTAGGCACACATGACCCGACTCTCGGGCTTAAGTAGATCCTGTTCGTGACGCCAAGATTTGGAGCGCCCCCACGTCAGGGCAATGGGGTACTCGGTACCGGGTCCCTCTCAGTTCTGGGGATATCATGGTGGCCCGACCCGGTCCGTGGCCCTTTGAGGGGCGTCCAATTAAAGGTGTAAGTTTGTCTGGTGTTCGTGACGCCACCTGTGGTGTTCGGTCAGGGCGACCGACGCTGCTTAGGGGTCCGCTGGGGGTGATGGAATGGTAGCTAGATGGTATACCTTCCCACAGGTGAAGTATGTCCCCAGGGCTTCCCAGATGTGTAGGTGGTGATGGTGGACGATGTAAGGCGCAATGAATAATGAGGACACAAAGGTTGCAGTCTCTTTACCTTTTACTGAAGACTTCAGCGTCCACAGTCCAGAGTACCGTGCACAAGGCAGGCAGAGTCCAGCCGGTCCGAAGGCAAATCCAGAGTTCTCTTAACCAGGTGGAAATCAGTAGCCTTTCTACTAGCGCCTGTGTGTTGTAGTACCTCCCTGCTGAGCACCACGGGATAGTCCTCACAACTTTCGTGGATGTTTCTGATGTTCTCTCTGTCTCTGTCCCCCAGATGGTATGGATAGGACAAACCCCTATGACTGGGATGGCCTGAGGCTTGTTTATAGGGACCCTAGAGATGCCCCGACCCCCACAATTTGCCACCGTGTCTTCTTAGGTATTTAGGTCGGGCAGCCAATATGGAATTGACTGTCCTGCCAGTCTCTGAAGTAATGCGTAGAGTCAATTACTCCCTCGGTGTTCCAGCCACCGGCTACGTGCCTCAGAAGGAGGCTGCCGATCTCAGGGGAGAACTCCTCCCTGACAGGTGTTGCCTGGGCAAAGCCCAGCCAGCTTCTCTCTAACTTCCTATCCAACCCACCAGTTTTACCCTTCCGTGAGGAGTGCCCTACTAGATAGGAGCATGGCTCCCCCTGGTGGATTGGAGTGTGAAATGTGTTGTGATGCCGTGATACCTGGAAAGATGAACTCCTTTAGTGCCATCAGACGTAATATCACTCCCCCTGGTGGAAGAATGACATTACTGCAGCAACCAGCAATCTGGGGCGCTGCAATTACATCAAGTAGTCATGATAAAAATGAAATTCTTACCCAAATGTGAAAAAAACCTCTCTGATCCACCATACAAAAGAGGAGGAACAGCGATATAGATATGTGCATGGGCCTTATTCTCAGTTGTGTGCTCAAAATTCTATTTACTACTGCAGGCAGTATCAGATATATATATACTGCTCAAAAAAATAAAAATAAAGGAAACACTAAAATACCACATCCTAGATATCACTGAATGAAACATTCCAGTTGTAAATCGTTATTCATTACATAGTGGAATGTGTTGAGCACAATAAAACCTAAAAATGATCAATGTAAAACACAACTAATATCCAATAGAGGTCTGGAGTTGGAATGATGCTCTAAATCAAAGTGGAAAATGAAGTTACAGGTTGATCCAACTTCAGTGGAAATGCCTCTTGACAAGGAAATGATGTTCAGTAGTGTATGTGGCCTACACGTGCCTGTATGACCTCCCTACAATGCCTGGGCATGCACCTGATGAGGTGGCGGATGGTCTGCTGAGGGATCTCCTCCCAGACCTGGACTAAAGCATCTGCCAAATCCTGGACAGTCTGTGGTGCAACTTTACTTTGGTGGATGGTGCGAGACATGATGTCCCAGATGTGTTCAATTGGATTCAGGTCTGAGGAATGGGCAGGCCAGTCCATAGCTTCAATACCTTCATCTTGCAGGAACTGCTGCCACACTCCAGCCATATGAGGTCTGGCATTGTCCTGCATTAGGAGGAACCTAGGCCCAACCGCACCAGCATATGGTCTCACAAAGGGTCCAAGGATCTCATCTCGGTACCCAATGGCAGTCAGTCTACCTCTGGTGAGCACATGGAGGGCTGTGCGGCCCTCCAAAGAAATGCCACCATTACTGACTCACTGCCAAACTGGTCATGCTGAAAGATGTTCCAGGCAGCAGATCACTCTCCATGGCATCTTCAGACTCTGTCACATCTGTCACATGTACACAGTGTGAACCTGCTTCCATCTGTGAAGAGCACAGGGTGCCAGTGGTGAATTTGCCAATCCTGGTGTTCTGTGGCAAATGCCAAGCATCCTGCACGGTGTTGGACTGTGAGCACAACCCCCATCTGTGGACGTCAGGCACTCAGACCATCCTCATGGAGTCGGTTTCAAACTGTTTGTGCAGACACATGCACATTTGTGGCCTGCTGGAGGTCATTTTGCAGGGCTCAGGCAGTGCTCCTCCTCTTCCTCCTTGCACAAAGGCTGAGGTAGCGGTCCAGCTGCTGGGTTGTTGCCTTCCTACAGCCCCCCTCCATGTCTCCTGGTGTAGTGGCCTGTCTCTTGGTAGCATCTCCAGCCTCTGGAAACTATGCTGACAGACACAGCAAACCTTCTTACCACAGCTTGCATTGATGTGCCATCCTGGATGAGCTGCACTACCTGAGCCACTTGTGTGGGTTGTAGAGTCCGTCTCATGCTACCACGAGTGTGAAAGCACAACCAACTTTCAAAAGTGACCAAAACATCAGCCAGAAAGCATTGGCACCGAGATATGGTCTCTGGTCCCCACCTGCAGAACCACTCCTTTATTGAGTGTGTCTTGATTATTGTCAATAATTTCCATCTGTCTATTCACAGCATGTGAAATTGATTGTCAAATAGTGATGCTTCCTAAGTGGACAGTTTGATTTCATAGAAGGTTGATTTACTTGGAGTTATATTCTGTTGTTTAAGTGTTGCCTTTATTTTTTTGAGCAGTGTATATATATATATATATATATATATATATATATATACTAGATGGCAGCCCGATTCTAAAGAATCGGGAGTCTAGAATCCATATATACTTTATTTATTCAAATGTAAGAATAATACAATTAAATAATAGTAAGAAAGAACAAAAAATGGCTGCACTCACCACCAGCTCTTGACAATTCTTGACAGTACGGCACATTTCTGATTGGTCGCTCGCGGCAGGCGGCAACCAATCAGAAAAGTGCCGTGCACCACGAAGGCATATATCTTTGTCCACCTTGAGCGGGTGTAGGACGCTGGTGACGTCACTTATCTCCGGACATTATCTCCGGACAAAGCCACGGAAGTTGGCACAAATTGCCGGAAGTAGTATTCTAGGCAATTATATATTAGATTTTAATGTTATCAGTGTTTACCTTTGAACGTTTATATTGTATTGTCCTGTCACCAGCCATGTGTACGATTATCGGCCGAAAGCCTCTCTGGAACCAATAATCACCCCATGTAAAGGTATCTTTATAAGTTAAAGATTCAGAATACTATGACTTTTATCATATCCTGAACAGTCAAGTTTTTTATGAACCGTTAAGGTTTTCTGGTTGAAGTAAAAAAAACTCTGAGTGTTTACAGTTTGAAACCATAAAATGTTGAAAAATTATGTCATTCTTGAGTATATCACTCAATGGTGCTCATAAACGTGTCAAATTTGATCTATAATATACTTTAATATATGTTACTTTAATCTTTAATATACTTAAGAACAGGGCCCCAGACATCACACAGGGGGTCTGAAACACCGCACAGTGGTCCAAAATATCGCTGTGCTCTGCCTGGGGCCCCATATGCTGCCTGGGGCCCCTGTGCTCTGCCTGGGGCCCCATATGCTGCCTGGGGCCCCTGTGCTCTGCCTGGGGCCCCTGTGCTCTGCCTGGGGCCCCATGTTCTGCCTGGGGCCCCTGTGCTCTGCCTGGGGCCACTGTGCTCTGCCTGGGGCCCCATATGCTGCCTGGGGCCCCTGTGCTCTGCCTGGGGCCCCATATGCTGCCTGGGGCCCCTGTGCTCTGCCTGGGGCCCCATAGGCTGCCTGGGGCCCCTGTGCTCTACCTGGGACCACTGTGCTCTGCCTGGGGCCCCATATGCTGCCTGGGGCCCCTGTGCTCTGCCTGGGGCCCCTGTGCTCTGCCTGGGGCCCCATGTTCTGCCTGGAGCCACTGTGCTCTGCTTGGGGCCCCATAGGCTGCCTGGGGCCCCTGTGCTCTGCCTGGGACCACTGTGCTCTGCCTGGGGCCCCATATGCTGCCTGGGGCCCCTGTGCTCTGCCTGGGGCCACTGTGCTCTGCCTGGGGCCCCATATGCTGCCTGGGGCCCCTGTGCTCTGCCTGGGGCCCCATATGCTGCCTGGGGCCCCTGTGCTCTGCCTGGGGCCCCATGTTCTGCCTGGGGCCCCTGTGCTCTGCCTGGGGCCACTGTGCTCTGCCTGGGGCCCCATGTTCTGCCTGGGGCCACTGTGCTCTGCCTGGGGCCCCATAAGCTGCCTGGGGCCCCTGTGCTCTGCCTGGGACCACTGTGCTCTGCTTGGGGCCCCATATGCTGCCTGGGGCCCCTGTGCTCTTCCTGGGGCCACTGTGCTCTGCCTGGGGCCCCATATGCTGCCTGGGGCCACTGTGCTCTGCCTGGGGCCCCATATGCTGCCTGGGGCCCCTGTGCTCTGCCTGGGGCCCCATATGCTGCCTGGGGCCCCTGTGCTCTGCCTGGGGCCCCTGTGCTCTGCCTGGGGCCCCATATGCTGCCTGGGGCCCCTGTGCTCTGCCTGGGGCCCCTGTGCTCTGCCTGGGGCCCCATGTTCTGCCTGGGGCCCCTGTGCTCTGCCTGGGGCCACTGTGCTCTGCCTGGGGCCCCATATGCTGCCTGGGGCCCCTGTGCTCTGCCTGGGGCCCCATATGCTGCCTGGGGCCCCTGTGCTCTGCCTGGGGCCACTGTGCTCTGCCTGGGGCCCCATAGGCTGCCTGGGGCCCCTGTGCTCTGCCTGGGAGCACTGTGCTCTGCCTGGGGCCCCATATGCTGCCTGGGGCCCCTGTGCTCTGCCTGGGGCCACTGTGCTCTGCCTGGGGCCCCATATGCTGCCTGGGGCCCCTGTGCTCTGCCTGGGTGTAGGACACTGGTGACGTCACTTATCTCCGGACATTAGCTCCGGACATTATCTCCGGACATTAGCTCCGGACATTATCTCCGGACATTAGCTCCGGACAAAGCCACGGAAGTTGGCACAAATTGCAGGAAGTAGTATTCTAGGCAATTATATATTAGATATATATATATATATATATATATATATATATATATGCAGCACCCCAGAGTCCTGGTTGTTGCAGTGCTGTGGCTCCGCCACTACGGGGAGCTATGGTGCGTCTGATTGCACTAGGGAGTTTCTCTGATCAGGTACACTCACACCACACTTCACACTCCGGCCACCAGGGGGGGTGGTCCTATCTAGTAGGCCACTCCTCACAACTCTGGTAAAACTGGGGGTTGGACAGGAAGACAGGGAGAAGTAGCTGGGAAGAGCTAGTGAGAGGACCTGTCAGGGATGGGATCCTGGCAGACTCCTCAGAGCTGAACTAACTAGTAAACAACGGGAATACAGAAAAGGAGAAATACCAGAAGGGGTCCTGCTGCTAGACCGAGGCAACATCCTTCTGAGGCGCAAATAGTCGGTGGCCGGAACGCCGAGCAAGTAAGAGACTTTAAGTACATTGCAAACCACGGCAGGACAGCTAATTACAGGTTGGCTGTCTCACTTAACACCTAAGCAGACAACGGAGGCAGCTGTGGGAGAGGGGCGACTCTAGGGTCCCGGAAGAACTCCAGGCCTACCCCGTCATACGGGTGCGTCCTACCATATCATCTGGAGGACGGAGAAAGAACAGTAGAGACAGAAAGAAACAGTTGTGAGGACTATCCCGGGAGCTCAGCAGGGAAGAACTACAACACACAGCGCTAGAAGGTAGATACTGATTCCCACCTGTAAGGAGGAACTCCTGATGTGTCGTTGGACCGGCCGGTCTCTGAAAACCCAGTTAACAGCGCTCTGGACTGAGGTCTCCAACATCTTCAGTAAAGAGGTAAAGAGACTGCAACCTGGTGTCCTCATTATTTACCGCGACCTGCACCGTTACAACACCACTTATTGCACCGGACGTCCCCCACTGACAGACAGGGCCACGGACCGGGTCTAGCCACCGTGACAACCCCGAGACTGAGAACCAGAGGCCCGGCTCCGGGTACCCCTCGGCCCTGCGGCGGTGTGGGGGCGCTCCAAACTTGGCGTCACGAACAGGATCTACTTAAGCCTAAAGAATCAGGTCATGTGTGCCTAGAGACTGTGATTTACTGTACTTGAACTGTACTTTATTGAGAGAACTGTGTGCTACTGCTTGCCGTGGAAAGTTACCGCCAAAATTCGCCATTGCCGCGCGCGGAGGGAGGAGCCTTAGCTACGTGGGCGGGATCGGCCAAAAGAAGCGCGGAACGGAAAGCGCGGTGAGACGCCAATCCCGGAAGAGGAACTCCGACCTCCAGCAGGTTAGTGGGAGGAAGGGACGGCCATGTCCGAGTCGGGAGGAGAGGAGGTGGCGGTCGCAGCCGCGGACGCAGGGGCAGCTCCGGTCCCCACAGCGGGCGAAGCCGCGGCCCTAACACCGCCACTGGCTGCCGCAGAGCCCGCTGCCCCCATCAGCCAGTCGGACACCGCCGCTAACGCAAAAGCCATAATGCCCTTCTCCATGCCCTACCTGCCCGGAGCGACCTGGCTCCCACGATACTCTGGGGAGGCGCATACATTCACTGACTTTAAAGAAGGGCTCTGCAGCCTACTCGAGTTCTATCCCCTAACCGAGCCTCAGAAGGTCCATATGATAACCGGTCAACTCTTTGGGGCGGCTCTTAGAGAATTGAAATCCTGGCCCGCTGAGGATAAAGGAACTGCAAAACAGATTTTTGCCAAGCTTAAAGCCACCTTTGATACTCGCACTGCTACAGAAATTAAACTGACTTTTTATGGATGCAAACAAAGGTCACAGGATAGCTTGCGGGACTATGCCCTTAATCTCCAGGAAGCGATGCGGGCCATTAAGCAGAGTGACCCCGGCAGCATACAGGATGAGGATAAAATTCTGAAGGAGCGGTTCATTGAGGGGCTCCTGTGCAGTCACCAGCGGGGCCAATTGCACTTCCTGGCCATGCAAAATCCAGACTTGACTTTTGCGCAGTTTAAAGATAAAGCTATCCAGGCATTGCAAGAGCGACAGCCCAGCCGCGCAGTACCACCCAGGCGCCCCGCTCTTACATACCACCAGGAGGTGGCATCGGATACCCCAGTTGCCGCGGAGGCCGACGCCCAGAGCTTCGAGGACGACTCCCCTGCAGGACTTCGGCTCCAGATGCAAGAGCTAACCAAGAGCGTTGCTGCCCTGGCCCGGACGGTGCAGTCCCTACAGGAGGCCCCCAAAGAGAAGATCCAGTTGGCTTCCAGCCCGGAGGATGTCCCTTGGATGCGACAGAGGAGGACTCCGCCGACCAGGAGCCGGCCCGACGACCGCTTCCACCAGGATGGACGACCCATCTGCCGCCGCTGTCACCAGGTGGGCCATCTTGCAAGGTACTGTCCTTTAAACGAGCAACCCCTGGGGCAAAGGGCCAACCCCCAGGAGTAGGACGGTCAGGCCCGCAGCATTGGAGAACCAAGTATATTGGAGGACGACCAGTTCTCCCTGTAGTGATTGATGGAATCCCCTTGAATGCTTTGCTGGACACCGGTTCTCAGGTGACGACTATACCTTACGTGCTCTACAAACGGTATTGGGAGGACGCTGATATTACTCGTGGCCCTGACGATGATTTCACCATAATCGCCAGTAATGGTCAGCCGTTGCCACAAGTGGGGTATAAGGAGGTCACCATCAAAGTGGGGCGGGTGGAATTGAAAGCCCAAGGGATTGTGATTGTAGATATTGATCGTCGAGAATGTAATCCCATGATGACTCTTGGTACTAATGTTATAGAAAATTGTCTTGCAGAAGTGATTGTTTTGTTGCAACAGGTGGCAGAAAACGCTGGCCACAGTGAGCAACGTGCCCTGCAGAAGGAAATCAGAGCTCTGATGCAGAGACAGCAGGTAGAGCTGACTGGTGGTGAGATTGGTCGTGTCACTGTAAGTGATTCAAACCCCATCGCGATACCTCCCAAGAGTGAAATGTTAATATGGTGTCGAGCAGCCATAGGCCTCAGGGGTAGAGACTACCAGGCCTTGGTAGAACCTGTATATTCAGACAATAGGCCTACTGTTCTGACAGCCCGGGGGGTGGTCGACGTCCGACAGGGGAGAGTGCCCGTACGTGTCCTCAATTGTGGGGAGGAAGAGGTCCACCTAACCAAGTATACCACGCTCGCCAAACTGTTCACTGTCAATAATAGTGTAATACAGACACCTGGACCCTTGGTCCCGTCAAACGTGGCGGAGAACAAAGGTTCTGCAGAGCACTCGAAAGACTGGTGTCGGGAATTGCATGTGGGCACTGACTCTACCCCATCTCATCAAATACAGGGGGCTTACAGGGTAGTACACGAGTACGAGCAGGTATTCAGCAAACACCCCTCAGATTTTGGGCAGGTGAAAGGGATCCAACATCACATCCCCACGGGAGATCACCGACCCATAAAAGAGAGATATCGCCCTGTACCCCCAGCTCATTACCAGTGTGCCAAGGACATGTTGCGGGAAATGAAGGAGGCTGGGGTGGTGAGAGACAGCTGTAGCCCCTGGGCAGCTCCGTTAGTCCTCGTTAAAAAGAAAGATGGTACAATGAGGATGTGTGTTGATTACAGGCAGTTGAATCGCATTACACATAAGGACGCATACCCACTGCCCAGGATAGAGGAATCTCTGGCTGCTTTAAAATCTGCTAACTACTTCTCTACCTTAGATCTCACCAGTGGGTACTGGCAGGTTCCTGTGGCGGAGGCGGACAAAGAGAAGACGGCCTTCACGACGCCAATGGGCCTCTGTGAGTTCAACTACATGCCCTTCGGATTGTGCAATGCTCCCGGAACGTTCCAGAGGATGATGGAGAGCTGCCTGGGACACCTGAACTTTGAAACCGTGCTGCTATATCTGGATGACGTCATAGTCTTCTCTAAAACCTACGAAGACCATCTGAAGCACCTGGCCGAGGTGTTCGAAGCCTTGTCCAACTTCGGCCTAAAAGTGAAACCGTCCAAGTGTCATCTGCTGAAACCTAAAGTGCAGTACCTGGGCCATGTGGTGAGCGCTGAAGGAGTGGCCCCAGACTCCGACAAGGTCACAGTGATCAAGGACTGGCCAAAGCCCAGTGACCTCCACGAAGTCCGGCAGTTCCTCGGGTTGGTAGGTTACTATCGGAGATTCATTAAGGATTTCACCAAGAAGGCCGCACCCTTGCAAAATCTGCTGGTGGGCCAACCAAAGAAGACCAAGGGGAGGAAAACCCCCTTTGATTGGAACGAAGAGCTGGAGGAATCCTTCACCTGTTTGAAGTCGGCACTGACGGGAGAAGAGATACTGGCTTACCCCGAATACGATCAACCGTTTGTGCTGTACACAGATGCCAGTAATGTGGGATTAGGAGCCGTGCTGTCCCAGGTTCAGAACGGCAAAGAAAGGGTGATCGCTTACGCCAGCAGGAAACTCCGTCCCACGGAAAGGAACCCTGACAACTACAGTTCCTTCAAACTGGAATTCCTTGCCCTTGTCTGGGCAGTGACAGAGAGGTTTAAGCACTACCTGGCCTCTGCGAAATTCACTGTCTTCACGGACAACAATCCGCTAACGCATCTGGATACTGCCAAACTCGGGGCTTTGGAACAGCGGTGGATGGCCCGGCTGTCCAACTATGATTTCACCATCAAATATCGGGCAGGACACCAGAATGCCAATGCCGATGCTCTGTCCCGAATGCCCAATCTACCAGAAGTGGGAGAAGACCCGGAGGCACTCGAAGAGGTGGAGCTGCCTGCCTTCCATCGCCCCAAAGCCACTCAGAACTCTCACCATGTGAAGAACAGGCACAAGAACCAACCGGATGCCACGCTGAATCCCCTGCCCCACCACGGATGGGCAGAAACCCAGGATAGTGACCCCGCGGTCCGTCAGGTGAAGGAACTCTTGACGCAGGCTGGGTTGCACCCTGGCCCAGATGATCCACAAGAAACTCAACAGCTGTGGAAGGGGAGAAGCAAACTGTTTATCCATGATGGCAAGTTGTGCAGGAGGAGCATCGACCCACGTACTCATGAATTGGTGTGGCAGATAGTGGTGCCAAGGCGAGATGCGCCCATGGTTCTGGGAGCCTACCATGATGGAGCCGGACACTTCGGATGGAGGAAGCTGGAGAAGCTGCTCCGAGGGAGGTTCTATTGGATTGGCATGAAGAGAACCATTGAGAAGTGGTGTCGAGAGTGTGGTCCGTGTAGTCTGCGAAGGAAGGACCGTGACAGTCAACGGGCTCCCCTGCGGCCTATCATCACCAAACGGCCGCTCGAACTGGTCGCGCTGGATCACGTGAAGCTGACGCCTAGCCGGTCGGGCTATATCTACGCCCTTACCATCGTGGACCACTACTCCAGGTTTTTGGTAGTTGTGCCTGTCAAGGATCTAACAGCTAGGACTGCCGCCAGGGCCTTCCAGCAGCACTTTTGTAGACCCCATGGCTACCCAGAGAAAGTACTGACCGATCAGGGGCCTGCATTCGAAGCGGAAGTGTTCCAAGAATTCTGCCAGTTGTACGGGTGTAAGAAGATCAGAACTACACCGTACCACCCCCAAACCAACGGGATGTGCGAGAAGATGAACCAGGTAGTAATCGATTTATTGAAGACCTTGCCTGTGGAGGAACGGAACCTGTGGCCGACAAAGTTGCCTGACTTGGTGGATATGTACAACCACATCCCAGTAAGTTCCACCAACTGTACTCCAGCGTACCTGATGCGAGGAAGGTCTAGTCGGTTACCCGTTGATCTGGACATGGGGGTCCTAGTACCTGAAGATACCTCGCCGGAGGCAGATTGGGATACAGAAAGGCAGCGAAGATACCGCGAAGTACAGGAGTGTGTGGAGAGAAGTCTCGCCCAGGCTAGGCAGAAACAAGAAAGGGACTACAATCAACACGCTCCTGCGATTCCCCTGTCACCTGGTGAGCAAGTGCTTAAACGAAAGAGGAGGTTACACAAGCTTGATGACCAATGGGAAGCGGAACCGTATACCATCTTGCCATCCGACTTCGACAACACTAAGGTCTGTCTCATCAGCAAGGACAGAGGGGAGACCTCGACAGCGGTATCCAGGGATCACCTTAAGGTCTGCCCCGATAAGTTGAAAGAGAGGGGCCCGGCCCCAGAAATCTCCCCGCCGGTAGAAAAGGAGAAGATGTTCCATACTGTCCTTGGTGACTTTCCCCAGTCCTGGACTCAGATAAATCAGGCCATCGCGGTACCTGTTCTAACGTTTCCACAGCCGGACCCACCAGAAACAACGGTGGTATCAGATCATCCGGCCCCGCAACCTCAACAAGCCTTGCCTGAAGAAGCCATGCCAACCGTTGAACCGGCAAATCCTCCCTCTGCTATCAGTGAGCCTGCCGTACCCACTGTTGATAGCAGCAGCTCTGAGAGCCCCAACCTGCCAGTGCTACCCAGACTCACTAGAAGTGTAGTTAGAAGACAGCGCACTACACCAGCGGTAGCAAGCATAGCGGGCCCTGTTAGGCCAATAGCAACCCCTGCGCTGCGAAGGTCCACACGCAGCACTCAAAATCAAACTCCCCTCCGCTACAAACTTTGGAGGTATTAATAAGGGCTGCTATTTAATTGAAAATGTTGTATATATATCTTTTTGTTACAGGTTTTTAAATGGACAATAGAGTAATGGACGGTGAATTGCTCAAAAACTTTCAAAAAGGGGGGCCCCTTTGTTTACCCGGGGTCCCCGCTGTTTCAATCACTGAACTGAGAGTCATAAACTGTGCATGACCTAACTTTTGCAACGTTCAAGAATCCTCACCTCCCGTAAAGGGAAGCCTTGTTATGTTCAATTGTTATGCTATTTCAAAAGTTTGTGTGTTTCCTGTTAACATGTATTATTGTTCTTGTTTTCCCAGTCCTGGAGTACTGGATTTAACCGGGGGGGAGTGCAGCACCCCAGAGTCCTGGTTGTTGCAGTGCTGTGGCTCCGCCACTACGGGGAGCTATGGTGCGTCTGATTGCACTAGGGAGTTTCTCTGATCAGGTACACTCACACCACACTTCACACTCCGGCCACCAGGGGGGGTGGTCCTATCTAGTAGGCCACTCCTCACAACTCTGGTAAAACTGGGGGTTGGACAGGAAGACAGGGAGAAGTAGCTGGGAAGAGCTAGTGAGAGGACCTGTCAGGGATGGGATCCTGGCAGACTCCTCAGAGCTGAACTAACTAGTAAACAACGGGAATACAGAAAAGGAGAAATACCAGAAGGGGTCCTGCTGCTAGACCGAGGCAACATCCTTCTGAGGCGCAAATAGTCGGTGGCCGGAACGCCGAGCAAGTAAGAGACTTTAAGTACATTGCAAACCACGGCAGGACAGCTAATTACAGGTTGGCTGTCTCACTTAACACCTAAGCAGACAACGGAGGCAGCTGTGGGAGAGGGGCGACTCTAGGGTCCCGGAAGAACTCCAGGCCTACCCCGTCATACGGGTGCGTCCTACCATATCATCTGGAGGACGGAGAAAGAACAGTAGAGACAGAAAGAAACAGTTGTGAGGACTATCCCGGGAGCTCAGCAGGGAAGAACTACAACACACAGCGCTAGAAGGTAGATACTGATTCCCACCTGTAAGGAGGAACTCCTGATGTGTCGTTGGACCGGCCGGTCTCTGAAAACCCAGTTAACAGCGCTCTGGACTGAGGTCTCCAACATCTTCAGTAAAGAGGTAAAGAGACTGCAACCTGGTGTCCTCATTATTTACCGCGACCTGCACCGTTACAACACCACTTATTGCACCGGACGTCCCCCACTGACAGACAGGGCCACGGACCGGGTCTAGCCACCGTGACAACCCCGAGACTGAGAACCAGAGGCCCGGCTCCGGGTACCCCTCGGCCCTGCGGCGGTGTGGGGGCGCTCCATATATATATATATATATATATATATATATATATATACACACTACCGTTCAAAAGTTTAGGGTCACCCAGACAATTTTGTGTTTTCCATGAAAACTCATACTTTTATTAACCAGATCAGTTGCCAAATTAATTGAAAATCTAGTCCAGACATTGACAAGGTTCGAAAAAAAGATTTATATTTGAAATAATAATTTTCTCCATCAAACTTTGCTTTTGTCAAAGAATGCTCCATTTGCAGCAATTACAGCATTGCAGACCTTTGGCATTCTAATTACAAAAACCCAAAATGGAAAATAACCATCTACATTTCTCAAACATGCTCACAACCTAGTGGGAGAGCCACATGAAGAGAAATTTCCAAAGGAAATATTGAAAGGACACTCCCACAACCTAGATTCATATCACAAAAAAGACACTGGAGTATATGTCCATATTCATTTTAAAACATCATAAATTTTATTATATCACGGTTCAGAACACATTAATATGTACAATTTGAAATCAAACAATCAAAAAGTATACCAACCTAATTCAGCAAGGGAAACTGAGGTAGCACAGACCAAAACGGTGTGAGCCACTCATGATGCCATAACCAGATAACAATAAAGTGCATAGTGCATATATGGGCAGAAAAAAACAAGGGATAGAGTAGTCCATATGAGAAGTCACTAAGCCCTAAACAGAGGCTCAAACAATCTGGAGTTGTACTAATAATTCCCACCCCGAGTTCTTACCCTTTAAATGGCATCAGAGAGGATCCACACCCTCTGTTTAGGGCCTTATTGGGGTCCCGCAGCTTAAGTCAGGGCACTGTCAGTATCTGTTAAATCAGGATTATTATGCTCACTTAGAGGAGAAATTATCCCCTTTACCTTCATTGTATTCAGGTGTATTTTGGTTGTGGCTTTTAGATCATGATGTTGGTAGAGTTGGCATTTTGCACCGTGCTGTGAGAAGGATGGCATCTGATAGAGTATGTGGTACTAGCTCACATGAGGGATTGATCATCTATGGTTGCCAGATCAGTTATATATGTCATCACAAATCAGTTAAATGGGGACTGTTTCCAGACTTTGATTTGAGTGTAAGTTTATAGAGAAGCTGAGTTTGGTTATTGCACTGACAAGGTGTAAGTGGCAGTATTTTAGGAGAGACAGTACCAAACCTAGTTAGTCATGAATTAGCTGAAGGATCTGCACTTGCCATTGGTAGTGCTGCATAACACTTTTACATTTTTAGGACCAGTCACCAAATTTTTCACGTTGAACTGGACACACAATGAAATAGTGGATGCAGAGCGTAATAAAACTTTTTTTAAAATTAGATATATTATATTAATTAGAGATATTAATTGGAGATATTAGCAATCAAATATCTGGCACCTAATGAGTTTTCACTACTTTAGTTTTTCACTTTAGTTTGTACTTCTGCCTCCCGTATGATTCTGACCAATCAGCAACAGCCAGCAACATAAAGTTTAGACACCCCTGCTCAAAATTACTGTTAATGTGAACAGCTAAGCAAATTGAAGATGAAATGATCCCTAACATGCCTAAAGTTAAAGATGACGCATTTTCTTTGTATTTCAGGCAAAAAATAAATATATATATTTTCATCTTTTACATTTTTAAAATTACAAAAATGAAAATGGGCTATTGCAAAAATTTGGTCATTTTTCATGATTAGAACCTAGTAGCTTCTCCTTTTTTCAAGTATCACAGCTTGTAAACATTTGTTGTTTGCTGGCCTTTCAAAAAGATGATGGTGAACAAGCCAAAACCCTAACAGGCTAATTAAGGTCTGAAACCATGGTCAAAGTCATCTGAGCACAAAAATCTCCAAGGGTGCCCTACCTTTTACATCTGAGGGAGAGAGGAGGGGAAAGATAAGTTGGAGCTTGACACGCTGAGACATGCATTTATGAGCCGTTGCAAATGAACGTAACTGGTGGGTGCTGTACCTGCTGGTGATTTCAGCTGAAGTGAGGAAGGAGGAAGGGAATTTCCAGCACATCCATCCAGTGTAGGTAAAATTTCCAAGTTTATTAGAACATTTTAAAAAACAATTTTTAAAAAAGAAGAGAGAGACTCTCTGCCTGACGCGTCTCTGGCACACCACGGCGCCCTTAGTCATAGGACCTTAGTCCTTTTACATCGACCCATTTTCCTTTCTGTAATAAAAAAATAAATAAATATACCGTATTTTTCAGATTATAAGACGCACCCCAAATTTTGAGGAGAAAAATAGAATTTTTTTTTTATAAAATGGTGGTGCTTCTTATAATCCATGCATCTTATTGCTTACCGGGTTGGTGGCTGCGGTGAAGCGGGATCCCAGGGTCGCTGCTGGAGGAGGCAGGAGTGGAGTGATGCTGCAGGCCACAGGCTGGGATGAGGGGGCGTTCCGATGTGCAGCATGACGCTGCGGGTGTCGGGTGCTGCTTTGGGTGTCCGATGCTGCTTGGAGTGTCCGGTCCTGCAGGGGGTCTCCGGTGCTGCTGGGGTTTCCGGTACTGCAGGGGCTCTGCTGACATTTTGTGAAAGGCCAAAGCCCCCGCAGTTCCGTGGTTTCCTATGTGGTTTCCTCAGCACTGAAATCTCAGCTCCTGAGATTTTGGTGCCGAGATCTCCATCTGTGCATGCGCCACCCCTTTGTGGTCATATTCCTGAGTCCACCGCATAGGAAACCGCCATTGATTCTAACCAGTTTTTAGAATGGTGTGTATCACTTTTGGGTATTTTCTGTTATATTGACCCCCAAGCTCACTCAAATGTAACGAGGTCCCTAAAAAAATGGTTTTGTAAATTTTTTCGGAGAAATCGCTGGTCATCTTTTAACCCTTACAACGTCTTAACAAAAAAGAAATATGCTTCCAAAATTGTGCTGAGGTATAGCAGACATGTGGTAAATGTTATTTATTAACTATTTTGTGCGATATGACTCAAAATATCACTCAGCAAATTGCAAAGTTTTCAAAATTTATGCCAAATTTCTGTTTTTTCATCAATAAACACGTCATATCGAAGAAATTTTACCACTAACATGAAGTACGAAAAACAATCTCATAATCAGTGGGATCCGTTGTAGAGTTTCAGAGCTATAACCTCATAAAGTGACAGTGGTCAGAACTGTAAAAATTGGCTTGGTTATTAAGTACAAAATTGGCTTTGTGACTATGGGGCTAAATGTTTTTAATTTTTAAAAACAAGAGCTGCATCGCATAGCAGGCTGATCTCCACTGCTTCACAGATACTCAAACAATATATTTATGGTACCATATATCAAATTGAAACCATCACCTTTTAACAAATATTAGTCCTAAAACCTGTTCAAATTGTATATATCTTGTCTAGATAATATGACATAATGCAGGTGGCTAAACATATGCAGAATATGAATTACATATGAATATGATAGGTATTATTCCAAGGACCTGTAAGATATCTAGGACATCTGCTAAGCCTTAGGTTAAAAACACAATCTAATAAAGTACAATGTCGTAGCATTGACCCATGCTATAGTTACATAAGAATATTAATTCCTCACCTGTTAATTCTGAATCCCATGACTAACATGCTAGTCTTAAGCTTTCATCATTCCCTTTGGAGCCATCTCAGTGACGGAATTAACACTTGATATGATATGGCAATATGAAGTTTAGATGAATTGAAGAACAGATTTAAAAAAGTTACTGAATAATAATAAGCACTTAAAAATGAATTATCCATTCTGTCTATGTGAAATAAAAATGAATGTGACTGAAGTATAAGCAGGAAAAAAATGTTGGCAGTGGTATAGGATCTAACAAATTATGCATAGTTTTCTAACATTTACATGGTAAACTGCCACCACCATGTTTCACTGCAGGCACCATGCATTTAGAAAAGCTGCATGTCTACCAAGGGCACGGAGTGATGATAGCATCTTCTCTTTCAATACAGAGCAATACACTTGAACTCATGATATCATCAATGAAATGTTGCTCCCCGTCACCAGCAGCACACATGCAGCTCTACATAAGGACACTAGCACCACCATGTTCTACTGTCGGCATCATGCCTATATCATGACTATATTGAAACATGAAAGAGGGAGCAAGCATCCAGGACCTTGTGAGACTCCAAAACTTAATCCAGCACATGACTAAAAAGGTCTTATTTATTGGTTACAATGGGAGAAAACAAATCACGGACTACAGTGACATATTTAGCAAAAGTTGAAACCTTTCTTTGTTTTTCTCCTATTTTAACCAATAGTTTTTACTCACACATGTGCTGGATTGCGTTTTGGAGTCTCCAAGGATCCTGAATTCTTCCTCCCTCTTTCTACTTTCACCTGCAAGCTCGCCAGTTTCCTTATGCTGTGCATGAGTGGGGCGCCTAAGGAATTATACGGGGTGAGCAAAGTTCTTTTTTTTTATTTAGAGCTCGCTCACATTAGTGTATAAAAAATAGCTCTGATGTTGCTCCTGAGTGCAATGCAAGTGTGCGATTTTGTTTCCTCACCTAGCATCCGTATGACATCCGTATGCAATGCGTTTTTAACATAATCTTTTACATACTGTAATTCTCATTGCAATGTAAAGCTAGTTTACAAACAAATAAATCAATATTATATACAGATAGATAATAGATAGTTGGATAAATAGATAGATACAGTAGATAGATAGAATAAATAGGATAGATGTCCTGCAGATTTTTCATTTCACAAGCCCCTACATATAATAAAGTAGCACCCTTTAGTGCCTTTTATGTGGCACTACAGGGTGTTTAGTTTTATTTAACCTATTAAATAAGGAATGGAAAAAATGATGTGGGGTCCCCCTATGTTTGATAACTAGCCAAGGTAAAGCAGACAGCTGTGGGCTTATATTATCAGGCTGGGAAGGTCCCAGGTTATTGAACCCTTCCCTGCGTAAAAATTCAAGCCCACAGCCACCCAAGAATTAGCGCATCACATGAGATGTGCCAATTTTGGCGCTTTGCCTGGGTCTTCTCAATTGCCCTGATGCGGTTCCAAATGGGATAATGGTAGTTCGGGTTGATGACAACTGTGATTTTTCAAAAATCACAGTTGCCATCAACCCCTGGGGTTAGTAATGGAGAGGTGTCTATCAGACACCCCCATTACTAACCCAGTATTTAAAAATGAAAAGACACACAGTAAAAAAATGTATTTGAATAAAGACTTCCCAACACACTCCGTGGTTCACAATTTATTTTAAAAAAAACTATGTAAAAAAAGCCATACAGGTCAGTTATAGTCCAGGGAATCGGCCGTAGTCCATAAATGGATACCTGAAAAACATAAAAAATAAGAAAAATAAACAATACACTCTCCCTTGTTCACTAATTTATTCCCAAATATGTTGCCACACAGATCTAACGTAGCTCAGAGTTCCTTGAATCCGATGCCGGTGACTGTGAATAGCAAGAACGAAACAGCTATTCACAAGCGCCAGGTACTGATGTCACCACTAATCAGAGTTGCTGACTCCAGCAAGACCCAGCTGTAATGAACTGTGGTGACATCAGTAACTGTACCTCTCAAGTCGGCTCAAGATTCGCTCATGTCTGCAGGCAGATTTTATTCAACCTGAAAAGACAATAATTATGCCCTGATGTCTCTCCAGAATCCATAAAATTATAAATGGAGGGTTGGGAAGGGGGCAAGGAAGCAAAGATTATACAACCTGTCTTAGGCAGGGCCGTATTTAGAGTTTCTGCTGCCCTAGGCACTTTTCGTGCTGCCTCCCCCATTGGTGAGTATGACTAATGCAGACACTATCGGCAGTGACTTAGGCTACTTTCACATCAGCGATTTTTGACATTTGCGGCAGATCCAGCAGTTTTTCCGCATCCGTAACGGATCACTTATGGCAACACTGTGTTCGGCCTCATTCATTCCCTATGGGACTTGCGGCACTTGCGGTTTTGCTGCGATCCGGCAAATGCGGTACTTGCAGCAACAGGGAAAAAAAATGCTGCTAGCAGTGGTTTTTTTTTTGTCTCGCCTCAAGTGCCGCACATGTCCACAAGTCCCATAGGGAATGAATGAGGCCGAACACAGAGTTGCCGGCCCGTAAGTGATATGTTACGCGACAGATGCGGAAAAACTGCAGTGTCTGCCGCGAACGGAGAAAATCGCTGATGTGAAAGTAGCCTTAGCAAACCTTTCCATTAGTTGTCATGTGAGAATCTGGTGGATCTCATACACCGTACATGGTCAGTTGATTCTGCCACGCTTGCACGGTTTGGCTGACAGATTTTTAAGGGCAACCTGTCAGTCGATTCATACTACCAAAACCACGGGCAGCATCAGTCAGACTGCAAACAGGGAAGTTTATCTCTGCAATGCTCTGACGTTTCAGAGAGAATAGTGTGAAGAGCTGGATGGGTAATTTAGTGAGAGGACGGACTAATCTGTTGCAATCGTCTGTGGGCTTCTCACTCCATGTCTCTAGATCAGGGGTGGGCAATTTATTTCCCCGAGGGGCCAGATGAAAGACCATGACTGTTGTGGAGGCCGAACCAATAGCATGAAAATAATTCTACTCAATATTAATTAATATTAATTGTACCACTTAATATTGAGCAAAATTAAGTATGCTGACACCCGCTATATATCTTTAAACCCCCCACAGCCCCTTATATACAGCATGAGCCCCCCACAGCCTCCCCATATACAGCATGAGACCCACATAACCTCCCCATATACAGCATGAGACCAGCCTCTCATCTCCTCAGCAGCCTCCCCTCTCCAGCCTCTCATCCCCTCTCCTCAGCAGCCTCCCGTCTCCAGCCTCTCATCCCCTCTCCTCAGCAGCCTCCCCTCACCAGCCTCTCATCCCCTCTCCTCAGCAGCCTCCCCTCACCAGCCTCTCATCCCCTCTCCTCAGCAGCCTCCCCTCACCAGCCTCTCATCTCCTCCCCTCAGCAGCCTCCCCTCACCAGCCTCTCATCTCCTCCCCTCACCAGCCTCTCATCTCTTCTCCTTTCCAGCCTCTCATCTCCTCTCCTTATCAGCCTCTCATCTCCTCTCCTTTCCAGCCTCTCATCTCCTCTCCTTTCCAGCCTCTCATCTTCTCTCCTTTCCAGCCTCTCATCTTCTCTCCTTTCCAGCCTCTCATCTCCTCTCCTTTCCAGCCTCTCATCTTCTCTCCTCAGCAGCCTCCCCACACCAGCCTCTCATCTCCTCTCCTTTCCAGCCTCTCATCTCCTCTCCTTTCCAGCCTCTCCTCACCAGCCTCTCCTCTCTTTACCAGCCTCTCCTCTCCTTTCCAGCCTCTCCTCTCCTCACCAGCCTCTCCTCTCCTTACCAGCCTCTCCTCTCCTTACCAGCCTCTCCTCTCCTCACCAGACTCTCCTCTCCTCACCAGACTCTCCTTTTCAGCCTCTCATCTCCTCAGCAGCCTCCCCACACCAGCCTCTCATCTCCTCTCCTTTCCAGCCTCTCATCTCCTCTCCTTACCAGCCTCTCCTCTCCTTACCAGCCTCTCCTCTCCTTACCAGCCTCTCCTCTCCTTTCCAGCCTCTCCTCTCCAGCCTCTCCTCTCCTTACCAGCCTCTCCTCTCCTTTCCAGCCTCTCCTCTCCTTACCAGCCTCTCCTCTCCCCACCTTACCAGCCTCTCCTCTCCTTACCAGCCTCTCCTCTCCTCTACTTACCAGCCTCTCCTCTCCTTACCAGTCTCTCCTCTTTCCGGCCTCTCATCTCCTCTTCTTTCCAGCTTCTCATCTCCTCTCCTTTCCTTTCCAGCCTCTCATCTCCTCTTCTTTCCAGCCTCTCATCTCCTCTCCAGCCTCTCATCTCCTTTCCAGCCTCTCATCTCATCTCCTTTCCAGCCTCTCATCTCCTTACCAGCCTCTCCTCTCTTTACCAGCCTCTCCTCTCCTCAGCAGCCTCCCCACACCAGCCTCTCATCTCCTCTCCTTACCAGCCTCTCATCTCCTCTCCTCAGCAGCCTCCCAACACCAGCCTCTCATCTCCTCTCCTTTCCAGCCTCTCATCTCCTCTCCAGCCTCTCATCTCCTCTCCTTTCCAGCCTCTCATCTCCTCAGCAGCCTCCCCCACCAGCCTCTCATCTCCTCTCCTTACCAGCCTCTCATCTCCTCCCCTTACCAGCCTCCCCTCTCCTCACTCACATCAGCAGACTCCCGTCTCCTCTCTCACCTCACTCCTCTCTGCAGCTTCCTCTGAGTCCTCACACACTGCCCGCCTCCTCTCCCTGCTCACCGCCGACTTCAGTATCTTCTCCCACAAACATGTCCGTCCTGCTTCTCTACAAAAAAGCAAAATGTCTTCCAGCTTGAAACGTGTAAATCACCACAATCTATGTCTCCCCTGTATGTGCATGCTGAGACTTATAGTGCCACAGCAGCTGAGACAGGACGGAAGGGCTCTTACCTGCAGACAGCAGCCGTGGACCTTAGCAGGGTCCCCCCTCTGACAGGCAACATCTGAAGGGGCAGACAAACACAGAGGTGAGACCCCCAATATCACCAGACTCCCCTGATGGTCCCTGTACAAACCCCCCAGTCACCTTCTCACCGCATGGGGGACAGTACTGGCAGAGCACAAGAAATGCAGCACTGAAACACTTCCCTCGCAGATGACACAGAAAGGTTCCTTGTTAACGAGGAGACAGGAAGTCCTCGGGCTGACAGCAGTTAACTCCTTACTGTCTGTGCCGTCACCTGCGGAGTATCCCTGAGGGCTCTCACACCTCCAGTCTGCTCCAGTGCTCCTACATAAGAGCGCGCAGCATGTCACATGACCCGCGTCAGGACCGTGATACACTTGGGCCTGCTGCTTAAAGGTACAGCACCCATTTCTGCCCCATACAGTAGTCAGGGCTGTAATGCCCTGATGGCGGCTCTGCGCCCGAGACCCCCTCCCCCCGCAGCAGCCGGGACTGAGGTGGGTGGGTGGGGCGACCCCAGACTTTCAAAAAAAAATAATAATTTTTTTTCTTAAACTTGCTCAGGTGCTGCCCCCTGCATTGTCCCCGCCCTAGGCACGTGCCCTCGAGTGCCTAGTGGCAAATACGGCCCTGGTCTTAGGTCTGGCCTTTACCTTCCCTGCTGACGCAGCTGACACCCACCCGGTAATTAATCGCACTTGACCTGGGTTTTTTCTTTATTCTTCGGGTTGGTCTTTGGTCCCAACCATGTGAGGCTTAGTCAACTCTTGAAGATCCAGACCAATATCAATCAAACAGTAAACAGAAGACCCATCGGAAGACTGATTCACATTAAGGACCAAACGGCAAGCTGAGATTTCCGGTGAAGTGAAGGGTGAGCCTAGGACAAGGGTAAAATAATCTTTTATTATTTTTTACCAGGTTTCTGACCTTATAAAGAATCTAGCACCATTTTGCTGAATTTGTTTAGATTGGGATTCAGGCATATCCAAATTTTCTGGAAATCACTCATCGCATCTCATGTGATGTGCCAATTCTGGGGCGCGTGCAGTCTTGTACTTTTAGGCTTGGAAGGGCCCATTAACTATAGACTATTCTATATATCTATTATTTTCTATCTATCTATCTACAGTATCTATCTATTCTATATATCTCACAAGCAAAAAGAAAGTGGCAGCACTCACCGATGTTCTTAAAACAGGTAAGCCTTTATTCTGATAAAATCGGGTCCCGTAGAAGCGCCAGATCGGCGCAAAACGGCCGTCATTTGGACCTAATACTCTGTTGTATGTACACCCCCGAGCCGTGAAGAGTTTATCGGAATAAAGGCTTACCTGTTTTAAGAAGATCGGTGAGTGCTGCCACTTTCTTTTTGCTCGTGAGATGTAACTGTATGCTTCTTTGGCTAAGCACCCAAGATCGAGGGCCGGCTCCAGCTGTAAGTCCGCGTGTTCGGCAGTTGGACGTCCTGGTGGTGCGGTCAGCTGTTCTCTTGTTGAATGACTATTCTATATATCTATCTAGTCTATATATCTATTTTATCTATTCTATTCTTATGGTCTGGTTGTGAATTTACTGTACTTGGCTGAAGAAATGTTGTGTTTCCTTTGAGATTTGTGCATAGAAATTGGGTGGCGCATGCATGGTCCATGTGATGGCTGATTATTTTTTTCGCACCCTTTGACCTGCATTGGTGAGTGTGATCCGGTTCTCGCACTCTCTTGCAACATGCTGCAATTTTTTCCTCAGTCCCAATAGAACTGAGGAAAAAGTCGCAAATAATCGCTGACTCATTTAATAACATTAGTCAGAGAGCAATGCAATGTTTTCTCCAATTGCGCTATTATACACCAATGTGAGCAGGTCCTTATGGTGAAACATGGCGGTGGCAGTGTCCTTACGTGAGACTGCATGAGTGCTGCTGGTGTTGGAAAGCTATATTTCATTGATGGTATCGTAAGGAGGTGGCGGAGGACCTCATTGCTTCCCCTCTCTTCAAGGTGCTGATCCTGTGCACTTTATGCAGTACCCAGATGGTGTACCTGTGTCTTAATGTTTTTACTGTGATGTGCTATGTTTGCATTGTATCATTGTGTGAAGTTCCCTTTAAATTGTCTATGTGTATTGTATTAGCTTAGGGACAACAAGTAGTTAAGCTTGTGGGTTGGACCAGCTGCCAAAAGGCAGCAGGAAGCTCTGGCTTCCAGTCAGTGCCCAGGGCAGGCTTGCCCGGGCAGGTGCTTAGCATTGATCGGGAGCTTGCCCAACCCCAGGAGGGTACAGAAATTGCTGCCCCAGACCCACGGGCAGTGAAGCGGGCACTGGGACTGAGTAGTACCCGCCGAGGACTATAAGCATCCAGAAATCGGCTTAAGGATTGTCACCGTGGACTGACACTATTGCTGCCACCATTGCTGTCATTGATATGGCGAAGAGTAACAGGGAAAGAGCAGGAAGTTTTATCAGATTTGCTGCGACTACTTTTTCTATCTTTTTCCTACCTCATTTATTCCAAAATAAATAGTTTTACTGTTGGATTATAACTGTGTTCCTGGATCCTGATTGCCCTTGCTGCAGTGACTGTGGAGAAGAGGTAAATTGCCTGGAGTCACATCTAGCTAGTTGGCGTTTCATGTGTAAGGGACCAGGGTGCTTGTGGACTGTGACTTTAAGTGGACTCGACCGCAACTACCACCCCATGCCACCTTGTTACAGTATCAATAATTCACAGACATATTGCTATATATTTAAAGAATAGATCCTACACTTGTAGCCATGCACTTTTCCAAGATGAAAATGATTCAAAACACAATGTCTTCTGATGTAGAATCCAACCAAAACACCTATGGGGAATTCTGTAGAGACAGGTTAAGCATCACTCTCCATCCAGCATCCAGGCTCTAAAAGAGCTTCATCTTGAAGAATGGAAGAAGACAAATGGTGCAATATGTCGCCAACTTGTTCATTCCATGACTAAAATACTTGGTGTTGTCCTTAAAAATCATTGAGGTCATACAACATACTAGATGTAGTAGTTTTTGATGTGGGGATATATTATAAACCTTATTTTCATGATGAGGGCTAAAAAATGTGAAACTGAGTCTTCTCAAAATTTAAGAAATTATTCTTGTATTCAGTGAGATATTTAATTAAATCTTACTTTTCAAGGGGAGTGTACTAATTTATGCTGAGTACTGAACATCCTTCCTTGCAGTGTATTGGCTCTTACAAATTGCCCTATTAGTTTCTTTTTTTCCCTAGATTATAATATGATTTTCACTGAGTAGCAAGAGCTCTATACTAGACTTCCAGCCCTGATTTAATATGGAGGCATATAAAAGTTTTTTATGTTGGCATTTTCCCCTTTGCTTCTTGCAAAAGCAGCTTTAGCACCCAAGTATAGTGGCATAGCAGAACGCACTACGATGTAATACTAAAATACTAAAAGAACTGCACATATTGCAGACTGTGAGCCCTCGCGGGCAGGGTCCTCCCTCCTTATGCACCTGTGTGCCTTGTTTTTTGCTCATGTTTAGTTGTATTTGTCCATATTTGCCCCCATTTCACATGTAAAGCGCCATGGAATAAATGGCGCTATAAAAATGTACAATAATAATAATAATATTGCATATACTGCCACAGAGGCTGCATGCCAGTATGCATGAGCCAAACAAATGCATTTTTATTGACAGTTTTAAAAATTGTATTTTATGGATATTCAGTTATTGTATTTACAGATTTGTATAGTTTTAACCCCTTCCCGACATTGGACGTATCCATACTTAATGGTCGGCTGGTACTTACCGACTTTGGATGTATGGATAGGTCATACGTCATATCTTTTATGCGACACTGCAGGCACAGACACAGTGGCACAAAAAAGTGCCGCCGCCATCTTGAAGCTGAGCACATGGGATGGTGACACCCCCCAGCAACTACAATCGCTGTGATTGGCTGTTCAATTCTGAACAGCCAATCACAGCGTTTCTCAGTTTTTCAGGCAATCAGATTGCCTGAAACACTGATGTCCAGCCAATGATTGGTGCTGGAAGAGCACCCATCATAGGCTGTTGGCTAGCAATGCCAGGATCACCAGGGCCAGCTCTGATTGGTGCCATCGATGATGACATTGATCGCACCAATCAGAGTGCACAATGGTGGTTTGACCTTGCTGTGACCTCCCTGTACTTCCTCATTCTAGCTGCAGATTTGTAAAGGGAGGCCACTGTGTCGCTCTGTGTGCTGTGCTGGCCCATATGATGCCATAAAAGCCTGTGCCATCAAAATTCTTGCTTCTCCTTGCCTATGCTCTTGCTCCTCCTGCTGCTGAACAAGATGACGAAAGAAGAAAGAAGAGTTCCTGATCTCTGCTTGATCCTTCTTAATCCACCCCAATCCCATTCTTCCCCCTTTTTTCCCTCCCCATCACCACTTTTGCCATTGAGCGCTGATTAGTACTTGATTGCTCAATGTTTGGCAGTTTTTTTCTTTTCTGTGCGTCCTGCAGCCACCGAGCGTTGATCAGTGATGTAATACCTCTAATAAGGTGACACTCATCAGAATTGTAAAATTTGGCCTGGTCATGAAAGTGAAAACAGGCTTGGGGATTGAAGTGGTTAAATTATTTTTTTTTTGTACATTCAGAAATGCTCAAGTCATCCGGAATTTTTATATTTGTTTTGGTCTATGATTCTGAGTCAGACATGCAGCTCTTGTTACTTTCAGTGTATCCTACATATCTGAGCTTTATGTTTTGGTACAGCCTTTGTTTTCGCCTTTGAGATGCATCTGAATTATTTAATTGACTGCAGTGAGTGTTACTGCAGTAAGGCAGAGCTAATTAGCTGCAGGCTGTTTTGCTGCTGGTGCCAAATGTACCCATAAGTGGCTGGTGATCACAGCAGGTGCTCCTGCTTTTTTATGCCAGCAAAAACCTCCACAGATTAATATAATTTTGTGTAGATCTTATCCTCCCTGGTGTTAATCCTAGCTTGGTTGACTGCCACAAACATATTGCTTGACATGAGTGATAAAACCCTGCCTATAACAGCAACAGCAGCAGAAGTTGAAGCTGAATCAGGAAGGTTCTGAGCAGTGTAATTGTTCGAGAACCCGCTGACTTTATATCCCTTTTGTCTATTGTTCCTTTTGAGTTCCTTACTAGGCCACATCTGATCTGTCAGCCATGGAAAAATAAAAGTATGTTCCCAAGGATGAACTGCTGAATCAAACTACATACTGTACCTCTACTGAAAAGCACAAAAGTTCCTGTATAGGATTGACAGGCTCTCTCTATGTAATGACTAAATACTGAACGTGTGCACATGGCGGCCTCACATCTGTACCAAAAACGTATAGATAAAGGGGAAGAGCATTAAAAAGTGCAGGAAAAATGCAATAATCAGAGAAGATTGTTATTGTGAAGTGCAAAAAACACAAAAAAACCACTGTATTTCTGCAACATGTGAACACTGCCTTACAGACTCAAAAAAAGCCAGAAGTCATATAGTGACGCTTACATAAAAGAGAGAATGTTCTGGCTGCTATGACTGTGAATGCAGGAACAAGAAATAAATTAATAAATTCATAGGTCCCAGCTAGAGATGAGCAGGACGCAGAGATGACTTTGCACCATCTTTAGCTAATCAAAAGCTGCGCTGGAGACACTGGAAGTTAAGCGATTTGCAGCTTCCCATCCTCCCGCCAGGTACCACTGAGCTGGATGCCTGACCCGAGTCCGTGAATCGATCCACTCATCTATAGTCCCAACTATCCCAGTTTGGGTCTACCCCTGCAGTCTCGAACGTCTGCTAAATGTACCTCACTACCTGTGAGACAGGTTAGTTTTACCCTACTGATGATGTGTTGTCGCAATAGCAATCCTGCTCAGTACGAGAGGATCCGCAGGTTCAGACATTTGGTGCGTGTGCTTGGCTGAGGAGCCAATGGGGCGAAGCTACCATCTGTGGGATTATGACTCAATGCCTCTAAGTCAGAATCCCCCCTAAACGTGACGATACCACAGTGCCGAGGAGCCCATCCCGGCCAGGGATAGCCGGGGGACCCCGAGCCCCCGGCGAGTAACGCTGCACGCCCTGTGGACCGGAGAGCGGCAGGAAGCCCTGCCACCTCTCTCCCGGAGCGCACCGCAAGTTTTGCTGGGAACCCGGTGCTAAATCATTCGTAGGTGACATGTACCTCACTACCACTGACCCTCTTACATCTACCGCCAGGGTAGAAAGAAACGGTAAATGGGTGTGGATTGTGGTGTGGCCAGGGGCAAGGCCAAAGTTTGTTTACTTTGTCCCTCTTTCTGTTCTTTAAAAGTTGGGAGGTATGGCACTGAGCGGTCCTTCCCATATTATACAAAATCCCCTGTTACATATTGCACTGTCCCTTATCACATAGGATTCCTTTTTGGTTTGTATAGCGCCGTCTCATATTATTTGGCGTCCTCTTGTTATATATAGCGCCATCCAGGGCCGGACTGGCCATAGGGCACTTCTGGCAAATGCCAGAAGGGCCGGTGCCAGTGGTGGGCCGCTCAATCCGCCGCCCCCGCCGTCGCATTCAACTATACCGGCGTATAGACGCCGGTACAGTTGAATGCAATGATGGAGGAGAGAGCGTCTACAGACGCTCCTCTCCCATCATTCCCCGCTCTGCCTCTGACACTGCGGGTGCGCGATGATGTCATATCATCGCGCACCTGCTGTGTCCCGGGCAGACTGCAGCTGCTGAGACAGGAGCAGGAACCAGGAAGCAACGCTGGGCACGAGGAGAGGTGAGGAGAGTTTTTTTTTTTCTGGACTGTGGGGCCATTCTCGGAGGAGGTGAGGGGAGGAAGAGAAGAGATGTGGGCTGTATATAGTTCTCTGTGGGCTGTGCTCTGTGCTGTATACTGCTGTGGGCTGTATATAGTTCTCTGTGGGCTGTGCTCTGTGCTGTATACTACTGTGGGCTGTATATAGTACTCTGTGGGCTGTTCTCTGTGCTGTATACTGCTGTGGGCTGTATATAGTTCTCTGTGGGCTGTGCTCTGTGCTGTATACTACTGTGGGCTGTATATAGTTCTCTGTGGGCTGTGCTCTCTGCTGTATACTACTGTGGGCTGTATATAGTACTCTGTGGGCTGTGCTCTGTGCTGTATACTACTGTGGGCTGTATATAGTTCTCTGTGGGCTGTGCTCTGTGCTGTATACTGCTGTGGGCTGTATATAGTTCTCTGTGGGCTGTGCTCTGTGCTGTATACTACTGTGGGCTGTATATAGTTCTCTGTGGGCTGTGCTCTGTGCTGTATACTGCTGTGGGCTGTATATAGTTCTCTGTGGGCTGTGCTCTGTGCTGTATACTACTGTGGGCTGTATATAGTTCTCTGTGGGCTGTGCTCTGTGCTGTATACTGCTGTGGGCTGTATATAGTTCTCTGTGGGCTGTGCTCTGTGCTGTATACTGCTGTGGGCTGTATATAGTTCTCTGTGGGCTGTGCTCTGTGCTGTATACTACTGTGGGCTGTATATAGTACTCTGTGGGCTGTGCTCTGTGCTGTATACTGCTGTGGGCTGTATATAGTTCTCTGTGGGCTGTGCTCTGTGCTGTATACTACTGTGGGCTGTATATAGTTCTCTGTGGGCTGTGCTCTGTGCTGTATACTACTGTGGGCTGTATATAGTTCTCTGTGGGCTGTGCTCTGTGCTGTATACTGCTGTGGGCTGTATATAGCTCTCTGTGGGCTGTGCTCTGTGCTGTATACTACTGTGTGCTCTGTGCTACATATAGTTCTCTGTGGGCTGTGCTCTGTGCTGTATACTGCTGTGGGCTGTATATAGTTCTCTGTGGGCTGTGCTCTGTGCTGTATACTGCTGTGGGCTGTATATAGTTCTCTGTGGGCTGTGCTCTGTGCTGTATACTGCTGTGGGCTGTATATAGCTCTCTGTGGGCTGTGCTCTGTGCTGTATACTACTGTGTGCTCTGTGCTATATATAGTTCTCTGTGGGCTGTGCTCTGTGCTGTATACTGCTGTGGGCTGTATATAGTTCTCTGTGGGCTGTGCTCTGTGCTGTATACTGCTGTGGGCTGTATATAGCTCTCTGTGGGCTGTGCTCTGTGCTGTATACTACTTTGTGCTCTGTGCTATATATAGTTCTCTGTGGGCTGTGCTCTGTGCTGTATACTGCTGTGGGCTGTATATAGTTCTCTGTGGGCTGTGCTCTGTGCTGTATACTACTGTGTGCTGTATATAGTTCTCTGTGGGCTGTGCTGTATATAGTACTCTGTGGGCTGTGCTGTATATAGTACTCTGTGGGCTGTGCTGTATATAGTACTCTGTGGGCTGTGCTGTATATAGTACTCTGTGGGCTGTGCTGTGTATAGTACTCTGTGGGCTGTGCTGTATATAGTACTCTCTGGGCTGTGCTGTATATAGTACTCTCTGGGCTGTGCTGTATATAGTACTCTCTGGGCTGTGCTTTATATAGTACTCTGGGCTGTGCTGTATATAGTACTCTGGGCTGTGCTTTATATAGTTCTCTGTGGGCTGTGCTGTATATAGTTCTCTGTGGGCTGTGCTCTGTGCTGTATACTGCTGTGGGCTGTATATAGTTCTCTGTGGGCTGTGCTCTGTGCTGTATACTGCTGTGGGCTGTATATAGTTCTCTGTGGGCTGTGCTCTGTGCTGTATACTACTGTGGGCTGTATATAGTTCTCTGTGGGCTGTGCTCTGTGCTGTATACTGCTGTGGGCTGTATATAGTTCTCTGTGGGCTGTGCTCTGTGCTGTATACTACTGTGGGCTGTATATAGTTCTCTGTGGGCTGTGCTCTGTGCTGTGTACTGCTGTGGGCTGTATATAGTTCTCTGTGGGCTGTGCTCTGTGCTGTATATAGTTCTCTGTGGGCTGTGCTCTGTGCTGTATACTGCTGTGGGCTGTATATAGTTCTCTGTGGGCTGTGCTCTGTGCTGTATACTGCAGTGGGCTGTATATAGTTCTCTGTGGGCTGTGCTCTGTGCTGTATACTACTGTGGGCTGTATATAGTTCTCTGTGGGCTGTGCTCTGTGCTGTATACTGCTGTGGGCTGTATATAGTTCTCTGTGGGCTGTGCTCTGTGCTGTATACTACTGTGGGCTGTATATAGTTCTCTGTGGGCTGTGCTCTGTGCTGTATACTGCTGTGGGCTGTATATAGTTCTCTGTGGGCTGTGCTCTGTGCTGTATACTGCTGTGGGCTGTATATTGTTCTCTGTGGGCTGTGCTCTGTGCTGTATACTGCTGTGGGCTGTATATAGCTCTCTGTGGGCTGTGCTCTGTGCTGTATACTACTGTGTGCTCTGTGCTATATATAGTTCTCTGTGGGCTGTGCTCTGTGCTGTATACTGCTGTGGGCTGTATATAGTTCTCTGTGGGCTGTGCTCTGTGCTGTATACTACTGTGGGCTGTATATAGTTCTCTGTGGGCTGTGCTCTGTGCTGTATACTGCTGTGGGCTGTATATAGTTCTCTGTGGGCTGTGCTCTGTGCTGTATACTACTGTGGGCTGTATATAGTTCTCTGTGGGCTGTGCTCTGTGCTGTGTACTGCTGTGGGCTGTATATAGTTCTCTGTGGGCTGTGCTCTGTGCTGTATACTACTGTGGGCTGTATATAGTTCTCTGTGGGCTGTGCTCTGTGCTGTATACTGCTGTGGGCTGTATATAGTTCTCTGTGGGCTGTGCTCTGTGCTGTATACTGCTGTGGGCTGTATATAGTTCTCTGTGGGCTGTGCTCTGTGCTGTATACTACTGTGGGCTGTATATAGTTCTCTGTGGGCTGTGCTCTGTGCTGTATACTGCTGTGGGCTGTATATAGTTCTCTGTGGGCTGTGCTCTGTGCTGTATACTACTGTGGGCTGTATATAGTTCTCTGTGGGCTGTGCTCTGTGCTGTATACTGCTGTGGGCTGTATATAGCTCTCTGTGGGCTGTGCTCTGTGCTGTATACTACTGTGGGCTGTATATAGTTCTCTGTGGGCTGTGCTCTGTGCTGTATACTGCTGTGGGCTGTATATAGCTCTCTGTGGGCTGTGCTCTGTGCTGTATACTGCTGTGGGCTGTATATTGTTCTCTGTGGGCTGTGCTCTGTGCTGTATACTGCTGTGGGCTGTATATAGCTCTCTGTGGGCTGTGCTCTGTGCTGTATACTACTGTGTGCTCTGTGCTATATATAGTTCTCTGTGGGCTGTGCTCTGTGCTGTATACTGCTGTGGGCTGTATATAGTTCTCTGTGGGCTGTGCTCTGTGCTGTATACTGCTGTGGGCTGTATATAGTTCTCTGGGCTGTGCTCTGTGCTGTATGCTACTGTGGGCTGTATATAGTTCTCTGTGGGCTGTGCTCTGTGCTGTATACTGCTGTGGGCTGTATATAGCTCTCTGTGGGCTGTGCTCTGTGCTGTATACTACTGTGTGCTCTGTGCTATATATAGTTCTCTGTGGGCTGTGCTCTGTGCTGTATACTGCTGTGGGCTGTATATAGTTCTCTGTGGGCTGTGCTCTGTGCTGTATACTGCTGTGGGCTATATATAGTTCTCTGTGGGCTGTGCTCTGTGCTGTATACTGCTGTGGACTGTATATAGTTCTCTGTGGGCTGTGCTCTGTGCTGTATACTACTGTGGGCTGTATATAGTTCTCTGTGGGCTGTGCTCTGTGCTGTATACTGCTGTGGGCTGTATATAGCTCTCTGTGGGCTGTGCTCTGTGCTGTATACTACTGTGGGCTGTATATAGTTCTCTGTGGGCTGTGCTCTGTGCTGTATACTGCTGTGGGCTGTATATAGCTCTCTGTGGGCTGTGCTCTGTGCTGTATACTACTGTGTGCTCTGTGCTATATATAGTTCTCTGTGGGCTGTGCTCTGTGCTGTATACTGCTGTGGGCTGTATATAGTTCTCTGTGGGCTGTGCTCTGTGCTGTATACTGCTGTGGGCTGTATATAGTTCTCTGTGGGCTGTGCTCTGTGCTGTATACTACTGTGTGCTGTATATAGTTCTCTGTGGGCTGTGCTGTATATAGTACTCTGTGGGCTGTGCTGTATATAGTACTCTGTGGCCTGTGCTGTATATAGTACTCTGTGGGCTGTGCTGTATATAGTACTCTGTGGGCTGTGCTGTGTATAGTACTCTGTGGGCTGTGCTGTATATAGTACTCTGTGGGCTGTGCTGTATATAGTACTCTGTGGGCTGTGCTGTATATAGTACTCTCTGGGCTGTGCTGTATATAGTACTCTCTGGGCTGTGCTTTATATAGTACTCTGGGCTGTGCTGTATATAGTACTCTGGGCTGTGCTTTATATAGTTCTCTGTGGGCTGTGCTGTATATAGTTCTCTGTGGGCTGTGCTGTATATAGTTCTCTGTGGGCTGTGCTGTATATATTACTTTGTGGGCTGTGCTGTATATATTACTTTGTGGGCTGTGCTGTATATATTACTCTGTGGGCTGTGCTGTATACTACTGTGTGGACTGTGCTGTATACTTCTACGTGGGCTGTGCTGTATACTACTGTGTGGTCTGTGCTGTATACTACTGTGTGGTCTGTGCTGAATACTGCTGTGTGGGCTGTGTTATCTACTACGCGAGCTGTGCTATAGTATGCAGGCTGTGCTGTATACTATGCGGTTTGTGCTATATAATATGCGGGCTTTGCTATATACTATGGGGAGTATATTATATTCTATGGGGGAGGCCATGTTATGTACTATGTGGCTGTGTTATATACTATTGTGGGGGTATATTATATTCTATGGGGGAGGCTGCGTTATATTCTATGGGGGGCTACATTATATATTATGGGGAGGTGGGCTGTATTATATTCTATGGGGGTTACATACTCTGTGGGGTGGCTGCATTATACTCTGGGGTGGCTGCATTATACTCTGGGGTGGCTGCATTATACTCTGGGGTGGCTGCATTATACTATATGTGGGCTGCATTATACTGTATCGAGGACTATGGGGAATACGTTATACTATATGAAGAACTATGGGGTGCATTATACTATGGGAAGTGAATTGTACTACATGGATGACTGTGGCGGTGCATTATACTATATGGAGCACTATGAGGATTGTATTATGCTATATGGAGGACTATGAGGATTGTATTATGCTATATGGAGGACTATGAGGAGTGTATTATACTATGTGGAGGACTGAGCAGTGTATTTTAATATATGGAGGACTATAGGGAGTGTATTATACTATATGGAGGACTATGGAGCACATTATAATATATGGAGGACTATGGGGTGTATTTTACTAAACAAGTAAAATGCTGCATATTCGGATTGTTTTTGCTGGAACAAAAAGCCTTGTTGTCAGCAGCACATTGCCAGTGTAAACTGTAGATGTGCTGCTGAAAACATGATACTGTATGGTGATCTATTAGTGATCGTTCTGTCTCATCATTATTCCTCAGCTGGTGGAAAGAGGCCGGGAAACAAGCGTTGAACAACTTCAGTATTGTCGATCAAACTCGTTTAGCGGCCTGAACTCAGCGCACGTAAATACAACAGAAAGGCTTCTGTGTGATGTGCAATATGTTAGCATTTGGGGACCCATTTTAAACTTTGCCTAGGGCCCCACTTTGCCTAAAACCGGCCCTGCCTACAAGTGTACAAAGATATTATACAGTCACCATGTGACAAGTGGGCCTGTGTAACTTCAAATGCCAGGGCTGAATTTTAGTCCCAGTCCGGCCCTGGCGCCATCCTATATTATATAATGTCCTCTAGTTATATATAGCACCGTCTCATATTATACAGCATCCTCTAGTTATATATAGCACCTTTTTATTATATAGTATCCTCTATTATATATAACACTTTGTTACAGTATATATAGAGCTGTACAAGAGAGAAATTAATTTTGCAGCATGCGTAGCACACTGCTGTTTCTGTCAATTTGCGTCTGCAGATGTGCACCTGTGTGATAATCATGTGACCTATCACATGATGTCTGAAAGGGAATGTCACATGATACATGGGCTGTTGTGGGGGACTACGCCCTCTAAATTGCTCGGGACCTAGGCTACTCTTATTCTCCCGCTGTTTGGAGTTTTAAAAAAAATGCAAAAGTCCTTTATTCTAAGAATTCAAAACTTTTGCTTGGCTAAAAAAAATCCACTGATATATTCTTTATTAATTCCACGTTTACTGTACAAGCACTATACATAATAATTTTCTAGAGGAACCAGTATAACAAAACTTTCTCAAAACACAGTGCAATTTAGAAGAAAATACTGAACCTGAATACTTTGTCTTCAGGTCTTATTTGACAGCTCCCTTTCACTTTATATCTGACATGCATAGCTATGTAATTGCACACGAAGAAGCAAATGCGTCTTCCTACAGAGCTTTTCCTGATGAATTTGAGTCATAGAAAAGTACAGAAGTTCAGTGCCTATGTGGGATGAACTGGAAAAATATGGGAGATTCCTTCTCCTTGGGATACTTAAAACCTGTTCTTTGCCTTGCTCATGCATAAAGCTCTATAGTATTGTAAGGTTATGAATAAGACATGTTCTGAAGCAGAAAATTATTTTATAACTTAAGGATGATGGTCATACAGTGATACGTTACTTAGCATTATTTGTTTTTTGCATGGATTCATTTTATTAAAAGGTATTCCAGGGAAAAGAAAAAAGAAAAACTAAAGCAGATTTCAATATAAATAAATGCCTAAATAGTTTTAAATGAAACCTGTCATGTGAAAAAATGCTATTAAATGCTACTACTGCAGTCGCCATCGTGAACATCCAGCTGCTGGTAGGAAATTATCCTTATTCCTCCTGACAGCTGAGGCTTTCAGTCATAGAGGCACTGTCGGTGCGGCTTCAGTCACTGTTCAGTACATAGTGAGCGGTGGCTGAAACAATGGCCTGTCACTAACTGACAGCCATCAGTAAGGAGACACACATGAAGCAACAGCACAACTTCAGAACGTTATTAACCTGTGGATTAACCACATATCTGCAGGTTAACAGCATGTTTTACATTCCAGGTTCCCTTTAAATAGCACATCACAATTGTTTTGTATAGGGTGCTAATTTCCAAAGCATTAAAATTGCTGTTGCCTGTTACACTTACAGAAACATGTTCTAGAATATTAATATTAAGACAAGTGCCTCTAAGCATGTGCAGTAGGAAGCTCCTCTCCCTTCATGTGTAGGAAGATGTCCTCCATTACTAGAGATACAAGAGATACTGAGGTAAGAAAAGGCTGCTCACACTACTGTCCACCCTGTCTTTCTGATCTAACATTTGAGATACTAGTAGTGGTAAAGTAAGAAGAGGCTGCTCACACTGCTGTCCCCTGTCTTTTTTATCCAATATTGGACATACCTGGTGTGATGAAGTAAGAAGAAGTTGCTCACACTGATGCCCAGCCTGCCTATCTGATTTAATACTGGATATACCAGGTGTGCTGAAGTAAGAAGATACTGCTCATGGAGCACCCCGTCAAGGCTGTGGGGTACTCGGTACCGGGTCCTGCGGTTCACAGGGGGAATGTCACGGTGGCTGACCCGGTCCGTGGCCCTGGGACAAAAGGGAAAGATCTTTAAAGGGATAGAGTTTATGTTCATGGCGCCACCTGTGGTATTCGGTCAGGGTGACTGACGCTGCTTTAACCCCTTCATGACCCAGCCTATTTTGGCCTTAATGACCTTGCCGTTTTTTGCAATTCTGACCAGTGTCCCTTTATGAGGTAATAACTCAGGAACGCTTCAACGGATCCTAGCGATTCTGAGATTGTTTTTTCGTGACATATTGGGCTTCATGTTAGTGGTAAATTTAGGTCGATAATTTCTGAGTTTATTTGTGAAAAAAACGGAAATTTGGCGAAAATTTTGAAAATTTCGCAATTTTCACATTTTGAATTTTTATTCTGTTAAACCAGAGAGTTATGTGATACAAAATAGTTAATAAATAACATTTCCCACATGTCTACTTTACATCAGCACAATTTTGGAAACAAATTTTTTTTTTGCTAGGAAGTTATAAGGGTTAAAATTTGACCAGTGATTTCTCATTTTTACAACAAAATTTACAAAACCATTTTTTTTAGGGACCACCTCACATTTGAAGTCAGTTTGAGGGTTCTATATGGCTGAAAATACCCCAAAGTGACACCATTCTAAAAACTGCACCCCTCAAGGTGCTCAAAACCACATTCAAGAAGTTTATTAACCCTTCAGGTGTTTCACAGCAGCAGAAGCAACATGGAAGGAAAAAATGAACATTTAACTTTTTAGTCACAAAAATGATCTTTTAGCAACATTTTTTTTATTTTCCCAAGGGTAAAAGGAAAAACTGGACCACGAACGATGTTGTCCAATTTGTCCTGAGTATGCTGATACCTCATATGTGGGGGTAAACCACTGTTTGGGCATACGGCAGGGCTTGGAAGGAAAGGAGCGCCATTTGACTTTTTGAATGAAAAATTGGCTCCAATCTTTAGCGGACACCATGTCGCGTTTGGAGAGCCCCCGTGTGCCTAAACATTGGAGCTCCCCCACAAGTGACCCCATTTTGGAAACTAGACCCCCCAAGGAACTTATCTAGAAGCATAGTGAGCACTTTAAACCCCCAGGTGCTTCACAAATTGATCCGTAAAAATTAAACAGTACTTTTTTTTCACAAAAAAATTATTTTAGCCTCAATTTTTTCATTTTCACATGGGCAACAGGATAAAATGGATCCTAAAATTTGTTGGACAATTTCTCCTGAGTACACTGATACCTCACATGTGGGGGTAAACCACTGTTTGGGCACATGGTAAGGCTCGGAAGGGAAGGAGCGCCATTTGACTTTTTGAATGAAAAATGATCTCCATCGCTAGCAGAGACCATGTCACGTTTGGAGAGCCCCCGTGTGCCTAAACATTGGAGCGCTCCCACAAGTGACCCCATTTTGGAAAGTAGACCCCCCAAGGAACTTATCTAGAAGCATAGTGAGCACTTTAAACTCTCAGGTGCTTCACAAATTGATCCGTAAAAATTAAAAAGTACTTTTTTTTCACACAAAATTTCTTTTAGCCTCAATTTTTTCATTTTCACATGGGCAACAGGATAAAATGGATCCTAAAATTTGTTGGGCAATTTCTGCTGAGTATGTTGATACCTCATATGTGGGGGTAAACCACTGTTTGGGTGCACGGCAAGGCTCGGAAGGGGAGGCGTGCCATTTGACTTTTTGAATGGAAAATTAGCTCCAATCGTTAGCGAACACCATGTCGCGTTTGGAGAGCCCCTGTGTGCCTAAACATTGGAGCTCCCCTACACGTGACCCCATTTTGGAAACTAGACCCCCCAAGGAACTTATCTAGATGCATATTGAGCACTTATAACCCCCAGGTGCTTCACAGAAGTTTATAACGCAGAGCCGTGAAAATAAAAAAATAATTTTTCTTTCCTCAAAAATGAGTTTTAGCCAAGGATTTTTTAATTTTCCAAGGGTAATAGGAGAAATTGGACCCCAAATGTTCTTGTCCAGTTTGTCCTGAGTACGATGATACCCCATATGTGGGGGTAAACCACTGTTTGGGCACACGGCAGGGCTCGGAAGGGAAGGCACGCCATTTGGCTTTTTGAATGGAAAATTAGCTCCAATCATTAGCGGACACCATGTCACGTTTGGAGAGCCCCTGTGTGCCTAAACATTGTAGCTCCCTAACAAGTGACCCCATTTTGGAAACTAGACCTCCCAAGGAACTAATCTAGATGTGTGGTGAGCACTTTGAACCCCCAAGTGCTTCGCAGAAGTTTATAACGCAGAGCCGTGAAAATAATAAATGTGTTTCCTTTCCTCAAAAATATTTTTTAGCCCAGAATTTTTTATTTTTGCAAGGGTAACAGGAGAAATTGGACCCCAAAAGTTGTTGTCCAGTTTCTCCTGAGTACGGTGATACCCCATATGTGGGGGTAAACCACTGTTTGGGCACATGCCGGGGCTCGGAAGGGAAGTAGTGACGTTTTGGAATGCAGACTTTGATGGAATGCTCTGCGGGCGTCACGTTGCATTTGCAGAGCCCCTGATGTGCCTAAACAGTAGGAACTCCCCACAAGTGACTCCATTTTGGAAACTAGACACCCCAAGGAACTTATCTAGATGTGTGGTGAGCACATTCAACCCCCAAGTGCTTCACAGAAGTTTACAACGCAGAGCCGTGAAAATAAAAAATCATTTTTCTTTCCTCAAAAAAGATGTTTTAGCAAGCAATTTTTTATTTTCACAAGGGTAACAGGAGAAATTGGGCCCCAATGTTTGTTGCCCAGTTTGTTGTGAGTACAGTGATACCCCATATGTGGGGGTAAACCACTGTTTGGGCGCACGTCAGGGCTCGGAAGGGAAGTAGTGACATTTGAAATGCAGACTTTGATGGAATGGTCTGCGGGCGTCACGTTGCATTTGCAGAGCCCCTGATGTGCCTAAACAGTAGAAACACCCCACAAGTGACCCCATTTTGGAAACTAGACCCCCCAAGGAACTTATCTAGATGTGTGATGAGCACATTCAACCCCCAAGTGCTTCACAGAAGTTTACAACGCAGAGCCGTGAAAATAAAAAATCATTTTTCTTTCCTCAAAAAAGATGTTTTAGCAAGCAATTTTTTATTTTCACAAGGGTAACAGGAGAAATTGGGCCCCAATGTTTGTTGCCCAGTTTGTTGTGAGTACAGTGATACCCCATATGTGGGGGTAAACCACTGTTTGGGCGCACGTCAGGGCTCGGAAGGGAAGTAGTGACATTTGAAATGCAGACTTTGATGGAATGGTCTGCGGGCGTCACGTTGCATTTGCAGAGCCCCTGATGTGCCTAAACAGTAGAAACACCCCACAAGTGACCCCATTTTGGAAACTAGACCCCCCAAGGAACTTATCTAGATGTGTGATGAGCACGTTCAACCTCCAAGTGCTTCACAGAAGTTTACAACGCAGAGCCGTGAAAATAAAAAATAATTCTTCTTTCCTCAAAAATTATGTCTTAGCAAGTAATTTTTTATTTTTGCAAGGGTAACAGGAGAAATTGGACCCCAACAGTTGTTGCCCAGTTTGTCCTGAGTACGCTGGTACCCCAAATGTGGGGGTAAACCACTGTTTGGGCACACGTCGGGGCTTGGAAGGGAGGGAGCACCATTTGACTTTTTGAATGCAAGATTGGCTGGAATCAATGGTGGCGCCATGTTGCGTTTGGAGACCCCTGATGTGCCCTAACAGTGGAAACCCCTCATTTCTAACTTCAACACTAACCCCAACACACCCCTAATCCTAATCCCAACTGTAGCCATAACCCTAATCACAACCCTAACCCCAACACACCCCTAACCACAACCCTAACCCCAACACACCCGTAACCCTAATTCCAACCCTAGCCCTAATTCCAACCCTAACCCTAAGGGTATGTGCCCACGTAGCGGATTCGTGTGAGATTTTTCCGCATGACTTTTGAAAAATCTGCAAGTAAAAGGCACTGCGTTTTACCTGCGGATTTACAGCAGATTTCCAGTGTTTTTTTGTGCGGATTTCACCTGCGGATTCCTATTGAGGAACAGGTGTAAAACGCTGCGGAATCCGCACAAAGAATTGACATGCTGTGGAAAATACAACGCAGCGTTTCTGCACGGAATTTTCCGCACCATGGGCACAGCGGATTTGGTTTTCCATAGGTGTACACGGTACTGTAAACCTGATGGAAAACTGCTACGAATTCGCAGCGGCCAATCCGCTGCGGATCCGCGGCCGATCCGCTGCGGATCCGCGGCCGATCCGCTGCGGATCCGCGGCCGATCCGCTGCGGATCCGCGGCCGATCCGCTGCGGATCCGCGGCCGATCCGCTGCGGATCCGCGGCCGATCCGCTGCGGATCCGCCGCCGATCCGCGGCCGATCCGCCGCGGATCCGCTGCGGATCCGCCGCCGATCCGCTGCGGATCCGCCGCCGATCCGCTGCGGATCCGCTGCCAAATCCGCACATGCCATAACCCTAACCCTACCCGTAACCCTAACCCTAGTTCTAACCCTAACCCTAGTTCTAACCCTAACCACAGTGGGGAAAAAAAAAAAAAAATATTTTCTTTATTTTATTATTGTCCCTATCTATGGGGGTGATAAAGGGGGGGGTTTATTTATTATTTTTTTTATTTTGATCGCTGTGGTAGAACCTACCACAGCGATCAAAATGTACCTGTAAGGAATCTGCCGGCCGGCGGGCGTACTGAGCATGCGCCCGCCATTTTGGAAGATGGCGGCGCCCAGCGAGGAGACGGCCGGACACCGGGAGGATCGGTAAGTATGAAGGGGTGGTGGGGGGGTGGATCTGAGCACAGGGGGGGTGATCGGAGGACGGGGGGAGCGGACAGCAGGACGGGGGAGCGGGCAGGAGCACGGGGCAGCGGAGCACAGGACGGAGGGGACCGGACCCCATAACGGAGCGGTGGGGGGGCGATCGGTGGGGTGGGGGGTGGTCACTTCAGGTTTTCCAGCCATGGCCGATGATATTGCAGCATCGGCCATGGCTGGATTGTAATATTTCACCTGTTTTTTAGGTGAAATATTACAAATCGCTCTGATTGGCAGTTTCACTTTCAACAGCCAATCAGAGCGATCGTAGCCACGGGGGGGGTGAAGCCACCCCCCCTGGGCTGAAGCACCACTCCCCCTCTCCCTGCAGATCGGGTAAAATAGGAGTTAACCCCTTCACCCGATCTGCAGGGACGCGATCATTCCATGACACCACATAGGCGTCATGGGTCGGATTGGCACGGGTTTTCATGACGCCTATGTGGCGTCATGGGTCGGGAAGGGGTTAAGGGGTCCGCTGGGGTGATGTTATGGCAGCTAGATGGCATACCTTCCCACAAGTGAAGTATATCCCCAGGGCTTCCCAGTATGTAGATGGTAGAATGGTGTGAGGTGCAGTGAAGAACGAGGACACAAGGTTGCAGTCTCTTTACCTTTACTGAAGACTTCAGCATCCACAGTCCAGAGCACCAGACCACAGGGTAGGCAGAGTCCAGCCACTTGGAGGTGTCGTAGCTGTTTTCATTCTGACCCAAATGTCAGCTGACATATCACCAGTGAGACCTAATTGTGGATTTATGCCCTTAGTTGACAAGCGCTTGGAGACAAAAGACACCTCACACGTATCCCGTGAGCAAGTCACTTTTATCTGATCTATAAAAAGCCAAAGCAATGTTTTATACCATTTACATCCAATGCATTTCAATGTAACTCATGTAGCCCCCACCAGCACCCAGGGTCATATTCTATTTACCATAGCTCAGAACATATTGTAACTGACTATTGAGAACATACATGATAAGAAGTGTAGTCTCCTTGGAGAGGAGACCATCAGACTACTGAGTCAACAGATTCTAATAATTCTAACACTTAAAGGTAAAAGGCACTTAAAGGCAAGGCAGTTAAAGGCAAACTATTAACCCTTCTATAACAATTTCCCCCTTTTGTAAATGGTATAACCTTTGCTACGGGGTCAGCTGATGTCCACAAAGGAGCTACTGTCTCATGGGTCTAGTACCCACAAGGGGACTTGCTACCTGCTTCGCCCATCCACCCTCAGTGTGGACACTCAACTTCCCATCAGCAGTGGCCATACGGGGCCTATGATATACTACAGAAGGTTCAGCCTTAGGTAATACATATATTAGCGCTTTTACGGCTACATAAAACAATAAGCAAAGCAACAAGATTTGCATACAAGTCTGAAAAATACCAAAAATAATCCATCCTGCTAGGCCACTAAGCCAATCGGCTGGATTTAAAAAGGAGTCTCTATATTGTATTAGTCTCATTGAGAGCCTTAAGGAACCTAGAAAACCTGAGTCCAAGTCTCATTGGGTATGCTGTGTGGTGTTAATACCTTCCTTGGCTCCAGGGGTAAAGGCTAAGTACAGCATAGCCCTTACAAATACTGGGCTGTGTATACAGATCCAACAGTCCAGCAGTTTTTGTCCTTCTGCGTCGCTTGTAAGAAAAGCAAGATGCTCAATAAGTTTGTTGTCCTTGTCAACACTTAAAAGTTTATCCAGTGTCTCTGTAAGGTGCAGACATCCTACCACTGCCAGCAAGGTGATTAGGACAACAGTCTTTCTGCTAGTGAAAAGATCTTTTTGCAGTGACTGGTATGGATCCAGGTGGGCGTTCCCTCAAGTGAATGTGGTCAACTGGACTTTACAACGGGCCGTCAAACCGTGGATATAGGCTCCTTCTCACGTGTCTGTGTATGACCACCCAATCGCCTGGAATCAGCAGATGTGCGTCTGCACTGGCATTAAGATCTGGAATGGATGAAAACACATGTTTATGCACCACAATAAGTCTGTTCTGCAAGGCCTGGACATGGGCTGTTATAGCACCGTGTTGCATTTGTAGCACCTGTGGGAAGTACAGACCAGTCTCTGGCAAACTACTAAACAGGACTTCAAAAGGGGACAAGCTTGTCTTTCTATTTGGAGTGTGTCTGACTAGAAAGAGTGCAAGAGACAAGCACTCTATCCCGCTCTTTCCTGTGTCTGCCATGGCTTCTGAATTTTCAGTTTAAGTGTCCCATTTAGTGTTTCCATTTTCCCACTACTTTGTTGTCTATATGGTGCATGATATGCTTGCTGTACTGCAAGTGTGTACCCCTATCGCTCTTTGTCGTTTCTGGGACACCATACCTGCAGATCAGTTCTTTCATTAGGTTGTCTGCAGTCGCTTTAGTATTTGCACATTTTACCAGATAGGCTTCCAGCCAACCAGAGAAGAGATCTACACATACTAGGACATTTTTCACACACTCCTACCTTGGGTAGCTGTATGTAGCCCGTCTGCAGTCTCTGAAACGGGTAGAGAGGCCTGGGTGTCGCTTTCTTAGGGATTTTTACTGTTTTACCAGGGTTGTGCTGTGCACAGATGAGGCATGACCGTACGAGCTTTGCTGCTGCGTAACTGAAACCAGGAGCGATCCGGAAGGCATGTGACATTTTGAGGTGTGAGTGGGGCCAGGTGTTGCTTGCGCCATTATTAGGAACAGGGACCTTGGTATATACAATTTATCCTTATTCTCCCAAAACTCTTTTTGAGTTCAGCTCAGCTCCCATTCTCCCCCGTGTTCCTTCTCTGTTTGGGCAGCTGGAGGGATTTCAGGACATCTAGGCTCAGTGTGGCTGGAATACGCTGACTCTCCGCCACCGTCCACTGCTCCCTAGGCCGCCTTGCTGCTACTTTAGCAGCCTCGTCCGCCCTTCTGTTGCCCTCTACCTCCACAGAGTCACCGTCCGTGTGTGCTGTTACCTTGACGATGCCAACCTGGACTGGTAACGTCAATGCCTCCACTAATTGTTTCATCAGCTCTGCATTTTTAATGGGCTTACCGGCTGATGTAAGAAACGTTCTGCTTCTCCAGACAGGGCAATAATCATGGGATATTCCCCATGCACAATTCGAATCTGTGTAAATATTAGCGACTTTACCTGCAGCAGCTCTACACGCCTCAGTGAGTGCCTTCAACTCTGCCTCCTGCACCGACATGTGAGGAGGGAGTGGTTCAACTCGGATTACCTCATGTGAGGATACTACTGCATGTCCAGTGTAGAATCGCCCATCCTGGTGGTATCTGGAGCCATCTACAAAAATAAATCTTCAAAATATGCATTAGGAACAGGTTTTTCATGAACATATGTAAAACATACTGTCTCCTGACTCATCAGTTCCTATGCAGTCATATTTGTCAACGTACCAGTGTACTGTATTTTTTTTTTTTTTTTTTTAATGCTGTCACCAATTCCCCCTTTTCTGAATCCACAGGCAGATGAGTGGCTGGATTCAGAACACTATGTCTTTTGAGGGTGACGTATTCAGGAATTAGTATTAGAACACATTCGAGTCTGATCTGTCTATTCATAGACAGGTGTTTTGGTTGAACTTGTACAAGTATGGCATTAATGTCATGTGGGGAACAAATTGTCAAAAGAAAAAGTCAGTGTGAGCTCACATGCCTAGCAGTAATACAGCAGCTCTACAACACGGACACACGTAGGAGACCCTCTAATCACTGGGTGTAATTGTGCTGAGTAGTAAGCTATTGGTCTCTGTTCCTCTCCACATTGCTGTGTCAGTACTGCGGTAGCATGTCCTCCCTGCTCTGTTCAAAATAAGAAAAATGGCTGATCATAGTTTGGAATGCCTAAGGCCGGGGCTTGACACAATGAGCAGCTTCAGAGAATCAATTGCTTCTTGAGTGAGATTGTAGGGGTTTGATGACAACCTGTCATAGAGTGGTTGCATCATTTGTGAAGCAGACCTTATCCAAGGCCTACAGTAGGTCACCAAACCTAGGAAAATGCGTAGATGCTGGCGTGACCTGGGTAAAGGGAGATTTTGTATTGCCTGTTTTCTGTCTTCAGTCAGGTGTCTTGTACCTTCAGCAATACAATGTCCCTAAAAATGTCACCTTTTGTTTGCAATACTGTAATTTGTCACGGGAGACCTTGCAACCCTTCTCTGCCAAAAAACAGCAAGGAAACTGTAGCTTCCTTGCAGGACGTCTGGTCCGGGCAGCAGAGCAAGAGGTCATCCACGTACTGCAATAGTACAGTCTGTGGATGAGGTGGTTGCCACTGCTCAAGAATCCCTGCCATCGCTGTTGAATAGATGGTTGGGGAGTTCTTTCCCCCTTTTGGGAGGACCGTCCAACAGTGTTTGTTTACCTTCGTAAGTAAAAAAAAGAAAAGATGCTGTCAGTCAGGGTGCAGGGGTACAGAGAAGAATGCATTTGCCAAATTAATGACTGTGAAACATTTTGTGACCGTACGGTGTGCATATTAGGGACAATTGAGATCACACTCACTGTAACATCATTAATGGCCTGTGAGTCATGAACTATTCTGTGTCAGGGGAACCCTTGGGTCCTTTTTCTTTTTAATGGGATACAAAGGGGTGTTGCTTTAACCAAAGAGGAGTGGTTCCTTCTTTTAATTTAATCATGACAAGGGGAATGGGCAGCTGACCCACATCAGATTTTCCCGTTGCCCAAACGGTGTCTGGTACCTGACTCTTTTCCCTGTCCTCAGACATTTTGGTGTCAGGTATTACTTTCACTACTCTTGTCGTATACACCATTTCTGCAAATTTACACAAGTGTTTATATAAATCACACATTAATGACTAAATATTATTTATACCCGTATTTGATTGGGTAGAGTACCCCTTAAGAAACTAAATTTGATTCACAGAATATGTTACCAAAAGAAATTATATACATGAAAATATATATTTACGAAAGATACTGAGTCGTAAAATGGGAGAGCACAATGCCATAGGTCACAGCAAAGCACAAGCTTATTTTAAGAAGGTAGAAGCCCTATGTAAATCCATAACTAACAGTTCCAAATATAAAAAGAAGGGATTTGAAAACTACCAAATATCAATACCAGTTGCTTGCGATAAGGTATAGGAAGTGGAAAAGACAAATAAACAGTGACTATGGTTTGAGCCAATATAATGAATGGCTAAAAAAACTATATATCATATGAAGACAACCTAGAAATACATGGTAACTATACCATCTTGTGTAAGGAAACTACTAAACTGGCAAATGAATGGAATTAAGTGTAACTATAATAGGGCATGATTTACCTGTGGTATAATGTGCACGTGGAAGACCCTGGCGTCCCTCTGCACCAAGTGTTTATATGAAAGGGGACTTGTGACTGTAATACCTCAGGAGAGTACTGTATGGTGGCCTAGCCAGCACTCAACTCTGCTCCCAGCAAATTCATAGGGCTATTGTCACTAACAATAAGTTTGTAAGCACCTCTTGGCTGTCTCGTGATTCTAGTCTTATTTCTTTAGTCATAGGGGCTTCAGTCGCTTGTCTTTCTACACTCACGCATTCCACAGTCTCGTCAGTAATCATGTCTGGCATTATCAAGTCTTTGTGTACCACAGTTCCGGCTGCCCCAGTGTCAATCAAGGATTCTGTCTCCTTCCCTCCCGGCATTGGTATGGTGGTCATCAAGGAAGGACCAGGCCGGAGGGGACAAGAACAGGGCACACATTTGTCACTGGGTTGTCAGTTTTCTAGTCTGAAGGTGAAGGAAGTGGTATATTGGTCTGAGTGTCCATTTTCTCCACAATTCCAGCACTTCACTGTTTCTAAGTCCTTAGGTCCCTTACTACATCTCTACTGTTTTCCTTGTACTCCAGCATACATGACACGTCGTCTTGTCCTAGTTTGTTCAAATCTTCAGCGACTTCCAGGAGATCTTTTGGATCTACATTTCTCCATTCAGGTCTGGCTCTCTGTACTGTGTCTTGTAAGCTTTTGGTCATACCGTCAATGAATGTATTTACCAATACTTTAACATCAAGTGGGTTTATGGGACTGTACCCCATGTCTGCCCATTTCAGCTGTAACTGTCCAAAGTACATGTCTACACTCTCTTCTTTTGTCACATCTGTATGTGTCTTATTATGTGTCTTAGTACGTCACCTGCTTTTGTGCTCACTAACTACCTAGGCCTGCCCAGGTGCACTTATACGTCCATCATATTGTCTTTATCTGAAACATGGGAAAGGTTGGTTCTTAGGGTCAGCCAATTGTTTTTAGCATAACTAGCTAGTCAGAGAGCCTCCAGGGATATTACTCCTGTATCTGTTTTACCCTACCTGATGTGGTTGGTTCTCTGGTGGTGGGGGTGACTAGATGACCGGTTGGGGGTGACATGACATGCTGGTCTACAGCTCCTTCCCAAAAGGATTACTGTCAGCCTACTCCCAAAAGTTAATGTCCCCACTATCCACCAACCACCATCCTGTGTCAGCTTCTTATGTCACTACATGTGATCTTGTCTGGACAGGATTCAGTGCAATTCTTAGGTCAGGTTGCAGCACAAATCATACGAGTATTTCTTCAGTCTGGGTTTGGCTGACCACAGTCCATCTGTCTTGTCTGGGTCTCTGGTTATACAAAGGTATGACTGTAGCAGTAATGTGTCAGTCATAGTCGGACTTTTAAGCATCAAAACATTCATAATACACCTTACTTCCGTCCTGCTGCACTCTCTCAGACGCCATTTATTCACTTGCTATTTTCCTCCTTTGTCTGTGCCTTTTTGAACAACCAAACATCCACTCACTGGCATTTTTGCCTTTTTTCATTATTGGTTTTACATCTTTCACTGCTTCCTTTTTCCAATCTATACAGCGGTTTTTGGATCCCATTGGGGGCCCTGACTGCACACAGAATAAGTTGCCCATGGCTTCAACTTATCCGCTCAACAACACCAAGCAGGTTACACCACCTACCACTCGGTGGACTTAAAGGATTTTACCAAGCAGGTTACACCACCTACCACTCGATAAATCAGCTGGCTAGCACAGCTCCATGGACGGCAAGGTTACACCACCTAATGCCGTAGACTGACTGTAGCAGGTTACACCACCTATACTACATCAGCCGTGCAGTTGGCTACCTCCTCTGCTGATCCTCAATTTGCTATATCAGTCACTCAACTTGAAGCAGGTAAATCTTTTCAATATTTCAAGCACTTACAAATTTTCCTCTAAAATAGGCACAGTTCTTTTTCACTTTCAATTTCATACAGTACTTATTGCTTTAAACACAAATCTCTCAGCGTGTACCAAACCAAGGACAGAGAAACTTAGAATGCAATACATGGCCCCCCTCCCTCTGGCCCACAACGCAAAGGGGAGAAATCTCAAGCAAGTAGCGCAGGGGTCCGCTTCCCTCCTCCCATCTGGTATTTCGCGCTGATCAGAGCTTTGTGCCTCACACACACAGAAGCAGTTTACAAAACATTCATCCTCTTGGAATTAAAAACAATTTCTCTATACAGGCAAATCACTGCACAACTTGAAAAAGCTGATTCTGACCGCGTCCGGCCAAACCACATATAGACATACATAGAAACCTATCCAGTATCAAACCATATATAACACAGGTTTCTCTGAATCTCAGATGTAAATTAAATGTACATTAAAAATATCCACAACTCATTCATCCTGGACCCTCAACAACACTTAGATAAGTAATGATACTTATGTGATCATTCATTCATACGTGCTCAGGGATTGTTTTTTTTCCTTTTTCCTTTCACTTTTTAGTTGAGTTTCACAAGAAGAAAATCCCTTATCTCAATCACTCCACCTCTTATCTCATTCAGAGGTTCTCATAGACATACACACATACAAGGCTCACACAGCCTGCCTATTTTGCACTTTGGAATTTAACACAACTCTATATAAATAAAACTGCAGCAGTGTCCACTGACACTCTGAAAACACTTTAAGGCCAAACAACAAAAACCACGGCCTTATACAAAATACAGCTTCATATAATGTACTGCCAATCCAAAATGACCAAAATAACAACACTGCACAGAGTCTATCCCAGCTCTTGTATTACACACACTAAACAAATACACAACCAATTAGGATATTGACAAATAATACAGATAACAATTATCATCTTATAACTCTATTATTCAACTCTCATACGGACATAAACAGACAAAACAAACACAAAACTCACTGGTGATGTGTGGATTCTTTGAACCGTGTTTACAGCCTTTACCCAGAGGTATGGAGAAATCCGGAAGAGAGATTGCAGGTGCAAACAGATTGTAAGAATAACGTTTCTCACCTTGCTGCAGCTGTTGTTTGCATTATCCAATCTCTCTGGAAGCTCCCACATACGGATTCCGAATAAGGCGGCTGGTTACACGGTCCCCGTTCGGGCGCCAAACTGTCGTAGCTGTTTTCATTCTGACCCAAATGTCAGCTGACATATCACCAGTGAGACCTAATTGTGGATTTACGCCCTTAGTTGACAAGCGCTTGGAGACAAAAGACACCTCACACGTATCCCGTGAGCAAGTCACTTTTATCTGATCTATAAAAAGCCAAAGCAATGTTTTATACCATTTACATCCAATGCATTTCAATGTAACTCATGTAGCCCCCACCAGCACCCAGGGTCATATTCTATTTACCATAGCTCAGAACATATTGTAACTGACTATTGAGAACATACATGATAAGAAGTGTAGTCTCCTTGGAGAGGAGACCATCAGACTACTGAGTCAACAGATTCTAATAATTCTAACACTTAAAGGTAAAAGGCACTTAAAGGCAAGGCAGTTAAAGGCAAACTATTAACCCTTCTATAACAGAGGCAAGTCCAGAGTTCCCTTGTCCAGGTGGAAATCAATAGCCTTCCCTTGCGCTGCAGTGGTGCAGTCCCTTACTGCTTATGGCTTCACATAAGGGTCACACAGAGGTGATGTTTCGCTCTCTCTCTGTCCCCCATATAGAATAGGACAAAACCCGTATGACTGGTGACCTGAGCTTGTTTATAGGGTCTCTTAGATAACCCGGCTCTATGGGGTGTCACCGTGCCTCCTGGGTGTAGGTGCGGATAGGTAACTTGCAATTAGCTGTCCTGCCGGTCTCTGAAATAAGGCATAGAGGTCCTTACTCCCTCGGTGTGCCGGCTACCGGGGTTCTGCGCCTCAGAAGGAGGCAGCCTTTTTGGGGCTGGTCCCCTTCTGGTATCCTCTCCTTTGCTTCGACTTCCGTCATGCTCACTGCAATACAATTCTGCCTTCAAAATGTCTCTTTCTGGGAGCTGCAGCTCTGAGGGCATGCACAGCTCCGTGGACCCTCTGTCCTCCTCAGACTGAAGTCTGGAACTCACTTCTGTCTGGAACTGACTAACTTTCCCTACAGACTATCAGTTATATACAGTGGGGCAAAAAAGTATTTAGTCAGTCAGCAATAGTGCAAGTTCCACCACTTAAAAAGATGAGAGGCGTCTGTAATTTACATCATAGGTAGACCTCAACTATGGGAGACAAACTGAGAAAAAAAAATCCAGAAAATCACATTGTCTGTTTTTTTATCATTTTATTTGCATATTCTGGTGGAAAATAAGTATTGGGTCAGAAACAAAATTTCATCTCAATACTTTGTAATATATCCTTTGTTGGCAATGACAGAGGTCAAACGTTTTCTGTAAGTCTTCACAAGGTTGCCACACACTGTTGTTGGTATGTTGGCCCATTCCTCCATGCAGATCTCCTCTAGAGCAGTGATGTTTTTGGCTTTTCGCTTGGCAACACAGACTTTCAACTCCCTCCAAAGGTTTTCTATAGGGTTGAGATCTGGAGACTGGCTAGGCCACTCCAGGACCTTGAAATGCTACTTACGAAGCCACTCCTTCGTTGCCCTGGTGGTGTGCTTTGGATCATTGTCATGTTGAAAGACCCAGCCACGTTTCATCTTCAATGGCCTTGCTGATGGAAGGAGGTTTGCACTCAAAATCTCACGATACATGGCCCCATTCATTCTTTCATGTACCCGGATCAGTCGTCCTGGCCCCTTTGCAGAGAAACAGCCCCAAAGCATGATGTTTCCACCACCATGCTTTACAGTAGGTATGGTGTTTGATGGATGCAACTCAGTATTCTTTTTCCTCCAAACACGACAAGTTGTGTTTCTACCAAACAGTTCCAGTTTGGTTTCATCAGACCATAGGACATTCTCCCAAAACTCCTCTGGATCATCCAAATGCTCTCTAGCAAACTTCAGACGGGCCCGGACATGTACTGGCTTAAGCAGTGGGACACGTCTGGCACTGCAGGATCTGAGTCCATGGTGGCGTAGTGTGTTACTTATGGTAGGCCTTGTTACATTGGTCCCAGCTCTCTGCAGTTCATTCACTAGGTACCCCCGCGTGGTTCTGGGATTTTTGCTCACCGTTCTTGTGATCATTCTGACCCCACGGGGTGGGATTTTGCGTGGAGCCCCAGATCGAGGGAGATTATCAGTGGTCTTGAATGTCTTCCATTTTCTAATTATTGCTCCCACTGTTGATTTCTTCACTCCATGCTGGTTGGCTATTGCAGATTCAGTCTTCCCAGCCTGGTGCAGGGCTACAATTTTGTTTCTGGTGTCCTTTGACAGCTCTTTGGTCTTCACCATAGTGGAGTTTGGAGTCAGACTGTTTGAGGGTGTGCACAGGTGTCTTTTTATACTGATAACAAGTTTAAACAGGTGCCATTACTACAGGTAATGAGTGGAGGAAAGAGGAGACTCTTAAAGAAGAAGTTACAGGTCTGTGAGAGCCAGAAATCTTGATTGTTTGTTTCTGACCCAATACTTATTTTCCACCAGAATATGCAAATACAATGATAAAAAAACAGACAATGTGATTTTCTGGATTTTTTTTTCTCAGTTTGTCTCCCATAGTTGAGGTCTACCTATGATGTAAATTACAGACGCCTCTCATCTTTTTAAGTGGTGGAACTTGCACTATTGCTGACTGACTAAATACTTTTTTGCCCCACTGTATATGTAGGGAGTGACCTAATAAATAGGAGCAGGAGCTCCCCCTGGTGGCCTGGAGTGTGAATGTGTTACATGTTTGTGATACCTGGATGCACTTATCCTTTCTTGCCTCCAAACGTAGCATCACTCAACCCTGAAGGAAAGCAATACCACTGTGACGACCAGGACCCTGGGGCACTACACTCACACTGCTGTCCCCTGTCTATCTATTTTAACACCAGAGATACCATGGGTGCTGAGGTAAGAAGAGGCTGCTCACACTGCTGTCCCCAGTCTATCTAATCTAATACCAGAGATACCACGGGTGCTGAGATAAGAAGAGGATGCTCACACTGCTGTTCACCCTGCATTTTTAAATGACAATACGTGGTATAGGTATGTTCCAGTCACAGCAGTGGTGCTTCCTACTGCATATTGTGACCAAGCCGTGAGTCAGAATGATCAAGGAGACCAAGGTCATAAGCCAGGAAGGTACTTCATAAACAAAAGGGAAAGAAAAAAGCGTGGTCAGGTAACGTTCCTAGGTCAGAGTAACTGGAGGATAACGGATCAGAGCTTAAGGGGTTAAACAGACGGATAGTCAGAATGAAGTCCAAGATCAGGCAGCGACAGATCAAGCATACAGAACTCAAGGCAGAGGTCTGGGAGACACAGCTGAGTTAAGTGGCATGGCGATCACTTAGAATAATGAACACTTGGAGACAGCTAACATCTCCCAGTCTCAGATTGGATAGTCGAACAGTCAATCAACACACTGACAGCTCAGCACACCCCTGTACCAGATTAGATGGCCAAGCTGTCAATCAAAGTACTGACATCTTCAGCACACTCCTGTACCACATTGGATGGCCGAGCTGTCAGTAACTGCATCCCAGACACTCTGAGGGGTGGAACTGGGACAGTACCCCTTCTTCTAGGGGGTCCACCAGACCCCCAGGCTTCCCAGGAAATTTTAGATGGAAGGCCATAACTAACCAGGGGGACCACTGGACCCCCAGACTTCTCAGGAAATTTTAGATGGAAAGCCATAAGTGACCGGCCTTCACATCTTGAGAAGAGACCCGCTGGTCGCCTAGATCCATGGAGATGGTCAGAGAACCAGGTTGTGAACCTCTGGTCAACTGGCCTTGTGTGCCTAAGATTGCGGGTGTTACAGGAGTTTCATGATTCTATCTTAAGTGGTAATCCTGGGGTTACTGCTACACAGAAAGCCGTTGCTAGACTTTTTTGGTAGCTGTCCATGCATAATGATATTAAAGATTTTGTATCTGCTTGTGAAGTCTGCACACGCACCAAAGTCAGTCATAACCTGCCGGCTGGGGAATTGGCTCCATTGCCTGCTCCAGAAAGACCATGGACTCATTTGTCCATGGATTTCAATACAGATTTGCCTCTGTATAATGGGAAGACTGCTATCTGGGTGGTATTTGATCGATTCAACAAACAAGCACATTTTGTTCCTTTGTCAGATTACCTAATGCAGAGACACTCTCCAGGTTGTTTATTTCTCATATTATAAGGCTGCATGAGGTTTCTGTGAACATTGAGTCTACTAGGGGAGTACAATTTGTCTCTAAATTTTGGAGAACTTTTTGCAGTAAACTTGGGATTGACTTGTCATTTTCATCTGGTTATCATCCTGAAACCAATGGTCAGACTGAGAGGACAAATTAATCTTTGGAACAAATTTTAAGGTGCTTTGTGGTAGCTCGACAGGAGGACTGGTCTTCGTTTTTACCTCTCGGTGAGTTTGCTTTTAACAGTCGAGTAAATCAATCTTCCGGAACCTCACCATTTTCTGTAATTATGGTTTTCATCCCCATTTTGGTGAATTTTCTAGGATTAGTTCTGAATGCCCTGGGATGGAGGTCGCGGTACAGAGACTTGGGGATGTCTGGAGGGAGGTTCAAAACAATATTGGGACTGCTCAGATTCGCCAAAAACGAAAGGCCGATAGAAGATGTTTGGTGGATGCTGTTTTTAAGATTGGGAATAAGGCATGGTTATCTTCTAAGAATATTAAACTTAAAGTGCCTTTGGCGAAGTTGGGTCCAAAATGTATTGGTCCATATGAGATCTTAGAGGTGGTCAATCATGTGGCACTTAGATTAAGCTTCCTCCATCCCTTTGCATCCCTAATTCATTCCATAAATCCCTTTTTAATGAGTATGTCCCTTCTGCATTGTCTCCATCATCCCTGCCTCCTCCGCTTCCAGTAGACGGTGGCCTGGAGTAAGAGGTTCAGAGGGTTGTGGATCCTCAGAGGGTCCGTAATTCCCTCCAGTACCTTATCCATTGGAGGGGATATGGATCAGAGGAGAGATCCTGGGTCCCACAATGAATGGTTCTTGGAGACAGCCGACACCTCCCAGTCTCAGATTGGATAGTCGAATTGTCAGTCAACACACTGACAGCTCAGCATGCCCCTGTACCATATTGGATGGCAAAGCTATCAATCAAAGTACTGACAGCATCAGCACACTCCTATGCCAGATTAGACTGCCGAGCTGTTAGTAACTGCATCCCAGACACTCTGAGAGGGGGAAGCATGACACATATGCTCACAGGCACCTTTTGTCATGATCCGTTCCAGGGTTTATTAGTGTCTGCCCTTTTTGGACAGATCATGTCAAGGGTTAACTTTGCTCTGCCTCGTTCTGGGTTGAGGTTGGCTATTTAGCTCCCAGGAATCTTGCTGGCAGTGTCAGCTATAGTTCTGTCTTCGGCTTGTGAACCTGACTCTGGAAACCCTTGGTTTGTCCTGCTGTGAACCCTGACTTGTCCTGTGTCTGTTATCTCCCTCTGTCTGCCCTTTCCCTGCGTTTGTCTGTTCTGCTTGATTCCCTGATTCTGATCTCCTGGCTTGGCTATTGACTCTGTTTGGATTTGTCCCTTTTGTACCGTATTTTGCTCGTCCCGGTTTACTGATCTCTTGCTACATCCTGACTATCCTTTCTGTTTTAATCCTTTTTGTACTGACGTGTTATCTTGTGCCCTGACTCTGCTTTTTTCTGACTACTCTCTTGCCAATTGGTGGCATCTGTTCAGCTGCTTAGTGTGTGCAGTCTTGCTTCCCGATAAAGCTCCCCCTGGTGAAGGTTGCGCTGTACTGCACTGCAGCTGCACGACACCTTTCTTTATATTCTGGGCCAGGTTTCCTTCAATGTAAGAGGACAGTAGTCAATTTCACTAATTTCACTAGTCAAAATTATTGTGAAATGTAGTTTGGAATTTATTTCTAATGATATTTCATATAATTATTTATTTTTTTTCTATTCCCACAGAACACCTTTAACCCCTTAGGGACCGCCGATATGCCTTTTAACGGCGGCAGTTAAGGGTACTTATGCCTCAGCGCTGCTTTTTAATGATGCTGAGAAATAAGGTTATAGTGCCCTCCAGCGTTGGAAAATCTCTGGGATCTCGGCTGCCAGGGGTAGCTGAGATCCCAGAGAACATGATTTGGGTCAGTTTTTACCAACCCCAGTGTTGCGATCATCATTATTCACGGAATAACGGAGACCTCAAGATTATAAAAAAGTCTGATTTCCTATTTATTTCTCTCTCCTCTGATATGATCTAGCACATCAGAGAGAAATGGGGTGCCCCGAGCCACACAGTACCTCCGGCACCTCCTGCATTCCCCGGCCCTCAGCATCTTCTTCATGGAAGAAAATGGGGGGTGCATGCAGAGTGCGCCCGCCGAGATCTGCCGGCTGGCACCCGGTAACAATTGGAGATTTCTCCTATTGGCTTGTTTTGATCACTGTGATGGACCCTATAACAGCGATAAAAATAAAAAAATAGGTGAAAATATTTTTTCCATTAGGGTTAGGGTTGGGGCTAAAGTTCGGGTTGGAGCTAGGGTTAGGGTTGGGGATAGGGTTAGGGTTGGGGATAGAGCTAGGGTTAGAGTTGGGCTAGGGTTAGGGTTGGGGCTAGGTTAGAGCTTGTTTAAAGGTTAGGCTAGGGTTAGAGTTGGGCTAGGGTTAGGGTTCCATTAGGGTTAGGATTGGGGCTAGGGTTAAGGTTGGGGCTAGGGTTGGGGTCAGAGCTAGGGTTAGGGTTGGGGTTAGAACTAGGGTTATGGTTGGGGCTAGGCTTGGGCTAGCGTCAGGGTTGGGGCTAGGGGTAGGGTTGGGGTTAGTGTTGTGTTGGGGTTGGGGTTGTGAAGTTGGGGTTAGGGTTGTGATTAGGGTTATAGTTAGGATTGTGAATAGTTAGGGGTTTCTTGGGGTTAGGGTTGGAATTAGGGCTGTGTTAGGATTGGAGTTAGAATTGGGGGTTTCCACTGTTTAGGTACATCAAGGGGTCTCCAAACGCGACATGGCATCCACCATTGATTCTAGCCAATTTTGAGTTCAAAAAGTCAAACAGTGCTCCCTCCCTTCTGAGCCCTGCCATGTACCCAAACAGTGGCTTCCCCCACATACGGGGTATCGGCGTACTCAGGAGAAGTTGCACAACAAATTTTGTGATCCATTTTCTCCTGATACCCTTGTGAAAATAAAAAAGTTTGGTTCCAAAGTAAATTTTTTGTGAAAAAAATCAAATATTCATTTTTTCATTCCACATTGCTTTAGTTCTCGTGAAGCACCTGAAGGGTTAATAAACTTTTTGAATGTGGTTTTGCGCACCTCGAGGGGTGCAGTTTTTAGAATGGTGTCACTTTTGGGTATTTTATGTTATATTGACCCCCCAAACTCACTTCAAATGGTTTTGTAAATTTTGTTGGAATAATGAGAAATCACTGGTCAACTTTTAACCCTTATAACGTCCTAACAAAAAAAAATTATGTTTCCAAAATTGTGCTGATGTAAAGCAGACATGATGAAAATATTATTTATTAACTATTTTGAGCGATATGACTCTCTGATTTAATGACACAAAAATTTAAAGTTTGAAAATTGTTACATTTTTGCCAAATTTCCATTTTTTTCATAAATGAATGCAAGTCATATCGAAAAATTTTTATCACTATCATGAAGTACAATATGTCTCAAAAAACAATCTCACAATCAGTGGGATCCATTGAAGCAGTCCAGAGCTATAACCTCATAACATCATAAAGTGACAGTGGTCAGAATTGTAAAAATTGTCTCAGTCATTAAGTACCAAATTGGCTTTGTTACTAAGGGGTTAATGTCAGTTTTCACAATTTATTTTCTCATTGTTTACTCCAGGTATGATGATTTCACAAGAACCTACTATAAGGTGCTTTTATATTTCTTATGGTTTTATATCTAAAATAGAATAATAAATTACACAATCCACTGTGTCAAAGACAAAGGAAGGGCTAGAGGAATGAATTACTCACAGAAAATTACATTTTGTTTTGCAAACTGATTGGATCTCCGAATGAAGATATAAATAATGATACATATACATTATCTAAGGGATATTTTAATATATCATGATTGTAGCTTAGCATGTTTTGTCATTGCTCAAAAAGATGTGGCAGCAAATTGTCATATTAGAATTAGAATGACTAAGAATTATTTTTTTGCTGCTGATATACTACAACATTATAAATGGATCTTTTGTCTCTATCCCAATTCCCCAGTGGGGATCACAAAACAATTGCTCTATTCAGCACACACAAGTATATGAAAGCTTGCAGAAAACCTACAAACTTCAGAAAAACTGTCAATAGAGAGGAAGATGATTTCTATCCATTACTATGGATAATGATATGACAATTATAATCAGCACCCTTTTAAACCGTTCTTATACAGACTAATGCAAACTGGGAGGGTGATGATTTTTTTTAAGCTCTGTTCCCTTGGTGTTGGTTCTGTGTGGCAGCCATTGTTGGTTTGGTGCTGTGCCTATGTAGTGGTGTTACCTGGGGCTTTGAGGATTTTGCCTTGCAGTGTGCTTGCTGTGTGGCACTTGGATTGCTCCCCCTGCTGATGTGGTATCACTGTGGCATTGGTCGCCACACAGCATTACATCTGACAAGTTATGGATCCACTAAGAGGTTCGCCGTGATGTGGTAGTGGGCTTCGCACAGTCTGATCAAAATGTTAACCCCTTAAGCCCCGAGGGTGGTTTGCACGTTAATGACCGGGCCAATTTTTACAATTCTGACCACTGTCCCTTTATGAGGTTATAACTCTGGAACGCTTCATCGGATCTTGGCGATTCTGAATGTACAAAAAAAATAATTTTAACCACTTCAATCCCCAAGCCTGTTTTCACTTTCATGACCAGGCCAAATTTTACAATTCAGTGTCACTTTATGAGGTAATAACTCGAACGCTTCAATGGATCCCACAGATTCTAAAACTGTTTTCTCATGACATATTGTACTTCATGATAGTGGTAAAATTTCTTTGATATAGCTTGCTTTTATTTGTGGAAAAAAAAACGGAAATTTGGTGAAAATTTTGAAAATGTCGCAATTTTCCAAATTAGAATTTTTATGCCCTTAAATCACAGAGATATGTCACACAAAATACTTAATAAGTAACATTTCCAACATGTCTACTTTACATCAGCACAATTTTGGAACCAAAATTTTTTTTTGTTAGGGAGTTATGAGGGTTAAAAGTTGACCAGCAATATCTCATTTTTACAACACCATTTTTTTTAGGGACCACATCTCATTTGAAGTCATTTTGAGGGGTATATATGATAGAAAATACCCAAGTGTGACACCATTCTAAAAACTGCACCCCTCAAGGTGCTCAAAACCATATTCAGGAAGATTATTAACCCTTCAGGTGTTTCACAGGAATTTTTGGAATGTTTAAATAAAAATGAACATTTTTTTTCACACAAAATTTATTTCAGCTCCAATTTGTTTTATTTTACCAAGGGTAACAGGAGAAAATAGACCCCAAAAAGTTATTGTACAATTTGTCCTGAGTACGCCGATACCCCATATGTGGCGCCATTTGGCTTTTCAGTGCAAAATTGACTGGAATTGAGATGGGACACCATGTTGCGTTTGAAGAGCCCCTGATGTGCCTAAACATTGAAACCCCCCACAAGTGACACCATTTTGGAAAGTAGACCCCTTAAGGAACTTATCTAGATGTGTTTTGAGAGCTTTGAACCCCCAAGTGTTTCACTACAGTTTATAACGCAGAGCCGTGAAAACAAAAATTCTTTTTTTTTCACAAAAATGATGTTTTAGCCCCCAATTTGGAATTTTCACAAGGGTAACAGGATAAATTGGACCCCAAAAGTTGTTGTCCAATTTGTCCTGAGTACGCTGATACCTGACATGTGGGGGGGACCACTGTTTGGGCGCATGACAGAGCTCGGAAGGGAAGGAGCGCCATTTGGAATGCAGACTTAGATGGATTGGTCTGCAGGTGTCACGTTGCATTTGTAGAGCCCCTGATGTACCCAAACAGTAGAAACCCCCCACAAGTGACCCCATATTGGAAACTAGACCTCCCAAGGAACTTATCTAAATGTGTTGTGAGAACTTTGAACCCCCAAATATTTCACTACAGTTTATAACGCAGAGCCGTGAAAAAAAAGATTTCCACAAAAATAATTTTTTAGCCCCCAGTTTTGTATTTTCCCAAGGGTAACAGTTGAAATTGGATGCCAAAAGTTGTTATGCAATTTGTCCTGAGTATGCTGATACCCCATATGTGGGGGGGGACCACCGTTTGGGCGCATGACAGAGCTCGGAAGGGAAGGAGCGCCATTTGGAATGCAGACTTAGATGGATTGGTCTGCAGGCGTCACGTGGCATTTGCAGAGCCCCTGATGTACCCAAACAGTAGAAACCCCCATAAGTGACCCCATATTGGAAAATAGACCTCCCAAGGAACTTATCTAGATGTGTTGTGAGAACTTTGAACCCCCAAGTGTTTCACTACAGTTTACAACGCAGAGCCGTGAAAATAAAAAAAATCCTTTTTTTCCCACAAAAATGATTTTTAGCCCCCCAAATTTTTATTTTCCCAAGGGTAACAAGAGACATTGGACCCCAAAAGTTGTTGTCCAATTTGTCCCGAGTACGCTGATACCCCATATGTTGGGGTAAACCCCTGTTTTGGTGCACGGGAGAGTTCGAAAGGGAAGGAGCACTGTTTTACTTTTTCAACGCAGAGTGGGCTGAAATTGAGATCAGACGCCATGTCGCGTTTGGAGAGCCCCTGATGTGCCTAAACAGTGGGAAACCCCCCAATTATAACTGAAACCCTAATCCAAACAGGCCCCTAACCCTAATCCCAATGGTAACCCTAACCACACCCCTAACCCTGACACACCCCTAACTCTAATCACAACCCAACCGTAAATGTAATCCAAACCCTAACCCTATCTTTAGCACCAACCCTAACCCTAACTTTAGCCCCAACCCTAACCCTAACTTTAGCCCTAACCCTAACTTTAGCCCCAACCCTAACCCTAACTTTAGCCCCAACCCTAGCCCCAAACCTAACCCTAGCCTTAACCCTAACCCTAGCCCTAACCCTAGCTCTAACCCTAACCCTAGCCCTAACCCTAATCCTTGCCCTAACCCTAGCCCTAACCCTAACCCTAACCCTAGCCCTAACGGGAAAATGGAAATAAATACATTTTTTTAATTTTATTATTTTTCCCTAACTAAGGGGGTGATGAAGGTGGGGTTTATTTACTTTTATAGCATTTTTTATAGCGGATTTTAATGATTGGCAGCTGTCACACACTAAAAGACGCTTTTTATAGCAAAAAAGTTTTTGCGTCTCCACATTTTGAGACCTATAATTTTTCCATATTTTGGTCCACAGAGTCATGTGAGGTCTTGTTTTTTGCGGGACGAGTTGACATTTTTATTGGTAACATTTTCGGGCACGTGATATTTTTTGATAGCTTTTTATTCCGATTTTTGTGAGGCATAATGACCAAAAACCAGCTATTCATTAATTTCTTTTGGGGAAGGCGTTTATACCGGTCCACGTTTGGTAAAATTGATAAAGCAATTTTATTCTTCGGGTCAGTACGATTACAGCAATACCTCATTTATATAATTTTTTTATGTTTTGGCGCTTTTATACGATAAAAACTATTTTATAGAAAAAATAATTATTTGGGCATTGCTTTATTCTGAGAACTATAACTTTTTTATTTTTTTTCTGATGATGCTGTATGGTGGCTCTTTTTTTGCAGGACAAGATGACATTTTCAGCGGTACCATGGTTATTTATATCCGTCTTTTTGATCACGTGTTATTCCACTTTTTGTTCGGCAGTATGATAATAAAGCGTTGTTTTTTGCCTCGTTTTTAATTTTTTTTTTTACGGTGTTCACTGAAGGGGTTAACTAGTGAGACAGTTTTATAGGTCGGGTCACTATGGACGTGGCGATGCTAAATATGTGTACTTTTATTGTTTTTTTTTAATTTAGATAAAGAAATGTATTTATGGGAATAATATTTTTTTTTCTTTATTTAGGAATTTTTTTTTTTCCACATGTGGAAAAAATTTTTTTTACTTTGTCCCAGGGGGGGACGTCACAGATCGCTGATCTGACAGTTTGCACAGCACTCTGTCAGATCAGTGATCTGACTTCCAGCGCTGCAAGCTTACCAGCGCCTGCTCTGAGCAGGCGCTTGGTAAGCCACCTCCCTGCAGGACCCAGATGCAGCCCCGCGGCCATTTTGGATCCGGGGCCTTTAGGTAGAGGAGGTAAGAGACGCTCGGAGCAACGCGATCACATCGCATTGCTCCGAGGGTCTCAGGGAAGCCCGCACGGACCCCCCTCCCTGCGCAATGCTTCCCTATACCGTCGGAACACTGCCCCCGTGAGCGCGGCCGATTGCATATGATGTACTATCCCGTCACTGGGAATTAAGTCCCAGGTCACCTTGACGGGATAGTATGTCATATGGGATTAAGGGGTTAACTAAGAACCTCATGTTCAGTTTTGTAAATTTTTGCAATATATCTCCTTTGGAACTTATCCAGATGTATATTAAGCACCTTGACCCCCAAGATGCTTCACAGAAGTTTATAACTTTGAGCCATGAATCTTTTTTAGCTCCAAATTTTGCATTTTCATAAGGGTAGCAGGAGAAATTGCTCCATACAAATTGTCGTGCAATTTCTCCTGAGTACGCCGATACCCAATATGTGGATGAAAACAACTATTTGGGCGCAGGGCAGGACTTGGAAGGGAAGGAGAATAATTTGACTTTTTGAATGCAAAGCTTAGGCTACTTTCACACTAGCGTTTTTCTGCGGACGTCGAAAAGCGTCGTTGCGACGCATCAACGGATGTGTCGCAAAGACAGGAAAATGGATACAACGCTTCCATTATTTCGACGGATCCGTCGTCGATTCGCTAGACGGTTCCGTCGAAAAACTGGATCCGCTGCATCAATTTCCGTTTTTTTTCCATCCGTTTCTATGACGGATCTGTTTTCCACGCCTAAAAGTGGGAGTCTCCTTATGTGATTGGCTACTGGAAAATATGGAAAACTATATACAGACTGTTTTTACAGCCCATCTTCGAAAGGGTTTATAGACAGTGGCAGAGATGGAGGGAGTGCTTGTGAGTAGGGTTGAGCGACCTTTAGTTTTTTAGGGTCGAGTCGTGTTTTGCGAAACCCGACCACCGTTAAAAGTCGGGTTTCGGCCGAAACACGAAACCCGATGAAGGAATTTAATAATTTTTTTTATTTTTTTTTTCCTCCTCCTCCTCTTCCTCCTCTTCCTCCCAGAAAATTTCGTATTGCACATTCCAAATCCCTACTGCGCACAAGCGATAACATGACAATAGGCGTTCACTCCCCTAAGACCTATGTCATCACTCTGCCCACACTCATTCATTGGCTGAAAAAATGGCGCTAGACGCGTCATACGACACGCGACTTTGCCGCCAAGATCGCGTACCGCATGGTCGACCTCGCACAGGGATCGGGTCGGGTTTCATGAGACGCCGACTTTGCCAAAAGTCGGCGACTTATGAAAATGCACGACCCGTTTCGCTCAACCCTAGTCCCCACATCTCCTCAAACCGTACTCAAGCCGAGACTTGACCAGAACCAAAAAAGTGTTCAATTACCGCTTAACGAGAGCAAGAAGAGTGGTGGAGTGTGCATTCGGCATTCTCACTGCAAAGTGGCGCGTACTGCTCACCGCCATAACTCTGCACATACGAACTGTGGATGAAGTTGTGAAGGCCTGCGTGGTCCTACATAACTATGTACTTTCCAAGGAGCCTGTTTCCGTGGATGATGAGGATTTGGAGACCACCCTGTGGTGATTACCACAGCAGCTCTGTACGTTCTGCCGGTTCTGTTTCCAGAATGAGGGACAACTTTGCTGAGTATTTTGTTTCACCTATGGGCACGGTGCCATGGCAAGAGAACATTGTGTGAACTTTTATTTCAGGTCTTGGTGATAAATGTTTGTGTATAAAGTTTTATTATTGCCACCAACTTCAGAATTAGTTGAATACACTTTGTTATATGTGGTGTAATAAACCAAATGTTATACCTTCAAACGTGTGGTGTGTATTTAATTTCCAATTATTAACATATCAAATGAAGCCACTTCACAACCAAATTTTTTTCAAACCAAAACAAAATTTATTTCACAGTTATTACAAACAAACATTGTAAATGTTTCAAGAACAATTTGTTGAAACACCAAATTTGTGTCCACCATTTTTTTTTATTGTTTAACATTTTTTGGTAACTTTTTTTTTAGGGTTGTTTAAACTTCATTTTTTTTTCATTTTTTTTTCGGTAGCAATTTTATTTTTTACTCTTTCAGTTTTTGTTTACCTTTTTTTTTTTTTACAAAAATTTACCCAACGTAAAAGAACAATTTTTCAACAAATATGTTACAAATCCAGTGTGGGGTGGAGATACTAGCGGAGGGGCTGGAAGGTTGGACCACGTCGATAGGTGGGGAAACCCTACTGGGTTGGGGTGTAGTGGAATGGGGTGAAAAAGCAGGAGGCTGAGCAGGGGAGGGTGTTGTAGGGGTAGGTGGAATAGCAAACAGGGAAGGAAAGCCTGACGAGGAAAACATTGGGGAAGACACTGTGATTTGTGGCCGGGATGGGAATTGGGACTGGGTTTGGTTTTGGGACTGGGGTTGGTATTGGGACTGGGGTTGGTATTGGGACTGGGGTTGGCATTGAGACTGGGGTTGGTATTGGGACTGGGGTTGGTATTGGGACTGGGGTTGGTATTGGGACTGTGGTGGGAAATTTGTAGTGGCTGTTTGGGGAGGTGTGGGAGTTTGGCTCATGACCCGCAGTAGAGCAGCATGGCAGTCGTGCATTACCTGCATCTGCTGGTCAAGAGAAAGCTTTTCCATGCTCCTGAGCATTGATTGGAAAAAAAGATTGGCCGGAGATTGACTTACATCTGAATGCAGCCTATCCAAGCGACTGCCGGTTTCAGTGCTGGTTTCACTGATACGTGCTTGCAGCATGCTGAAACCAGCAGTCACTTGCTCTCCCAAAATTTTGAAAGAGCTTTGGAAGGATGCATTCAGATATAAGAACTCAGGAGCATAGCTCCTTTCCGGACCCCTCTGTCGCTGCCGCCACGAACCTAACGGTGGTCTAGAGGTGGCAGGATCAGAGGGGTCTGGTAAAGGGAACGCTACGTCTTGACCAGCAGATTCCAGTAACGAGGGCTGCGATGCTGCTCCACCGCTGCTGGCGGTAGAAGTGGATGGGACTGAGGTCCCGGAAGGGCCAGATGAATGGTCAGATGGATGTGGCCTACCGACGTGGCCCTCGGTGACGGACTCCTGAGAGATCGCTCCAGAGGGGTCCGAGGTAGATGCAGGCGCCCGATGGCTGGAGAAGGTGCTGTGAAATAGAGAACAAATAACAATAAATATATAGATAGTGGAAAAGCCCTGACTGAAACCAAACAAGTTAGGTACAATTGGTCATTCAATGGCCTGTTGAATACTTACACTCTTTGCAGCATACTCTCCCGGAGGAAGGACAGGGCCCGGCCATATTTATATGGAGTCCTTCGTCTTTGTGCTGAGCCACTCGGGGCCTGCATCTCCTCGTTAAACTCCCTCTTGTAGCGATCTCTGAGTGACCGCCACCGCTTCCTAACCCTTTCACCTGTAAAGACAAGAATAGAATCAAGTGTTAATTATAACGCATTCCATTCAGTTCAAAACATAACTTAAAAGTTTATACTTACATTCTTGAGTCTGCTGCCATGGATCAAGGTCCTCCCACCTCGGCAAAATGTTATGGCATACTTCCTCCCAGAGCCGACGGGTCACAAATGTATCTGCATGGCGTCGGTCACCCATATGCCAGAGCGGCTCCCGCTCGCGGACCTCCTCAATCAGTTGGTCCACATCGATCCCGAGGAGGTCATCAGAGTCTGAGTCGTGAGCACGCTGTTGATATTTATAAAAAAATAAAAAGAACATTACTACACAGAAACAAAAAATGATCAATAGAGGCAAAAAAAAAATCTCACCTCTCGGCGACCGCGGCCACGAGTACGTCGGCTCCGGGAGCGGCTGGGAGGATCTTGCTGTGCAGCAGACTGGAAAACATTAAAAATAATTACGTTAAAGTTATGCATATGTTGTATGTGTATTGTTATGTATGATGTAGTGGTTTGAATGTGTTTGGTGCTCAGTGATGCGTGAAGCTGTTTCGACACAACTTACACTCTGTGCGCCCGCTCCTCGACTTTCTCCACCCCTCTCGTCTCCTTCTGAGAGTCCCTCGGCTGCTTCAGCTTCCTGTGAAAAAATAAGGCATATAGTGATTAAAAAACATTTGATGTGTAGCTACATCAAATGTAAACATTGATAATTACCGCAACACGCTGTCGCTGTGGAGAAGGGCTCTCAGAAGAAGACATCGTACTGTTTTGTAGGCCTTCAGGTAGTCCGCTGTTGTCCCTGGTGTTTCTGCAAGTATAAAAACCCTTGTAATCTACTATACACATTGAAATTGAAGCTGTAGGGTCTTTAATACTTACCTCAGCAAAGCGGCTGTGGTCCCTGGGTCCTTTACTTGTTCCAGGCGGCTGTGGTCCCTGGTGGGAGGTGTTCCTGGGCCTTCAGGTAGTCCGCTGTGGTCCCTGGTGTTTCTGCAAGTATAAAAACCCTTGTAATCTACTATACACATTGAAATTGAAGCTGTAGGGTCTTTAATACTTACCTCAGCAAAGCGGCTGTGGTCCCTGGGTCCTTTACTTGGTCCGGGCGGCTGTGGTTCCTGGTGGGAGGTGTTCCTGGGCCTTCAGGTAGTCCGCTGTGGTCCCTGGTGTTTCTGCAAGTATAAAAACCCTTGTAATCTACTATACACATTGAAATTGAAGCTGTAGGGTCTTTAATACTTACCTCAGCAAAGCGGCTGTGGTCCCTGGGTCCTTTACTTGGTCCGGCTGTGGTCCCTGGTGGGAGGTGTTCCTGGGCCTTCAGGTAGTCTGCTGAGGTCCCTGGTGTTTCTGCAAGTATAAAAACCCTTGTAATCTACTAAACACATTGAAATTGAAGCTGTAGGGTCTTTAATACTTACCTCAGCAAAGCGGCTGTGGTCCCTGGGTCCTTTACTTGGTCCGGGCGGCTGTGGTCCGGGCGGCTGTGGTCCCTGGTGGGAGGTGTTCCTGGGCATTTGGGTAGTCGGCTGTGGTCCCTGGTAGCTCTGCAAGTATGACAAGTTTATATTGTTAGAAACCACCCCCCAAAATCACGAATGTAAAAGATGTAATAACCACCCTGCTGAAATTATCAAAGCAATGTTCATGCAGCCCAACTGCGAAAGTTCGGAGATAAGCCACCCAAAAAATTACCCAAGGCACAACAGTCTGAGCTGGATTCCCTACTGCAATTGTATGTGCTAGCTGTAAAACCATTTACCCCTAACCCCCCCCCCCACCCCACCCCACCCCAAAAAAACACTCTTGGAAACTTGAAAGGCCTACACACCAGTTCAAAATTTATTGATCATATATGTGATTTGAAAAGATCCATTTAAAACAAACAGTACCACATTTTATTTCCCTTCTAAAAAAAAAAATAGATTATCTTTTATCTTTAATAAATAAACCCTGCACCAACACAGTTTTGCACGTGTGGACATTTGTACATACACCAGTTAAAAATTTACCTTTGTGAAATGATACTACGGAGATTTTTCATAAACTTTTTATTAATTTTATTTTTTTTTTTTAAACATCACAATAGGAGCAAAAATGCTCTTTATTAGAAATACAAGTACATCAAATGGAAATTATTCAGCAATAAAACACCAAAAATATATGTTGAGAAAAAAAGACCACACACGCAAGACACATGCTGACACACGCTCACACACTAAACCACAGGCTGCACAAATCGCACAACTTGGTAAATACATCACAGTAAAAAAAAAAGCACGTGCACGGACGCATGCACCCGCAATCACACAGACACATGCACGAAAGCACACAGGTGCAGGCATAAAACGCACGAACACATACAAAAGCACACAGCCGTACGCAAACACACACACATGCACACACACAAAATAACCCAGCAGGCCAAAAGCACAAGACGCACACAGACATGCACACACACACACACACGCACCCACAGACAAATGCAAAAATGGCAGGAATCAGGCTGGAGCTCAAAGCTGACTGGCTTCACAAGGGCAGGCCTCATGCTGGAGCTGGACTCTGGCAGGATGCTGGGTGGTGCAGTACGATGTCAGGCCTCTGGCTGTATTCAGGTTTAGCTCTGGTTCAGGTTTAGCTCTGGTTCAGGTTTAGCTCTGACTGTATTCAGTACGTCATACAGATAATAACACATGCACACGCACACACACACATGCACACAGACGCACGCAAAAATGGCAGTATATTAATACTCACACTGGCTGGAATGCTGCAGCTTTAGGTTCTGAAGCTGGCAGGCCTCTGGACACTGGCTGGCTTGGCAGATGCTGGCAGACTTGGCAGATGATGGCAGGCTGGGCAGATGCTGGCAGGCTGTCTTCAGGCTTCTGTCTTTGTGGCATATCTGGGGTTGAAGGCTCAGGCCTGCTTTATATAGATTTGGGGTTGTCTGGTGAAATTGGCAGCAAAATCCTGCTTCTGAGCAGTGTAAGAAAACGGATTGCAGCGCTGCATTCCATCAAAAAACGTGTCCCGACGCATCCTGCGCTCATAGGCTGCCATTGTAGCCAATGACGCATTAATAAGGAAGCGTCGCGACACGTTTTTCCAGCGCAGACAAAAAACATTACAATCAACGTTTTTTCCAGATGACGTGTCGGAACATTCCGACGCATCCGTCGCAAAACGTACACAATGCATGACAATCCGTCTCGATGCGTCGCTAATGTAAGTCTATGGGAAAAAACCGCATCCTGCGGGAGATTTTGCAGGATGCGTTTTTCTACCAAAACAACGCTTTTCGACGTCTGCAGAAAAACGCTAGTGTGAAAGTAGCCTTATCTACATGTGTATTTAGCACCTTGAACCCCCCAGGAGCTTCACAGAAGTTTATAACGTTAAGCCATGAAAGTAAAAAAATCACATTTTTCCCACAAAATTTTTTTAGCTCCAAATTTTGTATTTTTGCAAAGGTAAAAGGAGAAAAATGGACCCCAAAATTTGTTGTGCAATTTCTCCTGATATCTCACCGATACCCTATATGTGGTCGTTGACTACTTTTGAGGCACAGTGCAAAGCTCAGAAGGGAAGAAGTGCCATATTACAATGCAGATTTTGCTGCACTTGCTTGTGGGTGCCATGTTACATTGGCAGAGGCCCTGAGGTGCCAGAACAGTATAACCCTCCCATAAGTGACCCCCTTTTACAAACTAAATCTTTCAATGAATTCATCTAGGGGTGCAGTGATTATATTGACTCCACAGGTGTGTCACAAACTTTTATACCATTGGGCAGTGAAGAAAAAATTATTTACATTTTTACCACAAAAATTGTGTGTTAGCCCCAAGTTTTACATTTTCATACTGGGAAATGGGTAAATATGGCATTAAAATGTGTCCCACAAATTCTGCTGAATGAAGAAATACTCCATATGTGGATGTACAGTACTGCTTAACCATACGGAGTGACTCGGGAGAGGCAGAGCACTATTTGCCTCCTGGAGCACAGATTTTCCTAGAATAGCTTGAGGATTCCCTATAAAGAGCCCTTAAGTGCTAGAAAAGCAGAATCCCCCTCAAGTCACCCCATTTTGAAAATTATAAGCCATTGTAAATTTATCTACAGCTGTAGTGACGATTTTGACTCCATGCTTGTTTTAGAGAAACAAGCGGTACTGGATGTTGCTGAGTGAAAATTGAAAACTGCCGTTGTAGTGACCAGTCGACTGTAGTGACCAGTACGTTGCAGTTACCAGTACATTATGCCCAGCTTACGTTTCTGGAGACACGCACCTGTAAATTAGGAGGGGTCGCATCACTACAGAAATGAAATGTGGGTGCTAAATGTGATTTAGGCACACTAGGGCTCAGAAGGAAGGAGGCATTAGGATTTCGGAGCAGAGAATTTTTTTAGATTTCTTTTGGGGGTCGAGGAGTCATTTAGCTTTTCCAATGTCTTTGTGCTAACAGTAACGTACAAGCCCCCTATATTTCCATCAACAGATGACAGACCTGAGTCAGGGTGTGCTTTTTTTGTGGATTGAGTTGAAACTTTTACTGGGAACATTTTACTTTCCGTTTTTGATCACATTTATCTGGCGCTTTAAGCTGCGCTCTTACTTTGTGGTTTCCATCTAAATCTCTGAGTGGTGTGACAGATGAAACCCCGAGAGATTCATTCACTATAATGAGGCAGCAGAGTTTCTGTGGACTCTGTCTGGCCTCTGTTCAGAAGTGCACAAAACTGTGGCCGACGGCACTTTTATGGAATCCTAAAAATAGAGACACCGCCGCATCACAGGCCCTATAGCTCCCACAGTGCCTCCATCTGCCTCATTATAGGGAATATTCCACCGCTCCTGGCATATTAACCCCCGGAACAGTGCGATCAAACATGATCGCAGCTTTTCGGCGGCATAGGGAAGCATCGCGCTGGGAGGGGGATCCCTGCGTGCTTCCCTGAGTCCTCAGAAAAAAGCGATTAAAAAATAATTATTTTTTATATAAAATACTTTTTATCGTATAAAAGTGCCAAAACATAAAAAAATTATATAAATGAGGTATCGCTGTAATCGTACTGACCTGAAGAATAAAACTGCTTTATCAATTTTACCAAACGTGGAACGGTATAAACACCCCCCAAAAAGAAATGCATGAATTGCTGGTTTTTGGTAATTCTGCCTCACAAAAATCGAAATAAAAGCGATCAAAAAATGTCACATGCCCGAAAATGGTACCAATAAAAATATCAACTTGTCCCGCAAAAAACAAGACCTCACATGACTCTGTGGACCAAAATATGGAAAAATTATAGGTCTCAAAATGTGGAGACGCGAAAACTATTTTTTGCAATAAAAAGCGTATTTTAGTGTGTGACAGCAGCCAATAATAAAAATCCGCTAAAAAACCCCACTATAAATAGTAAATCAATCCCCCCCTTCATCACCCCCTTAGTTAGGGAAAAATAATAAAATTAAAAAAAGGATTTATTTCCATTTTCCCATTAGGGTTAGGGTTAGGGTTGGGGCTAAAGTTAGGGTTGGGGGCTAAAGTTAGGGTTAGGGTTTGGATTACATTTACGGTTAGGATTAGGGTTGGGATTAGGGTTAGGGGTGTGTCAGAGTTACGGGTGTGGTTAGGGTTATGGTTGGTATTAGGGTTAGTTGTGTGTTGGACTTAGGGGTGTGTTGGGGTTAGGCATATGGCTGGAATTAGGGTTAAAGGCGTGATCGGGTTAGGGGTGTGGTTAGGGTTATGGGTAAAGTTGGGATTAGAGTTAATGGTGTGTTTGGGTTAGGGTTTCAGTTGGAATTGGGGGGTTTCCACTGTTTAGGCACATCAGGGGCTCTCCAAATGCGACATGGCATCCGATCTCAATTCCAGCCAATTCTGCGTTGAAAAAGTAAAACAGTGCTCCTTCCCTTCTGAGCTCTTCCATGTGCCCATACAGGGGTTTACCCTAACATATGAGGTATCAGCATACTCAGGACAAATTGGACAACAACTTCTGGGGTCCAATTTCTCTTGTTACCCTTGGGAAAATAAAAATTTGGGGGCTAAAAAATCATTTTTGTGGGAAAAAAATGATTTTTTATTTTCACGGCTCTGCGTTATAAACTGTAGTGAAACACTTGGGGGTTCAAAGATCTCACAACACATGTAGATAAGTTCCTGAGGGGGTTTAGTTTCCAATATGGGGTCACTTGTGGGGGGTTTCTACTGTTTAGGTACATCAGGGGCTCTACAAATGCAACATGAAGCCTGCAAACCATTCCATCTAAGTCTGCATTCCAAACGGTGCTCCTTCCCTTCCAAGCTCTGTCATGCGCCCAAACGGTGGTCCCCCCCCACAAGTCAGGTATCAGCGTACTCAGGACAAATTGGACAACAACTTTTGGGGTCCAATTTCTCTTGTTACCCTTGGGAAAATACAAAACTGGGGCCTAAAAAATAATTTTTGTGGAAAAAAAGGATTTTTTATATTCATGGCTCTGCGTTATAAACTGTAGTGAAACACTTGGGGGTTCAAAGTTCTCACAACACATGTAGATAAATACCTTAGGGGAGTCTATTTTCCAAAATGGTGTCACTTGTGGGGGATTTCAGAGTTTTAGGCACATCAGGGACTCTCCAAATGCGACATGGCGTCCTATCTCAGCTCCAGTCAATTTTGCATTGAAAAGTCAAATGGCGCTCTTTCCCTTCCGAGCTTTGCCATGCGCCGAAACAGTGGTTTACCCCCACATATGGGATATCAACATATTCAGGACAAATTGCACAACAACTTTTGGGGTCCGATTTCTTCTGTTATCCTTGGGAAAATAAAAAATTTTGGGCGAAAAGATCATTTTTGTGAAAAAATATGATTTTTTTATTTTTATAGCTCTACATTATAAACTTCTGTGAAGCACTTGGTGGGTCAAAGTGCTCACCACACATCTAGATAAGTTCCTTAAGGGGTCTACTTTCCAAAATGGGGAAAATTTCTCATGTTACCCTTGGTAAAATAAAACAAATTGGAGCTCAAGTAAATTTTTTGTGAAAAAAAGGTTCATTTTTTTTAAACATTCCAAAAATTAAAAAAAAAAATGTTGGTTCCAAAATTGTGCTGATGTAAAGTAGACATGTGGGAAATGTTACTTCTTAAGTATTTTGTGTGACATATCTCTGTGATTTAAGGGCATAAAAATTCAAATTTGGAAAATTGCAAAATTTTCAAAATTTTTGCCAAATTTCCATTTTTTTCACAAATAAACGCAAGTAATATTAAAGACATTTTACCACTATAATGAAGTACAATATGTTATTAGAAAAACAATGTCAGAGACATCAGGATCTGTTGAAGCGTTCCAGATTTATAACCTCATAAAGGGACAGTGGTCAGTGTTCGCTGTAACGTAGTCATGGGCTTCATAAAGTCTGATCAGAATGATAACTAAGAGCCTCATGTTCATTTTTGTAATTTGTCCTTAGACACAACATATCGTTGTATAAGATTTGGATGTGCAGACCAAGTCTTTTTCTCCTATAGTTATAGCATCTTTAATACTGCTGCTCAGTCCTTATACTGTTTGTATGTTGTCAGCAGCACATCAATGACTATTACAATTTTTTTTAGGCCTCATAAAAAATGCAATCAACTGACAAACAAGCATTTATTGGTTTGCTGACTGATCATAGGCCAATGGTTTGGCAAGAAGGTTGAGCAGCTGCTGGGAAATCATGTACCATCAACATAATGTAGGTGTTATTTATAATGCCAATATAGACAAATTTGGGGATGAGACAAATATTCAAGTCTCATATCTCGTACAAAGAATACACACACAGATAACTTCATTCAGAAGTCCAGATGCTCATGTTCTATAAACTATAGAGTAATTTTACTTGATTATAGATCTAATGGACAGAGCACCCAAAGAGCATGAAAGCCCTTTTTTAAGTTTGCTATACTCTAATCCAAATACATAATGTAGTCCAATATACAATCACAGATTCAGGTCCCCCCAAGGGTAGTAAAACATAGAGCAAAAAGTAAAAAAAAATTACAAAAATAAATGTAAAAAAAATATCAATTAACCTCCCCCCTCCTTTTCCCTCATCAATAATAAGTATATTAAAGAAAATTAAAACATTACATATACTGTATTCTGTATTGTTGCATAGTCAAAAGACAAATCTATTCATATAAAAAGTAAGGCAACCATTTTGGTAAAAACTGTAAAGAGAAAAAAAAGAAACCCCAGAACTGTGTTTTTTTTTTGGGTTGCTAAAACTCTTTACAAAAATGCACTAAGATGGAATCAAGATGGTGTCTCTATCACAGAATTGTATTAGTCAAGCCATCATCTCCACGTGCAAAAATCAGGCCCTCATCCAGCTCCAGCAGCCAAAAATGAAAATGTTATGGGGTGTGGAAAATATTGACAAAAGCAAAAAAAATGTTTTTCTAGATTTCTGAATTATTTTTTCAATATTTAAATTTGAGGCTGCTCGTTTAGAACCATTACCTGGGTTTTCAAATGTTTGCTGTTCAAGAATTGCGTACATGTCATAAGATGTTCACTTGATCGCATCGTCAAAAATGGAGTACATTTAACTAATAGGGACTGCACAAACACGAGAATATAAGTGACGCACCCACAGGGCCGTGGGGTACTCGGTACCCGGTCCGGTGTTCACAGGGGGATGTCACGGTGGCGACCCGGGCATCAAGTTAAAAGGGGAAGGTCTTTAAAGGGAATAAATTAACCAAATCCTTAGGAGACATTGGCCTATATTACTAACTGATAGAGACCTGCAAGGTCAAATAACTTCATACCCCTCGATTACTTGGCGTAAGTCCCAGACTCTAGGGGACGTGCTATGCAGGAGTCACTATATACCCCCTAAAAACAGCTCCTTTCTGAACAGCAGCAAAGGGCCCCCATGGGGAAGCTACCCATATGGAAACTGCTCGGTATGTCGCTATATTATCAGGGCAAAAGAATTTTCAAACTCCAAGGGTGATGTGGTGTACAAAATAGTTCATCACATCACTTGCAACACAGAGGCAGTTGTCTATCATGCCAGCTGCCCCTGTGGATACATATACATTGGAATGACAACTAGACCCCTGAAAATACGGATCCAAGAACACATTAGAGACATAAAAAATGCGGTGGATTGCTCAGAACCTCATCTTTTGAAAACCATTCCGAGACACTTTTTTGAGCATCACAGTTGTAACCCAAAGGGTCTTGTAGTCCGAGGCATAGACCATGTGTACATGGGCATTCGGGGCGGGAACCTTAAACAGAAACTGTTGCAAAAAGAAACACGCTGGATTGTTACCCTAAATACTATAACGCCTAATGGCCTTAATGAAACTGTCAGCTTCAAGTCCTTCCTTTAATTTTAAATGCGCTATTTTATGAGGGTTATGGGTTTTTCTGCTTTTATTTTAGTTTTCATATTCTAATTTATGTCTTGTAATTACAGATTTGGTGTTTTTTTGTTATGGTCCTGACGAATCATCTGTACGTTGCTTTTTGATTGAGCGTTTTTCTGAATCAATACTTATGGACACTATGAAAAAAAGAGAAATAAATCCGGGACGATTTATATACGGATATATGATAAAGCAAGAAAAAACGTCTGGATCAAGATGTGATAATTAGGACTGTCATTCACTTGATGTACTCAGATTATGCTCTAATTATTAGAAATTGCCTGATGATCTAGATTTATATATTGTCATATTTATTTTTATATGGCCTATAGATCTGTGTAACATAGAGAGGTGACTAAAGGAATATGTTATATGTTGGCATCCGGATGCATATACTGAGAACGATGTTTTGGGATTGGGATGCTGACATGTTTGGAATATACATGACTTAAGGGTGATGACTTGGTGCGCTTATTCTAGATTTATCTATATGCCCATTGCTAACCATTATATAGCCTATGTACATCTCACCGCTTTATGATCAATCGGGGTGACTTTAGCGCAAAACGTCAATTATGAGATGTGAATGGCCCATGCAGGCTCTGATCTATCTCTCACTGCGGACAGCCACATCTGATATCCCCCTCTTATTTTTATTTGCCATTAGATTTAATTTATACTTACCTATACGTAGACGCACACCACGCATGCGCTGTTCTTCCCTTTGTGGTGCGGCGGGTCAGCTGCGCTGTCATGGTGATGTGAAGCGATGACGAGCGTCCTCCATCCCATCATGCATGTCGCGCATCTGCCCGCCCCCTTGAGGGATGGAGCATCATGTGTGGAGGTGCACCAACTCGCTGGGGACTTCCAGGATTTCGGCAGGGTTGACGTATATTATGCGTCTCCCCTCCCCACGATGCGACGGGTTAGATGCGTCGCCATGACGATGGGGAGTTATGACGTACATCCTCCTCTTAGTCGTATGCATTGCATGCTGGCCCGGTAAACAACAAAAAAAAAAACACCCCCCCCCTCTTTACTTCCGGGGGGCGGAGCATCAAGTTGGAAGACATGTTGATTCGTTAATGACTCTCTTAACTTTACATACCTTACATATATATACCCCTTACCCTACCCTTTTTAACCACGCCTCCTGACGAAGCCGTAGGTGGTGAAACGCGCATCGAGGCTTTAGCGTGTCCCACCAACACCACTGCGCTGGGGTGACCATCATGTCGCAAGGTAAATATCTATGATATATCTAGATCATAGCCTTTCACTATGACTTTGCAGTTAAATTCACTTACTGATTATCTACTACTTTCTGGAGAGAGCCATATGCTACTGGCTCTAATTATTTTTGACAGGGCTTTTTTCAGCTGATATAATACATGCTTAATTCAGCCATTGCGGATTATCTATACTTATAGCCCATATTACCTGGCATTATATGACATGATTCTGTAGAGTCATTACGCCACTTTACGGTGCATAGTGCTGTTTGATGGGACACGGTCTATTTCTCCTATCTCCTGGCGTCAGACTGTCCATCTCTGGTTACGCCAGGAAATCGTTTTAGCTGCTTTTCATGCATAAACACCTATTGTCTATATGTCTGTTTGTTATATTTAATATATTTAATAAAGATTTATATTGTTTATTCTAAAAAAATCCCCTTACTTCTTTGTTTGTGTGTGAACCCCTTTGACTATATGATTATTATTATTATATAATATACTGGTGTATATCTTTTGGGGCCCTATAAACATAAAAAAGTTCCCTTTTGTTTAGGTTCTAATGTTTTTGGCCTAAGGGGTGTTTTCTGGTTTGGCCACAGGAATCGAATTGTAGGTTATATATTTAAAGGGAATAAAGTTTATGTTCGTAACGCCACCTGTGGTATTCGGTCAGTGGGGACTGATGCTGCTTTAAGGGGTCCTCTGGGGTGATGTTATGGCAGCTAGATGGTATAACTTCCCACAGGTGAAGTATATCCCCAGGGGTCCTGGTGTGTAGATGGTAGATGGTGAATGGCGCAGTAAAGAACAAGGACACAAGGTTGCAGTCTCTTTACCTTGCTTACTGAAGACTTCAGGCAGCCACAGTCCAGGGCACCGGATCACAGGGCAGGCAGGGTCCGACTGGCTTGGAGGCAAGTTAGGAGTCCCCTTATCCAGGTGGAAATCAAAGCCTTATGGCTTCACATAAGGTCCTCACAGATGTTAGCTCTCTCTTTGTCCCCCTGTTAGGATAGGACAAACCTGTATGACTGGTGGCTTGAGGCGGTTTTTAGGGACTCTAGCACGCCCCAGCCTCTGAAAAGTGCCACCGTGCCTCCTGGGTATTAGGTCGGACAGGTAACTTGGAGTTGGCTGTCCTGCCGGTTTCTGATGTAAGTCATAGTGGTCCTTACAACCTCGGTGTTCCGGCTACTGGTCTCTGCGCCTCAGAAGGAGGCAGCATGCTCGGGGCTGGTCTCCCCCTGATATCCTCTCCTGTGCTTTGCTCTACTGCACATTCACTGCAATCAATTCGGCTTTCTGAATGTCTCTTTCCGGGAACTGCTGCACTGTGGCTACACAGCTCCGTAAAACCCTCTGCTGCCCAGACTGATCCAGTCTGTTTCCTGGCAAGATCTGACTGACTTTCCCTACAGACTACCAGTTATATATATATATGGGGTGTCACCTAGTAAATAGGATCAAAAGCTCCCCCTGGTGGCCTGGAGTGTGAATGTGTTGCATGTTTGTGGTACCTGGTTACAGTTATCCTTTCTTGCCTTCAAGCGTAACATCACCTCCCCCGTGAGGGAAGCAATGCTACTGTGACGACCAGGACCCTGGGGCGCTACATAAGCAAGTAAATATAAACAATATATAAATAGTGAATTAAAACTTGTCCCTCCCTTCTACATTCCCTGGATCTTAAGTCACTGAATCACAAGTAACACACGAATGCCAAACCACACTTTTGGTGCAGAGACAATCTTTTGATCGCCCGTTATTGCATTTTAATGCATTGTTGCGGCGACCAAAAAAACGTTTCTCGTTACGCTGTTTAATGATCAGGTTAATAGGTTAATTCTTTTTTTATATTGATAGATCAGGCGACTAACAAATTTATCTGTATGTTTGATTTTGTTATTGTTTTATTTTGAATGGGGCAAAAGGGAGGTGATTTGAACTTTTATTTTTTTATTTATTTATTTATTTTAAATTAACTTTTGGCATGCTTCAATAGTCTCCATGGGAGACTAGAAGCTTCCATAACCCGATCGGCTCTGCCTCATAGAGGCGATGATCAGTAGCAGAATTGCTGACTTGCTATGAACGCCGACCACCAGGCGGCGCTCTTAGCAATCTCGCGGTGACAACTATAGACGTCTGCTGGAGACCTCTAGTTATCGTGTCAACCCATCGGCGACCCGCGGTCATCTGAAACGGGCGCCAATGGACGGGAGTTAAATGCCGCTGTCAGTTTCACAGCAGCATTTAACGGGTTAACAGCTGCAGAAAGATCGTCATTACTCTCGCGGCTGTTAGCTGCACATGTCAGCTGTTTAAAACAGCTGACATGTGCTGGAAAAGATGTGGGCTCACCGCCACAGGCCACATCAAAGGGATGGTGTTGCTGATGTCGGACTCTCCCTGTTTGGTGCAGGTTCCGTCACTTTTCAGGCACATGACAGCTAATTTATACAGCTGACATGTGCCCACAGCAGCCGCGGGTGGAATTGCTACCCACCCACGGCTGCTAACTAGTTAAATGCTGCAGCGGTATTTAACTCGCGCTTTCTGGAAGCGTGCTGGAAATCCCGTCCATTGGTGATCCCGTCACTTGATCACGGGTCACAGATCGGTTGGCATGACAACAGGAGGTCTCCAGCAGACCTCTATGGTTGTCACTGTCAGATTGCTATGAGCACTGCCCGGTGGTCGGCGGTCATAGCAAGTGAGCATTTCTGCTACATACAGGTGATCTGATCATCGCCTGTATGTAGTAGATCCAATTTAAGTACTGCAACTTCTAGTCTCCCATGGAGACTACTAAAACATGCAAAAAGTAAAAAAAATGTTGTTAAAAATATTAAAATATTTAAAAAATATAAACGTTCAAATCTCCCCCTTTTGCCCCATTCAAAAAAAAACAAAAAAATCAAACCTACACATATTTGGTATCCCCGCGTTCAGAATCACCCGGTCTATCAATAATAAAAAAATAATTAACCCAATCATTAAATGGCAAAATGAGAAAAAAAGTAAAAACGCCAAAATTACTTTTTTTAGTCGCCGCAACATTGCATTAAAATGCAATAACGCGCAATCAAAAGATCTTATATACACCAATATGGTATCATTAAAAACGTCAGCTTGGCACGCCATAAATAAGCCCTCACCCATTTCGAGATCACAAAAAGTAGAGACGCTATGGGTATCGAAAAATGGTGCAATTTATTTTTTTTTTAACAAACTTTGGAATTTTTTTTTCACTACTTAAGTAAAAAAGAACCTATACATGTTTGGTGTCTATGAACTCATAATGACCTAGAGGATCATAATAGCAGGTCAGTTTTAGCATTTAATGAACATGGTAACCTTTCTCATGTGAGATCACCACTAGCACAGTGAGAAAAAGTCTTTGGCCATGTGCACACGATGCGGATTCCATTGCGGAATTTTCCGCAGCGGTTTTGATAAATCCGCAGTGCAAAACCGCTGCGTTTTTCCTGCGGATTTATCGCGGTTTTTATTTCGGATTCCGCTGAGGGTTTTCACCTGCAGTTTTCTATTGGAGCAGGTGTAAACCCGCAGCAGAATCCGCACAAAGAATTGACATGCTGCAGAAAATAAACCGCTGCGTTTCCGCACGTTTTTTTCCGCAGCATGTGCACCGCGGATTTCATTTCCCATTGCTTTACATGGTACTGTAAATGCATGGGAAACCGCTGTGGTCCCGCAGCTGCGGAAACGCTGCGGATCCGCAGCAAAATCCATAGCATGTGCACATACCCTCACAGTGCAGAGGTGAGTTCACTGCAGTTCAAATTCACCGCAGTGAAATTCTCCTGGTGAACTGCGATGAACTCACCTCAACACTGTGAAACTTTTTCTCATTGTGTCAGTGCTGATTTGGGAACACAGCCTCAGTGACCCGTGGTAACCTTGATGAGGTCACCGATGCTCACTGATGCTGTGCTCACAGCAGTTCATTCATCAGTGGTTCTCAGCCTGGACAGTCGCATTTTGGCACCGTCCAGGTTGAAAACTAGTAAGTCCCAGACATGGATTATGGCATGGGACAAAACGACGAACAGGTGATGGATTTTGTTGTGGTATGGGCGTTAGGTGAGTATAACTCTGTAATTTTTAAATAAAACTGATGATTACTGCCATCAGACGCCGCCTGCTCTCGCTGTTATTAGTGGCAGCAGGCATCGGCTGATGGGAACAGTAGTCTTATCAGCATACACCAGTGACCAGAGGTAAACTTTTTACCACCGATCACAGCTGCGTGGGAACCACAACCACTAATTGTACTTCCGATCAGAATTAGTGTTTGCCGCGCTGTCATGCACATGACAGCGCGACAAACACATGGTGTTCAGGGGGCCAAACCTGAACAGTAACACGGACTTCCTGGTGAAGTCATTGTTCGGTGTCTGTGCCCAAACTGTAGGTGTTCGGTATGGACGCCTATCTTTACTGTGTGGATTTGCCCATCTCTAGTTATGGGTACTAGATTCTGTAATGGGGATCTAAGAAGTATCGTTTCTCCTTGCAGAGCATAACATGTTAAGCATGCCGAGATGAGGAGACTTAAAGCTGCAGTATTCCTCTGGGAAATATGCAAATTGTCTCTTCAGAGAGGAAGAGGACTAGAACTCTAGTGCCACCTATTGGAAGTAGCAATCCTAACAGTCAATGTTGACACTTTAACGAGTCTTGTCACATGACTTAGGATAAAAGTCAAAACACAATATTAATTTGCAGACACTGTGTTTCAGGGTCCTGTCCCTCATCAGTGCAAAGTGTGAGATCTGATTTGGCTGTGTGAGAGGCGTCTGACCGGAATCCAATAAGTATTGTTTCTCCTTGCGGAGAGTGACATGTTAAGCATGCTGAGATGAGGAGACTTAAAGTGCTCCTCTGAGAAATATGCAAATTGTCTCTTCAGAGAGGAAGAAGACTAGAACTCTAGTCCCACCTATTGGTACTAGGATTGCTACTTCCAATAGGTGTCACTAGAGTTCTAGTTCTCTTCCTCTCTGAAGAGGCAATTTGCAGATTCTGTGATGGAATGTTGATCCAGGAAAATAGTCTGATTGTCGAATGGAGTCAGGAAGGAATTTTTCCCTAGTATGGAGCAATTAGCATTTGCCTCATGATGTTTTGACCTTCCTCTGGATCAACAAGTTAGGTTACAGGTTGAACTCTATGAATTTATGATTTTAATCTTAAAATCTATTCAACTATGAAATTTAAAAAATATATATTTTTTTTATCTCCGTAATTGTACTGACCTGGAGAATTATACGTCAAGGTTATTTTTACACAATGAAAGATGTAAAAACAAGACCAAAAAACAATGGCATAACTGTTTTTTCTCACAATGTCACCACACTTGGATTTCATCACATGGTAAAATGGATAGTGTCTTTCAAAAATACAAAATGTCTTGCAAAAATCAATATCTCGTATGGCTATGTCGGCAGAAAAAATAAAAAGTTATGGCTCTTGGAAAACACCTACAAGACAAATTTGTGCCAAGGTGCAAAGGCAATTTCCCAAATCCAGAAGAGTTACCAAAAAGAAAGAGGTTCACTAGCTCACTAGCACCCATGTAAAATATCCTGGTCAAACACACCATATATTGACCTGCAATTGAGATATGGTGTGTTTTAAAATGGAACTATAATAAACCTAATTTTGATATTTTTTTTTACATGGATGTGGACTTCTTAGCCTTTTTCAATATTCTGGATTGCGGAAATCAGTTTGCTTGACAGTTTTTCTTGGTGCTAGTGCAGCACTAAAGCCTTTTACTCCTCTAAAAGACTGATGTTTTGTAATTTTGCCCACACAGACAGTAGGACTTGAGTACAAGTGATACACTTCCTATGACTATGCAACTGCTTTGTCTAAAACTTGTTTCAAGCACTGAGAAATTCATATACAGATGTGTCTACTCTTTTCTTTGGTTTGGTTAAGGAATCCAATTTCTCACAATATTAAATTAACCCAAGTCAAAATTATTGATGCATATAGAATTCATTGATCCAAAGACATTATCAAAATGAAATTCCACAGTTTTACTATTAATTGCCGTGAGAACTGTCTCCCGAATATAATTTCAATGGATCGGACTAAGCAGGTAAAATGTCAAGTTTTGAATTGCTTGTCTCTTGTCAGTTTATCTTGAGCTTATTCATTGTATGGTTCACTAAGCTGTTATTATTACTATTATTATTGTTATTCATTTTTATAGCACCATTTATTCCATGGTTCTTTACACGTGGAAGGGACAATTATAGACAAGTACAATAAACATGAGCAAAACAGGGCACACACAAGTACAGAGGGAGAGAGGACCCTGCCCGCGGGGGCTCACAGTTTACAGGGGATGGGTGAGGATACACTAGGAGAGGGTAGAGCTAGTTGTGCGGCGGTTCAGCAGATTAAGGATCACTGCAGGTTGTAGGCTTGTTGGAAGAGGTGGGTTTTCAGTTTTTTTTTAAGGTTTCTGTGGTAGGCGAGAGTCTGATGTGTTGGGGTAGAGAGTTCCAGAGTATGGGTGAAGCACGGCAGAAGTCTTGCATGCGGTTGTGGGAAGAAGAGATAAGAGGGGAGTAGAGAAGGAGATCTTGAGAGGATCGAAGGTTGCATGTGGGTAAGTATTGGGAGACCATGTCACAGATGTATGGAGGAGACAGGTTGTGGATGGCTTTGTATATCATAGTTAGGGTTTTGAACTGGAGCCTCTGGACAATAGGAAGCCAGTGAAGGGCTTGGCAGAGAGGGGAGGCTGGGGAATAATAGGGAGACAGGTGGATTAATCAGGCCGCATATGTAGGATGGATTGGAGAGGTGCCAGAGTGCTAGTGGGGAGGCCAGAGAGTAGGAGGCTGCAGTAGTCAAGGCGGGAGATGATAAGGGCATGCACTAGTGTTTTTGTGGTTTCATGGTCAAGGAATGCACGGATCCGGGACATATTTTTGAGTTTGAGTCAGCAGGAGGAGGCAAGGGCTTCGATATGTGGCTTGAAAGAGAGGGCAGAGTTGAGGATCACCCCGAAGCACCGAGCGTGTGGGACTGGGGAAAGTGAGCAGCCATTGACATTGATGGATAGGTCTCATGGAGGGGCAGAGTGAGATGGGGGAAAGATGATGAATTCTGTTTTGTCCATGTTCAGTTTTAGAAAGTGAGCAGAAAAGAAAGCTGAGATAGCAGACAGTCATTGTGGGATTTTGGTCAGTAAGGAAGTGAGGTCAAGTCCAGAGAGGTAGGTCTGCGTTTCGTCGGCGTAGAGATGATACTGTAAACCGTGGGATTCTATGAGCTGTCCCAGGCCAAAGGTGTAGATGGAGAAGAGCAGGGGCCCTAGGATTGAGCCTTGGGGAACACGACTGACAGGGGGCAAGGTGACGAGGTGGAGTGGGAAAGGAAGACACTGAATGTTCGGACTGTTAGTTATGATGAGATACAGGATAGGGCCAAGTCAGTGATGCCAAGAGATGAGAGAATATGTAGCAGGAGGGAATGGTCGACAGTGTCAAAGGCAGAAGACAGGTCCAGGAGAAGGAGGACAGAGTAGTGTCGCTTGCTCTTGGTGGTTAGTAGGTCATTGGTGACTTCAGTTAGGGCATTTTTAGTTGAGTGATGTGGTCGGAAGCCAGATTGTAGATTGTAAGTGGTCAAAGAGGGAGCAGGAAGAGAGGTGGGAGAACAGTTCAAGATGAACATGCTGTTCCAGTACTTTTAAGGCATAAGGGAGAAGAGATAATGGACGATAGCTAGATACAGAGGATGGGTTGAGGGAGGGCTTTTTGAGGATGGGTATGATCGAGGCATGCTTGAAGGATGAGGGGAAGACACCATTTGTAAGTGAGAGGTTGAAGAGGTGTGTTAGGGCTGGGATGAGGACTGTGGTGAGGTTAGGGATGAGATGGGATGGGAGCGGGTCAAGCATGCAAGTGGTGAGATGTGATCTTGACAGGAGGGCAGATAGCTGATCTTCTGTCATGGTGGAGAAGCTGGTTTTGGAGGAACGGGGCTGAGAAGCGAAGAGGGGAATTAGGGGCTGCGGGCCAAAGCTTTCTCTGATTGTATCGATCTTCTGCTTAAAGAAGGAGGCAAAGTCTTTGGCAGAAATGAGAGGAGAGGGAAGAGGTGCTGGCGGTTGGAGTAGAGAATTGAAAGTGTTGAAAAGCTGTTTAGGGTTGTGAGACAGGGAGGATATGAGAGATGTTTGTTTTGCGGCAGTGAGTGTGGACTTGAAGCTGGCGAGAGACTGCTTGTATGTGATGAAGTGCTCAGCAGAGCGGGATCTCTTCCATTTCTGCTCAGTGACCCTGGAAGCCCGTCTCAGTTCTTTGGTCAGGCTGGTCTGGCAGGGCTGCCTGTTGATTGTACGAATTTTGCTACGTGTGAGGGGACGGCCGAATCAGGTGTAGCTGTTATTGTGGTGTTATAAAAAGTGGCAGCAGCATCTGTGTCATGAAGGGAAGCTATGTCTGTAAGAGGGAGAAAGGACTCAGAGAGTGATTGTAAATTGAGGTGTGAATGTTATTGATAAAGGACTGTGGCAACACAACCTAATAAAGCAATCAAATAATTGTGATTGTTTGTGAATGTTAATCGGTCCATGAACTGGTTAATGTTTTGCTAGTTTTTTTTCAAAACATTCCAATAATTCATCTTATTCCTATGCATGAGATTAAATAAATGGACTCCAAACAATAAGAATGCGTGATCCTTCATTTATTAAAAATTGCTGGAAATGCAGAATGTCTTTTATTCTGTTTTTCAGGCTGCTCCTCCCTCATGTCTTGTGAAACCAAAGCTCCTCTTGCCAAACTCGTAAAATTCACCACCTACTTCTAATGCCATCTGTCCCAATGTTTGTTCTTTCACACTACTATATTCTTCTTCCTCCATATCTTCTTTAATTGCCCTTCTGTCATTACTTATGTTGCAAAGTGACTGTAAGTTGTCCGAAAAATTCAACGGAGAGGTGTGTGAGAGGCACTTACAATTACTATAGAAGTATTCTTGCTGTGTGGAAGTGTTGATGTTATCAGAGCCATATTTTAAGACACGGTTGAAACCATGTTAGTGTGAATGTTAAGTATATACTGTATGTTGGTAAAATTATATGCCAGATTCATTTTTGGACTTGCACTTATTTTGCCTATTTGTTGTGCTTTTCATCTGTTTAAAGGGGAAGTTATGTACCAGATTTATTATTGCACTTGTGCCTTTTTGTTTAATGTTTTGTGTTTTTTTACATGTTTTGCATTTGCACCTTATTCTTCATTTAATTCCTGGCTTTTTATCTGTCCATGAACAAATAAGGCAAAAGCATAAAAAAAGTTAACATTAAGACTAGTTCTTTACGAAGTCCATCCTCCATGGTTTCTGAAGGAGCATAAAACACAATCAAGGCCTGATACGATTTAATAATATATTGCTATTGTTTACTTAAAAGTAATTTTATTTTATCTTTGGAAAGATTATTGCAGCATTCAATGATATACAGCTACTCTTCATCCAGTAGAAGGGTCTTGGTGCCAGCGCTGCTCGTACTGATAATGGGAATAACAACAGATTAGAGAATTGTTCTGTAGTGCAGGATCCTGGCGCATGATTCTGGGATGCTTGCCACAACACCCATCACATGTGATAAATGTTTTCCTTTTGCCCTATAAAACCACTTTTCTCTTGCTCACTGTAGATGATTAGAGATTATCAACATGAATCTAAACAGTGTGATATTATTTTTATAGAAATATACTTTATGAGAAACTGCTTCAGGGTGAACCTCCAGTAAATAAAGTCCTAGCGCCGATCATAAAGAATCTCATTAAATGACCTGACTGTGTAATGAAATATTATTTGTATTTTACCTTGAACCCTGGCTTCCAAGAACAACGAGTTGTTTTGGTTTTTTCCCATTGACATAGCCACATAACGGCTTATTATTAGGAGACAAGTTGTATGCTCTATTGGCTCCATTTAATGTACCATATAGTGCATTAGCAAAAGTCAAATGACCATCAATAGGTAAAACTTTATCAATCGGCGGTCATATTGTGCCGCCATTCGCTCCCTTTAAATGGACATTGAAGAGGTGGTCCGAAGGTGAAAGTAAATTTTATCTAAATAGCTATCTATTTGATGCTATATTCTAAGCTACTCTCTAAAATACTTGCTTTAAAAATTCCACACCGTTCCCTATCTACACTATTTAAGTGTTAGTCTATTGTGTTTTTTACTTCCTGTCTAATGATGATTTGTTTGAAAGCCCCTAGTGCATCCGTTAATACTCAAACAAAGCATCAATATGGGGCAGAGGTTGCCGTCACTGTCACAGCCCCTGCCACATCCCTGAAATGAAGCGTCATCAGTGATGCTTGTTTCAAGGACAGGGCTGGTCCCTGCTCTGTCCATGCACTGTGCGATGTGCACAGTGACAGCGTGATGTGCACAGTGACAGCTCCTTCCTGCTCTCTCTTCGGCTAAGATCTGCAGTGTCACAATACCAAGCATTACAGTAGATCAGCGCCTCCCACACAGGTGACGTTACTGGTCTCTGCCGGATATTGTAACACTGCTGTATTGCAGGCTCATTACTGTAGATCTTGGCACCTTTAGAAATAAATTGCTGACGTGTTCAATCCTTATATCACCCACTGTTTACATATTGGTACACTGTATAGCACAATACTAACTTAGACATAATATTACCTAGCAGCAGTGCTTAACTAATAATAGGTAACAGGGAAATGCATATCAAAATAGCAGAAGAATAGCATTACATATGCACAAATATGTTTGTTGTATAGTAGATAGGCAACTTAATTAACCAGATGGCATCTGCAATTCTGCATCATAACACGTTCAACAATTAGCCACAACAACAGCAAAGGATATTAGAATCTGTCAGACCAGAACAAAACAGTGGCATTCTTGTGGCACATGCCCTTAATTTTTCCCTTAATTTTTCAAAGGGCTCATGCAAATTAGTCCATGCATTGACGGCTAATGCACGGACTGGCCACTGCTATGCTGATGGGAAAGTCAAGGTCAGTGTGTGCATTTCAGTCTGTGGTTGGACCGATTTGCATTCACATCTGCATGAGCCCTTAGAGTATGGCAGCCTTATTTTCATCCCTCTTCCACACCTGAATTTTCTGCATCCTCTGCAGTTTTCCATGTATGTGATTTTCTGTTCTTTTCATGGTTAGAACCAGAACCCCTTATCATCAATGGGGCTTTTAACACGTCCATGGTTTGAATAGAAGAAGTTTAACATTTTTCTTTTTTTTTGCATACAAGAAAAGAGATGCTGCACTCATGGTAAAAACTCACATGGACTAAAAAAGGACGGAAATTAGACCCAGCAAACCAGAAAAAAATTGAATGTGCTGAGGCGTTGGACTAATTGCATTTATTTGAGAGATTTATATTATTACCTGAAATACCTGTATTCTGTAAATACCGGAGAACAGAAATTATTTATTGAAATTTTCTTTCACATCAGTCTGCCTAAATTATCTTTTATTGCATAGAAAAGGGGGAGACAAAAAAGTGCAATAGGGTCTTATCCATGTTACCAGAGTAGATACACTAAGAAAGTTGCTCACCTGGTGAAGATGGGATACAAGCATGTAAGAATGGCGGCTGCTGCAGATCCACAGGTCGATCCACGACCTGATATAGTCATATGTTGAGTAGGAATTTGTGGAACAACTCTGCGCTGCCATAAGAATAAATTCCAGGAAAATGCCAAGGATTCAGAGTTTCGGGGTTCCTATGCCCCCTTCGTCAGGGAATACCACATATTATATGATATGTGGTAGTTCCTGGCAAAGGGGGCATAGGAACCCCAAAACGCATTGAATAAACCACTCTGAATCCTTGGCATTTTCCTAGAATTTATCCTTATGGCAGCGTGGAGGTGTTCCCCAAATTCCTACTGAACATATGACTAAATTATCTTTTAGAAGACTAACACTTAATAAATTCTTATTTTACTTTTGGTAATAGATCTTTCTGCATCCAGGTTTTTTTATCTTTATTTAGTTTTTATGCAATTTGTGATTTTCTTTATAATTTTTGAAAACTATGATGAACCCCTTGTACACCAAAAGAGTGATCTTCAGGCCTATGTTTTGGAAATTTGCTTTGTTAACACAAAGGGAGCCCATAAAAAGATGCAACAATAGAAAAATAGTTCTAAATATTGCATATTTTAGATATCCCTGGTTTACGTATCCAGCTAATAATTATAGTGCAAACTAGACCATGTTTGAAGACATAAAAAAAAAATAAAATGCTTGGCCAGAGAACTTGTAGATGTCTAGATAAATATAGAATAGGTTTTATCCGTAGTGTTTGCTTGTGAATTCAAGACATTGTTGATCTACAAAGGAAGATGTCGATGTTAGAAGAGTTAATGGATAACTTTTCTTTGGTTGATAAGTGTAGCGCCCCCACTGTCGCAGGGCCGAGGGGTACCCGGTACCGGGCCTCTGAGTCTCTGTTCTGGGGTTGTCACGGTGGCTAGACCCGGTCCGTGACCCTGCTGAGGGGCGTACAATGAAGGTGGGGGGAATGGTGATGATGTTGTGGTGGTGCGGTGCAGGTCGCAGTAAATAACGAGGACACCAGGTTGCAGCCTCTTTACCTCTTTACTGAAGGTCCCAGGATCCTCAGTCCGGAATACGGTTAACCGGGCTGCGCAAGTCCGGCCGGACCGATGGCACCTTCAGAGTTCCCTTTGCAGGTGGAAATCTGTGCCTACCTTCTAGCGCTTGTGTGTTGTGGTCCTCCCCTGCTGTGCTTACGGGATAGTCCCCACAACTGTTGTGTCTGTTTCTGAAGTTCCCTCACAACTCGATTATGATGTTCCTCTTCGTCCCCCAGATGATATGGCTAGGACGCACCCGTATGACGGGTAGGCTCGGAGTTCTTCCTAGCGTCGCCCCTCTCCTATTGTTGCCCCCTGTGTCTTCATAGGTGATTTGTGTGAGACAGCCCGCCTATAGCTGACTGTCCTGCCGTAGGTTTGAAGTATTGCTTGGAGCCTAGTACTTCCTCGGCGTTCCGGCCACCGGCTACGTGCCTCAGTAGGATGTTGCCTCGTCTTACAGCACGACTCCTACTGGTATTTCTCCTTGTTGCGTTGATCTCGTTTCTCACTCAGCACAATATACCTCGCTTCTTGTCCTTTCTTAGGGTACCGCCGCGATCAAGTGCAGGCGCGGTCCCGTAACTTCTCTCTGTTCGCTAGGCCTCTGTCAGGATCCCACCCCTGACAGGGACCCTCCTGAGTCTCTCCCCGCAACACCCCCTGCCACAGGGTGTTGCCTGTTCGATTCCCAGTCAGCTTCTGTCTAACTTTCTGCCTAACCCCCAGTTTTACCAGATTGTGAGGAGTGGCCTAATACATAGCACCCTTAGCTCCCCCTGGAGGCCAGACTGTGAAGTGTTTTGGTGACTGTGATACCTGGTCAGAAGAACTCCTTCAGTGCCATCAGACGTACCATAGCCCCCCCCCCCCCCCCCTTAGCGGCAGAGCATCAGTACTGCAACAACCAGGACTCTGGGGCACTGCATAAGATTACATCCATCATTTGTCACATTTATCCATCTGTGCAACATTGTACCGATCTCCATTAATCATTAAAGTATGGCCATCACCTGCCAACCAAGGGTTGTCATAGATAGAAGAGGCTCCTGTGCCAGAACAGTATATGGGCCCTTTGCAGTCCACTAACTCACCATAATGAACAATTCCTGCTTTTAAGGTTGAAGTGGGCCCTCCTATCTCTTGGGTCTCTGGTGGCATCAATGATATTTCCACCCCTGAAGAATATAAGAAGGTCTCTACATGATAAAACAAGACTCACATTTTGAAGTCATTAATAGCAAATCCTAGCTTACAAAGTGATGTCCTTTTAAATAAGAAATCCAACCACCGTATGTCCACCATAAAGTCCTATAGTTATAAAGCTTTAGGTATAGAATACAACACTTTAAATGCTGATTACTGCTAATCTGTAATTTAATAGATCAGATGTTCTCAGTGGAGCATTATTGCTACATGGATAAAGTACAAAACATGGAGTCAGCAGGAGTTTGGAACTCAAAGCTTTTATTAAATTGCTTCAGCAGGTTTAGTCACACAGTGGCAGGCCAGTTAACCATACCATGGGAAAAACAGCAGCAGATCACGTAAAAGCCTTTCCGTATCTCTTTCTTGTCAGTGGCACTAGCTGGCAGAAGTGTTTTTCTTAACTGGTAGGGTGGAAGGCTCCCCTTTGGTGCCACTGCATATCACGGATGCGCCTCACAGACTGGATCTGGGGGTGGTTGGCGCCAAAATCTGAGCTGTCCTTATAATCCCCCTTCTCAAACAGGTACTGGTAACCTCTGTAACCTGGGTATTGATATCCAACCCACCTGTAAAGACATGTTTAACATATTAGAAAGTACAGTACCAAGAATCTAAGAATCATATCAGTTCATTATGCAATGGGTACCCAACATTCTTCAGTCTCAAAAGGCCTTGCTCTTCTTAGCCCTTAACACAAGGATGAAGTGATACTGTCTCCTGAGAGGTACGTTCTCTTGAAAATCAAGGAATGCTGGATGGGTGCCGTTTGAAGGCCATATAACTGATAGATGAGGGGGAGAAATGCTTGCGGGGTGTAAAAGGTTTCAGGGTTTGGGTTAGTATTTTCCCCTCACTATTATTTTTAACTCATGTTTTGATCTATTAGGAACATTGTCTCCTTTTTAGCTGATATTTTGTCTCCTAAAATGACATTACGCACTTTATTGTTTACTATTATAGGGCATGAGACACAATCGTCTGTCTAAGTCCCTTGCACTTTGCATCAGTACTATAGATTAATAATGCAGTGAATATTATTTTTATTATTTATTAATTATGTAACAATCTTTACAGATTCTATTTACATTCTATATATGTTCTTTCTCAGCATAATATACTTATTAGAATCATAGCATCATAGAATGTTAGAGTTGGAAGGGACCTCCTGGGTCATCTGGTCCAACCCCCTGCTCAAAGTAGGATTCACTAAATCATCCCAGAAACGTGTCTGTCCAGCCTCTGTTTAAAGACTTCCATTGAAGGAGAACTCACCACCTCTCATGGCAGCCTGTTCCACTCATTGATCACCCTAACTGTCAAAAAGTTTTTTCTAATATCTAATCTGAGTCTCCTCCCATTCAGTTTCAACCAATTGCTTCTTGTCTTTCCTTGTGCAAATGAGAATAAAGATGATCCTTCTATAATGTGACAGCCCTTGAGATATTTGTAGACAGCTATTAAGTCTCCTCTCAGTCTTTTTTTTGCAAGCTAACATTCCCAAATTCTGTAAACGTTCCTCATAGGACATAGTTTGCAGACCAGTCACCATTCTGGTTGCTCTTCTCTGAACTTGCTCCAGTTTGTTGAGATGACAGAAAAATGACTGGCACATCCAAACTAGTGTGAAAAGGTGCATACCAGGAGCAGCTACCTCCATACACAATATACAAAAAAGGTTGCACTCTATCGTGCCAAAGCATGTCTGATATGAAATACATGAAATATGAAATATTTCATGTATTTCATATTAGACATGCTTTGGCACAATAGAGTGCAACCTTTTTTGTATATTGCTCCAGTTTGTTGACATCTTTTTTTAAAATGTGATGCCCAAAACTGGACACAGTATTGCAGATGAGGTCTGACCATAGAGGAGTAGAGGGCAATAATGCCTTCACATGATCTAGACTGTATGCTTCTGTTAATACATCCCAGAATTGAATTTGCCATTTTTGTTGCTGCATCACACTGTTGACTCATGTTCAGTCTGTGATCTATTAGTATACCCAAGTCTTTTTTTCACATGTGCTGTTGCCTAGCCCTATTCCTCCCATTCTGTATATGCTTTTTTTCATTTTTATTGCCCAGATGTAATACTTTGCATTTTTCCCTCTTAAAAATCATTCTGTTAATTTCTGCCCACTGCTCCAGTTTATTTATAACTTTTTGAATCATCTCTTTTCTCTAGTATTAGCTATCCCTCCTAGCTTTGTGTCATTAGCTAATTTAATCAGTTTACTCTCAACTCCTTCACCTAAGTCATTGATAAAGATGTTGAACAATACAGGGCCCAGGACAGAGCCCTGTGGTACCCCACTTGAGACATTCTTCCAACTGGATGTGCAGCCATTTACGACCACTCTTTGGGTCCGATCACTAAGCCAGTTATGAATCCACCTAACAGTTGCCTTGTCCATTCCATACCTAGTCATTTTTTCAATAAGGATTGTGTGACTTTATAGTCTAAGAGTTATGTATGCATTTACCTATGGGATTGGCTTATCTATGGTAGTGATCAACTAATCCGAGACTTTCTCAGTTATCATTGATGTAATTCACCACATTTTATCATATTTGTCATTATCTGTATATTATGTAAACTATTATAATTTGGTTAATAAACATTCTTTTGTCCGATATTTGTAGTGTGTAGTCATCTTATTAGGTTAATAAATATAGATGAGTACATGAGAACGCGAGTGACATTCAGGCAGCAATGTTGGATCAACACTATCTTAGGGTTCTTTGACCTCTGTGGTCTCACTGTGTATTCTGCTGGCTGCTTATTGAGTTGGAGCTGCAGCCTGTAGAGCTAGCTTTCTGTATAGAGAACCATGTAACTCATGGTCATGTGCATTCATTTTTTATTCACATTTACTATTCCTGGTATGTCATGCCATTTCTCCATCATGATGCCACCTTCAAAATAACTTCTCCACTAGTAGAACATATTTTCCAATTTGTCTACATAAGTAATTCTCAACTATATAAAAATTAACATTTGAATTCACTAAATAAATTGCATCCAATAAATAAAAAAATCAAATTAAATAAACCCTCTGAAATGTGTTGCAGAGTGTAACATTCATTTCTGCAAATACTGCAAGTTTTCCACTGACTCGGTAAAGGAATACTTTGACAGTTCATTCTAAAATTTGAAAATACGACCTTTTTATTTTTTTATCCCAAGCATTATTTCAACGGAACACATTGCAAGTATGTTGTGTTTGATCTTCTGCAGTACCCTATGCTGACGACTTATCTGTGATGTTCAGATGTTCCCTAGAGGCCAAATGTATGATATATGTTGCACGACTGGATTTAAACAGCTGTAAGAAGACCGTACATTTCCTTTCTGATCTAATTTATCTTCATAAAAAGAAAGAAAATGAAACTAGGGTATTTCGAGTTTACAACAAGGCTGAGCATGAGTAACTTACGTTCCACTTTGTACTCTCACAGAAGACACTTTTTCCTGGTAGCCATGAGCATGAAAGCTTGGGACATCATCATCAATTATCTCAATCTTCTTCCCAGTGAAGTTTGGGTTTTCATATAGAACAATCTTGTGTTCCTGGCTATCCTAGAAATTGAAATGTATAACTATGAATCTAAGCTTACATTGAGCCGAAAAAAAAAGTTTCAGGAACATCAAAATGATTACAACAAATGAAAGAAAGAATAAGGGGAAATGCTTTGTTTCACTGAAACGAAGTGCATTGGAGCGTAGGGTTCTCCATTGGTTCCCCATAAACTAAGACACTCTTTTGTACACAGCTGCCGATGCAGTAATGCACATGGCATTTTTGTTACTGTCACTTTTAAAGCCACATTATGCTTAATTGCTTCAGCACTCACAAAAATGACATTGAGGTCAAACTAAACTGATGCAATATTTGTAATCATCTCAACTAGGCCACTCTTCCTCTCACAGGACCACACCAACACTGCCTTACTTCACACTGTCTCACACTGATCTCTCTCCACCGCATGTCTGCAAAAATATCTCTTGCTGTTTAACTTAGGACTTTACATGGACACAGCTTCTTGGACCCAGTCCCTGTCCTCACGGTTATTGTCTATATGTGATTAAACATAGATCCTGCGGCTGCTCACCAGACCACTCCATAGGCACAATACTCCTAAAGTCAGTCACCACCTTCTTACAAGTAATGGGAAGATACACTTTGTGAATCTGATAGTAGTGCACCCCTCTATTCCAAAGTTATGCCCCTCCTGGGTAATATGCAAATTTTCCCTAAATTAACAGAACTAATAGATTATATGGATTTGTTACAAACTGAGTGCTCTGTTTCAAGTGTTTATTTCTGTTAATGTTGATGATTATGGCTTACAGCCAATGAAAACCCAAAAGTCATTATCTCAGTAAATTAGAATACTTTATAACACCAGCTTGAAAAATGATTTTAAAATCCAAAATGTTGGCCTACTGAAATGTATGGTCAGTAAATGCACTCAATACTTGGTCAGGGCTCCTTTTGCATCAATTACTGCATCAATGCGGCGTGGCATGGAGGCGATCAGCCTGTGGCACTGCTGAGGTGTTATGGAAGCCTTCAGCTCTTCTGAATTGTTGGGTCTGGTGTCTCTCATCTTCCTCCTGACAATACCTGGCCAATCAAGCACAGTGATACTGTTGTTTTTAAATCAGGTATTGGGAATTTTGGCAATGTGGACAGGTGCCAAGTCCTTCTGGAGAATGAAATTTCCATCTATTAAAAGCTTGTTGGCAGAGGGAAGCATGAAATGCTCTAAAATTTCCTGGTAGGCGACTGTGCTGACATTGATCTTGATAAAACACAGTGGACCTACACCAGTAGATGACATGGCTCCTCAAACCATCACTGATTGTGGAAACTTCACACTAGACCTCAAGCAGCTTGGATTGTGTGCCTCTCCACTCTTCCTCCAGACTCTGGGACCTTGATTTCCAAATGAAATGCAAAATTTACTTTCATCTGAAAACAACACGTTGGACCACTGAGCAACAGTCCAGTTCTTTTTCTCCTTTGCCCAGGTACGACACTTCTGGCATTGTCTATTGGTCATGAGTAGCTTGACACAAGGAATGCAACACTTGTAGTCCATGTCCTGGATACATCTGTGTGTGTGTCAGGACTCTGAACATTTTTTATTACCTTTTTGTGCATTACTGCCCTTTTCCAAGATGGCGTCTTTGGTCTCATGTGCACTGCTATAAAACTCCTTCTATTCTTAGTATTCTTCCTTGCATCCAGCTCATGACCTCTGGTGACTCCCTGGCTATATACCTGCTCCTGTGAACCTGTGGGGTTATCCTGCTACTCTGCTCTGAGTTCCTGCTGCATACACCAGTTCCAGTAATCCTCCTTCATCTGCTGCTCATGTTTACTTCCATCTGCATTTGCTGGACATGTAAGCTGTTGCTGCTTTGCAAGAACCTGAGACTGTTACCCAGGCCTCCCTGGTTGAGCTAAGATATTGTTTTAACTGCCTTATAAGCATATCTATCTGTGTTTTGGACTAAGCAAGGACTTATTCGTGTCAAGTATCCTCAAGAATTATTGTGCTTCATAGACTTTCTGCGTGATTGCATTTTCCTCTGAAGTTTCCTATAGACTGCTGAGCTGCATTTGATACTTGCACCAAGTGTTGTGGACTTGAGTTTCTCTCTGCACCTGTTGAATCACCATGTGATAATATAGACTTTACCACTTATAAAACCGCATCCTGTAGTTGTCTTGTTCCACGCAAAGAGTCTCCTGAGTTATCCACTATAATTATTACAGTGTGGTGGCTCCTGAAGCAATGACTCCAGTAGCAGTCCACTCCTTGTCAATCTCCCCCAAATTTTTTAATTGCCTTTTCTTAACAATCCTTTCAAGGCTGCAGTTATTCCGGGTGCTTGTGCTCCTTCTTCTGCCACACTTTTTCCTTCCGCTCAACTTTCTATTAATATGCTTTGATACAGCACTCTGTGAACAGACAGCTTCTTTAGCAATGACTTTTGTGGCTTACCCTCCTTGTGGAGCGCGTGAATGAATGCCTTCTGGACATCTGTCAATTCAACAGTCTTCTCCATGATTGTGGAGCCTGTTGTGAATTCCGTTCTTGAACTCCCTCCTGTGGTCATGAATGGTACTTCAGCGAGTTCTGTCTGTGAACTCCCTCTGGTGGCTGTGAGTGGAGCTACTAGTGCTTGAGGTTTCTTCTCAGCTGACCTCGTTATTGCTAGACTGGCTGCTCTATTTAACTCCACTCAGATCGTTATTCCATGCCAGCTGTCGATGTCTTAGTACTGGTTCAGATCTCTCTGGATATCTCTGATGACCTGTTTACTTCAGCAGAAGCTAAGTTCCTGCTTGTTTATTTGCTGTTCATTGTTTTCTTGCTAAGTTCTAGTCCAGCTTGCTATCATGATATTGCTTTGCTACCTGGAAGCTCTGGGGGTGCAGAGTGGCACCACCGCACCGTGAGTCGGTGCGGGGGTCTTTTTGCACACTCTGCATGGTATTTTGTAGTTTTTGTGTTGACCGCAAAGATCCCTTTTCTATCCTCAATCTGTTTAGTTAGACTGGCCTCCTTTGCTAAAACCTATTTCATTCCTGTGTTTGTGATTTCCTCTTAACTCACAGTCAATGCTTGTGGGGGGCTGCCTTTTCCTTTGGGGTATTTCTCTGAGGCAAGGTGAGGCTATATTTCCTATCTTTAGGGGTAGTTAGCTCTTAGGCTGTGAAGAGGCGTCTAGGCAGAGTTAGGCACGCTCCACGGCTATTTCTAGTGTGTATGATAGGAGTAGGGTTTGCGGTCAGCAGAGTTCCCATTTCCCCAGAGCTTGTCCCGATTCCGAGATTAACTATCAGGTCATTTCGGGTGCACCTAACCACCAGGTTCATAACAGGAGCCTACTGAAACAGACTAAGGGACCCTTTTAAACGTTATGAAAACCTTTGCAGGTGTTTTTATGTGCATTATTCTAATTTTTGGTTTTCATTGGCTGTAAGCCATAATAGTCAACATTAACAGAAATAAACACTTGAAATAGATCACTCTGTTTGTAATGACTCTATATAAAATACGAGTTTAACTTTTTATATTGAACTGAAATAAATTAACTTTTTGATGATTTTCTAATATTGTGAGAAGCACCTGTATATGCCAGAGCAGATTATAAGGATGTGTGCCACATCCCAGTCCCCTTCCCTAAGTATCTTGATCATGCAAAACCAACCCCTGTTATATTCTCATTAGTCCGACCAAATGAAGTGACATATATAATGCTGTATTGCTCCAATGGTGGTGCTTACAGCATAATACTGTCCCCACAATAGGGCCACTTACTATCTGCACATTTGTGCCACCTCCTGATATTCCTTAGTGTGGTACCAAGAAGAAGAAGAAGTCAAGTATAAGTGCGAGCACTACTGTATAGAAATGTCAACATAACAATTATTCATAGTGCTATGCCAAAAGCTGTGCCCACAGAGTAATTACTGCTATTAAAAGAACCAATGAAATATGCAAGTTAGGAAATCTGCCTATACAAATGTTCTAGCCAAAGCAGTTTCCATACAAATGTGTTTGTCAGAGTGGAACAAATACACATTTGCCAGTCACTGCACCTGACAGTGCAAGATAATTATCTTTTTCATTATCCTATACTATTATACTCCGTCCACTTCTGTGATTGAAGCCTAAAGAGGTTGTCAAACTATTTGTAAAAAAAAAATGATGATGTCATTTTGTCACAAACCGCTGAGACCAGTGATCACCTGCAGCGGTCAGGTAACTGAAAGGTGACATCATTATATGAGCCTCTGATGATACCCTGATCCAGTCACATGACCGCTGTAGAAAAATCATAGCCCTCAACAGTCAGGTTAGCGTAGAATGGGATGTTACCACTTTCTGTCCTACTGAGCTCTGGAAGGGCTAGTGCTGATGATACAGAGTTTATAACGGATCAGTATACATTCTTCTATTGTATTTAACTTATCCCTTCTTTCTGAAATTTTTGTTTCAAGTCACGCAACCCCTTTAACTTTCTGTCAGCGGGATATAGTGAAAACATAACTGTCGCTTTTATATTGGGGAGGCACACTGATTTAAATCTGCTTTACAGGGCAATTAAAGAAGCACTTTCATCAGTTTTTATACTCTTAATATGTTGTAGTCATCACTGTTGTGAAATTGGATTCTGGGCTCCCCCGGTGGCCACTTGTGGAATTTAACTTGTGTGCATCATCCCCTCTGTTCACCTGCTCCTATCAGGATGTGGGAGTCGCTATATAACCTTGCTCCTCTGTCAGTTTCATGCCGGTCAACAATGTAATCAGTAGCCTTTCTGTGCATGTTCCTGCTACTAGACAACTCCCAGCTAAGTTGGACTTTTGTCCTTGTGTGTTTTTGCATTTTGTTCCTGTTCACAGCTGCTGTTTCGTTACTGTGTCTGGAAAGCTCTTGTGAGCGGAAATTGCCACTCTGGTGTTATGAGTTAATGCTAGAGTCTTAAAGTAATTTCTGGATGGTGTTTTGATAGGGTTTTCTGCTGACCATGAAAGTGCCCTTTCTGTCTTCATGCTATCTAGTAAGCGGACCTCGATTTTGCTAAACCTATTTTCATACTACGTTTGTCATTTCATCTAAAATCACCGCCAATATATGTGGGGGCCTCTGTCTGCCTTTTGGGAAAATTTCTCTAGAGGTGAGCCAGGACTGTCTTTTCCTCTGCTAGGATTAGGTAGTTCTCCGGCTGGCGCTGGGCATCTAGGGATAAAAAAACGTAGGCATGCTACCCGGCCACTTCTAGTTGTGCGGCAGGTTTAGTTCATGGTCAGTATAGTTTCCATCTTCCAAGAGCTAGTTCTCATATATGCTGGGCTATGTTCTCTCGCCATTGAGAATCATGACAGTTTGACCGGACGACAAAAAAAGGGTTAAATTACTGGCTGAGAAAGGAGAGAAAAAAGAAGTCTGCTACAATTTTTTTTTTTTTTTTCCCTCTAGTTCTGAGTGTGCTCTTAATTGAATCACTTGCTAGTCTGCCTATACTGCAGCCTTCCTCTCTTCCTCTCCTTCTAATCCTTGAATGGCTCTGTGTTCACCTGTTTCAAATGGATCTTCAGAGTGTAGCTACAGGTTTGAATAATCTCGCCACAAAGGTACAAAATTTGCAAGATTTTGTTGTTCATGCACCTATGTCTGAGCCTAGAATTCCTTTGCCTGAATTCTTCTCGGGGAATAGATCTCACTTTCAAAATTTTAAAAATAATTGCAAATTGTTTTTGTCCCTGAAGTCTCGCTCTGCCGGAGACCCTGCACAGCAGGTCAGGATTGTAATTTCCTTGCTCCGGGGCGACCCTCAAGACTGGGCTTTTGCATTGGCACCAGGGGATCCTGCGTTGCTCAATGTGGATGCGTTTTTTCTGGCCTTGGGGTTGCTTTATGAGGAACCTCATTTAGAGCTTCAGGCGGAAAAGGCCTTGATGTCCTTGTCTCAGGGGCAAGATGAAGCTGAAATATACTGCCAAAAATTCCGCAAATGGTCTGTGCTTACTCAGTGGAATGAGTGCGCCCTGGCGGCGATTTTCAGAGAAGGTCTCTCTGATGCCATTAAGGATGTTATGGTGGGGTTCCCTGTGGGGGGTCTGAATGAGTCCATGATGATGGCTATTCAGATCGATAGGCGTCTGCGGGAGCGCAAACCTGTGCACCATTTGGCGGTGTCTACTGAGAAAACGCCAGAAAATATGCAATGTGATAGAATTCTGTCCAGAAGCGAGCGGCAGAATTTTAGACGAAAGAATGGGTTGTGCTTCTATTGTGGTGATTCAACTCATGTTATATCAGCATGCTTTAAGCGTACTAAGAAGCCTGACAAGTCTGTTTCAAATAGCACTTTACAGTCTAAGTTTATTCTATCTGTGACCCTGATTTGTTCTTTGTCATCTATTACCGCGGACGCCTATGTCGACTCTGGCGCTGCTTTGAGTCTTATGGATTGGTCCTTTGCCAAACGCTGTGGGTATGATTTGGAGCCATTGGAGGCTCCGATACCTCTGAAAGGGATTGACTCCACCCCATTGGCTAGTAATAAACCACAATACTGGACACAAGTAACTATGCGGATTAATCCGGATCACCAGGAGGTTATTCGCTTTCTGGTGCTGTATAATCTACATGATGTTTTGGTGCTGGGATTGCCATGGCTGCAATCTCATAACCCAGTCCTCGACTGGAGAGCTATGTCTGTGTTAAGCTGGGGATGTAAAGGAACTCATGGGGACGTACCTTTGGTTTCCATTTCATCATCTATTCCCTCTGAGATTCCTGAATTCTTGTCTGACTTTCGTGACGTTTTTGAAGAACCCAAGGTTGGTTCACTACCTCCGCACCGGGAGTGCGATTGTGCCATAGACTTGATCCCGGGTAGTAAATACCCTAAGGGTCGTTTATTTAATCTGTCTGTGCCTGAACACGCTGCTATGCGAGAATATATAAAGGAGTCCTTGGAAAAGGGACATATTCGTCCTTCGTCATCTCCCTTAGGAGCCGGTTTTTTCTTTGTGTCTAAGAAAGACGGCTCTTTGAGGCCGTGTATTGATTATCGACTTTTGAATAAAATCACGGTTAAATATCAATATCCGTTACCACTGCTTACTGATTTGTTTGCTCGTATAAAGGGGGCCAAGTGGTTCTCTAAGATTGATCTCCGTGGGGCGTATAATTTGGTGCGAATCAAGCAGGGGGATGAGTGGAAAACCGCATTTAATACGCCCGAGGGCCATTTTGAGTATTTGGTGATGCCTTTTGGTCTTTCAAATGCCCCTTCAGTCTTCCAGTCCTTTATGCATGACATTTTCCGCGATTATTTGGATAAATTTATGATTGTGTATCTGGATGATAGTCTGATTTTTTCAGATGACTGGGACTCTCATGTCCAGCAGGTCAGGAGGGTTTTTCAGGTTTTGCGGTCTAATTCCTTGTGTGTGAAGGGTTCTAAGTGTGTTTTTGGGGTTCAGAAAATTTCCTTCTTGGTATACATTTTTTCCCCCTCTTCCATCGAGATGGATCCTGTCAAGGTTCAGGCTATTGGTGATTGGACGCAACCCTCTTCTCTTAAGAGTCTTCAGAAATTTTTGGGCTTTGCTAACTTTTATCGTCGATTTATTGCTGGTTTTTCTGATGTTGTAAAACCATTGACTGATTTGACTAAGAAGGGTGCTGATGTTGCTGATTGGTCCCCTGATGCTGTGGAGGCCTTTCGGGAGCTCAAGCGCCGCTTTTCTTCCGCCCCAGTGTTGCGTCAGCCTGATGTTGCTCTTCCTTTTCAGGTTGAGGTCGACGCTTCTGAAATCGGAGCTTGGGCGGTGTTGTCGCAGAGAAGTTCCGACTGCTCCGTGATGAGACCTTGTGCTTTTTTTTCCCGTAAATTTTCGCCCGCCGAGCGGAATTATGATATTGGGAATCGGGAGCTTTTGGCCATGAAGTGGGCTTTTGAGGAGTGGCGTCACTGGCTTGAGGGGGCCAGACATCAGGTGGTGGTATTGACTGACCACAAAAATTTAATTTACCTTGAGTCTGCCAGGCGCCTGAATCCTAGACAAGCGCGCTGGTCGTTGTTTTTCTCTCGGTTTAATTTTGTGGTGTCTTACCTACCGGGTTCTAAGAATGTTAAGGCGGATGCCCTTTCTAGGAGTTTTGAGCCTGACTCCCCTGGTAATTCTGAGCCCACAGGTATCCTTAAAGATGGAGTGATATTGTCTGCCGTTTCTCCAGACCTGCGGCGGGCCTTGCAGGAGTTTCAGGCGGATAGACCTGATCGTTGCCCACCTGGTAGACTGTTTGTTCCTGATGATTGGACCAGTAGAGTCATCTCGGAGGTTCATTCTTCTGCGTTGGCAGGTCATCCTGGAATCTTTGGGACCAGGGATTTGGTGGCAAGGTCCTTCTGGTGGCCTTCCCTGTCACGAGATGTGCGAGGCTTTGTGCAGTCTTGTGACGTTTGTGCTCGGGCCAAGCCTTGTTGTTCTCGGGCTAGTGGATTGTTGTTACCCTTGCCTATCCCGAAGAGGCCTTGGACGCACATCTCGATGGATTTTATTTCGGATCTGCCTGTTTCTCAGAAGATGTCTGTCATCTGGGTGGTGTGTGACCGTTTCTCTAAGATGGTCCATCTGGTTCCCTTGCCTAAGTTGCCTTCTTCTTCCGAGTTGGTTCCTCTGTTTTTTCAAAATGTTGTTCGTTTGCATGGTATTCCGGAGAATATCGTTTCTGACAGAGGGACCCAATTCGTGTCTAGATTTTGGCGGGCATTCTGTGCTAGGATGGGCATAGATTTGTCTTTTTCGTCTGCTTTCCATCCTCAGACTAATGGCCAGACCGAGCGGACTAATCAGGCCTTGGAGACATATTTGAGGTGTTTTGTGTCTGCGGATCAGGATGATTGGGTTGCTTTTTTGCCTTTGGCGGAGTTCGCCCTCAATAATCGGGCCAGCTCTGCCACCTTGGTGTCCCCGTTTTTCTGTAATTCGGGGTTTCATCCTCGATTTTCCTCCGGTCAAGTGGAATCTTCGGATTGTCCTGGAGTGGATGCTGTGGTGGAGAGGTTGCATCAGATTTGGGGGCAGGTGGTGGACAATTTGAAGTTGTCCCAGGAGAAGACTCAGCTTTTTGCCAACCGCCGTCGTCGTGTTGGTCCTCGGCTTTGTGTTGGGGACTTGGTGTGGTTGTCTTCTCGTTTTGTCCCTATGAGGGTTTCTTCTCCTAAGTTTAAGCCTCGGTTCATCGGCCCGTACAAGATATTGGAGATTCTTAACCCTGTGTCCTTCCGTTTGGACCTCCCTGCATCCTTTTCGATTCATAATGTTTTTCATCGGTCATTGTTGCGCAGGTATGAGGTACCAGCTGTGCCTTCCGTTGAGCCTCCTGCTCCGGTGTTGGTAGAGGGTGACTTGGAGTACGTTGTGGAAAAGATCTTGGACTCTCGTGTTTCCAGACGGAGACTCCAGTATCTGGTCAAGTGGAGGGGATACGGTCAGGAGGATAATTCTTGGGTCACTGCCTCTGATGTTCATGCCTCCGATCTTGTCCGTGCCTTTCATAGGGCTCATCCTGATCGCCCTGGTGGTTCTGGTGAGGGTTCGGTGCCCCCTCCTTGAGGGGGGGGTACTGTTGTGAAATTGGATTCTGGGCTCCCCCGGTGGCCACTTGTGGAATTTAACTTGTGTGCATCATCCCCTCTGTTCACCTGCTCCTATCAGGATGTGGGAGTCGCTATATAACCTTGCTCCTCTGTCAGTTTCATGCCGGTCAACAATGTAATCAGTAGCCTTTCTGTGCATGTTCCTGCTACTAGACAACTCCCAGCTAAGTTGGACTTTTGTCCTTGTGTGTTTTTGCATTTTGTTCCTGTTCACAGCTGCTGTTTCGTTACTGTGTCTGGAAAGCTCTTGTGAGCGGAAATTGCCACTCTGGTGTTATGAGTTAATGCTAGAGTCTTAAAGTAATTTCTGGATGGTGTTTTGATAGGGTTTTCTGCTGACCATGAAAGTGCCCTTTCTGTCTTCATGCTATCTAGTAAGCGGACCTCGATTTTGCTAAACCTATTTTCATACTACGTTTGTCATTTCATCTAAAATCACCGCCAATATATGTGGGGGCCTCTGTCTGCCTTTTGGGAAAATTTCTCTAGAGGTGAGCCAGGACTGTCTTTTCCTCTGCTAGGATTAGGTAGTTCTCCGGCTGGCGCTGGGCATCTAGGGATAAAAAAACGTAGGCATGCTACCCGGCCACTTCTAGTTGTGCGGCAGGTTTAGTTCATGGTCAGTATAGTTTCCATCTTCCAAGAGCTAGTTCTCATATATGCTGGGCTATGTTCTCTCGCCATTGAGAATCATGACACATCACATTATATATTGTACTGTGTACTTACAATTGCTTAGTTTACTTTTAACACAGCTAATTCTTCTTTTTTTTCTCTGTTCTATGTAGAAACAGGAAGTCTCTTGTCCCTGCATTTATCATTCCCCTCTTCAACTCCTGACCCAGCTGCTCACTCCTCCCCGTACCATATACTTTTGCAGTGACTCATAAGTTATGCAGAGAAAATTGACCTCCTGTTTCTACACAGAGCTTAGAAGGATTCAGCTAGTCAGTTTTTAATCATGTGATGTCATAGATTTAATGGAAAAGAGAATAATTAACTAGGTAGAAGGGAAAAATTAACTGAAAGTACACAGTGCCATATAATATGATGATTGCAATATATAAGAGGATAAAAACTTTGATGGGAGGAGTGCTTCTTTAAATTGTAGGACCAGCAGTGTGTAATATGCTTTAGCTAGTCCTATACCAAGATTCTTTATGCGTTGGGGTTCCCTTGAAAGGGAAATACTTTTAATGCTTTCCCTGTGGTTGTGAGGTTGAGAATCATGGGCTTATAAAATGTCTACTATAGGAGACAAGTATACAGCCACATTGCTACAAAGTCATCAGTCGGCACATGATATTGGTTCCATTAACACACTGGTCACTTCAGATAGGACCAGGACAAACAGCAATTGGAGGAACAGGATAATTGCGCACTTGTTCTATTGTTTGGTGTGAAACTTAGATGATGAATGAAAAAACAAAGCTATATTTAGGACAAGCAATAGAAGCATTGTTTCTATGCTCAGAAGCAATAATAAACTACCATATAAACCTAAGCCTTTAGCACATTAACCAGACAATACACAAATACTGTGGATTTATAGAGCTCGAAATGCACAACAACATAAAGAAATGTATGTGTACAATGAAACACTGGACACCAGTAGACATTTCAAGAAAACAATCTTCATAAAATCTACAACATAACTACTGTTATAAATCTGCTTTCAGTATCTTGCCGGTCCTATTAAAGAGTAATCAATAGTAGATATAAAAATAAGCAAATATATAATATATCTTATCAGAAATATGGTTCTTTACCCTAATGGATTGATCATTCAGTCTCAACTCATTGGTAAAATCTGATTTTCACATTACTGAGATAGGAGATGGCAGTTGGTTCTTATAGCTTCTGTTGAGAGAGAAGGAAGAGGCAGACACAGACGTTCTGCAGAAGTTCTCCTGAAATAACTTTAATTTGAAAAAAAAATTTAACTTTTTATTTTTTAACTTTTTTTATACCATAGATTTAATGTTCATCTGTCATTTCAGGAGAACTTGCACTAAATCGTCCTTCCTTCTCTGGTCTACATAGAATCTTCTGAGTAGCAACTGCCATCGCTAATCTCAGTAATGGGAAACTGTCTTCACTGAATACAAATTTTGCAGCTTTTACCCTTGAAATGTGAGATCAGTCCAGGAAAGGCAGATTTTTCTGAAAATATATATTGCCATTTTTCATATGTATTATTGATGTATGAAATAAACATTATAACAATGGCTAATTTTTAACTTCTTATTCTCTACATTTTTTATTTTTATAAGAATAAAAGCATAAAAACTTTGTGGACTGCAGTATGCCTTGTAATGGTGCATGGACTATCTTAGTGGTCCGAGGTATTAGTCTCCACTAGAAACAATGTGAAACTTCTTCTCTAATAACTGGGCGCAATGGGACATTGCACAGTTGTTGTTTTCTGTTGCAATGGAGGTAAAAAGTATAGACGCTTAATGGGCAACATATTAAAAATCTGTGCAACACTGATCCATAAATCTCTCCTGTGAACTAGGCTTTAGTGTTACCTGCTTATAGAAGAAATAATAATACTATCTGAGCTAATGTGGGCCTCATCTTAGAGGTAAAGTTGGGAATGATTAATACATCAGATCAAACTTTATGCAGTCATACTGCAGACACAATCAGTATGCCGTTAGGCAGAAAGAGATTAAGAATGGTAAAAAAAAAATGAATAGATAAACCTTTGGAGAACACAGTATTGAATATAAATGCAACATTTAGCTACATTTTCAAGCCTATTCACTTTCTTACCACTTTGATTGGCCTCATGGAAGAGATGTTGTCACTTCTTCGGCTGTTTGTCCAGGAGTCCCATCGGGGGTATTCTCCCTTCTCAAAGACAAATTGTTCTCCCTTACAGTTTTGTTGTTCATATCCTACCCAGCTATGAAACAAATGAAAATAATACCCTGAGAAATTTAACATTGCTTAAAATGTTCCAAGATATCAAGAAGAGCATATCTATAAATAACGTCTTGTGCTGATGCCTTCCAACCATTTGTAACAGGCATGAAAGAAGACCAAAATCCACAGAGTATCAAACAATGAGGGGGGGATGTGGAAACCACAAATACGACTATAACGATCCAATATATACAGTTAGGTCCATATATATTTGGACAGAAACAACATTTTTCTAATTTTGGTTATAGACATTACCACAATGAATTTTAAACAAAACAATTCAGATGCAGTTGAAGTTCAGACTTTCAGCTTTCATTTGAGGGTATCCACATTAAAATTGGATGAAGGGTTTAGGAGTTTCAGCTCCTTAACATGTGCCACCCTGTTTTTAAAGGGACTAAAAGTAATTGGACAATTGACTCCAAGGCTATTTCATGGACAGGTGTGGGCAATCCCTTCGTTATGTCATTCTCAATTAAGCAGATAAAAGGCCTGGAGTTGATTTGAGGTGTGGTGCTTGCATTTGGAAGGTTTTACTGTGACGTAAACATGCGGTCAAAAGAGCTCTCTATGCAGGTGAAACAAGCCATCCTTAAGCTGCGAAAACAGAAAAAAAACATCCAAGAATTTGCTACAATATTAGGAGTGGCAAAATCTACAGTTTCGTACATCCTGAGAAAGAAAGAAAGCACTGGTGAACTCATCAATGCAAAAAGATCTGGGCGCCCACGGAAGACAACAGTGGTGGGTGATCGCAGAATAATCTCCATGGTGAAGAGAAACCCGTTCACAACAGCCAACCAAGTGAACAACACTCTCCAGGAGGTATGCGTATCAATATCCAAATCTACCATAAAGAGAAGACTGCATGAAAGTACAGTACAGACCAAAAGTTTGGAAACACCTTCTCATTTAAAGATTTTTCTGTATTTTCATGACTATGAAAATTGTACATTCACACTGAAGGCATCAAAACTATGAATTAACACATGTGGAATTATATACTTAACAAAAAAGTGTGAAACAACTGAAATTATGTCTTATATTGTAGGTTCTCCAAAGTAGCCACCTTTTGCTTTGATGACTGCTTTGCACACTCTTGGCATTTTCTTCATGGGCTTCAAGAGGTAGTCACCGGAAATGGTCTTCCAACAATCTTGAAGGAGTTCCCAGAGATGCTTAGCGCTTGTTGGCCCTTTTGCCTTCACTCTGCGGTCCAGCTCACCCCAAACCATCTCGATTGGGTTCAGATCTAGTGACTGGAGGCCATGTCATCTGGCGTAGCACCCCATCACTCTCCTTCTTGGTCAAATAACCCTTACACAGCCTGCAGGTGTGTTTGGGGTCATTGTCCTGTTGAAAAATAAATAATGGTCCAACTAAACGCAAACTGGATGGAATAGCATGCCGCTGCAAGATGCTGTAGTAGCCATGCAGGTTCAGTATGCCTTCAATTTTGAATAAATCCCCAACAGTGTCACCAGCAAAGCACCCCCACACCATCACACCTCCTCCTCCATGCTTCACGGTGGGAATCAGGCATGTAGAGTCCATCCTTTCACCTTTTCTGCATTGCACAAAGACACGGTGCTTGGAACCAAAGATCTCAAATTTGGACTCATCAGACCAAAGCACAGATTTCCACTGGTCTAATGTCCATTTCTTGTGTTCTTTAGCCCAAAGAAATTTCTTCTGCTTGTTGCCTGTCCTTAGCAATGGTTTCCTAGCAGCTATTTTACCATGAAGGCCTGCTGCACAAAGTCTCCTCTTAACAGTTGTTGTAGAGATGTGTCTGCTGCTAGAACTCTGTGTGGCATTAAGCTGGTCTCTAATCTGAGCTGCTGTTAACCTGCGATTTCTGAGGCTGGTGACTCAGATAAACTTATCCTCAGAAGCAGAGGTGACTCTTGGTCTTCCTTTCCTGGGCGGTCCTCATGTGAGCCAGTTTCTTTGTGGTATCAACCACTGAGGACTCTCAATTCTATATATTTTCCAGTTTCTTTGTAGCGCTTGATGGTTTTTGCCACTGCACTTGGGGATACTTTCAAAGTTTTCCCAATTTTTTGCACTGACTGACCTTCATTTCTTAATGTAATGATGGCCACTCATTTTTCTTTACTTAGCTGCTTTTTTCTTGCCATAATACAAATTCTAACAGTCTATTCAGTAGGACTATCAGCTGTGTATCCACCAGACTGCTGCACAACACAACTGATGGTCCCAACACCATTTATAAGGCAAGAAATCCCACTTATTAAACATGACAGGGCACACCTGTGAAGTGAAAACCATTCCCGGTGACTACCTCTTGAAGTTCATCAAGAGAATGCCAAGAGTGTGCAAAGCAGTCATCAAAGCAAAAGGTGGCTACTTTGAAGAACCTAGAATATAAGACATAATTTCAGTTATTTTACACTTTTTTGCTAAGTATATTATTCCACATGTGTTAATTCATAGTTCTGATGCCTTCAGTGTGAATGTACAATTTTCATAGTCATGAAAATACAGAAAAATCTTTAAATGAGAAGGTGTGTCCAAACTTTTGATCAGTACTGTAAATACAGAGGGTTCACTGCACGGTGTAAGCCACTCATAAGTATCAAGAATAAAAAGGCTAGACTGGACTTTGCTAAAAAACATCTAAAAAAGCCAGCACAGTTCTGGAAGAACATTCTTTGGACAGATGAAACCAAGATCAACCTCTACCAGAATGATGGAAAGAGAAAAGTATGGCGAAGGCGTGGTACAGCTCATGATCCAAAGCATATCACATCATCTGTAAAACACAGCGGAGGCAGTGTGATGGCTTGGGCATGCATGGCTGCCAGTGGCACTGGGTCACTAGTGTTTATTGATGATGTGACACAGGACAGAAGCAGCCGAATGAATTCTGAGGTATTCAGAGCCATACTGTGTGCTCAGATCCAGCCAGATGCAGCAAAACTGATTGGCCGTCGTTTCATACTACAGATGGACAATGACCCAAAACATGAAAGAAGACCAAAATCCACAGAGTATCAAACAACGAGGGGGAAATGTGGAAACCACAAATACGACTATAGCGATCCAATATATACAGTATGTAAAAAAACTTCTTTATTGCATATATAAGACAGAACAAAGGAGGGGGCGTGCCCCCTCCTTTGTTCTGTGTTATATATGCAATAAATATTTTTTTTACATATATATTGGATCGTTATAGTCATATTTGTGGTTTCCACATCCCCCCTCGTTGTCTAGTTTGGCGACTGATCTGTATACTGATCTTTTTTGAAAACATAGATTTAACAAAATGTGATTGTCATAATGCTGCTATATACCAGAGGTGTCAAACTGCATTCCTCGAGGGCCGCCAACAGGTCATGTTTTCAGGATTTCCTTAGCATTCCACAAGGTGCTGGAATCATTCTGTGCAGGTGATTAAATTATCACCTGTGCAATACAAGGAAATCCTGAAAACATGACCTGTTGGCGGCCCTCGAGGAATGCAGTTTGACACCTCTGCTATATACCATTATTTTTCTAGAGTGCCAAACAAGTAGATTCCTGAATTTAAAAATGGACATCTGCTTTACAAAAATGGTGGCCCCACCTATACATAACTGATCCAAAAAAAAGTGTTTGGATGGATAGATTTTTGGGCAAAATTCATAAAAACAAATGAAAAGATTTCATATGATATACTCTAAAATTTTATGAAATATCCACTGTATGTATGCTTGTGTCTTATATAGGTTTTAGGGAACTGGTTCTCAAAAAATTAGGCTGATGTATGAAGTTACAGGTAATGCTCCATGAAGAAAAGTTTGCTATAAGGAAGAAAACTTTTAGTGATAACTATTAGAGGTTGCTTTAAATTAATCCTTTAAGAAGTCTTGTAATATGACTAGAGAAATTAGCTAACCAGAAACCTACCGTATGCGTACAAGGATCTAATCCTGCCAACCAGAACCCCACTCTGCAGTGACAAGAAGCAAGCACTTGTGCTTGTAAATTACAGAATGTGACAGTAAAAATACAGATTTAGTATTAAAAAATACACTGCAAAGAAAACTGATGATCTTTATTATGCCTAAAAGAAAGCATAAGCGATGGTGAATGATTCCTCTATTTAACATTCTCAAAATTGCATCTACCTTTAAAGAGGTTCTCCAAGAATGTAATAAAATGACCCCCATCACATAATTAAAATGGCAGCCTGTACTAGTCTCCTGTCAGGATACTCTTCAGTCTGAAGAAGCACTGCTCCTGAAATGTGTATCTCAAAGACAGAGGAGCTGTATTCTAAATACATATATCAGTGAACTGCCAGAGAACAACAGTGACAGGAAAAGAAGTAAATATCCTACTTGGCTGACTGAACACAAATTACTTTTTTGTTTAGCCATAGTCATCCATGTGCAGTCAGCTGAAGACCAGACTTATTTCTTCTCCTGTCACAACCCTTTTGCGACAACTTGCTGGTATATGTGCTTACGATACCGCTCTGTCAGTTGAGACACAGGTCTTGGGAGCTGTGTTTCTTCAGACTGCAGCCTGTCCTGACATGTGACTAGGAAGGGCTGCCATTTGACTTACATGATGGTGGCCATTTTATTACATCCTTGGAAAACCCTTTTAATTAGCATTATATCATATAACATTTTATTTTTTTATTATTACTATTATTCATCTAATGTGCATTTTGTTTATGAAAACTACTATTTTAATAGGGGCATTAAAAACAAAAATTAATTAGAAACAAACATACTACTGGACATGACAAGAAAAGGAGATGCCAAACAGTATAACATGGAACATATTTGTAATAAGGAGGACATGGAGTAAAAAAAATAAACAAAATTTTATTTAAAAATACATAGCTATATCATAGATATTAATTACATGGGTCACATCATGTGTGCAAACAAGTGAATAAATCCATAGGTGTAATATATGACCGAGTAGAGACTGGGAAACAGGAGGTCAAGCACCTATGGTAAGCCTGCTATTGTTAACCTAGTAACAGTGTGTGTAGCCAATGCTATGTAGCAGAGAATCGCTCTATTTAGATCACTCCACCGTTACAATATCCGTAGCTTAGCGTGCCTGTCATCCCTACATTAATGCAAATAAGTAAAGGCAATAATTACCTATTTATGTATTCAGTCCCGTCAGAGCCTCGGCCACAAACCCCAACGCGTACAAATAGTCTCGCTTCCTCAGGGGGCCCCAACGCACCCCAACGCACGTTTCGTCTCAATACTTCATCAGTTTGGCGTCCCCTCTTCTTGTCATGTCCAGTAGTATGTTTGTTTCTAATTAATTTTTGTTTTTAATTTATCTAATTTAATTAAAAATCATTTTAAATGGTATATACTCCTCTGGTTATTTATTTAACCTTTTTTGTATACAATGTCTATTTGAGTTTAATTGCCTGTAAATTACAGTGGGCTTCTCTTTTTGCTATTTTAATAGGGGGTTGTTAAACACTGAAAATGATTTTAAACACAGTGTGCTATAAATATTCCAAAGACCATAGTTGCAATTAGTATGAAGTACTAAACCAATGAATGATATCACATATGCTTACTGCTTGTATACTGTCTGCACATAATTAATCTACTATAAGCTGATAGCATAAAAGGATTTCTCTCTGGATGATAATAATATACACACAAGTGACCTAATTCAGTGTGATGCACACATACGGTTGCCTTGCACCTGGAGGGCCTGAGGGCCTAAATCATTTCATTAGTCCAACAACTAGATGCATTATTTATCATATTTATGGATAGTTAACCAATGCTGTCTGTTTAACTATTCATTTATATCCATTATGTTCCATATGGTTAATTAATTTTTTACACTAGTTTTTTTTCTGCTTTCCAAAACATGATTCTTTAAAATGCATGTCCTGAAATAACATCATACGACAAAAATCTTGGAATCCACATACTTGAACATAGGATCATTCTCAGGTCTTAAACCATACCACTTGGATTAAATACTCTCCTAATAAATTTGGCCAATTTCAGGCTGTCCTTTGAAGTGAGCCTGCTAACCCCAAAATGGCTTTAAAATGGCTTATACAGTGTTGTACGGGCCACTATAAAAGCCATACTAGGAATTGTACCTTTTACTTGTACAGCGCCTGAGAAAATAACTTTTAACTGGTATTGAAATGAGGAAGCTTAGATGCACCCTTGGTGTGGCCAAAAGTTTGGTGTGCCATTATGCCTCCTAATTTGCATATTGAGCCCCTTCCCCCACTTATGATTGACAGAGCTCGCTTCCCAGAGCGAGCAGTGTCTGAATGCTGCTGTACAGCGGTTTCGGAGAAGAATTTTTTTAACCCGCTCGATACACTTACAGGTGTATTAGAGTAGCAAGCGGCATCAGCAGAATCAAGACCGGGAAGAGAACTCACCCGGCCAATGTGCGCATGTGCAGCTGGGCACAGGACATGTGCATGCACACACACCAGCGGTTCTCACTTTGGGAAACAAGCAATGTCAATCAGAAGTGGGGGAAGAACCCAAATATGCAAATGAAGAGGCATAATGGTGCACCAAACTCTTGGCCATGCCAAGGGTGCACCGAAGTCCCCTAATTTACGTATTTATTAAATGTAATAGTCCGTCCCCCAGTGATCAGCAAATTATTCAATATCCTATAGGGAATAACTTGCTATTCTGTGAATAACTTGCTATTCTGGGAATAACCCTTTAAAGAATACTTTGAGAACATTGTGTTGCTCAAGATTTATATTCACAATAAGATGTCATGCTTATTGAATTATATTTAGATACATACGGTCCAGAGTGCACGAGGATTGAGCCTACTTTGTCCATGCCAGCCTCTTTTAGATTGGTAGAGGTTCCACTGAGTTCATGGCAGCGACCTTGGAAGTTTTCTTGCTCAAAGATAACAATCTGTAAATTAGAAGTGAGAATACAAAACAATGTAAATGCTCTTTTTTTCTTGATATACAATTGTGCTCAAACACAGAATTTTTGCTTTCTTGGCCTTTTTTCAGAGAATATGAATGATAACACCAAAACTTTTTCTCCACTCGTGGTTAGTGGTTGGCTGAAACCATTTATTGTCAAACTACTGTGTTTTCTCTTTGTAAATCATAATGACAACCCAAAACATCCAAATCATTCATATTCTCTGAAAAAAGGCCAAGAAAGCAAAAATTATGCCAGGGTATGTAAACTTTTGAGCACAACTGTATGCCACACAAGAAATAAAATAATGCAAAATAAATCCTGTATTTTGGATTTCAATCATGCATCACATTTGATAGACCATAATTTTTTTCGGACTATACTGCAAAATATTCTTGAATCATACAAAATGATGTGTGATAACTACCCAGGATATTGTATACATATTTTTTAATTATTTGGGGCTATTTGCTAATTTAAAGGTACTGTATAAATTTCGATATACCTAAATCTGTATAAATTGGAGCACACATGCTGAAAAGGGATGATTAGGCATGCATTCTCAAAGTGGGTTCCCCCTAAAAACAATCCCTGTGCATGTGCCCTTTTCAGGAATACGAGCATACAAAGAGTTCCAGCTCTTTGAGTCGGGATGGATGGAGAACTGTTCTGTAGAAGCAGCTCATGGTTTGTAGACTTCAGTTGACCTAGTATTATATGAGAGAACATTAGTGATGAGCGGAAGTGCTCACATAAGGTGTTATCCAAGCATGCTCGTGTGCTAGCCGAATGTCTTCAGCATGCTCGAAAAATATGTTTGAGTCCCCACGGCTGTCCGTTAGACAGCTGCAACACATGCAAGGATTCCCTGTTTGTTAGGCAACATGTGTTGCAGCTAACAGCCGAGAGACATGCAGCCATGGGGACTGGAATATATTTTTTGAGCATGCTGAAGACACTCGGCTAGTACGCGAGCATTCTCAGATAACACCATATGTGATCACACTTGCTCATCACTAGAGATCAGTAATTTAAATAGCAAAAGAACAATTCTCAATTTCCTCTGCATTTAAAAAATAGGTAACGGAACAATACAATTGCTAAGAAACTATACTTTCAATACAGTTTCATCACTAAAGGACACAGACACTTATCTTGTATATCTTATATTGCATATTATCTTATTTATTTTCCTGTTTCCTTCCAAACTATATCATTTCCTGACCTTTAACAGCAAACAACATTAATCTTGAAAAATGCATGAAATTAAACCCCAAGTAGGGTCTACTCACTTTTACTTGACAGATACTGAGCAAAAAAGTGAGAAGCAACATATGTAATCAAGTTATGTGATGGTGAGATTTTTTTCAAACTTTCCTGCTATTCTGGTAAGACATTCTAAAATAATTTACGTACAGAAAACATATTTGACTATAGGCATTTTTTTTTTGCAACAATCCCATTGACTCCTGCCAAGATGTGGGTGTGAGTTGAGGTCTCGCTATTCTCCTTCAAAACAGCTGACCATATTGGGAAATGTTCTGAGAGATTATTTATTAGGCTACGGTCACACTATCAGTATGTGGTCAGTATTTTACATCAGTATTTATAAGCCAAAACCAGGAGTGGAAGAAACAGAGGGGAAAGCTATAATAGAAACACGTCACCAAGTCTGTATTTTTGACCCACTCCTGGTTTTGGCTTACAATTACTGATGTGAAATACTGACCAAATACTGATAGTGTGACCATAGCCTTATGCTTATTTACGTACTGCCATCATATATTGCAGCACCTTACAGACACCATCATCACTGTCCACATTGGGGCTCACAATTTAAATTCCCTATCAGTACTGAGAAAATAATTAAAATAATTTACAGGGTGTCTAACAGCTTATATCCAGCCTACAACAAATATGAAATATTAGATATTAGGTAGCATAAACCGTAATAAGTTGTCTCAACCTTTACGGAATGGCCTCCACTGCAATATTTATTTAGATTACTAGTTCATAAAGTATTGACATCCAACTTATTTAAAATTAAAAATAACCTAATGCCTTTCTTACCCGGGGGTCCCAAGAACCATATTATGACATCATGCCATTAGACATTTTATGTACAAAGAGATTGGGGTATGCTTAAAGTAAATGCCTGTCTCATTACTTTCTTCCAAACAGTTAGAAATCTTTTTCAAGATCCCTAGTATATACAGTATGTACAGTTAAAGGAAAGTTATAATCAGAAAATGACCTAATAATTAAATCAAGGTTTTGTGTTAAATGTATTTTAAAACATTTTTGGCAATGTTGTTGCTTTTGTTACATAACACAATCTGTATGAAAAGTAACGCTAGCTACTTTGGCTTTTTCAGAATTCTACTGTTTCAGGAAACAATACATGTAGATAGCCACAATGTACAGACCCCATCACTATCTTTTGTAGTGAAGTGCCTAATGGGTTTGTGCAAAGGTTATTGTGATGGGAGGAGGCGCAGGGTCATCTGTGATATCATCTATTGTCAGTGTTGGATCCTTTGTTAACAGCTGTGAACACTGCTGATAATTGAAATTACAAATTTTATTTTCTTATTAAAGATTGTGATATGAAAAAAAACATTGCCAAATAATATTTTTAAAAAAATACTTGTAACACAAAAACCTGATTGAAACGCTGGGCCATTTTCTGATGATAGCTTCCCTTTAATGGGGTTGTCCACTATTAGGCCAACCCCTTCTCAATCTGATTGTTTGCTTTTGTTAAAACAAGAACACTTAAACTCACTTTCAGTGCTGGTGTCGTTCCTACGGTGTCAGCACTCGCGTTATCGGGGTTTAATTAAGGTTGTTACATCACACAAACCCTTCATCCAATCAGCGCTGGCTTCACTATCCCCATTTTTGGTCAAATTGAACATCAACAGGAAGTGAGAGAGCAGCCGCAGTGGTGAATTCCTGTTGATATTCGATTCTTAAGGCAGGGTCAGTGAAGTCGGCGTTGAGTGAGTGCAGAGCTTACGTGACATAACAACCTCCCGTGAGCACCGGGAATGCGAGTGCAGACACTGCTGGAACGGCGCTGGCACCAGAGGTGAGTATAAGTGTTTTTATTTTAATGGAGGCAAACATTCAGATTGAGAAGAGGTTGTCCTAGTAGTGGACAACCCCTTGAAATTATAAAATTTCAAATACCAGCAGTCACTACTAGAGGCAGCTAATGATCTAACTGGATAATGTTTAAAAATTGAAGTCAATAATTAAACCTATCCATTAATCGTCTACATTCCCTCTAATGGTGTATGCAGGCAGCAAGAACGTATCATTTAGGTCTATGCATTATGCAATTACGGTAATTCAAAACACCATAGGTCTGAAAGGTGGACTCTTACTGTAAAGTAACAGGTAAGAAACATGTAACGTGTAAGAGCAAAGGAATGGATTTTTGCAGAGCTACATAGGTTTCCTGCTCATACCTTCGAGCTAGGTTGCTGCTGTTTAGTGGCTGGAGTCTGATGGTCAGATGCCATTTTTACGCTGGTGTTTTGTTCCTGAAAGATACACACAATGAGAGGAGGTTTAGTGATATTCAGTACAAATAAATACAGTCTGGACAATTTCTATTTGGAAGCACAACCATTTTACATACAAGTTTGGAAATCTGCACTAAACTGACCACTGATTACTCAGTGTGTGATGGATTACTCGTTGCAATAATGAATGGCTAGCTTGGCCTTCTCTTGGCTGTGGCAGTGCAGCGTCCCAGGGTCCTGGTCATTGCAGTAATGTCATTCTCCTCTAGGGGGGAGTGATGTTACGTTTAGAGACAATAAAGGAGATCTCACTACCAGGTAACACCAACACACAACACACTTCATACTCCAGTCCACCAGGGGGAGCTATGCTCCTATTTATTAGGGCACTCTTCACAATTAGGTAAAACTGGTGGTCTGGATAGAAAGTTAGGCAGTTGCTGGCTGAGCTTCGGCTCAGGTAGTTGGTCCCTGACAGGGGTGGGATCCTGTCAGAGGCCTAGACAGAAGACCACAGAGCTGTGCCTGCCCCACATGCGGCAGCTTCCAGAAAGAGACACGAACAGAGAACTGTATTGTAAAGCATGAGGAGAAGTCATAGAAAAAGGAGAGGAAACCAGGAGGAGTTCCGCCCTGCAAAGGCTGCCTCCTTCTGAGGCGCAGAAATCCGGTAGCCGGAACACCGAGGGAGCAACAGTCCTTTATGCCTTGCTCCAGAGACCAACAGGACAGCTATTTTCATGTTACCTGCCCGCCCTATACCCAGGAGGCAAGGTGGCACCCACGAGAGGCTGGGGCGTGATAGAGTTCCTGTAAAAAGCCTCACGCCACCGGTCATACGGGTTTGTCCTATCCATCTGGGGGACAGAGAGAGACACAACATCTAGAACATCTACAATAGTTGTGAGGACCTTATGAGAGGCTCAGCAATAAGATACTACAACACCCAGGTGCTAGAGGAAGGCTACTGATTTCCACCTGGATAAGGGGACTCTGGATTTGCCTCCAAACAGGCCGGACTCTGCCTGCCCTGTGATCTGGTGCTATGTACTGTGGATGCTGAAGCCTTCAGTAAAAGGCAAAGAGACTGCAACCTTGTGTCCTCATTCTTCTCTGCGCCTCACACCATCCACCATCTACAATCTGGGAAGCCCTGGGGACATACTTCACCCGTGGGAATGTATACCATCTAGCTGTCATAACATCACCCCAGCGGACCCCTAAGCAGCGTCGGTCACCCTGACCGAATACCACAGGTGGCGTCATGAACATTTCCCCTTTAAAGACCTTCCCCTTTTAATACGGATGTCCCTAGGGCCACGGACCGGATCAGCCACCGTGACATCCCCCTTGAGAACCGAAGGATCCGGTACCGAGTACCCCACTGCCCTAGACGGGGCAATCCAACTTGGCGTCACGAACAGGATCTACTTAAGCCTGAAAATCGGGTCATGTGCGCCTAAGAACCGTGCCAGAATTGTACTTGAACCATGATTTACTAAAGGATTGTGTTTTGCAAAAGACCGCCTAAATTCCCGCCAATGTTGCCGCCATTACAGTGCCATGGGGAGCGCAGGAGAAGAAGGGCGTGTCGTCGTGGGCATGAACAAACTGAGAAGCGCAAAAAGTAATGGCCGCCCAGTCTAAATATCTCTGTACCTTGAGGACGTGTCCATCAGCAGCCGAGATCCGCCTCCTGATCCTTAATGGCGGACAGAGACAAAGAAACAGAAACCGCCCTGGAGAAGAGGAAGGGGCAAGCCACGTGGAAGATGCCATGGCCAGCCATCCGGAACCAGACCGTGGGGTAGAGGCCGAGGACTTTCCCAGCCACCTGGAGGGACACCGCAGCCAGGCATCACCCGTTGGCCCTGACTTCCTGCAGGCCGGCGTGGAGGAGTTAATCAGCCAGCTCCTGCAGATGCGGCTGAGCGCCAAGGCCACATACCAGTCGACGCCTGCAGAGGATCCACCAGCACCGCCTCCAACACCGCTCCCTGCACCGCTTCCAGAGCCGACGCTACCGCCAGTGGAACCGACCAGCACTGAAGACACCGCAGTGGCAGGTAAGGACGCTGACCCTGCCCCGGTGACCGAGGAACTGTTGATAGGCCCCATAACAGCACCACCTCCCCATGGTACCCACTGGCTCCAATGTTTTGAGCCTTGGGACCAGGCCACGGGAATGGAGCAATTCATGAAGGCCCCAATTACACCCACCACCCTGCCGGGAGAGCTATATGCAGAGCGGACAGTGTACCACTGGGTGAATCCCGGACCAGACTTTATGGGGTTCCCTGGGGCAGAAAAACAGAAAGGAGAAACTGTGGAAATCTTAAGTTGTGAGGACTACCAGGCCCAGCTTGCCCGCAAGAGGGAGGAAATGGAGGAAAAACATCAGGCCCAATGCAGAGCCTTTGACAAACGAGATCTACAGGTCAAAGCCCAGGCCCGCAAGGACCGCACTGCTAACCAGGCCCCGCGTAAGCAGGGCACAGTCATAGCCTTTAAGTTGTAAGGAGGTTGGGGTTTCATCAAAGAGCAGGGACTCTATGCAGAGTTCTTTGTGAACCGGAGGGACGTAGAATCTCATCTCTGGGAAGGACATCCAGATAGAGACTTGTATCCAGGAGATAGTGTCACCTACACCAGGCACTTTGGTGAATAAGAATGGCTTGCCCTGAATGTGCACAAGCAAAGAGACTCTGTGACATACCACACTAAAATCCCTGCTATGCCATCTCCTGTCACAACAGCGCCACCTTGTGTTAAGACAGCTGCCACTACAACCACTACTACCGTCACTCCTACCTGCATCTTTACTAGGACCACCGTGTGTACTGTTACCACTACAGAAACTGCGGTAACTACTGAACCCACTCCAACGGTAACCTGTGCCAAGGTTACTCCAGAACAGAACTCAGTGGGCACTCAGACCCCCATCTGGAGTGAGGGAGCCCCATATGTAGCACCTGGTACCCGCCGGTATCCAAGAGGACTGCCCCCACCAGTGCTACCGCCAGAACTGTTTCAGTAATCTAGAAATCTGAACATGGAAGGTAAATAGTTAACAGTTCATCCTTTGCTGCTACTTTCAAGTTTGAACCCGTCCAGGGTTATTTCTTAAAGGGGTTCCATGTTTAAAGGAATCCTCAGTTTGCACAAGATAATCGTTGCCTTAAAGACATTTTGAATCATGGACGGTGAATGATTCACAAACTGTCCTTGTAAATAGTTGGCACCTTCTTAAGGGTACTTTCTACTGGTTTTACAAAGGAGGCTTTTACAGAGACTGCCTCCATTGGAGACTACTACTAATCTTGTTGTAGGAATTGCTTTGTTTTTCAGACCTGAAGAAAAACCCGTTGGTGTGGCAGAATTCCGGGTCAGGATACAAGCCTTGTAGCCTGCCCAAGACCAACGTTGGGGGTTCGTCACAGGTCCATCGCTTCACGTCACCTTTATTGCTAAACTGACTTGAATATTGATGATGTGATTGATATGTTGCACTACCTCAGAAAAGACTTGAGTTTGCCCTTAAAGGGAATATTTATTTGTTGCACTTTGCCTAAAAGTGATAATGTTTGAAAGTATTGAGTAGTTAGATAGAATCGTGTTTTACATAGTCGATAGAATGTAGTTAACAATATAGAGTTAAAAGTTAGATAGTCTGAAATGATGTACTTGTGAATAAATTGACAGAAAATGCAGTGAGCCCGTGGGAGTTGATAGACTGATCTGCAATTGAATAAAGTGGACCCGTGGGGGTTAAAAAGACTGCACTTAGAGAAAAATAATTGTTTTGCACCTGAATAAAAATAAAATGTTTGCCTTTGCACTTAACAGATAGCATACCCATATGGGTAATTACATTCCATAGTTAGTTAATATATCTGTTGCTAGGATGTTCTATTTCTAAAAGCAGGCCGGCAATGTAAATATGTTTTTGTTTGCAACGTTCAAGTGTCCTCACTTCCCATAAAGGGAAGCACAGTTATATCAATTTGTTTTATAGCATTTTAAAAATGTGCATGTCTTTTTGCTAATGTATTGTTGTTTCCTTTTCCCAGTCCCGGAGTACTGGATTTAACGGGGGGGGGGGGGGAGTGCAGCAACCCAGGGTCCTGGTCGTTGCAGTAATGTCATTCTCCTCTAGGGGGAGTGATGTTATGTTTGGAGACAATAAAGGAAATCTCACTACCAGGTAACACCAACACACAACGCACTTCATACTCCAGTCCACCAGGGGGAGCTATGCTCCTATTTATTAGGGCACTCTTCACAATTAGGTAAAACTGGTGGTCTGGATAGAAACTTAGGCAGATGCTGACTGAGCTTCGCTCAAGGCAGTTGCTGGCTGAGCTTCGGCTCAGGTAGTTGGTCCCTGACAGGGGTGGGATCGTGTCAGAGGCCTAGACATAAGGCCATGAAGCTGCGCCTGCCCCACATGCGGCAGCTTTCAGAAAGAGACACGAACAGAAAACTGTATTGTAAAGCGTGAAGAGAAGTCATAGAAAAAGGAGAGGAAACCAGGAGGAGTTCTGCCCTGCAAAGGCTGCCTCCTTCTAAGGCGCAGAAATCCGGTAGCCGGAACACCGAGGGAGCAACAGTCCTTTATGCCTTGCTCCAGAGACTGTCAGGACAGCTATTTTCACGTTACCTGCCCGCCCTATACCCAGGAGGCAAGGTGGCACCCACAAGAGGCTGGGGCGTGATAGAGTTCCTGTAAAAAGCCTCATGCCACCGGTCATACGGGTTTGTCCTATCCATCTGGGGGACAGAGAGAGACACAACATCTAGAACATCTACAATAGTTGTGAGGACCTTATGAGAGGCTCAGCAATAAGATACTACAACACCCAGGTGCTAGAGGAAGGCTACTGATTTCCACCTGGATAAGGGGACTCTGGATTTGCCTCCAAACCGGCTGGACTCTGCCTGCCCTGTGATCTGGTGCTCTGGACTGTGGATGCTGAAGCCTTCAGTAAAAGGTAAAGAGACTGCAACCTTGTGTTCTTGTTCTTCACTGCGCCTCACACCATCCACCATCTACACTCTGGGAAGTCCTGGGGACATACTTCACCTGTGGGAAGGTATACCATCTAGCTGTCATAACATCACCCCAGCGGACCCCTAAGCAGCGTCGGTCACCCTGATCGAATACCACAGGTGGCGTCACGAACATTTCCCCTTTAAAGACCTTCCCCTTTTAATACGGACGTCCCTAGGGCCACGGACCGGGTCAGCCACCGTGGCATCCCCCTTGAGAACCGAAGGACCCAGTACCAAGTACCCCACTGCCCTAGACGGGGCGATCCAGCTATACTTTAAAACCCTATACAATAGATAAAATTGATTTCATTAAGAATTTTATTTCTAAAGGAAGTCAGATATCCGCTATAAACTAATATCATAGCCTGGACTAGGCCTGTGACCACAACCAGAAACCTAAAAATGTTTGATTTTTAAAGGGAAACAGTCAGCAGGATTGTGCACAGTAACCTACACACAGTGTCAGGTCGGCGCCGTTATACTGATTAACATTATACCTTGGTTGATGAAATCCGTCTTGTAGTTGTTTCTTAATCTTAATCTTAATCTTTATGTTCAGTTTTGTATTAATGAGATTTTCGCGCCCTAAGGCGGGGTTCATGTATGTGGTGCTCTGATTATGAAGAAAAACGTATTATCGCCACACTAACCATGCGATTATCCTGAATAGCAGGTGCCACAACTGGCACCTGCCTGCAGAAGTGTTTTTTGTCTCATTCTTCAGTATGTTAGGTATTCATTATGCAAACTAGGGGGCAGGTCAGTGAGGGATCAGTAACCCGTCAGCAGTCTGCATTATGAATATATAATCAGAGCACATACACCGACCCTGCCTTATGGCACGAGAATCTCATTAACACAGAAAATAAAGGTTAAAGAACAACCATAAAACAGATTTCACCAACCAAGGCATCATTATAATCAGTATAACGGTGCCGGCCTGATACTGTCTGTAGGTTACTGTACACAATCCTGCTGAATCCCTGCTGGTTCCCTTTCAAGGGAATTTGCAACCAAGTGTTTGCTATCCCACCTCAGAGCAGCATAGCATAGTGGCAGAGACCCTGATTCCAGTGATGTGTCACTTACCGAGCTACTTAATGTAATTTTGCTAAAGTCACTGTTTTATCAGCAGGATATTATCACTGGAGGACTAGTAAACCTGCTGCCATGTAGTCCTCCATATTCATGAGCTTTCTATAACCTTGTCCTCACTACTGATTGGTAGGTCTCTGTGTACACTGTACATGAGCAGAAATCTCCCTATTGGTTTTGTGGGTGGGGTTATACACAGCTCAGCATTCAGAGCACTGATAGATCATCAGCAGATCATCAGATTTTATCAAAATAACATAAAGCAGCTCAGTAAGTGATACATCGCTGGAATCAAGGTATCTGCACCTATATTGTGCTGCTCTCAGATGGAGGAGCAAAAACCTTTTGGCAGTTTCCCTATAAAGTGTCTACAACACACTATTTATTTTTATCTCTTTTTAAATAGTAGCCAACATTTTTAATCCATCATCAATGATTGCAAACAATGCAACTTAATAAATGACTAACACAAGGGTGAAACCCATGTTTACCTTTCCGTCTATGCACATGTCCATACTAGTTATTAGCAAACATAGTTTATTACAAAATCCGAACCTCACACAATAATAATAAGTAAATACATTGTATCTCTTATGTCTGTTTAAAATATAAAAGATTTACTAACAAAATAGCCAGTACATTGCAGAGGAAGAAGAGGTAGGTCTGACAATATACGGTTAATCTAGCTCTAATATAGGTTACTCACTTCAGTGTCATGTAAATGCTGCATTCACTGCCATCCAAACAGGAGTAGTCATTCTGATCATTCTCTATTATGATCTTTAACTTTTAATTTACTACCACAACTCTGAAAATACTATGCTATAAGAAGATTAGTGTTCAATGATCACAACAAAACTACACCATTAAAACCAGTCTAAGCAATAGATAAAGCATAAAAGTCCTCAAAATGTTCTACACAGCTACAGAAAATAAGCCTTTCTAGAAAATATGTGTGTATGTGTGTATATATATATGTGTGTGTGTATGTGCGTATGTATATGTGCATGTGTGTCTGTATGTCTGTGTATGTGTGAAAATGTGTTTGTATATGTGTGTGTATGTGTATATGTGTCTATGTGTATATGTGTGTGTATGTGTATATGTGTCTATGTGTGTATGTACAGTATAGGTGCATGTGTGTCTGTATATGTGCGTGTATGTGTATGTGCAAGGGTGTAGGTGTGTAGGTGTATCTGTGCATGTGTATATGTGTGTGTGTGTGTGTATGTGTCTATGTGTATGTGTGTGTATATGCCTGTGTATGTGTGTGTGTGTGTATGCATGTGTGTATGTGTGTGTGTGCATGTGTGTATGTGTGTGTGTATGTTCTTATGTGTATGTGCATGTGTATGTTCATATGCGTATGTGCATGTGTGTGCCCACATGCCTGTACGATATCAACATATTGATCATTATGATGTTTTCAGTTAATTAAACATAACATGCAAATTATTACCACTATAATTATTTATAACAATATCATAATTTATCACATACAACTGTTCATATTATAAACTGAATATTAATTGTTTTAATTGTTTATATTCACTAATATAACTTTAACAAATTATTTCATGACTATTGTATAACTATTCTTCCACCATCTGCATAAGGGAGGTCATAACACAGCTCCCTGACTATGAGAACATAATCCACCTTGTACAATTTGCCTCATCTTATACATGTATGGGCATAAGATGCTTTAATCTACCTTTTAGCCACCAGTTATATTCAATTTCTTTGCATAGTGATTGTCTTAGGCCGGGGTCACACTACCATAGAATACGGACGAGTGCTATGCAAGAAATCATTGCATAGCACTCGGACCAATGTTAATCTATGGGGCAGCTCACATCGCCGTTTTTTTTTTCTCGGGCATATTCTGTGTGCGAGTGAAATCACAGCATGCCGCGATTGTACGCGTATATTGGCCGAGTCTCGCCAATGTAAGTCTATGGGTGCAAGAAAAAATCGGACACCACAAGGACCATCAGTGTGACTTGCGACAAATGCGCACACATTTTCCTCATTTCAGCCCATTGAGCCATTAAATTCAATGGGGAAAAGCAGTGAGAAATGTAAAGCCGTACGCATGTCATAACGATGTCATACGGATTTATAGGTGCGAGAAAATCGCATCATCGCATTGCAAACGCATTACACACTGATGGCCATACGGAGAACACTTGTGCGACTCTCGGCAGGGAGACTCGGACTGATTTTTCATACGTTAAGTGTGAGCCCGGCCTTAGGCAGAATATGTCAGAATGTGCAAAAATGCTCTGAGAAGGGAGTGGGAATTATTAATTGAAGCCCATTTGCATGAACCCATGAATGCAGTAGGTCTTACCCGTATGCCAGTACCCGCTTGTTCCAGTAAAGGGCCTACAGCTCCTGATTACATTTATACTGGAAGGGGGCAGGAGAATGGTGCCAAGACTATTTACAAAATAGTTCCAGCGTGATGCAAAGCGATAATGCTGGATTACTGCTCTGATGAAAACCCTACTCTGCTGATGCACAGCCTGCATTGTTTTAAGAAGCAGAGTTGGGGAATTATTTCATTAGCTGTCACATTTGGCTGGCCCGGCATTGTTTGGTCTGTTGGTGGGGAGATTTGAACTTTGCATGCATCAGCCTTCTGAATGCCAAGACCAGGAATATCTCATGTGAACAATTATACGAGCCAGCCAGTCCAGCTTCAGGGCTTTCACAGCCAATGGTCCTGTCCTGTATAACAACCTATACCTAGCACAGCTCAGGAATCCAAGTCAAACTATCTCAGTGGATCACTGCCATTCATATTTTTCCCACAATCGTAGATTTAGAGCATGTTAATAACAATACACAGAGTAATGACTGAAAAAACACTTAAAAAAGAGATAGAGAATGCCTGAAATATATAAAGGCACAATACTACATTTACAAATAAAAGCATTGGTATAGAAGTCTGTGTGCTGTGATACCATAAGCCATATTTCTTAACAAGCCACAAGCCTTGAAAACTGGCCTAATTCTATTGATAGATATGCTCCTTTGACTTTTACATTTCCCATTGGCAGTGGAAAATTAAGAACAAAAACATAGGTAGGGTATATGATAGGGCTACAGAGGTGAGGTAGAGTAGACTGCAAATTGGCCAACACGAGGTCCCAAACAGGAGCACCAACGTAAGAGAATATTGCAAAAATGCCAAATGCTACACAATAGTGACATTGTCGATGGTTGTGGCCAAGTATAATTGACTCTGAGGACAGACTTTGAGGGTGCCATCTAAATGTTTATTTTAGGAAGGAAAAAAAACTTTACAAACCTTAAGCGATGTAGAAGTGTGTGGACCTGTTGAACATTTAAAACTCACATGATGAAATATTTACAAATAATCGGAGGATAGGTCATTGAGTAAAAGAACCTGTCCCATCACTTTAAGACAATACTGCAAAACAGTGCTCAGTTACTGCTGGCATACAGGGGAAAGAGCGCAGCTTATGTGTCCCCACCACTAAGGAGTCTCCAATTCCTGATGCTCGTATGATGACCATTTGTGATAATTTGACCATATCAGTAGTTTGTTTCTATTTTTTTCAGTACGTCACAGATGTTGCATCCCTACGCTAGGGCTAAAGGACAACTTTGGCTGTGATTTCTGCCGTACAGCGCAAGATTGGTAAGTGTCGCTGCAAGTGAATAGGCTGGGGTCTCATTAGGATCCCAAGGATATGGCGACAAGCAAGTCACAAAATCTCCAACCCCGTCAGATCGTTTGCCACTTGATTGTCTAGGTCACAGTAACACCAATGTCGCAGCAACAACTAGCAAACTTTGGCCGACATGTACGCCATAGCCTTAATCTACTTTTTAGATAGATAGATATGAGACAGATAGATAGATAGATAGATAGATAGATAGATAGATAGATAGATAGATAGATAGATAGATAGATAGATGTGAGATAGATAGATATGAGACAGATAGTTAGATATGAAATAGATATGGGATAGATAGATAGATAGATAGATAGATAGATAGATAGATAGATAGATAGATAGATAGATAGATAGATAGAAAGATAGATAGATAGATAGATAGGATATTGAAAGAGAAAAAAACATTTACAAAAGCAGGTGGTTATTCACATCCTAAGAAAACGGACATGGTAGAAAATGAATTCTTATGTGATGGTTTTTTTTCAAGTAGGACCAACAAAAGGAACAGAAGAATTTCACGGAGAAGTAGAATAGGAGGGAGAACACACCATTGTGGACAGAAAAGAGAAGAAGTTAAAAAGCCAAATGAATCCTGTGAGACAAACAACACAGAAGAGAAGAGATTAGATTTAGTGGTAAATCTTTCATCAAAATTTTTAACTAGTGATGAAATTAAGGTGTTAGTGCAGCGCCCCCACTGCCGCAGGGCCGAGGGGTACCCGGTACCGGGCCTCTGAGTCTCTGCTCTGGGGTTGTCACGGTGGCTAGACCCGGTCCGTGACCCTGCTGAGGGGCGCCCAATGAAAGGTGTGGATGGTGGTGGTAGTGCGGTGCAGTAAATAACGAGGACACCAGGTTGCAGTCTCTTTAACTCTTTACTGAAGGCTTCAGGGTCCTCAATCCGGAATACGGTTAACTGGGCTGCGCAAGCCTGGTCGGTCCGATGGCACATCCAGAGTTCCCTTTGCAGGTGGAAATCTGTGCCTACCCTCTAGCGCTTGTGTGTTGTAGTCCTTCCCTGCTGAGCACCACGGGATAGTCCTCACAACTGTTGTGTCTGTTTCTCGTGTTCCCTCACAACTCGATTCTGATGTTCTTCCACGTCCCCCAGATCTTATGGTTAGGACGCACCCGTATGACGGGGAGGCTCGGAGCTCTTCCGGGACTCTAGCGTCGCCCCACTCCTGTTGTTACCCCCCTGTGTCTTCCTAGGTCAATTGGGTGAGACAGCCCGCCTATAACTGACTGTCCTGCCTGTTGTGAATTCTATTTTTGGGCTCCCTCTAGTGGTCACAAGCGGTACTGTGTAGTGTTGTCTTTCTGCAGGTTGGCTGCATCAGCTGGTTCGTTATCCTTGGTTGGTTTCCTATTTAGCTCACCTGGAGACTCAGTTCCTTGCCTGCTATCAATCTATTCAGTGCTCTTCAGATTCCTTGTGGCTACCTTGCTCCCAGTCTCTCCAAGACAAGCTAAGTTTTTGTTTGATCATTTTCTGATTATCAGTGTCATTATGTTTTTAGTCCAGCTCGCTAAAATGTGATTTCCTCGCTTGCTGGTTGCTCTAGGGGACTGAGTTTCTCCCCCCACACCGTTAGTTGGTGTGGGGGTTCTTGAAATCTCAGAGTGGATATTTTGTAAGGATTTTTTACTGACCGCATAGATTCCCTTTTCTATTTTCTGCTATCTAGTATTAGTGGGCCTCATTTGCTGAATCTGCTTTCACCCCTGTGTATGTGCCTTCCTCTTACCTCACCGTTATTATCTGTTGGGGGCTTCTATATCTTTGGGGATTATTTCTCTGGAGGCAAGAGAGGTCTTTCTTTCTCTCTAGGGGTAGTTAGTTCCTCAGGCTGGCTCGAGACGTCTAGGATTTTTAGGCACGTTCACCGGCTACTTCTAGTGTGTTTGGATAGTTTCAGATTTGCGGTCAGTCCAGTTTGCCACCTCCCTAGAGCTTGTCCTATGTTTGTTACTTAGCTGGAGTAATTTGTGATCCTCAACCACTAAGGATCATAACACCTGCCGTAGGTTTGAAGTTTGGCTTGGAGCTCTATACTTCCTCGGCGTTCCGGCCACCGGTTATGCGCCTCAATAGGATGTTGCCTCGTCTTACAGCACGACTCCTACTGGTATTCTCCTTGTTGCGTTGATCTCGTTTCTCACTCAGCACAATATACCTCGCTTCTTATCCTTTCTTGGGGTACCGCCGCTATATCGTGCAGGCGCGGTCCCGTAACGTTCTCTCTGTTTGCTAGGCCTCTGTCAGGATCCCACCCCTGACAGGGACCCCTCCAAATCTTCCCCTACAACACCCTCTGCCACAAGGTGTTGCCTGGTTCCAACCCAGTCAGCTTTCTCTCCTAACTTCCTGCCTAACCCCCAGTTTTACCAGATTGTGAGGAGTGGCCTAATAAATAGAACCCTTAGCTCCCCCTGGAGGCCAGACTGTGAAATGTATTGGTGTCTGTGATACCTGGTCAGATGAACTCCTTCAGTGCCATCAGAAGTACCATAGCCCCCCTTAGCGGCGGAGCAACAGTACTGCAACGACCAGGACTCTGGGGCACTGCATTAGAAAAGGGCTTTTCTTTTAGTCCAAATACACATGTGAATTGTTTTAAACTAGAGACAGAATTATTTAATTTTTTTAGAACTATTAAAGTATTGGTACTCAAGGGATATACCAAAGAGTCAGGAAGTGTTGTCTTCAGATAAATCTATGTTGAAATTACAACAATTTGCATTAACAAGTCCTAATGATTTTGTTCCTATTGTGGATGTGTGAGGGAGTGCCAGGGCCATAGTCGTGGCTGAGGTAAACGGCCCCAACGCGCCCTGGTCTCCCATCACATGCAGTTCACAGTTCTCTGTCAGCATACTTGTTGCTTCATGCTCCACTTCATCAGGGCTTCCTCTGGACACTAGTTCACAAACAGAGACACAGTCCATTTCCAACTTTAAACAAGTAACTTTACTGTTGTCTGTTCTCAGCCCGTTGAAATCAATTACAGCATGCACTTCGGGTACCACACAGTTTGCCTCAGTCACTTTTCCTATGCTTTCCCTGTCCTCCTTCAGCATGTACCCGGGTCCTCCCATCCCGTTCGGCATCACTGTATCCTCTTTGTCTAGCTTCACCACACTCAGATACTCTCCTGTCCGCTTCACCCCAGACAAAAGGGAAGGGCACCTGTCCACATAGCAAGCTGCCACATGATGAGCGACCTCTGTTGCTGTACTGCTGTTAGCTGTCTCGCTACCATCTGCGCTGTTATAATCTGTGCTGCTGTAATCTGTGCTGCCATCTGTGGCCCTCAGGCCCTGAACAGCTGGGCTCCTGTCTTAAAAATGTTACAGGGCTGACTGCCCTGTCAGGGCTCTGTGAGCAGGTAGGAAGATGCAGTAACAGGTCGGAGGCAGAGCAAGTGTTAGTGTGGGGTTTAATTTAACAGGTATACTCCTCGCAGGGAGAAAACAGATAAAACAGTATAAAGAAACACAGGGGACGTAACTCAGGGGAAGCGGGTGTGAAGCATAGGGTAGGAAGTTCAAGGGTAGCAAACTTATCAGTCTCATGACTTCAGAATGCGGTTAGTTCAGGATGTGGACGTTGGCGCCAAAGCAGTGGTGCATAAGGGGTCCAGTATGGTCCTGCAAGAGATGGCATACAGGATCCTGGCGGCAGCGGTGATTCCTCGTGGTCCAGTGTAGTCCTGGAAAAGATGACGTCTTGGCTCCTGGCAGCGATGGTGATTCCTTGTGGTCCGGTCGGTGATCAGTGTGTCAGGAAATGATGAGCCAGACAGAGCACAGTCTTTCCCATCGTCAGCGTACAGGGACAACGAGCAACTCGATTCAGGTACAAAGGGAAACCACTCACAGTGGGTGTCCCAATTCTCCCATCGGTGCGTGTGCAGGCTTATGTCCTGACTGGGCTGCACCTGTGTTGTTTCTATTTTAACCACATGGGTCCACTGCATACTGTTAGTGCATTTGTTTGGAGGCCTAGGCAGGTAAGAACCTCTGCCTTGTTTTGCTGTTTTTTCTAATTTTTGGAGGATCTCTGAATCCTCTTTTTGTGCTTTTGCTGTTTAGAGTGAGGACTAGTGTTGAGCGATACCGTCCGATACTTGAAAGTATCGGTATCGGAAAGTATCGGCCGATACCGGCAAAGTATCGGATCCAATCCGATACCGATACCCGATACCAATACAAGTCAATGGGACTCAGGTATCGGACGGTATTCCTGATGGTTCCCAGGGTCTGAAGGAGAGGAAACTCTCCTTCAGGCCCTGGGAACCATATAAATGTGTAAAAGAAAGAATTAAAATAAAAAATATCGCTATACTCACCTGTCCGACGCAGCCGGGACCTCAGCGAGGGAACCGGCAGCGTTGTTTGTTTAAAATTCGCGCTATTACTTGGTTACGTGAATTCCCGGCTTGTGATTGGTCAGGTCGGCCATGTTGCCGGGACGCGGACCAATCACAGCAAGCCGTGACGAAATTACGTCACGGCTTGCTGTGATTGGTCCGCGTCCCGGCAATATGGCCGCCCTGACCAATCACAAGCCGTGACGTCACGGGAGGCTGGACACGCGCTCATTTTAAAATGGGCGCGTGTCCAGCCTCCCGTGACGTCACGGCTTGTGATTGGTTGCGCCGCGGTCAACCAATCACAAGCCGGGAGGCTGGACGCGCTCATTTTAAAATGGGCGCGTGTCCAGCCTCCCGTGACGTCACGGCTTGTGATTGGTCAGGGCGGCCATATTGCCGGGACGCGGACCAATCACAGCAAGCCGTGACGTAATTTCATCACGGCTTGCTGTGATTGGTCCGCGTCCCGGCAACATGGCCGACCTGACCAATCACAAGCCGGGAATTCACGTAACCAAGTAATAGCGCGAATTTTAAACAAACAACGCTGCCGGTTCCCTCGCTGAAGTCCCGGCTGCGTCGGAGAGGTGAGTATAGCGATATTTTTTATTTTAATTCTCTCTTTTACACATTTTAACATTAATGTTGTTGCGATACCCGATACCCGATACCACAAGAGTATCGGAATCCCGGTATCGGAATTCCGATACAGCAAGTATCGGCCGATACCCGATACTTGCAGCATCGGAATGCTCAACACTAGTGAGGACCCTTGACGTGGGTTATGAGCTTGCGTATTTTGGCCAGAATATAAACTAATACCTCACATATTATTTTTTTAATGTGTTTTTTGCACTTTTTTTCGGGGTGCAGTTGGGCCCATTTTCTGCTTGTAAACTGTGGTGCCTGTGCACATGGGGTGCATTTGGATAGCGCTGGGCAGGCCCGCCTGATCTAATAGAAGGGTGTCACTACTAGGCCTGCCTGGATGCTGTGCATCTCCATAGTGTGAACAGCGCCACATACAAGTTTTTATGTGCAGCAATGTGCCAAGCAGCCACCCCCTCCATTAGTTTGGTAGCTGGTAAGTGGCTGCCTCATCGGTTATGCTGCACCTGTGTTGTTTCTATTTTAACCACATGGGTCCACTGCATCCTGTTAGTGCATTTGTTTGGAGGCCTAGGCAGGTAAGAACCTCTGCCTTGTTTTGCTGTTTTTTCTAATTTTTGGAGGATCTCTGAATCCTCTTTTTGTGCTTTTGCTGTTTAGAGACCTGACTGGGCATCCTATCACTCACGGTCAGCGATGTCAGCGGAGACGAGGTACGATGTTGTCGGCAGTATCTGTTAACAGCTTTTAGCCTCTGCTGGTTTTTGCCCGCTCTGGCAGTTGGCACCCCGCAGAAGCCCTGACACTGCCCTCCTGCGCGATGCACGTTCCCACAGCAACTAACTGATTTGCTGCGCGCTGTGGCCCTTTTATCTTAGCCACGCCCCCTACTCCTAGGTGCAGAGGTTGGTCCGGGGCTTTAAGCTTTCTCACGTGAAACCTGGGTTACAGCCCCGACAGTTCCCTGGCCCAACTGACAAAAGTGCCATATATCAAATAAAGAAAACGGGAAGTTATATGCCATAAAAAATCAAGAGTTTGTTGAAGTATATTAAAAATGACATAATCATATAATTAAAATGGGGACAAAAGTACAAAAGAGTACGCCGCAAAAAGGAAACAGTGCCAAAAAGGTATATGTATGCTAATTGCACAAAGGATCCCAAAATATGTTGGTACAATTCAGAGACAAAAAGTCAGAAAAACATGGCAAATATTATAGCACGTGCATTCATTAATTGTGAGGAACCAAATGCTTCCAAGTAACCGTGCACCCTATGTTTGCCAAGTGAGCAATGCACATATATATTATATTCATACACATCTTTGCAATTTAAAGCAATGAAAGGGTGGGATCAGTGTGCTACTATCCACTAGCCCATGGCCATAGCAAAGTGCACCATAGGACTTGGTAATATATGCAAGTATATAGTAGCAGTTGAAACAATGTCCCATAGAGAGAGAGTGGAACAAAAGTGGATGTGGAAAATATGCAGGACACTTTAAGCGTCGAAAACACCCAGACGCGCGTTTCGCGTGTTGCTTTTTCCTGGGGAGATATCTTTTAGTTATATGATTATGTTATTTTTAATATACTTCAATAAACTCTTGATTTTTTATGGCGTATAACTTCCCTTTTTCTTTATTTGATATATTTAATGTTTGGAAGTGCCAACAAACTATGCAGCTACCTATATTTTTGATGTATGACAAAAATGCCAGATGCTCCTCGGTTTAACCACAGTTAGCCCCTCCCACATTAACTATTTACACTCTGAGCATCACTATATCCCCATCTAGTGGGCCAAACAGGGTACTACGCTTTCCCTATGATAAACAATGAACATCTTCTTATACAAAGCAGCAGTAATATATATGTACATTATGACACATACCCAGTAGCAGTAGTCAAAGGTAATACATAAAATCATACATTATAACATATGGTATGGGGATGAGCAAGAAAAATGCAAGGACACAATGCACCCCCTTACATTTGCACCTGTTATTGAGGCTTATGTGACTGCTGTGAATCAAGATATAGAGAATTTGAAAAAGTCTACAAAAAATGATAATTTTTCAATATCCCAATTTTACTAAAACAGAATTGTTGGTCCTGGAATCTTTAGTCCATGATGGCAACATCACCATCAAGTCGGCTGACAAGGGTGGTGCTGTTGTCGTCATGGACACATACAATTACACTACTGTTCAAAAGTTTAGGGTCACTTAGAAATTTCCTGATTTTTGAAAGAAAAGCACAGTTTTTACCTATGAAGCTAACATTAAGTGATTCAGAAATACACTCTATACATTGTTAATGGGGTAAATGACTATTTTAGCTGCAAACGTCTGGTTTGTAATGCAATATCTTCATAGGTGCATAGAGGCACATTTCCAACAACCATCACTCCAATGTTCTTATGGTAGTTTGTGTTTGCTAACTGTGTAAGAAGGCTAATGGATGGTTAGAATACACTTGTGCAAGTATGTTAGCACAGCTGAAAACAGTTTGGCTCATTAGAGAACCTATAAACCTGACCTTCCTTTGAGCTAGTTGAGAATCTGGAGCATTACATTTGTTGGTTCCATTAAAGTCTCAAAATGGCCAGAAAAAAAGAACTTTCATGTGAAACTCGACAGTCTATTCTTGTTCTTATAAATAAAGGCTATTCCATGCAAGAAATGGCCAAGAAACTGAAGATTTCCTACAATGGTGTGTACTACTCCCTTCAGAGGAGAGCACAAACTGGCTCTAACCACAGTAGAAAGAGAAGTGGGAGGCCCCGCTGCACAACTGAGCAACAAGACATGTACAAGAACAAGTACATTAGAGTCTGTAGTTTGAGAAATCGAAGCCTCACAGGTCCTCAACTGGCAGCTTCATTAAATAGTACACGCAAAAAAAATTTTTCGAACCTTTTCAATATGTGGATTAGATTTTCAATTAATTTGGCAACTCATTTCATTAATAAAAGTATGAGTTTTCATGGAAAACACAAAATTGTCTAGGTGACCCTAAACTTTTGAACGGTAGTGTATATGGCTGAGATTAAGAGTCAATTGGATGATTCACAGGTTTATAAAAGAATTAATGGGGACCCAAAATTTTCATTTAAAAATAAGATCAAGAGTCTTTTGGATGTAGCAATGCAACAGGATATTATAGATCAGAATTTGTACAAATTTTTGTTAGTAGATAATCCTGTGACTCCAGTTATATACCGTACATCCTTCCGAAGATACATAAAAGTTTGCAAAATCCCCCGGGCGTCCTATTGTTTCAAGTAGTGATTCTGTTTTTTCCCCTTTAGAAATTTTGTAGGATATAATTGTGGGTCCATTGGCCAAGCAAGTTAGTTCCTTTATTTTGGATACTACTAATTTTAAATTGGAACATGTTCAGGTGGAAGGTGATATTATCCTGGCATCATTTGATGTCGGATCTTTCTATGCTTCCATTAATCATGAAGTAGGACTTAAAGCAGTATACAAAAGCCTTGAGAAGACAGCCTATGCACCTATGGCAACTGAATTTATTTTGAAATTATTGGAGATTGTCTTGAGTAATAATTATTTTTTATTTGGTGATGAGTTTTTTAAACAATGCAGGGGGACAGCTATGGGTGCCAATATGGCACTGGCTTATGCCAATCTGACTATGGCAGCCATGGAGGAGGACCTGATCTATGTATCCCACCACTTTGGACATGTGCTGAGGTGGTGACGGTACATAGATGATGTCTTCCTCCTATGGACAGGTACAATGGGTGAACTTGAGGATTTTTATAAGCTCTTAAACAGTTTGAATAAAGATATATACCGTAATTTACTCTAACCTTTTCTAACTCTGAGATACAATTTCTTGATGTTCTGGTAAAATGTGATAACCATCAATTTTCCACTTACGTTTTTGTAAAATCAACAAATAGGAATAATATCTTGAGATTTGATAGTCATCATCCACGGAGGATGCTGGCATTACCTTACAGTCAGTTTCTTCAAGTTACGAAAATTGTCAGTGATGATGATGCTTTTAATAGGGCATTGGACAAAATGGGTTTGAAGTTCAAACAGGAAATATCCTAAAGCGCTTTTAGATAAATGCAAAAAGGAGGTTAAAAATTTGACACCTGATAATCTTTTATGTACAATTGGGCAAACCAATAAAAATAAGGACAGGATACCTATGGTTACGACCTTCTGTGATGAAAGTAGGGCTATAGCTAATATAGTAAAATGACGTTGGCCTATGTTGGGTAAATGTTTACCAAGCATCAAAGAATTTAATGTACCCCCAATGATAGCATATAAACGGTCAAGGAATGTTAAGGATAAGTTGGTTCGTGCTGATGTGGGCACCTCTGTGATCTCTTCTCAAACATCACTTATGGGTTTTAAAAAACAGGATGTTACCCATGTTTAAATGGTATCAGTTGTTCAAATATGTTAAAAGGGGACACATTTAAACATCCAGTTACACAAAAAAAAATTTCAATTAATCATTATTTAACATGTCTTTCTGCTTTCAAAATATTTTATTAAATTTTAAACTTTAACCGGGAAGGATAAATCAGGAAGGGGAGGAGGGGAGGGGGAGGAGTATGGAGGTAAGGAGAAACAAAACCCCTAACAATGGGGTATATTGATGATCATACAGTGATATTGTATAGAACAAATATGATAACAAGAGCTATATACAGATTCTTTCAAGCATGTTAATAAACGTCTTGGAATGAAACCAAGAATGAAAATTAGAACGATATAAAACAGGAATCAAGATAATCTCTTAATGAATGATAAATGGAGCCTAAACTTGTCTAACATTTCAAGTAATCGGGGTAGGAAATATTTTGTCCCATCTGGACCATTTTTCCATGAATTTTGAACACTGGTTATTTGCTATTGAAAAATGGAACTCATGAGATCTGTGCTGAGCGACTCTTAGTATGATATCTTTTAATGATGGTAATTGTTGACTCTTCCAATGAAAAGCAATATAGTTTTTCACCACTAGACATATATGAATTATAGTTAATTTTAAGTTATGATCGAGCTGATCAAGTCCAATAGACAGCAGAGCATTTTGAGGTTGTAAAGTGAAAGGAGCGTTGGTAAGTTTACTGATGACTTCTCTAGAAAGTTTTTTCCAGAGAGGGTTTACCATTGGGCAGCTCCAGAATACGTGCATCATGTCTCCTTTTTGACCGCATCCTCTCCAACATTGAGAGGAGTTTGTTGATCTTATGTGTGCTAACCTGCTTGGGGTGTAGTACCACCGCGAGATCACCTTAAAATGGGTTTCTTGGAGAGACATGGAAAGAGTTGATTGATAGGAAGTGGCGAAAGCCTCCTCCCAATCCTCAATTTCATATGTGTCCTTTAAGTCTTGTTCCCACTTAATCATTGGGGGGCTTTTGGATAAATTAAAGTCTGAATTGAAATTATTATAAATAAATTTATGGCTCCAAAATATACGGTGACCGATGTTATTAAGTAATTTGATTGAAGATTCTGAGAATTTTGGTTTGTCTCCCAAGAAAGACCCTATGTTCTTTTTAAGGATCATGAACTCCATAAAGGAGGATGTGTGTATGCCAAATTAGCTTTTTAGGGTTTGAAAATTTACAAATGTCCGGTCCGAATATATATCTCCTATTTTTTTAATTTTTGAGTTTGCCCATATCTTGGGGAGGGTTTGATTGGTTATAGAATATACCAAGGAGATGGGAATGTCTTTTAGGATATCTGAATGTTTTAGGCCTTTTTTCTGGTAAGATAGTTTATTCCAAGCTTTGGCCACCGCCTGAAAAAGGGGGTATGATACAGAGTCTGAAAGGTTGTTAAAAAGAGCTTTGTGAATGATTGATTTTGGATGACGGTTGTTGTTTATTGCCATCTCTAAATCAATCCATACCGGAGGATCTGTATTTTGGAGCCAGTGGATACTTTGCTTTATTAGTAGGGTGTGGTAATGTGCTTTTAGGTTTGGGATATTGATCCCACCATTTGTTTTCCTTTTGTATAGGATCTGAGTGGCTGTTCTTGGTTTTTTTGAATTCCAAATGAATGCCTTAATCTGTGCTTGTAGATGAGTGAATCCGGTGTCTGAGAATGGAAGGGGAATACACCTAAGAACATAGAGGAGTTTTGGTAAGATGAAAAGTCCCATTGTAAGAGTCCTTCCCCACCATGATAAAGTGTTGTCTCTATGAGTGATGTTCTCTTTGCTTATTATCTCGCTTAAAAGTTTGAAATTTGATTTTATTGTCCCTTTCATGGTTTTGTTTATCAAAATGCCTAAGTATGTAAATTCTTTATCACACCAGTTCAACATAGTTGAGTTTTTTATGGTTTGAATTTGGTCGTTGTCTAGGCCTACGGGTAGGATATTAGATTTGACTTCATTTATTTTGAAATTTGAAAGTGTAGAAAATTTTTCGATATTTAGTAGCACCTCGGGGATAGACGTTTCTGGGTTTGACAAGGTTAAAATTAAATCATCCGTGAAAAGTGTAATTTTATGGTGTCTAGTGTAGGTGGAAATGCCCGTAATTTTTTTGTTAGATCTTATTAGTTCAGCTAGGGGTTCTATAGCTATATTAAATAGGATAGGTGAGAGGGGGCAACCCTGTCTGGTACCATTGTTGATACAGAAGGGATCCGAGATTTGGCAATTGCAGCAGATGCTAGCCTTAGGCTCCGAGTATAGGGCCATGATGTATGATATCATAGATTTGTCGAACCCAAATTTAGTTAAGCTCTCTCTCAGAAAGTCCCAATCGACCCTGTCAAAGGCCTTCTCGGCGTCAAGAGACAATAGGGCTAGGGGTATCTTGTTTTTCCTAGCCCAGCTCATAATGTCAATAATCCTCCTAGTTGCATCTGCCGGTTGCCTTCCTTTCACAAATCCCATCTGATCATTGGGTATAAGTCTTGGAAGAATAAGGCTAATCCTGTCTGCTAAAATTTTTGAGTATATCTTTAAGTCCACGTTAATCAAGGAAATAGGTCTAAAATTTTCTATAGCCTCAGGATCACCTTTGGATTTTGGAATAACTGACACCGTAGCCATCAGCATCTCCTGAGGAAAGGATCCTCCCTGAAAAACATAGTTAAAGACCACGGCCAAGTGTGGTGAGAGAACACCTGGGAAGGCTTTATAATAGGCGTTTGTGAACCCATCAGGGCCAGGAGATTTATGAAGGCCGATTTCCTTGATTACACTTTCTATCTCATCCGGGGTAACTGGGGCCTTAAGGGAGGTGAGTTCGTCTGATGTTAGGGTAGGAAGATTTATTTGTGACAAAAATGTTTTGATTTTGTTAATTTTTCCTAATTTATCTATGGGGTCGTTTTGTTTGGGATTGATGTTATAGAGTTTTGAGTAGAATTTTGCGAACTCATTCGCTACTTCTTTTGGGTGTGAAATTTTTCCCGTCCCGTCCAATTTGTTGATTCTGTTAATCCTATTGTTAATTCTTTTCTTTTTAATTTTGTTGGCCATAAATTTAGTTGGTCTGTTATGGGAAGTGTAATGTTTGTAGTTCGACATTTTCACAATGGCATCATATGGTGAGAATAGTATCTCTCTAAGTTCCGTTCTCAATTTAGATAGTTCAGACTGAAAGTTTTGGGGGGGGGTGGTAAATTTAAGTGACTTGTTTTCCATTTCTCGTATTTTGTTTGATAAGATTTGAATTTTTTTCCTAGACTCTTTTTTCTCTTTTGAGGCTAAGCCCATAATCACTCCTCTAATTACAGCTTTATGGGCACACCAGTTATTGCAGGGGTTTGTCATTTCAGGTTTGTTGTCATCAAAGTAGTTAGTTATGGCTTTTTGTATTATTGTTTTACTTACTGGATTGTGCAGGATTTTTGAACTGCATCTCCAGAGTTTAGTATTTAGAAGAGGGGGACCTATTATAGTTTTACCGGTGACTGGGGCATGATCAGATATTGTTCTATCCCCGATTGAAACTTCTTTAATTTTGGTCAAGGAATAAATATCGGTAAGAATCAAGTCGATTCGCGAGGCTGTCTGGTGTACATCTGAGAAGTGAGTGTACTCTCTGGAATTTGAATTTAGGCACCTGAAGGTGTCAAATACATCATTCTTATCCAACCAAGCATTGAGGTAATCCGCATTAGGCCTAGTTTTTGAAGATGAATCCAATTTGTTGTCTGGGGTGATATTAAAATCACCCAGCAGAAACAAATACCCTCTCCTGACTTCCTCAATTTTCTTCATGACCTTATTCAAGAAAGGTATTTGACCTGTGTTCGGTGCGTAGATGTTGGCTAGTGTGCATTCCTGGTCATTAATTTTGCATGTCAGGATGTGAAAACGACCCTTATTATCCTTGTATTCATCTAATGCTTCAAATGGGGTGGAGCTCTCTATTATTGTTAGTACCCCTGCTTTTTTCTTTGTATTGCATGCCTCAAAAATATGAGGGAATTTGTGGTGTGTGAAGTATGGATGGTTACCTTCGAGAAATTTAGATTCCTGGATGCATATGATGTTAGCCTTGGACCTGATCAGCTCTTTCCAGAGGGCGTGTCTTTTCCTCGGATTGTTAAGACCCCTGACGTTATATGAAACTACGTTCAGCTCCATTATCTTATCTGTGAAATAACTGAAAAATAAGCAGTGGTAAAGTTGCTTAGATTAGTAGGTTAATAAAAACAGTTACAACTGTCCTGGTGCTCAGAATATAACGATATAATCTATATCCTGCAAAGAAAAAATAATTAGCAATGTATAGTAATATAAAACAGATGCTCAGGTAGACCCAAAGAGATACTACCACCCAGGGCCGGACTGGCCATAGGGCACTTCTGGCAAATGCCAGAAGGGCCGGTGCCAGTGGTGGGCCGCTCAATCCGCCGCCCCCGCCGTCGCATTCAACTATACCGGCGTATAGACGCCGGTACAGTTGAATGCAATGATGGAGGAGAGAGCGTCTACAGACGCTCCTCTCCCATCATTCCCCGCTCTGCCTCTGGGTGCGCGATGATGTCATATCATCGCGCACCTGCTGTGTCCCGGGCAGACTGCAGCTGCTGAGACAGGAGCAGGAACCAGGAAGCAACGCTGGGCACGAGGAGAGGTGAGGAGAGTTTTTTTTTTTCTGGACTGTGGGGCCATTCTCGGAGGAGGTGAGGGGAGGAAGAGAAGAGATGTGGGCTGTATATAGTTCTCTGTGGGCTGTGCTCTGTGCTGTATACTGCTGTGGGCTGTATATAGTACTCTGTGGGCTGTGCTCTGTGCTGTATACTGCTGTGGGCTGTATATAGTTCTCTGTGGGCTGTGCTCTGTGCTGTATACTGCTGTGGGCTGTATATAGTTCTCTGTGGGCTGTGCTCTGTGCTGTATACTGCTGTGGGCTGTATATAGTTCTCTGTGGGCTGTGCTCTGTGCTGTATACTACTGTGGGCTGTATATAGCTCTCTGTGGGCTGTGCTCTGTGCTGTATATAGTTCTCTGTGGGCTGTGCTCTGTGCTGTATACTACTGTGGGCTGTATATAGTTATCTGTGGGCTGTGCTCTGTGCTGTATGCTACTGTGGGCTGTATATAGTTCTCTGTGGGCTGTGCTCTGTGCTGTATACTACTGTGTGCTGTATATAGTTCTCTGTGGGCTGTGCTGTATATAGTACTCTGTGGGCTGTGCTGTATATAGTACTCTGTGGGCTGTGCTGTATATAGTACTCTGTGGGCTGTGCTGTATATAGTACTCTGTGGGCTGTGCTGTATATAGTACTCTGTGGGCTGTGCTGTGTATAGTACTCTGTGGGCTGTGCTGTATATAGTACTCTCTGGGCTGTGCTGTATATAGTACTCTCTGGGCTGTGCTGTATATAGTACTCTGGGCTGTGCTTTATATAGTACTCTGGGCTGTGCTGTATATAGTACTCTGGGCTGTGCTTTATATAGTTCTCTGTGGGCTGTGCTGTATATAGTTCTCTGTGGGCTGTGCTGTATATAGTTCTCTGTGGGCTGTGCTGTATATATTACTTTGTGGGCTGTGCTGTATATATTACTTTGTGGGCTGTGCTGTATACTACTGTGTGGACTGTGCTGTATACTTCTACGTGGGCTGTGCTGTATACTACTGTGTGGTCTGTGCTGTATACTACTGTGTGGTCTGTGCTGAATACTGCTGTGTGGGCTGTGTTATCTACTACGCGAGCTGTGCTATAGTATGCAGGCTGTGCTGTATACTATGCGGTTTGTGCTATATAATATGCGGGCTTTGCTATATACTATGGGGAGTATATTATATTCTATGGGGGAGGCCATGTTATGTACTATGTGGCTGTGTTATATACTATTGTGGGGGTATATTATATTCTATGGGGGAGGCTGCGTTATATACTATGGGGGGCTGCATTATATTCTATGGGGGGCTACATTATATATTATGGGGAGGTGGGCTGTATTATATTCTATGGGGGTTACATACTCTGGGGTGGCTGCATTATACTCTGTGGGGTGGCTGCATTATACTCTGGGGTGGCTGCATTATACTCTGGGGTGGCTGCATTATACTCTGGGGTGGCTGCATTATACTCTGGGGTGGCTGCATTATACTATATGTGGGCTGCATTATACTGTATCGAGGACTATGGGGAATACGTTATACTATATGAAGAACTATGGGGTGCATTATACTATGGGAAGTGAATTGTACTACATGGATGACTGTGGCGGTGCATTATACTATATGGAGCACTATGAGGATTGTATTATGCTATATGGAGGACTATGAGGAGTGTATTATACTATGTGGAGGACTGAGCAGTGTATTTTAATATATGGAGGACTATAGGGAGTGTATTATACTATATGGAGGACTATGGAGCACATTATAATATATGGAGGACTATGGGGTGTATTTTACTAAACAAGTAAAATGCTGCATATTCAGATTGTTTTTGCTGGAACAAAAAGCCTTGTTGTCAGCAGCACATTGCCAGTGTAAACTGTAGATGTGCTGCTGAAAACATGATACTGTATGGTGATCTATTAGTGATCGTTCTGTCTCATCATTATTCCTCAGCTGGTGGAAAGAGGCCGGGAAACAAGCGTTGAACAACTTCAGTATTGTCGATCAAACTCGTTTAGCGGCCTGAACTCAGTGCACGTAAATACAACAGAAAGGCTTCTGTGTGATGTGCAATATGTTAGCATTTGGGGACCCATTTTAAACTTTGCCTAGGGCCCCACTTTGCCTAAAACCGGCCCTGCCTACAAGTGTACAAAGATATTATACAGTCACCATGTGACAAGTGGGCCTGTGTAACTTCAAATGCCAGGGCTGAATTTTAGTCCCAGTCCGGCCCTGCTACCACCTCTCTGCAAGGAGCTCCTGTGGAAGGAAAACAGAGACAACATCCAAATAGCTGAAAATCAAAGCCAGCATATCCCCATTTGTAGCGATATAAGCAGCTTTTTCATTCTTTGACTCTGGTGAAAGTTTCTTTAATCGAATGAATGAAGTCCATTCCATCACCTGGAGAATGGATTGGGATGGTCCGTCCTTTAAAGTTCACCAACAATTTTAGGGGGAAGCCCCACTTGTAGGGTATCTTTTCTTCCCTGAGGATCGAGGTAACTCTATTGAATTCCTTTCGGCCCTCTAACGTATCTTTAGACAGGTCCGGGAAAATTTTTAAGTCCTTGTACGGTTCAGGGAAGAATTTATTTATTCTCAGGTAGTTAAGGATTTTCTCCTTAGTATGGTAAAAGTGGATTCTCAAGATGGTATCCCTTGGGACGTCAGATGCTAATCTAGGGGGTCGAGGAAGTCTGTGTGCCCTATCAATGATGAGGTCAGAAGGAGTCAGATCCGGAATTGCAGTTTTGAAGATATCTTGGATATGGTTTGAAAGATCTTCCTGTGTTATTGTCTCCGGAAGCTCTCTGATCTTTATATTATTCCGGCGCCCCCTATCCTCGATATCTGCCATTTTTATTCTCAATTTATGGACTTCTGCTGAAATATATTCTAAGTCAACTGATGATTCAGCAGCTCCTTTTTCTAATTTTTGAATCCTTTTTTCATGGCTTTCCAATTGTTTATCGACTTTCTCACAAAACTTCACAAATTGTTAAAAAATTTCAAACACAGAAGCAAGAAATTAATGATCTAGCATTATACTGAACCTGTCGATGAGATCTGTTGGGGTGTCTTGGATCTGCGGATTCGTAGCAGACTGAGTTCTTACAGGGCTCTCTCTTCTGGCTCTATGTTTGTCTGGGCTCCTATTAGGGCTATAGTCGTTTGAGGAGTCCTCTGACTCACTAAGATCTTTTAGGTCCTCATATTTTTCACCAGTTGCTCCCGGCATGCTTCTTTTAGAAGAAAAGGATGAATCCATTTTATCTGATGAGAGGGGATTTCCATCCATTTTAGTTTTCCTATTAATTTCTGGACAATGATTTATGTCTCTTGGAGGAGACCTAGATTTAAGAGGACTGATAAGGTTTGCTTGGTCCCTGTGTGGCTTATAACTACTATAGAGTTTATTCTGCTTAACAATGTTTTGCGATTTTGGTGAGTATTGGGGTTGGGAACCTCCTTTTGCTTTAGAGGATCTCATAGTGATTGTCGTCGACAGTAGGTTTCTTCTTGTGTTATAGGAATAAGCTTAAGGGCAATCCTGCTGCATTCATTGTATTTTCTCTGCTACAAACGTTGTGAAATAACAAGTTGATACCGGATGACCCGGTGTGGGAGCCGCCGCTATTGCTGCAGTCTTAGCGGTTGTAATGTGGCTCAATGACACTTATATGTGCCTGTAGAGAGAGGGAAGGGAGACCTCCAATTGAACTGTAGTAGCGTACTAAGTATAGCGCTGGAGTGGAGTAGTGCGCTGGTGTACTTGGTGTTTTTATGTACTTGTTGTTGGCCTAATTTAGGCTTTTTTCTTTCAAAGCATATAATTGTTATGTATATTGATGCTTACCTTTTCTAAAATGGCGGCGAATAGCTCGAACTCATCACAGAGCATGCGCAAATGACATAATGCTTTCATGGAAGATAATGCTGGTGGACACATGCGCATTGGAGCGCTTTCCCTGTACCAAGATGGTGAATATTGAATATCTTAACAGAACTGCGCAGAACCGGAAGTCATTTTATGTTTCTAATGACATGCGCAATTTAAATGGGGGATGTCGCGCTTTCCCTGTACCAAGATGGTGAATATTGAATATCTTTGTCAATTTGGTTGCCTTAAATACTCTGCACATGCACTTTGTAACTGCTCGAGAAAGGTCTGCATCCAGTACCGAAACGTCGCAACATGGGCCAATAGAGAGCACCTTACAATTGCCATATGGAGTGCTGTTTCAACTTTTTTTGATTCTAGATAGATAGATAGATAGATAGATAAATGTGAGATAGATAGATAGATAGATAGATAGATAGATAGATAGATAGATAGATAGATGTGAGATAGGTAGATAAATAGATAGGTCTATAGATAGATAGAAAGATAGATGATAGATAGATAGATCTATAGATAGATAGCTAGATCGATCGATAGAGGAAAAAATGAAGGCAGCACTCCAAATCCTTATGGTGAAAAAAGTGGTAGAGTTTATTCAGACCCACATGTCTGGGCAACGTTTCGGCTCACACTGATAAGGATTTAGAGTGCTGCCTTAATTTTTTCCTCTGTTTAACTTTGGGCAAGTATTGGACTTTTGACTGGGAGGCCTGGCACCCATAATTGATTATTGTGCTGTTCCAATTTTTTGTTTAGATAGACATGAGATAGATAGATATGAGATAGATATGAGATAGATGATAGATAGATAGATATGAGATAGATAGATAGATAGATAGATAGATAGATAGATAGATAGATAGATAGATAGATAGATAGATAGAAATGAGAGATAGATACAGTGAGGCAAAAAAGTATTTAGTCAGTCAGCAATAGTGCAAGTTCCACCACTTAAAAAGATGAGAGGCGTCTGTAATTTACATCATAGGTAGACCTCAACTATGGGAGACAAACTGAGAAAAAAAAATCCAGAAAATCACATTGTCTGTTTTTTTATCATTTTATTTGCATATTATGGTGGAAAATAAGTATTTGGTCAGAAACAAACAATCAAGATTTCTGGCTCTCACAGACCTGTAACTTCTTCTTTAAGAGTCTCCTCTTTCCTCCACTCATTACCTGTAGTACTGGCACCTGTTTAAACTTGTTATCAGTATAAAAAGACACCTGTGCACACCCTCAAACAGTCTGACTCCAAACTCCACTATGGTGAAGACCAAAGAGCTGTCAAAGGACACCAGAAACAAAATTGTAGCCCTGCACCAGGCTGGGAAGACTGAATCTGCAATAGCCAACCAGCTTGGAGTGAAGAAATCAACAGTGGGAGCAATAATTAGAAAATGGAAGACATTCAAGACCACTGATAATCTCCCTCGATCTGGGGCTCCACGCAAAATCCCACCCCGTGGGGTCAGAATGATCACAAGAACGGTGAGCAAAAATCCCAGAACCACGCGGGGGGACCTAGTGAATGAACTGCAGAGAGCTGGGACCAATGTAACAAGGCCTACCATAAGTAACACACTACGCCACCATGGACTCAGATCCTGCAGTGCCAGACGTGTCCCACTGCTTAAGCCAGTACATGTCCGGGCCCGTCTGAAGTTTGCTAGAGAGCATTTGGATGATCCAGAGGAGTTTTGGGAGAATGTCCTATGGTCTGATGAAACCAAACTGGAACTGTTTGGTAGAAACACAACTTGTCGTGTTTGGAGGAAAAAGAATACTGAGTTGCATCCATCAAACACCATACCTACTGTAAAGCATGGTGGTGGAAACATCATGCTTTGGGGCTGTTTCTCTGCAAAGGGGCCAGGACGACTGATCCGGGTACATGAAAGAATGAATGGGGCCATGTATCGTGAGATTTTGAGTGCAAACCTCCTTCCATCAGCAAGGGCATTGAAGATGAAACGTGGCTGGGTCTTTCAACATGACAATGATCCAAAGCACACCGCCAGGGCAACGAAGGAGTGGCTTCGTAAGAAGCATTTCAAGGTCCTGGAGTGGCCTAGCCAGTCTCCAGATCTCAACCCTATAGAAAACCTTTGGAGGGAGTTGAAAGTCCGTGTTGCCAAGCGAAAAGCCAAAAACATCACTGCTCTAGAGGAGATCTGCATGGAGGAATGGGCCAACATACCAACAACAGTGTGTGGCAACCTTGTGAAGACTTACAGAAAACGTTTGACCTCTGTCATTGCCAACAAAGGATATATTACAAAGTATTGAGATGAAATTTTGTTTCTGACCAAATACTTATTTTCCACCATAATATGCAAATAAAATGTTAAAAAAACAGACAATGTGATTTTCTGGATTTTTTTTTCTCAGTTTGTCTCCCATAGTTGAGGTCTACCTATGATGTAAATTACAGACGCCTCTCATCTTTTTAAGTGGTGGAACTTGCACTATTGCTGACTGACTAAATACTTTTTTGCCCCACTGTATATATCAGATACATAGATATGAGATAGATAGATAGATAGATAGATAGATATGGGATAGATAGATGATAGATAGATAGATAGATAGATAGATATGAGACAGACAGATAGATAGATAGATAGATAGATAGATAGATAGATAGATAGATAGATAGATAGATAGATAGATAGATAGATATTTAGAAAAAACGAGGCAGCACTCCTTCATTGCAGTGTTTAGACGTGCAGGATTTTAATCAACCCACTTGTCTGGGCGACGTTTCGGCTCAGACTGAGCCTTTCTTGAGAAAGGCTCAGTCTGAGCCGAAACGTCGCCCAGACAAGTGGGTTGATTAAAATCCTGCACGTCTAAACACTGCAATGAAGGAGTGCTGCCTCGTTTTTTCTAAATATTGATCAGCCTGGATATATGGACTGTTATCCTGGGGGCCTTGCACACGAAGATAAGTAGAAATTGTGCTGTTCCCTTTTTTTACATATAGATAGATAGATAGATTAGGGTTGAGCGAAACGGATCGTTCATTTTCATAAGTCGCCGACTTTTGGCAAAGTCGGCGTCTCATGAAACCCGACCCGATCCCTGTGTGGGGTCGGCCATGCGGTACGCGACTTTCGCGCCAAAGTCGCGTTTCAATGACGCTAAAAGCGCCATTTCTCAGCCAATGAAGGTGGACGCAGAGTGTGGGCAGCGTGATGACATAGATCTCAGTCCCCACCATCTTAGAGAAGGACATTGCAGTGATTGGCTTGCTTTCTGCCGCGTCACAGGGGCTATAAAGGGGCATTCCCGCCGACCGCCATCTTACTGCTGCTGATCTGAGCGTAGGAAGAGGTGCCGCTTCGTCAGAAGCAGGGATAGACAGTGTTAGGCAGGGTACATTCACCCCCAAACCGCTTGTGCTGTAGCGATTTCCACTGTCCAACACCACCTTTTGTTTGCAGGGACAGTGGAAGCTACATTTTTTTTTCCTCAGCACTGTAGCTCATTGGGCTGCCCTAGAAGGCTCCCTGATAGCTACGTTGCTGTGTGTGTACGCCGCTGTGCAAACCAACTGCTTTTTTCAAAGCACAAATCCTGTTGTTCCTTCCTTTCTGCACAGCTATCTTGTTTGTTTGTCCACACTTTTGTGTGCAGCAGTCCTTTTTATAGCTGCCTGCCATACTTTTCTGAGATTACTGCAGGGAGATAAAGATTGGCAAGTCTGCCTCTGTGCCAGTGCTGTGTGTGGCATCTGTCTCTCATTGTGTGCCACCGAAAACCAGTGTGTAATACTGGGCCTTTTTTTTTTTTTTGTAAATTCTCCCTGTAAAAAAAACATTAATAGTGGGAGATAAAGATTGGCAAGTGTGCCTCTGTGCCAGTCCTGTGTGTGGCATCTGTCTCTCCTTGTGTGCCACCGAAAACCAGTGTGTAATACTGGGCCTTTTTTGGGGGGGGGTAAATTCTCCCTGTAAAACAAAATATTTATAGTGGGAGATAAAGATTGGCAAGTCTGCCCCTGTGCCAGTCCTGTGTGTGGCATCTGTCTCTCCTTGTGTGCCACCGAAAACCAGTGTGTAATACTGGGCCTTTTTTTTTTTTTGGTAAATTCTCCCTGTAAAAAAAAAATTAATAGTGGGAGATAAAGATTGGCAAGTCTGCCTCTGTGCCAGTCCTATGTGTGGCATCTATAATAATAATAATAATAATTTTTATTTATATAGCTCCAACATATTCCGCAGCGCTTTACAACTTATAGAGGGGACTTGTACAGACAATAGACATTACAGCATAACAGAAATCACAGTTCAAAATAGATACCAGGAGGAATGAGGGCCCTGCTCGCAAGCTTACAACCTATGAGGAAAAGGGGAGACACGAGAGGTGGATGGTAACAATTGCTTTAGTTATTTGGACCAGCCATAGTGTAAGGCTCGGGTGTTCACGTAAAGCTGCATGAACCAGTTAACAGCCTAAGTATGTAGCAGTACAGACACAGAGGGCTATTAACTGCATAAAGTGTATGAGAACACGATGCAAGGAACCTGATTATGTGTTTTGTTTTTTTTTCTATTTTTAATAGGCCACACAGGGATAGTTAGGTTAATGCGTTGAGGCGGTAGGCCAGTCTGAACAAATGCGTTTTTAGGGCACGCTTAAACTTGTGGGGATTGGGGATTAATCGTATTAACCTAGGTAGTGCATTCCAAAGAATCGGCGCAGCACGTGTAAAGTCTTGGAGACGGGAGTGGGAGGTTCTGATTATCTCTCCTTGTGTGCCACCGAAAACCAGTGTGTAATACTGGGCCTTTTTTTTTTTTTGGTAAATTCTCCCTGTAAAACAAAAAATTAATAGTGGGAGATAAAGATTGGCAAGTCTGCCTCTGAGCCAGTCCTGTGTGTGGCATCTGTCTCTCCTTGTGTGCCACCGAAAACCAGTGTGTAATACTGGGCCTTTTTTTGGGGGGGGGGTAAATTCTCCCTGTAAAAAAAAAAATTAATAGTGGGAGATAAAGATTGGCAAGTCTGCCTCTGTGCCAGTCCTGTGTGTGGCATCTGTCTCTCCTTGTATGCCACCGAAAACCAGTGTGTAATACTGGGCCTCTTTTTTTTTTGGTAAATTCTCCCTGTAAAAAAAAAAATTAATAGTGGGAGATAAAGATTGGCAAGTCTGCCTCTGTGCCAGTCCTGTGTGTGGCATCTGTCTCTCATTGTGTGCCACCGAAAACCAGTGTGTAATATTGGGCCATTTTTTGGGGGGGTAAATTGTCCCTGTAAAAAAAAGAATTTATAGTGGGAGATAAAGATTGGCAAGTCTGCCTCTGTGCCAGTCCTGTGTGTGGCATCTGTCTCTCATTGTGTGCCACCGAAAACCAGTGTGTAATACTGGACCTTTTTTGGGGGGTAATTTCTCCCTGTAAAACAAAAAATTAATAGTGGGAGATAAAGATTGGCAAGTCTGCCTCTGTGTCAGTCCTGTGTGTGGCATCTGTCTCTCATTGTGTGCCACCGAAAACCAGTGTGTAATATTGGGCCATTTTTTTGGGGGGGGGTAAATTCTCCCTGTAAAAAAAAAATTAATAGTAGGAGATAAAGATTGGCAAGTCTGCCTCTGTGCCAGTCCTGTGTGTGGCATCTGTCTCTCCTTGTGTGCCACCGAAAACCAGTGTGTAATACTGGGCCTTTTTTGGGGGAGGGTAAATTCGCCCTGTAAAAAAAAAATTAATAGTGGGAGATAAAGATTGGCAAGTCTGCCTCTGTGCCAGTCCTGTGTGTGGCATCTGTCTCTCATTGTGTGCCACCGAAAACCAGTGTGTAATATTGGGCCATTTTTTTGGGGGGGGGGTAAATTCTCCCTGTAAAAAAAAAATTAATAGTGGGAGATAAAGATTGGCAAGTCTGCCTCTGTGCCAGTCCTGTGTGTGGCATCTGTCTCTCATTGTGTGCCACCGAAAACCAGTGTGTAATACTGGGCCTTTTTTTTTTTGGTAAATTCTCCCTGTAAAACAAAAAATTAATAGTGGGAGATAAAGATTGGCAAGTCTGCCTCTGTGCCAGTCCTGTGTGTGGCATCTGTCTCTCATTGTGTGCCACCGAAAACCAGTGTGTAATATTGGGCCATTTTTTTGGGGGGGTAAATTCTCCCTGTAAAAAAAAAATTAATAGTGGGAGATAAAGATTGGCAAGTCTGCCTCTGTGCCAGTCCTGTGTGTGGCATCTGTCTCTCCTTGTGTGCCACCGAAAACCAGTGTGTAATACTGGGCCTTTTTTTTTTTGGTAAATTCTCCCTGTAAAACAAAAAATTAATAGTGGGAGATAAAGATTGGCAAGTCTGCCTCTGAGCCAGTCCTGTGTGTGGCATCTGTCTCTCCTTGTGTGCCACCGAAAACCAGTGTGTAATACTGGGCCTTTTTTTTGGGGGGGGGTAAATTCTCCCTGTAAAAAAAAAAAATAATAGTGGGAGATAAAGATTGGCAAGTCTGCCTCTGTGCCAGTCCTGTGTGTGGCATCTGTCTCTCCTTGTGTGCCACCGAAAACCAGTGTGTAATACTGGGCCTTTTTTTTTTTGGTAAATTCTCCCTGTAAAAAAAAAAATTAATAGTGGGAGATAAAGATTGGCAAGTCTGCCTCTCTGCCAGTCCTGTGTGTGGCATCTGTCTCTCATTGTGTGCCACCGAAAACCAGTGTGTAATATTGGGCCATTTTTTTGGGGGGGTAAATTCTCCCTGTAAAAAAAAGAATTTATAGTGGGAGATAAAGATTGGCAAGTCTGCCTCTGTGCCAGTCCTGTGTGTGGCATCTGTCTCTCATTGTGTGCCACCAAAAACCAGTGTGTAATACTGGGCCTTTTTTGGGGGGTAAATTCTCCCTGTAAAACAAAAAATTAATAGTGGGAGATAAAGATTGGCAAGTCTGCCTCTGTGCCAGTCCTGTGTGTGGCATCTGTCTCTCATTGTGTGCCACCGAAAACCAGTGTGTAATATTGGGCCATTTTTTTGGGGGGGTAAATTCTCCCAGTAAAAAAAAAATTAATAGTGGGAGATAAAGATTGGCAAGTCTGCCTCTGTGCCAGTCCTGTGTGTGGCATCTGTCTCTTCTTGTGTGCCACCGAAAACCAGTGTGTAATACTGGGCCTTTTTTGGGGGAGGGTAAATTCTCCCTGTAAAAAAAAAATTAATAGTGGGAGATAAAGATTGGCAAGTCTGCCTCTGTGCCAGTCCTGTGTGTGGCATCTGTCTCTCATTGTGTGCCACCGAAAACCAGTGTGTAATATTGGGCCATTTTTTTTGGGGGGTAAATTCTCCCTGTAAAAAAAAAAATTAATAGTGGGAGATAAAGATTGGCAAGTCTGCCTCTGTGCCAGTCCTGTGTGTGGCATCTGTCTCTCATTGTGTGCCACCGAAAACCAGTGTGTAATACTGGGCCTTTTTTTTTTTTGGTAAATTCTCCCTGTAAAACAAAAAATTAATAGTGGGAGATAAAGATTGGCAAGTCTGCCTCTGTTCCAGTCCTGTGTGTGGCATCTGTCTCTCATTGTGTGCCACCGAAAACCAGTGTGTAATATTGGGCCATTTTTTTGGGGGGGTAAATTCTCCCTGTAAAGAAAAAATTAATAGTGGGAGATAAAGATTGGCAAGTCTGCCTCTGTGCCAGTCCTGTGTGTGGCATCTGTCTCTCATTGTGTGCCACCGAAAACCAGTGTGTAATACTGGGCCTTTTTTTTTTTTTGGTAAATTCTCCCTGTAAAACAAAAAATTAATAGTGGGAGATAAAGATTGGCAAGTCTGCCTCTGTTCCAGTCCTGTGTGTGGCATCTGTCTCTCATTGTGTGCCACCGAAAACCAGTGTGTAATATTGGGCCATTTTTTGGGGGGGGTAAATTCTCCCTGTAAAAAAAAAATTAATAGTGGGAGATAAAGATTGGCAAGTCTGCCTCTGTGCCAGTCCTGTGTGTGACATCTGTCTCTCATTGTGTGCCACCGAAAACCAGTGTGTAATACTGGGCCTTTTTTTTTTTGGTAAATTCTCCCTGTAAAACAAAAAATTAATAGTGGGAGATAAAGATTGGCAAGTCTGCCTCTGTGCCAGTCCTGTGTGTGGCATCTGTCTCTCATTGTGTGCCACCGAAAACCAGTGTGTAATATTGGGCCTTTTTGGGGGGGGGGTAAATTCTCCCTATAAAAAAAAAAATAATAGTGGGAGATAAAGATTGGCATTTCTGCTTGAGTGCCGGCACTCCTGTGTGTGCCATCTGTCTCAAATTATTGGGGCACAGAAAACCTAGTGTGTAACATTGGGCCTGATTTTCCTTTCAGTGTCAGGCACCTATAAAGGTATATATAAATCCTACAGAAGTTTGAGTTTACCTTATAAGTTGTTTTACAGTAACAAATACCGTTACTTTGGTTACGTTTTGCAAACAATGAGGAAGTCTAGTGGAAGAGGTCGTGGCCGTGGGCAGTCATTGTCAGCTGGTAATGATGGTAGTGGTGGTGGAGCATCAGGTGGTCATGGTAAAAGCAGTACAGCACCTAAGTCTTGAGTTGTTGAGCCAGGTTCATCATCTGGCTACACAAGGCCTCGAACGCTCTCTTTTCTGGGAGTAGGAAAACCACTTTTGAAGCCGGAGCAGGAGGAACAAGTCTTGGCTTTCATTGCTGACTCTGCCTCTAGCTCTTTCGCCTCCTCCTCGGAAAGTGGCAAATGTCAGAGCAGCGCATCGTCAGTGGATGCTCACGGTCAGGAACAAGTCGCTTCCTTGTGTCCTTCACCCAGAACAACAGTGAAGGGTGCGTCAGTCGACACAACAGGTTGCTCCATGGAGCTCTTTACACATACCGTTCCTGGGTTAGACAGTGAAACAGTTAACAGGCCATGCCCATTAGAAGTTGAATCGGACATGGAGTGCACAGATGCACAGCCACAGCCAGATTACTATGCTGTTCCTTTGACTCAGACCAGAACATTGCCCTCGCAGTGTACTGAGGCGGAATCAAACCCAGCGGAGACTATGGTGCCCCGTCACGAACGCTATACCACCGGCTTACACGGTGACACAGACGAAGTTGCACACGACATAGAAGAGGAGGTCATAGATGACCCAGTTGTTGACCCCGATTGGCAGCCATTTGGGGGAACAGGGTGCAGGCGGCAGTAGTTCTGAAGAGGAGGAGGAGGAGCCACAGCAGACATCAACATCACAACAGGTTCCATCTGCCGGGCCCGTATCTGGCCAAAATCGCGTGGCAAAACCAAAACCAGTTGGAGGACAGCGTGGCCATCCGGTTAAAGAAGCTCAGTCTGCAATGCCTGAAAAGGTATCCGATAGTAGAAAGAGTGCAGTCTGGCATTTTTTTAAACAACATCCAAATGATCAGCGCAAAGTCATCTGTCAAAAATGTTCAACTACCTTAAGCAGAGGTCAGAATCTTAAAAGTCTAAATACAAGTTGCATGCATAGACATTTATCCACCATGCATTTGCAAGCCTGGACTAACTACCAAACGTCCCTAAAGGTTGCAGCACCCTCGGCCAATGAAGCTAGTCCGCAACGCTACATCCCTTCCCTCACTGTAAACCCACCATTTCCCGCACCACCTGCAGTATCTGTGCAGCTTTCGTCGCCAGGCCAAAGCAGTCAGGGAATCACCAGGTTCGCAGTAGGAAACACTGCATGTAGGGCACCGGCAAGAATACCATCTCCAACCCTCTCTCAGTCACCCATGTCCACCGGCACCACCGCTAGTTCCACGATCTCCAGCTCTCCAGTCCAGCTCACCCTACATGAGACTCTTGTTAGGGTAAGGAAGTACTCATCCTCGCATCCGCGTACACAGGGTTTGAACGCCCACATTGCTAGACTAATCTCATTAGAGATGATGCCCTACCGGTTAGTTGAAAGCGAAGCTTTTAAAGCGCTAATGGACTACGCTGTACCATGCTACGAGCTACCCAGTCGACACTTCTTTTCTAGAAAAGCCATCCCAGCCCTCCAACAGCATGTTAAAGACCGCATTGTCCATGCACTCAGGCAGTCTGTGACTACAAAGGTGCACCTGACAACAGATGCATGGACCAGTAGGCATGGCCAGGGACGTTACGTGTCCATCACGGCACACTGGGTGAATGTGGTGGATGCAGGGTCCACAGGGGACAGCAATATTGGGACAGTTCTGCCTAGCTCACGGTCAAGGAAAGAGTTGGCTGTAGGCGTTCGCCCCCCCTCCTCCTCTTCCTCTTCCTCCTGCAGAAGCGAGAGCTCGTCCACAGACCGCAGTCGCACATCCACTCCATCCGCAGCTGCCACTGTTGCACACCAGGTGTGCCATTATGGGACAGCCAGTGGCAAGCGTCAGCAGGCTGTATTGGCAATGAAGTGTTTGGGCGACAGTTCTTGCAGAAAGAAACTCAGTCATGGCTGGGCACTGTACATCTTGAGGCAGGCAAGGTAGTGAGTGATAACGGAAGGAATTTCATGGCTGCCATAGCCCTTTCCCAACTGAAACACATTCCTTGCCTGGCTCACACCTTAAACCTAGTGGTGCAGTGCTTCCTGAAAAGTTATTCGGGGTTACCCGACCTGCTCCTCAAAGTGCGCAGACTTTGCTCGCATATCCGCCGTTCGCTCTTACATTCCAGCCGTATGCAGAACTATCAGCGGTCTTTGAACCTTCCCCAGCATCACCTAATCATCGACGTTGCAACAAGGTGGAACTCCACACTGCACATGCTTCAGAGACTGTGCGAACAGAGGCGTGCTGTTATGTTTTTGTGGGAGGATACACATACACGGGCAGGCAGTTGGATGGCAGATATGGAGTTGTCAGGTGTGCAGTGGTCGAAGCTACAAGACCTGTGTCAAGTCCTTCAGTGTTTTGAGGAATGCACACGGCTGGTTAGTGCAGACAACGCCATAATAAGCATGAGCATCCCCCTAATGCGTCTGCTGATGCAAAGTTTGACGCACATAAAGGAGCAGGTGTCTGCAGCCAAGGAAGAGGAAAGCCTTGATGACAGTCAGCCATTGTCTGGTCAGGGCCGTGTAGAGGACGCGGTAGCGGGCGAAGAGGAGGAGGAGGACGAGGAGGATGATGGGGATGAGTACTTTTTTAATGAGGAAGCTTCTCCTGGGCCAACCGAAATTAGTGGCGTTGCAAGGCCGGGTTCTGTTTTTTTAAGGGAGACAAGTGATGTAGATTTGCCTGTAACTGCCCCTCAAACCAGCACAACCGCAGATTTGACAACTGGAACTTTGGCCCACATGGCGGATTATGCCTTACGTATCCTCAATAGGGACCCACGCATTATTAAAATGATGAGCGATGACGATTACTGGTTGGCCTGCATCCTTGACCCTCGCTATAAAGGCAAATTGCAAAATATTATGCCACATGAGAACCTCGAACAAATATTAGCAACCAAACAAGCTACTCTTGTAGACCGTTTGATTCAGGCATTCCCAGCACACAGCGCCGGTGATGGTTCTCACACGAGCTGCAGGGGGCTACAGGGCAGAGGTGTTAAGGGTGCACAAATCAGAAGTGGCGTTGGACAGAGGGGTTTTCTGACCAGGTTGGGGAGTGATTTCGCAATGACCGCAGACAGGACAGGTACTGCAGCATCTATTCAAAGTGACAGGAGACAACATTTGTCCAGTATGGTTACTAACTATTTTTCATCCCTTATCGATGTTCTCCCTCAACCGTCATTCCCATTTGATTACTGGGCATCCAAATTAGACACCTGGCCTGAATTGGCAGAATATGCATTGCAGGAGCTTGCTTGCCCAGCAGCTAGTGTGCTATCAGAAAGAGTATTCAGTGCTGCTGGTTCAATATTAACTGAAAAAAGGACTCGTCTGGCTACCCAAAATGTGGATGATCTAACCTTCATTAAAATGAACCACTCCTGGATTTCAAATTATTTTGCCCCACCTTTCCCGGCTGACACCTAGCTTTCCTATAAAAAGGTCTTGCTTGTGGACTGGTCTTACTGAGTGTTCCAATCTCTTAATTTGCAGCAGCTGTTTGTCCAGCATACGACATGTTTACACCTCCCTCAATGTGAAAACTCCCCCCACGGGGCCGTTGTCTCGCCACTTGGCGCAAGCACCCGTTAGAGTGGCATTTGTCTGAAGAGGTGGGTGTACCCGCTTTTGGTCGACGGCACTGCCACTGGGTCCCTCATAGTACAATAAAGTGTCTCTGGCGGTGGTGGCGCGCACCCAACGTCAGACACACCGTTGTAACATGAGTGGCCCTGGGACGGTACTGCCGGCCACAAGAGAGTTCACCCCCCCATCTCAAACTGTGCTCTACCACGTGCAAAATTATCTCTCACAGCTCCACCAATGTTTAGTCTATGCGCTGACATCATTCAATGCCTGGCACTGACAATACCAATTTGTTGACATCTATGATGCTAGTTAAAGTAGTCTGGGTCAGTGTCCTATATTGACACCAGTAAATACTTACTGCCAAATTACTATGTCAGAAACTCAGCAGATGAGCCCACCCCTGTACCGAAGTATGCCACACTTTTTTTTTTTGTTGTTGTTGTTTTGCGAGACATTAACATCTATTTATTTTTTGTGAGTACTAACTGTGTCAGACACTCCTTGCAATCCTCCTCCACTGACCACAACAATGCTGCCTGTGTACCCCTGCGAGATAACTGTAACTGCCTTGAGCCTATTTTTATTTATTTTAGGCCTAGTAAGCCTGTCTGCGGTCCCTCCTAGCAATCCTCCTCCTCCGCTGACCACAATGCTGCCTGTGTATCCATGTAACCGATTTAAAACTGCCTTGAGCCTATTTTTAGTTATTTTAGGCCTAGTAAGCCTGTCTGCGGTCCCTCCTTGCAATCCTCCTCCTCCGCTGACCACAATGCTGCCTGTGTATCCATGGTGTTGTCCTCAACTGAATAAATCTGAGCTTCAACCTTCTGGCTCTCATTAAGTGCTTTTTTTCAAAAAATTGGTAGTTGGGGCCTAATAACTCTATTTGCTGCTCCCTGGTGTTGTCCTCAACTGAATAAATCTGAGCTTCAACCTTCTGGCTCTCATTAAGTGCTTTTTTTCAAAAAATTGGTGGTTGGGGCCTAATAACTCTGTTTGCCGCTCCCTGGTGTTGTCCTCAACTGAATAAATCTGAGCTTCAACCTTCTGGCTCTCATTAAGTGCTTTTTTTCAAAAAATTGGTGGTTGGGGCCTAATAACTCTGTTTGCTGCTCCCTGGTGTTGTCCTCAACTGAATAAATCTGAGCTTCAACCTTCTGGCTCTCATTAAGTGCTTTTTTTCAAAAAATTGGTGGTTGGGGCCTAATAACTCTGTTTGCCGCTCCCTGGTGTTGTCCTCAACTGAATAAATCTGAGCTTCAACCTTCTGGATCTCATTAAGTGCTTCTTTTCAAAAAATTGGGGTTGGGGCCTAATAACTCTGTTTGCCGCTCCCTGGTGTTGTCCTCAACTGAATAAATCTGAGCTTCAACCTTCTGGCTCTCATTAAGTGCTTTTTTTCAAAAAATTGGTGGTTGGGGCCTAATAACTCTGTTTGCCGCTCCCTGGTGTTGTCCTCAACTGAATAAATCTGAGCTTCAACCTTCTGGCTCTCATTAAGTGCTTTTTTTCAAACAATTGGTGGTTGGGGCCTAATAACTCTGTTTGCCGCTCCCTGGTGTTGTCCTCAACTGAATAAATCTGAGCTTCAACCTTCTGGCTCTCATTAAGTGCTTTTTTTCAAAAAATTGGTGGTTGGGGCCTAATAACTCTGTTTGCCGCTCCCTGGTGTTGTCCTCAACTGAATAAATCTGAGCTTCAACCTTCTGGATCTCATTAAGTGCTTCTTTTCAAAAAATTGGGGTTGGGGCCTAATAACTCTGTTTGCCGCTCCCTGGTGTTGTCCTCAACTGAATAAATCTGAGCTTCAACCTTCTGGCTCTCATTAAGTGCTTTTTTTCAAAAAATTGGTGGTTGGGGCCTAATAACTCTGTTTGCCGCTCCCTGGTGTTGTCCTCAACTGAATAAATCTGAGCTTCAACCTTCTGGCTCTCATTAAGTGCTTTTTTTTCAAAAAATTGGTGGTTGGGGCCTAATAACTCTGTTTGCCGCTCCCTGGTGTTGTCCTCAACTGAATAAATCTGAGCTTCAACCTTCTGGCTCTCATTAAGTGCTTTTTTTTCAAAAAATTGGTGGTTGGGGCCTAATAACTCTGTTTGCCGCTCCCTGGTGTTGTCCTCAACTGAATAAATCTGAGCTTCAACCTTCTGGCTCTCATTAAGTGCTTTTTTAACAAAAAATTGGTGGTTACGGCCTACTAACGGTGTCTGCCGCTCCCTGGTGTTGTCCTCCACTGTATAAAGCTGAGCTTCAGTCTTTAGGCTTTCGGCCTATAGTATCAGATATTAAACTGCATTTGGCCTTCAACTTTGGTTACGGCCTACTAACGGTGTCTGACGCTCCCTGGTGTTGTCCTCAACTGTATAAAGCTGAGCTTCAACCTTCTGGCTCTCATTAAGTGCTTTTTAAAAAAAAATTGGTGGTTAGGGCCTACTAACGGTGTCTGCCGCTCCCTGGTGTTGTCCTCAACTGTATAAAGCTGAGCTTCAACCTTCTGGCTCTCATTAAGTGCTTTTTTAACAAAAAATTGGTGGTTACGGCCTACTAACGGTGTCTGCCTCTCCATGGTGTTGTCCTCCACTGTATAAGCACTGTTGGAGCATAATTATGACATGGTGGGGATATCTGAGACGTGGCTGGATGAGAGCCATGACTGGGCTGTTAACTTGCAGGGCTATAGCCTGTTCAGAAATGACCGTACAGATAAGCGAGGGGGAGGGGTGTGTCTATATGTAAAATCTTCCTTAAAACCCATCCTGCGTGATAATATAGGTGAATTTAATGAAAATGTAGAGTCCCTGTGGGTGGAGATAAGGGGAGGGGGAAAAAATAATAAATTACTGATAGGGGTTTGTTATAAATCTCCAAAACTAATGGAAGCAATGGAGAATATCCTTGTAAAGCAAATAGATGAAGCTGCGACTCAAGGAGAAGTCATTATTATGGGGGACTTCAACTACCCTGAAATAGATTGGGGAACAGAAACCTGCAGTTCCAGCAAAGGTAATCGGTTTTTGACAACTATGAGAGACAATTACCTTTCACAACTGGTTCAGGACCCAACAAGGAGGGGGGCAGTGCTAGACCTAATATTAACCAACAGGCCAGACCGCATATCAAATATAAGGGTTGGGGGTCACTTGGGGAATAGTGATCACAAAATAATAAGTTTTCATGTAACCTTTAATAAGATGGGTAGTAGGGGGGTGACAAGGACACTAAACTTCAGGAGGGCAAATTTCCAACGGATGAGAGAGGATCTTGGTGCAATTAACTGGGACGATATCCTGAGACACAAAAATACACAAAGAAAATGGGAGACATTTATTAGCATCCTGGATAGGACCTGTGCACAGTATATACCGTATGGGAATAAACATACTAGAAATAGGAGGAAACCAATATGGCTAAATAGAGCTGTAAGGGGCGCAATAAGGGACAAAAAGAAAGCATTTAGAGAATTAAAGGAAGTAGGTAGTGAGGAGGCATTAAATAAATACAGAAAATTAAATAAATTCTGTAAAAAGCAAATCAAGGCAGCAAAGAGTGAGACAGAGAGACTCATTGCCAGAGAGAGTAAAAATAATCCCAAAATATTCTTTAACTATATAAATAGTAAGAAACTAAAAAATGACAGTGTTGGCCCCCTTAAAAATAGTCTGGGTGAAATGGTGGATGAGGATGAGGAAAAAGCCAATATGCTAAATGACTTTTTTTCATCAGTATTTACAAAAGAAAATCCCATGGCAGACAAAATGACTAGTGATAAAAATTCCCCATTAAATGTCACCTGCTTAACCCAGCAGGAAGTACAGCGGCGTCTAAAAATAACTAAAATTGACAAATCTCCGGGCCCGGATGGGATACACCCCCGAGTACTGCAGGAACTAAGTACAGTCATTGATAGACCATTATTTTTAATCTTTAAAGACTCCATAATAACAGGGTCTGTACCACAGGACTGGCGTATAGCAAATGTGGTGCCAATATTCAAAAAAGGGGCAAAAACTGAACTCGGTAATTATAGGCCAGTAAGCTTAACCTCTACTGTGGGTAAAATCCTGGAGGGCATTCTAAGGGATGCTATGCTGGAGTATCTGAAGAGGAATAACCTCATGACCCAGTATCAGCACGGGTTTACTAGGGACCGTTCATGTCAGACTAATTTGATCAGCTTCTATGAAGAGGTAAGTTCCGGACTGGACCAAGGGAACCCAGTGGACGTAGTATATATGGACTTTTCCAAAGCTTTTGATACGGTGCCACACAAAAGGTTGTTACATAAAATGAGAGTAATGGGGATAGGGGAAAATATGTGCAAGTGGGTTGAGAGCTGGCTCAGGGATAGGAAACAAAGGGTGGTTATTAATGGAGCACACTCGGACTGGGTCACGGTTAGCAGTGGGGTACCACAGGGGTCAGTATTGGGCCCTCTTCTTTTTAACATATTTATTAATGACCTTGTAGGGGGCATTCAGAGTAGAATTTCAATATTTGCAGATGACACTAAACTCTGCAGGGTAATCAATACAGGGGAGGACAATTTTATATTACAGGATGATTTATGTAAACTAGAAGCTTGGGCTGATAAATGGCAAATGAGCTTTAATGGGGATAAATGTAAGGTCATGCACTTGGGTAGAAGTAATAAGATGTATAACTATGTGCTTAATTCTAAAACTCTGGGCAAAACCGTCAATGAAAAAGACCTGGGTGTATGGGTGGATGACAAACTCATATTCAGTGGCCAGTGTCAGGCAGCTGCTACAAAGGCAAATAAAATAATGGGATGTATTAAAAGAGGCATAGATGCTCATGAGGAGAACATAATTTTACCTCTATACAAGTCACTAGTTCGACCACACTTAGAATACTGTGCACAGTTCTGGTCTCCGGTGTATAAGAAAGACATAGCTGAACTGGAGCGGGTGCAGAGAAGAGCGACCAAGGTTATTAGAGGACTGGGGGGTCTGCAATACCAAGATAGGTTATTACACTTGGGGCTATTTAGTTTGGAAAAACGAAGACTAAGGGGTGATCTTATTTTAATGTATAAATATATGAGGGGACAGTACAAAGACCTTTCTGATGATCTTTTTAATCATAGACCTGAGACAGGGACAAGGGGGCATCCTCTACGTCTGGAGGAAAGAAGGTTTAAGCATAATAACAGACGCAGATTCTTTACTGTAAGAGCAGTGAGACTATGGAACTCTCTGCCGTATGATGTTGTAATGAGTGATTCATTAATTAAATTTAAGAGGGGACTGGATACCTTTCTGGAAAAGTATAATGTTACAGGGTATATACACTAGATTCCTTGATAAGGCGTTGATCCAGGGAACTAGTCTGATTGCCGTATGTGGAGTCGGGAAGGAATTTTTTTCCCCATGGGGGAGTTACTCTTTGCCACATGGGGTTTTTTTTGCCTTCCCCTGGATCAACATGTTAGGGCATGTTAGGGCATGTTAGGGCATGTTAGGTTAGGCTATGGGTTGAACTAGATGGACTTACAGTCTTCCTTCAACCTTAATAACTATGTAACTATGTAACTATAAAGCTGAGCTTCAGTCTTTAGGCTTTTGGCCTATAGTAGCAGATATTAAACTGCATGTGGCCTACTAGTGTGGTTGGGCCCTTAAAACAGTGTCTGCTGCTCCTGGGTTTGCTATTCCACTGAACAATGCAATGCCGCCTGTTTAGTCCTGTTACCAATTTTGAACTGCATTTAGCCTACTTTATTCTTTGGCCCTATATCTGTGTTTCCTCCTCATCCTGCCCATTGCCCAGCCACTGCTAGATGAGTCTGCTGGTACATTGACCTAGACCACTACATTCCCCTTGCACTCTACACAGCCAGAATCTGACCCTGCTGAAAGTAAGGTTCCCCTTCCCGCATGTTATACCACCTTACACAGGGACAAAGAGGAAGGTGCAGATGAAAGTGTAGGTTCCTTCATCAGGTGAGGGGGCATACTCGTTGGCGACGTCACTGGCACAGGGCCCCTCAGAGTACGCAAAAGTGTCGCTGCTGGTGGGAGGTGCCCCCGCCGTGCAAACACACCGCTGTACTTTGAGGGGCTCTGTGCCAGTGCCAATGCCAACAAGTGGGCCCCCCCTGCTTGCTTAGGATCACAGCACTTGCAAACTTGACATACTTACCTCTCACTGCTCCACCGCTGTGACGTAGTTCACGTTTCCTGGGCCCACTAAAACCTTGAACCAGCCCTAACCCCCACAACTTTTGCCAAATGACCCCCAATTTCCAATGCCCAACTATTATTATAAAGTTAATTAAGATTGACAAGCTTCAGAAACAAGAATGGATGTTTTTGGCATTAAAATGGGCACTGTAGGTGTTTTCCTGGCCTCCACTCACTGCCGACTATGCTTCCCCATTGACTTGCATTGGGTTTCGTGTTTCGGTCGATCCCCGACTTTTAGCGATAATCGGCCGACTGCACTCGACTCGACTTTGGGCAAAGTCGGGTTTTGCAAAACCCGACTCGATCTTAAAAAAATGAAAGTCGCTCAACACTAAGATAGATAGATAGATAGATAGATAGATAGATAGATAGATAGATAGATAGATAGATAGATAGATAATAGATAGGAGACAGATATAGATAGATAGATAGATAGATAGATAGATAGATAGATAGATAGATAGATAGATAGATAGATAGATAGATAAAGGCAGAGAATTCTGTCGAAATGTTGCTGCTAATGGATCAGTAAAACCACGGTTTTTCACTTTAATTTTTGGAGTGCTGCCTGTTTTTTCTGATTTTCTAGATAGATAGATAGATAGATATGACATTCTATCTTGTGTTTTTTAGAATATGTCGACTATATTATAAATAAAGCAGAAGTAGACCCAATTGTCTGTACTGCGTGTGATACAGGAGAGAAGAGGCGCTGATCTTACTGCAGCTACACTTTGTGTTGTATTATACGGCCACTTGGAAATGTGTACACAACTGAATCTCCTGCTCCCTCCCCCTATACAAATGTGTGAGGAAGGAGCTCACACTGCTGCCATTTCAGTTTGTTATTTCAACACCTTTGTGGTTATAAAGGGAGGAGATGGTCTTTAGCACACATCCGGTTGTGTGGTCTTAGCAGAACAGGAAAGCTTAAAACTGTATTTCTATATATCTAATGAGAAACCAGCAGCTGCTTTCTGTTCTAGACATGTGGCATGGGTCTTTGCCACTGACAGTTATCAAGCAACCTATATTAATGCTGTACTTTATTATAGTTCAGGTTCTTCAAGAACTAAGAAGTGAAAAAAAATCACAGAAACCATGAGTTCAAAAGTTGAATATTTTTCATAAACAGACGCACTTACCTAAAGGGTTCATACCCATATGCAAGAAAAAAAAGTTCCTTAATCTGGACCGAAAAAACAAACAAGTGTCATGCGAGTACAATGCGATTTTCACACCTATCATCCGATTTACATCCGAGTGCATTGCAATTGCTATCCGACTGCAATGCGATTTTAACATGAGCTTTTACATACAGCAGTTCTCTATGTCATTTACACATTGTTTCGAAACACACACACATTTACAATTCTGGCAAAAATTAAGAGACCACTGCAAAATTTACAGTTTGTCTGATTTTTCTCTTTATAGGTATATTTTTGAGTGAAATGTAAATTGTTCCTTTATTCTATAAACTACTGACAACATGTCTCCGAATTTCCAAGCAATACATTTTGTATTTATTTTCTGAAAATGAGAAATGGTCAAAATAACCAAAAAATGCATTGCTTGCCAACCTCAAATAACGTAAAAAAATCAAGTTCATAATCATTTAGAAACAACAATACTAATGTTTTAACTCAGGAAGAGATCAGAAATCAATATTTTGTGGAATAACGATGATTTTTATCCACATCTTTCATGTGTCTTGGCATGCTTTCCACCAGTCTTTCACACTGCTTTTGGGTGACCTTATGCCACTCCTGGTACAAAAATTTAAGCAGTTCTTTGTTTGATGGCTTGTGACTATCCATCTTCCTATTGATTACATTCCAGAGGTTTCCAATGGGGTTCAGGTCTGGAGATTGGGCTGGCCCTGACAAGGATATAATGTGGTGGTCCTTCATCCACACCTTGATTGACCCAGCTGTGTGTCATGGTGCATTGTCCTGCTGGAAAAACCAGTCCTCAGAGTTGGGGAACATTGCCTGAGCAGAAGGAATCAACTGTTTTTCCAGGATAACCTTGTATGTGGCTTGATTCATACGTCCTTCACAAAGAACAACCTGCCCAGTTCCAGCCTTGGTGAAGCATCCCCAGATTATCACTGATCCACCACCAAATTTCACAGTGGGTGCAAGACACTGTGGCTTGTACATCTTTCCATGTCTCTGTCTAACCATTAGAATACCAGGTGTTGGGCAAAGCTGAAAATTAGACTCATCAGAGAAGATTACCTTCTCCAGTCCTCTATGGTACAATCCTTATGGTCTTTGGCAAGCTTGAACCTGGCTCTCCTTTGCTTCTCATTGATGAAAGGCTTTTTTCTAGCTTTACATAACTTGAGTCCTGCCTCTAGGAGTCTGTTACGAACTGTTCTTGCCATGCACTTCACCCCAGCTGCCATTTGCTATTCCTTTTGTAGGTCACTTGATGTCATCCTGAGGTTGCTGAGTGATATTTCGAATAAGATGACGGTCATCCCGGTCAGTGGAGAGTTGTTTTTGCCCTCTGCCGGTCTGTAGGTTTGTTGTCCCCAATGTCTGCTGCTTGACCTTGTTGTAATGGAATGCCATCTTAGAAATTATAAGGATGGAGGCAACATGACGCTCACTTTGTCCCTCTACTAGTAAAGCCAGAATTGAACCCTTCTTTTCCTCACTCAAGACTTTTCAACTCCTTTGGCATGGTTAAAAGTTATGTTTTCATTCCTATTACTTTTGGGATATTACTAGCACTTGTTTTGCCATCCAGATTGTCCTATTGCAAGAGGATTGTGAACACCACAGCAGTGTTTTTTATACTTTCCTTCGTCAAATAAGATTTGGTTCAGGTGATCACCTAATCAAAAGCACATTAAATAGAATGAGGTGTACTCTGGTTGGAATTCAACTGACACTGGAATGGAATTGCTGTCAGACATGTAGAGAAGCTGATTTTTATAAAACTGTGCAGTGGTCTCTTCATTTTTGCAAGAGCTGTATATATATGTACACATAGAATACATATATATATATATATATATACATGTCAGTAACACACATATATATGCATATATATGTGTATTTATATTGCACAGAAAGATAGATGGAAGAAAAGCCGGTAATTCATCTGCCGGCTTCTGTAAAATCACTGCAGGAGCTGACAGGATAGAAGAGATGGATTACATACAGTAAAGACAAATAAAATATGTAGATATATAGATGACAGTGACAAATATAATTAGTACAGTGTGTGTGCAAATTACTGAACATGTATTTAACTAATAAAAGATTATTCTATGGAAAAAAAGGGTGTGGGCTCCCGCACAATTTTTGCAACCAGCAGAGGGAAAGCAAAAGACTGAGGGCAGATGTTTATAGCCTAGGAAGGGGGTAATACCCATGAAGCTTCCCAGGCTATTAATATCAACTCACAGCTGTATACCTAGCCTTTACTGGCTATTAAACTAGGGGAGCCGCCCAAAATAATGATGTGGTTGTCCCCTATAATTAGTAACCAGCAAAGGCTAGGCAGACATCTGCGGACTGATATTTATAGCATAGGAAGGGAACATGGATATTGCCCCTCCCCCCGGCTAAAAACATCAGCTCCCATCTCTAAGATGCACCAATTCTGGCACTTAGCCTTGCTCATCCCACTTGCCCTGTAGCGGTCGCAAGTGGGGTAATAGTTGTGAGGTTGATGTCACCTTTGTATTGTAAGTTGACATCAAGCCCACGGCTTAGTAATGGAGAGGTGTCAATAAGACACCTCTCCATTACTAATATTACACTTAAACAAATAATCATGAAGCGCAATCTTATTTTGTGGCCGAGAGCAGGAAAATCGAGCTCTCCCAAAATTAATGCCCAGACTCACTGGGTCATCAGGACAACTCCAACAACCATAAAATAAAGCAAAGAAATGGAGTATACAAATCCCAAAAATCATAGTAATCATAAAAAAGACTTTATTTTTACAAAAATACATATCAATAAATAACAGGTATTGTCACCCATACAGGTAGGAATTATTGCCTCAGCAGCCCCTGACGCGCGTTTCGCGGTCAAGCTTTCTCAAAAGCTTTCTCAAAAGCTTGACCACGAAACACGCATCAGGGGGCTGCTAGTGCAAGTGGGAGAGCTGTCCGTTCACTTCATGGGTAAGCATGCATGGATAATTAATTGACTAGGAGCGCTATGTGGGGTACTGCCTTTGGCACCCTTATACTGTATTGAAACATCCCTCGTTATGTGGGTAATACTTGGAATAGTATAATTGTTGATAGTGTGCTTGCCCTGGATGTACTTCGCTCTTCCCACCCAAACCAGCTTACCTTCAGGTTCCTTCTGTATTTCCTACCTGCATGGGTGACAATACTTGTTATTTATTGATATGTATTTTTGTAAAAATAAAGTCTTTTTTATGATTACTATGATTTTTGGGATTCGTTTCTTCGCTTTATATTACTAATATTATAGTTGTTAACCCCTTCATGACCCGGGGTATTTTTGTTTTTTCGTTTTTCGCTCCAATCCTTCCCAAAGCCATAACTTTTTTATTTTTCCTTTAATTTTTTCCATTTAAGGGCTTATTTTTTTCAGGACGAGCTGTACTTTTCAACGACATCATTGGCTTTAACATGTCATGTACTAGAAAACGGGAAAAAAAATCCAAGTGGATGAAATTGCAAAAAAAGTGCAATCCCGCAATTGTTTTTTGTTTGGCTTTTTTGCTAGGTTCACTAAATGCTAAAACTGACCTGCATTGTGATTTTCCAGGTCATTACGAGTCATAAACACCAAACATGTCTAAGTTCTTTTTTATCTAAGTGGAGAAAAAAATTCCAAACTTTGCTAAAAAATAAAAAAAATGTGCGTCATTTTTCGATACTTGTAGCGTCTCCATTTTTCGTGATCTGGGGTAGGGTGAGGGCTTATTTTTTGCGCGCCAAGCTGACGTTTTTAATTATACCATCTTGGTGCAGAAACATTCTTTTGACCAAAAAAAGTAATTCTGGCATTTCAAATTTTTTTCTCGCTACGCCATTTAACGATCAGGTTAATCCTTTTTTATTGATAGATCGGGCGATTCTGAATGCGGCAATACCAAATATGTGTATATTTGATTTATTTTTAGTGTATTATTTTGAATGAGGCGAAAGGGGGGTGATTTAAACTTATATTTTTTTATTTATTTTATATTTTTTAAAACTTTTTTTTTTACTTTTGCCATGCTTCAATAGCGTCCATGGGAGGCTAGTAGCTGGCACAACTCGATCGGCTCAGCTACATAGGAGCGAAGCTCAGATCGCTCCTATGCAGCTGAATTCCTGCATTGCTATGAGCGCCGACCACAGGATGGCGCTCATAGCAATCTGGCATCAACAACCATAGAGGTGACAAGGAGACCTCTGGTTGTTATGCTGATGCATCGCTGACCCCCGATCATGTGACGGGGGTCAGCGATGTGCTCATTTCCGGCCCGATGGCCGGAAGCAGTAGTTAAATGCCGCTGTCAGTGTTTGACAGCGGCATTTAACTAGTTAATAGCAGCGGGTAAATCGCGATTCCACTCGCCACTATTGCGGGCACATATCAGCTGTTCAAAACAGCTGACATGTCCTGACTTTAATGCGGGCTCACCGCCGGAGCCCGCATCAAAGCAGGGGATCTGACCTCGGAAGTACTATCCCATCCGCGGTCAGAAAGGGGTTAAATGTTAAATAAAGACACAGCCAGAATAAAGTATTTTAATGAATTAAAACACAACACAGTTTTCCCATTTTATTATTACTCCTAATTAGTGATGAGCGAGTATACTTGTTGCTCGGGTTTTCCCTAGCATGCTCAGGTGGTCTCTGATTATTTGTGAGTGCTCGGAGATTTAGTTTTTGTCGAGGCAGCTGCATGATTTACGGATGCTAGCCAGCCTGAATACATGTGGGGGTTGCCTAGTTGCTAGGGAATCCCCACATGTATTCAAGCTGTCTAGCAGCCACAAATCATGCAGCTGCGTCGACAAAAATGAAATCTCCGAGCACTCACAAATTGTTAGAATCTGTTTTGTTTTGACCATCTGCCATCTTGTTGTGGTTTTCTGGCTGCTGGTCTTTTTCCCGGATTCTTTCAATATGTGCAGCGTCCAGGAACTTGCTCAACGCTTGCAAGGGTTAACTTTGGAAGTAACCAACCTTTAACAGCACGTGAGTAATTGCTCTGGAGCACGCTCTGAAGAACCTAAGGTAGGATTACCTGAGTTTTTTTCTGGTAAACAGCAGGAATTTTTTACGTTTAAAAATGCATGATTACTATGTTTTCGGCTTAGACCCAGATCTTCAGGGAGTGAAGTACAGCGTGTGGGGATTATTATGTCTTTATTGCGAGGTGAACCCCAAATCTGGTCGTTTTCATTACATCCTGAAGATCCTTGTTTGACATCAGTAGAAGCATTTTTTTTCTGCTATGGGGTTGTTATATGATGATCCTGATTGGGTCACATCAGCTGAGGCAGAGCTCAGACGGCTTAAACAGGGCTCTGTGGATGCTAAGAGGTATTGCATCCTGCTCAGATGATGGTCCGCAGAGGTCAGGTGGAATGACCCAGCGCTCAAGAGTCAGTTTTTAGCATGTTTGAGTGAAAGAGTTAAAGATTTGATTTACTCATTGCATATCCTGCACCTGATACTTTGGAAACTGCTATTGCAGTGCCCCAGAGTCCTGGTCGTGCAGTATTGTCGCTCTGCCACTAAGGGGAGTGATGGTACATCTGATTGTACTAAAAGAATTCACCTGACCAGGTATCACAGTCACACACTACACTTCACATTCCGGCCACCAGGGGGAGCAAAAGGTTCTATTTATTAGGCCACACTCTGGTAAAACTGGGGGTTGGATAGGAAGTTAGAGGGAAGCTGACTGGGTTTTGCAACGAGAGAGTTGCTGGGAAGATCCAGGGAGGTCCCTGTCAGGGGTGGGACCCTGGCAGTGGCCTAGCAAGAGACAGATTGTTACGGAGCCGTGCCTGCACTACCTTGCGGCGGCATCCTAAGAAAGGACAAGAAGCAAAGTATATTGTGGAGAAGTGAGAAAATGAGATCACAGCACTAGGAGATAATACCGGGAGGAGTCGTGCCCCAAGACCGTGGCAACATCCTTCTGAGGTGTGTAGCCGGTGGCCAGAACACCGAGGGAGTACTGGCTCTACGCATTACTCCAGAAAACGGCAGGGCAGTTAACTTTAGGTCGGCTGTCCACCCTTTACACCTATGCAGACAACGGAGGCAATTGTGGGAGAGGGGCATCTCTAGGGTCCCTATAAACTAACTCCAGGCCTACCCTGTCATACGGGTGCATCCTATCTATATCATCTGGGGGACGGAGAGAGAGAACATCAGGAACAGATACAAGAGTTGTGAGGACTATCCCGTGGTGCTCAGCAGGGAGGTACCAGAACACACAGGCACAAGTAGGAAGGCTACTGATTTCCACCTGCAAAGGGAACTCTGGATGTGCCTTCGGACCGGCCGGTCTCAGCCAGCCCTGTTAGCAGTGCTCTGGATTATGGATACCGAAGTCTACAGTAAAAGGTAAAGAGACTGCAACCCTGTGTCCTCGTTATTTACTGCGACCTACACCATCACCATCTACGCATCAAAGGAAGCCCTGGGGACATACTTCACCTGTGGGAAGGTATACCATCTAGCTGCCATTCCATCACCCCAGCGGGCCCCTAGCAGCGTCGGTCACCCTGACCGAACACCACAGGTGGCGTCACGAACACTTGAAAAACTTTCACCTACACCTTTAATTGGACGCCCCTTAGCAGTGCCACAGACCGGGTCGGGCCACCGTGACATCCCCAGAACCGAGACAGAGGGACCCGGTACCGAGTACCCCACTGCCCTGCGTCTGGGGGCACTCCAAACTTGGCGTCACGAACAGGATCTACTTAAGCCTGAAAATCAGGTCATGTGTGCCCTGGAACTGTGTTTGAATTGTGCTTGAACTGTGGCTTATTGCAAAGCCTGTGTATTGCCACTTGCCACCAAAAATTCCCGCCAAAACCGCCGCCATTACAGCGTCAAGAGAAGCGCAGGAGAAGAAGAAGGGAGTGGATTTGTGGGCGTGAACAAGCTGAAGAGCGCGAAAGACAATGGCCTCCCAGTCTAAATATTTCTGTACCTTGAGGACGTGTCCGTCAGCAGCCGAGATCCGCCTCCTTATCCTCAATGGGGGGTGGAGACAAAGAAAAAGAAACCACCCACGAAGAAGAGAGCGGGAAAAAGACCAGGGAGCGAGCCACGTGGGAGACGCCATGGCCAGCCGCCCGGGATCAGAGCGTGGGGTCGGAGCAGAGGACTCCCCCAGCTACCCAGAGAGACACCGCGGCCAGGCATCACCTGTTGGCCCTGACTTTCTGCAGGCCGGAGTGGATGAGCTCAGCGACCGACTCCGGCGGACGCAGCTGAGCACTGAGGCCGGGTGGAAGAAGACCTTCCTCGGGAGCCTCATCAGATGTCTGTCAGCAGCCTCGTCTGGTCCGGAGCAAGAAAGAAGTTCCAGCACTCCGAAGCCAGAAAGCAAGGCCCTGCCGGAAAGCGAGATGCTGCAAACAGAGATGACAACGCCGCAGCGCAAGGCACTGCAACCAGCGTTCCAGATCCCAGCAGAGACGGAGCAGACCGACACCGGAGGGACCGCATCTTAAGCAGGTATGAAGAACGACCCTGCCCCGGTGACTGAGGAACTGTTGATAGGCACCGTCGCAGCGCCACCTGCTGCCCTGACTAAGACTACCACTGAACTGACGAGTCCCAGCACTACTACTACAGTGTGCATTATCTCTACTACTGAACCTACTACCAAAACTGACATTCGAACCCAGATTCCCAATGACTTGACTATACCTGAAAAAACGATTAGTGACATTGATACCGCATCGGATGAGAAGTCGAACACAGATCTTCCCAGGCCAGGAAGTGTTCGCTACCAACTGATGCCTTGCAACCTACCATGAGAATAAACCTCGGAGCCACGAGTATGTAAATAGTTAACTGTTTGTTTTTCCTGTTTTGCTGCTTTAAAGCCGTCTAGGGTTCATTCTTAAAGGGATCCCTTAGTTTACCCGGGATCCCTATTGTTTCAAGTTTTTGCTATTTTTCTACTAAAGAACTGCGGGATCATGAACTGCAAATGATTCAAAAACTGCTGCTTGTAAATAGTTTGCACCTTCTTAAAGGTGCCCCCTACTGGTTTTACAAAAAGAAGAGCTTGTTGAAGAGACTGTTCCTGACTACAGCGCAGAAGTTCTTGCTTTAACCGGACTTGCAAACTGGGAGTTTGCACTACCTCAAAGAGACTTAGGTCCCTCTTAAAGGGAATGTTTAATCGTTGCACTTAGTCTAAGCCGTAATGTTGCCCTAAGAAAGTTGAATAGTGATAATGTTTACATAGGAATAGTATGCAGTTAGTTAGTTAGTAATAGGAAATGTTTGATGACGAACTTTAGGAATTGAGGACAAGAGAAAGTTGAAAGCTGAGTTTCAATAAAGTGAACCCGTAAGGGTTAGTGAGTCCTCTGGTAAAAACAATGTTGCACTTAGAGAAATAAAGAAAAGTTAATTTGTACTATAGCGTTTTATAGTAAGCCTTTAGTGGGTTAAGCATACACGCCCTTAAAGGAAAAGTTAAATTATTGTTCAGAAATTGCACTTAGTAGATAGAATGCCCGGCTGGGTAATGATAGTTATTTATAGTCAGTTAATTACAAGTGTTATTTAAAATCTTAAGCACAATGTAAATATGTTTCTGTTTGTAACGTTCAAGTGTCCTCACCTCCCATAAAGGGAAGCACTGTTATATTTAATTGTTTACAAGCATTTCAAAATTTTGTATGTCTTTTACTAACATGTATTGTTGTTCTTCTTTTCCCAGTCCGGGAGTACTGGATTTAACGGGGGGGGGGGGGGGAGTGCAGCGCCCCAGAGTCCTGGTCGTGCAGTATTGTCGCTCTGCCACTAAGGGGAGTGATGGTACGTCTGATTGTACTAAAAGAGTTCACCTGACCAGGTATCACAGTCACACACGACACTTCACATTCCGGCCACCAGGGGGAGCTAAAGGTTCTATTTATTAGGCCACTCCCCACACTCTGGTAAAACTGGGGGTTGGATAGGAAGATAGAGGGAAGCTGACTGGGTTTTGCCCAGGCGAGATCTAGAGAGAGTTGCTGGGAAGATCCAGGGAGGTCCCTGTCAGGGGTGGGACCCTGGCAGTGGCCTAGCAAGAGACAGATTGTTACAGAGCCGTGCCTGCACTACCTTGCGGCGGCATCCTAAGAAAGGACAAGAAGCAAAGTATATTGTGGAGAAGTGAGAAAACGAGATCACAGCACTAGGAGATAATACCGGGAGGAGTCGTGCACCAAGACCATGGCAACATCCTTCTGAGGCGCGTAGCCGGTGGCCGGAACACCGAGGGAGTACTGGCTCTACGCATTACTCCAGATAACGGCAGGGCAGTTAACTTTAGGTCGGCTGTCCACCCTTTACACCTATGCAGACAACGGAGGCAATTGTGGGAGAGGGGCGTCTCTAGGGTCCCTATAAAATAACTCCAGGCCTACCCCGTCATACGGGTGCGTCCTATCTATATCATCTGGGGGACGGAGAGAGAGCAACTCAAGAAGAGGTTTAGCTCTGCTCCTGTTTTGATCCAGACGATGAGACCAAGCCATTTCTGGTAGAGGTTGATGCCTCTTCAGTAGGGGTGGGGGCAGTTCTGTCTCAGGAGGGAAAGGATGGGGTGCATCCCTGTGCTTTCTTTTCTAAAAAATTTTCGGAGACTGAGCTCAACTATGATGTTGGGAAGAGAGAGTTGCTGGCTATTAAACTCGCGTTTGAGCATTGGCAACATATTTTGGAAAGGGCCAGACATCCTATACAGGTTTTTACTGATCATAAGAATCTGATATATCTGGATGCTGCTAAACGTTTTAATGCCCAGCAAGCTAGGTGGGCACTGTTTTTTGCCCGGTTTCATTTCTCCATCACATATATCCCTGGGACAAAGAATGTTAAAGCGGATGCTTTGTCTCGTAGTTTCTCTGCAGCAGTTAATACTGAGAAGGAGGAATGTATTTTGCAGAGAGGGGTGGTGGTGGCAGCATTGGTTTCTGAGTTGGAGAGTAGCATCCTAGAGGCCCAGAATGCTGCATATGGTAAATTATTTGTGCCTAGAGCCTTGCGGAGAGCTTTGTTTGCTGAATGTCATGAGGTTGGCGGGTCATGCAGAGATTTCGGAAACTAGAAAGTCGATCGGTCGAAGTTTCTGGTGGCCAGGGTGGCAAAGAGAAATCATCAAGTGGGTGCATCAGTGTACTTTGTGTGCTAGGTCGAAGGCCTCACGTGCCCCGGCTGCAGGGTTGCTGTGCCCTTTGGAGGTTCCTAGTTCGCCATGGTCACATCTTGCTATGGATTTTATCACCGATCTGCCAGTCTCTGAGGGTTTTTCTGTCATCTGGGTTGTGGTGGACCGGTTTAGTAAGATGTGTCATCTGGTCCCGTTCAATAAATTACCCTGCACCAAGACTCTAGCTAAGGCATTTGTGAAAGAGATTGTCAGGCTCCATGTGGTTCCCACGGACATTGTTTCCGATAGAGGACCACAGTTTGTGGCTCGCTTTTGGTGAGCTTTTTGTGACAGATTAAAGGTTCATTTGTCATTTTCGTCAGGTTATCATTCAGAGTCCAATGGACAGACCAAAAGGAAGAACCAGGACGTCGAGCAGTTTTTGAGATGTTTTGTAGCAGACAATCAGGAGATGTGGTTGGAATATCTACCACTAGCTGAGTTTGCTCTTAATAATCATACGTCTTCCTCGGCTGGTGTTCTCCTTTTTTTTGCTGTACAGGGAGGCATCCATCTTTCGTCCATTTTCTCAGATTGGAGGAGGCAAATAGGAGGTCAAAGAAATATTTTGACAAGAAAAGAAGGGAGGCATTTTTGCAGTTGGGGACATGGTCTGGTTGTCCTCCAGGAATCTGCGTTTGAAGATCCCTTCTAAAAAACTGGGGCCTAAGTTTGTAGGACACTTCAAAGTGGTTCAGGTGGTCAACTTGACAGCGGTGAGATTAGACATCCCCTCATCCTGGAGAATTAATTCAGTTTTTCATGTATCTTTACTGAAGAAAGTTGACACACCAGATAAGGAGCCTATGCCGACTGTTCCTCCAGTTGATGAGGACGACGAGTTTGAGATTTCACGCCTTTTAGATTCCAGGTGGCATAGAGGAAGTTTGCAGTATCTCGTGTCCTGGAAGGGTTTCGGTCCCGAGGATAATTCCTGGGTGAAAGCTGAAGACGTCTCGGCCTCAAGGCTGTTTAAGGCTTTTCACAGGAGATTTCTGAATAAGGCTTGGCCAAGAGGATCCGGAGGATACTTGTAAAAGGGGAGGTACTGTTAGAATCTGTTTTGTTTTGACCATCCGCCATCTTGTTGTGGTTTTCTGGCTGCTTGTCTTTTTCCCCTGGTGCTGGGTTGTCTTGGTCAGGTGATTGTATCACCCTTTATTACCCAGCTCCTGCCTCCCATTCCTTGCTGGACAACAGTGTTAATCCACTAGAGTTCTGTCTAGGTGCTTAGACAGCTTTCTGTGTTTGATATTTTGCAGTTCTTGGATCTCTGGTTCTGCTATATTTTGTTTCTGTTTTCAGTTTGTTTCTGCAGCCTTCTCTGTGTTTCCTATTAGGAGGTGACCTGTTTTTGTACCCAGTCCTTAAACCTTTTAGGGACCTCCTTCCCCTTATCTATAGGTCTTCACTGAGTTTAGACTAGGATCGTCGGTCGGTCTATTCACAAGGAATGGGTCGCCCACTCCATCGTAGGGTTTCAGCCTAGTCAGCTTTCCCCCATCTCTCCTAGTTCTGTGTTGCAGTTTCGTAACACAAATACTTGGAGACCACCCGAGCATGCTTGGGAAAACCTGAGTATACTTTCTCATCACTACTCCTAAACCATGAGACGCCCTCGATCCCCTGTAATAAAAATAAAAATAACAAACCAACAATATACCATACCTGTCCGTCGTTGTGTCCCATGCCGTAATCCATATCTGGGGTACATACAGTTTTCAACCAGGACGGTGCCAAGATGCAACAACCCCGGCTGAAAACTACTGGGGAATAAGTAGATGCTGCGAGCGGAGCTTCAGTGACTAGCGGTGACGTCACTGAAGCTGTGCTGCCTCACAGCCTGACCTGCATTGAACTCTGGAGCATGGGAAAATGAACTGGCATTTTCCCAAGCTCCAGAGTTCACCGCAGTTAAGGGTATGATGGAGTGCAGCTTCACTGACGACACCGCTAGTCACTGAAGCTCCGCTCCCAGCATCTCTTCAGTCACCAGTGATTTTCAGCAGGGATGGTCGCATCTTGGCACCATCCTGGTTGAAAACTGTATGTACTCCAGATATTGATTACGGCGTGGGACACAACGATGTACAGGTATAGGTATATTGTTGGCTTATCATTTTACTTTTATTACAGGAGATCAAGGGTGTCACATGGATTAGGAGTAATAATAAAATGGGAAAACTGTGTTTGATTTATTTCATTAAAAGACTTTATTCTGGCTGTGTCTTTATTTAACATGTAACTACTATAGGATTAGTAATGGATAGGTGTCTTATTGACACCTCTCCATTACTAAGCCGTGGGCTTGATGTCACCTTACAATTAGTGTTGAGCATTCCGATGCTGCAAGTATCGGGTATCGGCCGATACTTGCTGTATCGGAATTCCGATACCGGGATTCCGATACTCTTGTGGTATCGGGTATCGGGTATCGGAACAACATTAATGTTAAAATGTGTAAAATAGAGAATTAAAATAAAAAATATCGCTATACTCACCTGTCCGACGCAGCCGGGACCTCAGCGCAGGAACCGGCAGCGTTGTTTGTTTAAAATTCCCGCTTTTACATGGTTACGCGAAGTCCCGGCTTGTGATTGGTCAGGGCGGCCATGTTGCCGGGCCGCGGACCAATCACAGCAAGCCGTGACGAAAATACGTCACGGCTTGCTGTGATTGGTCCGCGTCCCGGCAACATGGCCGCCATTAACCAATCACAAGCCGTGACGTCACGGGAGGCTGGAAACGCGCTCATTTTAAAAAGGGCGCGTGTCCAGCCTCCCGTGACGTCACGGCTTGTGATTGGTTGCGTCGCGGTCAACCAATCACAAGCCGGGAGGCTGGACACGCGCCCATTTCAAAATGAGCGCGTCCAGCCTCCCGGCTTGTGATTGGTTGATCGCGGCGCAACCAATCACAAGCCGTGACGTCACGGGAGGCTGGACACGCGCCCATTTCAAAATGAGCGCGTCCAGCCTCCCGGCTTGTGATTGGTTGATCGCGGCGCAACCAATCACAAGCCGTGACGTCACGGGAGGCTGGACACGCGCCCATTTTAAAATGAGCGCGTGTCCAGCCTCCCGTGACGTCCCGGCTTGTGATTGGTCAGGGCGGCCATATTGCCGGGACGCGGACCAATCACAGCAAGCCGTGACGTAATTTCGTCACGGCTTGCTGTGATTGGTCCGCGTCCCGGCAACATGGCCGACCTGACCAATCACAAGCCGGGAATTCACGTAACCAAGTAATAGCGCGATTTTTAAACAAACAACGCTGCCGGTTCCCTCGCTGAAGTCCCGGCTGCGTCGGACAGGTGAGTATAGCGATATTTTTTATTTTAATTCTTTCTTTTACACATTTATATGGTTCCCAGGGCCTGAAGGAGAGTTTCCTCTCCTTCAGACCCTGGGAACCATCAGGGATACCGTCCGATACTTGAGTCCCATTGACTTGTATTGGTATCGGGTATCGGTATCGGATTGGATTCCGATACTGTGACGGTATCGGCCGATACTTTCCGATACCGATACTTTCAAGTATCGGACGGTATCGCTCAACACTACTTACAATACAAAAGGTGACATGAACCCTACAACTATTACCCCACTTGCCACCGCTACAGGACAAGTGGGATGAGCAAGGCTCAGTGCCAGAATTGGCGCATCTTAGAGAGGTGCCTTTTCTGGGGTGACGGGGGTCAGCGGTGCAAGCACTTCCGGCCGCGCAGCCGGGAGCGCTAGTTAAATGCCGCTGTCAGCGCTTGACAGCGGTATTTAACTAGTTAATGGGCGGATCGCGATTCCGCTCGCGCTCATTGCACGCACATGTCAGCTGTACAAAACATCTGACATGTCGCCGCTTTGAGGTGGGCTCACCGCCGGAGCCCACCTCAAAGCGGGGGTTCTGCCAGCTGACGTACTATTCCATCAGCTGGCAGAAAGAGGTTAAATACATGTCTAGTAATTTGCACACACAATGTACTAATTGTGTTTGTCACTGTACTAATTGTATTTGTCACTGACATCTATATATCTACATATTTTATTTGTCTGTTCCGTATGTAATCCTTCTTTTCTATCCTGAATTACCGGCCTTTCTTCTATCTATCTATGTATGTAATATAAATACATATATATGTGTGTTACTGAAGTGTGTGTGTGTGTGTGTGTATATATATATATATATATATATATATATATATACAGTATATATATATATATATATATATATATATATATATATATATATATGTATATATATATATATATATATATATATATATATATATATATATATATACAGAACAGACCAAAAGTTTGGACGCACCTTCTCATTTAAATTTTTTCTGTATTTTCATGACTATGAAAATTGTACATTCACACTGAAGGCATCAAAACTGTGAATTAACATGTGGAATTATACACTTAACAAAAAAGTGTGAAACAACTGAAATTATGTCTTATATTCTAGGTTCTTCAAAGTAGCCACCTTTTGCTTTGATGACTGCTTTGCACACTCTTGGCATTCTCTTGATGAGCTTCAAGAGGTAGTCACCCGGAATGGTTTTCACTTCACAGGTGTGCCCTGTCAGGTTTAATAAGTGGGATTTCTCGCCTTATAAATGGGGTTGGGACCATCAGCTGTGTTGTGCAGAACTCTGGTGGATACACAGCTGATAGTCCTTCTGAATAGACTGTTAGAATTTGTATTATAACAAGAAAAAAGCAGCTAAGTAAAGAAAAATGAGTGGCCATAATTACTTCAAGAAATGAAGGTCACTCAGTCTGAAAAATTTGAAAGTGTCCCCAAGTGCAGTGGCAAAAACCATCAAGCGCTACAAAGAAACTGGCTCACATGAGGACCGCCCCAGGAAATGAAGACCAAGAGTCACCTCTGCTTCTGAGGATAAGTTTATCTGAGTCATAAGCCACAGAAATTGCAGGTTAACAGCAGCTCAGATTAGAGACCAGGTCAATGCCACAAAGAGTTCTAGCAGCAGACACATCTCTACAACAACTGTTAAGAGGAGACTTTGTGCAGCTGGCCTTCATGGTAAAATAGCTGCTAGGAAACCACTGCTAAGGACAGGCAACAAGCAGAAGAGACTTGTTTGGGCTAAAGAACACAAGGAATGGACATTAGGCCAGTGGAAATCTGTGCTTTGGTCTGATGAGTCCAAATTTGAGATCTTTGGTTCGAACCACCGTGTCTTTGTGCCATGCAGAAAAGGTGAACGGATGGACTCTACATGCCTGGTTCCCATCGTGAAGCATGGAGGAGGAGGTGTGATGGTGTAGGTCTGCTTTGCTGGTGACACTGTTGGGGATTTATTCAAAATTGAAGGCATACTGAACCAGCATGGCTACCACAGCATCTTGCAGCGGCATGCTATTCCATCCGGTTTGTGTTTAGTTGGACCATCATTTAATTTTCAACAGGACAATGACCCCAAACACACCTCCAGGCTGTGTAAGGGCTATTTGACCAAGAAGGAGAGTGATGGGGTGCTACACCAGATGACCTGGCCTCCACAGTCATCAGACCTGAACCCAATCGAGATGGTTTGGGGTGAGCTGGACCGCAGAGTGAAGGCAAAAGGGCCAACAAGTGCTAAGCATCTCTGGGAACTCCTTCAAGATTGTTAGAAAACCATTCCCGGTGACTACCTCTTGAAGCTCATCAAGAAAATGGCAAGAGTGTGCAAAGCAGTCATCAAAGCAAAAGGTGGCTTCTTTGAAGAACCTAGAATATAAGACATAATTTCAGTTGTTTCACACTTTTTTGTTAAGTATATAATCCAACATGTGTTAATTCAAAGTTTTGGTGCCTTCAGTGTGAATGTACAATTTTCATAGTCATGAAAATACGGAAAAATCTTTAACCCCTTCACCCCCAAGGGTGGTTTGCACGTTAATGACCGGGCCAATTTTTACAATTCTGACCACTGTCCCTTTATGAGGTTATAACTCCGGAACGCTTCAACGGATCCCAGTGATTCTGACATTGTTTTCTCGTGACATATTGTACTTCATGATAGTGGTAAAAATTCTGTGATAGTACCTGCGTTTATTTGTGAAAAAAATGGAAATTTGGCGAAAATTTTGAAAATTTCGCAATTTTCCAACTTTGAATTTTTATGCAATTAAATCACAGTGATATGTCACGCAAAATACTTAATAAGTAACATTTCCCACATGTCTACTTTACATCAGCACAATTTTGGAACCCAAATTTTTTTTTGTTAGGGAGTTATAAGGGTTAAAAGTTGACCAGCAATTTCTCATTTTTACAACACCATTTTTTTTAGGGACCACATCTCATTTGAAGTCATTTTGAGGGGTCTATATGATAGAAAATACCCAAGTGTGACACCATTCTAAAAACTGCACCCCTCAAGGTGCTCAAAACCATATTCAAGAAGTTTATTAACCCTTCTGGTGCTTCACAGGAATTTTTGGAATGTTTAAATAAAAATGAACATTTAACTTTTTTTCACAAAAAATTTACTTCAGCTCCAATTTGTTTTATTTTACCAAGGGTAACAGGAGAAAATGGACCCCAAAAGTTGTTGTACAATTTGTCCTAAGTACGCCGATACCCCATATGTGGGGGTAAACCACTGTTTGGGCGCATGACAGAGCTCGGAAGCGAAGGAGCGCCATTTGACTTTTCAATGCAAAATTGACTGGAATTGAGATGGGACGCCATGTTGCGTTTGGGGAGCCCCTGATGTGCCTAAACATTGAAACCCCCCACAAGTGACACCATTTTGGAAAGTAGACCCCCTAAGGAACTTATCTAGAGGTGTGGTGAGCACTTTGACCCACCAAGTGCTTCACAGAAGTTTATAATGCAGAACCGTAAAAATAAAAAATCATATTTTTTCACAAAAATTATGTTTTCACCCCCAATTTTTTATTTTCCCAAGGGTAAGAGAAGAAATTGGACCCCAAAAGTTGTTGTACAATTTGTCCTGAGTACGCTGATACTCCATATGTGGGGGTAAACCACTGTTTGGGCGCATGACAGAGCTCGGAAGTGAAGGAGCGCCATTTGACTTTTCAATGCAAAATTGACTGGAATTGAGATGGGACGCCATGTTGCGTTTGGGGAGCTCCTGATGTGCCTAAACATTGAAACCCCCCACAAGTGACACCATTTTGGAAAGTAGACCCCCTAAGGAACTTATCTAGAGGTGTGGTGAGCACTTTGACCCACCAAGTGCTTCACAGAAGTTTATAATGCAGAACCGTAAAAATAAAAAATATTTTTTCACAAAAATTATGTTTTCACCCCCAATTTTTTATTTTCCCAAGGGTAAGAGAAGAAATTGGACCCCAAAAGTTGTTGTACAATTTGTCCTGAGTACGCTGATACCCCATATGTGGGGGTAAACCACTGTTTGGGCGCATGGGAGACCTCGGAAGGGAAGGAGCGCCGTTTGACTTTTCAATGCAAAATTGACAGGAATTGAGATGGGACGCCATGTTGCGTTTGGAGAGCCACTGATGTGCCTAAACATTGAAACCCCCCACAAGTGACACCATTTTGGAAAGTGGACCCCCTAAGGAACTTATCTAGATGTGTTTTGAGCACTTTGACCCACCAAGGGCTTCACAGAAGTTTATAATGCAGAGCCGTAAAAATAAAACAAAAATTTTTTCCCACAAAAATTATTTTTTTAGCCCCCAGTTTTGTATTTTCCCGAGGGTAGCAGGAGAAATTGGACCCCAAAATTTGTTGTCCAAGTTGTCCTGAGTGCGATGATACACCATATGTGGGGAGAACCACTGTTTGGGCGCATGGGAGGGCTCGGAAAGGAAGGAGCGTCATTTGGAATGCAGACTTAGATGGAATGGTCTGCAGGTGTCACATTGCGTTTGCAGAGCCCCTAATGTACCTAAACAGTAGAAACCCCCCACAAGTGACACCATTTTGGAAAGTAGACCCCCTAAGGAACTTATCTAGATGTGTGGTGAGCGCTTTGACCCACCAACGGCTTCACAGAAGTTTATAATGCAGAGCCGTAAAAATAAAACAAACATTTTTTCCCACAAAAATTATTTTTTAGCCCCCAGTTTTGTATTTTCCCGAGGGTAACAGGAGAAATTGGACCCCAAAAGTTGTTGTCCAATTTGTCCTGAGTGCACTGATACCCCATATGTGGGGGGGAACCACCGTTTGGACGCATGGAAGGGCTCGGAAGGGAAGGAGCGCCATTTGAAATGCAGACTTAGATGGAATGGTCTGCAGGCGTCACATTGCGTTTGCAGAGCCCCTAATGTACCTAAACAGTAGAAACCCCCCACAAGTGACACCATGTTGGAAAGTAGACCCCCTAAGGAACTTATCTAGATGTGTGGTGAGCGCTTTGACCCACCAAGGGCTTCACAGAAGTTTATAATGCAGAGCCGTAAAAATAAAACAAAAATTTTTTCCCACAAAAATTATTTTTTTAGCCCCCAGTTTTGTATTTTCCCGAGGGTAGCAGGAGAAATTGGACCTCAAAATTTGTTGTCCAAGTTGTCCTGAGTGCGATGATACACCATATGTGGGGAGAACCACTGTTTGGGCGCATAGGAGGGCTCTGAAAGGAAGGAGCGTCATTTTGAATGCAGACTTAGATGGAATGGTCTGCAGGTGTCACATTGCGTTTGCAGAGCCCCTAATGTACCTAAACAGTAGAAACCCCCCACAAGTGACACCATGTTGGAAAGTAGACCCCCTAAGGAACTTATCTAGATGTGTGGTGAGCGCTTTGACCCACCAACGGCTTCACAGAAGTTTATAATGCAGAGCCGTAAAAATAAAACAAAAATTTTTTCCCACAAAAATTATTTTTTAGCCCCCAGTTTTGTATTTTCCCGAGGGTAACAGGAGAAATTGGACCCCAAAAGTTGTTGTCCAATTTGTCCTGAGTGCGCTGATACCCCATATGTGGGGGGGAACCACCGTTTGGACGCATGGAAGGGCTCGGAAGGGAAGGAGCGCCATTTGAAATGCAGACTTAGATGGAATGGTCTGCAGGCGTCACATTGCGTTTGCAGAGCCCCTAATGTACCTAAACAGTAGAAACCCCCCACAAGTGACACCATGTTGGAAAGTAGACCCCCTAAGGAACTTATCTAGATGTGTGGTGAGCGCTTTGACCCACCAAGGGCTTCACAGAAGTTTATAATGCAGAGCCGTAAAAATAAAACAAAAATTTTTTCCCACAAAAATTATTTTTTTAGCCCCCAGTTTTGTATTTTCCCGAGGGTAGCAGGAGAAATTGGACCCCAAAATTTGTTGTCCAAGTTGTCCTGAGTGCGATGATACACCATATGTGGGGAGAACCACTGTTTGGGCGCATGGGAGGGCTCGGAAAGGAAGGAGCGTCATTTGGAATGCAGACTTAGATGGAATGGTCTGCAGGTGTCACATTGCGTTTGCAGAGCCCCTAATGTACCTAAACAGTAGAAACCCCCCACAAGTGACACCATTTTGGAAAGTAGACCCCCTAAGGAACTTATCTAGATGTGTGGTGAGCGCTTTGACCCACCAAGGGCTTCACAGAAGTTTATAATGCAGAGCCGTAAAAATAAAACAAAAATTTTTTCCCACAAAAATTATTTTTTAGCCCCCAGTTTTGTATTTTCCCGAGGGTAACAGGAGAAATTGGACACCAAAAGTTGTTGTCCAATTTGTCCTGAGTGCGCTGATACCCCATATGTGGGGGGGAACCACCGTTTGGACGCATGGAAGGGCTCGGAAGGGAAGGAGCGCCATTTGAAATGCAGACTTAGATGGAATGGTCTGCAGGCGTCACATTGCGTTTGCAGAGCCCCTAATGTACCTAAACAGTAGAAACCCCCCACAAGTGACACCATGTTGGAAAGTAGACCCCCTAAGGAACTTATCTAGATGTGTGGTGAGTGCTTTGACCCACCAAGGGCTTCACAGAAGTTTATAATGCAGAGCCGTAAAAATAAAACAAAAATTTTTTCCCACAAAAATTATTTTTTAGCACCCAGTTTTGTATTTTCCCGAGGGTAACAGGAGAAATTGGACCCCAAAAGTTGTTGTCCAATTTGTCCTGAGTGCGCTGATACCCCATATGTGGGGGGGAACCACCGTTTGGACGCATGGAAGGGCTCGGAAGGGAAGGAGCGCCATTTGAAATGCAGACTTAGATGGAATGGTCTGCAGGCGTCACATTGCGTTTGCAGAGCCCCTAATGTACCTAAACAGTAGAAACCCCCCACAAGTGACACCATGTTGGAAAGTAGACCCCCTAAGGAACTTATCTAGATGTGTGGTGAGCGCTTTGACCCACCAAGGGCTTCACAGAAGTTTATAATGCAGAGCCGTAAAAATAAAACAAAAATTTTTTCCCACAAAAATTATTTTTTAGCCCCCAGTTTTGTATTTTCCCGAGGGTAACAGGAGAAATTGGACACCAAAAGTTGTTGTCCAATTTGTTCTGAGTGCGCTGATACCCCATATGTGGGGGGGAACCACCGTTTGGACGCATGGAAGGGCTCGGAAGGGAAGGAGCGCCATTTGAAATGCAGACTTAGATGGAATGGTCTGCAGGCGTCACATTGCGTTTGCAGAGCCCCTAATGTACCTAAACAGTAGAAACCCCCCACAAGTGACACCATGTTGGAAAGTAGACCCCCTAAGGAACTTATCTAGATGTGTGGTGAGTGCTTTGACCCACCAAGGGCTTCACAGAAGTTTATAATGCAGAGCCGTAAAAATAAAACAAACATTTTTTCCCACAAAAATTATTTTTTAGCACCCAGTTTTGTATTTTCCCGAGGGTAACAGGAGAAATTGGACCCCAAAAGTTGTTGTCCAATTTGTCCTGAGTGCGCTGATACCCCATATGTGGGGGGGAACCACCGTTTGGACGCATGGAAGGGCTCGGAAGGGAAGGAGCGCCATTTGAAATGCAGACTTAGATGGAATGGTCTACAGGCGTCACATTGCGTTTGCAGAGCCCCTAATGTACCTAAACAGTAGAAGCCCCGCACAAGTGACCCCATTTTGGAAACTAGACCCCCCAAGGAACTTATCTAGATGTGTTGTAAGAACTTTGAACCCCCAAGTGTTTCACTATAGTATATAACGCAGAGCCGTGAAAATAAAAAATCTTTTTTTTTTCCCACAAAAATTATTTTTTAGCCCCCAGTTTTGTATTTTCCCAGGGGTAACAGGAGAAATTGGACCCCAAAAGTTGTTGTCCAATTTGTCCTGAGTGCGCTGATACCCCATATGTGGGGGGGAACCACCGTTTGTAACTTTAGCCCCAACCCTAACCCTAACTTTAGCCCCAACCCTAACTGTAGCCTTAACCCTAGCCCCAACCCTAACCCTAACCCTAGCCCTAATGGGAAAATGGAAATAAATACATTTTTTTTATTTTTCCCTAACTAAGGGGGTGATGAAGGGGGGTTTGATTTACTTTTATAGCGAGTTTTTTAGCGGATTTTTATGATTGGCAGCCGTCACACACTGAAAGACGCTTTTTATTGCAAAAAATATTTTTTGCGTTACCACATTTTGAGAGCTATAAATTTTCCATATTTTGGTCCACAGAGTCATGTGAGGTCTTGTTTTTTGCGGGACGAGTTGACGTTTTTATTGGTAACATTTTTGGGCACGTCACATTTTTTGATCGCTTTTTATTCCGATTTTTGTGAGGCAGAATGACCAAAAATCAGCTATTCATGAATTTCTTTTGGGGGACGCGTTTATACCGTTCCGCGTTTGGTAAAATTGATAAAGCAGTTTTATTCTTCGGGTCAGTACGATTACAGCGATATCTCATTTATATTATTTTTTTATGTTTTGGCGCTTTTATACGATAAAAACTATTTTATGGAAAAAATAATTATTTTTGCATCGCTTTATTCTCAGGACTATAACTTTTTTATTTTTTTGCTGATCATGCTGTATGGCAGCTCGTTATTTGCGAGACAAGATGACGCTTTCAGCGGTACCATGGTTATTTATATCTGTCTTTTTGATCGCGTGTTATTCCACTTTTTTTTCGGTGGTATGATAATAAAGCGTTGTTTTTTGCCTCGTTTTTTTTTTTTTTTCTTACGGTGTTTACTGAAGGGGTTATAGTTTTATAGGTCGGGTCGTTACGGATGCGGCGATACTAAATATGTGTACTTTTATTGTTTTTTTTTATTATTTAGATAAAGAAATGTATTTATGGGAATAATATTTTTTTTTTTTTTCATTATTTTGGAATATTTTTTTTTTTTTTTTTTTTACACATTTAGAAATTTTTTTTTTTACTTTTTTACTTTGCCCCAGGGGGGGACAATACAGATCGGTGATCTGTCAGTTTGCATAGCACTCTGACAGATCACCGATCTGAGAGAAGTGCAGGCTGCTTCACAGTGCCTGCTCTGAGCAGGCTTCTGTGAAGCCACCTCCCTCCCTGCAGGACCCGGATCCGCGGCCATCTTGGATCTGGGTCTGGAGCAGACAGGGAGGGAGGTAAGACCCTCGCAGCAATGCGATCACATCGCGTTGCTGCGGGGGGCTCAGGGAAGCCCGCAGGGAGCCCCCTCCCTGCGCGATGCTTCCCTGCACCGCCGGCACATCGCAATCATGTTTGATCGCGGTGTGCCGGGGGTTAATGTGCCGGGAGCGGTCCGTGACCGCTCCTGGCACATAGTGCCGGATGTCAGCTGCGATATGCAGCTGACACCCGGCCGCGATCGGCCGCGCTCCCCCCGTGAGCGCCGCCGATCGCGCTGGACGTACTATCCCGTCCGTGGTCATGGGGGCCCACCCCACCTCGACGGGATAGTACGTCCGATGTCAGAAAGGGGTTAAATGAGAAGGTGTGTCCAAACTTTTGGTCTTTACTGTATATATATATACACTGCTCAAAAAAATAAAGGGAACACTCAAACAACAGAATATAACTCCAAGTAAATCAAACTTCTGTGAAATCAATCTGTCCACTTAGGAAGCAACACTGTTTGACAATCAATTTCACATGCTGTTGTGCAAATGGAGTAGACAACAGATGGAAATTATTGGCAATTATCAATACACAATAAAGGAGTGGTCCTGCAGGTGGGGACCACAGACCACATCTCAGTACCAATGCTTTATGGCTGATGTTTTGGTCACTTTTGAATGTTGGTTGTGCCTTCACATTCGTGGTAGAATGAGACTCTACAATCCATACAAGTGACTCAGGTAGTGTATCTCATCCAGGATGGAACATCAATGCGAGCTGTGACAAGAAGGTTTGCTGTGTGTCACCATAGTGTGCAGAGGCTAGAGGCGCTACCAGGAGACAGGCCAGTACACCAAGTACACCAGGAGATGTGAAGGGGGCCATAGGAGGGCAACAACCCAGCAGCAGGACCGCTACCTCAGCCTTTGTGCAAGGAGGAACAGGAGGAGCACTGCCAGAGCCCTGCAAAATGACCTCCAGCAGGCCACAAATGTGCATGTTAAATTAAAAGAAAGAACCTTGCACTCAACTTAATGCTTGTGTGATTTTTATTGTAGTACCCAAAACGTTTCGGTCCACAATCAGGACCTTCCTCAGTTACTACAAGTGAGAAAAATATATACACCAAAATAATATAAACCAACAAAAGTATATACAAAATCAAAAAATAGAATGGCGGCAATTGGGGAGCATCAGGTAACAAACAGGTCAAATGAGCAAAAGGCATAGACATCTGAAAATGTCAAGTAGAAAAAGACCACAAAAAGTATTGAGGCACCCCTTAACTACTGTGTGAAAGCAGGGATAGAAAGGGATAGGAATGTGGCACGTACCGTACTGTACTGAAACACGGGTATAGGAGACAGTGTTGTCTCATGGCACACGCATAGTGTAAAAGACGGGTGTTAGCCGAGGTATAGCGGTGTGTCAGGTGGAGACTAGGTAAAAGCAGGGAAAAGTCCCTGTCCGGGGATTTTGCAGGAAACGTTGGCGTGGAGCAGATTTATTAGAGCCCATGTCCGCTTTTACTAACGAGTCTTTAAGATTGGGAGGCCGCCTGAAACAGGGGAGGAAAGGATTGTGAAACTCTGGGACATTCGGATGGGTACTCGCCAATAAGTGCCAGTGTCTGCGTATAGATCTGTGTAAGACATAAGCGAAAGGGTGGAATGAATGTATAAACGGGATCTGGTTTGTGGATCTATTTCTATCTTAGTGGAACGCTATATGCTGCTGTATGCCGCACACGGACCCATGACACCTGGTTACGTCACTTCCGCCGGCCCCAGCACTCTACGAAGGTGCACACATAGCCACATGTATGAAGCGCCGGAACTCCATACATCCGGCGACGTCACTTCCGCTCCTCCGGCACGCACCGTACATTGGCCATAGATGTCCTTTCGGACACTCCCCCACCTTATTTAAATGCGTACCGCCTCTCCACACATCAGACCAGTGGGGGATACCGCGTCTGATACCGGCACATGTCTCCGTGTCCTCACATCACAGGTAAATTCACTCCATGTTTTTTCCACCTACATTTACCTATCTCTTAGTGGTGTCTAGACACACCAGGGTGTCATACTAAATTAGATCTTCATTTGTCCCCAGTGCATATTCTTTTCGTCCAGCGCATTTAAAAGGTACGCTTTTACCTAGCCTCCACCTGACACACCGCTATACCTCGGCTAACACCCGTCTTTTACACCTTTAGAGGCTGACTATGCGTGTGCCATGGGACAACACTGTCTCCTATACCCGTGTTTCAGTACAGTACGGTACGTGCCACATTCCTATCCCTTTCTATACCTGCTTTCACACAGTAGTTAAGGGGTGCCTCAATACTTTTCGTGGTCTTTTTCTACTTGACATTTTCAGATGTCTATGCCTTTTGCTCATTTGACCTGTTTGTTACCTGATGCTCCCCAATTGCCGCCATTCTATTTTTTGATTTTGTATATACTTTTGTTGGTTTATATTATTTTGGTGTATGTATTTTTCTCACTTGTAGTAACTGAGGAAGGTCCTGATTGTGGACCGAAATGTTTTGGGTACTACAATAAAAATCACACAAGCATTAAGTTGAGTGCAAGGTTCTTTCTTTTAATTTACAAGGTGTGGGAACCTACCTTTGCACCTCTATCATTAGTGCACACACTTATCACCGTTTACAAATGTGCATGTGTCTGCACAAACGGTTAGAAACCGACTCCATGAGCATGGTCTGAGTGCCTGACATCCACAGATGCGGGTTGTGCTCACAGCCCAACACCGTGCAGGACGCTTGGCATTTGCCACAGAACACCAGGATTGGCAATTTCGCCACTGGCGCCCTGTGTTTATCACAGATGAAAGCAGGTTCACACTGTGCACATGTGGCAGATGTGACAGAGTCTGGAGACGCTGTGGAGAGCAATCTGCTGCTGGCAACATCCTTCAGCATGACCGGTTTCGCAGTGGGTCAGTAATGGTGTGGGGTGGCATTTCTATGGAGGGCCTCACAGCCCTCCATGTGCTCGCCAGAGGTAGCCTGACTGTCATTAGGTACCGAGATTAGATCCTCAGACCCCTTGTGAGACCATATACTGGTGCAGTTGGCCCTGGGTTCCTGCTAATGCAGGACAATGCCAGACCTCATGACGCAGGAGTGTGTCAGCAGTTCCTGCAAGATGAAGGCATTGAAACTATGGACTGGCCCTCCCGTTCCCTACACCTGAATCCGATTGAACACATCTGGGACATCATCCACCAACATCACGTTGCACCACAGACTGTCCAGGAGTTGGAGGATGCTTTAGTCCGGGTCTGGGAGGAGATCCCTAGAAGACCATTCGCCGCCTCATCAGGAGCATGCCCAGGCATTGTAAGGAAGTCATACAGGCACGTGGAGGCCACACACACTACTGAGCATCATTTCCTTGTTTTGAGGCATTTCCACTGAAGTTGGATTAGCCTTCAACTTCATTTTCCACTTTGATTTTGAGCATCATTCCAACTCCAGTCCTTCATGGGATATTAGTTGTGATTTACGTTAATAATTTTTAGGTTTTATTGTTCTCAACATTTCACTATGTAATGAATAAAGATTTACAACTGGAAAATTTCATTCAGTGATATCTAGGATGTGGGATTTTAGTGTTCCCTTTATTTTTTTGAGCAGTGTATATATATGTATTCTATGTGTATATATCTATTTTATATATTCTATTCTAACCTGTCAGTGTGATTTTACTGAATTACTGGCTTTTCAAAGGACACTGGTGCGTAAAAAATGGACTGCACTTGCATGGTGCGAGTGCTGTGCATTTTTTTCTCGCATCCATTGACTTGCATTGGCGAGTCTCGTCTAAGATACGCAGCAAAGCACAGCATGCTGTTATTTTTTTCTCTGATTTCAGCTGAGAAAAAAATCACACAAGAGATGTTACCCATTGAATAACATTGGTCAGAGTGCAATCCGATTTTTTTCTCAGATTGCACTCGCCCGTTTTTCTAACAAATGAGTATGAGCCCTAAATCGCAGCATGCTGTGATTTTTTTCTCAGTCCCATTTCAGCTGAGAAAAAAAATCGCAGCTGAGATGTAACTCATTGACTAAAATTGGTCAGAGTGTGATTTTTTTATCGGATTGCACTCTTACGTTTTTCTCGCAAATGAGTATGAGCCCTTAGAGTGCGTTCAGATCAGCATTTAAACTCGGTGAGTGCAATGTGAGAAAATCTCACATTGCATTCACTGCAATGTTATTCAGTTAGGCAGTGTTCATCTGCAAGTTTTTCCTCTCCTGGAATTGGCGTGAGGGAAAATTTTCAGCATGCTGCGTATGGCTGCGTGAAACGGCCTAAACTCAGCAATGAAAGTCAATGGGTGCAAGAAAATAATCATGCAGCACACGGACCATGTGTGTGCTGTGTGATTTTTATGCACCCATATCATGGGAAACATTTTCATCAGCTGAGTAGAGTAATTTCACAGCGTGAACTGTCCGAATACAATAGAAAAGGTATGTATTGAATGGCCCTAGTTCCACTATACTAGGGCAAGTGGGAAGAGGAAGGCTGAGAGCCAAATTTAGCACATCTTATGGGTGCGCCATTTCTGAGGCCGCTAAGTGCTGATGTTCTTAGTCTGGGAGGGGACCAATATCCATTACCCCTTCCTAGCTTATTAATATCTGCCCGCAGCTGTTTAGCCTTTTCTGGTTATTACCGTATATAGTCGAGTATAAGCTGAGATTTTCAGCCCATTTTTTTAGGCTGAAAGTGCTCCTCTCGGCTCGGCTGTCACATCATACTCACCCCCTCCTGGCACGGTCTCAGCACTTCCCTGCTTCTCAGATGGTTTCCGGCGCCTGCAGCTCTTCCTGTGTTCAGCGGTCACATGGTACCGCTCCTTAAAGTAATGAATATGCACGCGACTCCACTCCCATAGGCGTGAAGCGCATATTCATTACTTTAATGAGCGGTACCATGTGACTGCTCAGCACTGGAAGGAGCTGCCGCACCGGGACAATGGAGAAGCAGGGAAGTGCAGAGACTGCACCAGGACTGTGAGTATGACGGGGAGGGTGAGCCATGAGATATTCACCTGTCCCTGTTCCACCACCGGGCTCTGTCTTCCGTGTCCTGTGACGATCAGGTCAGAGGGTGCGATTAGGTGTTTAGTGCACGCCTTCTGCCTGAACAGCCATTGCAGAAAGACAGAAGACACAGCGGCGCATGGCGGTGGAACGGGGAGAGGTGAATATCGCAAGTGTCGGGGGCCTGAGCCAGCGGCGACACAGGCACCTGACCCCAATAGTGTGCCGGTGTCCCCGTCTGCTCAGGACACTGGCACCTGGCCTCCATCGATGAGAGGTGAGTATGAAATTTTTTTTTTTAATTGCAGCAGCATATGGGGCATATTATTCTATGGAGCATCTTATGGGGCCATCAACCTTTATGGAGCATTATATGGGGCATATTATTCTATGGAGCATCTTATGGGGCCATCATTAACCTTTGTGCAGCATTATATGGGGCATATTTTAATATGGAGCATCTTATGGGGCCATTATTAACCTTTTGTGCAGCATTATATGGGGCATATTTTTTGTATGGAGCTTCTTATGGGGCCATCATGAACTTTATGGAGCATTATATAGGGCTCCTGATTCAATATGGATATTCAAAAACATTTAACCTACTGATGTCTCAATTAATTTTACTTTTAGGATATGTCTCCACGGGCCGGACAACATCCGGATTAGCTGCGGATTGAACACTGCGTACAACCGCAGCATCCAGATGTTACAGCATAGTGGAGGGGATTTTATGAAATCCCGTCTTCACTATGCGTGCGAACACGCATCCAGCGGCCCTGCATTTACGCACATGCGGGGCGTCTTTTTAGAACGCAGCATGTCTGTTTACCTTGGTAAATAACAGGGTCCTATGTATAGGGTGCGGCGATTCCAGATGTGTGCAATGAACACATCCGGAATCACCGTGCGTACATAAGGGAGTGTCGCCTTGGGCGGAGCAGGTTTTCCGCTCCGTCCAAAGTGCCGACAATCTGGGCCGTGGACACACACCCTTATCGGTATTTATTTTTATTTTTTAAATTTACCAGTAGCTGCTGGTAAATGTATGTATTGAATGGCCCTAGTGCCACTATACTAGGGCAAGTGGGAAGAGGAAGGCTGAGAGCCAAATTTAGCACATCTTATGGGTGCGCCATTTCTGAGGCCGCTAAGTGCTGATGTTCTTAGTCTGGGAGGGGACCAATATCCATTACCCCTTCCTAGCTTATTAATATCTGCCCGCAGCTGTTTAGCCTTTTCTGGTTATTACCGTATATAGTCGAGTATAAGCTGAGATTTTCAGCCCATTTTTTTAGGCTGAAAGTGCTCCTCTCGGCTCGGCTGTCACATCATACTCACCCCCTCCTGGCACGGTCTCAGCACTTCCCTGCTTCTCAGATGGATTCCGGCGCCTGCAGCTCTTCCTGTGTTCAGCGGTCACATGGTACCGCTCCTTAAAGTAATGAATATGCACGCGACTCCACTCCCATAGGCGTGAAGCGCATATTCATTACTTTAATGAGCGGTACCATGTGACTGCTCAGCACTGGAAGGAGCTGCCGCACCGGGACAACGGAGAAGCAGGGAAGTGCAGAGACTGCACCAGGACTGTGAGTATGACGGGGAGGGTGAGCCATGAGATATTCACCTGTCCCTGTTCCACCACCGGGCTCTGTCTTCCGTGTCCTGTGACGATCAGGTCAGAGGGTGCGATTAGGTGTTTAGTGCACGCCTTCTGCCTGAACAGCCATTGCAGAAAGACAGAAGACACAGCGGCGCATGGCGGTGGAACGGGGAGAGGTGAATATCGCAAGTGTCGGGGGCCTGAGCCAGCGGCGACACAGGCACCTGACCCCAATAGTGTGCCGGTGTCCCCGTCTGCTCAGGACACTGGCACCTGGCCTCCATCGATGAGAGGTGAGTATGAAATTTTTTTTTTTAATTGCAGCAGCATATGGGGCATATTATTCTATGGAGCATCTTATGGGGCCATCAACCTTTATGGAGCCTTATATGGGGCATATTATTCTATGGAGCATCTTATGGGGCCATCATTAACCTTTGTGCAGCATTATATGGGGCATATTTTAATATGGAGCATCTTATGGGGCCATTATTAACCTTTTGTGCAGCATTATATGGGGCATATTTTTTGTATGGAGCTTCTTATGGGGCCATCATGAACTTTATGGAGCATTATATAGGGCTCCTGATTCAATATGGATATTCAAAAACATTTAACCTACTGATGTCTCAATTAATTTTACTTTTAGGATATGTCTCCACGGGCCGGACAACATCCGGATTAGCTGCGGATTGAACACTGCGTACAACCGCAGCATCCAGATGTTACAGCATAGTGGAGGGGATTTTATGAAATCCCGTCTTCACTATGCGTGCGAACACGCATCCAGCGGCCCTGCATTTACGCACATGCGGGGCGTCTTTTTAGAACGCAGCATGTCTGTTTACCTTGGTAAATAACAGGGTCCTATGTATAGGGTGCGGCGATTCCAGATGTGTGCAATGAACACATCCGGAATCACCGTGCGTACATAAGGGAGTGTCGCCTTGGGTGGAGCAGGTTTTCCGCTCCGTCCAAAGTGCCGACAATCTGGGCCGTGGACACACACCCTTATCGGTATTTATTTTTATTTTTTAAATTTACCAGTAGCTGCTGCATTTCCCACCCTAGGCTTATACTCGAGTCAATAAGTTTTCCCAGTTTTTTGTGGCAAAATTGGGAGCCTTGGCTTATACTCGGGTCTGCTTATACTCGAATATATACGGTAATTACCCAACATCAATTTATTTTTGGCGTCACCCATTTTAATAACCAATAAAGGCTAAGTAGACAGCTGTGACGTGATATTAATAGCCCGGGAAGCTCAATTTTGTTTCCCTCTTCCCGGGCTACAAGCATCAGCCCCAAGCTTGTGTATTATTAAAAATTTGGGGGACCACTTGCCATTTTTTATTTTTTTTATTATTACTTAAATATATGTACAGTAAACTACCCAAGTCATTCAGTTTAAGAGCAATGGTACCAAATACTAATGAAATGTATGTACACTTTTGACTTTGCAGTAAGTAATAAAAATGTCTTAGGCTACGTTCAGACTAGCGTTGTGCGCAAAAACGAGTCAAAACGTACGCAAAAACGCTGCGTTTTGCGACGCATGCGTCGGTTTTTGCCGAAAATCGGACGCAAGAAAAATGCAACTTGCTGCGTTTTCTTGGTCCGACGCTTGCGGCAAAAAAGACGCATGTGTCGCACAACGCAACACAAAAAAACGCATGCGTCCCCCATGTTAAGTATAGGGGCGCATGACGCATGCGTCGCCGCTGCGTCGCCGACGCAAACCCGACGCAAATTAGCTTAACGCTAATGTGAACGTAGCCTTAAAGCATTCTCTCTCTCTCTCTCTCATTATTATGGCATTTGCAAATATTAATAATTATGGTAATCCTAACTGAAAGAAAGCAGGAAAGTTTAAGGCTATGTGCACACGTTGCTGATTAGCCTTAAGGTACCGTCACACTAAGCAACGTCGCCAGCGATCTGTGACGTTGCAGCGTCCTAGGGAGCGATATCGCTGTATTTGACACGCAGCAGCGATCAGAATCCCGCTGTGAAATTGCTGGTCGCTGCTAGAAGGTCTGCACATTATTTGGTCGCTAGGTCGCCGTGTATCGCCGTGTTTGACAGCAAAAGCAACCATACCAGCGATATTTTACACTGGTAACCAGGGTAAACATCGGGTTACTAAGCGCAGGGCCGCGCTTAGTAACCCGATGTTTACCCTGGTTACCAGCGTAAAATGTAAAAAAACAAACAGTACATGCTCACCTGCGCGTCCCCCAGCCTCTGCTTCCTGACTCTTACTGATCGCCGGCCCTAAACTGAAAGTGAAAGCACAGCGGTGACGTCACCGCTGTGCTGTTAGGGCCGGAGCTCAGTCAGCGTCAGGAAGCAGAGGCTGGGGGACGCGCTGGTGAGTATGTACTGTTTGTTTTTTTAACTTTTACGCTGGTAACCAGGGTAAACATCGGGTTACTAAGCGCGGCCCTGCGCTTAGCAACCCGATGTTTACCCTGGTTACCCGGGGGCCTCGGCATCGTTGGTCGCTGGAGAGCGGTCTGTGTGACAGCTCTCCAGCGACCAAACAGCGACGCTGCAGCGATCGGCATCGCTGTCGCTATCGCTGCAGCGTCGCTTAGTGTGACGGTACCTTTAGGAATTTCTGGTGCAGATTATGCCTCTCCTGGCAGAAAACGCAGCAGAGGATTTGTTGCATTTTTTGTGCGGATCCGCAGCTTGTGGTTTCAACTGTATGTCTGTATCACTGACATATTTCTATCTACAGTTGTGCTCAAACATTTACATACCCGGCAGAATTTTTGCTTTCTTGGCCTTTTTTCAGAGAATATGAATGATAACACCAAAACGTTTTCTCCACTCATGATTAGTGGTTGTGTAAAGCCATTTATTGTCAAACTACTGTGTTTTCTATTTTTAAATCATAATGACAACCCAAAAGATCCTAATGACCCTAATCAAAAGTTCACATACCCCATTTCTTAAAACCGTGTTTTGCCTCCTCTAACATCAGCTTGAAGTCTTTTGTGGTAGTTATGCGTGTCATTGTTTATTTTCTGAGACGGTAAAGCTGCCCACTCTTCTTGGCAAAAATCTCCAGTTCATGTAACACAATTGTGGGTGTCTTTTCAGAGTGCAACGCCAGTGTCCTTCGGGCCTCCAGTAAT